>NC_092183.1:3168125-4388750 GCF_043641665.1 Enoplosus armatus | reverse complement strand
CTAACTTATCTTTTTCAACTACAATGAACTACTCATACCTTCACAACACATGCTAACTTATGCTACCGTTAAACATCCGAACTTCATCAGGACTAACGTTAATGTTAAGCCTCTTCGCGGTGGCCTGTCTGGCACAAATATAACGCAACCAAACCAGTACCATAACGTTAATATATTTAGCGAACATATTTTAACGATTCCTCACTGTTACTAAGATGTAAGATAACGTTTATATCAAGCGTTAGCACTGACGTGGTTTAGCTAACCAATGGTAGCTAATGAATGCAACAAAGCTCGCTAACCTTTTCTGGAAAGTATCGACACGGTCTCCCCTTCTTCCATATCTAATAAAATTAAATTTCTTCTCTCGGCTTTATCCAGACAAGTTATAAAATGCCTCGTGGACTTGTTGTGGTGGTTTACGATACGTTAAAGTGGGTCGATAACAACTGAGTACCAGCATCCGATTTTAAAATTGCCGGTTGTGAACGCATCCTCTTCTCTGATTGGACGATTTGAAATTTCGAAAAACAGACACGCATGCGCGAAAGCCCTGCGTTGGTTGGAGCAGAGGATGTAAACAAAAAGCAGATATTCTGGGAGCACATGGTCGTTCCTTGTTTCTACTGTTCATAAAGCAAACATAAAACATTTATTATCACCAGGTGATGTGTGACATCTTTTAACCAACTTAATTCCTAGCTATTATTACAAGTTCCACACTTACCTTTGGAATTAATGGTGTATAGACCTCAGTTATCTAAAATGATACGCTTGTTTATTTTAGTAAACTTGAGTACTATGTACGTATTACATTTGTTATTGTTAAGACCAGAAGAAAACATATTGAGAGATTATCACAGACTGGTATCTGTTTAGTCTGGATACTATTTTGATCCCAGAGATACAGATCACCAGACAGAGAGGAGTCACCTCGCTAGGTAAATATAATTAGGTAAAAATAACATTAAAAATATAAAAGTAAGGGTTAGGGTAAGTCTCCAGGAAATTAATGTAAGTCAATGTAATGTTCTCTGAAGTGATGCAAACACGACTGTTTGTGTGTGTGTGTGTGTGTGTGTGTGTGTGTGTGTGTGTGTACATGAGCATGAGTGGCAATGTGTGATCTATAAATGTAGTGTGTAATATTTCCCTGTGAAATGTGGTGGAGTAGAAGTATCAAGTAGCATGAAATGAAAATAGCCAAGTAAAGTATATAATAGATGCATAATACAACAGTATATACATCTACTATATTGCAAATTCCTAAACATTGTTGTATTTAATCAAATAATCCTGGGGCCAGTTAGGCTGTTATTCAAGTAGGAATACTGGTTGGTTTCTGGATCTCTGCGCAAATACCTAAGCTGCCATTTATGATCTTCTGTGTGCAATTGAAATAATAATAGTTGGAGGAGAGTTCCATTGTCTACTGTGAAGTTACCAAATCCTGAGTGAGCATATAAAACACAAATCCAAATAAGTTATAAGGCTTTATTTAAAATTCACTGCACATCATTTAAATAATTATTAGTAAGCAGGTTTCCAAATAAATATATATGTTAAAATAGTGCACAAATAGATAAATACATTAATAGATAAAGAACATTAACAGCGTGTCATGTCATTCAGCACAATAAATAAACAGGATAATCACCAGACAGCACAATAATGCCACCTTGTGGTGAAACTTGACTATGTCAATACACTAAGCATTTCACTTTCTGTACTTGGTACATACAGTAAATAGACACTGTGTAAACCCTGCAGAAGTCTTTCTAGCAGACAGTGGTAGTGCTTTTAAAATAAATCAAAATATTTTGAATCAAAATAGCTGACGTGCAGTGTATTTTACACTCTGTTCAACACCCAAAGTTTCTTCTTAAGAAGGTCAAACTTGACCCCCAGATGCATATCCACATTCCATTTTGGGTGTGTTTGGCAGGTTTTCATACTGCATGTTGAAGGTTCTGCGGCGTTGGGCGGTCTCCAGGCACATTTCCACCGGCTTGTTGTTATCCTCGGCTGTGCTGATGTACCAGTCGCGGAAGGCAACAGACACGAGGGTGCTGATGTTCACACCGGTGTCCTGTTTGTAGAAGAGAAATCGCACCATGTCGCTGTCCGGGCTGATCCTCAACAGACTGCTGTCCTCCACGGCCTGAGGTGTGAAAAGATAAATGTCAGAATGTTTGACTATCAGCATTGATAAAATTACTAGCTCATGTCAAAAGTAAATAAATCGCTTTCAGATGATAACAATTTAGATGCCCAGCTCGATCTACTCAGTTATGAGATTCATTTAATGAGTCATGAGTTTTACCTCCAGATGCAAGGTTGCTGCATCACCATCCTTGTGACAAGACAGGTAGAGATCGGTGCCCCTGATGCCCAGAGCGACAATTCTGGCCTCAGCACTGGGGGTGGGATGCACATAGCTCGACATGTTGAGGTGAACTGAAGAGAGAACAGAGGATACAGGTTCATTTTAATGAAAGCTGAGAGACTGTCAGCCTCCGGGATCAGACAAATGCTACCTTCTATGCATTTTAGTAAAAGTGCATCTGATCTTATGCAACAGGACTAAGAAGTAATTATGATATATGCATTTGGGGTTAAAATTTGTATCTAGTATCATTAAATCAGGAGTTACACTGGTGGAGTGATAGATATAAAAAACAGCACTTAAACCAGTGGCTCTCATGCTTTTGCCTTGTGACTTCGGTCCAGGCTTAAATTGAGATATTGGTGTCTTATGTTACTGGGTGTTTCCCCATCCTGCAAAGGCTGCGTATCGGACAAAACACTGAATTTTGGGGAAAATTTAAGTGTAAAATATGTTATAAAATATCACCTTTAAACAGCTTCAGTTAAAATATTAAGCCAACAGTTGCCAGATGAATTAAAACAAACTTCTCCCCTAAATTGAAATATCTGCCATGACCCAGAGAGTGATTTTCTAACCATCCAATCTAACTGTCACATGCAGTTACCTTTGCAGTTGTCAGCGCCGCCCTGCAGCATCACTGCGTGGAGCTCCATGCTGTTTTGGACCAGAACTAAGCTCCTCTTCTTGCTGTCAGTCATGCTGTACTGCTCCATGCCCGTCCTTCTGAACTGAACTGGTGGAGCTGTACCACGCTCAAACACAATTTGCTCTGAGGGGAAAAGAGGCACACCTGATTAGTTATGTTGTTGTGATTTCTATCTCTTTTTCATCTGGAAGCAGCAGGAATTGCAACAACAGCTATTGCCCTTCTCTCTTCCTGCACCAGTGAGTCTTTTAAGCCAACAGCTTCATCACATCCATTGCAGATATATAGTATATTATGGTCATTTTAGTTTATGGAACAGTAAAAGTCATGCCAACGGCCCTTTAAACAAACTACAAACTACAGTTACACACATCAGTTACAGTAGATAAACTCAATGTAGTAATTAAAAACATAAAATGAATGAGGTCCCACTTCAACAGGAAGGTGAGAGAGATGTCTGTCAAATGACAGAAAATGATAAACACTCTGTATCTGAAGGTCGGCCAACAAGAACATGTAAACTCCCTATTAATAAACCACTTCCCACAGTTCCTCAACGAGGACTTATATGGCAGCATTTTTGTTTACAGATTTAATAGCTTTAAAATTCAAAATTCAAATGTTACGCAGTCCAGTGGTCTGTGAGATTACCTTCCACTATGCTCTCCAACATGACGTTGAGCAGGTTTTCATCTCTGAACTCGGTGCTCAGCACTGACTCGGAGCTGCTGCCCTTCAGCCTCTCCATGGCGACGATGAGGTTGACCACGCGCCTCATTGTCAGTGGATGATGGGTAATCTCCAAGTCCAGGCCCTTGGGCATCTTGGGGCTCCACATCTCGCTCACGTTGCATTTCATCTCGGATTCCATCTTTTTCTGAATTAAGAAAGATCTGCAGGAAGACAGAAAGCAATTTCTAGTGTCATTGAATCAGTAAGCATTTAGGTTACTTCTCCCTTTTTCCCCTAAAATATAATTATTTACCCTTTTACCCTCCGCTGTAAAGGCTACAGTACATCTCTGCTGCTGCTGCTGCTGCAGTGATTAATGACTCACTACTGTACAACACTTAAGGCATTTGACAATAAGATAGAATGAGATGGAGATGACAAAACACACGATGTATATTACAAAGATTGTCAGTTTATAATGACACAACAGACAGGTGAAAATGTTAAAGAAACTGTCCTGTTGCCAGATTCAATCCCCGACCACACTGAATGAGCCTGAGCAAAGATCCATTTTAAAATCTGCTCCAGATTAAGACTGTCAGAGACGAAAAAACCATGACAAGAAAAGTCCATTTACCTGTTAAGGTCTGTGGAGTGTTAGTGTGTTTGGTTAAGATCCCAGCAGCTGTCCTGTCAGTGTTGTTCTGCCTGCCTGTGCTGACCTGCAAGGTTTTTATACACAAAAAAAGGAAGTGGGATGGTCCTCAATGCTACGCGTAGGCCGCTGTGTGATGATGAAATACTGTACTTACACATGCCTCAGGTACAGTATGTGATTGTGACACACACAAGAAAGGGTTAGAAATGTATTGTCTTTTTAAGAATATGTTCATATTGGAAACACAATTATGTGACATTACACATTACATACAAGTTTTCTGGTTTCTTTCCACCTCCCAAAAAATATGCATCTGTCTTGCTGAGATTGGACATTTGACACAAACTGACTTGCCTGTGCATAATAATAACATTAATAACAATAATAATCTGTCTTCATTGTCCTCAAGGGGAAAATCAGTCACATATAAAAAGAAAATGACTGAAAAATGACTCAATCAAATTCAATTAACACCAAACCACCGTAAAGCTCAAATAAAACCGATGAAAGACGAATTCCTCAGGTGACCAGACCTTCTCAAAATTCAACATTCAAAGCCTGAAAAACAGATTCAATGAAATCATGATAGAACAGAGTCATTATGGGGCCTCAGTAAAGCATCATTAAAAGGATTCATTTTTTGAAGAAAATAAAGACGTTCAAGTCAACTTTAGGAAGTTTTATGTCTATAATTGTTTCAAGGTATTTCTAACTGTCTCCTAATGTTAAACAGCAAATTGCCATTTTTACTCTTCGATTTTTGCACGAATTAAACAAACAAGATGCACCACGTTAATAATGAGCTTTACAGGTGCATTTAACCTTCGGACAGATCCAGGCTAGGTGTTTCCCCCTGCTTCCAGTCTTTGTGCTAAGCTAAGCTAACCAGCCGTTAGCTGTATCCTTATATTTAAAGGACAAATATGAGAGTGGTATCAATCTTCTCATCAAACTAAAGCGTATCTCCAAAAATGTCATGTGTGTGTGCTGCACTTTCAAATTGATATTTAAAAGAGAAATGTGTTTTTCAGCAAGAACATGTGGCTTTATGGTGTTAGAAGATGATGAAAAAGCATTGAGTAAAAGTCAGTCCCCTCTACTGACCCTGTATTCAAACAGTAAAGGGTCTAATAACAACGATGTTATTGAAGAGATATTTTGATTAGTCACAGCTGGCTAAAAGTTGTTTCTTCCCTGAAGAAATACCAAAAAAATGTAAATGGGTAAAGCCTCAACATATGAAATGCTAAATATTTTTTATCTGCTGTTTCCTCATCTTCTCACGTCTTTGACCAGGCCCTTTGGGATTTCATGGCTCTCTTGATGTGGAAAAAATTCCACCTGCCATAGTAGACTTGCTTGTTTAGAGTTGCATAACAGCGGCTTAATCTGAGATTTCTTCACTTCCCCGTTGAGCTGTGATGCAGGAAGAAGTTGCATCACCCACAGTTGTCTGTTTGGAGAGGGAAGGGCAGCGGTAATATTATATTATAATTATATAATATTATATAATAATATACTGTACAGCTGTTTATGCTATTTATAATATACACTGAGTGTGCTTTATATAAAAACTAAAAAGAATGCAATTACTAAACAATAAACAAAGTATATATACAATACATCATCAGAAAAATGAGACAAACATAAACCAAACTGTCTTTCTTTAAGCGTGTCTGAACTCATTCAGACTGGCTCATGTACTGTAATGTATATTCAGCTTTCCTAATTTGTGTTTTTTTTTTAATGGTTATTGCAGATTTAAGTACTTTCAATTTATTCCATTTCACCAGGAAATTCACACAGTGTCAGTACTGCTATCCAGGGAATCGGGTAGGCTACCTATAGCCAATCATGTGCGAGTATGCGACTTACACAGGTGAGATGTGGAAACTTGAATACTCCAGCGCTCAAACACTAAGAATGGACTTTTCAGTGGCTCAGTCAAGTGGTTACAAAATCCTCTAAAGCTCACTAATTAACACATTATATCTCGTTTGTTTAATTCACACAAAAACAAAGTGGAGATTACGTGCTTGGCTGGGACCGGTTGCCAGGCAACCAGCGGAGACTCCGGGGGTTTAGCTTGTGGTCGCGGCCAAGAAAAAGTCCACCAAATAACTGCCTGTTAAACTGGAACTTGTCATTTTTACACTTGGCACAGATTAAACAAACAAGACATAACGAGTTAATTAGTGAGCTTTAGAGGTGCTAGTAGGTGGATTTTGTTGGACACCTTGCTACCTGTTTCCCCCTGTTTCCAGTCTTTGTGCTAAGCTAAGCTAATTCATTTCTGATCTGCTGCTACAAACTCCCAGAAAACTCTTAGTTCTTCTAAACTGAGGCTTAAAACTGTCTTATTCCATTTTAGCTTATTTGAGTCTTGGTGTCTTTTCTCTACTTTTTAATAACTTTAATAACTTTTATGTCTTATTTAAAACACTTGGTTGTTAAAAAACGCTCTACAGTCTGCACTTCATAGTGAAAAATGCATTTTCAAAGCAATGACTTTAAAGTCTTTATCTTAATTATTTTGATTTAATTTATTTATATCATCAAACTTATTTGGGACATTGGGGCAAAAGCTGGAACATCAGGACATCCGATCGTCCAGTGCAGTCGGATCAGCAGAGAAGTAGTGGAAAGACTTGATTTGTCTGGAGCTGAGGTGTGTGTGTGTGTGTGTGTGTGTGTGTGTGTGTGTGTGTGTGTTGTAGCCACTGTGACATGTTGCTGTACTTCCTCGTTGTGAGTCACTCTCCTCTAATTGCTGCTGACTCATGTTTTCTCTCCTGTTGGTCTCAGGGAAATTGAGCTTCTTACAGCGTTGGCACTTTCACATCCCATGAACTGAGGAAGTGAGCAAATAAATGACACAATGGACTGAAATTCAAAAATATATGAAGTTGTGTTATCCTTGCTGAAAGAAAAAAAGCTTAATTACAAAGAAGTGGTTCACAACTCGCTGCTGAGGTAAAACTCAGAATCCACCTCACACTTACAAAACTGTAAATTACGAATCAAAATTTGGTCTAAATGAAACAATTCCTGGATTTAAAGAGGAATCTTAGTATATACCCCACGTATTGTTCATATTTTGTTCAGATGCTCATTTAATTCTGCTCATTGGTCATTTGTCCTCTTGACAAAAATGCCACAATATGACAGCACAAAGATGGGAAACGGGGGGGAAACACTTTGACAGAGGCCATTCTGTGCTTTATGTACCTTTTACTCGTTATTGCAAAAAGAGTATTCTTACACAGACGTGTTGCTCAATATTCCTTCCGCCACTGCTCTTTTGTCCTAAGCCAGTCGGCGTCACAGTAAAACGGGATCCGCCGGCCTGGTAAAGCTCAGTGTGTGGGTGAGCTGAGCTGAGGGATTGGAGGGCGTTGGTTCTTCTGCTGAGCCCTCTGGGGGAGTTGTGGTGGATTTCATTTATTACAATGTGATGAGAGATATCCAATTAATGAGACAAACTTTCTCTTGCTTCTAACGGAAGGTTTCTACGTTGTACTCGCCCTATTTTCATAGACAAAAGGCAGTTTCACCGATGTAATTAGATACTGTATTGTTGTACACGCTGTATCACCTCCTCCATCTTTGTCTTTCTTCCACTTGTTGATGACTAGGTAACATCCTGCAGAACCAGTCCAATACAACAACAACAACAACAACAAAAAAATTCCCAGTGATGTAAGAGGACAGGAGCAGCAGCTTTGGGATTTCACAATTTCAGAATTCATCCCACTTCCTCTCAGGAAGTTCCTTCCTCACTGTAATGTGTTGCCACTTCACAAGGCACTGAACCAGCTTGTGTATTGTTGTTGTTGTTTAAGCACACATAATGTACACATAAGCATGTAAAGACTAAAGTGTGGGCAATTAGCAGCAGCACTACTTTTAAATAGACTACAGCAAACACAGTATTTGTCTATTAACCCTCCAACTTTATGAACAGTCCTTCTCAGGGCATTTCTAATACAAACGCAACACTTTGATGATACGTTTCCAGCGAGGCCCGAAGCAACTGTGTGTATCTCTTAACGGGTGGGGCCGACTCTGACGTCCCAAAAATCTCACCTCCTCGTCCACAACCGGTCCTCATTAATAGCAGCAATAAACAATAAGCAGACATTTCATCATCATGTACCGGCCTCAAAGAATTTTACACACTAACAAGGAAAGAGGAAGGAAAAATACTAGTGAATTATATACTAAAATAAAACGGGGGGACATATGACACATGCTCATCAAGACTTATGGAGGCCCAAAGCCAACAAATAACAAGATAATAAGACCAGTGAACAATATAACTGGATACATCAATAAATAATACAGTTAGTTAAATTAAAATGGAGATATAAAGCTTTATACTTTTCTTTTCAGGTGGTAAAAGTAGAGAAAACCTTCATCAAAATCATTTTTCCTTTAGGGAATAAATAGATTTGAGTCACTTCTATTTTTCAACTCTTGAGTCTTCTTTTTCAGGGGTCTTTTCCCTGTTTCTCCCAAGCAACATGCTCCATTTTCCACAACCCTTTTAGATTTCTCCTCACGCCTCTCATATCTTCACCAAATCAAAATGTTTAATCAAAGTTTGTTTCAACTAAACAGAAACACATCAAATTGCATTGTATATGGCGAGTTGGGCAGATGTAAGTTAAACATTTTTGTGGTTCATTTAAGAATAAAAATAATAATAATAATACATTTTATTTGCATAGCAACTTTCAAAACATAATTACAAAGTGCTTCAAAACAGCAAAATAAAAACAGAATCCAATAAAATAAATAATTATAAGAACATAAAAGTAAGAATAACCTAAAATAAAGTATACGATAGGGTATTAAATTAATAAAACAATAGAATTGATTATTATATTATTAGACTTAGACACAGCAAGGAAATAATTAAGTAAAAACGTGTTTAGGAAAGTGTGTTTTTAAGAGGACAAAGATGCGGCCTGCCTGATCTCTCTGGAAAATCTATCAATTTAAAAATCTATCACAAAAAGATTTCATGTGCTGCATTTAACTTTCTAACTTGTTTCATTTAAATGAAAGTGAATAATTTATTTGTGTTAGTCATCTGCTGTAGTTAATTTCATATTTATTAGGATTTGCATAAAATGTGTATTCGCGTTGTTAATATTTGCAATAGATTTGTGAAAGGTCAAGTACAGTTTTGATGGAAACTATCAGAATGAAACCATCAGCTACTGTGAGGCTTTCGGTGTGTTAGTCATAAGCTGCTGTTCCAAACAACTTGTACTTTACGTTTGACGGCAGATCAAGTGTCATTATATATTAGTTTGTCCTGCCTTTGATGAGTAAATTAGATTAGTTCATCAATACTAAAGGATTAATCAAAGATTAATCAAACAATCTCCCTGTTTGTTAAAATAATAATGGCTACTTTTAGGTAACTAGTAAATATTTACCAGAGTGTGCTTCTTTGCTCATTTGCATATATATTAATTTACTTATCCTTCCTTTGTTGTATCGTATTTGTCCATTTACTTTGTGTTTAACTTAATAAACACGCCGTGGAATCAAGAAAAGTCCAAAAAGTCGTCAGAAGAAACCGGGACAATCACAAAGGTCCATAGAGAAATATATCTCAAGTTTATTAATAACTTTCTTCATCTTCAAAACTCATTAAGACAGAAATTATAAAACAGTATTTACACCTTGTTTCTCTGTTGTTGTTGTTGTTGTTTTTTTTTAAGTTAAAGCATGCCAGAGAGAATGAAGGACAATCAGTTTATTTCTTCCCCAAACGCCCGTCGCTCCATTCGCTCTGTTCCCAAATTAAATTCCATGACAAATAAAAAAAAAAGATTGTTGTTTACCACAATTACTGACAGTGTTCTGAGGTACAAAATAACCAGAGTTGATCCACAGGCATTCACACACACACACACACACACACACATAATAAACCCAAACCCAGTACAATTTAAAACAGGTGGGGGGGGGGGGGGGTAATCCAAACATGTACACAGGCACGCACATAAACAAAAACATAAAACCATAAAAATCTACAAAATGAACAAAAACAGTTCTTTGAAATGGGAGTGTGTGTTTGCAAAAATAATTCAGGAATGAGAACAAAACAAAAAAAAAAAATTCCAGTACAGTCATTAAAAGACAGTGAAGGCAACAGAACGGTGATTCTCCTTAATCTTTGTGTTTTACATGACAGCGAATTTAAAAGAAACTAAAAAAAAAAAGAAGCAGTGTCATGATGAGGACACTGGAAATCCTGGTCGGTGACAGTATTGCGACAGAACTACTGAGCCGGCAACTTTGGCAAATTTCTGGCTAAAGTGCTTCTATTTTCAATCACAGGACAGAGTCTGGGATGTTTTCATTTTCTTAACTCCCAATTTGGAGAACAATGGGGAGTCCTAGTTTAAGAGATGAAACAGAAACATTTCTTAGAAGCAGAGCTGGTCGAGTTCAGCGTCAGTAAGTGGAGCTTTTACTCACTTCTCCTTCAGATAAAGGGGTAATCTACTGGACTGGATAGTAAACAAAGATTAAAAACAATATATTGCATGATTGGGATCCAATGCCAGCCCCCTTTGTGACCTCCATACAAAGCGTCGTCCACACAAACCTGAGAGGAAAAGCCAAAAACGCAGCAGGTTTTATCTTCAAAGGTATTTTCATGAGCTCACAGATCCACAGTCTGCCAGAAATTACACAATGTTCCCCCCTGAGGAGAAATCGACGTTTAAATCCAACATTTCCACAGACCGCATCGGCCACTAGCCTCGGCCTCCCATAGCTAGTGGAAATGTTGGATTTAAACATCCATTTTAAGTTTAAAACCTTCGTTAGCATCTCGTGAGAGCTGTAGCTTTTGAGTGCTAACAACATAACATGTTCTTTTATCTCAAAACGATGTGGTGTCAAGCTTTACTATCCAGTACAGTAGATATAGTAGTATATAAAGTCTCTTTAGGACATGTGAATACGAACTTTAAACTGCCAGAAAAATGTGGCTGCTCCTCAAAATTTATGAAAACTTCTGCGGGGACTAGCTAGCTAGCTAACTAGCTTTAGTAACTTCTGTTTGTGTAGGTAAGCTAACCTCTTTACATTTAAAAGTTTTAGTGACTAATCTAACACACAAAGAGTCGAAATCAGTCGACACTGTGAGCAACAGTTGAATGGGAAGAATTTCTTTGTTATTTTACATTGGGTTTGGTTTGGTTTGGTTTGATTCTTAAAACGACCTACACAGAACACATCTGTCCACATTTTAACCCAAAAAAAAAATCATTAGGTCACAAAATAGTTAACTAGTAAAACAGCATAACTATTTGGAATATCACAATCAGCCCCTCATTTAAAAAGGGCATTTTATTTTATTTTATTTTTTTTATTCAATTTACAGCAGATTTTCCTCTTTGCTAGTAAACTTTGGCTCAGAAATAAAATCTGCGTTTGTGTCTTTGCCCACTGACGTTGAACTCAACCAGTAATATAAATAATAATCCACTCCGCTGTGATTTTGTGAACATTGCACAGTACCACGTGTATTAAAGGATCAGGTAAGTTGGACACCAGAGTGTTTTTAAGGCAGTGTGAGGCACACTGTGTTAGAGAAGTGACGTCGCCTCCATAACAGCCTACAAAGTTTAGGTTAAATAAACGGACCGTGACTTTAATAAACTGGATTTGATGTAATAAAATATCCATGTGAACTGACAAAGCATCAAGTTCAGCTCAGATAATTGCAACTTGTAGATAAATCGTTGGCATACTGCAACATCAGGACAGCAGACAACAGACCCACAATGCATCAGCCCATAAATCAACGTGTTATTCTTTAGATTATCACGACTCACGTCTTTGGCAGAATGACATAAAAGGGACGATTGAAGATTTCTACTTGTTTTTGCAAAAATATATCATCCATGACTACTTCAGGACTCTGGCTGCCTGCTTCAGATGCTATTTATGTTTTTATTTGATCGGCAAAATCTTTGCATGTATTTGGGTTTTTGAAAGCATTAAAACTATTTTCAGATGCTGCACCAGCAGAGCAGTTTGTAATTTACTGACTCAGAAGTACAGTAAGAAAACAACAACATGAGATTCCTCAAAACAGCACGTCATTCAAACTCCTTTGAAAACAGAAATGAAATCATCAATTTGTCAACCTGGAAAATACAATAGTTCTTCATACTCATAAAGTCTTTCAGTTTCAGCTGAAGAATGAGTAATATTTGTGGCAGAAGTGACGAAAAAGGACAAGCTGACCAGATATTTTAGTGCAACCAAAACAGTGCTTCAGTAGTTAAGTTTTGTTCACTGACAGAAGTGGAATTTAGTGATTTGAAAATGTGTCAGTGTTGATTGAGAATCAGATGCTGTTGATCTCAGAAAAGCAGCAATATTAAAGACAAAAATCCACCTTCACAAACTCATATTCAATTTGTGATGATCTGTGCCTTTGAAATTAAGTGTTTAAATTATATTGTTTCTGGTGTACCCACTCCCCCTTCAGCGTGACTCATCTACTCCCAATCCTGATGTCCTACGTCTCCCAGAATCCCTCCTCACAACTGTTACAGAGCAGATGGGAACTCGCCGGATTCCCCCGTGATGTATGTTAACTAAGTGGAAAAAATAAAAACATGAAGCCATACTGACAGCAGAGCAGCAAAGATGAGAGAAAAAAAGAGAGAGGTTACTGAAAACAGAACCTTTAGTGTGGCTGCATTGCATTCTGGTACATGTAGTTATTAGTGTGGAAATCAGTCTCTACCAACGTGAACGCTGAACGTCTTTGAAGAAATAACAAGACTAGAAAGCAGCCAGTTCTCTGTGGTCTTAAAAACAAAAACCTGATGAATAAGTAACTTTTAAAATCTACGAAACGCCACCGTGGCTCAGCGAGAGATCAGGCCAAGAAAAACTCTGTCACAAGACACTAAATGTATGAGCGTTAGGGAGGATTTTCTCCTTTAAAATCTCCCCAGAAGGTACAGTAAAATATAACTGGAGTGTGTGCAGCTCTGTGGAAAAACATGCATCATAAAATATACAACATTGTTTCCCACAAAACTGACAAAATGTGGCTGATACCAGGGCTGAGCGGCGTGTTTGGCTACAGAAACACAGACAAACAATAAATGTCAAAGTTTGCTGTTCAGTGACCCCCCCCTTCACCCCCAGATCTACAGATATACAAAAAGGAAACCCAAACATAACCAACTGAATGCAAAGGAACATTTAACGTGTAAAATCTCACAACGAGGCAAAATAAAAATCACATTTCTCGCCCACCCCCCCTCCCCTCCCAATTAACAATAATATATATATACACGCACATCGAACTCAATAAATAAAGTCTCTGATTTCTAAGTATTTTCTAGTCAGAATGTGATCAAGCTTCCCTCTTTTGGTTTCAGTTCCCACCAAGTCTGGTGATGGCCATTTTGGTCACATACACACACAAACACGCATCACGCACAGACAACCCACCCTCGCTTATAAAGCCATGGAAAGGACTCACCGCTCTCAAACATCTAACACCTCTGAGGAAGCTGATCCCTACACGACTCTTTCACCTTTCAGATCCGCCATCGGTGACAAGAAAACGGAGAATTTCACAGAGAGGAGGCCGTTTGAGAGCAGGGGGGCCACAGTTAACGTACCCTACACATTTAATTTAACACATTCAAAATAATCATATTGATTGTCTTAATCACGATACAGACTGGCTGCCTATCGCTGCTGAATCTCTTAACAACTCTGGGGTAAAGGCTCTGGGCTACTCGCGGCATCTATCCAGGAAACGAGAAGGAAAATATATATATATATTTATAGAAATCCATCCCAACCCCCCCCCCCACACACACACACACACACACACACAAAAAAGAGTCAGTATTCATCAGAATTCATGAATAAATATCTCACTATAAATTTCTACGGAACATATATTACTTTGTTTGAACTCCGCTGACATGCTCGGGTCGTCTTTGTCTTCTAGCTGTATGGATGGTGACGAGGGGATGCGGGTTTGCTACACATGCGGCGGTGGGTTGGTTTAGCGGCTTTCGACCGCACTTGCATGTATGTGCGTCAGCAAAGGGGGGGGGGGGGGGGGGGGAGGGCGGAGTCTCCCTGAGTCTCTGATTAGGGGACAGTGAAGCAACACACACACACACACACACACACACACATTTAAAAACGCACACACAGAGGAAGAAACTCGCATCTGAACGCTGATAACGTTGATGGGCGAGAGAGGGAGGAGCTTTCTGGTCCAGACAAGCAGGTCCTTCAGATCTTCATCGTCAGTTAATACGTTAAGGAGCATGTGCAAACACACACACACACACACACACACACACACACTCTCCTGTCTGTGGATGAACTACCATAGATGAGTGTTGGGTTTGTGGTAAGTCTGTCTATGATGGAAAAGTGGATGTAGCAAGTTCCCACAATACATTTTGGCATGTCGGTGTGTGTGTGTGTGAGTGTGTGTGCGTGTGTGTGTGTGTGCGTGTGCTTCCATATTTTACACAATATGCCTGCACATGGCTTGTCTCTTTAATGTGTCTGCATCCTCACTCTCACTCACACACACACACACACACACTCCTCCCCTCCTCAGCATACATTCAGGCGTAGTAGTGCATGCAGACGTAGGATTATTGGGGGGTCGGGTGTCATATGCTGTTTTCCAACTGGCTGTGGTGGTTGGCTGTGTGCGGTGAGTTCTGCTCGTTGAGGAGGAGAAGCGTCGTCTCGTCCGGTCCGTTCTCCGTGGGGGTGGAGTCTGCTCCCAGGTCCGTGATGGTGGTGTTGGCGGGGGGAGTGGTCTGATCCAGGCGAACCGCGTTGTGCCCGCTCTCCGGGGACTGGGGCGTGCTGTCCAGGCGAGACGCCATCAGGCCGTTCTGGTACTGGGCCCGCGTGATCTGAAGGAAAGAAACTTAATGTTTAAGCTACATATGATTGACACGATATATTTCAGTGTAAAGCAGGTCCTAACTTCATGCTGAAATTCACACTTTGTCCTCGGACGGTGGTGGAAGAGGGGCACTCATTTCCCACTAACTCCTTACAGTCCTGCCTACATGACAGCATGACAGTTGCTGGAGAAAGCAACGTTAGGACAATGTTAAGACAGACAGTATCACTACACTTGGACCACATCCACTTTGATCCTACAGCATAAAGACTCTATTCCAACTAGGTTGCAAACTATTATTTTCTTTATCAATGAATCTGCCAATTGTTCTTAATCTCGATTAATCGTTTGCTCCATACAACAACAGAGTCTTCAAATTGCAGTTTCTGTCTCACCAACAGAAACCGACAGATCTTCAGTTCTCTGTGATGTGAGAAAAGCAGCAAATCCTCAAATTTGAAAAGCTTGAACTATCAAATCATTATCAACATAACGTGATCAATTAATCAACTGATTGCCAAGTTTGTCTCCAGCTTTAACAGGTAACACAGTAGCACGGTGCTGTTGTTATAGTTACATTAGTGATAATACATCACCCTCATCTTCTTTCTCAAGACTCGTCAGAGTGCACTGTCACTGTACCTCTGCCACTTAAATCATCCATAAAGTTAAAGTTTGTTGATAGTCGGTGTAACTTCATGTTCATGTCTCTTGTAGTGTAGCATGAAGCTGAAGTATTGTTTCTCTGGTTGTTCTGCAGTTTTATATACTTTGTGCACTGAAATAGGATGGTGTGTTTGCTGTTGGGTAGCCCTACTACGTCTGGTTTAAGGATTCTCAGCCCACCTTGACAAACTGCAGGTCGGTGAGAGCTCGGACGTAGAAGTCGGGTGTGTACTGCTGCGAGGGGATGCTGTTGTTGAGCTGGCTGTTGCTGCCGCTGACGGAGAGCGACTCTGTCCGGTCGGCTCCGCTCAGAGAGGCTGTGCGGTTCAACCCGCTGAGGTGGGACGGCGAGCGAAACTCTGCAATCATGCACACACACACACACACAGAAAGGGTTATTAACAACTCCTGTTAGCAATTAAAAGACAGAAATGCGTGATAAAGATCTATCAGCACATACGGTGAGCTGCGGTGAGGCCTTCACACTACTGTTTCAGAGACATCCATGAATTAATGCAAACACAGATCAATGGGAGACCCCGAGAGCACAGGATGCAGTGTAAATGCAGGTTAATATTAACGATATGAATCATGAATAAGACTAATTACTGACACACAAGTTATAATGAATGCACAAAATAACAACGGAAACGTCTAAAACTAAACGTGTGAGAGCAAGAGAGACAGGGGGGGGTAAATAAAAGAAGGGTTAATGTTCAGTTACTTCTACTGTACATACCCTTCGTGTCACTATCACAGCAGCAAAGCGGTGCCTCCTCACACCCAAAGGCAGTGACACACAAAAACTTCCCAATACCATAATAAGCAGTGACTCAATTTGTGTTTCTAAGGATGCCTCACACCAAACCAAAGCTGGCATTACTCACAGGTTTGTATTTCCTGTATATGTCGGGCAGCGCAAGATGCAACCAACAGTTTTATTAGCAGAGGTGGAAACAATATTCAATGCTGAAATTCAATTAATTCAGGTTAGGGGACGATTGCCAAGCTTATTCTGTCCGTGATCCAAATCTAATACACTGGCACAATGAAATGTTACATCATGGCAGAGTCATTTTCTTTTACGTTATCGATTAATCTGCCAATTATATTCTTGATTTAAATGATTTTGTCTATAAATGTCCCAGAGCCCAAGGTGACGTATTCAAATTACTTATTTCGGCAGACCTACAGCCAAAAGAGATTCAACTTTCAATGATATAAAACAGAGAAAAGCAGAAAATACACTGAAAATGTCTCAAACGATAAGTCAATAATCTATATAGTTGCTGGCTAATTTCTGTCCATTGACTAATGGATTAACTGACTAATTGTTTCAGCTTTAGAGTACACAACTAAAACCTTAAGAATATGTTGTCTCCAGGTGGTTTTCGTGTTAAAGGGTTAAAAAGTTATGAAAATTAATTCCATTTCCATTTTGGGGGGTTTTAAAGGAGGACAACATCCAGGAGAAAATACTGAACCAAATACAAGTTAAAGAACTGGGCCTACCAGGAGCAGGTTAAATCTGCTCCTGTATGACTCTTAGTTGTCAACAGTTTCTTCAGAACAATAACACTTATTTTTGGCATGTTTCTGGCTCAAAGCCTAAAAGACTAGCTAGTTATTTTCCACCTCTGCTCCAACATACTGAAACTACGATGACTAACATTCATGGGTGTCATCCAGCTGACGGTTTAGTAATTAAGTAGTTAATTGTGGCATGCTGAGTTCATCCAGACGAAACCATCCTCCGCAATGTGTCACACACACTTCACACACACACACACACACACTTCACATGCATGCTCTTTACCAGCGGTGTATTATTACCGGTAGGTGTGAGTCTTCCAGCAGGGGGCCTCAGTGAGTCATAGGAAACAGTTTTACCTGAGACACGTCAACTGCGTTAGTTTTCAAGGAATTAAGCTAGCTAGTTAATCGTGGATATCTACGGCTAATCTTCTAGTTAGTGGTTAGATTTCACTTAGTCGTGAGACAATCTTTGTTATGTTGATGTTCACAACAGTAACTTTTAAGATCCGGTAGGCAACTTTCCTTCATTTAGATCCAGTAAACTTAAAACTTAAAACCCATTCCTAACCAAAGCACTCAGTACTTATTTAGCTTTTCCAGCTTAGCCTTCATGTGACAGACTAACAGAGTCACAGTCCTGTTTATGTCATGTGAACTTTAATAAGATACATTAACATTGTCTAAACAAAGTACAAATATTTGTATTAACAATCTGCCGTTTACGTCACCGTGAGAGCAAACACTACAGAGCTGTTTACTCTGTGCAAAAGTGTGACTTGGGTTTCTTGATTTTCCATTTTCTCAGCTTCTGCCACGTCAGCCAACGCAGTCTGACGTAGCCACAAGTTTAATGCGTATGAACGTTTATGTACGCTCTCAGGACTGGGCTCAGGGAAGATACACTAAATCTCAAAAATATGTATATTTCATGTTTTCCTGGCTGCGATTGAGCTAGTGTTAAAACTTATAGAAAAGTTACCTACTGGATCTTCAAGACCTCTAACTTGTGACCTGCTGCTCGCAGAGTGAGTTAGAGTGGCTGAGTGATGGACCCAATTCCAAACAACAATCCTCACTCCTACCTTAATCCCACATCTTACACATTAAAAGCCTATTACCTGAACATTTTCATTCATAATTACCAGACTAAATTACATTTGGAACTGGGTATTTGTGATTCTGTTGTGCTCTAAAAGACTACAATCCATGTCAGCAATGCCCTTTAGTCTTGAAAGCCAGGGTTTATACTACACCATGAAAGTGAGGGATGGGACAACAATAACATAAATAAAAAAAAACATCTGACTTAAAGAATCCAGGGCTGCATCTCAATAGCTCCACGTTCTCTCCTTCATTCTTTTCATTGAGTGATCTCACACCTAAATACTGACGTAAAAGAGGAAGAAGCCATCTGAAGCTATTAGGATGCAAAGAGCGGACAGCTTAACCCCTCGAGGGGCTTCAAGTCCCATCTGGGTGTCTCGTGATGTTGTCCCATCCTTCAACACTTTACCTTAGGAGGTGCCATGTGATCATTTTCTATCCCCAAGTGCCCCGCCAGTTTAAGAACAGTGCTGACGTTTTGGCAGATGCACTCTTTGATCAACTTTCTTGCTTTGCAACAAAATGCTTTTTGTTCTGTTTATGGTGCACTACATCCTCTTGTGGCCGAAATTAGTATTACAACAACAAACACTCATGAAGTTTCACCTGACAAAATGTTTTTTTTTCCACCAGTTTTCACTCATATGTAAAAAAAAATATGTAAGGAACTTAGAAAGATTATCCTGGTAAAAACGTTTCCACCTGTTCTTAAGTCACAGACGCAGGAGAGAAAACAATCTAACTTAGAAAATGGATCTGGAAATGGAAATGTTTTTCTCTCACTGCCTCTCTGGGCTTCTGTGGAAACCAGAGAACTTCTGATAAAAAAACAAAAAAACCCACTTAATCGATTATCATAACTGTTGATCCTTCTGTCGATTGATTAGTGCCACATTTTATTGTTGAAAAACAAACTTGTGAGTGTGTATGTCACTTCAACACTCTTTTTTAATAACATTTCTTTGCAGTCTGTTGTGCCTTTGTATCAGTCGGGCTCTCATTAAATAGACTTTTCCAAAGAGAGAATCATCGTCACTCTTCCTCCTACTAGAGTCCAGACAAACCTCTTCGTGACAAAGCAAATTTAAATTCATGCCGTACAGTAACATGAACGCTGACCTACACCTACGCCTGTTTGCTAACAATAGATGGACTTGCCACCTCCACACTGCCTCCTACTCATCTGCTCTGCAAAATTCATGCAAATAAAACGTTGACTCAGTAAAACCAGGTGTAAATGAGGTCGTTTTGGACGAACAAAGAGAGTATTTGCCAAAAAGAAAAGCAGCTGTATCATGTGGTAACTCTTTGCTGTCCTTAAATCTGCATTGAAACACACAGGGAAGAAAACTGCTGGGTCACAGCTGTCTGTGCAGTGAAACCTTTGAGCATGTGGCCAAAGCTGACATCAGTGATGTCCTGGCAGGTATTTTAAGCCAATGAACATCACTGATTGGGGTGTATATAGAAGTGCAACCCATAATCCATTGTTTTAACCCATAAAGAGCAGTGCAAGAGCAATTTTCTGCCCTCCGTGATCAGGCTTTAATTTAACCTTTAACAGATTTCTAGTTCAAACATTTCAAAGCCACATCTGGCGAGTCAAGAGTCAGGCCTGCCCGCCCATCCCCCGAGCCCCCGCCCGTCCTCGGTGTTAAAAGGACCCAGACATGCCGGAGTTTACCTGGCAACCGAGAGAACAGAGAAAACCGCTTAAAGGAGAGGTGGCGAGGACGAGGAGCAACCACTGAGAGGAGAGAAGGGAGGGAGGAAGGAGGAGGAGGAGGTGATCGGTGGGACAGAGGGAGGGAGGGGGCATGAAGGGGAGGGAGGGACAGCGAGTGAGACAGATCTGTTTCCAGACTGGACGAGGACATGCAAACCCACAGAGAACATCACACGTCAGATTAGACTGTTTGAAGGCGAAGTGAATTTGAGCTGCTTCTGAAGAGGTTTGATCGATCACAAGTTCGATGAAATGGGTGAATGAGGCGGACGCTGGTGAGAAGGAAGATGAAAAGACACCTGAGGCACCTGAAAGAGAAAGCTGTTGAGTTCAGACAATATTATTGTCTTTCCAGATTTCCAGATCGCTCTGTCATTGTGTCGCACTAGAACTACCAAAACCTGTTTTTTATGTGACATTAACTTCAATCTTAAATGTCTTAACACAAACAGCTGTACAGGAACTTTGAATTCCTTTGAAAACTTAACTAAATCAGTAAATATCTGATTAAAGAAGGAGTAGACAAGATTACAATCAAAAATTCTGTGTGATCTTTCATTGCTTGACAGCTTTCAATACTTCCTTTGTGTCTGCACCTTAAAAGTATTTCAATACCCAGAACTCTTGCTCAGCGTCACAGAGCACGTCATAGGTGTTGTCAAACGTGGCAGAAGAAGGCCAAAAAATTCTGACATGCTACTGAGGTCTGTCGGGGCCTCGTGAGGACACACTTGAGACATAAGGGACATGAATGGAAAGTGGACGGCAGACAGACAAGCTGACAGCTGAACGTCGACAACAGAGACAACCAACACAAAACAAAGTGACAAAAGATGAGAGTGACGTTTTGTAATTAAAGGGAGCGAAAGTGTAAAAGAGAAAAAGGTCATCGATCAAAATCCACTTCCCCCATCCGACACATGAGACCTTTCTCAGTGAACTCAAACCAAACCTTCTTCCCTTCTTAAATAAAAGCAAAAAGCTCTGGTTTTGATATCATTTGTGTTTTAGCTACGTGGACCAGTTGTCCCATGTTTACCACCAGTTTATTAGGTGAAAGTATATCACATGGTGTACTATGAGGCAAACTTGGCACACCTGGTACTCCAACAAACACTGTGAATTATACGTACAATCATTTCAAGTTGCGAGTCACTTCATCTTTGCCGCTTTGTGCTGCATTTTCTATTCCTGGCAGGACTCTCTCGGAAAAGAATATCCTGATCCCAAGAAACTATTCTGGTAAAATAAAGGCTTAAAAGTTAAACAACTTTTTAAACATCTGGCCGAGGACAACAGATGAAAGTTAGCCTTGTAGGCTGACTCCGGCTCATCTACATGTTGTCCTCTGTTGATCAATGAGCACTGTCTCTGTCAAATAAAGCCATAAAATAAAAGAAATGAATCAAAGAAACTAGCAAGACTTATCAATCCACACACACATTCCACAAACTGTGTCATGTCAGATGATGTGGATGGATGGATGTATATAACTGACCACCTTCACACCAATCACCGGATGTATACACCGTATACCGTATGGATGTAAATATTGCAGTTGTTTCCCTCTACTGTCTACAGGAGTTAATGTTTAATGAATCATACATTCAGTGACAGTGATAGCCACACTGGTGGAATAAAATGATTATATCTTTGGGGTAGTATATTTTGTATTTGCTGTTTTAATAGATGACCTTACAGAAATCCTATCATGCTATGTTGTAAAATAAACAAGAAGGAAGTGATGCTGCAGCCACCTTAACATCAGCATGTGCTCTCATGCTGGTGGAAGACATTTTGTTGTAATGGTTTTTGAATGGGGGTAAAGTAACATATAAATCATCCACAATAGGTGAAAACCCATTCTTGACATTACTTGAATTTTTTTTTAGGGGGGAGTGCTATGATATGTTCATTATTCATTTCTTAGAAGATGTTCCTAAAGAAAGAAAAACATGGTTATACAAATGTTTTAGTCATTTTAATTCAACTAAATATTTTACTGTCCACTTCACATTTCTGTCAGAAAAGGCAGATTGTGCCACTAGGTGGCAGTAGAGGCATTTAAACCTGTGACATTACACTGCAAATACTAATTTAACAGTAGTAGATTAATTAATAGAGCATTAGGAGAGGAGGGGACAGGACAGGAGAGGACAGGAGAGATGCAGGTTTTGGACTCACCCAGTGTTGGAGCACTGAGCGCCATGACACCGTAGAATGAGAAAGGTCCAGTCTCAAACTTCATGTTCTCGTTGCCGGCCTCCACCTCCACTCGTCCCTGAAAAAGACAACAACAGACACAAACATGGATGTTGTGTGAGAAATTACAGCTGCGACAGCAACAACAACATTCATGTATTACAGGTGGGATTTACTCTGCAGACTTCATGTGAATTACATTTTTGAATCACATCACATCATAACAGAACTGGGACTGTAACATATGATTAGCCTACAGATATTCAGTTTACCATTTATCATTTATGACAAAGAAGACCATCAAATCCTGACATCTGACCATCAAACAGATCCAGACAACACCGGACTGGATGATTACTACTTCTGCCTTGTAACCCTTACTTCCAGTTTTTATGAAATTACTCAGTTTGGCCTCTAGAGGGGGGTGCAATCACAGGTCAAATCAAGGTGACGTACAGTATTTATTAAGTGGTTGTCCTCTGTAGAGGCTCTGCATCATTTGTGGGAGGAAACATGTTTACTTTGGCCTTGATTAGACACTCTATGAATTCACAAAGATGAAAAGAGATGTGGCTGCAGGGGGGCGATGTGATGCAACTGAGGACAGGAGGGAGGCCGGCCTGCTCGAGATACTTTGCCAAACTAAAATCAATCACGTGAAGGTTGCATAGATGAGGGATGGAGACATTAGAGCCAGAGAGGGAGATGGGGGTGGGGTGAGGGGACAGAAGGGGGTTAAGGAGGCCTCTGTGTTGGTACAGTGAGTTGGCCTGAATCGGCCCACTGGAATGTGTGAACTGCAGCAACAACACAGCACAGTTAATCCACACTGTCATCCCTCCTTCCCTCCATCCCTCCACCCTCCCCACACAGGGGCTGGGCTGATGAAAGCAGAACAGGTGGTAAAATAAAAGGGAGACAAAAGAGAAAGGACAAACAAGACAAGTGCAGGGAGCTCACTGTATCCAACAGTGACGATTAAATCAGGAAAGTCACTTTACAATGTTTAATTCCAGGGTCCACTGTCATTTTAGTCATTTTATCATGAGTTACTCCTCTGCAGAACCTACTACATGAAAGTCATGTTGTGCTGCCAAGAGCTCCTCAAACATATATGATTTGAATTTAAATCCAGGATTTTAAGGTTTCCAAAACATATCAAATATGCAAGGATGGGCTGCAGGGATGTGTTCTATATGTATAAACAAAACATGGAGAATATTTCCATTTGATGTCGCGGTGCAGCCATAAAATCACATCACATCTTAGGTTAATATTTCACTCAGCCTGCGAGCTGGAACAAGCAGAAAGAGAATAAACATGTGACATCCTAAAATGCAAGTTTCTAAATTTAGAGGATTTTGTGGTGAAGTTTCAGGGAGAATTAAGAGTTTGAGGCATTGAAGGTTGTAAACAGTATGTAAAACCAGCTGATAGCTGAGGTTTATCATTCCACACTCACAGATCATTAACAAACACGGTCCTTGAACTCAACAACAAGAAGACAACATGATATTTGACATAAAAGGGTCCTTATTTAGCTCAGAGTACATTTCTCTTTAAGACGTCCTGTAATGACAGCGATCGGCCATTTACAAACATAAACGCTGTGATGTAACCATCCCTCGTGCTATTTTAGGGATGCATGCCAATTTAGAAATATGGATATTACAGGAGGGGGTGGGGGTGCGAGTGTATCTGTCACTGAAGTTACCAAGTAGGCTGCTCCCATCACAGACGCTGCGCTGAATTAAGCTCACAGCATCTCCCTGCAGCTTAACAGCGAGCGCTTCACAACCGATGTCAGAACCGATCAGAACTAAACTCCACTCGACATCAACGCTACTCTGACCCTGCAGATACACGTAAAGCACAAGTTGGACTTTTTGTTGCTGCTTTATTTTTCTCATAAGAATCAGTTGTGTTTGCCTGATATCATCCAAACAACCAGTGAACGCTAAAAAATGTGTCATTTTCACTCACTGCTCGCTCTGTAACGGCAATGATGAAAAAGTAATCTACCATTTTGAGGCTCTGAGAATAGCACTTTCTCTCTCTAGGGTTCAATTGATTGTTTCATCTATCAAATGTCTCCTAAAATCATGAAACATGCCTATCACAAGTGCTCAGAGCTCAAGGTGATGTCTTCAAATAGCTTTTTTTTGTCCAACCAACAGCGCAAAACCCAGAAATATTTAATTGATGGTGATATGAAACAGGGAAATGAGCAAATCCTCACATTTCAAATACATTTTTGTTGTTTTTTTCTTGATAAATAACTTCACCAATGACAGATTATTCAAATCAACTTATTGGCAGCAGCCTGTCTATACATATTGATGTGTCCAGTGGAGAGAAATGTCATGAATGAACAGAAAATCACATCGTTGTAAAGTCACATTAAGGAAGTAAAATGGCGGTTAGAGGTTGGTGTGTGTCCAGGTAAAAAAATGTGTGCATACTCTCTCTGCTCTCTGGTTTCTTCTGTGTTTCATGAACAAGCTTTGATGTTCAAAAATAGATTTGATTCTTGAGCTGTTTTTGTGCAGGAAGTGAAAACATATTTCCTTAATAAGGGCAATCCTTCCATCTGTCATCGCTCAGCTCCCAGCGTGTGGAGATGCAAGTCAAGGCAGTTTTATTCATATGGCCCAAAATCATATATCACAAATTTGTCTCAAGGGGCTTTACAATCTGCACAGCATGTAACACCCTCTGTCCTTAGACCCTCGATTCGGATGAGGAAAAACTTTAAAAACCTTTAAACTGGGAAAAATGGAAGAAACCTCAGGAGGAGCAACAGAGGAGGGATCCCTCTCCCAGGACGGTCAGACGTGCAAAATATATATATATATTTAATCTTTATTGTAAAAGGTAAAATCACTGAGCATGAATGGCTTTGCTGCAACGCACTGGTCTAAATTCATCCAGTATTCACACCTGCTCAGGACAAACACGTCTCCCTCTGGCTGCTGAGTAATCAGAGGTCAAATGCCTAATCAAGGACAACATGCTGCTGAAAGAGGAGCAGACCCTCACCGCAAACCTCTTCTGGCTTTTCTACTTTAATGGAAAGGTCCATTGAATGTCTCCTCCATGATCCTACATCTACTCTACTGTTGCCGCTCCAAGTGTGGCAGGTTTACAGCAGCGTGACTTCACTTGACACTTAATGCAAAGGTTAAACCTCCTTGGCTCTGTCCAGCTTTATGCCACCTAAAGTATATCAGCTGATTTGGAAAGATGCTAATCACCTCTCAACATATGGTCCACTCTCTGCGTGTATGTGGGGGTCGAATACTTACCCTGTAACACACGCACATACGCAAAGAACTCAACATACAAAGCCTCGCGAGCATGCCGAAGGCCGACTTCTGGAGATTTGCAGCCGTCCGCGCTGCTGCACGGCTGGTGTTCAATTCAAAAGGGAGGCACGGGGGGGGGGGAGGAGAGAAAGAATAGAAACAGAGGGAGGCGGAGGACAGGAGTGAGAGGTGTAAAGCCTGCCGGTGCTCCGGTCAGACCAGTTTTCCCAGATCTGCACTGACAGTGCAGCCTGCCAACACTTATACAATATACTGCACCAACATTGGGGAACTTTTATTAAAAAATAGGCCTTGGGTGGGTCATACTATATTACAGAGAAGCCACCCTGGTCACAGTCTTTTATCATTTTTATTTCTTATGTCTGATATCAGAAATAAGTGGAGTGTGCAGGAGGATTTCACTTCACAGCCTCTGCAGTCTCAGTCTAAAACATCTGCAATAAAATCTGCTTCAAACTTGAATTAAGGAAGGTCAGACTTTGCAACTGTAGTCTATCTGGATAGTACTGGAATATGTACTGGATAGTTCACTGGTGCAAAATCCAGAGCAATGTAGCGGTGGACAACTAACTGTAACCAGAGCTAAGGTAACGTAAAACAGCAAAGAAGCTTCCAGTGAGCATATAAGCAGACATGATGAGCATGGTGGTAAACCTCAGAATACATGGTACTTCATTACAGTAGTAGAGCTCCGTCTTTTACTCATTTCCAACTCAGAGCTGTGCTTCAGCTCAAAGTTCAACATGAGTGTGAGTTTCTGGACCTGCACTGTAGGTGGGTCTTAGCCAAAGTTCAACTTTGCTTTATGACTCATCAACAACGTGAGCGAGAACTTTGTGTCCCTCGCTGAAGTCTCTATCCGTCAAACCGACACACATCAAGGCGCTGATGTATGACAACGATCAGACGTGACCCTCTTTGTGACCTTGGGAGATCATTAATTATTGGACTGTGACGGCTAAAGAGGAGGCATGCTCAGGATGGATAAAACAAATCAAGGTTAATGAAGGCAGAAAGGTAAAGCCATGAAAGCATGATTGGGGAAAAAATGGAGTCAGTGAAGTATTATAGCAGAGCCCTGAGGGAGGGAGGTGAGAGAAGAAAGCTTGTTTAAATGACAACTGAGGCCTGGGGCTCAGTAAAAGTAAACGGCATTAGAGGAGGAATGACAGTTCAAAGTCCTGAAATAGGGCCTATGTTCAGTTTTAAACAAGCCAACATTTTAGCCAGAATATTTAAATCACTTTATTTGAAGGCAAAACTGAACCAGAGCCCACCTGAAAGTTCTTCAGTAAACGGATGTTTACAGCGACAATTTGGGGAATAATTATACCGTTTGCCTTTGTTTTGTCTTCCAAATAAGTTTAAACAGTCTGGGGGTTTGTTTAAAACCTGCCTGTATAATCATCTGGATCGTGTTTTGTTCTCCGCCGTCTTTTTTTTTTATAGATAATTTAACAGCAATATTTCGGCTAAGTGACTTTCGAATGCCATATAAAAAGTCTGCATATACATAATAAACATCACACATACTCACTTAAAACAACAACTTATCTCAGGGATTAGCGATCAACTGTCAATAAGACAAACAGCACCATGGGAAGAGAAACATTCCCAATAATTATTTAAATAACTATTTAAAGATGATCAAACCACAAACAAGAAATAAATCTGATTAACAGAATTGACAATAAAAAGCCAACAACAGGAGAAAACTGTGACTGATATTCTCACATCCAGTTTCCACCTTGTTTTTAATATTCAAAATAGAGTGCTTTTTAATAAAAACTGCAATAAACTGAAGTATACTAAGGAAAAGTAGTGTTATAAGTGTACCATAAGTCACAGTTTTGAAGTCTGAGGTCGGTAAACACGGAAGCATCCATCAGAAAAAGTGCTGGAACTGGGCCTTACAGACATTAACAAGGAGGGATAACAAGATGAAAGTATTGGAACAGAGCCTCCATGTGAGTGCTGGAGAAGGCCAATCGTGTGTGTATTATAACTGGCTGTGTGTGTGTGTGTGTGTGTGTGTGTGAAGCTGTAATGAGCTCCTGCACAGGACTGAGGAATCACTGACACAGGTTTGTAAATAACTTATTATAACCAGTAGGGGGCCCCGCCTGTAACCGCCTGTTTGTGTGTGTGGGGTTGTGTGTGTGGGGTTGTGTGTGTGTGTGGTTGTGTGTGTGGGGTTGTGTGTGCGCCACCAGCCTCAGTGTTTAGTGGTTTGTGACCGTGTGTTTGTCATAAAATGAACCGCTGACTTCAGTTAACGGCTGATGTCAAACTGGACAGTTTCCTTCAACAGTTTGTGCAAAGTCACTGAGTCATTTATGTTGTCACACACACACACACACACACACACAATAACACAATAACACAAACACAGATTTCTTCAGTGAGATGTAACAGTGTGAGTCAGCGTGAACGTACATCAATATAAAGCCCGTCGGTGGTGTGAGGTTACTGCTGCCTCCTTTTAAGTCCAAGAATATTTCTTATTCTCACAGGACTGACACTTTTCCAGCTCTTGTCCACAACAGGAAGAGTTGCTCACAAATATGTTATGACCTAATTATCCTGGAATGCAACAACAGCTAACGGCGTTTAAATGATCGACCACGCACGGAACATTCATCCGTGATAATGCTGTTGATTGTTTGGCTGCGGCTTCTTAAATACGAGTTTCTCAGTTTCACATTATTATACATTTTAGAAACTTTTGGAAAGGGTTGTGTGTAGGTCACATATAATAAACAGTCTGAAGACATCAACTTATCATTGAAAATTGATGGTAAATAAATGGATAATTGCTATCTGGAGAGCCTGCAGGTCATCATACAACAACCTCATCAACATGCAGGAAAGAGTGTCAACCAGGAAACTTACAAACAACAACAACAAATAAGGGAAAAAACAAAAAGGTATGATGACGGTTTATAAGCCTCAGCAGCCTCCCAGCATCCTAAATGTTTTTTTTTCCTGTTTATGACAAAATAACTACAACACAGCTAATTTAGCACGTGAGCTGAACATCATTCCTTCAGTTCGTCCCGACACATTCATACATACTTTTCCCGAAGCTGAAGGAACCCTGTGAACACACAACAGCGACCGAACTCTGCCTGTGTAGACTGACCGCTCTGTGAGAATCACAAAGCATCTTTATAGACGCATGAATCACGCTGGTCATAAACAAACAGCCTGTCTGCTGGCAGTGCAGATCACTACCAGGAAAACACACACATGCAGACATACACACACTATAAAAGGAGTGGAACAAGGACAGTGAATTATCTGTATCTGAGGTTTTTAGTTCTCATGAGTCTACTAGACTCCCACACATCAGACATACATACACATAATGCTAAAAATACAAACCAACATGTAAATGTACACACACACACACAGTCAAGAGTTTCTGCTACATTCATTCACCTGTCAGTCTGCCAGCTCTGATCTTTCAGTGCCTCTTTTCCATATTAACAGTATTTACCAGCATCATACTCCATCGATTTAGCTTTGCACTCTAAAACTGTTATATATGACAGACAGTTTTTAAAACAGAAGCAGAGATATCGTCTTTTTTCTTTCTCAAAACCTGTTTACCCACAATGCAACTCATCCGCTGACAGTTCTGTCTGCGATTTGAGGGTTTTATGCCCGCAGCAGCTAATGTAACGTTAAGCAGCTAGCTTCGTCAACCGCACGGCCGGTCTGTATCGGTACACAACATAGGCCGCTGCCATCTTGCTCTGGTGTCGTCACTTGGAGCCAAAGTCTGTGCAGTAGTGATCGGGAAGTGGAGCCACGGTGTCGAGGTCCCGCCCATACACCCTGCCCGACCCAATCACGAGCGCACCACTGTCCATCACAGCTGTCAATCATGACGTTTTCATGACCCTTTTTATAGCATCAAACAAAAATTTAAAGCCAAACTCATCAGACAAATGAACTCTTGAACAAAGATCAGCAACTACCTAAAATGACAGAAACTCTGGGAAAAGTTGATTTGACATGTACTTTGATTTTTTTAGTTTGGCCCATCCGCTAACATGGAGGGGGCGGGGTTTATGACCTATACTGCAGCCAGCCACCAGGGGCCTTTTGGGGAGCTGTCATGTCGTCCATCTTTATATACAGTCTCTGGTACGCAATAATACATATTAGACAGTTTGGATGTGAGATACGTGTCCTCCATGTCTTCCCTCAGATTAGGATATGCTAAAAAATCTAATAAAGTTCCACATCAGGAGCCAACATGAGGTTTGGTTCCTGTAGAGCAAGCCAGTCTTTTTTTCACTTCTCAAACATGCAAGAAGTTACAAGGACACCCTCCACACTAACACTAACACTAACACCACGCTATTAAACAGATTTTCTGAAGCAATAAGCTGTTGTCACACGTCCAAAATAACCAGTGTCAAATTAAAACAAGCTCTCTCCCTCTCCACGATCCCTTCTCTCTCCGTTTCTCCCCCTCCAATGTTTCCAAATAAGCACTCCTGGAATGTGAGAGTATAATTTTGTTTACAGGACAAATATGAGCCGCACACACAAACTCCTAAGTTGTCTACACACAGGCAAGTCTCTTCAGAGGAAATATAAATTAATGATTAATTGAGTAGTCTGTGTATCTGTAATTACTGAAATAAAATATTCATCAGCACAAGATATAATGAAAATAGTCTACGTGAGTATCTATATAGAAATCCAGGTTATTACACCTGGAATCACCTGGATGTTGTGTTAAAGTTAAATATTTATCCAAGATCTTAAACCTTGTTTTACCAGAATGAGATATTATCTGAGACACTTTAATTGACAGAAAGCAAAAAGAGCGTCAGAAGAGTGAAACATCGCTTCAGCTTCTACTTTTAAAATTCGACTAAACACCCACTATCCAGTGCTATTCACAACTACCGGCTGCAGCGGTATGTTTCTCTCCTGTGGAAAATTCCCTCCCTGGCATGCTGACACTAAATGCCGCCCTCTCCAAAAAGGTCCCAGCGGATTACTCCACATGTGGGGTCTCTCCACAACATCCTCTATATCCGGCCTCCCACCGAGACCAGCGGCGAGGAGAAAGTCGAAGTGATCCCCTGGATTACTGGACTACTAATGACTGTTTGGGGACAATGATATAACCGACGTGTGGGAAATAAATGTGTGTGAAAGATGCGATTAAGACAATGAAGCGTAGTTTTCCCACCCTGTGGGATTTGAGCGCACGTGTACATGTACACAGAGTGAATACAGCAGAAGTGCAGAAGCGGTGTGTCTACGGTGTGTCAGCATGAAGAGGGAGGTAGAGATTGAAGTGGGGGGTGTGTAAGTGTGTGTTTGGGATAAGTGTATTGGCTGCTGACTGACAGCAGGCGACTATGATGTCCCTTCACTAACATCTTATATAATGGGGATCAATTAGTGAAGCATGTCCTTTAGCAGCAGCAACACTGCTCTCCTCCCATCATGTCTGTCTGTCCAAGGTCGCAGCTGTCTGAAACCTCACTCGTCCTTCCTCAACCTCCTCCTGCCTTTACTGAAGCCCCTTTCAGACGTGGAACACACTGTTGACTTCATCCATCTGTTAAAAGGTCCCTGGTCGTTAAGCTACCTGCAGTCAGCATCCTGTTGCTCGCACTCTGTAGTGACATACAGCAGACTCATTTACTGTGATTTGCAATCATATTTAGAATAACGTTTCTATATTTTATTTGGACCATCGGCTTCCTGATACGAACTAGCTCGCTGTTTGCAAATCACTTCATCGGCTAACATTACGAGGCAACCAACGCTAGATCCATGCAGCGTAGCTAAGTTACAGCTAGATGGCTAACCTTAGCTTATGTTACAGCAAAAGTTAGTTATACACCTTTGCTCCATTATGTCATTTGCCGTTGGCTAAAATCAACACAGTTTGTCATAATACATCCGTTAGTATCATGGATCACGTTAGCTGGTGAAGTAATTTGGGAAGCTAGCCACCGAACAGATCCACTTAGATCTCTGTCATTTGTTGACGTTAGCGGACCCCATTTCTAAGCTAACGTTAGCTAGCGTTGTTGGCGCTGTAGGGGAGCTGAACATGGCGCTGAAGAGAGGCTCAGGCACTCGGGAGCTCGTAAACGCCACATTCTTTGGATTTTCCCAAATTCAGAGTCTAGAAGTGGTGAGTTTTTGAAAAGATTTTGGTTGGAGTTTGACTTTAACCACCTGGCACTGCACCAAATCGGTCTCTTAAAACCCTTAAACCCTTTGGGGTTGTTGTTATAACAACACACAGACTCACACAGTGTTTTAGATTTTCTTGATCTCCTCATCTTAATTTCTCTCGATAGACTCTTTGATGTAAATCTTTGATGTGGGCAGTACTCTGTGTCCCGACAATCCAAAATTCTGCTTGTTGAAAAGAGGGGCTTAGAAGCTTTAGTGGGGATTCAATCATAAATTAACTATATTAACGTGTACTATATTATCTCATTTAACAGTGACTGCTGTAAAAGCTGGCTGAGCTCTGGCAAAGAGAGATCAGAGAGGAACAGTAGAGGAACAGATTTAGGAGGGCAGAGAGAGAAAGATACTATTGTATATTTCCATTAACTGATATGTAAAATATAACTCACCACTTGAGGAGTTATATTTTTGTATTTCTCATATATATTTGGTGAGACTTTTTCTTCAACTTGTAACTAATGGACCCAACCCAAACTACAAGCTTGTGTTGTTGTCAGGGGCACTCAGGGCCTGGCTCCTCCGTCATTCAAACATTGATTAGAAAAATTTTTCTTGAAAATACTTTGGTGAACTCCAACTTCTGTTGCAAATCAGGATAAAAGCATTGTGTTTGTGACTAACTGACTTTTAAAACAGCCATTTCAGGCTTTGAGAGAGTATCGGAGCTTCGCTTTATCACATCAGAACTTCATCATTATTGCCAGTTAACAGTTCTCTTGGAAGATCATTTAGTTTTTGTTAAGCAGCTCTTGTTCAGTGACTCAACTTTATTTCGAATGCTTTGAAACACTCAAACACCAACACGCTTTGCTTTATCAACAGTTTTGGGACCCTGTTGGGTCGGCGCTGTGTCTCGACGCCTACCTCCATCTGTCACAAGCTGTGGTTTAGAGCCGCGTTTAACAACCAGGCAGACCGCTCAGTGCCGCTACGCTCCAGATGCACTTGGTGAGGGGGTGACTTGACAGGTGGAGAGAAGAAGAGGAGGAGGTGGAGATAAGGGTCAAAAGGAAGAAAGAGGAAGAGTGTGTGTGGAAGGTCAGCCTCATTATCCAAGCCTCACAGCTTTTACCCAGGCTGAAGCAATGGGAGAGTGACATTTAGAGGGCGGGATGTGTGAGTCAGAGGGCTGCTGCACGTATGTACCTGGTCTTTAAAAGGTATTCTGGCGTCAGCTTGTTATTATCTGAACTTGATTTTCAAGATCAAATTGTGCCAGATTTCATCGCTGTGTGTCCCCACGTGGGTCTGACAAGCTGCTGTAATGTTTCTTTTCTAACTGTGTTATGGAAATCATGTGCCTGTCATTATTCTTCCCCCTTTTCTTTACAACATTTCACTAACGTTTACTCTTTTTGTGGACTGGCTCGCTACAAAACAATGTCGAGTTCAAATCCCTGATTTTATTGAAACCTTATAACATCAAACCCAACTGTGGACGAGAAGTCCTTGAGGTGATCAGTAACAATGCATCAATGCTAATATACTTTAGTCACAAACCAAAGTGATAAAAATTCTGCCAGAGGGGGACGTCAACGTTAGTACAAAATGTAATTTCTATCCGATACTTGAATATCTACATTTCCATGACAACTGGGCAAACTCCATCTGCAGATGAAGATCATGTGACACGATCAAAAGCTCCAGAACAGCTACTAAACGGACCCTGTGTTCAGATTACTTTGTCAGCTGCTATTTCCAGGGGCAAGAATGAACTTTCAAACTCAAACGAGGTACATTCAACACCCAAGAAACAACAAAACAAAGAAAAATACAAACTATTGACTATAGAAACAGAGACTATGTAAGAGTGAGTTATCAGAGAGCTGAAGTAAAACTAGATATTCTCCTACTTTGCACATGTGTTGGCGTATACACGAGAGTGTGGGAGTCAGTTTGGAAGTTTGTGAAGAGAGAAGATTTTAAAAGAGCCCGATCTCCTTTCGATCTGCTTTTAGAGATCAGACTCCTGCCGTTTCACCCACACTGAAGCAACAAGCAGTCACGCTTCACCCCCTCTCTTCCCAAAATCACTGCATACCTGCAGGATGAGAACGAAGTAGTCGACGGGCTTGCCCCTCTGGTAGACGTAGTGATGAGGCGAGCGCTTGTCATTTTCGTTGAACTTGATCTCCTGGATCACGTCAGGATGGCGCAGGATTCGCAGCAGCACCTTGTCTGAGATCTGAGACTGGCTGAACAAGTTCACCTCTGCAGGAAGAGAGGAGGAAGAGATGAGAGAGAGTTTTAGGGCATTAATTAAGACTTTCTTTTTTTACTGCCACACAACACAGGAAGGGCCATTATACATTTCTGGACATTGACACAGTCGAATACACATAACAGTATCAAACTACTACAAATCCTAGAGATGCACCAACATATTTTTTCCACAACAGATCTGAGTAGTGAGATACTTCCTTACAGTGAACCAATCTGCTGACATCACTGATCCAGGTGCTTATCAAATTAGTCATTCATGCTTTTGTCTGTAGTACAACACGACAAACAATTACATAAACTGGTGTGCCAAGTACACCTGTTCTACAACTATACTTAACAAGGGAGCGTAACATATTTATAGCCATAATTAAAAGGATTACAAGAATCAAGTGTCAAGTGATCAAGTAGAATTAAAAAGTACATCAAAGCATCTTGTGTGTTAAGTGATGCGAATGTACATCACATGAATTATCAATTAGAGCCTCTAAACGCATTTGGTTGAAGATCAGCTCTTCGTCAGGCTTATGAAAATACATTGAATTATATTGTGGCTTGCTTAAGTGTGCGAGAAGGATTCTTTTTTTTTTACAGTACAGTAGTGTTTGAGCATTCATTGATCGTATCGGCAAATATTTTGATAATTGACTGATTACTTAAGCCAAACATTTGCTGGTTCCAGCTTCTTAAACGTGAGGATTTGATGCTTTTCTACGTTACACATGATAGTAAAATGAATATCTTTGAGTTTTGGACTGTTGGTCAGACAAATAACGGTTGAATGAAAAGTTGTAAAGCTAAAACAATTCCTCGATTCATATATTAGCTGAACTATTTCCATTTACTGATTCAGTGGTTTTCCCAGACTGTAAGGATTAGCAGTTTTATATCATTGTGCACTAATTGCCTTTGGATTTTGGATGATTGGTGGCACAAAAAAGCCATTTGAAGACGTTGCCTTGAGCTCTGAGAAATGTCTTCACTACTTTTGACATTAAATAATCAAAATAATGAAAATAATCATTAGTTGCAACCCTAAAAAAGTAATTATATTCTTTAAAATTTAGCATCAATACCACCAGCGAACGGGTGCCAATCGGCCTTCTAGATAACACTGGGCCATTAACAGTGATGTTGATTGATATGTATTGTATCTGTAACTGGTGTAAAGTATTTGTTTTACATGCATTTTTCAACTGTCGTAGGCCGACCTGTTGCAATCACAGCTCAACCATAAGTGCCCTCAACCCCACCCAAACCGAGAACAAAGAAACAGTTCACCCTGCAAACAAAACTCAATGCAATACACAGTGAGAGGTGAGGCATATATGACCAATGTTGGCATTAATCATCTGAAAGGCAAACAAACTCCTTTCACTCTGGTTTACGTATTAGGTCGACAAGTTCATCTGGTTTACTCAAAAAAAAGCTTCTGCTGCTCTGAAAAAAAAATAAAAAAGTGTTCCTTCCTGGTTTGTTTTTTTCCAGCTCTCAAAAAAGAAATCTACAGACTGACGGAGCTTACTGCTGCAAAACACTCACTTTATGTAACGAAGTATTACATGACAGTGTCATAATGCACATATTCCCTGACTTTCCCTGTGTGAAATACAGATCAGTGACACTCCAGATATCCCATGTCAGATCTCAAAGGCAACGGAGATCAGACACAATCTAAAAAGAGCTGGGTGATGATCATCGATGTGAACAAGAACCGAAAAGAAACAGGGAAACAGTAACTTCCTGGAATGAAACCCGAACCTCTAGAAAAATGAAATATCTAATTTCTGTGTAATGAACCAAGACAGAAAAATGAAACCAACATCCTGACAAAGAAAACAGAAACAAAGTCAGCAGACGCTGACGTTATGCCTGCAGAGGCAGACTCCGGCATGCTCCTGCACCACAGTGTCTGTGAGACGAGAGAGTGCTACGTCATGCTAGCAGCGGCTAGTGCTAACTGCTTCTGGCAGAGCACATCAGCTATCGCTCGCTAACCAGACACATTGCAACACGTTCTCAAGTGATTTGCAGCAGTGGCGAAGCATCACGTCCAGCTGGCCAGAGTCCAGAGTCTTCTTGTGGTGGTAAGCTCAGGCGGACATACTGCTCGGGTCTTAAATAGATCTTCCGAGTAAATAAACACATTTAAACCTCCACCCTGCATGTATGGACCTGCCTTGCTTGTCAGACGGAAAGATGACAGAATCCATCACGTCCTGACATCCTGAGGAGAATCATGTTGTGGCTACATATCCAAGACAACAGGCTTACAAGTTATAAATTATCTACTGGCTGTGCTTTAATATAATAACAAATATTGTGACTGTGTTTGTCTGTGTGTGCATGCTTGCATCAGTCCAATTCCCCACCTGTAGCCAGGAAGCGATGGGCGGCCAGCAGCAGCTGAGGAGAGACCTTCACTTTTGATTCGCTCTCATGTTTGAAGGCAGAGAAATCTCTCTTATTCTTATTGGGCGCCACCTTTTTCCTGTTGCGGTTATCAGCTGAGAAGAGACACACACAGAGCAGACAAATTTATTTGTTTGAAAACGTACACTTAAAAGATCAAAAAGGTAAAAAAAAATCATCTTGTAAAGCAACAACGGGAGCCGCTTATTGCTTGTTCTTGTAAACCAATGTCAAATTTAGATATGAATAATATTTAAATAATAAGTAACTAAAACTAGGGAAAATAGCCTCAGCTGCACTGACAGTAAAGACAAGCTTGGCGGTAAATCAAGTGACAAACAAAAGCAAAGCCGAACTCACTGTAAAGGTCCGATTCATCCAGAATCTCTGATTTAATTATCTCCTCGATCACGTCCTCAAGGGTGACCAACCCCAGCACCTCGTAGAACGGGTCTCCCTCCCCCTCGTTGTTCACCTTCTGGACAATGGCCAGGTGGGATTTTCCTGAGTGGAAGAAAGAGAATCATTCATGGGATTTTCAGCTGATCAATCCATCCGTTCCTTGCAGCCTCCCCAATCAAGTGCACAAGAAACAGGGTTGCAGAAACATCTTGATTTGTAAAGTAATTCATTTGAGTAACCTGGTTATTTTAGCCATAAACTGTTTCTGGATTGATTATCCATTCAATTTTATATAGCACGATATACATATATTAATTTAAAAAAAAGCTATAAACTGTGATTGAGGACTTTATCCGCTTACTTCTACAATGCAGCATTCACAATGTTCAAAGGTTTCTTTCTTTCTTTTAAAGGTTTTTGCAAATGTTTCATAAGATAGGGAATGCATTCAACTGTGTTTGTTAGACCTTGTGAAAACATACAGTGCAATCTGTGGAGAAACATTCAGTTTAAACAATAAAAACCACACAGACCTTCAAATGTTGCCATTACATCTCTATTCTAGTATTAGCACTGTGAACTGTGGTTATAGATATTTGTTGCTGTTAAGTCCTGTTCCAGTGTCTCTTTCTACGAACAGATAAAGACCCAGGTGAAGCTGGATGGTTTGATTTAGCTCCCGGTAAATAGCACCTCCAATGGCACCAACACTGAGCCACCACTAATCTTCAGAAATACTTTATTGATCCCCGGGGGGAAATTATACAGAGCATCTTACATAAAGCCAAAGGGATCAAAGTGGAGCTAGATAAGAAAGTGAAAATGTAATGATGATATCAACATTAGAAATGTACTAAAAGCTTTTCCTTAGGTGCTTTTGAGAGCTGTCAACATCGTCTCCACGTCCTCAAAATAAAACAGCATACAACATGATGAGCCTTAATGCTCCTGATTAAAAAGTTCACAATCTTTGAGCAGCTGTTAGAAAGCCCTGACGGTAGTCAGAATATCATTGATTACCATCTCTCTGCTATCTATTTATTGTTATTGTGGTGTATATTTGTACAAGTACTGTTGAATCATATCACGGCTCCTGGTTAGAGCCACAGGTCGCAGGACTCGTGAATTCGGCCAGGTGTGCCCACCTGATAAACAATCATATCATGATGGATTACTATCCGATAGCAGCTGTGAGGGAAATTAAACATATTACATGTATTGCACATGTTAGAATACTGTTACAGCACATGTAATCATGTGTAATTTCCACTATGTCTGTCCATTCTGAATATTAGGCCATGTAACCTTTAATTAAGTGAAACTTAGCCTGACTGCTTACAAATGTAACAAAAGATTCATGTGAATGTGAGTAAGGAGTTTGCTAGCTGCTAACTGTTGGAAAAGACCAAGGCTGATAGCATACAAGAGGGTATCAAGTCGCCACAATATCATTTAAAAGAACCCAGATAAGGATGTATAAGGAGGGTATAAAGCAGAGTGAACAGTTTCTCATGTGGGTGCACACTGCGAGCTAACCTTTGTCTTGTGCACCATATCTCTGAGCATTAATAATGTGTGACAATACTGTCTCGACCCTCATTGTCAGAGTCGAATTGCGAAATTGCCACGCCACAGCTCTGTTCTAGCAGTAACCCATCTGCCCACTCCCTCTGCTTGCACCACAAATAGCCGGTTAATGTGTACAGGTTGCTTACAGCTGGGGTTGGGTCTGGACTTTGGCCACGAGCGTTACTGTACAACACAAAAACACACATGTCCATAAAGACACACACCCTGCCGAAGTCTTCGAATGACAAACTGTTCAAAAGCGCAGATGGACGCTGGCCGGCTACAGACTCCAAACAAGTGCAGAGTCGGCCCCCGACGATGCCCTGAATTATTAACGGTGTTGCCAGAGAGAAGCACTCAGAGGATATCTGGGGGTTTGGTCCCCAGGTGGGTCATTCCCTCCCCTCCACCCAGACAAACACACAGGCAAGAAACTGGTTTAAACTACCCTCTCTCTGACACACGCACCATTAAGAGATTTGGATTTGAACAGCAGGCCGGCTGAGGGCGAGTGAGATGATTTGAGACCAAAATATGGGGGGGGGGCACTTGTTATTCTCATTCCCCCCAAATCCACAAGCTATCAAGTCATGATGAAGGATAAAACGAGAGGATCAGAAAGGTCCATCGACTGTTTCCAAAAAGACAGCAGCAGATCAATGGGATTTACAAAGAGCTCCTATGACCAGCAATTAAAAGAAGACCAAAGGCTATACGTGTTTCGTCTTTGTGTTGGTGTGTCCTTGATGTCCTCCGCCTGCATGTTCTGGAAAAGTGGGCGCTGCTGGCACGATGACACAAACACACTCCACACATTCTCAGCTCTGACCTTGCTTGGTTTTACTACATGAATAGAGCAGAGGGACTTTGAGGAATCCATTTCCCACAAGGCCGGCTTTACTGTGGGAGTCTGCGACGTCACTACGTGAGATCTACTGTATATTTAGTCTGGACGCTGGTGTCTCGAGAGGAAGCGGCGAGGCTGGACATTCATCGTTGGCCAAATAACAAGTTACAAACAGTCCAAGCAGTTCTTATCACGGCGTGAGGGCTGATGGATTATTTTCATTCTAAGTTCATTTATAAGGTCAGAATCTGTTCAGAAGTGCATTTCACAAGTTCCCGAGCACCAACGGATGTTTTCAAGTGCCTTATTTTGTCTGACATAAAGACAAAAATGTGTAATATTTATAAGAAACTGATGAGAAGCGAACCAGCCAGTGAACAGCAAAAGTTTGGTGTTTTTACTAAATGAATGACTTCTACAATTTGATCAACTAATCGATTAATCAACTCATCGTTCAAACCCAACATGGCAAACTGACTACATTTACATAAGGAGCAACATGGGGTTCTTCAGCTTCTTGCTCCAGGACACTTCAACACGAAGAGAGAAGGAGCTCGAGCCCCCCCCACGACACTGTTTTCATCCATATTTAATATCCAGTGACCATTTGCTGCAGGCGTAGCTAATGTGAACTTAGTCATGGACTTCAAAACCACCACACGAGGCAGGACCAGGAGGAAAACACATACTGACACCAGATTGTCAAAAATCATCGGTGAAAGAGATTGCCACTGCCTATTAACTCTATCTCCATTGAGCACAATGTTACGTGTTGTGACTAGAGATGTCCTAAGTCAATCCTAAGTGGGTATCGGGGCAGATTTTAATGCATCATAACTGGTTCAAATAAACCAGTACTCTTCTGTGTTTTGTCCACCTCTGCATGCTGGAGTTGCAAAGCTGCTCTCCTTTGCAACAGCTGAGCTCTACAGCGCCAGCATTTTGTTATGCCAGTGAAAATTAGAGTGTGGTAATGCCAAAAATAACTTGGCTGCGCCGGTGCATGTCACAACCAGATTGGTGAAATGTGCAGGCAGCCAACAAATCTATTATCTCTCCCCTTTCTTTCTTATAAGCAAAGAGCAGTTAACAAACACAGGTAGCGGTTCATATCAGCTGTCACTAATTAACGTCAAGTCCATGAGTAACTTGATGTGCGTCTGTAAGCCAAAGATTGTTTGCGAGGAAAGAAGCTCCACGCTGTGACACCAACAGTCAGACAATCAGAGTGTTTTTATAGTCCAGCGGAGTGATATGTCTTCTCTAATAAAAACAGCCGATCGCTTCATGTCGATATCAGGAGTCACATTCTCATCATATCACACCAATAATCTAATCTTTTTGAATCACAAACCTTCTGTATTTGTGTAATGTGTAATCAACATGGCATATATGCTGCTACTAAGGATATAATTATTTTTTTACTATGTAGGCTTCACTGAGCATCTCTGTGACAAAAACGTCTCATGGGATGAATTCAGCTCTGTTGTATCTCATGGGTAGCTCTGTCATTTGGTTAAATACAAGTTTTGGATCTGACTTGGCATCAGCGGATACGCAATGTTAAAGGATTGTAAACATGGGACATCTTTAATTGTGAGCCTTATTCATGGTGACAAGCAGTAGCACCTGGATGGCCACACGTGTCAACTGTTATGCAAGTGCCTTGAACTTGACTGCATGAAATAGGTACTTGAACTTCCTGGTCAAATCAATGCATCCTCAGAAACGCCCTTGGGTGCGACACCCTCGGGATGTGCCGTGCAGCATTGCGTCACTTGACACGTGACAACCCGACACCTGTAGCACACACACCAGATGCATCGCACAGACAGACGTAGCAGTCGAGGTCCATGGAGTAAATGTGATCAAGTTTTCAGGAGTGTTGACGTGTGCCGATGCTCGGGCTAGGTTTTAACACACAATAAAGTAATCGTACATTTATGAACAATTCTGTCTTTCTGACCCTCCCATCAAATCAGACTGCCCTTCTCTTAATAACCAACAGGCCATTGATTTTCAGTTAAAATGAATCTCCTGCCCCAAAATCCTGTTTCATCAGGAATTACATCACATAAGGGAGGGATGATGTCATTTCATGGGACGTGTAAGGTGCCGGGATGGAAAGTCAACAGTGTCCCACAGTAAGAAAGCATCCGGGTACATTCATTAGCTGATCGTTGTTCATTCCACACAAGATCACTGTAGCAACGAAAATAGAGACATCATGTAATGGAAAAGGCACTCTGCGTGTGTGTGTGTGTGTGTGTGTGTGTGTGTGTGTGTGTGTGACCTCTCCCTGTGGTGCTGAGTCAATATTTCAGAGGAAGTAGGACCCCAGGGGACATACTTACCCCCAGATACTGGAGAGTCACTTGAGCGTCTATTGACTCCTTCAGAGCACACACACACCCACACACTCATACACAGTGTACAAGGAAGTTCAGCCAAATACAGGCTGCTTCATGCGTTCAGCGTCTGACCTGTGTCAGCTGAGTCTACAATTAAAAAACCCACAAAGTCACCCATCTCCTGTGTGTCTGTAGCTGCTGATTTTCAGCCGGGATGCGTGTTTCAGCGCGGCACACTCACCTCAGGCTCACACAGAAACACAAACAGCTGTCACTTATCAAACTGAGAATGTGACGTGACGGGAGAGTGTTTTTTGGTAAAAATCCATCCCTCCATCGCTCCATCGCTCATCCTTTCTGCAGGCTGTGAGCTGAGGTGACAGGGATCGCCGTCGGTGCTCCTTGACTTTGTAAAATGTTTAAACCGGTCACCTCTGAAGTCACTCACGAGGACTCACTTTTTCATATTCAACCTTCTTTAGTGTATTAACCCTTTATCAACTGCTCTCAACTTAGCTTGTTGTTACATGCGTGTGCGTGTGCGTGTGTGTGTGTGTGTGTGTTTTCCAGCTTTAAATTTGACTTGAGGTGAATTTGAAAGTCAAAACAGGGACATCAATTTAAAATGGACTGCATTTAAATAGCACTTTTATCCTAAGCATTTTACAATGTGGTTTTCATTCACCCATTCACAGACATATCCGCACATAAATGGCAGCGAGCTACCGTGCAAGGAGACGGCTTAACCATCAGGAGCGAGCCGGGGATCGAACCACCGATCCTGCTGTTAATGAATGCTGCTCTGTCTGCTGAACACTGATGAAGTCAGGTCATTTCAGACTGAATACAGATACTGGGACTACAAATGAGAAAAATAATATTTACAGTATTTAATTTACAGTCAGTTGTATTCTAAACTATGCAATGCAGCATCTTGTTGCACCAATGCAAGATGATGTATTTTATTGTATTTTCTTTGTCCCTATCTCAACTGTTCATTAACAGCCCAATTTCCCATTTGGATTTATAAAGTCTAAATCCATCTGTCAATCTATCTAGAGCTGCAACTAAGGATTATTTTCATTATTAGCTAATCTGATTGAGAATCGATTGATCATCTGGTCTATAAAATGTCAGATAACTGTGGAAAAATGTCCATCAAAATACAAAGTCATCAAAGTCAAAGTCATCAAACTACCAAAGATACTCAGTTCACCATCATATAATACAAAGATATGCTGCAAACCAGGACAATTGAGACGCTGGAATTCTGAAGAATTTGTTTTTTATGATCACTGCAGCACAGATTTTCTCCAAATCAAAGACAAATGAAACTACGTGAGCAGAGAGAGAAGAACAATTTGCCAAAACAGGAACCGAGAAACACATCGACCTTTGTCACAAACACTAAACCCCGCTGAGCGACAGGCTGCCACTTCTCTGTCTCTGCCTGAACATTACACAACATGAACAAGCTAATGAACAACACCTTTCCACACATATAGTCTTCAACATTTCTGGGTTCCGTTTTCTGGATGATGTACTGGTTTTAGTTTGACGCAATCTCATTTGTGTGTGGAGTCCGTTCCACTAGATGCGTTTACTTTGCTCAGTTTCATTTCCTCATTAATTGAAGTGAATCGGTCTGTCACTGTTCAGATACTCCCAGCAGGTCAGGTGACCTCCCAGTCTGTTTCTCTGCCCTCTGGCTCTTCCGTCACCATCCTGCGAGCCGGCCTGTTTGTTGACACGAAACATCGGCGACAAAAGGACGAGGGGGAGAGCGATGAGTCTGTATGGGAAAGGAATGCCTCACGCATACCACCCACGCACAAAACACAACCGGCCGGCCACATATCAGCAGCACTGACCACCGATGGCAAAACATGCACGCTGCGAGGGGATGAAACAAAAATGCATGGCTGCAAATATGCATGTGCTCATACACACACACTTGGGTAAATACAGTCCATACACACACAAAGGCTTGTTGTGTGGGACAGGTCAAGCTCTTTTAACCTGTTTTTCCAGCTAAAACTGGAGCCCCAAGCAGATAGACCTACTCTGATCTTAAAGGGCAGTGAAGTAACGGCTGAATCGGTTCTATTTTGCTTAGCAGATTGTAGATAGTAGAAACAAAACTACTCCACGACATGCTCACCTCTTTTGTTAAGTTTTAGGCTGTATTCAGACGTACAATAGCACTGCATAAAAAAGAAAATCCAAGGGGGTTCGTTCGTGTCGAGGTGCTGCCAAAGAGTCTCAGTGAGGAGACGAAACGTAAACCATGAAGCCCACTCACCTTTGAATCAGGATTTTACAACTCTGGGAAGTTATTATAGCAACTGACGATTAACTGGTTAATAGTTTAGTCTATAGAAATGTCCATCAAAGTTTCCCAGAGGCCAGGGGGACTTCTTCAAATGTCTTATTAAGTCTGATATACGATCCAAAAACCTTAAGATATTCAGTTTACAATAATATAAAACAGTGAAGCAGCGAACCAGAGAATGCTTGAAAAAAACAACTTTAATGATTAATGAACTGTTAATATAGTTACCAAGTAATTTTCTTTTGATGGACAAATTGATTCATTGACAATCCGTTGCAGCTCTAGTTTTGTTATATGTAAACATGGGAAATTATAATGGGTATTTTTCCCATTTGTGGGACATTTCTTAGAACAAACGATTGATTGAGTGTTATAGTCGTCACATTAGTCAGTGATGAATATAATTAGTTAGTTGTAGATAGAGTAGTTAAATGAAGCTGTGTGTGTTAAGACTGTAGGTTTTTGCAGAATATGCGTTAATATTGAGGTAAGTATTTATAGAGTGTCTTTCTGGTGATGGCACATGATACTCAGCCCTGTTTCCAATAAGCCAATATAATCTAAAACTAAAATGCCTCCAGTCCGATCAGCTCTTCCAAACCCATTTTAAAATGAGAGCAATCCCACTACTAAGTTTATTTTAGGCTCAGTATTATGCAATGTGACATGAAGCAAAACCTCAGTTCAAACAAACAGACAAGACAGCCGTGTGTGCTTGTGTTTGAGACATCAAGTCATTTCTGCTGAGCTGCTCTTTCTTCATGCTGACTGATATCATTATGGCACACAGTCTGGAAGTGTTGGTGTGACACACAGAAAACATACACACTAAGTTGAAGTTGAGAGGACTGCCGCTGCACCGTCAGCAATTCAAGCTACAATGGCAAGACAGGAAGAGAGAGAAAGGCAGCCGGCGGCTGATAAGAATGCAGAGGGAATCAGAGAGAAAACTGGCTGCTACTGATTTCTAGCTGCTGATTGTATGAGTCTTGATGAGGGATTGTCAAATCCAGCTCCACCAAAGTTTGGTGTCAGTCCACACTTCGCAGAGCACTGATGCATATAGGGCTGCAAATGATTATTGTGGTGTAATAAAGTGATAATTTTTATAGAATTATGGTGAGATTGCTTTGACAACTACTGTTCCCGAGGTAAAGAATTAACTTTTGCTGAAGTCTGTAACTCCATCTGCTGAGGAAGACTGTGTGACAATCAATTCATCTCATTATCAATCAGTCTATTTAATGTTTTTTTAATACTCTGCCTTAAACAATTTAGGACTTTCATGATTTATCAGGACCCCAATATAAAAAAGTGGCAAAAATCTGCTTTATAGCCCAAAAATAGCAACAGACAATGTAAGAATACATTTTCTTAGCTGGGACTGAACCCGTTTAAAAGAACTTTCTGTCTTTTAAATTAAGCTACTTTCTAAGCTAAGATCTTCCACCAATTAAATCAGAGCAAAACAGACAGGGAAGTCAGCTGACAAGAGTGTGTGTGTGTGTGTGTGTGTGTGTTTACTCTGTGACTCAGCAGAACACCTGAGGGGTTGTCTCTTAAAAATAGAAGGTCACATATTTGTTGACAGACACACACACTATCTGCACTACCTGCAGAAAAATGCCAGTAGACGACAGCCAGCTGGACGGTGAGTTGGTAGGTAGGTGTTCAATTCAGTTGTATTAATATAGCGCCGAATCATAACAGAAGTTATCTAAGGTCACTTTTCATATACAGCCGGTCTACACTGAGTCTTTATAATAGGTCATTTTCAATTTTCAAGGGGCGTTATCAATGGACGCAGACCAAAATGCCGCGCAACAACCAATCAGAGCAGCAAAGCGTAAATTAAACTTTTACCAAAGTACAGCGAACACATCTTTCTTATCAACACGGGCTTAAAGTGCAGTTGTTTGTTCTCCATTTAGAGAAAATATACCATCCAGTTTGTTTAACACTGACGCGACAGCTGATTCAACAGAACGTTCCACATCAGTGGCAGCCATCTTGGTTGTTTACAAAAAGGCCTCAACTGTGCTCCTCTGTACAGTCGTCGTATCAAACCTGCCCCGTATTAGATAAACGCTTGTGATTGGCCCGACCGGGGGACAGGAGGGGGACCAGAGCAAATAAAACATGAGCTCACAGGTTTGTGAAAAGCTGGACGAAAGTGCAAACCTGCAGCTAGTTCTGCGAACCCTTCAAGCATTACTGTTGCTAACTTTGTTTGACAGGAACCCGTCATGACCCCTACATGAAGAAGAAGACACAAAATCTTCTTCATCTTAAGAAACACATCGAAGTGCGTGTATGTTAGACAGAGCCACTTTGTAACTGATGCTTAATTTGAATGATGTTTCATTTCTATTCAAGGATGCAACACTTAAGCTGACGTTGAAAAGACAAAGAGATTTCTACACTTCTCCATCTCTGCTGATGTGTTCCTCAACAAAGCGTAGACAGATTCCAGTCCAAGTGTTCAGATCTGACTTTGAACCACAAATTTGATGAGTTTCGGGTCAAAAATGGGAGTACGTGGAGCTTTTTATGATTCACACACTGATTACGAAATGTCAGATCTATGCCATAAGTGATGGAGAAAAGAAGAATTTTGTACGCACTGATCCAAAGAGAGTGGATAAGAGCCGAAAAGTCCTCTCAAAAACTCCTCAACCCTTAAAAATTGCTAAAACAAAGCATGACGCCACAACTGCATGGCCTATTTTCTGCTTCAAATGTATTCATAAACAGCTTTTAGTGAATAATTTAGGAGGGATATGACTGTCTCCAGAATGTTCGGTTATCTGGAAGATTCTCGTTTTGCAAGTCCTCCCATGTTTTCACTTTACTGGCACACCTCCAGCTCTAATGTGAACACAGACGTTGTTACATAACCTGATAACTGCTTTCTACAAAACTGTGAGTTTTTTCTTGCCGCATTAAAGACTATTAGTATTTCACCGCATTCAGTCGCTGCAGAGAATGACTGGAACTGCTCTTTCCTAGACAGTCAAAACAAAAAAAACAGGAGGACAAGGACAGATGGGCAGAGACGCAGAGACACTGGATAATAGGAGGTAGAGATGGAGGGACACGCCCATTGTACAAAAGGAGGAGTGGAGGTTCAGGTCTGCCCTGTGACGGCCTAATCGGGCTGAGATTGGGTAATCTTTTACTCAAAGTTGTAAAACTCTGCGTTCAGGCAAAGTAAACATTGCTTAGTGCTTCTTAAAGGGTCAGGTTCACAGTTAGGATTTGGGTTAAAGGTTGGGATTAGTTTTAGATTAGATTAAGAGTTCAGGCTGAGGGGAGGAATGTAGTGAGTAAAGGTGTTGTGATGTATTGCTGTGCATGTATAGGTGTGTGTGTTTCTGCAGGCCGGGAGTGTCAAAAGATCAGTGTCATTAAGAATGGGAGCAGAGGTGTGTTTAAGTGTGTGTTTGACAAAGTGAACAGTTAACACATTGATTAAATAAAGAAATAAACTCGAGATCCTTTCTTTACTGCGGTGTGTTGTTCAACTCACCGTACACAGCCGGACTCTACAGTACTGCGAGAGTGACCACGGACACCACGGTTGGCAAAATACATGGATTCACTGAACTCCAACACTAACAAATCTGTCATCTCTCCTCTCTCTCATTAGCACAGAGCAGACTACCAAACATTCAGCCGCTTAAAATGACAAACGTCGCCGGCGGCAGATCCGATCAGGTGTCACCAATTAACATTCATTCTGAGTCGATGGCAGGCCACGATAACACTTGGTTGATGTCTTGTTAAAGTTCTTTCTGTAAGCCGATGTCTGTACTCAGCCCAAGATTATTTGGGAGGGAAGATGCTCCACTCTGTAACAACCGATTAACTCTGTACAATCGTGTTTTTTGTTGTTCCCGCAACACGAACAGCGATACTTCTTCTCTCTCGCAGTTAAACTATCATATCTGTAATTTAAGCTCATAAACATAATAGTTTTGGACCGGGATTTGATCAACATTTAGGTAAATATCGATCGGATCGAACTCAACCTAATATTAAAATGAAAAAAACTTGATTGGGTCATCTGTTATTGAGAAAATATATATATATATAAGTTAATTAGAAAATATATACATATATAAATTGATATATTACAGTCCACTTACAGTACTGGCTTTTTCCAGAGATTTGGACTGACAGAGACAGTCAGTCCAAAACCCAAAAGCTATTTAATTTACAGTCACAAAAAAGAGAAAAAGGCAGCAAGTCTTCACATTTAAGAAGCTAGAGAATGATTACTTTGTCAATTAATCCACTAACTGTTTCTATAGTAGTTCCTTTTAAAAAAACCTAAATCCACTGGAGTTTTTGAGATACACTGCTACCTAACAGACAAACAAACGGTCATTAAACCGTGGCACACATAAAGGCTGGGTGGGGTGGCCAGATAAGTGCCCAAACACTGATAAACAGCAGACAATGCAGATGGTCCCGACAACCACAAACAAAATACAAGCTGGTTCATTTCAAGTGCAAGGAACAACAACGGAACAAGGCAGCCATCGTTTGGTCCATAAAATGTCAGAGAAAAGTAAAGTAAGCCTGTTGAAATATTCAAATGTCTTGTTTTCTTGCTCCTATACCGGTCCTTATTTAAGGGCAGAGCCTCTGAGGCTAAAATGTAGGCTAATATAACTCCCTACTTGAGGGTACAGCATGTGACAGTCTGTTGACAGAGTGCAAAGTGCCTCCAGTGAATTCACGGTTCACTTGTGTTTGTGTGTTTTCTAAATTATGCCTGATGATGTCCAGTGTGCGTGAATTTAAACCTCCCTACGTGTAATAATGAGTACATGAGAGGTGCTATCGATATTTTATCATTAATTAAAACTGGAATGACAGTGACAATTTCAGTATGCTCTACAGCTTGTACCACTATTTTCTCTAATCCACACGTTATTATATTAATACAGACGAGGGACAATTAAAAGGACAAACCTGAATAAAAGAGCGAAGAAACTTAAATGTAGATGTTTCCCTGCACCAGGGCTCACTCAATGCTTTGCTGAGTATGAAAACGGTGTGAATAAAATGCTACCGTCCCCATAACACCAAATGATATAATATAAACTTTCTTCAAATCTATGTCGTGATGTCTGTGATTGTCTCTGGTGTCCTTCTGTTAAGTCTTTCTGTCTGCTGTACTCAAGTCTCTCTTGCAAAAGAGATCTTGATCTCAATGATATTACCTGATTAAATAAAAGATGGCATATTATAAATGAGGGAATATCTCCCACAGACGTGACAAGGAGCACTGAAGCTGTTCTGGAGGCTCGTGGTGGCCTGACTCTAAGATACTGAGACACTTCATTTCGGTTAAAGCTTCCATATTTTCTTTGAAGTCTGCTGTGTTACTATTTCCTGCAATGACATGCCATTAAAGTTTAATCTCATCTAATATGCTCACTTCAAAGTCCTTGTGAAAGGTCACATCGTGTTGACACACAGTGAAGGAGAAATGTCACAATATGCAGTATTGATGACTTACGTTTCTTTCCATTCAGAACTGAACGTGTGCCTCAAAAGTAAGCAAATCTTGGGCTGACAGAGTAGATTTGATTTAGCAGAGCACAGCCTAAAAAAACCTTGTGTACACACACTGGCGCTGTTGGATGCCATCACCGTGGTAACTGATGCCAAGCGGCGAGTGAGAGGAACTTGAGATGTAAGCGGGGAGTCGGGTCAGAGAAGAGGCAGGGGGCCGGCAGCCGATCAAGCCTGCACGTTACCAAAATGTTTTCCAGCTTCCTTGGAGTGAAGTACTCGTCGCTGTGTTTTCGCGCTACATGAAAGACTATCTGTCAATCAAAAAGTGTCACATTTCCTGTGAATGTTCTTGTCTTTGCCTGTTTGGTTACAGTGGCTGTTAGTAATCACTAACCCTTGTGTATCAGAAAAAACATCTACCAGACGCTCGATGATTATATCGAAAAGGAACGGCAGGAAATAGATAAGATCTGCTCTCACGTGCAAGCAGCTCACCACAGTTACATATCAACCCTGTAATTCTTAACTAAATGCATTGTGCAGTCTCTCTCTCTCTCAAACATATCGTTTCTGGGAGGGTAAACTAATTTAAAGATTCTAGACATTTGCCATCCTCCTAATCTCCCACATTATAAGCTTTATATAAAGTACATTTTACACTGTTGGATCAAAGATAGTCCTCTCTGCTCCAGAGAAAACGTCAGTACGCTTAATCTTAAAATAATACATGCTGCCTGAAATGACAGGTTGTTCTTGTCAGATCTCTTTGAAGTGGAGGCACCTTCACATAGACCACATGGTACTGGCTCCGTGTCTGGCTGTACTCACTATTTGTTAAGCTACCAGACGCACTGTGTTTACAAAAAGGAGTGCAAAAGTTTTCATGAAGTGACACTTAAAACATCCTTTAAAACAGTGACTACATTTAGATGGACTGCACTGGTCCAACTGAGATTATATGCTGTTTAAACAGGTTAATTTTAAGTTTGACGGCGACCGATGCCTCCAACACACAATGTCACACCATCAGACTTCTCCCACAATATTCAACCTCTCACTCCATTTTGACTGGACGTCATCAAGCAGCTGCATCGCCCAAAGCTTTGCAAAATGCAGCAACAACCCTCGAGTTTTATTATTCCCATTAAAGTGTTAATGTGTCTACAATACCTGTCAGTAATGCAACTAAAACTGGAGTACCTGACGTCAACTCAGCTTACTTTGAATATGACTATTCATATTAATCATACAATGTTGTTAACAAAGCAATATCTTTTAACTTGGGTTAAATAGCACAATAATCCAGTTCCTTTACAAGTGATCTCTACTTTAACTTCAGCAAAAGGCAAATCAAACATGTCATGTGAAAACATCGTCCACCAGTAATGAGAGGCAACCTGAGTGTATTCTCATAACTACTTATAGTAAATCTCTCTGCCAAGCTTTGAGCCGATGTAGATTGTTTTCAACTCCCTCACAGCCGGACTTCTGTGTGTCTGTGTGTGTGTGTGTGTGTGTGTGTGTGTGTGTGTGGGCACTGCAGCTTGTGGCCAAACCTTCCCCCCCCTCACCAGCCAAGCCTTTACTGAGATGAGCCGCAGAGCCATTTCTTGGCCAAATGTCACGCGGCGCCGAGCACCACCGCTACAGCAACTCAAAAGTCAATCTATAGCGAGATAAGTGCAATTAAGTGTAAGTTCCTGTTGAGACACATTATGCCACACTGGCATAAACACGGAGACTGCCAACAAAGTTCAGTCAAATTTTACCTTAATTTCTACGTCTAACAGTGGGACACTGACGCCAGGACAGAGACAGAAAGTGTCTAACTGTCCTAACTATGCTGAGTTATAGACACAGCAAGTGTGTGTGTCTCTACTGTCTGTGACCTTGAGACGAGATGCCTGAGAAAGGAAAAATATATCCCTGCGGGGGATGGCGTCAGTGTGTGTACTTCCTCCTGAGAGAGGGAGTGCGCACATGTGTGTGTGTTTGTGCTTGCATGCATGTGTGTGTTGAAAGCACAAAAGCAGCAAAGCGAGAGAGAGAGAAGTAAAACCGGGAAGTGTTTTTGATATCATCCATCACAAACCTGACTGAGGTGACATTTGGTTCCTGACAAAGACTCAACACCACTTCTCAGCAGAGTCATGTTTGTCAGAAACACCACTTTAGATTAACAACACTGTGTTTTCCTTACTTTGTTCAGTACTTTGAACTGTAAGAAACAAACCTAACTTCTCTTCCACAGGCTGAATATGATTAAATGATGAAGATGGCAACTTCCTACACTCAGAGAAAATACTACCAGTTGTTATCAAATACTCAAAACAAAGAGGGAGTCTGGCGGACAGAGACAGTCTCCTAATAAAATGCGCATAGCAACCACAGCCGTGTCCTGTCGGTTTCATTGCAAGACACTGAACTTCTCCCTGACACTCATCATCATCACTCAAGCATCAGCAAAAAGACCAACATTAAAATCATGTATTGGTAGAATAAATACACATTATTTAATCGCACATCTACCAGGAAACACAACAATAGTAAACATTTTGAGGTCTTGCTATATAGAAGAATAAATCCATACGTCACTGACCCCCAAGATGCAAATTTCATGTATTGCTTGGTGTGCTCCACAAAGAGGTCAAAGGTCAACCTCCTTGCAACACACAACACCACAGCCGGACCGCTCACTGAGCTCACTTATCACGCTGCCGTCTGAATTGCCTGCATCCGTCCCATCACAATCACTACAAAATTAGGTCATCTGACGGAGGGAAAGGTTTAAATATTCACTTGTCAAACACGGGAATCTCCTACTAGGAAAGAGGAGCAGCAAATGCAACACACACTAGCCTCATCAGGTTCAACCAAAACCTCTTAAGGTTTCATAAACAACCAAATACTATGAGCTTCATCCAAATTAACTACATGATTACTCTATGGGGTTGTCAACATGTTTGTCACTCCTGTATTTGAAGCTTCACACACACACACACACACACACACACACACATATATATCTTGGAGGAAAGATAGTTACACCTGACTCCACAAACCTTTCTTGAACTCCTCCAGCATGGAGTCCAGCTTGGTGTCGTGAAAGACAAAGTGGACCGGATGGTTGTAGAACTTGGTGATGGTCTTGAGCGTGGTGCAGTCGTCCGGGTCAACGAAGGCCAGGTCCTTGACGAACAGGATGTCCACGATGTTGGAGCGCTCGTCCTCATACACGGGTATCCTCGTGTATCCGCTCTCCATGATCTCGGACATGGTGTTGAAGTCCAACACGGCGTCGCTGTGGATCATGAAGCAGTTGCTGACCGGCGTCATGACATCCTCCACTGTTTTGGTCCTGAGCTCCAGCGCGCCTTGGATCATGTTCAGCTCCTCTTTCACCAGGTCATTGTATGGCTCGGTGACTTTCAGCATCTCCACCAGCTTCTCCCGGTTGTACACAGTGCCGATCTCCTGGCCCAGGACGCAGTCGAGGAGCTTGCTGATGGGCCACGACAGGGGGAAAGTTAACAGCATGAACAGCTTGGTGACGAGGATGGTGTTCGCCCCGACTGCCAGACCGTGCCGGGAGCACAGCGCCTGCGGGACGATCTCGCCGAAAATAACGATGCCGACTGTGGAGGCGACCACGGCGCCGATCCCGGAGTTGGTGAGGTCGTCCAGGAGGATGGTGAGGGTGGTGTTGACCAGGACGTTTCCGAGGAGCAGCGAGCACAGCAAGTAGTTGCCCTTCCTGCGGATGGGCTCGATCTTCCGCGCGTATTTCTTCTCCTTCTCGGTGCCGCAGCTCTGCACGATGCGGAGCTCCATCGGGTCCAGCGCCATCAGCCCCAGGTTGAGCCCGCTGAACATGCCGGACAGCACCAACAGGAAGGAGATGAGGATCACCTGCAGCCAGATGGGCAGCAGGGACTTCTTCTCCTCCACCACCCGCAGTCTGCCGTCTTTATCGTCCAGCAGGTACCACGTCTCGTCCTTCTCATGGGTGTCGCGGACGCACAAGCCGAACACCTTCACCGCCTCGCTCTTGCGGAGCTGCTTGATACTGAGGTTGACCACACCGGAGGTATTTTGGTTGCTTACCTCCATGAACCCCTTCACTGCTATATCCTTCGTGAGTTCGGGACAAGTCCTGTTGAAGGGGACCATGATTGCACCGAAAGCATCATCCTCTTTATCACTGGAGTAAAGTTCCGCGAAGCTGATAAGCCCCGAGCTGTTTGGGAACAAGTGGAGCCCGTAGAACCTGAAGAGGGTGTCGCTGCCCTCGGTCACCTGAATAACCCCTCTCTCGGTGGTCTCGGCCGGCGTGTCGCTCCTCTCCAGCCTCATACCGAGTATCCGAGTGGCGCCCCGTGACTCCGAAACCGCCGCCTCGGCCTGCCTGCCCGCAAAAACACAAGAAAAGACGAATAAAGTTAGCGTAAACCCCCGTCCACTCGAGTCTATCGCCATGTTTGTTTCGCTCTCTGTGAACGGGGAACTGACGTCACCTACTCGTTTCCACAAGCCCGCCCCCCCCCTCATTTGCATACCCGCATACCTCGAAAATGCAACCAATCGGCGCTGGTGACCTCACTCGAAAAACTTGACCGAGCCCCTTCAGTTTTAACTTTTAAGGTCGACTGATCTTTTTGCTTTTAAGGTCGACTAGACTAGAACTTTATTCCATTATTTGAATTTTCCATATTTTATTTATAAGAGCTGAACGATTTGAGGGCTGCATTGACATACAGGCAGCATTAATGAATGTTCTTTTCTTTTTGTTATCTTTAGTAAAAGTCCAGACATACATTTTAATTGTAATTACTATTATTTAAATTAATATCCAGGCCTGTATTGTCGGTTTACATGGGATTTAAAAAAAGATGTATTATCATAGACTTGTTTTCAATGGTACAAAATACCACATTTACTAAGATTAAATTAGTCTATTTGACATTACTCATTAATGTTAAAATAAATTACGTAAAAATAAATCAAAAGGCCTGTCAAGTTGTTTCCATCTTGGTTCCTCTTCTGAGATCAGATCAGGACACAGTGCTGTAAAACAGCTGAGTGTTTTGGAAAATGGCTTTGGTGACACTAATTTGAGGATCTCCTTTAGCTAATAACACAGTGGTCATTTCTCTGAGGTCACATACATAAAAGCACTGGACTACCTGAGTTATATCTGGAAAAATGTCAGTACAGAAGATGATGAGTGACAAAGACCACTAATGATCACCTCTCACAGTTACAGTGGTTTACTACTAGCTTGGTAATAGATTACAAAAGACTGAGGTTTGGTTTGCAGCTTTTTCACGTGTTTTTTCTTCTCTCTGTACATTTCTGATCATGCCTTACAATGTGGCACCGCTGTGGTGCAAATGTATGGAACTATATGGACCTACTAAAGTATGTGTGCATCAGAGAGAAAGCAGAAACACACAGAAAGGCAGGCAGGGAGGCAACAGACAGTCTCCTAGTGTCTGGTAGAGAAGTCAAAACACCATTTTAAGAGTAAGGTAAGATCACTTTACAGCTGGGATAAAACTACATTATTACTTGACTTTTCCTGTTTAGTAGAACTGTGTTGGGTTGGGGAAGGAGTACATGTACTTTATCCGTGTTAATCTGTCAAGTAAACTTACTTTTTAAGATGTGCTTCTTTTGTTGTAACCAGGAGACGCAAAAGCACTTTTTGTTTTGCACAACACAGTTTTAATATGTAACCTGTTGCTTTTATTGTTGCCTAAATTGCATGTGTGCAAAGTGGGCAGCATTTGAAGTGTTTCTTTGCACTACAGGAAAGTTCACATTGACTGAAAGGTTTGCAGTTTGTGACCTTTCTTTTACTGATGTCATGTAAGTTAAAGATAATTTAATGTGTATTTTAAAAAATATGACCACTATATTCTTTTTTTTATTCTTTTTTTTTTATTCCTGTGTGCAGTTTGCTGATCCCCCCAAAAATATTTCTTGTCATGTTACAGAAAAAGCTTCTCATGAACTAATTGTGGAAAATTTCACTGTACCACTGAGATTCATGTTGTAATTTTTCTGATCGTTATCACCAATAGTGGTTATATTATTGTCAATGTTATTTAATTTACTGTAACCACATTTGGTAGCAGTGGAAGTTCAGTACCATTCATTGTATTAAGCTCTAGTTGCAAAAATAATATGTTGATGAATATAATGATTTTAGATGTGTAATATGTCAGCTACAGTTATAATACATCTTGAAGACTTAATTTTAATTTCAAACAACATTATAGTATTTAGTCTTTTCAGTGTTTTGGAGTAGGACGTCAGTTAAGTTAGCAATAATTTGCTCAGTGTGCTGCTTGAAAAAAAAATCTGATTATCAGTAAAATGATTGCTGTGTGTGTTTGTGTCCGCAAATTTGAGAGAAAACAAGATGTCGACAACCATTCGAAACCTTGTGAGACTTCGGTCTCTGGGAGAAGACTCTTCTATCACATCGAAGAAGACTAAACGAAGGGGTGAGAGCCCCCCCCCATCGTCTCACAAGGAAACCAACCCATTTCTGATCATGCCTTACAATGTGGCACCGCTGTGGTGCAAATGTATGGAACTATATGGACCTACTAAAGTATGTGTGCATCAGAGAGAAAGCAGAAACACACAGAAAGGCAGGCAGGGAGGCAACAGACAGTCTCCTAGTGTCTGTCGTTGTGTCAGCTCTTCTCTGTGACGTGTGCACTGTCTGGTAGAGAAGTCGAAACACCATTTTCCTTTGACAAAGACTGAACACTAGATGCTAAAGGCAAACCTTGGGCTCCAGGGTGGTCCTCCCTCAATTTTCCAAACTTTTGCTGAACACTGAATACCCACCTGCTCCACTCTGTAGCTGAATCTGACCTTTGGACAAACATATGTTAGTGCTAAAAGGAAATATTCTTGCTATGCCTGTATTATTTTGAGAAAATAGAGTGAAGACCGTTAACTTTAAAAGATAGAAAGAGCTACCAAAGTGAAAAGGATCACAGGAGTCAAATTTCTGACATTCTGAAAGCCCTCTTTTCCTTTTGAAACAACAGTGCATGTAAATGTCTTTAATGAGAAAGGAGCTCCATCTTGTGGTCAAATCATATCAGATCAATGTCCCCATACAGTATTACTGAAATGAGGCTTTAAACTGTGCTAAATATGGTGGATGTGGAGCCTCTAACGCACTTATTAGTGTAATTCATTACTGGAAATGCAGCTTTGTTGCGTGATATATTTGTTTGGCATTAAATGGAAATAAAATCAAACTAACCTATTACTAACCAAGTACTCCTGGACCTATGAAAACTGTGCATGGCTGGATATTTATCAAAGGGATTGGGTAAAGATCAGCAAATAATATAAAGTGCTTCAAACTTGAAGTACCTAAATCACCACTGTAACCACGGCTGCCCTGCAGGATGAACAGCACTAATGGTGGCCCAAAGGTGAGAGAGTTGTGCTTGCGACAAGGAGGTTTGTAGTTCGATTTCTGGGCTGGCAGGATAAGTGAATGAGTGTGTTTAGAATGAGGAAGAATAAACACAAAACAACTGACAGTAGAATTAGAACCCTGGTGTTCTATTCACGATGACACCATAAAGGGCTCATATGCATATCTGCAGGTCACCGAATTCCAGCCTCATTTGCACATCAGCCTTTGGAGAGTAAGGTAAGCCCACTTTATGATAAAACTACTTTATTACTTGACTTTTCCTGTTTAGTAGAACTGTGTTGGGTTGGGGAAAGAGTACATGTACTTTATCCGTGTTAATCTGTGAGGTAAATTACATTTTAAGATGTGCATCTTTTGTTGTAACCAGGAGACGCAAATGCACTTTTTGTTTTGCACAACACAGTTTTAATATGTAGCCTGTTGCTTTTATTGTTGCCTAAATTGCATGTGTGCAAAGTGGGCAGCATTTGTGGTGGGGTTTTTTGCACTAAAGCAAAGTTCACATAGACTGAAAGCTTTGCAGTCCTTGCACTTGTGACCTTTCTTTTACTGATGTAAGCAGTTTCTTCTAAAGATGTCATGTAAGTTAAATATAATTTAATGTGCTTTTGCAAAATATGTCCACTATATATTTTTTTTTATACTTGTGTGCAGTTTGCTGGTCCCCCCAAAAAAAATTACTTGTCATATTACAGAAAAAGCTTCTCATGAACTAATTGTGGAAATCAGGAGCCCTGATTCATTGTCTGCAGAAAATATCTCCCTTTTTATGCCAGAGGAGTGAGACGAAGGGGTAAGAGCACCCCCCCTCCTCTCGTGTGGAAACAAACCCATCTACAGTGAGGCAAAAGGGTGAAAGCCCAGAGTCTTTCTTTGCAGAAAATATCTCCTTTTTATGTCAGAGGAGTGAGACGAAGGGGTGAGGGAGATGAGAAAAATGAATGAGAATCCCCCCCACCCTTTATTTTATGAGGAAAAAAAAAACATCTACAATGAGTCGAGAAGGTGAGTACTCTGAGTCTTTCTTTGCAGAAAATATCTCCTTTTTATGTAAGAGGAGTGAGACGAAGGGGTGAGGGAGATGAGAAAAAGGAATGAGAACCCCCCCTTTATTTTATGAGGAAAAAAAAACATCTACAATGAGTGAGAAGGTGAGTACTCTGAGTCTTTCTTTGCAGAAAATATCTCCTTTTTATGTCAGAGGAGTGAGACGAAGGGGTGAGGGAGATGAGAAAAATGAATCAGAACCCCCCCCTTTATTTTATGCAGAAAAAAAACATCTACAATGAGTCGAGAAGGTGAGTACTCTGAGTCTTTCTTTGCAGAAAATATCTCCTGTTTATTTCAGAGAAGTGAGACGAAGGGGTGAGAGCCCCCCCTTCCTCTCGTGGAAACAAACTCATCTACAGTGAGGCAAAAGGGTGAAAGCCCAGAGTCTTTCTTTGCAGAAAATATCTCCTTTTTATGTCAGAGGAGTGAGACGAAGGGGTGAGGGAGATGAGAAAAATGAATGAGAATCCCCCCCACCCTTTATTTTATGAGGAAAAAAAAAACATCTACAATGAGTCGAGAAGGTGAGTACTCTGAGTCTTTCTTTGCAGAAAATATCTCCTTTTTATGTAAGAGGAGTGAGACGAAGGGGTGAGGGAGATGAGAAAAAGGAATGAGAACCCCCCCTTTATTTTATGAGGAAAAAAAACATCTACAATGAGTCGAGAAGGTGAGTACTCTGAGTCTTTCTTTGCAGAAAATATCTCCTTTTTATTTCAGAGCAGTGAGACGAAGGGGTGAGAGCCCCCCCTTCCTCTCATGTGGAAACAAACTCATCTACAGTGAGGCAAAAGGGTGAAAGCCCAGAGTCTTTCTTTGCAGAAAATATCTCCTTTTTATGTCAGAGGAGTGAGACGAAGGGGTGAGGGAGATGAGAAAAATGAATGAGAATCCCCCCCACCCTTTATTTTATGAGGAAAAAAAAAACATCTACAATGAGTCGAGAAGGTGAGTACTCTGAGTCTTTCTTTGCAGAAAATATCTCCTTTTTATGTCAGAGGAGTGAGACGAAGGGGTGAGGGAGATGAGAAAAATGAATCAGAACCCCCCCCTTTATTTTATGCAGAAAAAAAACATCTACAATGAGTCGAGAAGGTGAGTACTCTGAGTCTTTCTTTGCAGAAAATATCTCCTGTTTATTTCAGAGAAGTGAGACGAAGGGGTGAGAGTCCCCCTTCCTCTCATGTGGAAACAAACTCATCTACAGTGAGGCAAAAGGGTGAAAGCCCAGAGTCTTTCTTTGCAGAAAATATCTCCTTTTTATGTCAGAGGAGTGAGACGAAGGGGTGAGGGAGATGAGAAAAATGAATGAGAATCCCCCCCACCCTTTATTTTATGAGGAAAAAAAAAACATCTACAATGAGTCGAGAAGGTGAGTACTCTGAGTCTTTCTTTGCAGAAAATATCTCCTTTTTATGTCAGAGGAGTGAGACGAAGGGGTGAGGGAGATGAGAAAAATGAATCAGAACCCCCCCCTTTATTTTATGCAGAAAAAAAACATCTACAATGAGGCGAGAAGGTGAGTACTCTGAGTCTTTCTTTGCAGAAAATATCTACTGTTTATTTCAGAGAAGTGAGACGAAGGGGTGAGAGCCCCCCTTCCTCTCATGTGGAAACAAACTCATCTACAGTGAGGCAAAAGGCTGAAAGCCCAGAGTCTTTGTCTCCAGGAAATATCTCACTTTTTATGTCAGAGGAGTGAGATGAAGGTGTGAGGTAGATGAGAAAAAGGAATGAGAACCCCCCCTTTATTTTATGAGGAAAAAAAACATCTACAATGAGTCGAGAAGGTGAGTACTCTGAGTCTTTCTTTGCAGAAAATATCTCCTTTTTATTTCAGAGCAGTGAGACGAAGGGGTGAGAGCCCCCCCTTCCTCTCATGTGGAAACAAACTCATCTACAGTGAGGCAAAAGGGTGAAAGCCCAGAGTCTTTCTTTGCAGAAAATATCTCCTTTTTATGTCAGAGGAGTGAGACGAAGGGGTGAGGGAGATGTGAAAAAGGAATGAAACCCCCCCCCCCTTTATTTTATGAGGAAAAAAAACCATCTACAATGAGGCGAGAAGGTGAGTACTCTGAGTCTTTCTTTGCAGAAAATATCTCCTGTTTATTTCAGAGAAGTGAGACGAAGGGGTGAGAGCCCCCCTTCCTCTCTTGTGGAAACAAACTCATCTACAGTGAGGCAAAAGGGTGAAAGCCCAGAGTCTTTCTTTGCAGAAAATATCTCCTTTTTATGTAAGAGGAGTGAGACGAAGGGGTGAGGGAGATGAGAAAAAGGAATGAGAACCCCCCCTTTATTTTATGAGGAAAAAAAAACATCTACAATGAGTGAGAAGGTGAGTACTCTGAGTCTTTCTTTGCAGAAAATATCTCCTGTTTATTTCAGAGAAGTGAGACGAAGGGGTGAGAGCCCCCCCTTCCTCTCATGTGGAAACAAACTCATCTACAGTGAGGCAAAAGGGTGAAAGCCCAGAGTCTTTCTTTGCAGAAAATATCTCCTTTTTATGTAAGAGGAGTGAGACGAAGGGGTGAGGGAGATGAGAAAAAGGAATGAGAACCCCCCCTTTATTTTATGAGGAAAAAAAAACATCTACAATGAGTGAGAAGGTGAGTACTCTGAGTCTTTCTTTGCAGAAAATATCTCCTTTTTATGTCAGAGGAGTGAGACGAAGGGGTGAGGGAGATGAGAAAAAGGAATGAGAACCCCCCCTTTATTTTATGAGGAAAAAAAAACATCTACAATGAGTGAGAAGGTGAGTACTCTGAGTCTTTCTTTGCAGAAAATAGCTCCTTTTTATGTAAGAGGAGTGAGACGAAGGGGTGAGGGAGATGAGAAAAAGGAATGAGAACCCCCCCTTTATTTTATGAGGAAAAAAAAACATCTACAATGAGTGAGAAGGTGAGTACTCTGAGTCTTTCTTTGCAGAAAATATCTCCTTTTTATGTCAGAGGAGTGAGACGAAGGGGTGAGGGAGATGAGAAAAATGAATCAGAACCCCCCCTTTATTTTATGCAGAAAAAAAACATCTACAATGAGTCGAGAAGGTGAGTACTCTGAGTCTTTCTTTGCAGAAAATATCTCCTTTTTATGTCAGAGGAGTGAGACGAAGGGGTGAGGGAGATGAGAAAAAGGAAAGAAAAACCCCCCCTTTATTTTATGAGGAAAAAAAACCATCTACAATGAGGCGAGAAGGTGAGTACTCTGAGTCTTTCTTTGCAGAAAATATCTCCTTTTTATTTCAGAGCAGTGAGACGAAGGGGTGAGAGCCCCCCCTTCCTCTCATGTGGAAACAAACTCATCTACAGTGAGGCAAAAGGGTGAAAGCCCAGAGTCTTTCTTTGCAGAAAATATCTCCTTTTTATGTCAGAGGAGTGAGACGAAGGGGTGAGGGAGATGAGAAAAAGGAATGAAAACCCCCCCCCCCTTTATTTTATGAGGAAAAAAAACCATCTACAATGAGGCGAGAAGGTGAGTACTCTGAGTCTTTCTTTGCAGAAAATATCTCCTTTTTATTTCAGAGCAGTGAGACGAAGGGGTGAGAGCCCCCCCTTCCTCTCATGTGGAAACAAACTCATCTACAGTAAGGCAAAAGGGTGAAAGCCCAGAGTCTTTCTTTGCAGAAAATATCTCCTTTTTATGTAAGAGGAGTGAGACGAAGGGGTGAGGGCCCCCCTTCCTCTCATGTGGAAACAAACTCATCTACAGTGAGGCAAAAGGGTGAAAGCCCAGAGTCTTTCTTTGCAGAAAATATCTCCTTTTTATGTCAGAGGAGTGAGACGAAGGGGTGAGGGAGATGAGAAAAAGGAATGAGAACCCCCCCTTTATTTTATGAGGAAAAAAAACCATCTACAATGAGGCGAGAAGGTGAGTACTCTGAGTCTTTCTTTGCAGAAAATATCTCCTTTTTATTTCAGAGCAGTGAGACGAAGGGGTGAGAGCCCCCCCTTCCTCTCATGTGGAAACAAACTCATCTACAGTGAGGCAAAAGGGTGAAAGCCCAGAGTCTTTCTTTGCAGAAAATATCTCCTTTTTATGTAAGAGGAGTGAGACGAAGGGGTGAGGGAGATGAGAAAAAGGAATGAGAACCCCCCCTTTATTTTATGAGGAAAAAAAAACATCTACAATGAGTGAGAAGGTGAGTACTCTGAGTCTTTCTTTGCAGAAAATATCTCCTGTTTATTTCAGAGAAGTGAGACGAAGGGGTGAGAGCCCCCCTTCCTCTCATGTGGAAACAAACTCATCTACAGTGAGGCAAAAGGCTGAAAGCCCAGAGTCTTTGTCTCCAGGAAATATCTCACTTTTTATGTCAGAGGAGTGAGATGAAGGGGTGAGGTAGATGAGAAAAAGGAATGAGAACCCCCCCTTTATTTTATGAGGAAAAAAAACATCTACAATGAGTCGAGAAGGTGAGTACTCTGAGTCTTTCTTTGCAGAAAATATCTCCTTTTTATTTCAGAGCAGTGAGACGAAGGGGTGAGAGCCCCCCCTTCCTCTCATGTGGAAACAAACTCATCTACAGTAAGGCAAAAGGGTGAAAGCCCAGAGTCTTTCTTTGCAGAAAATATCTCCTTTTTATGTCAGAGGAGTGAGACGAAGGGGTGAGGGAGATGAGAAAAATTAATGAGAATCCCCCCTACCCTTTATTTTATGAGGAAAAAAAACCCATCTACAATGAGTCGAGAAGGTGAGTACTCTGAGTCTTTCTTTGCAGAAAATATCTCCTTTTTATGTCAGAGGAGTGAGACGAAGGGGTGAGGGAGATGAGAAAAAGGAAAGAAAAACCCCCCCTTTATTTTATGAGGAAAAAAAACCATCTACAATGAGGCGAGAAGGTGAGTACTCTGAGTCTTTCTTTGCAGAAAATATCTCCTGTTTATTTCAGAGAAGTGAGACGAAGGGGTGAGAGCCCCCCTTCCTCTCATGTGGAAACAAACTCATCTACAGTGAGGCAAAAGGCTGAAAGCCCAGAGTCTTTGTCTCCAGGAAATATCTCACTTTTTATGTCAGAGGAGTGAGATGAAGGGGTGAGGTAGATGAGAAAAAGGAATGAGAACCCCCCCTTTATTTTATGAGGAAAAAAAACATCTACAATGAGTCGAGAAGGTGAGTACTCTGAGTCTTTCTTTGCAGAAAATATCTCCTTTTTATTTCAGAGCAGTGAGACGAAGGGGTGAGAGCCCCCCCTTCCTCTCATGTGGAAACAAACTCATCTACAGTGAGGCAAAAGGGTGAAAGCCCAGAGTCTTTGTCTCCAGGAAATATCTCACTTTTTACGTCAGAGGAGTGAGATGAAGGGGTGAGGTAGATGAGAAAAAGGAATGAGAACCCCCCCTTTATTTTATGAGGAAAAAAAACATCTACAATGAGTCGAGAAGGTGAGTACTCTGAGTCTTTCTTTGCAGAAAATATCTCCTTTTTATTTCAGAGCAGTGAGACGAAGGGGTGAGAGCCCCCCCTTCCTCTCATGTGGAAACAAACTCATCTTCAGTGAGGCAAAAGGGTGAAAGCCCAGAGTCTTTCTTTGCAGAAAATATCTCCTTTTTATGTCAGAGGAGTGAGACGAAGGGGTGAGGGAGATGAGAAAAATGAATGAGAATTCCCCCCACCCTTTATTTTATGAGGAAAAAAAACATCTACAATTTGTCGAGAAGGTGAGTACTCTGAGTCTTTCTTTGCAGAAAATATCTCCTTTTTATTTCAGAGCAGTGAGACGAAGGGGTGAGAGCCCCCCCTTCCTCTCATGTGGAAACAAACTCATCTACAGTGAGGCAAAAGGGTGAAAGCCCAGAGTCTTTCTTTGCAGAAAATATCTCCTTTTTATGTCAGAGGAGTGAGACGAAGGGGTGAGGGAGATGAGAAAAATGAATGAGAATCCCCCCCACCCTTTATTTTATGAGGAAAAAAAACATCTACAATGAGTCGAGAAGGTGAGTACTCTGAGTCTTTCTTTGCAGAAAATATCTCCTTTTTATTTCAGAGCAGTGAGACGAAGGGGTGAGAGCCCCCCCTTCCTCTCATGTGGAAACAAACTCATCTACAGTGAGGCAAAAGGGTGAAAGCCCAGAGTCTTTCTTTGCAGAAAATATCTCCTTTTTATGTAAGAGGAGTGAGACGAAGGGGTGAGGGCCCCCCTTCCTCTCATGTGGAAACAAACTCATCTACAGTGAGGCAAAAGGCTGAAAGCCCAGAGTCTTTGTCTCCAGGAAATATCTCACTTTTTACGTCAGAGGAGTGAGATGAAGGGGTGAGGTAGATGAGAAAAAGGAATGAGAACCCCCCCTTTATTTTATGAGGAAAAAAAACATCTACAATGAGTCGAGAAGGTGAGTACTCTGAGTCTTTCTTTGCAGAAAATATCTCCTTTTTATTTCAGAGCAGTGAGACGAAGGGGTGAGAGCCCCCCCTTCCTCTCATGTGGAAACAAACTCATCTTCAGTGAGGCAAAAGGGTGAAAGCCCAGAGTCTTTCTTTGCAGAAAATATCTCCTTTTTATGTCAGAGGAGTGAGACGAAGGGGTGAGGGAGATGAGAAAAATGAATGAGAATCCCCCCCACCCTTTATTTTATGAGGAAAAAAAACATCTACAATTTGTCGAGAAGGTGAGTACTCTGAGTCTTTCTTTGCAGAAAATATCTCCTTTTTATTTCAGAGCAGTGAGACGAAGGGGTGAGAGCCCCCCCTTCCTCTCATGTGGAAACAAACTCATCTACAGTGAGGCAAAAGGGTGAAAGCCCAGAGTCTTTCTTTGCAGAAAATATCTCCTTTTTATTTCAGAGCAGTGAGACGAAGGGGTGAGAGCCCCCCCTTCCTCTCATGTGGAAACAAACTCATCTACAGTGAGGCAAAAGGGTGAAAGCCCAGAGTCTTTCTTTGCAGAAAATATCTCCTTTTTATGTCAGAGGAGTGAGACGAAGGGGTGAGGGAGATGAGAAAAATGAATGAGAATCCCCCCCACCCTTTATTTTATGAGGAAAAAAAAAACATCTACAATGAGTCGAGAAGGTGAGTACTCTGAGTCTTTCTTTGCAGAAAATATCTCCTTTTTATGTAAGAGGAGTGAGACGAAGGGGTGAGGGAGATGAGAAAAAGGAATGAGAACCCCCCCTTTATTTTATGAGGAAAAAAAAACATCTACAATGAGTGAGAAGGTGAGTACTCTGAGTCTTTCTTTGCAGAAAATATCTCCTTTTTATGTCAGAGGAGTGAGATGAAGGGGTGAGGGAGATGAGAAAAAGGAATGAAAACCCCCCCCCCTTTATTTTATGAGGAAAAAAAAACATCTACAATGAGGCGAGAAGGTGAGTACTCTGAGTCTTTCTTTGCAGAAAATATCTCCTGTTTATTTCAGAGAAGTGAGACGAAGGGGTGAGAGCCCCCCCTTCCTCTCATGTGGAAACAAACTCATCTACAGTGAGGCAAAAGGGTGAAAGCCCAGAGTCTTTCTTTGCAGAAAATATCTCCTTTTTATGTCAGAGGAGTGAGACGAAGGGTTGAGGGAGATGAGAAAAATGAATGAGAATCCCCCCCACCCTTTATTTTATGAGGAAAAAAAACATCTACAATGAGTCGAGAAGGTGAGTACTCTGAGTCTTTCTTTGCAGCAAATATCTCCTTTTTATTTCAGAGCAGTGAGACGAAGGGGTGAGAGCCCCCCCTTCCTCTCATGTGGAAACAAACTCATCTACAGTGAGGCAAAAGGGTGAAAGCACAGAGTCTTTCTTTGCAGAAAATATCTCCTTTTTATGTCAGAGGAGTGAGACGAAGGGGTGAGGGAGATGAGAAAAATGAATGAGAATCCCTCCCACCCTTTATTTTATGAGGAAAAAAAAAACATCTACAATGAGTCGAGAAGGTGAGTACTCTGAGTCTTTCTTTGCAGAAAATATCTCCTTTTTATGTAAGAGGAGTGAGACGAAGGGGTGAGGGAGATGAGAAAAAGGAATGAGAACCCCCCCTTTATTTTATGAGGGAAAAAAAACATCTACAATGAGTGAGAATGTGAGTACTCTGAGTCTTTCTTTGCAGAAAATATCTCCTTTTTATGTCAGAGGAGTGAGACGAGGGGTGAGGGAGATGAGAAAAATGAATCAGAACCCCCCCCCCCCTTTATTTTATGCAGAAAAAAAACATCTACAATGAGTCGAGAAGGTGAGTACTCTGAGTCTTTCTTTGCAGAAAATATCTCCTTTTTATGTCAGAGGAGTGAGACGAAGGGGTGAGGGAGATGAGAAAAATGAATGAGAATCCCCCCCACCCTTTATTTTATTAGGAAAAAAAACATCTACAATGAGTCGAGAAGGTGAGTACTCTGAGTCTTTCTTTGCAGAAAATATCTCCTTTTTATTTCAGAGCAGTGAGACGAAGGGGTGAGAGCCCCCCCTTCCTCTCATGTGGAAACAAACTCATCTACAGTGAGGCAAAAGGGTGAAAGCCCAGAGTCTTTCTTTGCAGAAAATATCTCCTTTTTATGTCAGAGGAGTGAGACGAAGGGGTGAGGGAGATGAGAAAAATGAATGAGAATCCCCCCCACCCTTTATTTTATGAGGAAAAAAAACCCATCTACAATGAGTCGAGAAGGTGAGTACTCTGAGTCTTTCTTTGCAGAAAATATATCCTTTTTATGTAAGAGGAGTGAGACGACGGGGTGAGGGAGATGAGAAAAAGGAATGAGAACCCCCCCTTTATTTTATGAGGAAAAAAAAACATCTACAATGAGTGAGAAGGTGAGTACTCTGAGTCTTTCTTTGCAGAAAATATCTCCTTTTTATGTCAGAGGAGTGAGACGAAGGGGTGAGGGAGATGAGAAAAATGAATCAGAACCCCCCCCTTTATTTTATGCAGAAAAAAAACATCTACAATGAGTCGAGAAGGTGAGTACTCTGAGTCTTTCTTTGCAGAAAATATCTCCTTTTTATGTAAGAGGAGTGAGATGAAGGGGTGAGGCAGATGAGAAAAAGGAATGAAAACCCCCCCTTTATTTTATGAGGAAAAAAAACCATCTACAATGAGGCGAGAAGGTGAGTACTCTGAGTCTTTCTTTGCAGAAAATATCTCCTGTTTATTTCAGAGAAGTGAGACGAAGGGGTGAGAGCCCCCCTTCCTCTCATGTGGAAACAAACTCATCTACAGTGAGGCAAAAGGCTGAAAGCCCAGAGTCTTTGTCTCCAGGAAATATCTCACTTTTTATGTCAGAGGAGTGTGATGAAGGGGTGAGGTAGATGAGAAAAAGGAATGAGAACCCCCCCCTTTATTTTATGAGGAAAAAAAACATCTACAATGAGTCGAGAAGGTGAGTACTCTGAGTCTTTCTTTGCAGAAAATATATCCTTTTTATGTAAGAGGAGTGAGACGACGGGGTGAGGGAGATGAGAAAAAGGAATGAGAACCCCCCCTTTATTTTATGAGGAAAAAAAAACATCTACAATGAGTGAGAAGGTGAGTACTCTGAGTCTTTCTTTGCAGAAAATATCTCCTTTTTATGTCAGAGGAGTGAGACGAAGGGGTGAGGGAGATGAGAAAAATGAATCAGAACCCCCCCCTTTATTTTATGCAGAAAAAAAACATCTACAATGAGTCGAGAAGGTGAGTACTCTGAGTCTTTCTTTGCAGAAAATATCTCCTTTTTATGTAAGAGGAGTGAGATGAAGGGGTGAGGCAGATGAGAAAAAGGAATGAAAACCCCCCCTTTATTTTATGAGGAAAAAAAACCATCTACAATGAGGCGAGAAGGTGAGTACTCTGAGTCTTTCTTTGCAGAAAATATCTCCTGTTTATTTCAGAGAAGTGAGAAGAAGGGGTGAGAGCCCCCCTTCCTCTCATGTGGAAACAAACTCATCTACAGTGAGGCAAAAGGCTGAAAGCCCAGAGTCTTTGTCTCCAGGAAATATCTCACTTTTTATGTCAGAGGAGTGTGATGAAGGGGTGAGGTAGATGAGAAAAAGGAATGAGAACCCCCCCCTTTATTTTATGAGGAAAAAAAACATCTACAATGAGTCGAGAAGGTGAGTACTCTGAGTCTTTCTTTGCAGAAAATATCTCCTGTTTTTTCAGAGAAGTGAGACGAAGGGGTGAGAGCCCCCCTTCCTCTCATGTGGAAACAAACTCATCTACAGTGAGGCAAAAGGCTGAAAGCCCAGAGTCTTTCTTTGCAGAAAATATCTCCTTTTTATGTCAGAGGAGTGAGACGAAGGGGTGAGGGAGATGAGAAAAAGGAATGAGAACCCCCCCTTTATTTTATGAGGAAAAAAAAACATCTACAATGAGTGAGAAGGTGAGTACTCTGAGTCTTTCTTTGCAGAAAATATCTCCTTTTTATGTAAGAGGAGTGAGACGAAGGGGTGAGGGAGATGAGAAAAATGAATCAGAACCACCCCCCCCTTTATTTTATGAGGAAAAAAAACATCTACAATGAGGCGAGAAGGTGAGTACTCTGAGTCTTTCTTTGCAGAAAATATCTCCTGTTTATTTCAGAGCAGTGAGACGAAGGGGTGAGAGCCCCCATTCCTCTCATGTGGAAACAAACTCATCTACAGTGAGGCAAAAGGGTGAAAGCCCAGAGTCTTTGTCTCCAGGAAATATCTCACTTTTTATGTCAGAGGAGTGAGATGAAGGGGTGAGGTAGATGAGAAAAAGGAATGAGAACCCCCCCCCCTTTATTTTATGAGGAAAAAAAACATCTACAATGAGTCGAGAAGGTGAGTACTCTGAGTCTTTCTTTGCAGAAAATATCTCCTTTTTATTTCAGAGCAGTGAGACGAAGGGGTGAGAGCCCCCCCTTCCTCTCATGTGGAAACAAACTCATCTACAGTGAGGCAAAAGGGTGAAAGCCCAGAGTCTTTCTTTGCAGAAAATATCTCCTTTTTATGTCAGAGGAGTGAGACGAAGGGGTGAGGGAGATGAGAAAAATGAATGAGAATCCCCCCCACCCTTTATTTTATGAGGAAAAAAAAAACATCTACAATGAGTCGAGAAGGTGAGTACTCTGAGTCTTTCTTTGCAGAAAATATCTCCTTTTTATGTCAGAGGAGTGAGACGAAGGGGTGAGGGAGATGAGAAAAAGGAATGAAAACCCCCCCCCTTTATTTTATGAGGAAAAAAAACCATCTACAATGAGGCGAGAATGTGAGTACTCTGAGTCTTTCTTTGCAGAAAATATCTCCTGTTTATTTCAGAGCAGTGAGACGAAGGGGTGAGAGCCCCCCCTTCCTCTCATGTGGAAACAAACTCATCTACAGTGAGGCAAAAGGGTGAAAGCCCAGAGTCTTTCTTTGCAGAAAATATCTCCTTTTTATGTCAGAGGAGTGAGACGAAGGGGTGAGGGAGATGAGAAAAAGGAATGAAACCCCCCCCCCTTTATTTGATGAGGAAAAAAAACCATCTACAATGAGGCGAGAAGGTGAGTACTCTGAGTCTTTCTTTGCAGAAAATATCTCCTGTTTATTTCAGAGCAGTGAGACGAAGGGGTGAGAGCCCCCCTTCCTCTCATGTGGAAACAAACTCATCTACAGTGAGGCAAAAGGGTGAAAGCCCAGAGTCTTTCTTTGCAGAAAATATCTCCTTTTTATGTCAGAGGAGTGAGACGAAGGGGTGAGGGAGATGAGAAAAATGAATGAGAATCCCCCCCCCCCCTTATTTTATGAGGAAAAAAAACCATCTACAATGAGTCGAGAAGGTGAGTAGTCTGAGTCTTTCTTTGCAGAAAATATCTCCGTTTTATGTAAGAGGAGTGAGACGAAGGGGTGAGGGCCCCCCTTCCTCTCATGTGGAAACAAACTCATCTACAGTGAGGCAAAAGGCTGAAAGCCCAGAGTCTTTGTCTCCAGGAAATATCTCACTTTTTACGTCAGAGGAGTGAGATGAAGGGGTGAGGTAGATGAGAAAAAGGAATGAGAACCCCCCCTTTATTTTATGAGGAGAAAAACATCTACAATGAGTGAGAAGGTGAGTACTCTGAGTCTTTCTTTGCAGAAAATATCTCCTTTTTATGTCAGAGGAGTGAGACGAGGGGTGAGGGAGATGAGAAAAATGAATCAGAACCCCCACCCCCTTTATTTTATGCAGAAAAAAAACATCTACAATGAGTCGAGAAGGTGAGTACTCTGAGTCTTTCTTTGCAGAAAATATCTCCTGTTTATTTCAGAGAAGTGAGACGAAGGGGTGAGAGCCCCCCTTCCTCTCATGTGGAAACAAACTCATCTACAGTGAGGCAAAAGGGTGAAAGCCCAGAGTCTTTCTTTGCAGAAAATATCTCCTTTTTATATCAGAGGAGTGAGACGAAGGGGTAAGGGAGATGAGAAAAATGAATGAGAATCCCCCCCACCCTTTATTTTATGAGGAAAAAAAAACATCTACAATGAGTCGAGAAGGTGAGTACTCTGAGTCTTTCTTTGCAGAAAATATCTCCTTTTTATGTCAGAGGAGTGAGACGAAGGGGTGAGGTAGATGAGAAAAAGGAATGAGAACCCCCCCTTTATTTTATGAGGAAAAAAAACATCTACAATGAGTCGAGAAGGTGAGTACTCTGAGTCTTTCTTTGCAGAAAATATCTCCTTTTTATTTCAGAGCAGTGAGACGAAGGGGTGAGAGCCCCCCCTTCCTCTCATGTGGAAACAAACTCATCTACAGTGAGGCAAAAGGGTGAAAGCCCAGAGTCTTTCTTTGCAGAAAATATCTCCTTTTTATGTCAGAGGAGTGAGACGAAGGGGTGAGGGAGATGAGAAAAATGAATGAGAATCCCCCCCACCCTTTATTTTATGAGGAAAAAAAAAACATCTACAATGAGTCGAGAAGGTGAGTACTCTGAGTCTTTCTTTGCAGAAAATATCTCCTTTTTATGTCAGAGGAGTGAGACGAAGGGGTGAGAGCCCCCCTTCCTCTCATGTGGAAACAAACTCATCTACAGTGAGGCAAAAGGCTGAAAGCCCAGAGTCTTTGTCTCCAGGAAATATCTCACTTTTTACGTCAGAGGAGTGAGATGAAGGGGTGAGGTAGATGAGAAAAAGGAATGAGAACCCCCCCTTTATTTTATGAGGAAAAAAAACATCTACAATGAGTCGAGAAGGTGAGTACTCTGAGTCTTTCTTTGCAGAAAATATCTCCTTTTTATTTCAGAGCAGTGAGACGAAGGGGTGAGAGCCCCCCCTTCCTCTCATGTGGAAACAAACTCATCTACAGTGAGACAAAAGGGTGAAAGCCCAGAGTCTTTCTTTGCAGAAAATATCTCCTTTTTATGTCAGAGGAGTGAGACGAAGGGGTGAGGGAGATGAGAAAAATGAATGAGAATCCCCCCCACCCTTTATTTTATGAGGAAAAAAAACATCTACAATGAGTCGAGAAGGTGAGTACTCTGAGTCTTTCTTTGCAGAAAATATCTCCTTTTTATGTCAGAGGAGTGAGACGAAGGGGTGAGAGCCCCCACTTCTTCTCATGTGGAAACAAACTCATCTACAGTGAGGCAAAAGGGTGAAAGCCCAGAGTCTTTCTTTGCAGAAAATATCTCCTTTTTATGTCAGAGGAGTGAGACGAAGGGGTGAGGGAGATGAGAAAAATGAATGAGAATCCCACCCACCCTTTATTTTATGAGGAAAAAAAACCCATCTACAATGAGTCGAGAAGGTGAGTACTCTGAGTCTTTCTTTGCAGAAAATATCTCCTTTTTATGTAAGAGGAGTGAGACGAAGGGGTGAGGGAGATGAGAAAAAGGAATGAGAACCCCCCCTTTATTTCATGAGGAAAAAAAAACATCTACAATGAGTGAGAAGGTGAGTACTCTGAGTCTTTCTTTGCAGAAAATATCTCCTGTTTATTTCAGAGAAGTGAGACGAAGGGGTGAGAGCCCCCCTTCCTCTCATGTGGAAACAAACTCATCTACAGTGAGGCAAAAGGGTGAAAGCCCAGAGTCTTTCTTTGCAGAAAATATCTCCTTTTTATGTCAGAGGAGTGAGACGAAGGGGTGAGGGAGATGAGAAAAATGAATGAGAATCCCCCCCACCCTTTATTTTATGAGGAAAAAAAAAACATCTACAATGAGTCGAGAAGGTGAGTACTCTGAGTCTTTCTTTGCAGAAAATATCTCCTTTTTATGTCAGAGGAGTGAGACGAAGGGGTGAGAGAGATGAGAAAAAGGAATGAAAACCCCCCCCTTTATTTTATGAGGAAAAAAAAACATCTACAATGAGGCGAGAAGGTGAGTACTCTGAGTCTTTCTTTGCAGAAAATATCTCCTGTTTATTTCAGAGAAGTGAGACGAAGGGGTGAGAGCCCCCCTTCCTCTCATGTGGAAACAAACTCATCTACAGTGAGGCAAAAGGCTGAAGGCCCAGAGTCTTTGTCTCCAGGAAATATCTCACTTTTTACGTCAGAGGAGTGAGATGAAGGGGTGAGGTAGATGAGAAAAAGGAATGAGAACCCCCCCTTTATTTTATGAGGAAAAAAAACATCTACAATGAGTCGAGAAGATGAGTACTCTGAGTCTTTCTTTGCAGAAAATATCTCCTTTTTATGTCAGAGGAGTGAGACGAAGGGGTGAGGGAGATGAGAAAAATGAATGAGAATCCCCCCCACCCTTTATTTTATGAGGAAAAAAAACATCTACAATGAGTCGAGAAGGTGAGTACTCTGAGTCTTTCTTTGCAGAAAATATCTCCTTTTTATTTCAGAGCAGTGAGACGAAGGGGTGAGAGCCCCCCCTTCCTCTCATGTGGAAACAAACTCATCTACAGTGAGGCAAAAGGGTGAAAGCCCAGAGTCTTTCTTTGCAGAAAATATCTCCTTTTTATGTCAGAGGAGTGAGACGAAGGGGTGAGGGAGATGAGAAAAATGAATGAGAATCCCCCCCACCCTTTATTTTATGAGGAAAAAAAAACATCTACAATGAGTCGAGAAGGTGAGTACTCTGAGTCTTTCTTTGCAGAAAATATCTCCTTTTTATGTAAGAGGAGTGAGACGAAGGGGTGAGGGAGATGAGAAAAAGGAATGAGAACCCCCCCTTTATTTTATGAGGAAAAAAAAACATCTACAATGAGTGAGAAGGTGAGTACTCTGAGTCTTTCTTTGCAGAAAATATCTCCTTTTTATATCAGAGGAGTGAGACGAGGGGTGAGGGAGATGAGAAAAATGAATCAGAACCCCCCCCCCCCTTTATTTTATGCAGAAAAAAAACATCTACAATGAGTCGAGAAGGTGAGTACTCTAAGTCTTTCTTTGCAAAAAATATCTCCTGTTTATTTCAGAGCAGTGAGACGAAGGGGTGAGAGCCCCCCTTCCTCTCATGTGGAAACTAACTCATCTACAGTGAGGCAAAAGGGTGAAAGCCCAGAGTCTTTGTCTCCAGGAAATATCTCACTTTTTATGTCAGAGGAGTGAGATGAAGGGGTGAGGGAGATGAGAAAAAGGAATGAAAACCCCCCCCTTTATTTTATGAGGAAAAAAAACCATCTACAATGAGGCGAGAAGGTGAGTACTCTGAGTCTTTCTTTGCAGAAAATATCTCCTGTTTATTTCAGAAAAGTGAGACGAAGGGGTGAGAGCCCCCCCTTCCTCTCATGTGGAAACAAACTCATCTACAGTGAGGCAAAAGGGTGAAAGCCCAGAGTCTTTCTTTGCAGAAAATATCTCCTTTTTATATCAGAGGAGTGAGACGAAGGGGTGAGGGAGATGAGAAAAATGAATGAGAATCCCCCCCACCCTTTATTTTATGAGGAAAAAAAAAACATCTACAATGAGTCGAGAAGGTGAGTACTCTGAGTCTTTCTTTGCAGAAAATATCTCCTTTTTATGTCAGAGGAGTGAGACGAAGGGGTGAGGGAGATGAGAAAAAGGAATGAAAACCCCCCCCTTTATTTTATGAGGAAAAAAAACCATCTACAATGAGGCGAGAAGGTGAGTACTCTGAGTCTTTCTTTGCAGAAAATATCTCCTTTTTATGTAAGAGCAGTGAGACGAAGGGGTGAGGGCCCCCCTTCCTCTCATGTGGGAACAAACTCATCTACAGTGAGGCAAAAGGCTGAAAGCCCAGAGTCTTTGTCTCCAGGAAATATCTCACTTTTTACGTCAGAGGAGTGAGACGAAGGGGTGAGGGAGATGAGAAAAAGGAATGAAAACCCCCCCCTTTATTTTATGAGGAAAAAAAACCATCTACAATGAGGCAAGAAGGTGAGTACTCTGAGTCTTTCTTTGCAGAAAATATCTCCTGTTTATTTCAGAGAAGTGAGACGAAGGGGTGAGAGCCCCCCTTCCTCTCATGTGGAAACAAACTCATCTACAGTGAGGCAAAAGGCTGAAAGCCCAGAGTCTTTGTCTCCAGGAAATATCTCACTTTTTACGTCAGAGGAGTGAGATGAAGGGGTGAGGTAGATGAGAAAAAGGAATGAGAACCCCCCCTTTATTTTATGAGGAAAAAAAACATCTACAATGAGTCGAGAAGGTGAGTACTCTGAGTCTTTCTTTGCAGAAAATATCTCCTTTTTATTTCAGAGCAGTGAGACGAAGGGGTGAGAGCCCCCCCTTCCTCTCATGTGGAAACAAACTCATCTACAGTGAGGCAAAAGGGTGAAAGCCCAGAGTCTTTCTTTGCAGAAAATGTCTTCTTTTTATGTCAGAGGAGTGAGACGAAGGGGTGAGGGAGATGAGAAAAATGAATGAGAATCCCCCCCACCCTTTATTTTATGAGGAAAAAAAAACATCTACAATGAGTGAGAAGGTGAGTACTCTGAGTCTTTCTTTGCAGAAAATATCTCCTTTTTATGTAAGAGGAGTGAGACGAAGGGGTGAGGGAGATGAGAAAAAGGAATGAGAACCCCCCCTTTATTTTATGAGGAAAAAAAAACATCTACAATGAGTGAGAAGGTGAGTACTCTGAGTCTTTCTTTGCAGAAAATATCTCCTTTTTATGTCAGAGGAGTGAGACGAAGGGGTGAGGGAGATGAGAAAAAGGAATGAAAACCCCCCCCTTTATTTTATGAGGAAAAAAACCCATCTACAATGAGGCGAGAAGGTGAGTACTCTGAGTCTTTCTTTGCAGAAAATATCTCCTGTTTATTTCAGAGAAGTGAGACGAAGGGGTGAGAGCCCCCCTTCCTCTCATGTGGAAACAAACTCATCTACAGTGAGGCAAAAGGCTGAAAGCCCAGAGACTTTGTCTCCAGGAAATATCTCACTTTTTACGTCAGAGGAGTGAGATGAAGGGGTGAGGTATATGAGAAAAAGGAATGAGAACCCCCCCTTTATTTTATGAGGAAAAAAAACATCTACAATGAGTCGAGAAGGTGAGTACTCTGAGTCTTTCTTTGCAGAAAATATCTCCTTTTTATTTCAGAACAGTGAGACGAAGGGGTAAGAGCCCCCCTTCCTCTCATGTGGAAACAAACTCTTCTACAGTGAGGCAAAAGGGTGAAAGCCCAGAGTCTTTCTTTGCAGAAAATATCTCCTTTTTATGTCAGAGGAGTGAGACGAAGGGGTGAGGGAGATGAGAAAAATGAATGAGAATCCCCCCACCCTTTATTTTATGAGGAAAAAAAACATCTACAATGAGTCGAGAAGGTGAGTACTCTGAGTCTTTCTTTGCAGAAAATATCTCCTTTTTATTTCAGAGGAGTGAGACGAAGGGGTGAGAGCCCCCCCTTCCTCTCATGTGGAAACAAACTCATCTACAGTGAGGCAAAAGGGTGAAAGCCCAGAGTCTTTCTTTGCAGAAAATATCTCCTTTTTATGTCAGAGGAGTGAGACGAAGGGGTGAGGGAGATGAGAAAAATGAATGAGAATCCCCCCCACCCTTTGTTATATGAGGAAAAAAAAACATCTACAATGAGTGAGAAGGTGAGTACTCTGAGTCTTTCTTTGCAGAAAATATCTCCTTTTTATGTAAGAGGAGTGAGACGAAGGGGTGAGGGAGATGAGAAAAAGGAATGAGAACCCCCCCTTTATTTTATGAGGAAAAAAAAACATGTACAATGACTGAGAAGGTGAGTACTCTGAGTCTTTCTTTGCAGAAAATATCTCCTTTTTATGTCAGAGGAGTGAGACGAGGGGTGAGGGAGATGAGAAAAATGAATCAGAACCCCCCCCCCCCTTTATTTTATGCAGAAAAAAAACATCTACAATGAGTCGAGAAGGTGATTACTCTGAGTCTTTCTTTGCAGAAAATATCTCCTTTTTATGTAAGAGGAGTGAGACGAAGGGGTGAGGGCCCCCCTTCCTCTCATGTGGAAACAAACTCATCTACAGTGAGGCAAAAGGGTGAAAGCCCAGAGTCTTTGTCTCCAGGAAATATCTCACTTTTTATGTCAGAGGAGTGAGATGAAGGGGTGAGGGAGATGAGAAAAAGGAATGAAAACCCCCCCCTTTATTTTATGAGGAAAAAAAACCATCTACAATGAGGCGAGAAGGTGAGTACTCTGAGTCTTTCTTTGCAGAAAATATCTCCTGTTTATTTCAGAGAAGTGAGACGAAGGGGTGAGAGCCCCCCTTCCTCTCATGTGGAAACAAACTCATCTACAGTGAGGCAAAAGGCTGAAAGCCCAGAGTCTTTGTCTCCAGGAAATATCTCACTTTTTATGTCAGAGGAGTGAGATGAAGGGGTGAGGTAGATGAGAAAAAGGAATGAGAACCCCCCCTTTATTTTATGAGGAAAAAAAACATCTACAATGAGTCGAGAAGGTGAGTACTCTGAGTCTTTCTTTGCAGAAAATATCTCCTTTTTATTTCAGAGCAGTGAGACGAAGGGGTGAGAGCCCCCCCTTCCTCTCATGTGGAAACAAACTCATCTACAGTGAGGCAAAAGGGTGAAAGCCCAGAGTCTTTCTTTGCAGAAAATATCTCCTTTTTATGTCAGAGGAGTGAGACGAAGGGGTGAGGGAGATGAGAAAAATGAATGAGAATCCCCCCCACCCTTTATTTTATGAGGAAAAAAAACATCTACAATGAGTCGAGAAGGTGAGTACTCTGAGTCTTTCTTTGCAGAAAATATCTCCTTTTTATGTCAGAGGAGTGAGACGAAGGGGTGAGAGCCCCCCCTTCCTCTCATGTGGAAACAAACTCATCTACAGTGAGGCAAAAGGGTGAAAGCCCAGAGTCTTTCTTTGCAGAAAATATCTCCTTTTTATGTAAGAGGAGTGAGACGAAGGGGTGAGGGAGATGAGAAAAATGAATGAGAATCCCCCCCACCCTTTATTTTATGAGGAAAAAAAAAACATCTACAATGAGTCGAGAAGGTGAGTACTCTGAGTCTTTCTTTGCAGAAAATATCTCCTTTTTATGTCAGAGGAGTGAGACGAAGGGGTGAGGGAGATGAGAAAAAGGAATGAAAACCCCCCCCTTTATTTTATGAGGAAAAAAAACCATCTACAATGAGGCGAGAAGGTGAGTACTCTGAGTCTTTCTTTGCAGAAAATATCTCCTGTTTATTTCAGAGAAGTGAGACGAAGGGGTGAGAGCCCCCCTTCCTCTCATGTGGAAACAAACTCATCTACAGTGAGGCAAAAGGATGAAAGCCCAGAGTCTTTGTCTCCAGGAAATATCTCACTTTTTACGTCAGAGGAGTGAGATGAAGGGGTGAGGTAGATGAGAAAAAGGAATGAGAACCCCCCCTTTATTTTATGAGGAAAAAAAACATCTACAATGAGTCGAGAAGGATCCCCCCCACCCTTTATTTTATGAGGAAAAAAAACATCTACAATGAGTCGAGAAGGTGAGTACTCTGAGTCTTTCTTTGCAGAAAATATCTCCTTTTTATGTCAGAGGAGTGAGACGAAGGGGTGAGAGCCCCCACTTCTTCTCATGTGGAAACCAACTCATCTACAGTGAGGCAAAAGGGTGAAAGCCCAGAGTCTTTCTTTGCAGAAAATATCTCCTTTTTATGTCAGAGGAGTGAGACGAAGGGGTGAGGGAGATGAGAAAAATGAATGAGAATCCCACCCACCCTTTATTTTATGAGGAAAAAAAACCCATCTACAATGAGTCGAGAAGGTGAGTACTCTGAGTCTTTCTTTGCAGAAAATATCTCCTTTTTATGTAAGAGGAGTGAGACGAAGGGGTGAGGGAGATGAGAAAAAGGAATGAGAACCCCCCCTTTATTTTATGAGGAAAAAAAAACATCTACAATGAGTGAGAAGGTGAGTACTCTGAGTCTTTCTTTGCAGAAAATATCTCCTTTTTATGTCAGAGGAGTGAGACGAGGGCTGAGGGAGATGAGAAAAATGAATCAGAACCCCCCCCCCCCTTTATTTTATGCAGAAAAAAAACATCTACAATGAGTCGAGAAGGTGAGTACTCTGAGTCTTTCTTTGCAGAAAATATCTCCTGTTTATTTCAGAGAAGTGAGACGAAGGGGTGAGAGCCCCCCTTCCTCTCATGTGGAAACAAACTCATCTACAGTGAGGCAAAAGGGTGAAAGCCCAGAGTCTTTCTTTGCAGAAAATATCTCCTTTTTATGTCAGAGGAGTGAGACGAAGGGGTGAGGGAGATGAGAAAAATGAATGAGAATCCCCCCCACCCTTTATTTTATGAGGAAAAAAAAAACATCTACAATGAGTCGAGAAGGTGAGTACTCTGAGTCTTTCTTTGCAGAAAATATCTCCTTTTTATGTCAGAGGAGTGAGACGAAGGGGTGAGAGAGATGAGAAAAAGGAATGAAAACCCCCCCCTTTATTTTATGAGGAAAAAAAAACATCTACAATGAGGCGAGAAGGTGAGTACTCTGAGTCTTTCTTTGCAGAAAATATCTCCTGTTTATTTCAGAGAAGTGAGACGAAGGGGTGAGAGCCCCCCTTCCTCTCATGTGGAAACAAACTCATCTACAGTGAGGCAAAAGGCTGAAGGCCCAGAGTCTTTGTCTCCAGGAAATATCTCACTTTTTACGTCAGAGGAGTGAGATGAAGGGGTGAGGTAGATGAGAAAAAGGAATGAGAACCCCCCCTTTATTTTATGAGGAAAAAAAACATCTACAATGAGTCGAAGAAGATGAGTACTCTGAGTCTTTCTTTGCAGAAAATATCTCCTTTTTATGTCAGAGGAGTGAGACGAAGGGGTGAGGGAGATGAGAAAAATGAATGAGAATCCCCCCCACCCTTTATTTTATGAGGAAAAAAAACATCTACAATGAGTCGAGAAGGTGAGTACTCTGAGTCTTTCTTTGCAGAAAATATCTCCTTTTTATTTCAGAGCAGTGAGACGAAGGGGTGAGAGCCCCCCCTTCCTCTCATGTGGAAACAAACTCATCTACAGTGAGGCAAAAGGGTGAAAGCCCAGAGTCTTTCTTTGCAGAAAATATCTCCTTTTTATGTCAGAGGAGTGAGACGAAGGGGTGAGGGAGATGAGAAAAATGAATGAGAATCCCCCCCACCCTTTATTTTATGAGGAAAAAAAAAACATCTACAATGAGTCGAGAAGGTGAGTACTCTGAGTCTTTCTTTGCAGAAAATATCTCCTTTTTATGTCAGAGGAGTGAGACGAAGGGGTGAGAGAGATGAGAAAAAGGAATGAAAACCCCCCCCTTTATTTTATGAGGAAAAAAAACATCTACAATGAGTCGAAGAAGATGAGTACTCTGAGTCTTTCTTTGCAGAAAATATCTCCTGTTTATTTCAGAGAAGTGAGACGAAGGGGTGAGAGCCCCCCTTCCTCTCATGTGGAAACAAACTCATCTACAGTGAGGCAAAAGGCTGAAAGCCCAGAGTCTTTGTCTCCAGGAAATATCTCACTTTTTACGTCAGAGGAGTGAGATGAAGGGGTGAGGTAGATGAGAAAAAGGAATGAGAACCCCCCCTTTATTTTATGAGGAAAAAAAACATCTACAATGAGTCGAGAAGGTGAGTACTCTGAGTCTTTCTTTGCAGAAAATATCTCCTTTTTATTTCAGAGCAGTGAGACGAAGGGGTGAGAGCCCCCCCTTCCTCTCATGTGGAAACAAACTCATCTACAGTGAGGCAAAAGGGTGAAAGCCCAGAGTCTTTCTTTGCAGAAAATGTCTTCTTTTTATGTCAGAGGAGTGAGACGAAGGGGTGAGGGAGATGAGAAAAATGAATGAGAATCCCCCCCACCCTTTATTTTATGAGGAAAAAAACCCCATCTACAATGAGTCGAGAAGGTGAGTACTCTGAGTCTTTCTTTGCAGAAAATATCTCCTTTTTATGTAAGAGGAGTGAGACGAAGGGGTGAGGGAGATGAGAAAAAGGAATGAGAACCCCCCCTTTATTTTATGAGGAAAAAAAAACATCTACAATGAGTGAGAAGGTGAGTACTCTGAGTCTTTCTTTGCAGAAAATATCTCCTTTTTATGTCAGAGGAGTGAGACGAAGGGGTGAGGGAGATGAGAAAAAGGAATGAAAACCCCCCCCTTTATTTTATGAGGAAAAAAACCCATCTACAATGAGGCGAGAAGGTGAGTACTCTGAGTCTTTCTTTGCAGAAAATATCTCCTGTTTATTTCAGAGAAGTGAGACGAAGGGGTGAGAGCCCCCCTTCTTCTCATGTGGAAACAAACTCATCTACAGTGAGGCAAAAGGCTGAAAGCCCAGAGACTTTGTCTCCAGGAAATATCTCACTTTTTACGTCAGAGGAGTGAGATGAAGGGGTGAGGTAGATGAGAAAAAGGAATGAGAACCCCCCCTTTATTTTATGAGGAAAAAAAACATCTACAATGAGTCGAGAAGGTGAGTACTCTGAGTCTTTCTTTGCAGAAAATATCTCCTTTTTATTTCAGAGCAGTGAGACGAAGGGGTAAGAGCCCCCCTTCCTCTCATGTGGAAACAAACTCTTCTACAGTGAGGCAAAAGGGTGAAAGCCCAGAGTCTTTCTTTGCAGAAAATATCTCCTTTTTATGTCAGAGGAGTGAGACGAAGGGGTGAGGGAGATGAGAAAAATGAATGAGAATCCCCCCACCCTTTATTTTATGAGGAAAAAAAACATCTACAATGAGTCGAGAAGGTGAGTACTCTGAGTCTTTCTTTGCAGAAAATATTTCCTTTTTATTTCAGAGCAGTGAGACGAAGGGGTGAGAGCCCCCCCTTCCTCTCATGTGGAAACAAACTCATCTACAGTGAGGCAAAAGGGTGAAAGCCCAGAGTCTTTCTTTGCAGAAAATATCTCCTTTTTATGTAAGAGGAGTGAGACGAAGGGGTGAGGGAGATGAGAAAAAGGAATGAGAACCCCCCCTTTATTTTATGAGGAAAAAAAAACATCTACAATGAGTGAGAAGGTGAGTACTCTGAGTCTTTCTTTGCAGAAAATATCAACTTTTTATGTCAGAGGAGTGAGACGAGGGGTGAGGGAGATGAGAAAAATGAATCAGAACCCCCCCCCCCTTTATTTTATGCAGAAAAAAAACATCTACAATGAGTCGAGAAGGTGAGTACTCTGAGTCTTTCTTTGCAGAAAATATCTCCTTTTTATTTCAGAGCAGTGAGACGAAGGGGTGAGAGCCCCCCCTTCCTCTCATGTGGAAACAAACTCATCTACAGTGAGGCAAAAGGGTGAAAGCCCAGAGTCTTTCTTTGCAGAAAATATCTCCTTTTTATGTCAGAGGAATGAGACGAAGGGGTGAGGGAGATGAGAAAAAGGAATGAAAACCCCCCCCCCCTTTATTTTATGAGGAAAAAAAACCATCTACAATGAGGCGAGAAGGTGAGTACTCTGAGTCTTTCTTTGCAGAAAATATCTCCTTTTTATTTCAGAGCAGTGAGACGAAGGGGTGAGAGCCCCCCCTTCCTCTCATGTGGAAACAAACTCATCTACAGTGAGGCAAAAGGCTGAAAGCCCAGAGTCTTTGTCTCCAGGAAATATCTCACTTTTTACGTCAGAAGAGTGAGATGAAGGGGTGAGGTAGATGAGAAAAAGGAATGAGAACCCCCCCTTTATTTTATGAGGAAAAAAAACATCTACAATGAGTCGAGAAGGTGAGTACTCTGAGTCTTTCTTTGCAGAAAATATCTCCTTTTTATTTCAGAGCAGTGAGACGAAGGGGTGAGAGCCCCCCCTTCCTCTCATGTGGAAACAAACTCATCTACAGTGAGGCAAAAGGGTGAGTACTCTGAGTCTTTCTTTGCAGAAAATATCTCCTTTTTATGTCAGAGGAGTGAGACGAAGGGGTGAGGGAGATGAGAAAAATGAATGAGAATCCCCCCCACCCTTTATTTTATGAGGAAAAAAAAAACATCTACAATGAGTCGAGAAGGTGAGTACTCTGAGTCTTTCTTTGCAGAAAATATCTCCTGTTTATTTCAGAGCAGTGAGACGAAGGGGTGAGAGCCCCCCTTCCTCTCATGTGGAAACAAACTCATCTACAGTGAGGCAAAAGGGTGAAAGCCCAGAGTCTTTCTTTGCAGAAAATATCTCCTTTTTATATCAGAGGAGTGAGACGAAGGGGTGAGGGAGATGAGAAAAATGAATGAGAATCCCCCCCACCCTTTGTTTTATGAGGAAAAAAAAAACATCTACAATGAGTCGAGAAGGTGAGTACTCTGAGTCTTTCTTTGCAGAAAATATCTCCTTTTTATGTAAGAGGAGTGAGACGAAGGGGTGAGGGCCCCCCTTCCTCTCATGTGGAAACAAACTCATCTACAGTGAGGCAAAAGGGTGAAAGCCCAGAGTCTTTGTCTCCAGGAAATATCTCACTTTTTATGTCAGAGGAGTGAGATGAAGGGGTGAGGGAGATGAGAAAAAGGAATGAAAACCCCCCCCTTTATTTTATGAGGAAAAAAAACCATCTACAATGAGGCGAGAAGGTGAGTACTCTGAGTCTTTCTTTGCAGAAAATATCTCCTGTTTATTTCAGAGAAGTGAGACGAAGGGGTGAGAGCCCCCCTTCCTCTCATGTGGAAACAAACTCATCTACAGTGAGGCAAAAGGCTGAAAGCCCAGAGTCTTTGTCTCCAGGAAATATCTCACTTTTTATGTCAGAGGAGTGAGATGAAGGGGTGAGGTAGATGAGAAAAAGGAATGAGAACCCCCCCTTTATTTTATGAGGAAAAAAAACATCTACAATGAGTCGAGAAGGTGAGTACTCTGAGTCTTTCTTTGCAGAAAATATCTCCTTTTTATTTCAGAGCAGTGAGACGAAGGGGTGAGAGCCCCCCCTTCCTCTCATGTGGAAACAAACTCATCTACAGTGAGGCAAAAGGGTGAAAGCCCAGAGTCTTTCTTTGCAGAAAATATCTCCTTTTTATGTCAGAGGAGTGAGACGAAGGGGTGAGGGAGATGAGAAAAATGAATGAGAATCCCCCCCACCCTTTATTTTATGAGGAAAAAAAACATCTACAATGAGTCGAGAAGGTGAGTACTCTGAGTCTTTCTTTGCAGAAAATATCTCCTTTTTATGTCAGAGGAGTGAGACCAAGGGGTGAGAGCCCCCCCTTCCTCTCATGTGGAAACAAACTCATCTACAGTGAGGCAAAAGGGTGAAAGCCCAGAGTCTTTCTTTGCAGAAAATATCTCCTTTTTATGTAAGAGGAGTGAGACGAAGGGGTGAGGGAGATGAGAAAAATGAATGAGAATCCCCCCCACCCTTTATTTTATGAGGAAAAAAAAAACATCTACAATGAGTCGAGAAGGTGAGTACTCTGAGTCTTTCTTTGCAGAAAATATCTCCTTTTTATGTCAGAGGAGTGAGACGAAGGGGTGAGGGAGATGAGAAAAAGGAATGAAAACCCCCCCCTTTATTTTATGAGGAAAAAAAACCATCTACAATGAGGCGAGAAGGTGAGTACTCTGAGTCTTTCTTTGCAGAAAATATCTCCTGTTTATTTCAGAGAAGTGAGACGAAGGGGTGAGAGCCCCCCTTCCTCTCATGTGGAAACAAACTCATCTACAGTGAGGCAAAAGGATGAAAGCCCAGAGTCTTTGTCTCCAGGAAATATCTCACTTTTTACGTCAGAGGAGTGAGATGAAGGGGTGAGGTAGATGAGAAAAAGGAATGAGAACCCCCCCTTTATTTTATGAGGAAAAAAAACATCTACAATGAGTCGAGAAGGATCCCCCCCACCCTTTATTTTATGAGGAAAAAAAACATCTACAATGAGTCGAGAAGGTGAGTACTCTGAGTCTTTCTTTGCAGAAAATATCTCCTTTTTATGTCAGAGGAGTGAGACGAAGGGGTGAGAGCCCCCACTTCTTCTCATGTGGAAACCAACTCATCTACAGTGAGGCAAAAGGGTGAAAGCCCAGAGTCTTTCTTTGCAGAAAATATCTCCTTTTTATGTCAGAGGAGTGAGACGAAGGGGTGAGGGAGATGAGAAAAATGAATGAGAATCCCACCCACCCTTTATTTTATGAGGAAAAAAAACCCATCTACAATGAGTCGAGAAGGTGAGTACTCTGAGTCTTTCTTTGCAGAAAATATCTCCTTTTTATGTAAGAGGAGTGAGACGAAGGGGTGAGGGAGATGAGAAAAAGGAATGAGAACCCCCCCTTTATTTTATGAGGAAAAAAAAACATCTACAATGAGTGAGAAGGTGAGTACTCTGAGTCTTTCTTTGCAGAAAATATCTCCTTTTTATGTCAGAGGAGTGAGACGAGGGCTGAGGGAGATGAGAAAAATGAATCAGAACCCCCCCCCCCCTTTATTTTATGCAGAAAAAAAACATCTACAATGAGTCGAGAAGGTGAGTACTCTGAGTCTTTCTTTGCAGAAAATATCTCCTGTTTATTTCAGAGAAGTGAGACGAAGGGGTGAGAGCCCCCCTTCCTCTCATGTGGAAACAAACTCATCTACAGTGAGGCAAAAGGGTGAAAGCCCAGAGTCTTTCTTTGCAGAAAATATCTCCTTTTTATGTCAGAGGAGTGAGACGAAGGGGTGAGGGAGATGAGAAAAATGAATGAGAATCCCCCCCACCCTTTATTTTATGAGGAAAAAAAAAACATCTACAATGAGTCGAGAAGGTGAGTACTCTGAGTCTTTCTTTGCAGAAAATATCTCCTTTTTATGTCAGAGGAGTGAGACGAAGGGGTGAGAGAGATGAGAAAAAGGAATGAAAACCCCCCCCTTTATTTTATGAGGAAAAAAAAACATCTACAATGAGGCGAGAAGGTGAGTACTCTGAGTCTTTCTTTGCAGAAAATATCTCCTGTTTATTTCAGAGAAGTGAGACGAAGGGGTGAGAGCCCCCCTTCCTCTCATGTGGAAACAAACTCATCTACAGTGAGGCAAAAGGCTGAAGGCCCAGAGTCTTTGTCTCCAGGAAACATCTCACTTTTTACGTCAGAGGAGTGAGATGAAGGGGTGAGGTAGATGAGAAAAAGGAATGAGAACCCCCCCTTTATTTTATGAGGAAAAAAAACATCTACAATGAGTCGAAGAAGATGAGTACTCTGAGTCTTTCTTTGCAGAAAATATCTCCTTTTTATGTCAGAGGAGTGAGACGAAGGGGTGAGGGAGATGAGAAAAATGAATGAGAATCCCCCCCACCCTTTATTTTATGAGGAAAAAAAACATCTACAATGAGTCGAGAAGGTGAGTACTCTGAGTCTTTCTTTGCAGAAAATATCTCCTTTTTATTTCAGAGCAGTGAGACGAAGGGGTGAGAGCCCCCCCTTCCTCTCATGTGGAAACAAACTCATCTACAGTGAGGCAAAAGGGTGAAAGCCCAGAGTCTTTCTTTGCAGAAAATATCTCCTTTTTATGTCAGAGGAGTGAGACGAAGGGGTGAGGGAGATGAGAAAAATGAATGAGAATCCCCCCCACCCTTTATTTTATGAGGAAAAAAAAAACATCTACAATGAGTCGAGAAGGTGAGTACTCTGAGTCTTTCTTTGCAGAAAATATCTCCTTTTTATGTCAGAGGAGTGAGACGAAGGGGTGAGGGAGATGAGAAAAAGGAATGAGAACCCCCCCTTTATTTTATGAGGAAAAAAAAACATCTACAATGAGTGAGAAGGTGAGTACTCTGAGTCTTTCTTTGCAGAAAATATCTCCTTTTTATGTCAGAGGAGTGAGACGAAGGGGTGAGGGAGATGAGAAAAATGAATCAGAACCCCCCCCCCCCTTTATTTTATGCAGAAAAAAAACATCTACAATGAGTCGAGAAGGTGAGTACTCTGAGTCTTTCTTTGCAGAAAATATCTCCTGTTTATTCCAGAGAAGTGAGACGAAGGGGTGAGAGCCCCCCTTCCTCTCATGTGGAAACAAACTCATCTACAGTGAGGCAAAAGGGTGAAAGCCCAGAGTCTTTCTTTGCAGAAAATATCTCCTTTTTATATCAGAGGAGTGAGACGAAGGGGTGAGGGAGATGAGAAAAATGAATGAGAATCCCCCCCACCCTTTATTTTATGAGGAAAAAAAAACCATCTACAATGAGTCGAGAAGGTGAGTACTCTGAGTCTTTCTTTGCAGAAAATATCTCCTTTTTATGTCAGAGGAGTGAGACGAAGGGGTGAGGGAGATGAGAAAAAGGAATGAAAACCCCCCCCTTTATTTTATGAGGAAAAAAAACCATCTACAATGAGGCGAGAAGGTGAGTACTCTGAGTCTTTCTTTGCAGAAAATATCTCCTGTTTATTTCAGAGAAGTGAGACGAAGGGGTGAGAGCCCCCCTTCCTCTCATGTGGAAACAAACTCATCTACAGTGAGGCAAAAGGCTGAAAGCCCAGAGTCTTTGTCTCCAGGAAATATCTCACTTTTTACGTCAGAGGAGTGAGATGAAGGGGTGAGGGAGATGAGAAAAATGAATGAGAATCCCCCCCACCCTTTATTTTATGAGGAAAAAAAAACATCTACAATGAGTCGAGAAGGTGAGTACTCTGAGTCTTTCTTTGCAGAAAATATCTCCTGTTTATTTCAGAGAAGTGAGACGAAGGGGTGAGAGCCCCCCTTCCTCTCATGTGGAAACAAACTCATCTACAGTGAGGCAAAAGGCTGAAAGCCCAGAGTCTTTGTCTCCAGGAAATATCTCACTTTTTACGTCAGAGGAGTGAGATGAAGGGGTGAGGTAGATGAGAAAAAGGAATGAGAACCCCCCCTTTATTTTATGAGGAAAAAAAACATCTACAATGAGTCGAGAAGGTGAGTACTCTGAGTCTTTCTTTGCAGAAAATATCTCCTTTTTATTTCAGAGCAGTGAGACGAAGGGGTGAGAGCCCCCCCTTCCTCTCATGTGGAAACAAACTCATCTACAGTGAGGCAAAAGGGTGAAAGCCCAGAGTCTTTCTTTGCAGAAAATGTCTTCTTTTTATGTCAGAGGAGTGAGACGAAGGGGTGAGGGAGATGAGAAAAATGAATGAGAATCCCCCCCACCCTTTATTTTATGAGGAAAAAAACCCCATCTACAATGAGTCGAGAAGGTGAGTACTCTGAGTCTTTCTTTGCAGAAAATATCTCCTTTTTATGTAAGAGGAGTGAGACGAAGGGGTGAGGGAGATGAGAAAAAGGAATGAGAACCCCCCCTTTATTTTATGAGGAAAAAAAAACATCTACAATGAGTGAGAAGGTGAGTACTCTGAGTCTTTCTTTGCAGAAAATATCTCCTTTTTATGTCAGAGGAGTGAGACGAAGGGGTGAGGGAGATGAGAAAAAGGAATGAAAACCCCCCCCTTTATTTTATGAGGAAAAAAACCCATCTACAATGAGGCGAGAAGGTGAGTACTCTGAGTCTTTCTTTGCAGAAAATATCTCCTGTTTATTTCAGAGAAGTGAGACGAAGGGGTGAGAGCCCCCCTTCTTCTCATGTGGAAACAAACTCATCTACAGTGAGGCAAAAGGCTGAAAGCCCAGAGACTTTGTCTCCAGGAAATATCTCACTTTTTACGTCAGAGGAGTGAGATGAAGGGGTGAGGTAGATGAGAAAAAGGAATGAGAACCCCCCCTTTATTTTATGAGGAAAAAAAACATCTACAATGAGTCGAGAAGGTGAGTACTCTGAGTCTTTCTTTGCAGAAAATATCTCCTTTTTATTTCAGAGCAGTGAGACGAAGGGGTAAGAGCCCCCCTTCCTCTCATGTGGAAACAAACTCTTCTACAGTGAGGCAAAAGGGTGAAAGCCCAGAGTCTTTCTTTGCAGAAAATATCTCCTTTTTATGTCAGAGGAGTGAGACGAAGGGGTGAGGGAGATGAGAAAAATGAATGAGAATCCCCCCACCCTTTATTTTATGAGGAAAAAAAACATCTACAATGAGTCGAGAAGGTGAGTACTCTGAGTCTTTCTTTGCAGAAAATATCTCCTTTTTATTTCAGAGCAGTGAGACGAAGGGGTGAGAGCCCCCCCTTCCTCTCATGTGGAAACAAACTCATCTACAGTGAGGCAAAAGGGTGAAAGCCCAGAGTCTTTCTTTGCAGAAAATATCTCCTTTTTATGTAAGAGGAGTGAGACGAAGGGGTGAGGGAGATGAGAAAAAGGAATGAGAACCCCCCCTTTATTTTATGAGGAAAAAAAAACATCTACAATGAGTGAGAAGGTGAGTACTCTGAGTCTTTCTTTGCAGAAAATATCAACTTTTTATGTCAGAGGAGTGAGACGAGGGGTGAGGGAGATGAGAAAAATGAATCAGAACCCCCCCCCCCCTTTATTTTATGCAGAAAAAAAACATCTACAATGAGTCGAGAAGGTGAGTACTCTGAGTCTTTCTTTGCAGAAAATATCTCCTTTTTATTTCAGAGCAGTGAGACCAAGGGGTGAGAGCCCCCCCTTCCTCTCATGTGGAAACAAACTCATCTACAGTGAGGCAAAAGGGTGAAAGCCCAGAGTCTTTCTTTGCAGAAAATATCTCCTTTTTATGTCAGAGGAATGAGACGAAGGGGTGAGGGAGATGAGAAAAAGGAATGAAAACCCCCCCCCCCTTTATTTTATGAGGAAAAAAAACCATCTACAATGAGGCGAGAAGGTGAGTACTCTGAGTCTTTCTTTGCAGAAAATATCTCCTTTTTATTTCAGAGCAGTGAGACGAAGGGGTGAGAGCCCCCCCTTCCTCTCATGTGGAAACAAACTCATCTACAGTGAGGCAAAAGGCTGAAAGCCCAGAGTCTTTGTCTCCAGGAAATATCTCACTTTTTACGTCAGAAGAGTGAGATGAAGGGGTGAGGTAGATGAGAAAAAGGAATGAGAACCCCCCCTTTATTTTATGAGGAAAAAAAACATCTACAATGAGTCGAGAAGGTGAGTACTCTGAGTCTTTCTTTGCAGAAAATATCTCCTTTTTATTTCAGAGCAGTGAGACGAAGGGGTGAGAGCCCCCCCTTCCTCTCATGTGGAAACAAACTCATCTACAGTGAGGCAAAAGGGTGAGTACTCTGAGTCTTTCTTTGCAGAAAATATCTCCTTTTTATGTCAGAGGAGTGAGACGAAGGGGTGAGGGAGATGAGAAAAATGAATGAGAATCCCCCCCACCCTTTATTTTATGAGGAAAAAAAAAACATCTACAATGAGTCGAGAAGGTGAGTACTCTGAGTCTTTCTTTGCAGAAAATATCTCCTGTTTATTTCAGAGCAGTGAGACGAAGGGGTGAGAGCCCCCCTTCCTCTCATGTGGAAACAAACTCATCTACAGTGAGGCAAAAGGGTGAAAGCCCAGAGTCTTTCTTTGCAGAAAATATTTCCTTTTTATATCAGAGGAGTGAGACGAAGGGGTGAGGGAGATGAGAAAAATGAATGAGAATCCCCCCCACACTTTGTTTTATGAGGAAAAAAAAAACATCTACAATGAGTCGAGAAGGTGAGTACTCTGAGTCTTTCTTTGCAGAAAATATCTCCTTTTTATGTAAGAGGAGTGAGACGAAGGGGTGAGGGCCCCCCTTCCTCTCATGTGGAAACAAACTCATCTACAGTGAGACAAAAGGGTGAAAGCCCAGAGTCTTTCTTTGCAGAAAATATCTCCTTTTTATGTCAGAGGAGTGAGACGAAGGGGTGAGGGAGATGAGAAAAATGAATGAGAATCCCCCCCACCCTTTATTTTATGAGGAAAAAAAAAACATCTACAATGAGTCGAGAAGGTGAGTACTCTGAGTCTTTCTTTGCAGAAAATATCTCCTTTTTATGTCAGAGGAGTGAGACGAAGGGGTGAGGGAGATGAGAAAAAGGAATGAAAACCCCCCCCTTTATTTTATGAGGAAAAAAAACCATCTACAATGAGGCGAGAAGGTGAGTACTCTGAGTCTTTCTTTGCAGAAAATATCTCCTGTTTATTTCAGAGCAGTGAGACGAAGGGGTGAGAGCCCCCCTTCCTCTCATGTGGAAACAAACTCATCTACAGTGAGGCAAAAGGCTGAAAGCCCAGAGTCTTTGTCTCCAGGAAATATCTCACTTTTTACGTCAGAGGAGTGAGATGAAGGGGTGAGGTAGATGAGAAAAAGGAATGAGAACCCCCCCTTTATTTTATGAGGGAAAAAAAAATCTACAATGAGTCGAGAAGGTGAGTACTCTGAGTCTTTCTTTGCAGAAAATATCTCCTTTTTATTTCAGAGCAGTGAGACGAAGGGGTGAGAGCCCCCCCTTCCTCTCATGTGGAAACAAACTCATCTACAGTGAGGCAAAAGGGTGAAAGCCCAGAGTCTTTCTTTGCAGAAAATATCTCCTTTTTATGTCAGAGGAGTGAGACGAAGGGGTGAGGGAGATGAGAAAAATGAATGAGAACCCCCCCTTTATTTTATGAGGAAAAAAAAACATCTACAATGAGTGAGAAGGTGAGTACTCTGAGTCTTTCTTTGCAGAAAATATCTCCTTTTTATGTCAGAGGAGTGAGACGAAGGGGTGAGGGAGATGAGAAAAATGAATCAGAACCCCCCCCTTTATTTTATGCAGAAAAAAAACATCTACAATGAGTCGAGAAGGTGAGTACTCTGAGTCTTTCTTTGCAGAAAATATCTCCTTTTTATGTCAGAGGAGTGAGACGAAGGGGTGAGGGCCCCCCTTCCTCTCATGTGGAAACAAACTCATCTACAGTGAGGCAAAAGGATGAAAGCCCAGAGTCTTTGTCTCCAGGAAATATCTCACTTTTTACGTCAGAGGAGTGAGATGAAGGGGTGAGGTAGATGAGAAAAAGGAATGAGAACCCCCCCTTTATTTTATGAGGAAAAAAAAACATCTACAATGAGTGAGAAGGTGAGTACTCTGAGTCTTTCTTTGCAGAAAATATCTCCTTTTTATGTCAGAGGAGTGAGACGAAGGGGTGAGGGAGATGAGAAAAATGAATCAGAACCCCCCCCTTTATTTTATGCAGAAAAAAAACATCTACAATGAGTCGAGAAGGTGAGTACTCTGAGTCTTTCTTTGCAGAAAATATCTCCTTTTTATGTCAGAGGAGTGAGACGAAGGGGTGAGGGAGATGAGAAAAAGGAATGAGAACCCCCCCTTTATTTTATGAGGAAAAAAAAACATCTACAATGAGTGAGAAGGTGAGTACTCTGAGTCTTTCTTTGCAGAAAATATCTCCTTTTTATGTCAGAGGAGTGAGACGAAGGGGTGAGGGAGATGAGAAAAATGAATCAGAACCCCCCCCTTTATTTTATGCAGAAAAAAAACATCTACAATGAGTCGAGAAGGTGAGTACTCTGAGTCTTTCTTTGCAGAAAATATCTCCTTTTTATGTCAGAGGAGTGAGACGAAGGGGTGAGGGCCCCCCTTCCTCTCATGTGGAAACAAACTCATCTACAGTGAGGCAAAAGGATGAAAGCCCAGAGTCTTTCTTTGCAGAAAATATCTCCTTTTTATGTCAGAGGAGTGAGACGAAGGGGTGAGGGAGATGAGAAAAAGGAATGAGAATCCCCCCCACCCTTTATTTTATGAGGAAAAAAAAAACATCTACAATGAGTCGAGAAGGTGAGTACTCTGAGTCTTTCTTTGCAGAAAATATCTCCTTTTTATGTAAGAGGAGTGAGACGAAGGGGTGAGGGAGATGAGAAAAAGGAATGAGAACCCCCCCTTTATTTTATGAGGAAAAAAAAACATCTACAATGAGTGAGAAGGTGAGTACTCTGAGTCTTTCTTTGCAGAAAATATCTCCTTTTTATGTAAGAGGAGTGAGACGAAGGGGTGAGAGCCCCCCTTCCTCTCATGTGGAAACAAACTCATCTACAGTGAGGCAAAAGGGTGAAAGCCCAGAGTCTTTCTTTGCAGAAAATATCTCCTTTTTATGTAAGAGGAGTGAGACGAAGGGGTGAGGGAGATGAGAAAAATGAATCAGAACCCCCCCCTTTATTTTATGCAGAAAAAAAACATCTACAATGAGTCGAGCAGGTGAGTACTCTGAGTCTTTCTTTGCAGAAAATATCTCCTGTTTTTTCAGAGAAGTGAGACGAAGGGGTGAGAGCCCCCCCTTCCTCTCATGTGGAAACAGACTCATCTACAGTGAGGCAAAAGGGTGAAAGCCCAGAGTCTTTCTTTGCAGAAAATATCTCCTTTTTATGTCAGAGGAGTGAGACGAAGGGGTGAGGGAGATGAGAAAAATGAATGAGAATCCCCCCCACCCTTTATTTTATGAGGAAAAAAAACCCATCTACAATGAGTCGAGAAGGTGAGTACTCTGAGTCTTTCTTTGCAGAAAATATCTCCTGTTTATTTCAGAGCAGTGAGACGAAGGGGTGAGAGCCCCCCTTCCTCTCATGTGGAAACAAACTCATCTACAGTGAGGCAAAAGGGTGAAAGCCCAGAGTCTTTCTTTGCAGAAAATATCTCCTTTTTATATCAGAGGAGTGAGACGAAGGGGTGAGGGAGATGAGAAAAATGAATGAGAATCCCCCCCACCCTTTGTTTTATGAGGAAAAAAAAAACATCTACAATGAGTCGAGAAGGTGAGTACTCTGAGTCTTTCTTTGCAGAAAATATCTCCTTTTTATGTAAGAGGAGTGAGACGAAGGGGTGAGGGCCCCCCTTCCTCTCATGTGGAAACAAACTCATCTACAGTGAGACAAAAGGGTGAAAGCCCAGAGTCTTTCTTTGCAGAAAATATCTCCTTTTTATGTCAGAGGAGTGAGACGAAGGGGTGAGGGAGATGAGAAAAATGAATGAGAATCCCCCCCACCCTTTATTTTATGAGGAAAAAAAAAACATCTACAATGAGTCGAGAAGGTGAGTACTCTGAGTCTTTCTTTGCAGAAAATATCTCCTTTTTATGTCAGAGGAGTGAGACGAAGGGGTGAGGGAGATGAGAAAAAGGAATGAAAACCCCCCCCTTTATTTTATGAGGAAAAAAAACCATCTACAATGAGGCGAGAAGGTGAGTACTCTGAGTCTTTCTTTGCAGAAAATATCTCCTGTTTATTTCAGAGCAGTGAGACGAAGGGGTGAGAGCCCCCCTTCCTCTCATGTGGAAACAAACTCATCTACAGTGAGGCAAAAGGATGAAAGCCCAGAGTCTTTGTCTCCAGGAAATATCTCACTTTTTATGTCAGAGGAGTGAGATGAAGGGGTGAGGTAGATGAGAAAAAGGAATGAGAACCCCCCCTTTATTTTATGAGGAAAAAAAAACATCTACAATGAGTGAGAAGGTGAGTACTCTGAGTCTTTCTTTGCAGAAAATATCTCCTTTTTATGTCAGAGGAGTGAGACGAAGGGGTGAGGGAGATGAGAAAAAGGAATGAGAACCCCCCCTTTATTTTATGAGGAAAAAAAAACATCTACAATGAGTGAGAAGGTGAGTACTCTGAGTCTTTCTTTGCAGAAAATATCTCCTTTTTATGTCAGAGGAGTGAGACGAAGGGGTGAGGGAGATGAGAAAAATGAATCAGAACCCCCCCCTTTATTTTATGCAGAAAAAAAACATCTACAATGAGTCGAGAAGGTGAGTACTCTGAGTCTTTCTTTGCAGAAAATATCTCCTTTTTATGTCAGAGGAGTGAGACGAAGGGGTGAGGGCCCCCCTTCCTCTCATGTGGAAACAAACTCATCTACAGTGAGGCAAAAGGATGAAAGCCCAGAGTCTTTGTCTCCAGGAAATATCTCACTTTTTACGTCAGAGGAGTGAGATGAAGGGGTGAGGTAGATGAGAAAAAGGAATGAGAACCCCCCCTTTATTTTATGAGGAAAAAAAAACATCTACAATGAGTGAGAAGGTGAGTACTCTGAGTCTTTCTTTGCAGAAAATATCTCCTTTTTATGTCAGAGGAGTGAGACGAAGGGGTGAGGGAGATGAGAAAAAGGAATGAGAACCCCCCCTTTATTTTATGAGGAAAAAAAAACATCTACAATGAGTGAGAAGGTGAGTACTCTGAGTCTTTCTTTGCAGAAAATATCTCCTTTTTATGTCAGAGGAGTGAGACGAAGGGGTGAGGGAGATGAGAAAAATGAATGAGAACCCCCCCTTTATTTTATGAGGAAAAAAAAAACATCTACAATGAGTGAGAAGGTCAGTACTCTGAGTCTTTCTTTGCAGAAAATATTTCCTTTTTATGTCAGAGGAGTGAGACGAAGGGGTGAGGGAGATGAGAAAAATGAATCAGAACCCCCCCCTTTATTTTATGCAGAAAAAAAACATCTACAATGAGTCGAGAAGTGGAGTACTCTGAGTCTTTCTTTGCAGAAAATATCTCCTGTTTATTTCAGAGCAGTGAGACGAAGGGGTGAGAGCCCCCCTTCCTCTCGTGTGACAACAAACCCGTCTACAGTGAGGCAAAAGGGTGAAAGCCCAGAGTCTTTGTCTCCAGGAAATATCTCACTTTTTATGTCAGAGAAGTGAGACGAAGGGGTGAGGGGGGACCTTAAGCAGTTTCTTCTAAAGATGTCATGTAAGTTAAAGATGATTTAATGTGCTTTTGCAAAATATGACCACTACATTCTTTTTCTTTATTCCTGGACCAGCCCCTTTTTATGCTGCTATAGGCCTAGACTGCTGGGGGACTTCCCATGATGCACTGAGCTTTCCTCCTCTCCCTCTCCATCTTTACACATTCATGTCCCTCCGATGCACGTTACTAACTTCATATCTTCCCCGGAGTTTCTTTGTGCTTTGTCGTCTCGCAGGTTGCTGTGGATCGTGGTCCTGGTACGCCTGGGTGCTGCCGCCATGGGCCTGCTTGACTCTCATCACTACAGTTATGATGTTTAGTCGTAGTTATGTTACTATTTAAGCTGCTATTATTAATCTCAGCTAGTATTACAGCTGTAACTACGATTATCAGTCATATTTCCATTATTATTATAATTATAGCTGCTATGGCTACTGCTAGTGCTGCCATACATCTCTGCCTGTCTCTCCGCTTGTCTGCCTGTCTGTCTGTCTGTGTCTTTCTGTCTGTCCCTCTTTCTCCCTCCCTCTCTCTGTCTCTCTCTCTCTCTCTCTCTCTCTCTCACTCTCCCTCCAACCCAACCGGTCAAAGCAGATGACCCCCCCACCGAGAGTCTGGTTCTGCTCGAGGTTTCTGCCTCTTAAAAGGAAGTTTTCCTCGCCACTGTCGCCAAAGTGCTTGCTCATGGTGGGAACTGTTGGGTCTCTGTAATAACATTATAAAGAGTCGGTCTAGACCTGCTCTATTTGTAAAGTGTCATGAGATGACTTTTGTTGTGATTTGCCGCTATATAAATAAAATTGAATTGAATTGAATTGAAATTGAATAGCACTGAGATTCATTTATTTTTTCTGATCGTTATCACCAATAGTGGTTATATTATTGTCATTATTATTTAATTTACTGTAACCACATTTGGTAGCAGTGGAAGTTCAGTACCATTCATTGTATTAACTGCTCTCGTTGCAACAATGCTATGTTGATGAATACAATGATTTTAGATGTGTAATATGTCAGCTACAGTTATAATACATCTTGAAGACTTAGATAGTTTTTAGTCTTTTCAGTGTTTTGGAGTAGAACGTCCCCCCATCATCTCATGAGGACACCAACCCATCTACAGTGAGGCGAAAGGGTGAGAGCCCTGAGTCTTTGTCTCCAGAAAATATCTCCCTTTTTACGTCAGAGGAGCGAGACGAAGGGGTGAGAGCCCCCCCCCCCCCCCCCCCCCCCCCCCTTCTGCCTGTTTAAGCGAGTTTTTTCTGTCGTGCTTGCTCATGGCTGTAACTGATGGGTCTCTGTGAATAATATTATGTAGTCTAGACCTGCTCTATATGAAAAGTTCCCCGAGATAAAATCAAATCGTATTAAAAAGAACTGAATTGCATCTAAAATTGTCTCATGGCCAGATGAGATTTCTTATGTTGAGTCAAAACAAATCGCAGGCTGCAGCAGCGATGGTGCCCTTTCGTCAATTCTTAAAGTTTCGGCTATGCAGCCACACTCACTGACAGGCAGTTCAGAAAGAAAACATGGTCAAAACCATTGACATAAATCTTGCTTGACAATATCCACAATGGAGGTCCGTTGTCTTCTCCCACTAACACCCCAGGTTTTGCTTCTGCGACCAGAAGCTGCCGTTTTTCTATCGCGCTGATACGTGTCTGTCAGTCGCTCTCTGCCCTGAGTATTGTGACTGACTGTAGCCTCCCCCAGCTCCGTCCAACCCGAGCAAAAGTCCCTTCTAGACTGCTAAAACAAAACAAATCTCTGCTTGGGTTTTGATCATCCAGGATTTTTCCTGAGAAGTGTATTTTAAAAAGACACAAACATTGAAAACTTAGCCCTGTGTCTCCACTAAAAATCAACTTTGACAGTGGACAGGGCTGACGTAATCAGCAAGTGGCCTAACCGTATTGTCAACCCCCCCTCCTGTCAGTACAGTCTCTCATGTGAAATGTTAAGATTCTTTGCGTCACTTTTTGATCAAAACATGGAGGATTAGAATATTGTTCCTCCTGCCCAGCGAGTTTCATGTTGCTCGTAGATCCACTGCCGTGCTATCAAGGCTTTCCAACATGGACAACATCATAACCTCTTACGCAAAACTGAAATGATGCATAAAGACGATGATGATGAAAAAATAAGTAACAAAACTACTGTTCAATTGCACTGATTCATATTTATGAATGCACATTGCGTTCATCTTTGTCATGTCAGTTGAGAAGCTGTTGATATCGCTTGTTTCTCCGTAAGTAGTGAACCAAATGAGGACAATGTGAATCACATGCTAAGGCCTTCACAGTCACAAGATCTTAACCCAACTGCACACGTATGGGAGATTTTGGTGTCAGCCAGCGCTCTCCCCCACCACCACCATCAAAACACCAAATGAGGGAATATGGAGAATCTATGACGGGCAGCACTGAAGCTCCTCTGAAGGCTTGTAGTGGCCAAACACCTTACTACCGTACGTTATGTTGGTTTTTCCTTTAATCTATCACATATATCACTGAAATCCAGTGGCTGGGACGTTGAGAAGTTCTCAGCAAACAAGAGTCTGTGTAGTAAATGTATAAAATAAGTGTATTATAGTAGTAACTCAGTATAATGACCCTTGTTGCAAAGCCGTAGTTTACACCTGTATTTGTACTTTTTAGAAGAGTTTTTGAAATTAGCAGGTTTACTTTAACTCATCTTTTTTGTTTTACCAAAGTGTTTGACTTTGCTTTATTTTCATTACATCCATTACACAGAACAAAAGGCTCTGAAGAGGCACACAGTGGTGAAATGTCACTAAGTGGATTTACTCATGAACTGTGATCAAGTACAAATGTGAGGTATCTGTACTTAACTTTCATTTCCCATTATGTTACTACTCCACTTCATCCCAGAGGGAAATATTGTACTTTTTACTCCACTACATTTATCTGACAGCCATTTACTAGTTACTTTACAAACTTATGAAGAACTTATAAAGAACTTATAAAGAACTTTGAAAATGTGTAAAAAATCAAAATAGCAAAAAGTTTCATCATAAACGATAAGTCATTGATTAGTCAGTTATCAAAAAATTTATCTGCAACTGATTTGATGTCTGATTAACTGACATTTTTCATGCAAAAAAAGTCAAATATTTCACGGTTTCAGCCTCTAATGTGATCCTTGTCTGCTTTCCCTCATTTTAAATTACAGTAAACTGAATGGTATTGACACTTGGACTGTTGTTGGACAAAACAAGTTATCTGAAGGTGTCACTTTGAGCTCTGGCATTTCTCTACTTTTTACAAACCAAACAATAAATGGATTGATCAAGGAAATACCAGCAGATTAAAAATAAAAATTAGTTCCAGACATATATGAAATAGCTAAAAACATTAGCTAGTTGGTCAAAGTTGGTCAAACAACTAAGTTAGTTTAAAGTTAAATGCAGCTTAAACAGCGTATCGTTGTAAATTACGTATCTTTCAACTCAATATCTGTGTTTTTATCGGATAAAAACAAGTTATTTTGTGAGCTTTTTCCTGTTTTATATCCCTGTAAACTAAATATCTTTGAATTTTGGACTGTTGGTCTGACAAAACAAGACATTTGAGTGTCTCAGCTTTTTTTGATGGACATATTTCTCCATTTTCTGACATTTTATTGACAACATCATTAATCGCTTAATTAAGAAAACAATTGGCCAATTAATCAATAATGAAAATGATCATTAGTTGCAGCCCTAACCCCAGTGGGGTTTAGCTTGTGGGGGTACAGGTCCTTGTAATAAGCCAAATATCTCATTATTGACTGTTTGCATACAACAAAGTTTGCTCAAACCAATAGGTTGTATGTTTGGATCAATATGCCAATTTTAAAAACATGCAACAGTTCACAGTTCTCCTTCCCACAGCAGGAGCACTGCAGGTATTATGAGTGCAAATATTACATTCCATTTTGTCCCTAAACAGGATATTAAAAATAATGTGTTATCCCATTACAAGATACATTTTTTGTTTGTGAGTTTTTGTTTCAGAAGCAGTTTGGTGTGTAACAGCAAACGTGGTGGGACATTCAAAGCCAGAGGGATCAGCAGTATCTGAATCTGCTTTTTTCCTAATAAACATCTAAATGCCTCAACACCTGAAGCAGAGTCCCTCTGTGTGACTGGATGAGCATGACACAGAAGATATTTGGAGGATTTTCATGGCATCCTAAACTCTAGGTGGCAGTGTAGATGAATCATTAACAAGAGCAGAGGGAGAGAGAGGAAGTACTTAAGGGAGAAGTCAAGTTTACAGGAGTTAGTGGCAACACAATTTCCCTTTTAGCCAACTAATTAAAACGTGTTCCGTTTATGGCGAATTATGCTGCTGTTGACAGATTAACTCAACTCAGCTCTATTTATAAACACAACAGAAGAAAAGGCTAAACCGAAAGCAAATTTTTTTTTTATTTATTTCCCAAAATGTCTGTCTAAATGTGTTTAACAATAGCACATCTGCTACTATAATTCACTACATTTAATTTCTAAAACGATCATTTATATAATCTATATGTATTTTGTGTTATTATTGTTATGAAAACCGAGCCATCACCATGACAACTGAGCTGTCATCAGTTGAGATTTTTATTTTTTATAGAATTTAGGTTTTCTTTTCTTTTTAAATAAAACAATTAAAAACATACATTTAGTCGTAGTAGAAGTACTAATGAAATTATTAATCCTGAAAAACACGTTCATTAACTTTGTACGGTGATCAAACCGGAAGTTAACCGGAAGTTGAACGCGTTTAGCCGTTAGCTTGACAACAGCACCGTTGAAACTCTCGAGCTGCCCTTGACTGACCCACGTGAGTCAGTTCAGCCTCCAAACTTCATGCTAAGTCGGTAGCTAGCTAAACCAACTAGCTACATTCACAGAAAAAAACTTCAAACTACTTTGAATGTGCCAATTTCAGGCCAAACGACCGCTGGACTCAACTGTCAACTGACATCCGGCTCGGCTGAAATGTCCTGTAACAGTAAATCTCTGCTGTTTTTGCTGCAGCGGTGTGTCGCAGTCAGGCAGGAAACGTTACTGACGGCGATCAAAACAAGAGGCAGCGCGCTGACAGGCAGGTGTGGCTTCATCCAGCAGCGAACATGGACGTCGACAACCGGGACAAAGTGTCTGCAGAGACTCAGTCTGCTTCAGTCCGCAGTGAAAACCAGCCAGTACAGCTTCTGTACCAAGGTTAGTCACATCACATTACGGGGGGAGGGGGGTGGGGGGAGTACCTGATTCATGCCTGTCATCGTTTTTGTTTTGTAAATTGAGTAATTGCAACGTTATTAGGGACAACATCTCAATATTAAGCTTGTGTTTCTACCTAATATGGAGGCCCTGTGGTTGTATCTAGCTGTAAGACATGTATTATTTTAGTTTATATTATGCTTACATGCGACATATTCCTAAACAAAGTGGTGTTTAATCAAATCAAAGTCAAACATCAGGCACACAGAAACCTTGGGACCAGGTTGACATTCTTGTAAACTTCATTATCAATTTTCACGTGAAACTGTGAGCCAGAACTTACTTGTCAACAATGCATTACATTGAGACCTAGATCCACAAAAGTATTGAATTGTTGTTATTTTATTGTTCATGTGTGCTTATGACACTTCAGTTACTTGGTCATCATTAAGGTAAACAAGGCAGCTATGGACTGGATTATAAAATACCGACACTTGTGGTTCCTTGATCGATTAACGGCAACACTTCTACGGGTGATTTCAGTGTGTCGATTGGCGTTGAACAGCCGGCGATGAATTTGTGGTCGCTTCATTCTCATTTTACATCCCTGTCTTCCAGGCAGGAGCACCTGGTGAAGATGATTACCCCCCACTGCCGGCCTATCAGTCTGATTCAGAACCAGAGAAGAAGGAGGTGTACATCGTGCAGGTGAAAGGTCTCCCGTGGTTGTGTTCAGCTCAGGACCTGCTGCAGTTCTTCTCAGGTGAGCGTCACGTCCCGATTAGAGCCCCACTGTGGTGGACAGGTGGACGGGTCGATGTTATTGACAGATATCAGTATTGGGGTGTTGGCGATTCAAATAAAAAGGCAGTATGCAAGAATTTTATGGGTTCTTTCATGTATTTTTGACACTAATAGTTTTTATTCTGCTTTAAATTGAAGGATTTATGTTTACTGTTCAAAATGTTGTCACTTTCTGTTAATGTTCAGATCGTTGTCCAACTGTAACACATCCTGCATCAGCACCTACTGTATCTTTGACATTTCTGGCATTTGATGTAGTGATTAAAGAGTTACGATAGTTTTGAGTAGAAAGCTTTATTGTGCACTGTACTCGAGGAGCGCGTCGTCCACAGATCACAGGGTTGGCAGTTTGATCCTCAGCTCCTCCTGTCCACATGTCGAGGTGTCCTTGGGAAAGACACTGAACCCCGAATTCTCCCGATGTGTGAATGAGAGGCAAATGTAAAGCGTTTTGTATAAAACACTACATAAATGCAGCCATTTAGCCATTTCATTTTATTCTTAAGTTTGCGTACATCCAGATAGTCCAGCATAAAAGTAATGAATGAAAATGAATGAATAATGTCAAAAAGAAAAAGAAACATCGGCCAACGTATTTGCACTGTGCTTCAGAGTGTAGGATCCGTGACGGGATGAGGGGGATCCACCTCACTGTGGACAAGCTGGGGAGGCCGTCGGGACGAGCCTTCATCGAGATGGAGCACGAGGAGGACGTCGGCAAAGCTCTGGAGAAGCACCGTCAGTACCTCGGCCCACGCTATGTCGAAGGTTCGTCTCCAGTGCTGGAAATTTTACGACTTTATACTTCTGTTGTACTACATTTCGGAGGGAAATATTGTACTTTTTACTTCTACATTTATATGATAACGTTAGTTACTTTGCAGATTCAGATCTTTAATACAAAATATAACCAACAAGTAAATGACCAGCTGCAACATTAAAGTGATCTCCGCATGAATGCATCTCATTAAAATCCAGTTATATAATATACATTAATCTGAAGTGGGCCTTTTACTTTTGGTACACATTTTGCTACTACTTGTAATAGAGTATTTCTACACTGTGGTACTAATACTTGAAATACAGATGCTGATTGGACATTTTGACTTAGCCTTAGCAGGAAAATCACAGTTGTAATTGATCAAATGAATGGTGGCTGGATTCCATTTAGCTGCTTCAGTTTCAGAGTCCTGTTATTCAATGTCACACAGTGAACAAGGGACAACTTTTAAAGCATAAATGTCCTGCTCTTTGTGCTTTTGCAGTGTATGAAGTGACAAACAGCGATGCTGAAGTCATCCTGAAGAAAGCCATCCAGACTCCAGCTGCTGACGCGGTGGTGCGGCTCAGAGGTCTCCCCTTCACCTGCACGGTGGCCGACATCGCCCAGTTTTTTGCAGGTGAACGCCGACCACACCCAGATTTACCGGTAACACTGGATCTGTGCTGTCAAACCACTGAACTGTGGCTAGAAACCACACTGACAGACCGAGTGCTGCTCCATTTTGTTTCCCCATGGCACCAGTTGTTAGAGGCCTGACATCCAAACACACACCTCCAATCCAAGATATTACTACAACAACTACTACAACATGAACAACTTCAGTTACTTAAAGTAAAAGTATGTATTATCAGCAACATTTACTTAAAGTAACAAAAGTAAAAGTACTCATTCTGCAGTAAAATGCTCCCTGTCAGTGTTTTACATTATATATGTTGTTTCTGGATTAATGTGTGTGTTGCACTTTACTGCTGTAGACATTTAAGGTTTTAACTACTTTTATATACTGTTGGGTAGTTTCATTTAAAGTTACATAGAATAGAAATACTCAAGTTAAGTACAAGTACCTTAAATGTACTCATTCCACTGCTGGTGTTTCATAACTGGAGAGGTTACCTGGTCGCCCCCAAAGTACATTTGATTGGATTAAATTAATCTATACACGCCTGATTGGAGGATGAGTTCATACTTTAAAAAAAGAGAAACTTGATGTACAGATTCTCCAAAATGCTTTTTCGACAAATGTTTTATAAACAAAGAGATAGAACGATGAACAGAGGGACACAGGATAAAAACTTGGAAATGGTATTTTCCTTTTGTTTAGTGACGAAAGTAAAAGTCAGAATCGGTTTGTGTCTTCCAGGTTTGGATGTCGTGGAGAATGGGATCACCATCGTCACCGACCACAGAGGAAGAAACTCTGGAGAGGGCTTTGTGCAGTTTTCCTCTCAAGAAGCAGCCGCTGAAGCTCTGCAGAGAGACCGAAAGCTCATCGGAAACAGGCAGGACGCCGCACATGCGCCATCGGTATGTTTCTTCACCGGCGTCTCCTCCGATCACTCACTTACTTGCTGCTGTCTGTGTTTGCAGGTTCATCGAGGTGTTTCCCAGCAGAAGTGACGAGATTTACTCTAGTTGGAGGAGGAGGAGTAATTCAGCTTCTCCTCAGACCAGCCCTCAGTCAGCGAACACGAGGACTTCCTCACACACCAACCCCAAAGCTGGTGAGGGGATTTTAGGGCTGTTTCAACTGATTATTTTTAGTCCTCCCCCAAAAGATAACATTTCGCTATTATTAAGAAATTAGTGATAAATGGATTAAGAAAAATAAATATCCCCAATGCAGGAAAAAGCCCTGGATTTGTAGCTCAAATGCTGTTGTTTATTTTTTTACTTTTTCAGAAGGAATTTGGTGCATAATCAGAAGCTCATTTACTTTCTCCCCATTTGTCGCTTCCCTTTCTGTAACTGTAAGTTTTTCTGTGCTGTTAACATCACACGAGGACTGTTTAATGTAAACTGTGATGGTCAATGTCTTCTTACAGCACAAAACAACCATTTGTTGATGTTTGAGGACAAAATCCTGGTTTAAAATTGGTTTAAACTGATCTTTCCATTTAAAATAATCTGTTTTCAGTGAAAATGAGTAAAAATTGATATTATAAATACAAATGAAACCACAAGTGACACATCAGCTAGGTTGGTAGACAGTTGATGTATCAGATAATGAACATGTTTGCTCTCTGGGAACAAAACTGACTATCTGCTCCATCAGGATCCCCTCAGAGCTCGGCCCTGCTGCCTCATTGCGTCCATATGAGAGGACTTCCTTTCCAGGTGTCCGGAGAAGACGTCGTGAAGGTAACAATGAACACGTGGAGGCTGGTTGTGTTGTGGTAGCAGTAGAGGTCACTTGCGAGTGATTTTTTTTAAAAATGCGTTTGTTTTTCTCTTGCAGTTCTTTTCTCCTCTAGTTGTGTCTAAGATCCTGATTGAATGCAGACCTGACGGGAGGCCGAGCGGAGAGGCCGACGTTTACTTCAGCTGCTACCAGGACGCCGCGGCCGCCATGTCCAGAGACAGACTGCACATAGGTGAGGCTGTTAACACCAGGAGCGGCTGATGTAGGCATGTTTAAAAAAAACGCAGGAATTTTCAACTGATGCTGATCTTTATTTCTTTGTACATTAGTATTTGTATTTTTTTATATTCATAAGAATCAGATCAGGTGTTTGAACCTTAAAGCTTCTCTTGACATGAGAAGATATTTACTAATACTTGTCAGGACGTTTGATCAAGTATTTATGTAACCTAAGGAACCTGAGGAGGTGACATGGGCACATACAAACTCTAAATAATGGCATTTTGTCCAAAGCTGGCACTACAAACATAAACCAGTGGTCACTACTCAGTCATTTTATATTTATCCCTGTGCAGTCTTGCATACTTTACGTTACATCCATTTTGATGCAGTTCCAGTGTCAGATTTCAACATTTTTTATTCTTTAAATAACATGTTTGTGCAGCCTTGGTGGACGTCCACAGTCTGAGTGGTTTCTACTGAAGTATAAAGCATTTCAAGCAAAGTGAAAATCAGAAATAAGGATTATCTATTTAACGGTTAGAGATTTAAAGTCAGCAGGTCATCTTCATTTACCATTACCTCCACTCTTTCTGTCTGTTATGACATTATATATGTTACAATATAAAAATAGTATAATAATCATTGCTGTTCACTGTGAGAGTTTCACTTGAGCCTTCTCTAATTTTTAGGAGGAAGATACATCGAGTTATTCCTGAACGCTGTACCAGAATCTGATGGAAGGTGAGAAGCACTGAATAAGAAGAACACACTCTTTAGGTGGTTACAGTATTTTATCTGTCAGCGTTTTGAAACAACTGTGAGGTTTATTAAATCACATTACTGCGGTTACCTTTTTATCTCCCCTCCAGATGTGAATCAACATGTTGTATTTTCTCCTGCAGATGAATGCCGACGCACAGATGCCAGAAACACACACACGGGACTATTGTATTTATTTTACAGCCTGACTTGGACATCGAACAATAAACATTCCTGGTGTCAAAAGAAAAAACTGCCTTCACTGTCTCTATCCAACAAGAGGGACTTAATAAAGTGTGAGATCAACATAGACAACTTATAATAAAGGTCATTTTACTCAAGGTTAGAACATTAAAACTAAACGTTAAAATGTGATCTTATGATTCATCAGCAGCATGAGCAGTACTTAGAGTCAAAACATTAGATAATTAGATAGTTTTTGTTCTTCAAACTGACATTTTATAAGAAAAGTTGTTCCAATAACTAATGAACAGGCAGATAATTCAGCTGAGTTTTGCTTGAAATCGTCGGCGGTGATACGGACTAATACTCTGCTGTGTCTCAGGATTTCACCTGGTCGAGTTTCCGAAATGAGAGAATCAACACTCAACAGATGTAGCTGAGATTGAAAATGTGACAACAGAATTCAAATAACGTGTAAATATGACATTTTCACTAAATCTGAAAACTGATATTGCCGCTATTACAGTAGCACTTTCATTTATTAAGCAGTTAATAAAGATTATTTACAGGCTTCACCTCAGAAACATCTGAATGTCACCAAAAATGAGGCTCTCATTAAAATGAACAGAATGATGGTTCATTCAGTTGATTAACCTTTCAGATGATCACATCCAAATATGTTCATGACACTTTTCTGTTATCGAACTTAGAACTTAATGTGCAAATAAAATCTCCAAAAAGCTTCAAAATCCTCTTTGATATGATGAATTATTCACTGGATCTCCTGCAAAAACAGGTGAACGAGTATTCAATTAACTTTAATTAAGTTCTGCTGTATAAAAGCCAGCATTGAAAGTGAGAGGTGTGTTCATGAAAAAGAAAAAGGTTGCTTTGAGTGTTGAAATTAATTGCAGGGGGGAACATTTTGTTAAATTGTGTGGGTGAACCAAAAGGCTAATTTTAAGCACTTAATGTTCACCAAAGAGCCTTTTCTCTAATGTGCAAAATATGTTTTGGTACACAAAATAATTCAAAGGAATAAACAAAAATGTCCTGAGATACTTTATGAAAAGAGCTTTTAGTTTTAGGACCTAAGACTAATCTGACGTTAAAGTATAAGGACTGAGCTCGTGAAACACAGGTTCAAATAATCCAAAGTCACACACACACCGGTAAAATTGAATAAAAGTTTATTGTTGATCTAAGAAGCATTTCCATCTGGCATGTTAATTAGCTTCAACAGGAACGACTAAGTGTTTTAACTGAGCTTCTAGTTATTCTTCACATGAATCAAAACAAAACATAAAAACAGCTGTTATATGAAGACGCACCGATATGCCCACTTCAAACCAGTCAGGCAGAGAGCCATGCTTTTAAAAGTTAAGACGCAATATGTTAAGACGTCCAGAAAAGCAGTTCGATTATCCAGAGAAAAGACTAGAATCTGAATATCTGAACGTTGGATTTAAAGATTCAACTGCTGCACTGTTTGAGATAAACCAGTGATTTTTTTAGCCTTTCTGTTAATGCCACTTCTAACTAATATAGAACAACAGCGACAGTAAAGAAACATTACACCCAGAATATTCAGCTTTGTAAACTTAAATACGCTTGTTTGCCTCTTTGCAGAGACCGATACGACTCCCACGTCTGCACAGTGAATATGAAGCTTGCCCTAAAGCATCAAACTATTCCTTTGACATGAAGACCGAACAGCAAAATCAACTCTCTTCTACAGTCAGAACACCAAAACCGGATGAAATGTTCATCAAATATTGATCTCGTGATAAGAGACTCCATGTAGTCTAGCAGGGAAGGATTTTGGTTATCATAACATTGTGATTAAATATTTGTCTTGTGTGTAACTAATTTATTTCCTGTACATCTGTGATTGTTTTTAACATGCATCCCTCCCCAAAATATTGACATGTTTAATATCACAGTATAATCAAGTATTTGGTCAAAAGGGCTTTTTTTTGTCAGTATCACCCTGAATCAGACGCCACTTTGAGCACGAGTGAAATGATGAAACATTTCATTCATCACCGTCCACATACATCATATACTGATCTGTATGAGATGAACCGCCGTGTTATAACGGAGTGCAGGCGTGGCTAAAAGTAGCAGAGTGCAGAGCAAAAAGTCCAGTTTTTCCTTTTAAAACTGAGGTTAAAAATAATGCCAGTTGAGATTTTAACCAATAATCCACTTGTGGAAAGTCAGTTTTTAAATGCATGATTCAAGTTGTCTGTTTCTATCAGAAATCTCCAACCACCTTTTTTGTTTTTTGAGTGCAGGTTTTCACTAAAAAAAAAAAACATCACAGCAGCTCAACACACACTTTCAGCCAGAAAGGAAGAATAATGGCTGCACCAGTATCTGGAAAATGAAAACCTGCATCCAAACAGCTCTCGATGGCACGCGTTTATACACTGCTAACTTAAAGTAACTAAAACAGAACTCGCAGGACTCTTTCAGGACGTCTCGAGTCTTGAAGTCAAAAAGTGCATTTTTGCAGTTGCAGTTTTACAAATCAATGCCTCTGGTTTGCAATATGTCGGATCACCGCGTCTTGTGGTAAAATAGGGACTTGTTTCATTTCACGGTGGTGTTGAAGCGTATTGTTGGAGCAACAGAGAGAAGCAGGCGGTGCACACAGTCTCTGGGAGAATGGAGGAAGGTAACGGCAGCTCGTTGGACACGCAGCTCTCACAGAAAACCCCACTGCAGTTCTTACACTGTTTCTGGAGAAGGAAAGACAGAAAGTGATCAAAAGCGGCCTAATAACGACTTTCTGGAGCAAAATGCGTCTTCATTAAGCATTTTAGTGAAATCATGACCTCTAAAAGCTTTCGACATTTTAATAACTCTGCTCGCATATTTTCCCCAGAACTCAAAATGTCAAATAAACCTGACATTTACTTTTTATAATATTTGCTACCCAAAGTTTGTGGGAGATTAATGTCAACCATCTAATAAAATCTAGAAATCAAAATGTCACAGATCTAAACAAAACTCAAGAGTCTCCAGCTGCAGAGCTAAATGCTAAATACTAGCACGTTCACAGTGACAATGCTAACATGCTGATGTTTAGCAGGCAATATTTACCATGTCCACCATCTTAGTTTAGCGTGTTAGCATGCTAACACTTGCTAATGAGCACTGAAGAAACGTGAAGCTCAGGCTTATGGAAATGTAGTTTTTGGTCATAACGGAAAGAGACATTTTTAACCTGATGATGATGATGATGAGAAGTGAAGGGATCCTTGCATTTAATTTGATAAATGTTTGCTTGTTTTTTCCTATAAAAACATCTCTGTGTGTTAAGATAAAGACTGGACCCCTACAAGCTTTTACAAAGACCCTCTTGTGATTTATAGTGGCACTAAATAAGCTAAAACTTTAATGAGAGACAGGAAGTTGATTCAGCACGGATCAGAATAATCTTCCATCCTCGTACCTTCGTCTTCAGGAGGGAGTCGTCCTGCTCACACATGGTACAGATGGAAGGCTGACTGATCTGCACGAATGACTCGTCCTGCAGAAATCAATCAATAATAAGAAGTTAATTATAGCCAGTATGGGATATTCTTTTTTTAAATATCCTATCAATACTAGTACTACAATACTAGTTGACTGTTTCTGCTGCTACTTTACAAACTCAACTGCATTAATGAAAAGAGTAAAAAGAGTTTTTTATTTGAAGAGTTCAACTAATTCATAAACGGATCAATGGTGCGATAATTAAACACTTCATTTCGTGGCTCACCTGTTCGTCCTCATGGTGCGACAAGGACCTTAAAGGAGAAGAGGGGGATAAATGAGTCAAGAAAAAAAGAAAAATATTTTCCTCAACTTATTGTATTTGTTATTGAAAGCTGAAGCTCTTAAAACTACTTACAAGCTGGAGCTCAGACTTGTTTTGTCCTCTGGTTCTGAGTGTAACTGGTCACTCTCCCTTTTGACTGATGGGGATTCTGGAGGACGCTGTCGGTAAATTACACACATTGTATAAGAATAAAGTAACAGATACAGTAACAAGAGTTTTACTAATCTTTAATTTTGCACAATTCTGATCCCAGGTTTACTTTTGGTATGTTCTCTGGGTGTCTCCTCTCTCTCCGCGGAGTGCTGGACGCAGCGTCGAAATGATGCTCACTCCTTCGCTCTCGCTCTTTTCTCAGCTCCAGCTCCAGATGAAACCTGAGACGAGACGAACACAACTATTACATCACCACAAACAGACAATACCATCAGTTCTATGAAAAAACAGGAAGAGGGCTGTGTTCTTCACGAGGGAGCAAAATTCTACAAAATTTGTATAGAATCTGGTACAAGAACTGAAACAACACATTCACAGTCACCAAATAACCGACAAACAATAATGCAAGTTCCACAAGTCACTAATGTTGCTGTTACCACAGAGATGTTAACCGCTTCGAAGGTGCGACTTTCGGTCGTACCAGAGCGACGTGATATCCTCAGCTCAATATTATACTTGCTCCACTGTGGGTTTCTCTTTTCGAAACAGGATGGGATATATTTTTGATGTAAACGACAGCCACAGATCAGTCCATCTTAAAAGCCTTTTCTTCTGTTTTGAAATATAATTTTGTTTTGCTACAAATGAAGTTATAACAGGCCATTATCCAACATGTAGCCGGGCTTCTGTCAAAGTCTTTTCCCCGTTGAAGTTGAGTGTTTTTCCCGTAGAGCTGCCCTCCGCGGCCGAGGTTAGGTTAGGGTTAGGCGTGGCAGTTAACTGGTCGGGGTAAGATTGGGGTCAGGTTACGCACCGACGACAACGACTGGTTGGGTTGTGGTTTAGGTTGAGGAGAAAATAAGGGTAACCAATCGGTGGGGGAACAGACTTCAACACAACACCAGTTTAATGGGATTGGGAGAAAGGGATTCTTGGAATGTAAACGAAGAGAAAACAAATGGGACACTTCTGTCTGGGAACAAGGCTGCTGAAGAAGAACATTTCAGCTCAAAAGGCAGAACAATGTTTCAACGAAGCCAGAGAGAAAACCTCAGACAACAGTATGGAAATCATTTTCACAACAGGTAACGTGAAATTAATTAACCGCGGGCATGAGACAGAGGTTCAATAGTGTCCGTTTAAAACCACAACAACGACAAATCACTTTTAATTTGACACCAATACATTGGTTCAAAGGATAAGGCTGATGATAATCTATATATTTCTTTCTTATCGTCAACAAATCCCAAACCAGCATTGTGTTAGTCCATCTCTCAAATACTTCCTGACTTCCCTAGGCTGCCTGTGGCCCGCAAGCCCATTGGTTCCTACTGAAGATGTGAATCTTTACAATTTCTAATTTACGTAAACAGCTGGTCACTGTAGTTTTCAGCACGTTACTCAAACAGCAGGAAATAGTGCATTTTGTTGGGGACTATTTTCAACAGCGGATTAATCCACATTTGGTGCTCTTGTGAGTATTTGGGGCTGCAGGACTGTGTATGAGGGATTGAGTCAAAATAAATTAAAGAATGTGTGTTCATGGTAATTAAGAAACATGTCATCCAGTGCAACAGTGTGGCTCATTGATGCGTTGTTATTTTTCAATGGAGCTCTATGGCACACAGTACTTGTTAGTAGGATACCTTCATTGTTGGTTTTGGTCTTTTCATGAGATTTGTTGGCAGTAAGAAAAGAAACAGCCTTATCATTGAACAAAACACACATTAAAAAGCTTTCGCTCATATTTATCTTTCCTTTACCTGTGCTTCCTCAGCTGCTCCACCTCCACCTGCAGACTCTCGATTTTGTCTCCAAAGTCCTGTTTGAAGAGTCGGTTGGCCTCTAAAGCCAGATCCCTCTCTCTCTCAGCCTGTTTGCATCTGGTTTGGGGGGGGGGGTCACATAAACTTATGGTATAAAATGAAAACTGGATGAAAAGAAACATGGTTGGAAAGTGATGTCAACTAAAACTTATATAAAGAAAAAAACACAAAAATGACAAAGAGATCAAGTGTCTGGGAACTGAAACCCAACGAGGAAGACAGGGAAGCTTTAGCCAAAGAAGATGAAGCAGGCTGTGTTTGTTTATTGTTTTATTAGCCTAATGATTACTACAGTTTACACCAATGTTATGTTCACATACAATTCAAAATTAATAAATTAATTTTGCCCTTTTCTTCTTGTCCTGGCCTTCTACACTTGAATGTGGATCACCAAATGACAACATTTGATATTGATCCCTAAACATCAGTTCAGACTCTCTCGTTTTATTCTGTCAGACTCTCTTGGTTGAAAATATTCAAGCACCGTCTCTGGTAGTGGCCATATTCTTTGGAATAACATTACAGCAAGTCCACTACCTCCCCAGATATCCAGGACGTGTCCGTTAGCACATAAATCATCGGTCCACCAAATCTTAAAACTGTCCACAGTGGACTTTCGGACACCTTTCCATCTGCTCGTCTTACCTTTGCCAGAAAGCATTAATGGGGTATTTGTAAGAAACGCCTACCAAATAAAAGTATAAATCTGATGTGGCAAACACATCTGTTAGAGAACACAAGGATTAAGGGCTGCTAGAAGGATGGATTCAGTCCACACTACTCAAAGCTGATGCTGGAGAGCCACTGCAGGAGGTTGTGGGAAAATGGTTTTATTTTCAACAACAAAGGAGCATCGTACAGAAAAGATAACATCCTAGTTTGGTTATTTCTATATTAGGCAGGGTTGTATGTTTGTTTTCAGATTTATGAAAGCGGGGAGCTACTGCGGCAGCTGCAGCAGCTTCCCTGCTGCTGAGTTCAGGTTTCTGGCCTGCTTCACCAAATGTTTCTCACTGATTAAATGATTCAAAAGAATGATAATGAAAAATAATGACAAGGAAAGTGGAGAGAGAAATATGACAAACACAACAATAAGATGTTTTTACACGTAAGCGATTCCGTGTCTACTGTAATAATTATTCAAAATACCAATTGTGGCTGTGGAGAACTGTCCTCACCTTGTCTCCAACTGTTTTACGGTCCCCGTCATCTGGTTTATTTTCTCCTCCAGGCGAGCGATGGCTTCACTCTTCTGTTTAGAGCCGGCATCTGCGCTCTGAGGAATCAAGAGCCAAAAGTCCTATTTATCTTCCCCAAGGACAATGTTAGAAAACATGTATACTGCTTGGAGCGTAATGAAACTCTTCTGGTCAAATCATCAGTGCAAAAGATTAAAAACAGTGTCAGAAACTGATCTGATTCTTGAAGGTACAAACCTCTGCACATAAAAACTACAGAAGTTACAGAACTACAACTCCCAAGAGTTCCCAAGCATCCAATCACAGAGCTTAAAATTCTGCAACGTGCACTGCTAACGGCAGTGAAGCTAAAGACGACAGTGCTGCAGCTTAAGTAAATGTCCTTTTGGTTTCTGGGTCAATGTTGGATGAGCTGACTGGCTTCTTCTCCATAGCAATTGCGGCCGAGGCTCGTGGGTATTGTAGTATTTAAAGCTGTCAGCCAAACTGATGGAAAAAAAACAAAACCCTGACTTCTCAGAAACATAGTTGATGATTAACACTCGTGGCCATAATATAAACGGACTTTGATTAGATCTATTATAAAATATATAGTTGTGACATCACAACCGTACAGAAGTCCTGACAGCTCGTTTAAAGGCACAGTGAACTGCTTTATGGAGATCTTACTTTCTACAATATGGGACCTTTATGACTGTAACATCTGCCTTAATGCAGTGCAAATATTTCCCATCTCAACAGAAACATCATTTTAAAAAATGCATTATTGCAGTTTTCACCGTCTCTGTCTCAAGTCAATTTTATTTATACAGCCCAGTATCACAAACCACAAAAAAAAAATCACAAAGAAGGGCTTTACAACCTTTACAGGATACAACACCCTCTGTCCTTAGACGATTCAGATAAGGAAAAACTGCCCCCCCCCAAAAAAAAAACCTTGACAAAGCCACTATTATCTTTTGTTCTTAGCACCAACATTTCACAGATAAACACGAAAGAAGGAAAGTAGGGGATGATGTTGATGTGATGCTCCGTAAAGCAGACAAACGTGTCCTGACAGACGTGAAGTGACGTGAAGCGAGCAGAAACGCAGCCTCACCTGTGACTTGTGGCTAAGCTGTTGGTTGATGGCACGAAGGTCTTCCAGCTGCTGTCTGAGCTCCACCAGAGCGTCCTGCTTCTCACAGACGTCTTTCTCCAGCATCTTCATGGACAGCTCCATCTCCTGCTTCATCCCGATCTGCATCTCCAGCTCCTTCTCCACATCCTGCACAGAGATCTAACTTCAGATACACACTTCACGAACAGCCAAAAACACTTATTCCACATTACATTACACATAGCATCTATAAATACTCCCCGAATTCAATGACTATACAAAAATGTGGACATGAGAGTAGAAAAGTGTTGTTAAGAGCCTCAAACGCACCAATCGAAGCAAAGTTTCCTCTTTGAGCTGCTTGCGTGTTTCACCCAGCGCTTGTCCGTCTGGTGCTGAGTCGCTTCTTAATGCCTGAAAAAAAACAAAAAAAAACAAAAACACACATTTCAGGACTGAAAAACAAGATTTTTTTTCCCGTTGCAAATGTATATTGTACAAATATTTAACTTTAAAGCCAATCCTGCGTTGCCTTTGAGAATAGTTCATCAGAAGAAGTGATGTAACACAATCACCACCAGTCAAAATGGTATCAGGTAAATCAGGGCGGGGCAACATGGCGGACATTAACGTCACAACATGAACATCTGTCCCGTATCAATATCTACCACAATGGGACGAGTGTAGGATGAATCATGAAGAGATGTTTAATGCAATGAACTATGTCCCATTGTTTTTAATCAGAGAAGAACTCTTCACATGTGTAAAACAAAAGCTTCAGTGATTCATTTTCTTGGTGTTAAATTACAACTGGCTTGGAGTCATTCATTTAGTTAATAACACAGTTTGATAATATCGTCCCATTACAATCCTAATAAATGTAGATCGGCAATAAAGTTGAATTATGGAGGAGAGAAACGGTGAAAAGTGACGAAATTTGGGTTCATTTTTTGTGAAATAGCAAAATGTCCCTGAACATATTTGTCAAACTGTTCAACGAAACACACGAAAAAAGCAACATCACCACAACATACAGCCTGAAACTGGTCTATTAATAATTAATGATGACTTTAAACTTCCCGATGCTTTTTATAGGATTTGCTGTGTTACACCGAGCTAGAAATATTTTTCTTTATTGTTTTGATGATAGTCAGTGGTTAATATTTAATAATACAGAGTCTGAAGGCGAAGAATACAACATAATTGAATGTATCTGGGCTATCTCCCACATTTCAGGACTCTCAGTAGCTGTGAATATTGGCCTGGAGCTTTGCACATCATGCACATTAGCATACCATTACCCTCATTCCAGCCACTCCCTCAAGTTTTTGCACTATAACTTGCGTGTTACACTGATATTGCACATATCGTGCATATTTTCTGAGTATATAATTATACATATATGTATGTATATCCATAACTATATCCTCCTTGTAGATGTAATTTAATTTCTGGTCTTCCTTTAGTGCTACTTTCATATACTTTGTTCTATTTCATTGCCTGTTTAATTGTTTTATTCTATTCTGATTTAAAATATTTGTTTGTACTTGTGTGTGTGTGTGTGTAGCATGAAGGGGGCTACAACTGCGTGTTATTGTGCAATCCTGTATTGTAAAATGTAAAAATAAAAATAAAGCTGAACCTTGAACCTCGTAGCCTGGCTGGGCTTTCCAGAAATATTAGTTCAGCTAATTATCATAATGGTGTGTCACATTGAATGAATGTAGGGAGGGTCACCAAACTGTATGGGAGTTATTTAATTAAAGTGATGACGTGTTCACCTTCCTGGACTCCAGCTGATATGAGCTCTCCTCCTTTACTCTCTCCACGTCTTCTTGTAAAGTGATGATCCTGTTGTTTGCCACTGCAAGCTGTGGAGACAAACAAACAGTAAACACAGAATACCGGCAGCGCTGCAGAGAAGCAGACGACGTTTTTAAGGCAAAGTATTTGTGCAGAAAAGTCCAACTCTCACCTCTTCTGTTAGCTTTGTGTTGGACTTTTCCAGAGCGTCCACCTTGGCCTGGAGGTTATTTACTGACGCACTATAAACATAAACAGACAGACACATCACGTTAGTCAGCGGCTCAACAAGCTGTGAAGAGAAGTGTGAAGAGAGACGGACGAACCTCAAATGTCTGTTCAGCTCCTCCACATAATTCTTCTGATCGAGAATCGCTGTGATCTGACCGTCGCTGAAAAGGCAGAATTGCAGAATTAATACAGAATAATTTCAATAATCTGTTTAATATTTTCTGTCGCTTTCATAATGATGGAAATGTTTAAGTGTGAAACATCAGCATCAGAATACAAATACGTTACCAAAAATGGGAATGGGTTTTTTATTCATGAGCCAGGTTGCATTTTCTAGTTATGGGAGTTACATTTACGGTCAAAGTCTGTATTTCAAACAAAAGGACAGCTGGTGTCATGTGAGTAGAACTGGTGTCATGTGAGTAGAGCTGCAACGATTAGTCGACTGACAGAAAATCACTCTGCAACATTTGACAGCTCCAGCTTCTTAAGTGGGAGACTTTTCTGCTTTTCCTTGTCTTAACAAATTGAATATATGATTTTGGTCGGACAAAATTAGACATTTGATGACCCCACCATGAGAACTGTAACAGGCCTTTTCTAGTTTTCTGATGTTTTGGTGACCAAACCATTAAAACGACTGTAAAATGATTCGATTCATCGAGAAATGCTGCACCAATTGCCTTCATGTAACTAGTGTTTTTTCTTTATCAATATTTTTATTTCTTTACTCATCTCTCCCTCCAAAAACAAAAATCAGCAAAGTAAACAAACATTTGACAGATTTTGCCTTACAATCAACATTAATCTGCTGTGTCTGCTACTTAGTGGCCCAATCACACTGACACAAATAACCAGACAAATATCTAACTTGATGGCCAGTCTATAAAAGTAGGTCAGATGTCATTTGCTAAGATAATAGCTAAAAGCTAACATAATGTCTTAAAAAACAAAACAAAACAAAACAAAACAACTTAATCCATGAAAGAAAGAGGATAAAAGAAAAATGAAAATGAAAATCATTGTGGTTAAAGATGAAAAAGGCAGCACTCACCCCTCTGCACTCTTACTACTGTGTCCACCGTCTTTGAGGTACATTGAAAAATCAATCACCCCGACCTGCAGACGTAATTTAATAAGAAACAGATAATCAATGACAAGTGAAACCACCCTGTAGCTCTTATGTCAGAAGAGAAAATCCTCACTAATGTGTGCACTTATTTAGGGTGTGCAGGGTGTTTTAATGCATGATGTGAACTTGCATTTTAATACAAAAAAAAGTTTTGTCCTGGTTTAGATGCATTCACATCATCTATAAATATTTTAGCAGGCAGTCAAACCTCCAACTATCAAGAGGTTTGTAACTGGAGAGCTTTCACCTCATTGTACTTACAATAATACTTGTTTACTAAGCTGATGACATACTGGCAACCTGCCAATCCTCCCAGTCATTCTGGCCCCGTTCCCACATCGACGACCAGTAAAGCATGAAACAGAGATTCCTGAGTAGTTTTGATAAGGCTACTGAGTGTCTGTAAACTAACTGTGAAATTCAATGCGTACATAAATCCCCCCTCTACCACATTTAAAACTAAAACTTGAGTCGAAACAACTTGAATTAAAGAGATTTAACTCCTGTAAACTGTCTCGCTTACTGCTGCTGATATCTCTATTTACAGCATTTCAGCTTACATTAACATCATGGTGGTATTTTCACTTATTTGACAGTTTCACCTGCACAGAAAATGAAGGACACAACATTGTGTAAGAACCAGGAAGTTCTTGTGTTAGTGCAGCTGAGTGCTGGTGGAAGTGAGAGTGAAAGCAGAAGCACCTGAGAGTCCAAGTCTTCTCCCTTCATACACAGATTGGCATCGATGACATTTAGTCCGACAAGCAGCCCAGCGATGACAGCTCCCTCCTCCTCCATCATCAGCGCATTCGGCTCGTAGAATTCACTACATAGAGGAGACAAGAGGTACAAATACTCACTGACACTGACCACAAAACTGCTTTTGTTTAAGCATTTCTAAACGGGCACCATGTGCCACTTCTTGGCGGGGAAAAAAAGAAATATAAAAGACAACACAATAACATCTTTTATTCTAGAAGCCTCACGGGCCTCAACACAGTACGACGCACCTGAGCAGGTCCTTTCTGTTGATGATGGTCTTCATGTAATCAGAGAGTTTCTTCTGCATCAGGGCCAGTCGTAACCAGGCACGCCCTCTTCCTAGAGGAGTTCTGTTATCCCACGCAGGAGAGGACGATATAAATACACATGAAACTTAACAATTTAAACAAAATACACACACACACACACACACAAAAAAACAACTCCTTCCAATCTTCACTAAACAACAGCACCTTGAGAAATCTGTCTGCCTTCTTTAGGGAATCAATACAACACACTCACTTGAGGCCAGGCAGGTCTTTTACACTGGCAGTGATCTCTCCTGCCTCAGGCGTCAACTTCTCGACCAGCTCCAACGCACCCCAGAATGACTTGTTCTGCCCCAGGAAGGTCTTCTTGGCTGATGATTGAGAAACAGTGCTTGTTGAGCTATTTCATTTAGAGGAATTTGAGTCATCATACTGGGCATAATGATGAGCACCAGGAATAATCTTTTAACAGTAGTGTTAAATAAATAAATACACAGACTTCAGTAAATACAGAACATTTAATCAGCAGATCTGAATCCCTTCTACATCCCTTTGGTTGGTTTGAATACGATGGATGGTGTTAGAGGCTGGGGAATAAGATGGTAAATATTCCTCACAACTACACAAATTGAGGATTTTATATTCATCCTGGGACTGAACTGTACAAAACTGTTCCCACATGACAGTTGAGGAAGCGGTAAAGATCTAAAATTTCCATTTTCAAACTTTACAGACTAGTTTTTGAACGGATGACTGTGTGAAGTGAGCGGCGCATACTTTTCAACCCATGTTTCAGACAGTGCTCCATCACGACGAAGAACTGCTGGAGAGGTGCATAGTCAGAGTCGAGTGTGCGCCCGAGGTTGAGAGCTGACTCGATCAGGCCCTTGATGCTCAGTTTGGCCATGTTCATCAAGTTAAGCCTTTCGATTGCAATGGGATCCTTGGGATCTAAACAGATGGGGGAAAAACACAGGAAAAGGTCAGCAGGAATGACTCAGGAGCTAAATGTATTGAGAGTTGTCAGGAGAAAGAAAACTGTTTATTTCTGTATTTCCTTCAACAACATAAGATCCAATGTTTTCCAGGAAGTAAAGATGACTTAGTAAAGGTTTTGATATGGAAAAATCAGAGACAAGAAAGCTGGAAAAGAAGTTATGTTTCATTATAAAATCTGTAAGTATGAAACCTAAAACTAACTTTAGGACCTAAACACAGAAAAACCTAAAACAACTGGTAGCTTTGAAACAGAGAAAATGGTTCAAATAGGAACATTTGGCAAACCTAATGAAGCTAGCACTTAATTCATGGTATGAGCCATCTACACATCTAAAGTCTAAACGTCTAAAGAGTGCCTAATCCATTATTTATGCAAGTAGATAACAGACACTGAGAGGCTTTTAGTATGTTATCCTTTAGCATTTGTTTACAATATTAATACATCCATGCATTTGGTCTGTGGTTTGTATTTGCATGGACTGTAGTTATAGAGCACGAACATTATGACTTCCAACACAAAATGACACAGTAATTTGGTATGTTTTACAGCTAAAGGCGTAAATCTGTATCAGCTCTGATTTTAATCAAACAGCTTTCCTCATTTAAGGAAAACACACAATTTACACCCCAGCAATTAAATACTGGGATAAAAATGGACAGCTGGTTGACGAGGAATATTCTGTTTTCTGTTCTCTTTAATTAGCTTCAACACGACAGCTTTACATTTAATTATAATCAAATACGTGACAAGTTTACATGCATTTGTAAATACAGTACGTGCCGTGACGATAATGTTTTAAATGAACACAGATATGTCCAGATATTTAAAAAAAAAAAACACGAGACACATCTGGCACGATTTAATATTCAATAAAAGGACAAGTCAATGCTAGATGCATTATTTCACATAGTTACTGTAATAACAACGAGCCTGAAAAAAGATTTAAAGAAACAGTCATCTAACTAAGAGATTGGTGGTGAGACATTTTACCTTACAGTAGGAGCGTGACAAAACAAATGTCTCTGTCATGGTCTGTGAATGGTCCTGTGTAATATTACTACAGGAGACAATTGCCTCTTAATGTAGATTGAAGTGCTGCAGTGTGGATTTTGCCAGCTGGCTGGAGAAAAGTCTCCCTTCCTAAGGAAAACCGTGGACCTGCCAATCTGCCTGCTCTGTACTGAGAGAAGGCGTGGCAAGAGATGAGGAAGAGGACAGCCTTCCTGTACATCAGATATTCAGCTTTCCATCAAATGTAAAAGCACAAATCTACAGTACACACTGCAGCATGAATCTGTTCAAAACAAATGACCTATTCACTGCCAAATTCAAATATCTGGATTCAGTTGCATCCCGTCTTGTTTAGTCTCAGTGAGAGTAAAAAAATGTGTAAATCAAAGCAAACAAACCTATTTCTTCTGTGTGATTCTTATATTTTATATCATTAGGGAAACGAAATATTAAATATAATCTATCAAGTACTTGTTGTCATTTGATTTACTGCAAGCGAACACATTCTCCCAACAAAACAACAGGCACTTCCTGGTTGTTTTGTTGCCCAGCCCTGGCTTATTTACAAGCAACGTCATCCTGCTGTGCAACTCTCAGACATCAAACCGTCCTCCCTGAAATCCATCATGACACAGCTCAAACAGGACACATTACCACTGATCACTAGATGAAACGTGTAGCGTCTGGGGACCTTGTGAATTACCACGCCCTAACAGAGATCACACTGTGCCCACAAACCTCCACGGACGCTGAGCTAATCTGTCACATTACCTTCATGAGCCGGCTCTGGGTCTGGCGTGAGGGAGATGTCGTTGAGCTCGCGGAGGCAAAGCCACTCGCCATCGACAGACACGCGAAAGTTGCAGAGATAAATGGTCTCCCGGGCAGCCTGGGTGATCTTGTCGGTGGTGGGAGTCGGGGTTTCGCTCTGAGGCATCAGATCAGACATGATGACTCAGCTGATGCGAGGCAAAACCAACACCACCGAGGGGAAAAAAGCGCAGCAGCTTTTGTTCCAGGAACCAGTAAAGGCCCCAAAAAAATAACCGGTCAGAGAGAAGAGGAAATCAGAGAGGATGAAAAGAGCATCAAAACAAAGAGGATAAAAGGCCAAGACGAGGAAGGCCCTCTGCAGCTTTCAGCAGGTGTTTGGAAGGGTGCTGCTTTTCCTCCTCTTTATGCCTGCATCCTCCTCCTCCTCCTCCTTGTTACAACTGAGTGAAATTCGCTGCTGTCTTGAGAAAGGCTGCCCTGCCCTCTCCTCCTCCACCTCCTCCTCCAAATCAACCTCCTGTTATCCCTTTTGTGCAGACTGGGGATTTAAAATGCAAGAGAGCACCGTGCTGAAAATCACAGCCCTCCTCCGGTCAGCCTAGCACCGGTTCACTCTGATTGGACTGCCTGTGCACCGCAGTGAATGCACTGGGTGGGTGTTGACCAAGATGGCTGACAGTAGTGCTGGGTACAGCAACACATTGTCACGTGAGCAGATGGTGCATGCGTAAAAAAAGGGGGGGGAGGGGGGGTCCCCAGAGGACCCAGCCAATGCTAATGATGCAGCAGAGGACTCATCTGTCTCTCAAGCATCAACAGCGTCCCCCGACCTTAAACAGAGGCCTGTGATTTGACAATGCAATTATTGAGTTGCAGCAGGACAGCAAACCACCAGGAGCAGTGAGCAACAAGGGTAATAAGCTAATAAGGACAAAGGTCCTGGATATAAATATCATGTTATTTCAGTTCCTACTTAAGAAAACCAAGTGGTGCCCCTCTTATAAAATCAGAAAAGAAAAAGAAAAAGTACAAGCAAAACTTGACATTGATGAGGACATGAAATGAAGATTGTTCTGTAATTGTGGTCAAAATGAAAAAGCCAACAGACCATTTCACTCTGCTACAACAGTCAGATTAATTGAGAAAATTAAGTTGTTATGACTGCTCAGCAGCCTCAAGTCAATACTTAAGCTCAATCATGTTATATGTGTCTTATCATATGTTTGAAAAGTTCTGTATAAAAAAGTCTTATTAGAGCTTATCATACCTAAAGAGAGAATCATTAACAAATGTATTAGCCGATTTAATTAAATAATTGCTGTAGGTCAACGTTTTGCATCTGAATTATTGTTCTGCCACAGATTAATGCAAAAGGATTTCTTGAAATCTAACGCTTACTAAACACCAGCGCAGGGCTTTCCCGGTGGCCAAGACACTTTGATGCATGTCGCCATTCGTTCTTGTTTGTTTTACTATTACTATTATTTTCATTATCAATAATCTGCAGAATATTTTCAAGCGCTAGACCGATAAATCAGCCAAGCCAATATGACTGACACTGGCACTGACAATTTGATTTTTCAACTGTAAAATGTCACAATTCTTTAAAAAAAAAAGATAATATATAAAAAATAAATGTCAAAAAATTGTGAAAAGTGGCCACCATAATTTCCCAGAGCCCAAGATGACATATTCAAATTACAATTACAAATAACAGAGAAAAGCAGCAAATCCTCACCTTTTAGGTGCCAGCAGCAACAAATATTCAGCATTTTTGTTTGATAAATGACTTGAATTGCGAGTGACCAAGTTACTTGACTTATCATTTCACTACCAACAATGATTTGGTGTAACACTGACAGTCAGCGGCACAGACAGGCAGGACACACTCATTATTGCCCTCCTTACACATTAGTGTGTGCAAGTAACTGGACTACAGTCTTCATTCATTGTTGTTCAGTGAAAGCAGTGATTCACTGTCATAACTGCAAACGTTTGGTTAGATAAGTGTGCGAAAAACAAACAGCTTTGACCTGAACAATAGATAGCTATGACCAACCCACCGTTACATGTACACAATCAATCAACACATGACACACACGCAGGAGATCCAACACAGAGGAACGGATGAAGTTTACACATCCTGCCGACATGAGCGACACGCCACCTGGGTAATTACTGACCTTTAGTTGTTCTTTCGCCAATTTTGCAAGTAAACGGCAGTTAATGTTATTTGTTCTCTTCCTAACGTTGGCTAAGTTTTCTGTTTGCAGTTTTCTTGAGTCATAAGGAAGGAGGAAGTTGTTTGTTTAGGGACAGTTAGCTCAAAACACTTAACAAGCTAGCAACACTAAGTGTAGGAACAGTTGGTACTCTTAGTAAATGAGGTTATTAAGGAGGACAACGTTAGCTAGTTGGCTAACCATCAGGACTTTTCAGTTAGCACTTACTTCTGCGCTTTGACTCGATCCTTTCGATCTTGAAGTCATACTGTCGAAGCGGAGTGGGTGACAGCGACCCGGCGTTCCCAAATCTCAAGTTAGAGGAGTTTAAAGCCTCCTTGAAGTAAATCACCGAGGTCGGCGAGAGAGTCTCATCTGGACTGTCAACGTGTCCGTTTTCATCTGAGGAATTTTGTCTCCCAGAACTTTCTGAAACCTCTGAAGATGATTGTGGAGGTAGACCCCCCGGCGGCATATCCCGCTCCGCCATCCTCCCTCCGGTCAGATTCACTTCATGTGACCGACGAGTGGGCTGTCAGTCAGCGGTCAGCTAGCTAGGTGCGGTTAGCTGCTGCGGCCATGCACCGCCGTGCTTAGCAAAAACAATCGATAGACCAGTCAGTTAACTCCAAAATATCTCCAGTAATCACTCCGCCTTTCGTCCTGTCCTCCACAGCCTCCTCCTGACCCGGAAATAGCTACGCACAGCTAGCATTTTGGTCAGATCTGTTGCTAATTTCGCGAGAGTTTGCGCGCTGTGTCAGCGGTCCAGCATTCTGCTCACATGACCAGAGATAATGCATATGAAGGGGAGATGACACACTAATAGTAGATCCATGACCGAGGCTGAGCCCACAGATACTCCCATGATTCATTGCGATATACGCCGGCGCTCGTGTGCCTCTCCCGTTTCTAAGACTCTCTGATGAACTATTTATATATTCCTGCGTTAACGGGACACTTTAAACATGCAGAAATATCGGCTTTGCTGGAAAACAATACAAATTACTTTGTACTAAGGTCATTTGTATGAGACACAAGTTACTTTTGGGCTATTAGCAATGATATTAGATTTATAATATAAGATAAGGCACAACTTTATTCACCTCGAAGGAACGTTTTATGCCATAGTAAATCAACAAATAGGAGATATATAGACTATACAGTGTTACTATGTCACAGATGTTACAAATAATGTGCAGTATGAATGGGAAATAAATGTGTGAGCTTTACTGCTGCAAGTAGCAGATAATATAAAAGAAAAACAGTAGAAGTAGGAGTTAAGGAGTTAACAGGAGTGGATTGGGTTTGCGGTACATGCCAGTTCTATCCTTGTTAGGAATAATAAAACCAAACATTACCTGTTCATAGGAAAGGGCAAATTATCATTATAAATCATAAATGCTGAGTAATGCATGTATGTACTACATGTAGTAAAAATGTACTCACAGTTTGCTAAAACGTGTAAGATGAGGGATAGGACCAAAATATATCTTCAGGGTACAGTTCACAAAAATAACAAATAACAGCAAGATTGTTTTTACATTTTTGTAAAAAGACCAACATATCAATTAATTAATTAATGTTACTGTGTGGGAATGAGGCAAAGATGTGTTTAAGAATGAGCATTAAAGTTGAGCTGTTAAACCCAATTTTATGGTTTAACCGTTTATGGTGATTAAATTCAGTTTAGATAACAAGTCAGATTCTAACAAACTTATTAAATCATATATCAATACAGGATTGAATAAGGTTTCAATGTGGTTTAAAGCTGATTGTAATTTTTAAGTGTGGACCAATAAAACATGGTTAATATTGTGACCATTTTTTCTCCCTTAGAAGAGACATCTCTTCGTCACATGTAGTTCCCAAAATGGACAATAGGAGGAGATGCAGGACTAATGATGTGGACCCACATGATGGCGGGAGATAAACAGAGGCTGGAAAATATATGTAGTTTCTTTATCCACAGACATTTTACTGACTTCATTCCTTTATCCTGACCAGCTGCACCTCCCCAGGCTGACGTTTGTAATCTTTAAGACCAATCTGAATTAATATGCATAAATAAATACATGTTTTTGAAATGTGTTTCCAAATGTTTTCTGATGGAGAGAGTAACTTTATTGTCATGTTTTTCCATTTAAGGTTTTGTACTCGCATGACATCAGACAGACTTTTCATTGAAGCCCAGTAAATCAGTGTTACACACAGTACCACTGAGGCACATTAACCCCCACAAAACACAGTCTGCATTACATAAACCTTTTAGAGCACCTGAAGGGACAGAAACCAGCACTTCAGATCTGTATGTGGCTTTCTTTGGTCACAGATTAACAGAAACATGAAAATTACAACACTGACTCAGTTAGTCGGTCCACAGATCGTGAGGAATGCCACCAGCTAGCTGCTTCATGAGCCTCTGCATGTACATAAATGGACCTCAAGGATCCTCGTTTAGTAACACACATTCATGACAATATAAAACCACCCTGCAGGTACAAACAAAAAACACAACAAATTATTTTTTTAATACACCTGATTGTATCTTTTCGATTGTTTATATTTTTAGCCATGCTCCAGGAATGACAATGATGGTCTGTCAGTTGGCCTGCAACTATTGGATGGATTGCCAAGACATTTTGTACAGACATTAAGGGTTCCCAGAGGATGAGTCCTAATGACTTTGGTGACTCCCTAACTTTTCCTCTAGCACCACAATGAGGTGAACATTTGTGGTTTTGAGTGAAATGTCTCGACAACTACTGGATGGATTGCCATGACATTTTGTAAAGACATTTATGACCTCCTCAGGATGAGTTGTAATAACTTTGGTGATTCCCTTACTTTTTATCTAGCACCATGATCAGGTGAAAAATAATAACTGTCTAATACCTTGGGTTAAAACCAAATATCTGCAAAACTAATGACACTCCCATTATCCTCAGCTGTACTTTGTTTAGTGCAAAGTAGCAAATGTTAGCATACTAACATGCTAAAGTAAGACTGTGAATATGGTAAACATAACACCTGCTAAACATAAGTATGTTAGCATGCTCATGTTAGCATTTAGATGAAATCACCACTGTGCCTAAATACAGCCTCTTTTTAATAGTGCAATCATGATCAACTACATGGTCTACATGTAGGATACTCACTCGTGCTGAAATACAACATATTACAGCACACAGTATCACCTGGCCAGCTAACCAGCAGACAATAAAGTAATTAGCAATTAGTTATTATGGTATTCTTATTATGTTATATCACTGAGAAACTTGTATTTGGCATTAATAGGAATTTTAAAGCTATTATTCCTGAAATATACAGCCTGAAAATCTGTTTTCTTAAGCAGTCAGTCAAAGTTGGGTCCAATAAGGGGCATGAGGGGAGAGGCATTTCTGTTTCCCCTCACAGGCCTCTGCCACATAACTTACTGTTCTGACAGTTACCATACTGCACTGAAACCTCACATCTGGATGAGAACATCTGCCTAACAGCTAATGTGCTCATTAAAGCATGCCGTCTTTTTCTCACTAGTCTAGAAAATATACATTTAAAACTGATCAGGACAATAGTACTTTGAAGACCTGATTATAATTCCCCGTCGAACAGTTGCATGATGGTTTTCAGAGCAGTTCCAGACCATGGACTTTTATGAAATTCACAGCATTCTTGGAGTGTTTTCAGTTTTCCTTTCCCTGTTTTTCCTCTCAGTGGACATTAATCCAGCTCTTGTCTTGTCATATATGTTTATGTCCTGCTTTTGCACAATCCATCTCCATTTCATTTGCCTGACATCTGGCCTGTTGTTTGGTTTTGTTCCAGGGTTTATTGATGGTTATTTGTCACAGAATCACCAATGTTCTTTCAAAAGTTGTTGCTTGAGACACTTAATTTACTACACTTCAGGTTGAGGGATTTGTGTTATAGCCAACTAGAAAGGCAGATGTTGAAACACATTTGGAATATGGAGATGATAAAAAAACATACTAACATAATTCCTTGAGCAGTCTAATGTAACCAAACAATTAAGGTCAGTCGATTGTGAATGTGCTCATTTTTGTTCTCGGTGACAGTAGTTTGACCTTGAGATGCTTCAGTCTCCATCAGTGGATGGAGTTTGCTCAGTTGTCATAGAAACAGCTCAAATGAGTGGTTGAAAGTTCGGGAAAAGTCAGTGTCATTTCTGAGACTTCACTCACTTCGAAAATGAAGACTTTGAGAAATTGTACTGAAGATTTTGAGTTTATCTTTATCACTAATTGTTTTTTGATTGATTGGTCATGCTCAACAGTTTCTTTCCAACTAAAAACAGACAGAACAAACTCAAAACTTCATAGCCAATAAAATATAAATAAACAAAGATAGATTGCTCTGGTATATCTTTCTTTTCCTTCTTTTTTAGATCCTTCCTGGTGCGATCAGTGAACACGAGATCCAACAAGACGTTAGGATGACAGAGAAGTAAGGAGGCAACATAAAGATATGTGGAGGGAAGAAACAAACACCATTGCAGTTTACAATGATGCGAGTGTGACTAAAGGGCAATCATCATTGCAATCTCATCTCATAATCTTATTCAATTTTGCCCTTTTTTTAATGTCATGATGCGGCTTGAAGAATTTCGGAGAAAAGGGGAGGTGAAACTACATTTCCTGGAACAATTTTACATCAAAGGCATGAGCAGGCACAAAATAAAACCCTGTGGAAAGACAACAGGGATCAAAACAGCAGCATCAGATAGTCACATCGAACACATTTTAAACTACAAAGGGTCAACAAGCCAATACAAATACCTCTCAAATCCTCCTTTAAAAGGGAAAAATCAAGTCAAACACTTAATGGGCTTTAAGTTTTGAAACTGAATTTGAACTAAAGGAATACCAGGTGTGTTATTCTGTCTTTCAGTCTCTCTCAACTTTGCTGCCTTTTTTCCACAAATAAAACTTGTCGCTCATGGGGGAAAACATGGAAATGCTGACATGCTTTGGGTTGTAAATGTGTAAAACAGCAGCTGTTTTGCATTATACATTCACGTATGAGGGACAATCCCTTCTCACAGTAACTTGTCAAAGATATGTCGTACTGATGTTAGCCTTGAAAATATTTTGTGTTATGAATAATAACATAAAACATTGTTTTGAGAACAAATTTCAACTTGTGGAAAATTCAATTAGCTAACGTAAAAGCACAAGACAGCAATCTCTTACTTTTGACAATGGTATGTCCATGTGTTTATCTTGAAATAACAATTCAAAGCCTGTACAAAATCATGCAATTCATTCTTCAAAATCTTTTATCATTGATGTGGCAGAAAGCGTCAAGTACTTTAACTGCACAATTACTGCCCAGTTTTGTGTTATTTACTTGATTATTTTGCTCATACGAGGTGTCAGAAAGGACCTCTTGTCTGACAAAAAAGCTCACTAAAATTGCCTCTTGACTGATTAATTGTTTCATTTTTGTCAAGCATATAAAGATACTGAGCACAAATGGCTTATAAGACACAAACAATACAGTTCCAACAGTGAAACAAGACATGTCACAAAATCTAATAAATAACCACACACTTACTTTATATCGTAATCATCCATAAATCTTAAATAAATACATATATACCTCAAATTCTGCTTAATGTTTGCAACATGTTTATATCTTTATAAATAAAAAACTATTTATTCAAATGTCCCTATTCTCAAAATGTATTTGTGATATTTTTTGAAACATAAATATAAATTATTAATAGAAAAAATAAAGGCTTCATCCCAGTTGCCCAGTAGTATCCGAGTGAAAAGCCCTAATTTAATAAACTTTTAGTGTCCCTTCAGACATGTGTACAAATCTGTTTTAAAGTATATGACATGATACAAAAAAATAAAATAGATATTAAATCGGTCGCAGGTTAGATGGTGCAGACAGACGATGCCTCTCAGATGACAAAGTCACCTGACAGCAGAAGTCCCTCTCCTGGCTATGTTTTGGCAATAACCCCTAACTTTCCAAAAAGTATCAGGTAACGGAGCGTGTCTTACTGTAGATGACACCTGAAACATTTAACATCCCAAGCAAGTAATGTTTAAACTTGATTTTCATACAAGTTAAATGTTACTCTCCAGTTACTGTAGATAATCCAGTCAGCATTTGAGAAACGTGAGCTCAGTGCAGCGTTAGAATAAAATGTTACACAGCAACCAAGGTTAGCGTGTAGACGTTCAAAAAGCTGTCAAGAATTCCCAGTCAAGTGAAAAAAACAGTGTTACGTCGACCCAAAGACAAGGTTTCTTGCTTTTGAACAACTTAACATTAATAGCGTCATTGCACGCCTCTTTTCAAGTGTGTTCTTTCTAATTTTGAAAAGCACTCCTCTGAACTCAGGACGACAAGTTAAACATTTACAAACCTAAAGTGGATGACATGGGTGAAACCAATATCATGATAGGAATATGAACATGTTTCCAATATTAATGGGAAGATAAGGGAAAAGTATGCAAAATCACAAAAAAAAGTCAAATAGCAGTTTAATGCAATGCACTGTTCCAGCTGTTATGTATAACAAATAACTAATTTAACACATGTAAAAGTCCAGTAACTCAATTAGACCATGTCATCAATGATACAGTATGACTCCACCAAAAATCAATAATCATATTATTACAGCCAAGCAATTTCTTTTAAGCCTCATGGAGCTCCTTGGGCTCTTTTAGCTCACTATTTTGGTCTTACAGCTCATTTATTGTAGGTTCAGTCTTGCTGCTGTCAGCAGGCAGCTGTTTTCAGCAAACAAACTCTGATTAACCCATTAACTTGTGTTCAGTGGGTTTACCAGAGCCAAAGTTACTGACTGGCAGGTGGAGAGACGCCTAGAAGCTAAAGAAATGTCTGTGGAGCTGGTGGAGACCAAATCAGAGCTGAAAAAAAGTAGGCCTAAGTGGGTATACTTGCATTTGTCAGGTGGCAGGAACACAGCCCCAATGGATGATTAAGTTGCTGTGTGTCTGCTGCATGTCTTGCTAACATGTTAGCCATCAGGGCTGCTTGTCTGTCTGCTAGAGTTCCTCTGCCTGCAAATAATGGCCGCGGTCTAACTTGTCTTTCTTGTGTTTCCTGTGTTTCTTTTTCGGAGAGACGATAGGCTGCCTGACGCATATCGTGGAAGTACGCATGCGTGAACCGTTAAAACTGTCCCGGAATTTTGCGGAACGGTTTTCTAGAAACAATTATGACAAATATTAAGAATAACCGTCTGAGTTGGTTTTCTGTAAAAGTTGGGAGTTGACTCACATTATTTTATGTCACTACAGTCAGTCAATGATGCCGCTAAAATTATTTTTTATCTGTGGACAACCCAGCCGTTGTCCGAGCTAGCTTAAGTTAGTTATAGCATTGCTAACACAACTGTAGGAGGTGTGTTTGCCATTCAGCTAGTTAACGTTAGCTGTTAATAATAACAACATATAAACAGGGATATTGTTATTTCCTTGATAACATTAACTACTATATAGAAAGCAGTGCCACTAATCTTGTGGAGACAAGCAGGTATGTTGTAACAGTTATATGATATTCACATATCTGCAAATTGATTTGCCCTCAAGTCATTGATTTAAGATGAAACTGGCAAAGATGAGTGATTATCAGGTTAAAGGTTTGTTTTCTTTTTCCAAGGAGAGTACACATTTAATTTGAGTAATTCCCTTCCTTGTGGAGAAAAAAAAACAACCTTGACAACCATTAATCTATATTCCTTTTTCTTTTGCTGTGACTTCGCCCTGACAGGTGTGCTTATATATGTTGAGAGCATGTCAAGTGTTATCTGGTGGGTTTCCCTGTTTTGCACTCCTGTAACTTCACCTCCTGAAAGACACGAGTTAATGAGTAGTGTTTTGAAACCATTTGGAACCTGTTATGGATGGATAGTCTGAAAGGAGCACGGTGGAGTTTAAAAAATGGCTGGTTTTTCTTAGTTCCTGAAAGACTTTGCAGCTGTAGTAAGATATTTTCATTCAAGATATGTGAGGGATAGACACTTAATAACAAAGCAGAGGGTGCAAGGGTGAATTTATTTTGTTTAAAACTTTACAGGGATATGTCCAGTCAAGTAGAGACTTGAGGTTCTGGACCAAAATGGACAATTAACTGCCCACATCAGTATCCTAAATCCTCCTTTCCATCCATCCTACATAACTTCTTTTCATTTGATTGCTGTTACACCCGTTAAGTTTAAGCTGATATAACAGGCCACTATTGGTGTATATGACAGCCGATGACAGCTAATCTTGGCATGACGCCTCCAACAGATGGCGCCTTAGATCCAAACTACATCATTCACAGCAGAAATAAATAAACAATCCCTGCAAGAGTCTCATATGAAGCCACTGCAGTAATCCTGCAAGCATCCCTGAGGAGCTATGCTAGTTTAGGAATATTACAGGAATAGTTTATCTGTATAATTTGGGATTAAAAAACACAATAATATCTCATTAAACACGCCCTTTTAACAGTGCCACACAGCTTTATGGCCAAAATATGTAAAACAGTCCATTTCTCCAGGTGCAAGTACCAACAGAGATACATTAACAAGAATTCATTAAAGTGATATATCAGTGATATTTAAGGAAACATTTCTCAAGTTTTGTTTTTCAAGAATGTAAGACGCCTTGGTTTAACTATTTATTTAATTAGGATACATGTATGTGTATCTTATTGTTGTATGCATGCTTCATTATTATTTGAACAGCCTGCTGTTCTTTTTTATGATTGAAATTTTTTACAAAAGTGCAAATATTTTGTCTGTTTTTAGTAACGCCCACAGACTGCTGACAACTGAACTGTGTGTGTTCAAGCATCGACCCAGCCTGCCATGGCTGTACAGTGACTTGGTTCAATTAGATGGAGAGAAAAAAATCCGATAGAGTGATGATGGTGCGGCAGTGGAGCAGTTTGACCTCCCACCGGAGGAGTGGCGTTGACAGAAGGATGGTCCAGCAGAAAGAGGCGGCAGCATGCTGAGCGCAGCCGCCGCACAATGCCACATACAAACTCACCCGAGCAGTGGAAGTAGACTTCTTTACCTTCATGCCACCGCGGGGGTGACAGCAAGAGCCAAACACAGAGCCAAAGATCAGAAAGACAGCGGTAAGTCCTTTACTTTGGTTCCACCTTGAAGTTGTTGACAACTGAAAGTCATTTCCTCAGGCCTTGTGTGCGTGCGTGAAGAGGCGTCTTGAACATAAATCATCACAACATTCCTGTTAATTTTCCTACAGCGTGACACTGGTGCCTTCAGGACTTTAGCGACCTTATCGTGCTTTAAATCACTTTTAATGTATTTCGAGTCATGCTATCTGCGAGGTCTAAAGTTTTATTGAAACGCTTCATTTATCACGCGATTGAAAAGTGGCTTGTGCGTAAAGGCGCAGCGGGAGTCTGGTTTGTTTTGGCCAGTTAGCATGATTTATGGTGATATTTCAAACTCCTGTGAAAGCAGCTGGACCATATTATATAGTCTGTAAAGTGTCCTGGAAATTATCACAGGATTACTACAGTTCAGTTGCAATGGTGTGCAAAGAGTGTCAGCATGACATTTGTTGTATTTTTCCTTTTTGTGCCTGCGGTACTCCTGTGATTACATTTTGCTGTATTGTGTTTTTAAATCAAATCAATCAGTTTTTGGACCAACATCAGGCCCATAATAAGTCTTACTATGATACCTGTGCTACATAATGTCCTTAAGGTTTTGACTTTCCTTTCAGTCAGGCTCTTTGGTGGTGAAAGAGAGTGTGCATTAAGCCCACAGAGAGCAGAGAAATGACCTCCTCATGTGTTACATTGTCAGGTCAAACATCAGCAGCCGCTCCGGTGATCCGCTCTGCTCAGCACATTCACTAAGGAGATTTATCACACGCAACCTGAAGAGATGAGCGGCAGCAAGAAGTAAGTGACTTCAACAGGCTTTACAGGAATGCGTTTCTCTCTACACGGAGCTACTTGACCTTAATTGAATTGAATAAGGCACACCTGTGTGTGGAAGAGCCAACAAACATCTACTGGTGCCTAATGTAAGGAGGAATAAATGCTTAAAGATCAGGTGCACTTCAGGAACAAGTGGTTCGGTAATGAGGCTGACAAGTTACAACATGTGCTCTGACTGCCAAGAAGTGAAATATATGCTTTCCAGGCAGCACTTCTCTCAGACAGGGTGGGTTGTAGCTGACTTTGCTGTATTTCAAATTCATATAACATTGACATTATATCTGATTTAAATGTGAGATACTCAACTTGCCTGATGAACCCCCTCTGTTTAGACAAACTACACAGGGCCGGGCATTAACAAACTCCTTAAAGGTAATATAAAGTTAGAACATGTTACAGTTTAAGTGTGAACATCCATGTAATTGCTTTGCATGGATCCCCCTGGAGAAAAACGTACCTCAGATATCATTGTGTTTAGACTAGTGACCCTAAACACACCACCTTTGTTTCTCTAATGCTGCACGAGAAGTTTTAGAAGCATGACGTTGGTATATATTGGATCTTAAAGGGAAACAGGCTACATTTGATTTGCATGTTTAAAAGGGGACTGCTACCAAACCGTCGGATAGATCTTTTAACATGTGTGCAATCAGTGGTTGCAGTGTAGTCTCTGCAAATTGTTCTGGTTTTGAGTTACACAAAACAGGGTCTTGTTGAAAAATGTTCTGTTGTTACGCCAATAATGCTGATATCCTCAAGTTCTAAAACAAATATTAAGATTCAGGAAAAAGTGATTTAAAAACTCCAGAATAACATCAGTTGAGTGATTTTCATGGTGATATATGAACCACAGTTCCAGGATGTTAAATCCCAGCTGAATCTTGCTTTTTGTTTCCCATATGACCCCCATTCATGTAGAATAAGCAGTGGAAACTTTTGGTGTGGTTTGTGTGACAATTACCACGAAACAAAGCGTTGAATTTCAACCTCATGCACAGTGAAATGTACTGTCAGGCAAAAGCCCAGTGCGGCTATCATTTAACAGAAACCGTAGGTATCCTTTTTATTGTGTGGAGAAACCCTTTGAGGTTCAGGGAAATCTGATAACTGATGACACTCTGTCTTCAGTGCATGAGGGATTTGACTTTGCAGACTTGATTGGAGTACAGGACACTAGATACATGACCTGGACACATCATATCTCATGTGATGACTGCAGCAGATACTGTATACCATAACACAGTCCGGATGCCTTCAGGCTGTTTGATGTTTCCATGGTTTAGACACAGTCGACAGTTGCATCAGCTCGGGTGCAGAGAACACACTCTCCTCTCCAAACAGAGAGGCTACATGCAGATTACTGTAGTCTCTACAAGGACAGGGACGCTGATACGTTATCTGTGAAGTGAAAGACAGATAACAGCTAATATACAATCAAGAGTGCAAAGTAACAGCTTGTATAGTTTTGATTGCTTGCACAGCTTGTGATGAGATTGTTTGAAGGTTTACCTGTTGATCATCAATACATGCATAACTTAAAATATTGATCCACCTTGAAATACTTTTACTCTCTTAAAAGCACAGGTGTTGTAATGTTGTCCATTTCCCTCTTATTCCTGGTAAATAGACAAATGTCATGACATCAAATTGAGATATTGAAACAAAATGCAGTTTTGCCTGATTTATATATGGAAGTAGAAGTACAGGTCACAATTGTTGTACATAAAAATAAAAGTTACTCTGACTGAGGCCTTTTGATTTTAGAGAAGAATCAGAGATTTGAGAATACATCTTTTGTGTTTTCTTTTACATTTTGTGGTGCAATTTATTTCTGAACTGAATCTTTGTGCCGCAAAGTACAAGCCAATATCAGCAGCCTGCAGAGTACACAAGAGTTTTGCACCATCACTGTGTTTGTAGTCTGATTGCTTAACCTGCTGCTTTGTCTTAAAGTCATTGCATGCACACATTATTAAAACATGTGGTGGATTAATCAATCAAACATTCACATGATAGCTTATCTGTCATTGTGCAATTTAAAATTCTGTAAAGGGTTTGTTATATCCCTAACTCATATTCTCATTGTTGATTGCAATATAATCTTTAAAGCCAACGTTTATCATTTTGGTAGCTTGTCAGAATCTCAAAAAACAAATCCAGAAACTCTGCCAACTAATTTATATTACTGCTACTGAAATGGCTCCCCAGGGATTCCCTGCCAGGGTTTATTCTGATTGTTGGCTGATTGTTTTGCCTCCAAACTACAATTAATTCTAGGGAAAAGGTACACGTGATCATCAGGGAAACTTTGCAATCTGCAGGTAAAAGCAAGTTGGAAGAGATGGCTTGTAAATTGTCTGCTGTGTGGTGTTTAGGCTTAAAAAGCATTGTGGGAAATGGAGGAAATTACTTTCAATTACAAGTAAACAGACAAAGCAGGGCAAAGTACAATTTTGTTTTTATAACAAAATATATGCAGCAATGACAGAGGATTTAATCTAACACATAAACATGTTTTAATACTGAATTAGTTCACTAAAGCATGCTGTTGTCCTCTCCTTGTCTGATAATATTTTAAGTTCAGTTTAGACACAACTCGGGCTGCAGACGTTAGTGGACTGTCAGCTCAGGCTGAGGGGAGTTTGGCCTGTTATGTCCATGATTGTTCCATAGGTGGCAATGGAGGAAGTGGGAAGGCCAGTATTAGTAGGAAAGCTGGTGAAGTCCAGAGATAAAAGAGGTGTGCTTTAAAACTCTTCACAAGTTGACTCAGATCAGACAAAGTTACACATCAAAGCTAAATCTTTAGAACTTGGTTTCTTGTTTCAGTAGCAACCAAAACTTTCTCCAGAATCTAAAGGTGGCATTTTATTATAATTTTGCCTTTTTTATTAAAAAGTCGGCGTGTTCTGAAATTGACAAAAAAACACTTGAACGCCTTTTATTTCTAGAATACCTGTAGTTTGCTTATACTACTATAACACCGGAAGTGTTCCAGTGTTATTTTTTACTTAATTAAGAGTTGCTTGGAGAGTTGATTGTCCACACATAAGAGCTGATATGGTCACATGGTGGCTGGTCAAAAGCATCAGCAAGTGTTAAAACAACCCTGATTGCTTAGAAATACTGGTAACGGAGTTAATTTTTCTCAGAGTTAAAATAACTTGATGACACTTGATGAACTGAATCTGTTAGTATAAGTGACGTGAGGAGTGTGAGGATTATGCGGCATGATGCAGTGAGCAGAGAATGTCTCCTCATGCTGAAGCGTCTTTGAGCAGAACGCTGAATCCTGACCAGCTGGAAGTGTATTGTTCTGTAGCTGACCTTTGACCTCTGTGTGTCAAGGGTGTCTCCCTGCCATTTCACTTAGCCCATGCTGTCCAGTCCACTTTGACCTAGAATGGACCAGGTTTTAAGAGCATTAATGACATTATCATACCAAATGTATATGTGACATTAACAACATTAAATTACTGCCTCATGAAAAATAAAATAATTGTTATGTGAGTGGACAAACAACTCTCAAAACAATGCTTAACAATACCAATCCTAGTACTACCACCACTCCTCCTTTTCCTATTACTACTAATATTGATAATAATTATCATTAGTATTATTATTGAACAAGCTCTGTTTTTTTGTGGCCAAATCTGACTCACAATCACAGATTTCTTTTAAAAAATTGAAACACAATTATTAACCCTTTTAACTAATTTGTTACAAAATGATAAAAAATGTTGTTTCACACAGCAAACCAAATTGTCTGTGATCCCATTAGGATAAAGCCTAAAGGGCTTAAGTATTCTGGTATTTGTGTGTTATGTGTGTTGGTGAATGAGAGGTGTAGGTTCATTTTTACTCATTGATTGAACTGCTTACACTGTTCATCCTGACATAGTTCCTAATAAAAAGATGGGTTTAATGTAAATATGTAAATTTGCTGTTTGTCTTAAAGAGTGCAGTGATTTCTTTGTTCTGTTATTATGGCAGCCTCTCACTCAGCATGCAAGTAGCTGACTGAGAGTACATACTGTATTGCCCCCACCACAAAAACAAACAAAACTTCTTTTCAGCTACTTAGCCAACCTGAATGAAACATTTTTTAATCCTTTTTCCCATCGATGTTTGTTGGGCAACAGTATGAGGTGCGGATGAACGTGTGTGAAGTTGTCTTGGAGAGCGGCGGCGGCTCCGACGAGCCGTCTGTCACGAGCTTGTGTGTGTCTTGTCACTTAAGTAAAGCCAGCGTAATCCTGTAAGGGCGGATGAGTAGACAGACATGTGATGCCCCACTTGTTTCTTAGGTGGAGGGTGGTGGAGAGAGGGGGGCTGGCAGGTATTACCGACCAGATGGAGAGGCTTTGTAGTGTGTGTGTGTGGGCGTGTGACTGATTAGACACAACGCTAACTCATACTTTTTCAGATGTGTTTTTCCCAGTAATAAAACACAACACCTTGAATCAGTGTCTTAATAGGTGAAGTGGAGACGGAGCCAGATCCAGATTTTGATGGGTTCAAGTCTCAGTCAGTCGGGCATGTTTTGCGCATGAGCAGCACCAGTCACTGTGGCCATCACGCCCAATTAGCAGAGACTTCCTGTCCTCTCCCTCACCCTCTGCGAGATTAAATCCATTACATCGTACCTATCGACTGCGCACTTTGCCCTCCTCAAAGACGACACATTCTCACACTTGAGGGTGGTGTACTTACTGAAAAGCAGATCTTAAGGTGCTATCTCAGAGCTCCGAGGTAGTCACATAGCGTGTCTGTCAATGAGTCTTTAATGGGTGGAGATGAGCGCCACCAGCAGCACCAGACTGAGCCCCAGTCCGAACTTACTGCAGGTGAACGAGCCGAAGCGCTATGGCTCCACGCTGTCACTGGAGGAGAAGTGTGAGCAGTCTTTCTTCCTCTTTTACTACTACAGGATGGAGGATGAGGCGGTGCTGGACCGGGGGGCGTCCTTACTCAAGCACATCTGTGACGAGGAGGAGGTAGAGGGTAAGTTTACCTGGTCTTGTACACTTTGATTTCTCTGCATGTGATCAAAAAAGTCTCCTTTTACCTTCCTGAGAAGTTGGTGAATCTCTGTTTTGAGAGTCATTTGTCTAAAAACTATGCTACGTGTAGCCAAACAATCAGATTTTTACTTATTAACAACTGAGTTCTTCTGAATTGTTTTTCTTTTTTCAAAGCAAGTGTACTCATTTAGTGAAACAGGAAGGGTGTCATTTAGCCTTTCAGAGAGTGCCAGATTTTGCGCACTTCCTGCACTTATACTGTGACGCTCACCTATTTAGTGAGCTGGCACAAGAAAGATGTAGAACACAGAGCATGTGATCCTGTGTTTACCTCACTAATCCCCGCAAAGACCTACAGGAAAACAAAGAGAAAGGGGGGGGAAACCCTCCAGTACACTAAAGTGTCCTTAACTACTACCTGCTGATAATATAGTAATATTCTAATTGTACTCTGTGGAGGTGCCCTTGAGCAAGGCACTGAACCCCTAGCTGCTCGATCATCACTCTAACCTCTCTCCCCCTGTTGCATGTCTATGGTCTTGTGTGTGCGCATGTTTGTATTTCAGGCCTATGTTTGTAAAATTGTGAAAAACGGAGTGAAAAAATAGAATTTCCCAAAAGGGATTAATATAGGAATTCATCTTCTTAATGCTATCAAGAAATGTACAGTAACATTTGAAGTTCTTATCAGAATCAGAATCAGAAATACTTTATTGATCCCCGGGGGGAAATTGTACACAGTGATCACAGTGAACTGTAGATTTTGATTTTATTTGATAAATTAATTAGAAAATCTTGTTTGTAAGGCAAAATTGAGTGAACCAGCAGACAAGTAGACATGGCCAGTTTCTCTCTTACTAATAACACAATCAGATAAGGCCTATAAAGTGGTCTGTTTTTGCAGTTGCTTTAGTATTTCTAAATTTTCTATCCCATTGTTGTAGAGAACCCAACATTTCTTAACAATTTATTGTAGCTTTTTGCAAACTGTCCAATATACAGTAGACAATGGACAAAATTGCAAATTGATTCAGTGTCCCCATTTTTTTCAAACCTCCAATTCTCCTCACTGCTCATGATGCTTCTTGTTGCCTAGGAGAAAGGTTAGGTTTACATGGTGATGACATTAGCCTGCACCCAGCATCACGGGTTTCTTGGTTCTAGTCCAGCAGATTAAAGGGCCTGGCATGGAGCCAGTTTTATCATCCAAGTACTTCCATATTTTGTTTTGTTTTTTTAGGCGGAAGTACTCAGAAAGATTCCAGCACCAGCCTTTAGTTGTTGGTGATTTTGTTGGTGTTCCAGGACAAAACAAGAACAAAAACCCAGTCTCGTTCTATTTAAATGACTAAACTAAGAAAAATGAATTTTTGTTTTCAATAAACTCCATAGTGTTGCTTGATTAAAGGGCCATACCAGTACTTTTGCAAATTTGAAATACTTTACTATAGATCATGTGTTTAACATTTTTGCCGAAGATATTCAAATGCATTATGTAGCGTTTCATATAATTTTTATATGGACTCCATTCATATCTGTACAGTATGAATCTATTAGACTCTTGAAACATGAGTTATGTAACCCAGTGAACACAGTGAACACCAAAGTCTGCATTATTTAGAGCAGACTTTTCAGTCAAACTGCGCTACTATGCTGTAATAATGCAACTTAGGCAAAGCTGAATGCAGAGTTGATGTACACTTTGATAGATTACACTTTTTAAGCAAGTCTGCTAATTGATTTTAGTACTGTACAGAAATGAATGTAAAACAATGGCTGTGTAGAATCGTTGTACAAATCTTGGTATGGTTTGTTAACTGTGATGTAAGCTACATGTGATTTGTAGGAAATGGGCTAAAACATGCAAAACCACTGGTATTATTCTTTTAAGTACCTTATTTGTACACATGAACAAAATAACAGTCAACACTGGAATTTGCACAGCAGTGTCCCTCATGCTGCAGGTCAACATTTTGCCAGGTGTCACCTCAGCTTGAACCCTGCTTCAATCTCTCTAACTACATGTGCGTAACCAGCGTCTCAGCTGTGTCTGCGTGTGTCCTCGTCTGCTGGCTAAATCTTATTTTGGAGTCTCCGCTGAGCTCAGTCCCCTCCCCGCTGCTCGCTCCGAGCCGACAGCCTGATCTGAAGACTGACTGATAAAAAGAACAAAAAGAGATGAGGTAGCTTGACATTTCTCACATTTTACAAGATAAAAGTCTGGAAGAGGAGCTTTGGTCCAATGGCCAAATTGTCTTTATTGGACACTGATTAGTCTGTGGTTTCACTCAAGCGAAACATTTGGTATGTGAACCGACGTCACAGACAGTGTTAACGCTCAAGATAGACGATTCAGTTACGCAGCCCAAGCTCCCATGTTTCTAAACACTCACATCTGGTGTGATCCTGTGTTAAAGTTTCAAGGTATTGCCTGTTACAGCTGAGTCAGAAGCAAAGGGGAAGAGTAATCATTTCCTCTGACAAAAAGTCCAACTATCAACATCCAAGTCTATAATCCAAGAGCATATTTTTAAAGCTGTTGTATTAGCATGCTGTCAGTGCTGTGTGGCGTGTTGCCATCCTCCCCACTGGTCTGGGCAGGTCCCAGCGGCGCGGTTACTGGGGAAACTGGCGGTGGCGTTGCCTCTCCTCAGAAATCTAGCGAGCTAAACAAACGTCCCAGCAAACACAAGGATTTTATTTCATTCACTGTGTGCTTACGGGCAGCTCCAAAAGAAGTTCTTCCACACCAAAAAAAAGAAGAGGAAGTTGTTTCACAAAGCTACTCTGGCAGTGTGCAAATCTTCCTTTCCAGTTCCTTGACTCAACTATTTTTTATTCCTTCTCCTCCATCACTCTCCTCCCATTCTCTCACCTCTTGTTGTCGTTCAGCCTGTGCAAGCGTTGTCACGCCCAGCTTTATTGCTCATCTATCAGCTCTAATAGCACCGTGGTCTTTATTTCTTTCTGTCCGTGTCTCTGTTCTCTTTTATTGTCGCTGTCCAGCCATCTGCTTCTGGGTCTCGTTGTAATGCCCACTTGCTGTATGGCAAATCTGATTGCTTCTTTGGTCGACTCCAATGTTGTGTAATAAACCCATGTGAAGGTAAAAAGTAACACCAATAATACTGGGCGTTTATGTAAAGGTATTTTTAAGTTTTTATTGCTTAAAACTTGTGTATTCCAGTGGAAGGAAAAGACAGATAACCATTCAATTCAATTCAATTCTAATCATTAGCTTATCTATAAACTGTGACTGTGAGTTTTCTGGTTCCTTTGGTACATTTGTTTTGCATCAGAACTTGTAGCTCTACAATACAGTGAACCTAAAATCTAAACCAAGGAGTTGGGCAAAATCATATCATCATAAAGACAACAAGGATTCTTTATAAAGTTGCTGTATCAGACTGGATTTGCTGATTAATTTCACTTAACCCCAAGTAATATGAAAATATTGACATATGAAGTAGGTTTTATGCTGAAATACGGCACATTTGATGTACATATTAGTATTGAATATTTCCATATCGGCTCTCTAGTGTCAGACATGGTGGTGATGGTGATTTCTTCATCAACGCAACAGGAAAGTCTAATTGTTTCAGTTTGTAAATACAGCCATGACAATCTGTTTTCGTTGCATATCTTTTGCAGTTAAGTGACATTTAAATGTTTCAGTAAATTAATTGCTAACTACACACCTATTATACACCCACACAGATCATTTCAAATAGTTCTGAGAAGAAGTCCAATCAGCCAAACTCTGTGGGTGTTTATAGACTGAGCTTCATTGACACGTCCCTCACTCCTCCTGTTAGTTTTATTGCATTTGCAAGGCAGGACAACTTGCATGCTGCGTGCTGTAAATTCCAGGACGTTGCCACAGCAAAATAGAGTGCATCCATTCTTATTGCTTCATGAGCTGTGTCACAATTCAATACCCCATACTAATTTTAAGAAGGTTTCAAATTGTAGTGTTACTCTGGAAAAGTGTCAAAATTAAGTATACTCAAAACAGTCAGTATGTACACTAAAAATCCTTAATTTTTGAGAGCTGTTGATTAACACCATTTTCCCACAATGCAAGATGCATGATTTAAAAAAATGTCAATATCTTTCTGAGTTTTAGTGTCAGGTGATGGTGTTTTAGAAGCTTGTTCTCTGATGTGACCCTGGCATTTGTAATGTTTGAATATTACAATGTTTCATGAAAATGGGAAAGATTACAGATATTAAAACAGGCACACAATACAGCACAAAATCTGCAGTTTCAGTGCAAAAATGTCAGTATCAGGCTTCAAAAACTCAAATCGATGCAACCATTTGAACATCTGGTATGAAAAGAATAAACGCAGTCTGCATGAAATACACTACAACTCTTCAGTTTAATCTGCTGTGGTCTTCTGACTGAACTTTCAGCAACTTGGAGTTTTGTTTCCTAGAGAAGATGAATTGTTTTTCTTTTTGGCTGGCGATGCTGGGAGGGTTTTCGCCGTGTACGATTGATCTAGTGTTTTTATGTTATCCCATAAACATGGGACAGGTACCATCTTTGTTGAACCCAAAGCCTAGTGGGCAGCAGCTCTGGTGTGGGTGATGCGGGTCTGTCTCCAACTCTCAGTCTCTTTACTTATGGGGAGTTCCTCCGTTCTGCCTGTCTGTCTCCCTTTATCTCACTCTTTTTTTTCACCATTTCCTATCTGTTTACCAGTGTTACTCTTTCTGACTTTCATTCTGTGTCATGTGAGGGTTAAAGTTACCAAAACAGACAAAAATATTCCCTCTGAATTACAGTATCCCTTCACGTTTTAGGTAAGACAATACAAATCTTTTTAAATCTTCCTCAACTCTGATGCTCAGCGTTAGCTCGGCATGCTGAACCGTGGTGTTAGTGAATTTAGATGAACCCTTAAAAAACAAGGCATTGTGGTACGAGTGAATAATGAATCCTGTTGTGCTTCAAGAGAGATCATTGTTTGTTGTGTTGAGGAGTTTCAGCCACTTCCTGGTTGGGTCATGTGCAGTGCTTGGCTCAGCGTTACCCGACGTGTTTCAAAAGGCGATGTTTGACACTGATTGCATTGAGCCTTTTGTTTCAGGAGGACTTTTGATGTTTATCGTGAAAGGTTGCTTTCTATTGAACTTCTGGGGAAGCAGGAAAGTTAAACTTAAAAGAAAAGTTTGCAGGTATTGGAGAGAAGATGAAGAATTACAATTATTCACTTTAAATACAGTATGACTTTACTAAAACTAAACCCTGAAACTAAAAAGCAAACATTAGTCGGCTTGCAAAGTATTGACTGTACCGACCACAGTGGCCTTTTTGAACTGTTGTGGGGTGGGAAACTCTACTGGCCTATACAGTGGTGCATGTATGGAAAACTAGCATTAAAGTGATATTTTACAGAAACATTTACTATACACTTAGTTGCCTGTTTATTAGGTACACGAAACAAAACTAATGCAGGCTAGGAGCCCATTTCAACTGCAAAATCTTTTCCAGGGGCCCAGGAACCAGTTATGAGACTCAGGAACCTTACGTGTGTTTCAGTTGGAGGAACCAGGTTCTAAATGTAGTACTTCAGCAATGGTTCCTCATGCCAAGTTAGTCTCTGCTCTGGGGTTAGTACTGTCTGATGGTGCAAATTTGCATTGCTGATCGGTTACATAGTGCTATACCTTTCACACAGCAAATATCTGTGTGATACCGAGAGGTGCCTCTGATATTGTGCCAAATCTATTTATATAAATGAAGGTAGAGAAGATTATAGAAACACCTATTGGTATAATGCAATACAACAACAAAGCATCACAAACCACATCCTCCATAATGACCATAAAGTTGAATCAACAGCTCTCTAAAACAGTTTCAGCAAAAACTGAACATTGTAACCTTCATGAAGGGAGTTTATCACAGAACTGTTGTATTAGACTGCATTGGGTTGTATTTACAAACTTGCAACCGAGTGAGTTTTTATATTCATCCTTGGCAGAAAACTAGTAAGTATGTAATGACGGATTGCATTGGTCACCAAACTATAATTGATTCGCCAGTATATCACTACATCAGCGAGTTTCAGTGGAGCTTCAGATACACACTTACACTAGTAATACGAAGAATAAATGCCCCAAACCAGATACCTTACCTAAATATCAGCCACATGTTGGCATGAAATCCACCTCCATCTGAATGGCATGTTATTAGCAAACAGTCTGGTCTGCTTGTCATTATTGACCCTAAACCACCCAGCTACATGTAAAACTGCACGTCCTGTTGGTATTGTGCCAAAATGTATAACAGGGAAGAAGTCATGCAAGCAATCATGGCTTCTTCACTGCTGTGTTCTACTTCTTTTTCTGTCCAAATATTTGTTTTGACAGTGTACTGCAACCTCTATAACCCTGCTCTGCTACGCTGTCTTGAGAACGTGAGAATGTTCCCTGAATTGACAAGCAGTCAAGATTGGGTTGGGGTGGTGTATTTTACTTATTTTGCAGCACTGTAGTGGTCACGTCATGATTCTCTAAATGTTGATGCTGCACTTCCTGATAGGGATTTTGATTGTGTCTTGTCATTTTCAGGAAGTCAGCTAGCATAGCAGTCTGATTTTGTCAGGATATTTAGCGCCAGAGTGTTCATCTGCTGTTCTGCTTTTTTGCAGGTCACCACACCGTTTACATCGGTGTGCACGTGCCCAAGAGCTATCGGCGTCGGAGGCGTCACCGTCGGAGAACTGGCCACAAGGACAGAAAGGAGAGGTTGACGGAGAACACCTCTGACAAGTCGGACACAGAAAACAACGATGAGGCCAGCAACAGCATCCTCAAACCTCTCAGTAAGTTCTGATGGACTCCATGTCAGGGCAGATTAGGGCTCATGTCTGTCTTTGCTGAAGGCTGCTCTCTTTTCCAGAAAAAAGCCCCTGTAACTCCCTGTGACCCCAAAGAAGTTGCTGAGTCCACTTAGTGGCCATAAATAGCCATGCATGTCCTGCTGAGTGACAAGTCTGTTTCGACGGAGCAGAGTGAATTCTCATTGGAAGTAATGGCTACCCAGACATAATTGTACCAGTGCTGATATGAGTCTCTTGAGTACAGTGTGTAAGTGCATGCCTTCCTGTGCTTTTGTCCTTGGTTGTAGACGTAAGTGTATCTGTCTTTGTGTGCGTGCAGTTGTGTTAGCATCTATATGTGTTAGTGCTTGCGTTCTTGGTTGGCTGGAGCTTCTTTCCGTTCCGTAGAGTGTAAAAGTACGATGTGCCCTCAGGCGCAGCTGCTGCGATCTGCGGATGCTCGGACAAAGAGCTCCGGCCAGTTCGAGGGGAAACTTGAGAAAGAAAGGGAGAAGGGAAAGGTTATGTTGGGTGACTAAAGTGTAAGCCCAAAAAAGATATGAGACAATAAAACAATATGAGAAGGGAACATCACATTTTGGTTGAACTGTTAACAGTTCCTAAACATGTGCTCATAGAAATAAAGGTTGGGAACCACAGATTCACTGCTATATTTTGTTGAAGACAGGGGTCTTCTGATAACAATAACAAGAAGTCATTTTGGAGAATACAGAGGATAATTCTCTGATTACGTGAGGTCCATGTGTAACATAAGTCCTCTGTGAATGAGGCTTAAAATGTGCTTGCTTTCTGTCAAATCCAACACTGAGGCAGGCCATTGTCATTTCCAGAGAATTACGTAATTTTACACTTGCCTGCTTGCACATGAAGTGACAAGAGGACCAAAATACACCAGAAGTGGATTTTACAATGTGTACACATCACTTGATGTGGGGGATTTTCTTCGGGACATAAATCCAATCAGAGAATAGATTACAGACAGCCCATCTGCTTGTTGCTACTGACTGATGATGCATATTTTGCCAAAATGGTTAGAGTTGTAGATTTTTGGGTATGTTCCCTGATCACAGTAGATCAAAGTATTGAGCTTCTTGGGGATGCCCCAGTCTTTAATAAGTGGCTGAAGAAGTGATTAATGATGCTATGTCGTTGTTTCAAATGTCACGTTGCTAGCTGTTAGGCATGGGAAGTCAGAAGAGCAGTGTAATCTGATCTTTTCTGTTACTAATTCTAATGAACTGACTACATTAGTCTTACCCTGATTACAGCGTAATACAGTGCTTGTGACCATTTAAAGCCAACCAATGTCCACTTATGACCCATCGTCTGGTTGATCATGTCCACGAGAGCGATGCTCCCTTCTCACATTGTTTCAGTGTAATAGTTTTTAGAGGGCTGAAGGTAAAACTACATTTGTTTTGTGGCAGAGTTTTATTTTTTCTTCTTCTTTTCTGATTTGCCAACTGTCTCGCAACCCTTCAGATTGATCCTACATCCACTTGGTGGGTCTCAACTCCCAGATTGGGAGCCGCTGAAGAACTACTATTGCTAAACAGAAAATATATCAAAGAACACAGGTGACAGATTAAGTAGTTTTCAATACAACCTCTGTGTTCATAGAAATGTTTTGGTGTTCTGGAGAGGCTGATCTGTCTGAAAGACCCTGAAGATGGTTCTTTGCAGCCGGTAGTTGTTGAGTGATAGTCTGTGATAGTTTTTGTAACAGATTTTAGACTATTTTGTACTTTTCGTTATTGAGCATTTACACTGACCTGACAGTGATGCAGTTGTACTTGCTGTACTCGCCAAGGCTAATGAATCGTGTCCGTGTAGCCATGATGGCTGCGTTTTAGGTGGGGTAAATATTCCAACCTGTTGTGTGTAAACAGCGTTGCAGTTACTCTTCAGCCTTGCCGGTTAATTTGCTCACACATGGTTTAACAAGATTAGTCTTTTTTGAAACTGCTGCCTGTATTTGGAGATAAGATGGATCATAGTCTGGACAACGTTGTCGAGGAGTGTTTGGGAGTTGTTTGTTTATTGTGCCGGTGGTTAGGGCGATTTTGAAGTCCAACCTTTCTGTTGGGGTCTTTCATTTGTTAAGTGCATTTATGAAAGCCTCAAAAATAGGTTTTTCTTCTTGTACCTACAGTTGAGTGTTTGAGCTTCACTGTGCAGAATGATATAAGTTTGAGTTTGACACTAGAAGGATGTTTTCACATTTATCTGCTGAAAGTGGAAAGTTTCTCTGTGCTCATTGAAAATCCCATTTCCAGGGGTGGGCCTACAACCATGATTTGACATGGTCCAATATTCAAAAGTGTTCAAAAGTGTGATGTGGAAACTTGAAGCTTCCGGCGTACATACACTGAGAATGGACTTTACATTGAAGTAGGAAACACCTGTTGTCCAGCAGTTGTCCTGGATTTTTAATGAAGGAGAAGGAGAAAATGTAATTTCAATGATTTTAACAAGATAATTGAACTCTACTCAAAGTAGAGCAATTTATATACTATATATATAATGTTTAAGATTAACTAGTAAATAACAGCATGATAGTTTCTTCTACCTATATGCAGATGTACTCTCCATTAATGGTTACAGATATGATGAACAAAAAGAAAAATGTATTCCAAATCAGCCAAATATCCATATTTCCCTCTCCGCAGTTGAAGAAATGAGTGACCCAAGAGACCCAAGTGATGTATAAGTAAACATTAAGGACAGTCAGTCAGTGTGTGGATGTGTGGAAAGGAATATATATATCCTTTTGCATTCTTTTATACCTGCTGAAACTTCATTGCATAATACCAAATAAATATATGTGTCAAAGGGGATAAATACATCCTTGATTCCTAAAAGAAAAATCCCAGTGAAGACCCGCTGAGATGAGGAAACATGTGAAAACCTACACACCTCGGTTTGTTTACAGCAACATTGGTAATTCTCCATTCATGGAAAATGCGACTACGTTGGCAGGAGAATGTGAGCATTGACGTTTTGTTAACAGTCAACACTGTGGTTCATATGGGTGAAATAGCGTAAATGCTGTCTATGTTAATCTGTCAGGGTATGAAAGTGCACAGTGAAATAATATAACACAAACAGAGAGCACACAGTACAATTGGTATTGTTGTACAGACAGTGGTTCATTTACTTTATTGTGTATAAACAGACTTTTGTACAGTTTATTTGATGTGAACCATGAAGTATAATGGTGCCTTTTGGTGGTAGTCCTTTTTAAAGTTATTGTCTTCCTAATGATAGACTGGTTAGGGAAACTATGAATACAAGCAGACTGTATTAGCACAGAAAAGATAAAGAGAAACCACTGTGATGCACAAGAAAAACACTCATAAGGAAGGCAAGTATGAGTCTGAGCCCACCTGCAGTGTGCTGGGACAGATTGGAGGTCAAACATTTCTCAGAGGAAGAGACAGAAATAATCTTATTGGCTGAGTTAAACTAAAGAGGGCCGAGAGAAATGAAAAAAGTTCCTCTTGGTGAATGACAGCTGCATTTTCTTCATGTAGAATGGCAACAATTTGATGTTTTCTTCTTTTCTTGTACAACTTGCCAGCGTACATGCGATCAGGCAACACAAGATGGCAATTTACACCCTGAATGAATCTACCGTTGTATTGGAATGAAGCTGATATCATAAAGCTTCGCGATTAACTGAAATAACAAAACCAAGCCATATTAAATGGGTTATAGATTAAAGGAAAAACCAATGCAGCGCTCCAAAATCCAAAGCTGTAGAGGCATCAGCATACTGTATGACTTTCATTTTCATACCTGTCTGTATCTTGTTTAGCTTACTGACCTAGCTGACCCCTCAGGGTCAAACTAGCCATATTAGCCATATAGCCAGCTATCTGGGAAAGCTAGTGAGCTAGCCTAAGGACCTTCCAACACCCTGAATGTCATAGTCATTGAAAATAAAATTGCAATCATTGCCATTTATTTTTTAATATAGATTTTTTCCCCCTGTCAGCAACTCTGGTACAACTAAAACTCATATCTGCAGGCATCTGTCAGGCATGCAGAAATTGACAGGCATGCAGTATACCTAATGTCCCACTGTGATTCACTGCCCTCCTCTGTGTTGCTCTCTCTGGGACACATGGCCGCCCCCAGGGGAAGGCCCTTGTCTGTAATCCTCTTGTTTGGTCAGATGGACGCTGCAGGGACTGCAAGTCCGTCCTCCTGGTTACATGTGTGTCCACTGCAAGGCCATTTGAACCCTGCTCATTTTGATGAGCATGTTTTTTTTTCTCCAAAGCTTTTCCCCTTCCTTTTTAGTAGGGTCAAATGCTCTCTCAAAGTGGATTACAAAGATTACTTTGAAACTTGGTTCTTATACAAATGGGTTTAATTTCCCAAAGTCAGAGAGAGCAAGCTAAGACTGCTGTGATGTATTCAGTTTTTTTTGTCAATACGTCTCCAATTTAATGTTTTTACTTCACTGGAAGGATTCCTGCTTCTCTCAGAATTGAAAGTAAAATCTTTAGATTCATGAAGACTTTCAAAATTGATTAGATAAATGCAAAGGTCGAGGTAGAAACCTGGCTGTTTTTCCTCTGGTTCCTGAACAGTTGACATTTTGGAGCTACCCAGCTTTCACATGGCAACAGTAATATGTGTTGCATCCCTAAACATTTACATCTATCACTCTGAAAGTAAACTATATTTCCCTTTTGAAAGCCTTTACACAATGCTAGATATGCTCCACTTGGTGCCTAATATTTCCCCTGAGAGTAATGAGGAAGGCTCCAAACTTAAGAGACGATCCAGAGTTTTCAGTGAGAAATTAAAATGTACATGGCCTGACAAGGACGAGGTTTACGTGTCTGGTCAGGGCACATTGGAGAGAGGAGAAAATAAAAAAAATGTACATTTGCTTTCCCACTAAGGCTCAGTGGCATTCCCTTGATGATTCTGGTTGGTATAATAACTTAAAACGATTATTAACATGTTTTTCACATATCACTAAGTGATAGGAGGTCCTGTAAAACCTTCTCCTGTGCTCGCACAGTGCAAACAGTGTTGAAAGAAGTCTGGAGTTGTGAGACTAGACAAGCCTTCAGTGTCATAGGAAAAACATGAATTATATCAGTAGGAAGGTTATATTGATTGGATAAACTACTCAAACCCTTGAAAAGCCATAATATTGTTTGAATTTGTGTCTTTCTGGACATCAGTTATTGTTATGATGAGTTAGTCTTCACTGAGTGACACTTAGATCAACAATGTCCCACATCCCATCACATCCACAGCCTTTATTTAATCCCTTTGTTCTTGTACCAGTGTACATGTAAGTCTTTTAGATTTATTTTCTGCTGCAAACACATAAGATATGACTCTTCAGATCAGGGGTATTCAGCTAAAATTTCCAGAGGTTCAGTTAGAGAAAATTTGCTCAAGCAAAGGTCCGGAACATCATAATGTCTAACTTGCGCTGTGATTTAGTGTGACTTATATTGAAGTAGCCTAGCAGTTGTATCAACGTCTGCATGTAATCAACAACTGACTGTCAAATCAAATAACGAAAGTACAATTCAAAAACATTTTGACAATATTTATTGTCACTTAACATTGAACTATACAGATATATATAATACTGTAGATATGTATAATGTTCTTCTCTCATTAAGTAAAAGAAGGGCTGCACTTAAAAATAAAATAGAGAAAATAAATAAAATAGCTTTTGAAAAATTGTGCATCTTAAAATAAAGTACTTCACTCAGTAGTTCACTCGTCTCTCTGTCTTCTCTCCCTGTATCGTTAACTCGTCTTATCTTCTGTCACTTGCTTCTCACCTCTCTCGTCTGTCTGTATGCATGTACGCATGATCACATTTTAGCTTAATTTATAGGAGATTTGCAGCTCTCTATAAAGTTTCTACTGTTTTGTTGACCCTACGTTCATTTAACCTACTTAATAACTTAGTTTTCAGAATGACTTTCAACATTAGTCAGACAATGGACATGGGTGGACATGAGTTTGTTGCCATCAGTGGAAAGTGGTAGTGTAATTAACCAAGTTTGCTACACAGCACACAGCATGTTTGAGACTGTGGCTATGTCCTTTATTCAGTGTCTCATGGCAACCTTGTATCCTGATGTATTAACACTACTGTCAGTGGAAAAATGGCAGTATCTGCTGTTCTGTAATGGAAAACATTTTCTTTTGTTCAGCTCCTTTAAGTATACACTGGTACTATTTAACTATTTATTACACAGCTGTCTTTGCAGAACTGATAAAAACGTGATTGAATCTTATGTTATCTCTTCTGTTGAATCTTCTCATCCCCTTATCACACATAATTAGTGCTGACCCACCAGACCTCCTTCAGTTAGTGCATGCTTTGATTTTGTATCATTAAACATTTTCTCTGATTAGACTCAACACTTCCCTGGAGATTGATTCTGCCTAGAAATAAGATGTACAGGTAAACAGTTCTTTGATCTGGTATACAGACCACTACCAAAGGCAATAAAACCACAAACATGAATGAAAATCAGTCCTCCTTAAGAGAAAGTGGCTCTAAAGACAAATGACCTGGAACAAAATTAAACTCAATCTGAAAAGGCAGCAACTTCCCAACTGGTAGATTTTAATCTTTGAGCACACTCAGTTTGGATTTAGATCTCAGCACAACTGTTTATCTTCTAATTTTGACATTGATTACTATCGATAACCTTGGTCAGCCCCAATTTTTCCAATTAATTTCCATACATGAGATCCAAGTGGATTTAGCTTGCTCTATGTTGTGTTAAGTGGTAATATGAGAGGGGAGAAAAAACACATTTGGAAGATGAATTAGATGAATTAAGACTTTAATGTGTTTACCCTTATTGCCAGAAGGTTACATGATTCAGAAGAAATACTGTTAATGTTGCTGAGTCTTCCTGGACAAAGGGGTGCAATACACCAGACCTTTTGAATCAAACTTAAACTTGACCCCGCTGTGATGGGTTGCATTGTGCTGTTTACAGTGAAAGCACAGAGAGTATGTGCTTGTACATTCTGTACACCTGCAGACATCACAGTGGTCATTTAATTTCAGGTTATGTCCCCCCAGCTGATACTTGTTACATTCTGCCCTGCCCACCTCAGCTATCACAACAAAATACCAGAGCTAGATGGTCTGGGTATAAATACTGTGCTTCAATGAATCCCCCTCTGGGTGTTACTCTGCATTCATCCCAATCCCTGTTCGCTGCCTGTGTGCTAGCTGCCCTGCATACTGAATGTCGGACTTTGTGGCTTGGAAAACATTTCCTGTACTCTCAGTGATCCTCTCTCTTTGCTTTGAATGAGTGACACGGAGTTACATTATCATTGCATGTACAGTCACAAACAATGAACGAGCTATTAGATCCCATGTGGCCTTTTACTGTGCTGAGTTTTTCAAAAAGGTCAGAGGAGATGGAAGGTATTTGTGTAGGATGCATGTCAAGAGTGGGACTAAACAGGCCTTTAGTGGCAGCCACACTAAGCTTTTTGCTGGGCAGCGGGCATTCTTCTACCATTCCCTATCCCATGAGCCTCTGCTGCTGGGACAAAGTCCTCTTTGTATGCCCATGGCTCTTGGCTAGAGCACACAGAGCTTTGAAATTGCGTTTGAACGATGGGATTTTCATTTCTATCCCTCCTTTTCGTGCTTGCTCTCACCCCTCTTTGCTTTCACTCTGCACTGAGCTTCACCCCCTAACCCTTCTCACCCACCCTCCCACCTTTCTCTTAGCAACTACTCCAGTGGGACAGTATTGCATTGACACCGAACACTGTGCTTGTTATCAGCTTGAATTTTAGCTGGATTGCATGGATGTACAGCATCAGTTTCTCATGGCACATTTCTCTTGGATAAAATCTTTAGTTTTAGATGCCTACTGTCTATTAGAAGAAGCTTCAGAGAATTAATTTTTAACTTCTAATGTTTATTCTTTAAGGGTGGGTACAACAAATATTTTGGATGTCCTACGACAGGAGTTTTGCCATGAAAACCTGTTTCTTTTCTATAGGCTGTAGTTTGAACATGCAGAAAGGTACAGAAAGTAGTGGATTCCAGCTGTAAACAATGGGTGTCAAGTAGCTTTTCCTGATCTTGTGCCAAAATTAATTTCTGCTGAGATGATATGTTTCCTTGATATCATAGGGAAGAAAATAACAATTTAGTATTTGTGGATCGTATTTTTACAGTTGTATTATTGTGATGAAATATTTCATGCTTCTCTTTGGAAAGAAAACACCTTTACTGCCCCGCTTCATTTTTATTTACTGTATGCACATTCAAGGAATACAGCAGCAGGTGCTCTGCGTGAGCCTACGTCCCCAGCTTTGACCCTCGCCTTGCAGTGCTTGCTATTGTTTGCATGTAATTTTGGCCATATAGGTATTTAAAGCTTGTCTTAAATGTTTACTGTAATCAGTGTAAATCTCTGTGGATATGAGCGTCAGCTAAATGTGTGAAACGCACATGTAAATTATTTCACCTAAGGTGTTATTAAACAGGTTGCAGTGACTTAAGCTAGTTGCAGCTTGTGGACATGTGAGTGTGTGTGGGAGTGTGTATGTGTGTGTGTGTGTACACCAGCAGACAGTTTATCCCTCACCTAGTAATCTTACAGATGCTTGTCTGGCTCGTACCTGCTGCTGCTGTTGTTGTTGTTATTGTGCTGCAGAAAACACAATAAGGGAAACTTCAAGCCTTCACCTCATTGACCACTTACTGTTGACTGGCTGAATGAATGACTCAATGTGGTGGGTGATTATAAAGGAAGTGGGGTGTGTATGTAAATGTATAAATTTCACCAGCAAGGGAAAGTCCAGTTAAAGACTCAACACTTAGGTTAGTCTGGATTATTGTCCTTCCTCTGTGATGCAGAGGTTTTAGTGAATTCTTCAATTAAGCAACATTTGATAGGTGGTCGCTCTGCCAGAGCCTGCTAACCGTTTACTTTCTCTGGGTTTCTATGGCAAGTTTTGGAGTCCATGACAGTTTTTTGGGGGGATAAAAATGGTCAAATTTAGGTCTTTAGTCAACACTCTGCTGGCACAATATTAGCAAGCTGTTGATCTGATGTAATCAGTTATTGTTATTGTTATTGTCACTCACATACACACACAGATTGTGCTCACATAACACATTCCTTAACCCCCGGACTTAACCATCACAACTACATGCCCATACCCTTAACCTTAACCAAAACCTAATTCTAGCCCCAACCCTAAAACCAAGTCTTAAACCTCAAAAATCCCTTTAAAGAAATGAGAACCAGACAGAATGTCCTCACTTGCCAAAATGGCCCGGAACTCAAAGTTGTCCTCATAAAGATAGATGTACAAGAGATTGTGCTTGATCGGCATGTTCCAGACTCTTCTGTTAGCTTTGTTGTCCGTGTTGGTGCAGGACAAATTACACCTTTATAATTCCTATTAGTGCATTGAGTTTTGGTGACTTCACATAATTTCCAGCACAGCTTCACCCAACTTTCACCCTAAGCAGAGGAAATCCGGGAAACACCTGTTTAGCTGTCCAATAGCCAGTTGGACCAGCTGTTAGCAAGTTCACACTTTTAACATGAGTGTTTACTAAGTGGAGTTTTACGCATGGCTAAATTAAAACATAGTAATATGTACATTTACCAAAGACAGTTTTTGGAAGTTATGCTAGCTTGTAATGCTACTTTTATGGTGCAACCTGATTTAGTAAATCACTAATTTGAAAGTTGCTAGTAGTTACTTAGAACTTAGGACGGACTTCATGTTCAACTTTAGTAAAGGATTTATGAATAGCTGGTGCAACCCAATTCAGGCCCTTTTAAGCCAATGTCCAATAGCCAATGTCTTTTGGCTAATGTTTGGCTGAGCAGTATTTGCTGATGACAATAATCTTTGTGTACTGTTTTCTACATGCATGGGCCTGCTTTCATGAAAGGGGGTAGTGATTGTTTGCTGGCTCTCATTCAAAGTTCATATATTGTTTCCACTTGTTGGAACAAGCTATGATGATGTCGACTATTTACAACATGTTTGAGAAGCACTGAAAAGTGTAATTTATGGATCAGTCCTGTTGAAATTCTGTTTGTGTTGCTCTCTAAATATTCAAATGTGAAGACAAGGGGAAGGAAAAGCCCAAGCCTCTGCTAGAGAATAGGCCAGTTTGTGAACCATTTCCTAATTGTTAATGAGGGGCTCCAGGGCAGCTTGCCAAGGCTGCAGGGCCAATGGCGAAGGCCTGTTTGAACAGAAGGGGCAGAGGGGGAGAAGGGGCTAGCTGTGGGGATACTGTCACTGAGGGGACCCCAAAAGCCCATCCGCCCCCTCCTACCTGGTTCACAAAGTGCTGGAGCAGGCAGCTGAGAGCGACTGTCACTTCCACCCGAGACTTTAATGAGGGTCTAGCTGCTGCTTTGGGACTCTGGTGAGCCTGTGTTGCTTGCCGACTTCTATCTGAGGAGCAAACACGGGGCCAGCTGATTTGGAGAGTAAAGGGGGGGTCACTGAGTTTTTAAAGATGTCCAACAACAACAATAATCAAGAGGAGAAGGAGGAAAAGGAAGAGGACAAGGAGGAGAAAGGAGAGGAGGTCATGGTGAAAATTCCACCACCTCCACCTCCTCCTGAGGTCAACGGGAAGGGTCCAGCTGAGGAGGGGAAGCCGGTGCCTAAACCCTTACCCAACGGGCACCATTGCCAGCCTATGAACCGCAGCATTTTTCCTCTTTCCACAGTCTCGCCCGCAGCCGAGAGGATCCGCTTCATCCTCGGGGAGGAGGATGACGGCCCGGCGCCCCCACAACTCTTCACTGAGTTGGATGAGCTGCTGTCGGTTGATGGGCAGGAGATGGAGTGGAAGGAGACAGCCAGGTAAGGACCTCAGTCTCATGTGAAAAGTCATCTTCACAGCAACACAGTTAATTTTATTTTGAAAATGTAAAAGTTCACCTCAAAAATCAGCTTTTTCATCCCAGAGCCAAATAACTGAACAAACATTTGTAAACTTCAGCGAGTTGTCAGTCTAAAATCAGTTCTTCCAACATTAGTGAATTTGCTGTGTGCATTGAATTTGGAGCAGCATAAGGGTTTCACAGGTTCCTCCTGTGTGGCCCACTAGTGGGATGGGATGGGATAGAAATGGGATGATTGTTTATACGTCATTAGCGTTGGATGAGTGAAGCTCTCTCAGGGGGAAACTGGATCCCTGGGCTGCTGTTTGAGGCCCCAAATGAGTTGATTTGTTATCCTAACCTCTGACCGATTGTACTGCAGATAGAAGGTACATTTTGGTTCACTGTTGGTTGAATGATTTGTAGAAGAACTCTACTGAAGAACTTTGCTGTCACTCTTTCAGGGTACTTTAAAAGTGCTTTTACTTTTATTCAAGAAGCTTTATATGGTTGAGTTCTGTCGAAAATTATTTAGAAATGAAGTCTTTTCTAGCATTGATATTGACAGAGGATGAACATGTCCAGCTTCTCTCACCCTACCTGATGCACACAGGAAGTTGATATTAGATTAGTGAAGGATTAGCACAGATTAGCTTTAACTAGGCATGATTATTAAACCTTAATTTAACCTGGATTGGACCAAATACACGTCAGTCAAAATGCAAATGAAATGAGAGTGCATTATGACATATCAATCATCTGGGGAAACACCTCATGATCAAAAACAGACCAAAACTTTATCTTCCAGGGAGTTTCTAAGGTACAAAGTAGGATTTACAGTATTCAGTATACAGGGGAACGAAAGTGTGTTTCTTTAGTGCTACGGTTTACACAGTAAGAACAAATACAAAAAAAAGATTTAAAAAAAATAAGACAGGTGCAAAGACATTTTCTCAACCAAATGTGAAATGTGAAAAAAAAATCCTTCCCGTTGGGGATTTCCCTGAAGTCAAGTAATCAATACAAGAGGATCAGTGGGGTTCAAAAGGTTAAAAGAGGACTAGAAGCCCAGTCCCTTGAGTCTGTTCCTTATTTTTAAGTTTTAAATATGTTAGTTACAAAAGGTGAAATAAATCAATGCTGCACCTTTTAATGTCTAATGTATTATTCTGCAAATAACTGCAGAGATTAAGACCCGGTCCAATGTCTCACCAAATGCACTCAGGGGACTCAGAATGAATAAAAGATCTCACAAGTGCTGGGTAGTGCTGGCTGTCCGCCAAGTGCAATTTGGCAGCCAAACTGGCCAAATGAAACCCTGGTATAGAAACAACTGCTCAGTACCAGTTCAGTTTCTCATCTCCCTGACTCTGAGGGAAGGGGGAGGGGGAGTGATTAAAACAATACATGAAGAAAATACAAATGTATAACACGGCTTCTGAATTTAAGAACTGATCGTTTTACCATAAACACAGGAGAGAATTCAATTCCCACACACTGTCAGCTTGGCCCTTTCGTCAGACATTTTTCCATGCACCTGTCTCCCAGGTTTGCATTAGACAACACTCAATGTTAGCGATAAACATGACATTAATGACAAAGAGATGTTACATATGGACAGACATGACACATACATATGTTCGTGCTGTCATATTTAATGTGAAAGGTGGTGAGTTGTTGTTGTTGTGTGACACAACTCCACACAAACAAGACTTCTTTTATGGTATAGGAATAAACTTCAGTTTATTTTATTATTTATATTTTGAGTTATTTGCTATTAATATGTTGTTTGGTCCTGTAATGTAGCTTGATCTTGTCCCACAAGGTCACCATTTGTAGGTTAGTTCATTATTCTTTGATGTACCAAGTACCTGCCCGACATTATGGCATAAACTATATTCAAACCCTGTTAAATGTTTACTTGTACATGAGTTCCCAGTTTAATCCAGTCCTTTTTCTCCCTTTTACATTCCTCCAGGTGGATCAAGTTTGAGGAGAAGGTGGAGAAAGGAGGTGAACGCTGGAGTAAGCCCCACGTGGCCACGCTGTCCTTACATAGCCTTTTTGAACTGCGGACGTGCATAGAGAAAGGCACCATCATGCTGGACATGGAAGCTTCCACTCTGCCCCAGGTTGTCGGTAAGCTGGCCTCAGGTCACCAGTCAACGTATATCAAGATACATTGCATTACACTCGGGTGCAGCTAATTTGCTTTGGCTTGTGTTTTTTGAGATGTTGTTAGGTACAATGCAAGGAGTGCTTTGACATTGTTCAGTGAGTTAAGGTTTAAGTTATCGGGTTTATGAAGCACATGATTTTTTACGCTGGAGACTGGGTCCATTCCATCTTATGCTTCAAGTCAGGGTTGTTTTTTACAAGAATTGACCAAGAACAGACCAAAATAAAGATCTCCCATTTAGAGTTGCACTTCCATAAAGTTGGGGTTGTTTCAAGAGACCGATTGTAAACAGAATGGTCAAAGCTCCAAATCCGACCGGCATTACGCTCCCTCAAAATTATGTATCCAATCTAAATGAGTTGCCCATTGCGGGAGACAGGGCACAAAAGGATAAAGTAATTGAAAGAGTTGCATTTAATGTTATTTAATAACTCAATTTCCAGCGAACATTACAGTTATACAAGTCTTTTTTTGGTGTGTTTATAATGTGAAAGTATTTTATTTTATTGTTTTACTGTTTCACATTGACATTGATGAAGGTCAACATGTTCATGCCTGTGACACAAGAACCTGTCTGCCAGTTGGATTTGATCTGCTCTGTGATGTTCAGTCTATTCAGACACATAACACACAGGGCTTAGAGGTTTTCTTCCTAGCTTTAAGAGTAGCAAAAGGCCAGAGCTCTAAGTCAAATCCAGCCTGTACTGTACTTCATGTTGGAACACTGAGGGACTCAAATAGTAGTTTTTAAATGGTCACACAAAAACCTCCTAATTTGAGGACAGCCAACCCTCTTCCTTTTGTCTGCATGAATGAGCAGGAGGAACAGTTACCACTTGCAGTGATTAATGTGAAGTAATTGACTGTGCTGCGTGGAGTGCACAGGCTGAGCGGAGCTGGGCCTCTTGCTTTGAGGCCAGCCGACTTGACTGATGGGCCATTAACAGCACTACCCCTCCACAAGAAGAGAAACTCCCCGAGGCTAGCTATCTGTCAGCATTCAGGCTTCTGACCTTCTTTTTAAAAATAGACAAGACCTTTTGATTGAGCTGTTTCATGATGCCACAAAGACTTTCATACAGGAGCATTACAGTCTGGGAGGCACTAATTGAGTCCTTACAAGTATGAAGAGACTTTTTATGGTGTATTTGCCTTGAGTTATGTTGTTACTAAATTGAGGTTGTTGGGTAAAAAGCAGCATGATGCTAAAAAATGGAGCCAAAATGAAAAGAGCAGAATTTCATTTTCATTCATTTTTGTTTAATATTGTTGCTCCTTAGAATTTTCATAAAAATATGTTGTTTTTTTTTGCTCTCAAAAAGCTCAATGAATTGATATAACAATGTAGTTAAATGCTTAAACAATTAGCGAACTTAACAAAAATGTATCAATAACAATTATTAAATTGCTCATGTTGCACATAAAGTAAAAATACCAAGCATTTATTAATTGTAGCATGTTGACATTGAGGCTTTTCTGGCTTTTAGAAACATTATGTCACTGTTAGTTGAATAAATAAGTGTTCCAACAAAATAAGCAACTGTAAGACATCTCCTTGGATTCTGGTTGTTGTTTTGTCTTAAATGTCGTGTGGTTAAACTCCCAAGTGTCAAAACTTTCTTCTCTCCAGAAAAAGACTGAAGTCATCTTTCTTCATCTTTTTCCTTCCTTCCCATCTCTCTGCATCTCCAGAGCTGATCACTGACAACCAGATAGAGATCGGCCAGCTGAAACCAGAACTGAAGGACAAAGTGATGTACACGTTGCTACGGAAACATCGTCACCAGACCAAGAAGTCCAACCTGCGCTCTCTGGCTGACATTGGCAAGACGGTCTCCAGTGCAAGTAGGCTGTTTTCCAACCAGGAAAACGGTAATACTGATGCCAGTTTGGTGCAGTCTTCTTCTTTTCTTTTTTTTTAAATGATGAAAAAAAACAACTAAATCAGCTATTTTACTCTATAATAAATTTAGCTGCACATAACAGCGTTACTGGGTTTTATCTAAGTTGGGACATGAGGTGTGTAGTGAGTTTTTAGGGCAATGAGGAATGTCATTGTGTGCGATAGGACACACTGCTGCCAGCGTTACCGTTACTATAGTCCTACTACTTGCTCACTAAATCTCATTTAGTGAAACTAAAGTATTTTTGCTAATTCATCACAAACATCATTAAAAACACTTTTAATGTACTCACTGTAGGCCACTGTACTAACTGCATTCACAGTTGCATCAGACTTAATTGATCAGAAGCACAAAGTGTGTCGGCACCTGTGAGAGCAGGCGGAACTCATTTCAAATTGACTTCAGCTGTAAATTTCAACACTAAAGAAATTAGTTCAGTGCATGAATTTATGACACAGGTGAGAAAAGTCCAGGGCCATGGGAAATCATAAAACTGACCCAGTAATTTGATAGGATATGACCAATGGAGAACTTGAGGGATTATTATTTACAGTAGTCAAAATCTCTGAAGTTGCTGATATGTGTTTGTATGATTCTCACTTCATTAACTTTTAATTTAATGTTGTATTTACAGTAGAATGTAACGCCTCTTCTCACAACACACGGCGGGCTGTCACTTTGCTTCACTAAAAGTTATCCTAGACAAACTATTACAAAGAGAGCAGAATTCTGATTCCTGCCAAAACATACACAAAAGTATTAAAACAATAAAAATGGGTGATTAATTGACTTAATCAGCAATTTAATAGGATTGTAGTTGCTGTATGAAAAGGCTTTGGTTGTATTCTGCATGTAGGGCTGATTGAAATTCATTCTGTTACAAAATCCTTTGTTAATGAAATTGAAATGAACAACTAATGAATATTTTACTCAGACGCCAGCAAGTAAAGACCTAATCAAACCTTATTAAACAGCAGCAAACCGAATATTCAATCAGTCTCTAAAGCGGTGAGATTTAAAGTTGAGGAAACGAACGTGAGGAAAGTGACGGCCCTAACGCACACTGATGTCTAACTGACATTAACGACACGTGTATGAGTGCTTTGATTGTAACACATTGAGTAACTGGATGTTTTCTGCGTTGACAATGTCATTAATTTGTTACCGGCCATGGGTCTTTGGAAAGTGAAGTCATTTATTACCTGCGATCAGATTTATCAAGCCGGTTTATGACTCTATCAAAAGAAAAGCTCCCTCTGTTCATGATCTGCTTTGTTGCGGTGTTCAAATGGAAACTCATCACGTAAAAGCCAGAGTCTCTTATCAAGATCACAGTACTGAGATAAAGAGTTTCACTGATTATTGTTGCAAAGTTGTAATCAATTAATGATTACTTAGTTTATTAAATCCAGTTTGACTCCTGTAAAGTGTTCCTGTCCAATGACCCACGGTCTCCTGATTTAATGACGTTACTCCTCTTACCTTCATGCTTCACAGAATGTAAAAATACAGATAAATCAGGTTTTACAGATCTTTTAACAGCCACTTGATTTTGCTCTAACAAATCTCTTGCTTTGGCTCTGTGGGCTCGTCAATCAACTCTCCTGCTTCTTCTCTCCCTTCCATCTCTTTTTCTTCCTTTTTTTGCTTCCCTGGATTGGGGTTTGATAACCTGCGGCTGCTACTAAAAGCTCGCAGTCCTCTTGAGAACTCTGTGACTTGCCTGTCGGGTCGCATATCAATGGAGGACTTGCAGACCCAAAGGAGTACCAGCATGGACTGGCTTAGTAAGTTCACTGGTCCCAGTCTACGTTCACACTGCAGACCACTGATCAGTTCCGAATCCCTGCTTGTGTTTGTCAACACAGAAACAATAACCAAAGAGTTCATATTTGTTCCTTTTTTGAGTTTTGACTAAACTGAGGTATCTTTTAAAAATACCAATTAGCTTGTTTATTTGGCTTTTTCTTTTTTTTCAGTTATATCACGCTCCTGCATATAACAACACTCCACCAAAATGATATTTTTGTCCATGAGACTCAGAGAGGAATTGGGAAATGTGACTGTGCAGCCTTTAGTTGTTGACACAGATTCAAAAACATCACATTTGTATCACATGTGAGTGAAAACAGTCAGAACTGGAGAACTTTCAGCTGCAGTTTGAATGTAGTCGTGACTTAACTGTAGTGTAAGATGTAACCCCACCTGTTATTCAGACCCAATGTATCAGTACAGTAGAACTCTATATATTAGTGTCATTGAATAGTATCCAGTTTATTTATTCCCAAAACTTTACTATATTTGGTTAAGATTTGGTATTTGATCCCTTATGTATTTCCCTGAAATGTAGTTGTTTTTTTACCCTTAATTACTGTAGCTACTTTATATAAGTACTACAGTTTCATCATTTATCCTGGCTGCATCATACTGACAAGCATGTTATTACCCACAATGCTCAGGGGGCAGATGTATGAAAGGCTACAGTGGCATCAGAATTTGCGCTTGTTGAGATTCGCACCTCTCTGGACACCTCTGGTCTCTTATCTCTGACAGCTCCAGGACCAAAGCAAGGTCACGTTCAGCTGTCAGATCTCTGATGCTGGAGTTGACGAGCTGAAACCAAAAGTCAGCAGAGCATCAGTCAGGGTCTTCTGTCCATCTGCTTCAGATGAGGACAACATTTAATGGAAGACTTTGATTGAAAGATGGACACTAAGGGCCTTTTCACACCACGTCGGCGTGTTGTCAGTCTGACAGGTAGTCTTCTGTCGCAGTTGAATGGAGAAAAATTAATGAACAGATTAATTTCGTTGCCGCTATAATATTAATAATGTGGCTTTACTACCTGAGCCCTACGTGCTACGGGGGGAGGTTCCTCACCTGTAATTTTGGTTCGAATCAAACTGAAAAGTCAGAGAGTCCGGACCGAACAAGGTAAATGTGAAAGGCCCTAAGATATCAGATCTTCTCAACAGTAAAGCTCCTGATTATTTCTTACAGAGTTAAGGATGGATGTACAAAATGAAAACTGTTGGGGGGGTTTTCATATGTCATCCTAGCTTGTCCCCCACAAGCCGAACAAGCTTAAAGAGAGATGTTTGAAGAAGAAGAATTTCATTCTTGTAGAATAAAGTTGGCCAATCAATAACTGCTCTGTAATTTGAGATTTGAGCATGTTAAAGTATAAAGTTTTGGCGTTGTAGGGCATTAAATACTATATCAAAAACCCTTCGTGGAAAATGGTTGAACATGAATATGTGAATAGCAATGTTGTGTGTTGTTTGAAGTTTTAGGGGAGGCTTTACTTTACATTGATCTTAGAAAATATTGTGGGTGCTTTACATTCTAATTACAAATTTCAGACAGGAAGTGGCTGACTCCTGACTTTGACTGGAACAGCATTAATCTTGCCAATTTTCTAGATTTTCAGCAGGTTGTATTTAGATCCAGTTACTGTCCCTTTTAGTCAGTGAATATCTGAGTGGAAGATGTTTTCAGCTCGACTTAAACGTTAGCTTGAACAGAGATTGTAAAGTGGTAAGGAATTTATCCTCTGGTGTGCTCCAGCCTTTGTTGAAGAGGTGATAGATAATGGTGACTGAAATCTCTTTATGCTTTTGTCCCATGGTTTGCATGAAGACCGCTGTTGCCTTTTTATTCTTTTCGGCGCTGCATGTGGAGCAAACTGTCTGGGCCACTGTCTTTTCTTGGGTCTCTGCCTCCTTTTCCATGCAGTTCTCAGATCCTGGTGAAGGTGAAGCTGGTGTAACTGTTCAGAGTTGATGTGTTTTAACAGATAGTCCCACCACAACTCACCGGAACCTGACCTCCAGCAGCCTGAACGACATTTCTGACAAACCGGAAAAAGACCAGGTGAGTCAACAGGATCATTTTATGTTGGAAATCCATTTTTGTTGATCTTGATTTTGTCTTTACTGTTACTGTAGTATTTCTGCACTGCAGTTACCACTGATCACCTGTCAGTCATACTATCATCACACCTGCCATCATATGTAATGAAGTCAATGAGTTTCTATAGAATTAGTTTTTTGTCATGCTACTGGGCAGTCAAAGAGTTCACGGTTTGCAGAAGCTTGGCAGACTGTGTCACACTACTGGAAATTTGAAATGCATCAATGTAGACAGAAAACGGATATAAAGTTTCAAATATAACCGCTTTCATCAATTTGGGTAAACAGTTGAATCAGCTGTGTCGTGTCACATTGAATTTACACCACAGGTCAGATTCTGTATGTACCAGATAAATCAGTGAATTGTGGAGATGATAACATATCTCACTGCCTCTCCAAATTTCCAGATTTTAATTAAATTCAGTTGTCTTGACTGGGGCCAATGAAGTAGTGGTTTTGGCTAATGAACATTTATACCAGGTCTTATAGATATAAAATAAGGCATGATTCATGGTTTATTACTGAGAGACCGATTTGAGCGGATAATTTAGGAGGAATATGCCATTTCCACCATATTTGGTGTGTTTTTCTCCCCAACTGAAAGTCAAAAGCAAAGTGGTGAATTGGTCCAGTCATGTGCAGGAAAAGGGCAGTAAAGGTCAAAGTGTCAATCCTTTATCTTGCAGCGTAATTCAAATGACATGTGTCTTAGGACAGAAAACAGAACCGCGGGCTGGCACTGCAAAGCTAACATAGTTAGCCTGATATAGCTTCATCCACTGCAGAGCTGGAGAAACCAGTCAGAGCCGACTGTGCATGCTGGTTCAGAGCATAGATAACATTGTCTAAAGTACATTGTTCCAACCACTGCGTCATCACCCAGCCTGCTGCAGCTGCTCTGAACCTGCCGCAGCCAAGTCTGTAAAACTGTATTCAAGTTGCTTATGTCATTTCTGTACTCAGCTTAGCGTTTTATTGAGAGTCTGTAGAAAATCTGAATAAACTTTTCCTTTTAATGGTCAGTGTGGAGATTTTGTAGCTTGAAGGGGCTTCAGGGAGGACGACGCTTAGGCCAAGGATCTTTGGTACAATGAATAACAGAGTAAAGACAGAAATAATCTATGACTCTCTTTCTGTTTCTAAGTTACAATGGAAAGTACACACCTAAACACACACACCTTGCAACATGTTTTCTTCTCCTTTGCCCTCTGGTATTTGAGTAGCTCACACTATCTTATCCGTCCTGCTTTATAGGCGAGTATGTGTCTGGAAGAATATCACAACGGTCTACCTCATTAAATTAAAGTGTAGCAGATGAAATACCATAGCCCCAGTCCAGTCTGTCCGAGTGGGTCAGAGAGAAAATGTAAGCTGTATAAATGTAATTGTATTTGAAGGTGTTGGGTTGATAACCTTTGTTAAAAGCAGCTGTTGTAGTGACTTACACACTGAAACTGGTGCCTTGGTGTTTTTCAGAATGGGTACTTCATACTGTAAGCTCCATTGACTCTGATGGTGGAATAGTTAGTTTACCACAGTTCACAGCAGCCATTTGTTCATATGGTCGCGCCCCAGACCAGCCTCTGGGGGAAGAGAATTAGGTCAGACCGACCCAGTAAGTCCTCCTGTGGGACAGAGTAGGAAAGAGACAACTGGACAGGAAGCACATCTCCTAAACTGAAGCTGTTCCACACCCACTCAGCCTATAAATAACAGTCAGAAGTTTCCTCTGTGGGACAACATGCAGTGATCATTTCCACACTGGCCACATGTCTGATGACTTGGTGCTTAACGATAAGGACAAGATGGAGATAGAGACAAGAGCCAGGCGGATTCACATCCAAAGACTGGAGCAAGATTAGAAGCACAGCTGAATTATGAACACTGTAGTTACATGCGTAAAAACTTTGGCTCATCGCTGGACTGTCCTGAAGGCCAACATTGTGTTACATAATTAGAGAGTCAGATTATTCAAATGACAAACCATATACAAATTCTTCATCACATACCTCTGCTGGTGCTGAGCCATGCAGATAGTTTTTAGCTGTATTTGCCCAGGTTTTGAGACATCCATCTTTGAGATTTCTGAAACTGCCCCTACATAAAACATTAATCGACAACGTCTTTCTAGAAATAATGTCCAGTAACCCACAGAACTACAACCAGTTTTCATTGGAACTACTTTTTACGAAAACAATAGTCCCTATGAAAACTGTTGACGACGTGTTGGGATGGTGGTAAAAATCTCTGACATATGCTCAAACCTGGGTATATCAGTACATCATCACTCATCACTACATACCACTAGAGGTAAGTAAGAAGGTAATTTAACATAAAAAACAAGGAAATGTCATTCAATATCTTATAAGCTTTTACATCTCAGGTGTTCAAAGACAAAAACACAACAAAAAAAGTAGATTTCATGTCTGAGAGAATTGAATTTGAGCCTCATACTAGTTCAGAAATCCTCAGGAACAGATTTGGGTATACGTAGTTTATGGGGGCAGTGTGGTGTGGATTAGCAGTGATTGGACTCGGGTCAGAGTGTGCAGTTACACAGGTTTAACCTCTCGACTCAATCATTTACAGACAAACCCATTGCCAAAACGGCTCAACAGCCTCTGATTGGATCTGTTTGGATCTCACCACTTGAAGGTCACAAGTTTAGCGGACTTAAGTCCTCAGAGGTTGATGGCAGCGATCCTGCCAGTACATGATCTGGGTGTGGCGGGCATGATGACAAGTGAAAGACTCCATGTTGTTCTTTTTACCCTGGTTATACTTTCTGGGTGGTTTTTTCCCCCCCTTGTTGATGTTAGAGAGGATAAAAATCTCTTTATTTACAATATAATTCTTTCTTTATCATCTTTGAAAGCATACAAATCTTTGGACATTGGACATTTGCACCCTGGTGGTCCTACTAGTTGCCACTATGCATTCATGTTTGTTATTGTTAGTTTGCAGAAACTAATTTAACGTTGAAACGGTTGAGTGTTGTCTTTCTGGTGTTAAGTTGCTGTAGTGTAGAGGCGATTTATGTATATGTATATTTTATGTGAAGAGCTGTTGAAGAAAAGAGTATAATTCAAACTGACATTGGTGTAGAAAATACTTTTATGTGACCATCCAAGACACAGATGTCCTTTGAATTGTCTGTGTCTTAGTAAATGTTTCCTGCCTGTTCTCTGCTGTTTTGAAGTTAATATATAACACAGTAGTTTTCCATGACAATCTTATCTCGATTTTTATGATTCATTGTCTTTGAAGTTTTATTTATTAATTATCAATCTGTTCATAGGGGACATCTTATGAAGCAAAATCACTGGTATGTTCCTTTAACCCTGATCTCCGTGGTATCAGAGAGTAGTAGGTAAAACAGTGTCTTAGATCCAACGCAACATATTAATTTTGATTCATATTTACACTCAACTGCACGGCAGAATTTCAGATTGTAAATGAGTCAGTCAGTGTTGACACAAAAGCTGTTAAAACACGTTTGAAGCAGTTTCTCAGTCTCAGTCTTCAGAAAATGAGTTGTGGCAGATAAAGAGAGCTGTGACTGACTCAAAGACACAATTGCAGAACTCGAATGTCCTTTGGAGATAAAGTGTTGAACCTGTGGAGCTCAGCAGGTGTCTGAACTCCATCTTCATACATCTCAGCCCCGCCATGACAGAAAGAAATACACCTCATGTTACGACTTGTTCCTTTGGTATTTAAGCTGAATGGGATTGTCCTGTTTGATATAGGTTGTTTAATTCGGTGTGCGCTGTGTTGGATAGCTTGCTGGTGTGAACATAACATTTAATGTCTCCTCCTGTTCTTCTCTTTTGTGCTTTCAGCTCAGGAACAAGTTCATGAAGAAGTTGCCGAGAGACGCCGAGGCCTCCAATGTGCTGGTGGGGGAGGTGGACTTCCTGGACACGCCGTTTGTGGCGTTTGTTCGTCTGCAACAAGCTGTGATGCTGGGAGCCTTAACAGAGGTCCCTGTTCCCACAAGGTGGCTGAGATTCATGTCTGAACTCCAGGAATTCAGCTAAAGTTTAACGTTAGGAAGATGCATCAGTCCAGAATTTCCATGGAGACAGTTGTAGTTGTCTAGGTGCAACACATATATTTTAAGGCTTCATAACATCAGAAATCTGTGAAGAACACTTTTTATAATATCAAAAAGTAAGAAAATCGACACAATAAAATCATTAAATATTTTCAGGTATATGTAATATTATGTTTGTTACCTTAATTCATAAAGAAACTTAATACACAATTGTAATTTAAAGACAATTTCAAGAAAACTGAATATTATGAGTTTCACAAATGTATCATTTATTGCAGAGCTTTTATAAAACATTGGCTTCGTGTGTAAAGGTGATTGTGTCCACTTACCTCCATAAAGCAACATAAGCAACACTGAACTGGTTTCTGTTGTAACCAAGGAGCCATAAAGCTATTTCATTTTCTGTAGGTCTTGGAAACTTTTCAAGCAGTTCTGATGAACTAGAAAATGTTGTATATAACAATGTCCTTAAGGAATTTCTCAGCCATGTTGATGCATGTAATGCGTCACCATTATGGCCATCATAAACACCCTTTAAGGTTTTATTGTTACAGTATAGCTTGGAAAGTACTTGTGAGGTATTTGAGTGGATGGCTGGTATATGCAGCAGCCTCCCTGCAGTCAAAACAGAATGACAACATGTCTTTATGCTTGGAGTAAATGTGTCCACAGCTTAGAAAGAGTAACACAGGCACCTTCCTATGAGAGTTTGCACTGTTGTATAGATAAAGTAAAGATGCTGTAAACCTTAACTCAAACAATGATGCTGTCTCGCTTCATTGTGGATTTATTTATTTCAATTTAAAGTTAAACCATTTCTATATGATTTTGTCCCATTTGCAGATTTTTATTCATCCTCCTTGGACCCAAAGGCAAAGCCAAGTCGTACCATGAGATCGGCAGAGCGATCGCCACGCTGATGTCAGATGAGGTTAGACTGCCATTAACACACATCATCTGTGTTATACTTTAATGCTGACAGTGAAACTCTAATACACACATCAAAATTAGATCTTTCATGTGACCCAACATTTTCACTCACAATATTTATGCCTTTGTGTTTTGACAGTTAATGCCTCATTTAGCTTGTTCCGTACAGAGAGTAGACAGTATAAGAGGAACTTCTTGATGCAGTCCAGCATAATACCCATGTTATAAAGACTTTGTGAACCATTGTTGTCTGATTTTTGCTGACACTGTGATTCAACTCTATGGTAATCATTGGGGTCGTAGTTTCTGGTACGGTTGTATTCATTGGATTGAAAAGTTTATTTTTGTTTACCTATTATTATTATTATTACCATTAATCTCTGATGTAAAGATTATTCTACAATCTCTGAATAAGGTAGTGAACCTTAAATTAACCATGGAAAGATCTGTCGAGAGAGGTGGTTTTTTTTTTTAGGGTTTATTATATCAACATTTTTAGTATTTTGGCTGCTTCTTCTATGCAAAAGAAGTAAAAATGTATTTGAAATTAAAAGTCAGAAAGAAAATCAAAGTTAGTGTATTCAGACACATGTTGTAGGCTCTTCATAAAGTCTGTAAACTCACAGCTGTACAGTATGTGAATTGCGTCGTGTTCATATTTTATTGATAAAATGCACCTCTGTCCCTCCCCTTTAGGGTGATCAGTTCTACATTGCTTCATTGGTGCATTTACACCCGAGGATTGTGTTGTGTTTTTGGTGCCTGGAGTGTGGAGGATCTCACTCTCTTCCCCATTTATTAATCTTCAGATCTGATATTACAGTTCACTGCCTGGTGACACTGCATGCTTTGACAGGTCTCTTTCACACTTGAATGCCTCGTCCCTCATCTGTGTTCAGGTCTTTCATGACATTGCGTATAAGGCCAAGGACAGACAGGACCTGCTGGCTGGTATCGACGAGTTCCTGGATGAGGTGATCGTGCTTCCTCCTGGAGAGTGGGACCCAGCCATCAGGATAGAGCCCCCGAAATCCCTCCCCTCCTCTGACAAAAGGTCCGTAAACACATATAAACATGAAGCAGTCCGACTTTCTAGTGTGCACTTCTTTGTCTTGTATGAACAAGAATTGGCAACTAGTTTGTTAGCCATATTAGGATACAGATATTTGAGAGAGAGTACAAGTAGTAGACTAGTAGAGCACACATACAGCACTTTATTTTCTCATGCTGGAGGGGGAACACAGTATGGAGACGCAAATTATTTCACTTTCTGCAGATTGGCTTCTTAAAACTGACATGTCAAATCATTTAAAAAACATTTTAGAGGATTATAAAAAGTGACAGCAGCCCAAAGTTGTAACTCCAGGAAAGATTTCCTTGTTGTGACACCACAAGTGTTCACTGATTCTATACTAGTGTGCTGGTCATTTATTAAACCTCCACACACACACAGGAAACACTGCAATAACGACAGGCATGTGCAGGTAGCACAGCGGTACAACAATGGAAACACACAAATAATCAGAGTACATTTAAGAACAACTTTGTGGTAAAAGCAAGTTGTGAAAACTGAGAAAATGATAAGAGTACAAGACTATCTCGCATTAAACATGTAAGAAGCCACACCTGTTCTGGATGCTGTGTGTGCAGTAACTACATTATGTTAAAGAAGAGCAGTGGTTGCAAAAATCACTGAAGTGCGTCCAGATGTACAGCACAGTGTTCAATTATGAACGAGCAGCAGTGGGTTTTATTTAAAGGTGCAGTTTTACTCAGTAAAGCAGGAACATTTCAGCTGCTTATGTGAGCGCAGATCGATTCGGCTGTTTAATCACATAACACACATCAACATCATCTGATGGACAACACAAGAAAAGAGGCGTCACATGCTAACATTTATTTTCATGGCTGCTTAAATGCTAAAAAAAACTGCATGCTGTGTAAACATCAACAGACATTTTAGGTGTGACCTGCATCATAACTATTTTCATGTAATAAAATGTTAATCACAGGTAAAGTGCCTGTCAGACTCAACAAAACTGTATGTATTTTTGTGTATTTTAGGAAAAACATGTATGCAGGAGGGGACTCTCAGATGAATGGAGATATGCCTCATGATGGAGGTCACGGAGGAGGGGGGCACGCTGTAGGAGACGAGCTGAAGAAGACTGGAAGGTATGAAACAAATATTTTTTTAAATAATGTTTTTTATATGAGAATTGATAGCTATATTAATTTGCTAAAATTACTAAAACTGGACACGGAGCATTGCATTACCTTTCAAACATGATTGAATAGTCAACGGTGTAAAATTTAGGCAAAACAATGTGTTTCTTTCAAGCACAACCTGTAGTACAAATATGGGCACTCAACAGCTAAATGAGAGTTTAAAACTACTGTACAGTGAACAATGAGTGCAGCATATAGATATCTTATAGATATCCATGTAAAAAATGTCTTGCCCTTACTGTGCTTATGATTCAGCGTTACAGTGTTAGATATATGTCACGTTTGGTCAACTGAAATGAGTCATATATTGCAGTTCTCTGGGTCTGCATATTAATACTGTAAATTCATATTCAAGATGTTGTTTTTGTTGTGCTTAGTATTCCACATTGTGGAAAACAACCTTTTGTTTCTCTGTTTTCAGGTTTTGTGGGGGTCTCATACTCGACATCAAAAGAAAAGCGCCTTTCTTTGTCAGTGACTTCACAGATGCATTTCACATTCAGGCCTTGTCCACCATTTTGTTTATTTACCTGGGAACTGTGACAAACGCCATCACCTTCGGTGGTCTGCTGGGGGATGCTACAGAAAACATGCAGGTCAGACTGACATTTGAAGCTTTAACAGTTTGTTAACAGAGTGATTACCAGTTATGTTCTGAATGACTCCCTAACTGTTCCCCTCTGCGTGTGCAGGGCGTGCTGGAGAGTTTTCTGGGCACAGCTATCACCGGAGGGGTTTTCTGTCTGCTGGCTGGCCAGCCTCTCACCATCCTCAGCAGTACCGGTCCTGTTCTGGTGTTTGAACGGCTGCTCTTTAATTTCAGCAGGTACGTTCTCCATTTTCTCAGTTTGTCAGAGGCCCAGTTACAATTCATAGATGATTTAGGGCTTGAAAAGTACTTTATCATCAGACTAAACTTTGCTTGGTGACAGTCAAAACGCTCCAAACATCTGTACCATGTGAACCAATAATATTGACACAATTGTTTTTAATGTAAGTCATGCCAGTGCAGAGTGTCATGGCCGCTGTTAGGAAAATTAAAACTTTTTTTGAGAAAAATATTGACATATTTTAAGTCTTTTCACATCTTTACAGTTGAAATATTTTGACAAATCATTTCAAGATTTTAATACTCAGACGCAGTAAGCAGGTGAGACCAGTCTGTCAGCTTTCATGTGTCAAATGAGAGATTTGATATTTTTTGTCTTGACATTATCCCTTATTCTTAAAAACACTGACTGGTTTTCTTTATTCCCAACAGTGGTCCTAACATGTATGAAAGATCAAATACATTTCACTGACTATTATTGAATATTTGTGATGTTTTTTTCCATGCAGAGATAATGACTTTGACTACCTGGAGTTCCGCCTGTGGATCGGCCTGTGGTCGGCGTTCTTCTGCCTGGTGCTCGTGGCCACTGATGCCAGCTTCTTGGTTCAGTACTTCACCCGGTTCACTGAGGAGGGCTTCTCCTGTCTCATCAGCTTCATCTTCATCTATGATGCCTTCAAGAAGATGCTCAAATTAGCTCACCACTATCCCATCAACTCCGAGTTTAAGATGGAGTATATCACACAATATGACTGCCTCTGTATGGCCCCTGCTGTTCTAGGTGAGATGTTGTTTAACTGAGCAGTTGTTCGGCTGAGTGTGTTTGATTCCACAAACTGATACTGATTAACCCACTGGATGTTGCAGGTTTTGACATCCTGTTCATGAGATGGTTTCTCTAAAAACTATCCCAGTTTGCATTCAGGTAGTTTTATTTGTACAAGTTCAGCATCAAAATTACAAACAGGTTTATTGCCAAGTAGGTTTTCACATACAAGGAATTTGTCTTGGTATTTTGGTGCATATCAATACAACATTTTTATTTTTTCATGGAGTGTTTATTTAGACAGACGGCATAATCACTCACTTTAGCTTGTTTGGTTGTAAGAAGTAATTACAGTCTATGGGCTGCTGAGTTGGTTTTGGCAGATATTTCTATGGTGTGATGGTTATAATGAGCATTTTGTTTTTGTTGTGACTATAAAACAGTGAACAAGCGCTGTTGATCAGTCTTTAATACAACACAGCATGCCTCTTTATTCTATTTTCTCATGGAGGATGGGAGATGAAGAGGGGGCAGCCCTGAATTACTGTTAATCCCCTGCTGCTTTCAAAAATATCTCTCTCTGACACACACACACACACACAGAAATATGCTATTCCCCATGCCGCTCCACAGAGTACAGTGCATACCAGAGGCTTACTTATGACGAGTGAGCAGCTGACACATCATCAAAACAGGCTGGTGTAGCACCAACAGTAAGTCAGGGAAATTCTTGGCTGGAGTCAAAGCCAAGCTAGTGGGTTGGGTCAAAACTTTGGCCCAGAGTGAAACATCTTTTTTTTTTTTTCAAATATCTTAAATATCTTTAGGACATTTAATGCCTTTTTTTAGACAGCAACAGCAGAGAGACCAAAGGAAACGAGGGAGAGACAGATGCAACAAAGGTTCCCAGCCGCACTTGAACATTGTGGTTCACTGTTAGCATGTTAACCACTGAGCCACGGTGGCATCTCCAGAGTGATGAGAGAGAGATAAGCTAACATGCTAAACTATATAACTATACCTATGGCGGGATATATGCTAAGTGAGCATGTGAACATGCATGCTACATTTAGCATTTAACTCAACGCACGACTAAGCCTGAAAACAGCTGAGCTGAGTCAAAAAATGGCTGATGCATAAACGATAAACTCTTTTGCCCCCCCCCCTCACTATAGCTGTATGGGGCTATTATTGCATGGTTTTAGACACAGTCTTGTTGCTTTGGAAACTTGTTCGTTGTTATGCATGACAAATTAAAACTTACTAAAGATGCACAGGTGAAGTGATAAAAAGCAGTTTTGTTTCTGCAGAGAACAGTACAGACATCATCGGCGATCCTTTAGAAGGTACTTCAGTCTGGTACTGGAACAACACTGATCTGGTAAGTGTTTCCTGTTTTTATCGCTGATTAACGTTATTTCAATCATCTTCACTTTTCTAGTGATGTTGGTCCTGAACGCCAAACTGTCCTCATTGATATTTTATGTGATATGTCATCTATGCTATTGTATGCTGTCTCAACCATGCAGTAGCTCTAATATACTGTAGTGTACTGTGTATATTTTACTGATTTACTTCAAGCAGCATTCAAGCCGAAGGACTTTGGTCTGACAATCTTGAAAAGACTTATTGGGTCACAGATCACATACCAGCCGCTAGTGGAGAGATAACGAGAAAATTGAAGGAGACACTTGTGTTGTGTTTGTCAGTTCAGCAATGTTATAAGGAAAATAGAACAGTGTGATAAGCACATTGTTTCCAGTTTGAGGTTACTGTGACACAAGTTGGTCTATATCTCTCTTTACTTAAAGTCTGAGACAGTTATCAGTCAACTCTTTTCTGCCTCTTCGCTACAAGAAATGTTACGCTACAGTACTTTACCTGAAAGCCCTCTATTGTATCTGTCACAGCTTTAGTGGGACACTCATTTGCATGAATAACTGTTTCTAACCGTGATGCTCTTTGTTTCCTCTGTGCAGCCAATGAACGCCACGTGGTCGTCCCTCACAAAGACAGAGTGCTTAAAGTACAAAGGGGAGCTGGTGGGGAAGGCCTGCGAGTTCGTCCCAGACATTTCCCTCATGTCCTTCATTCTGTTCTTTGGCACTTACACCTGCTCCATGTGTCTGAAGAAGTTCAAGGGCAGCCCGTTCTTCCCCACCACCGTGAGTCCGCCGTCAGCCACCCTAAACTAATATAATCCAACGGGTCATCTGTCAAGGAAATGACAAACTTTGTCAAATGTTTGTGTTAACTTTCACCCAGGTGAGGAAGCTCATCAGTGACTTTGCCATCATCCTGGCCATCTTCATCTTCTGTGGAGTGGACATGCTCGTAGGGGTCGAAACTCCTAAACTCATCGTGCCAACTGAATTCAAGGTGAGGCCCTCCCTGCCACATAAGTGCTCAAGCTTAATGCACAATTCAAAAGCATTTTGGTCTGGTGTATTGCTTCATAAAACATCACAAGATTCCAATGGACTCTTGTGAAAAGGACATTTTAATTAGCTTTGGACAAAAACATCTGCCAGATTAATGTCATGTAAACCAAACAAATGGGTTTCAAAACAGTTTCTGTCTGTGTGTTGAGCACAAATGCCACTTTGTCTAGTTGACATGTTGGAGCTTCTGTCTTCCTCATAGCCAACAAGTCCGAACCGGGGCTGGTTTGTGCCCCCGTTCGGAGGAAACCCCTGGTGGGTTTACCTGGCGTCGGCTCTTCCTGCCCTGCTGGTCACCATATTGGTCTTCATGGACCAGCAGATTACTGCTGTCATCGTCAACAGGAAGGAGCACAAGCTGAAGGTAAATAAGAAACATATGTATTCTAAGCCAGGTGGTAATGTGTGACCCAGGAGATGAAAGTCTTTGAAATGCTAAATGTTATTGCTGTTTTAAATCTTACGGAGTTCAAAGGGTGGATGTACTGCATGTGAGTCGTTTCTGTACTACAGATGGGAGGATGTGTAGTGCAGTGATTGGCTGTTCTCAGAACATGACCAAACATTTGTGCAGGACTTTGCAGCACAACTTGCATAATATATTGCTGTGAAATGCTCGAATCTGCATATTTCATATTGTAGAATGTGTTTTAAAATAGAAACCAAACTACAACAAAAAAGGTTTTCAGTAAAACAGAGAGGCTTTTTTTGTTCGTCTTCCCTGATTTATGTGAAGTAAAGATTTCGTTCATCCTTTTCCCACAACAAACTGCAGTTTGTACAGGACACTGGCTACCTTCACACTGTAGTTAAATATTGTTGTCATTCTTCTCATGGGAGTGAGAGATGTTTCATGGCAGTGACTGAAATAGTTCAGTTCAAAAAGCAGCTACTTCAGACGTTCCGAGAGTCACGGCCGAAGTTGACTTATTATTTCTTTGATGTGACTTGACAAGATAACTGCCGAATCATTTCAGAGCACTTTGTGTCTCTTCTGCTACTGTATTAATCAGCATATTATATGATCAAACCACACAAGAGCTGTGTGTTTGGGTTTTAGGCATGCCTGTGTCTGCAGCTGTGCTCTGCATACTGTTTTTGCCTGAGCATGCACATTAACCTTTTAACCTCGAGTTTGTCTGTACCAGAAAGGGGCAGGTTACCATCTGGATCTGTTCTGGGTGGCCGTTCTGCTGGTGATTTGCTCCTTCATGGGTCTGCCGTGGTACGTGGCCGCCACCGTTATCTCGATCGCTCACATCGACAGTCTGAAGATGGAAACCGAAACGTCGGCTCCTGGAGAGCAGCCGAAGTTCCTGGGTGTGAGGTAAGACATGGTGCAATATGTTAGAGAGTGAAGACCATAAACTGAGTGTTTTATTAGTAGATGTTTTAAATATTTTCATCTGGATCAACATCAAGTGCGCATAACGACAGACAACCATAGAATTATTAGAGAATACCAACATCCTGTCTGGGAACATTGGAGCGCTACACAATGATGAAATGAATGTAAAGGATGAACTGATTCATAGTAAATTAAATTGACCCTGTTGCTGTAGCACCACCTATAGGTGAGCTGCCTGCAGCTTTTACATAAACACTCAGAGAAGTTGTGTGCACATGTCATAAGTTGCAGTTATGACAATTTAATTTGGCAACCAACGCTAATAGAAAGCAGTACAGCATATCAAAAACACAGATGGATAACCTTTGGGCCTCTAAATATATATGTCCAAGTGTTTCATGTACCGAATTAGATGATATTTTTTAGGAGGATTGTAAATGGTGGACGTATTTCTTTTCAGGCATAAATGTGTGTGGTTTATACTGAAGGATTAGCTTTGAACCCAGCAATCCAGGAGAAAGGAATTTTGCTTTTTACAGAAACATCTTAAAAGCAAAATTAACAGAACAAATCTGTTCTTCTTTGGCCTACCGTTTGACTTCCTACTAAACATACACCCCTAGACCAAAAAGTAGTGGGGAAATAATCTGTCCTTTTCATCCCCATCCATTAGCACCTCCATGAACCAAGTTGCATAATTGGCAGTATTAAATCATTACCACGTTCTATACATGCTGTTGCCGTTGTGTTCATTAATATATGGTAAAGACACTTTCATTTTCTTCCTGTTTTGAGAGTTTTGTTTTGTTTTGGTGTCTGTTAACCCTAACCCTCCACAGCCTCCTGATGTGTCAGCTGTAAGCTGAACTAACAAACACCAACTTTGAACTTCCTACAAATGTTGTGGTTGTCTTTGCTTTGGCTACACTGAATGACATTTGGGAAATTATTGAAATCCTCAAGTAATCAGCTTCTTTATTCAGGCTTTTCTGGCACATTATTTTTTGTAAAAGAGGTTTAAAAAAAATTGAAATAAATCAATTATACCAAACAGACATTTGCGTTTTGTTCTTGTTATAACTGTATTTGTTTTCCCTCTCCTTTTGTTGCAGAGAGCAGAGGGTCACTGGTGTGGCGGTGTTCATCCTGACAGGACTGTCTGTATTTATGGCTCCTATTTTGAAGGTAATTAATCGGATTGTCTTCTGTTGTTACTCACTAATTCTCTAAAGTTTAATCTTTTCATCTTTTTAATAGACAGCAGATGGAAATGAACTTTATAACATTTTAAATGTCGACAGTATCTGTAATAGACCTGCTAAGTTACAGATTTATTCAAGGAGAACAGCTTGACACTGAGGGACGAAAACAATTCGATCCAGCCAAAAAGGAATACCAATGTCTGATCAAAATAGTTACCTCATTAAGGTTAAGAAACAAGCCCTTTCATCCCACTTAATCAAACTATTGTAGTCTGACAAAAAAAGCCTTTGCTTTTTTCCCAGCTTAGGCTTTAAGATTAAGATCATAATTGTGCACATTTGCTTTAAATAAATATTGTTGAAGCAGCTTTTACTTCAAAAGCTGGAATGGCTGATTTTTTTCCCCCACATTAACCTTAAATATTGTGCTTCACACGTTTTAGAGAATACAAAGCTGTGTCTCTGAATGTAAATCACAGTTACGTCTTCTGAACTCGTGTTTAAAAATGTATTTAAGTTTACATTTATGTGCATTTATTTTTCTCTCTTTGTTTTACCTAGTTCATCCCCATGCCTGTGCTGTATGGAGTCTTCCTATACATGGGAGTCGCCTCTCTCAATGGAGTTCAGGTAAATCACCACCTGACACACGTCATGTTAGCAGTATTTGCAGGTGAAATCTGAGCGGAGACTGACCTCCAAAATTTAAACCTTATTTATCAAACTATCCAGTAAACAGTGCAAACCAGTGACGAGCTGTTACTGTGATGCGTTCATGCACGCAGTGCATCCTGTCATGTGTATTTGTACCTCTTATCTGTCTGTAGTTTATGGATCGTCTCAAGCTGCTTCTGATGCCAGCGAAGCATCAGCCGGACCTGGTTTACCTGCGACACGTTCCCCTCAGGAAGGTCCACCTCTTCACCTTCATCCAGGTCCTTTGCTTGGCTCTGCTCTGGATCCTCAAGTCCACTGTAGCCGCTATTATATTCCCTGTCATGGTAAGAGACATTTATATGAAGATTCTTACCAGTATTCAATATCTGTGAGCCTAAAATGTTATTCTCACTACTGATTATTCTGTTAATTGATTTTGTGATTAATTGCTAATAGTTTAGTCTGTGAAATGTAAAGAATGATGAGAGATGCCTGTCACGGGTTTTATCTCATCAGTAGAGGGAGTTTGTATATGTATATTAGTGTAGGTTCAGGTTTTTAGGGGATGAGTGTGAAAATGGAGCCTGGTTTGAGCTGCTTTTATCTCTGCTCGCTCACGATCAGACACTGAACAGTCAGGATTGTTTATTCGAGTGATAAATGAGCGACGATTGTCAGGGTGTTTTTACATAATAACGGACGGTTCAGGGTCACTAATGCAGCACTCAAGACTTTATTATGCGATTCATTGCACTTTGTGTTGTGGTTATTGTTTTTAGGCAGAAAGTGACAAGTAGCAAGTGTTTATAAAGTTGTGTATCAAAGTCTTTATTAACCTGTCCGTGTTTCAGATCCTCGCTCTGGTAGCCGTCAGGAAAGCGATGGACTACATGTTCTCCCAGCATGACCTCAGCTTCCTGGACGATGTCATCCCAGAGAAGGACAAGAAGAAGAAAGAGGACGAGAAGAAGAAGAAAAAACGAGGAAGCATAGACAGCGATGCCGAAGACGTAAGGGCTTTGAGTTTTCAACCCCTGTTGGGAATATACTTGTTTTCCTTGCCGAAACAAGCAAATGCCTTATTCTTCATCAGTTTCTTATAATTGGTTTTACACGACAGCCCATTCCCAAGTCTGTCAACCTCACCAACAACCTCCATATCTGCTCCCAAATCCCAGTTTTCTTTCTTTGCAACAGCATGCTCCATTTGAGGGTTTCTCCACCAGGTCTACAGACGTCAGTTTCCTTCACGCACCCGCTGTCTCGTGTTGTGAAGTTGTCTTTCTCTGATTTTCAGTTGGTGTAAAGTAGTTTCCCCAATGAGTGAAGATGAGAAAGTTTTGACAATAAATCATATGCTAGAATTCCCTTGTGCCATGCCAAAAATCTTAGAGATACTAGATATACTAGATATGTCTCATTTTCAGTGATTATTTATGCCTCCTCAGTGGAAACAATAAACATCCTGCAGATTTAGGTTTGTGTTTCGGCTACTGGAAGTCATTAGTCAGATGTGCGCACGAAGCAACAAGACATTTCTTGTTTTTTTGACTGAGAGGGAGCGCAAGAATGTTGTTGTATGAGTGTGTTTTTGCATTTCTAACATTTTAAATCCAGATGTCTTTAGGATGATTATACACACATTGGATCAGATAATCTTCTAACATGAGCTAGTTCTCACTCTTGAAGTGTTAGAAGTTGAGTTTCTAAGCGATTGAGCCCAGAAACAGAGGTCTTGATGGGTCCACTCAGTTCCTAGTAACCTGGGACCCAAGTGGGGCCAGAAAGTAATGTAATTATTTATAGATTAATTCATATCAGTCACCTGGCCCAGTTTTGATGGATCATTTAGAAGAAATGTACAAATATCTTTAGAAGAGCTGCCGTGTTTTTCTGGTTTAAAATGTAAAAACACTGAGAGCCCAGGGAGTGATGCAATCGTCCATTTCTGGTGGCCCATAGTCAGTTATATATATATATCTTGTACAGTCTAGTTGAAACGACTCCTCCCTCAAGCCGACATCAATGGGTTAAATTGTTATTAAATGTAAGTATGGAGGATGATGGAAGAAGCTCTTGCCCTTTGATTCTCACAGACAGAAAGCTCTCAGTGCCATGTTGCATCGTCTCTTTTACCTTCGAGAACCAGGAAACCGTAAAATGGACCCAGAGAGGCATCGTCACCACGTGCTGTTTTGTATTTTTCAGTGGATGTTTCCTTAAAAGAAAGAATGAACGTTGACAACACAGGTCGTCACAGGTGTAGTAATACAAATGTGTGCGAGTGTGTGTGCTGATGCTTACTCACCGACACCCACGGAGGTCCCGTCTCAGGATGTGTGTTTCCTCTCTCCAACAGTCTGACTATCCTTACAATGAGAATGTTCCCAGCATTAAAATCCCCATGGACATGATGGAGCAGGAGCCCTTCTTAGGTGATAAGGCCTCTGACAGTGAGTAGACCCGAACTACCTGCAGCACCGGAGAGAAAACTACGTCTTCCTCTTGATCCTGCCCGACCTGCTCTGCTTCCTCACTCAGTTCCTCTGATGACTGAGTGATGCTTCACTCACTGCATGATATTAACACTTTCTACTCTTTCTTGTGTTCCAAAACATGCATGAAATGAACTCACTTTCTTCTCCTTCTGTACTTTTGTCTCGGATTATGATGCGTTCCAATAACATTGGTTTTGTTTGTCTTTTTCCTTCTGAATTCTCGCTTGCTTGACCTAACCCCCTTTTTTTTCTTCAGTGTACACTTTCAACTCATTCATTGTTGTCTTCATGGATTTTTTCCAAGTTTCTTTGTTGACTTTCCACCTTGTTGTAGAAACCGCTTGTTAAAAACACAGATACAGTTGTTATTTCAGCTTTATGTAAAAGACAATTGGCACACCTGCATCTAACATTTGCCTTAATATGTAATTATGTCGGTTAAGTAACAGTTAACATTTCAACAAATTCCCATTTATTACATTAAATCAACTCACTGGCTTCTCATCTACTTTATTACTGCCCACTATAGTGAAAACATTAGAGTATTGTCAACCACCAGGAAGTAGTACTAACAATATCTTTGAAAATACTCCACCAAAAATTACACTGGAGTACAACAGCGACAAAGACTAATCTAATATTTTTGCTAAAATATGTTCAAATACAGTTTCCGCTTATCTCTTGCACGGGGCAGAGGTTATTTTGTTATGAAGCTTTTCAATTAGGTTTTCACACTCATTATTCATCATTTCTACTAAATTTAAGAGGAATCGTCAAATACTAAACACATCAACTTTAAATAGACAATCTAATAGCTACTGTACGTGAGTGTGCAGGTTGTCGATCCATCCAAAAAGCTTGTAGCAGCTAATTTCTCTGGTTGAAAGTGTTGCTCAGTGAAATCAGCTGCTGCCCTGAATACATGCACACTAATGGCTGTTTTTTTTTTTCTTCCGCAGGAGAGAAGTCCCCATCATTCCTTGAACGACACACATCGTGCTGAGCAGCTTCGCTACTACCAGGCCAACTACCTGTCCAGGTGAGGTGTGTGTGTGTGTGTGTGTGTGTGTGTGTGTGTGTGTGTGTGTGTGTGTGTGTGTGTGTGTGTGTGTGTGTGTGTGTGTGTGTGTGTGTGTGTGTGTGTGTGTGTGTGAGAAAGAGACTGAGGGGTACACAACTGTAGACTCCCGCAATGCCACTTACCAAACAGGCCAAAATTAAATATAACTGGCACTGATTTTCTTTTTGAAGTCATTCATGACTGTGGCATCAAAGGTCCCAAAAGGTCAGAAGACGAGCTAACAAGCTAACATACAAGGCTAGTCTGAACTTTAAAGGTCATCGAGGCTAATTAAGTTTCCTGTGGCTAAACAGCATTTTTCAGTGGCTAGCAGAGACGCCGTATTTGAGCTCAGATGTCTCCTCTCTCATGTGTTGCTTCTCTCTCTGGACTTTGTTTTTGAAATTGTTAGCAAACGTATTTACACATCCAGCAGTTACATAGCAACATTATAGTTCATTTGGAGTCAAATTTAAGTCCAGTATTCACAGTCTTTTAGCTCTGTTTTTGGTCTCCACCAACTCCCGAGAGAAATATCTGGCACTTTAGCTGCTAAATGCTCCACAGTGTTCACCGGCTAGTGGCTAACCGTTTGGTGCTGAGAGTTCAGGGCAGCTCTGCCTAAATTTCCCAATCTGTGATGCATGTGCATTGTGGACATTTATATAGTTTGTTTTTACTTTTATAGTATTTTTGGGGATTTGTTTGTGGAAAGCTGAGTAAAAGGGGGGATGCAACAAAGGTCCCTGGTGCAAACAACACAACAGCATGGTTGCTTGTCTGTATGGTTAATACAAACAACTGAATGCTCCAAAATTATATTTGCCTCTATTTGACTTCTTCAGCGCCACATGATGAGTTTCAAGATTAAGTTAGAGTTCATATGAAGTTCATGTTAAGAGAAGTAACAACGTTCTAAAACCAGCCCGGCCTATGTTTCAGTATCGACCTCGTCACGATTACTAGATGAAGGCGAGGGTGTGTTGCATGACAAACACACACTGTGCTTCATTGATATGAGCTTTAGAGGAGACAATCAGCCTTAAAGAGGCAGAACAAGCCTTGTTTTTTGGGCAAATATGAAGAGCGATGATTATGATGCTCGAGAAGAGATTACGTCCCTCCATCGTGCCCACAACCTCTCATGATGACCAGGATCCACGGGTCGTAGGCACAGGGTCACGTTTTGTTCTCTTATCACCCCATCTGCTCTACGATTGTCTGAACTGTGCTGACGGAAGAGGATTAGTGTTTGGGACAATGTGTGAAAGGCAGCTGTGATCACAAGCACATCTGTGATGCAAACAAACAACTTACAGGATTTATTTCTCTAATTGGTCTTCAGCTGCAGAGAGCTGAATGAACTACTGACTGTGGGAGAAGTATTCAGATCTTTTACTTAAGTAAAAGCAGCAATACTACACTGTACAATTACAAGTATTAGGCTACAGAACGGCCCCTGTCATTGAAATGCTATTGTATCGTATACTGTATTATCCAATTATTGTTGCAGGTAGAGGTGGAGCTAATCTGGACGACCATTAATTTGAGCCAAATCCAGAAAGGCTGGAAATACAGCATTGGTGGTTCAGTGGTAGAATTCTCGCCTGCCACGCGGGAGGCCTGGGTTCGATTCCCGGCCAATGCATTACATATCTTTGTACAAGATCAATAAAGTACTTCTGATTCTGATACTCAAGTACAGTACTTGCAATAGCTTTAATTGGCTCCATGCTGATGAAAAAACATCTTTAATCTCCTGACTGGAAAATTTAGGCTGGAATAGTTTGATCTCATGTTGCCTTTACGACCTCGGGCATTTCAGCGGTCTGGGCACGTGTCCATTAGAGTCAGTGACATCGGACAGGGCATGAACCTCAGTGAACACCCCCCCCCCCTCCTCCTAAAAGTAATCCTGTCCCCACTAAGACTGAAGCCAAATTGCTTTGAGCTCAGATGACCTCAGGAACCATCAAACCACCATCGCTGGTTGTATTTCTGCAGAGCCTTGAGAGACCAAAACACAATGACTTCACAATAACGCATTCGTGTTTATGAAAATATAATTTCATACAACAGCAGCAGCACATTAATCACACAAGCAGAGGATTTGACTCTAACCGGCTTGCAGAAATTATGTTTCTGCTTTAAGAATTCAAAGAAAGCTGTCTCTTTCTCGCAGATTTCATCTTTATGTACCGAAGCAGACGACTGTTTAATCTCATATTAATGTAACGTGGTGTTTGAAGTCTAAAGAAAAGATGTATTCTGCATGGCATTGAGAAAATTCTGAAACTGGGAACAATCACTGACAGTTTGTATGATGACTCCAGATGTGGACAAATGTCTGAAAACATGTATTTATCTTTATTTATTTTTTGGTCTTATGGTTTCCATCATTTCAACATGGCGACGTCACAACAACAAAGTCAGACGGGGTGTAAAACACTATCAGACAGGCTGTAAACAAGCCAGATTATCTGAACCACTTTGTTTAAGGAGGTAAAGAGTGAGTGTGTAAGTAAGTTAGCTTTATTTCTATAACACCTTTTTAAAGCCAGACTTACAAGCACGTGAAAAACATCAATCGACAGAATATAGTATTTAACTATAGAAGTTAGTCTGTAAACTGTGATGGAGGTTTAAAGCAGACAGTTCAGGTGATAATTTTACCTAAACTGAGGGGTTTGTTTACATCCTGTCTGACTGCTCATGTTTCACGCCCCGTCAGAGTTTGGTGAGTACAATGTTATCATAACTGATAGAAATGAAGACCAGAACTACGAAAGGATGATCCAAGTTGAAATAAACCAGAATTATCCTTTAAACGAATAGTTTCGGGAAATACGCTTATTTGCTCTCTTGCCGTCTGCCTCTATTCAACTTTCTGAGACCTGCAAAGCTCACCGATTAACACGGTGTGTCGTGTTTGTTTAATACGAAGAACACCGGAGTGTAAAAGCAACATGTTGTGGTTTTATTTAGACTATTTCTTGGCCGGGAGCAGTGACTTCCTGGAGTCTCCGCTAGCTGGAAAATTGTCCTGGCTAAGAAATAATCTGTAAAATGGCAAATTCGTTTTTTAAGCTTCAGTCTTAGTACCGATTAAACATATATATATAAGTGAGACGAGAGGCTAGCTGCTTCTCCCCGTTTTCATTCTTTATGCTAAGCTAAGCTAACCGGCTGCTGGCTCCAGTTTCATATTTAGCATGAAGACATGAAAGGATCGATCCTCTCACGTAAGTCTCAACAAGACAGCAAATAAGCGTCTTTCCCAAAGTGTGAAACTATTCCTTTGATTAAAAATGACACTACATCCCGAGCATACGTCCTGACGATCCATGTGTTTGTGTTTCAGCCCTGAGATGAGTCCGCTGAAGTCCGTGCCTCAGATTAGAATAGACATGGACCCAGACGATGACAATTCATTCTACTGGAAGAGCAGAGGGTCTGAAACGTCTCTGTAGCGCCCCGAGCCACAAGCCCGCCCGGCGATTCCCGCAGCACCTGAACACACAACTTTCGTCTTTTTACTTTTTTTTTTTTTTAACTCCAAAATCCTTTCAACGATTTCAAGACTTTGGTCTGAATTAGCGAGAAAAAAAAAAAGGGAACGCACTGAGGAACAAAGAGATCTAACACGACGGTACCTTTCTAATAACGAAGCTATTTTAAACCACGTCTTTCCTCACAGTCTTCTCTTGGTGTTCTTCTCACAGCTCCACAGTAAACAGTCTTTGTGTCCGACTGTTAAATGTAACTCCTCTATGCAACTCCTCACAAGTCGCTGATCTACAGTGATCGCTGCAGCTCTCTCTGACCACGCATGACGCCCTCCCTGCTCTTTTTATATAAATATATATATATATATATATAAAAATGTCATCCGTCTGAATTTTTATATAAATTGAATTACTCTAATAACATTTTCCTGTAGCAGGAAAATTATGTTTTTTATAGCTCTACCTCTTGTTTTAGATTAAACGCAACATGTTGATTTTTGACGCAGCATGGGGTTTTGATATTTCCTCTCTGTCCTCTTGTAGAGTTGAAATGATTCAAGAGATTCACTGTATTATAGCTTGTGAAGGAAATGTGTGCAAATAGATATTCTAAGTTAATTAACAGGTACTTAACACTGCATACGTGTGTGTGCAGATGAGGTAAATGTTTTTATCACCTTCTCTTTCTAATTTTTCTGACTCTTTCTTTCTCGTGTTCCCTTCAAAGCTTTTACTTGTTTAAATTAAATCATTTCTTTATCCTTTTTTTTTTTTTTTTTTTTAATGATTATGTTTTGTGTGTTTGTGTATGTTGGTAATCTTTTCTCGTGTCCTTCATTTTTGTTTCTTTGTGGGTAGAAAACAGTTCAGCGATTACATAAATCATCCGGTTTTTACCTAAGTGGCTTATAAGAGATCGATCCAGACTGAAATTATTATGGTAACGACATGACGAATGAGAGGAAGGGAATCAAATCCATGTAAGCCCCACGCAGTCCTCAGCAGGCTCATTTCTTTTTGTCTCAGCTGTTGAAATAATCTGACGTGCAAATGGGATCACGTTTCATTAAAGTCCATCTTAAAACAATACTCGCACGTCATGCTGGACGTACATCGAGGGAGTGACGCAGGTTATTTATTCTGTGCAAAAATGCCGAAGCTAATGTGAGACTTTTGCGGAGTTAGAGTACATTGAGAACGTCATTTTTACAGAGCTCCAATTGTCAGCGACATTCGTCTTTCCAAAACTGTTTCCATGCACCGTTTTTCTGATTCAAGTCCCGGCAACGTGTTAAATTGTGCAAACCTGCCTACACTGTTTTTACACAGTTTAGTGGAATAGAAAACAACTTTGTCTCGTGAAGCTGAAGCACAAAGTCCCCAAAGTTATCACTGAGTGCTTTGAGTCTGATCGTGATTGGTGGGAGACGCCAACGTGTTATTGTGATTAATGGAAGCGTGTTGGTTGCCAGTGTTTGAGTACGAGGCAAAACAAGTGGGGATCTTCATCCTGGCAACAAACCCACAGACCAGGACACAAAGAGGGGATGTCTTGTTAAAAAAGACCATCATTTTGGAGGATAGAAGAACTTCAGAATACTTTTTGTTGTTCAGGCCAGTAACTCTCTCAGTGTACGCGAGGCGTGCGAGTGTTGTACAAACTCCAAATTAACTTCATTTCTCTACTTCACAGCTTTTCAGTGGCCAGTGAGTCCTCAGTCACTCACAGACAGAATCAAACCTCTCAGATCTGACAGCTTGACTTTTCTTGGCCAGTATTACCTGCAGGACGCCCCCCCCCCCCTCCCCGTTTCTTTCTCACTCTTGACGTTTCAGTCCAAGTGGGGTCACAGATTTAAACAGGAAGCCCCCTTCACCACCACTGTAGAAATAAAACGAAACCGCGTGACATACGAGCCGCCTTCCTCCTCTGCAGATCTTGTACATAAAGGCACGTCGGCTCCAACCAAAATGCATCAAGCTACTTTGCACCGTCTCGGCCGTTGTGTTTAATTTGTTTCTGTCAGTTTGTTTCAGTTCCTCGCCCGAAGTGACGACGTCAGTTAAACTCCACATCAGTGTTTTTAGTCAACAGCAGAGAGGCGAGACAAGTGTGACTTAATGTCTGAGACATATCATGTGGGGAGTTGTTAGTTTGGAGTGTGTCAGACGAACACCTGCAACATGAAATGAAGAACGTGTTCATGTTAGCCATGTCACTGACACGGTCCTGTTTGTTTTTTGATTAACTCTGTGACTTTTTAGAGCAGGTGAAATGGTTTATTTTAGAATTTATATTTTTCAAATGAAATGTATATTGAAAATAAACAGAATGATCAAACAGTGATGATGTGCTGCTTTTTCATTATTATTATAAGTAGATGTTTAACGTCTCTATGTTAAGTGTATGAACTGCTAGATGTTTTGTTGCAGTGTCATGAGTTGATGAGCTGAAACGATGAGTCGCTCAACAGAAAATGAATCGCAATTATTATTGATTATTGATTCAACTGAATTTTAAATTTTCAAGAAAAAACTCCCAGTTCCAACCCTTTTGAGGATTTGTCTTTCACTTATGTGACAGTTAATGAATTTTTCACTATTTTCTGACATTTTACGGATCAAACAATTAATCGATAATGAAAATAATTGTTAGTTGCAGCCCTAATATCATACTATTTAACAGTAATGCTACTTTAGGACAACAGAGTACACAGAAACACAGAGTTACTTCTCATGGGACGAGAAGGAATACGAGCTGCAGTGGTACAACGATTAGTTCATTAATTAATGAAGTGATTTATCACAAAAGCACAGAACATTAATACATAATTATTATTATTTTCATAATGGATTCATCTGCTGATTTTCTCCATTAATCAATTGAAGAAAAACTTACTTGAACGATTAGAAAAATAGCCGCCAATTACTTTTGATTAATCAACTAATTGATTGCCTAATTGCTTCAGCTGTACTTGTATTTGCTGTTGGGAAGTTTACTTTAAAACAAAAATCATGTTTTAGAAGCTCATTATATGTATTGTTTTTTTGTTTAAATTTGTAAAGTAGTGGGGAACTAAAACTCAAATAAATGTAGTGAAGTAAAAAATACAATATTTACCTCTGAAGTGTAGCTGAGTGGAAGTAGAAAGTGGCATGAAAGTACCTTAAAGTACTTGAGTAGTTATATTCCAACAGAGTTTAGTTTGAGGTTCAGTCAGTCGACACAAATCTCAGTCTGTTACATTACTACTGTAAATTAAAACTACAATATTAGAGTTTTATAATGTCCTCCTCAACACGTCAGGTGGCCTCATGATTACTGATTCAGTAGCGCCCTCTAGTGTCTCTCCAGCTGCATTACAACACCAAACAGACAGTGGTGCTCTGGAGGCCGGCAGGTCGGTTGGAGGAGGTTGGTTTCCCCTTCAGGCTGCAGTCTTTTCTTTAAACTTTACTTAAGCTGAAGTAAAGCTGCAGGACTCTGAGAAACGAAGGTTCCCACTGAGGTGCAGCTGATTAGACCTGTCATGCAAAACAACAAAGGAGCCGTCAATCAATCAGGTTTAATCAGCCAAAACAAGTAAAAACACTTCCTTTAAAAATGACTCTTCTTCTTCTCTTAATTATTTTTTTATTTACTGTCAAATCCTTTATTATCAATACAAAACTGCTTAATAACGTTTGTATAATAACTGCTGTTTTCATAGGATTTGTATGTGTTACTGTACAATCTTACAAAGATTTAAACCCCAGTGCAATATATATACATACAATATATATATATATATATATATATATATATATATATATATATAATATATTTATATATTGCACCATATATTTTAGATATTTATAATATATTTTATACATCAACAAAAGTCACTTTAGCGGCTGTTATTACCCTTATTTATTTGTTATTATAAGACTCAACATGTCGCTCAAGCAGAAGTAAAACTTTAACATTTTAAACAAAACAAATCCAATAAATAGTGGCGTACGAGTCTCAGCAGGAGCTCTGCAGCTAATCACTTAATTACAAAATCACTTGAAAACATAATCATTTATTTAATAATTGACCTGAATAAAGAATCACAGTGACACAGATCTGAAAGGTGACGGCTGTTTGTTCCCACTAGAGGACCAACAAGAGCTGTGGAGGAGGGATACTGTGTGTGTGTGTGTGTGTGTGTGTGTGTGTGTGTGTGTGTGTGTGTGTGTGTGTGTGTGTTGGTTCTTGTACTTGTATCTTTGTGAGGACCGGTTTGACTTTTGGATCTTGAGAAGGAGGTCATTGTCTCATGTCCTCACTTCTTCACAAAAAGGTGTTTGAGGGTTTGGATGTTTAAAAGGGGAACTCCACCGATTTTAAATGTCAAAGTCAATTTACTACGACGAGGTCTGATGTCTCAAACTGGGAGGGGGCGTGGGATTTTAGAGACGTGGGTGAGTGCTAGCATGGACGAAAACACTGGCGCCAGCAGCTCAAAGTTGGTACTTATCCAGTGAAACATCTCAACGTCTGCTGGAAGGACTGACTTGAAATGTTGTAGAGACATTCAGGATGTACAGATGATGAAACCTGTCCTCCAGCGCCATCATCAGGTCAAAATGTGCTTTCGGGTTTATGACCAAACGCCTGCAAAACGAATGACGTCACCCCGTCAGCCTCAGCTGTACTTTGTGTTTAGTGCTAATTAGCAAACATTAGCATGCTAACATGGTAAACAGTACACCTGCTAAACATTAGTGTGTTAGCGTTGCGTTAGCATCGTCAGGGTCCTCGGCTTTGGGACGACCTGCATGAGGAGATGACGCTTGCAGAATCAGTGACTTTCATGTGATGTTGTCTTTTGTCTCTTTTATTGTTTTTAATTATTTTTTATTTGTATTTATTTATAATTATCTTTTATAATTTAATAATTTGTTCTGTTGTTACATTGCATTTTGAGTATTCTGCCTCTGCTCTGTCAAAGCACTTTGCAAACTCTGTTTTTAAGGTTGCTATATAAATCAAGTTATTATTATTATTATTATTATTATTATTATTATTATTATTATTATTGTGGGCACACAACGTACAGCCTCACAGAGCTGCTAGCATGGCTGTGGATTCTTAGCTGTGTAGCTTCATAAATGACTTAAACAATAAGTTGATTATCGGGGGGTCACACAGAGACATTGCTTCATTTTAAAGGTTCACAAGTGAAAAAATGTTCCAAACAACAAAAGACTCATTATCACTGAGCAAACGTGTGTGTGTGTGTGTGTTTGTGAAGTGTGAATCTGCTGTAACAGTCAAAGTGGAGGTAGAGGACGACGATCAGCCACTGATGAATGTACAATGCATATTGAATATAATAAATGGCAAAGGAAAGATACGAGACAGCTCAACAGAAAGGCATTCCCAGTGACGGCATAAATACTGACTCTGTAGATGGGAACTGTGTCATTAAGCTGTTGTGTCTCTGCTCGGGAGGAAACAGAGTGTGATGAATCACGGGGCTGCAGCTGTGATCAGTCACATCTTTAACAGCGTGTGTTCGCTCACTGACGTCACGTGACACTCTGACGTGTTGTGTTGTGTTGTGTTGTAATGTCATTTTGCAGGTGTGGAAGTAACGAGAATAAGAACATGTCATTCTACTCTCATTTAATTACGTCTTCACGTTAAGAATTGTACTTCGATAACAATGCAATAACATTAAAGACGAGCGCGATTATTTGTTATTTGTAGTTGTGGTGAACGTTATTGAACCTCAGCATAGTTTAATAAACCACTAATTTAAAGCACCACCCGGCGAGCACGCTAAGTGTCCCAAATCAAACGCACCCACGATGTTGTGTGACCAACAGGTGCATGCTGTGTTTGCTAACATGCTAAATCCTAAAATGCTCATGGTGAATCCTCCAGGAGGCTGAGTGGACTGGTTATAGTGGGATGGAGAGGCTGAGTGGACTGGTTATGTAGCTCACTGGAGAACAGCAAAAAGCGTATGTGTGTGTGTGTGTGTGTGTGTGTGTGTGTGTGTGTGTGTGTGCGCACTATGTGGTGTGCAAAAACTGTGTAGTAAATGTATAAATAAATCCTGAAATAAATAAATAAATGATAATTAACGTCTTCCTCTCACAGTGTAAACCAGGTCTGGAGTTGGAGGACGCAAAGCTAACTGCAGTTATTGATGAGTATCCGACGTAAAACTGGTCTGAGCAGCTGTGTGCGTTCTGTAAATGTCGTCCTAGTATCTCTGTTCTCCTGAATGAACAGAGTGAGGAGGCCGGAGAGGACCTGAAGGTTCCTGGAGGAGACTGTGGTGAGTATGAAGGTTGATCCCAGTCAGCTTTTATGTGAGGCTGTGAGGTGGGAACAAGTGGGCCTCTATTTCAGTGTGAAATAGCAACACCACGCACCAGAAAGTGTCATGATTTGCACAGAAAGCACAAAGAGCCCTGCAGGTCGAAGACATCTTGACATGTACGGGATGGATAACCACGGAATTGGGTAGAGGCGTTCATGTCCTCCTCACTGGTCTTGAGCACTCTTAAGTTTCAAAAGATGAAATCCTCTAAGAAACGTCTGTGAAGCTATCAGAGGCCGCAGACTTCGGACTTCAATACTTCGGAGTATTGAAATGTTGTGAGAAAACATGGACATACAGGGACAGCACTGGTTTTGATGCTCCAGGTACTGGAAACCCACCACGAACCCACAACCTCAAACTCGTTGGGGGAGTCCTCAACATCATTTTTAGAGTTTCGGACTTTTAAAAAGTGATTGCGTCGCATTGTCAGGTTATTTAATTTATGTGGTTTAATATGCTTGTTGCAGGTAGGTTGTAGGTTTATACAGAGGAAGGCGCTTGTATATTTATAATTGATAATCAGTTGCATGCACTGACTATTAAAATATAATTTATTGTTGGTTTGGACATAAATACACATATACATATACATATATATATATATATATATATATATATATATATATATATATATATTCTAGTTTCTACTTTCTGTCCCATCTCGTAGGCTGTCAAGGTTTTGTCACGGTTCCATGTGTCCACAATGGAAGGACAAAGACGTGACAACAGAAACGTAAGCGGCAGTGTGAAGCTTCGATGAAACTAGAAATGCCAAAAGGAAATAATGGAGACAAACACTCGGTCTCTAAAGCGTCCTTGGCACAATTCACACAGGAGGCAGGCGACGCTCGGTTCACACAGTAAACAAGGGAGTTTTTTTTTTCTCTTGAGTGTTTACTTCAAAAATCCACCTTTCAGCCTCGATTTGAACAAACGTACGGTTTTTAAATTGGGTAACTTATCATCACATGCAGTGAGGTTAAATGATCACAATCTTAATTCATAAAAATATACCTACACGTTTGACCTTTCTGGCACTTGTTTAGCACAATAAAGCTAACGAGCTAAACTCAATCTTGCACAGTCAGACTTCTTTTCCATCAAAGATGTCTGTTGTTAAACTCCGAAACAAATGAAGTTATGATCAGAGAACAACCTCTGAACCTCTGAGAAGGACTGGGTATCAGTTCTAACGTCTCGATACTCGCGGCAGTACAATACCAAAGATTGGATACTGATAGCAAAACAAAAGACGTCAAACTTCTCAAATGTTGCCGCACAACAACTTTGCCTGAATTAAAGTCTTTAACTTAACAATTTTTGTATTTAAATCAGGAACATCTGATCAAAACGTAAATAAATAAGATGGCAGATCTGACCAGACATTCAATGCCAGCCTCCGATACTCCGTGCTACAGATATATTTTGGTCCGTACCAAAAACTACTAAAACTAAACTGATGTTTACTTTTCCAAACTTTAGAAACACAAAATAACTGGTGTACTTCTGTATGTAATTTTGAGTTTAATAATAATTCCATTCTCATTTTACATTATTTTAATCATTTTATTTTTTTGAAGGGATTTATCTTAACTTATTAACAAATATTAGTTTTGCAGTCCATAAGAACACGTTTAGTTCCAAATTTAACAAACAAATACTGGAGATAAACAGACTGTGAGAAACGTTTTGTGGGTATTTCAGCGGGAATGATTCAGCTGCTGTCTTGAAAGCAGCTTTGCTTGGTTTATCTTCCTCCCTCAGCTCTCTGCCGCTGTCATTTATAGAGCTGCATTAACCTCAGCCAACAGTCAACAATGAGCTCATTACAGTGTTAAAGGAGCGCAAGATATCTAATGAACCCTGATTCAGTTCGTTTCATTATGGACATCGTGACTTGTATGTGAGCTCTCTTTCTTTCTTTCTTGGAAGAAGCTGTCTGGTGCTCCGTCACCTCACGGATATTTGACTATTACCAACAGGAGGTCAGTCATAATGGACATCACGGGTTCGCAGAGCCCACAGAGACATCTTCAAATAGCTTGTTTTGTCTCACTTACCAAAAGATATTTCATTTACAATCATATAAAACAGAGAAAAGCAGCAAATTCTCACATTTGAGAAGCTGGAACCAGATAATTTCTGACATTTGTACTATTACGAAAAATGTCTGTTAGAGAAAACTGCGGTGAAAGAAGTGAACGATTGTGCAACAACAGTTTACTGTTGGTGGGAAACAGGATGTGGCCGCTGATCTCCAGTGCAAACACTTCATCCAAACCTCCTCGAGAAGAAGTTCTGTGGCACTTTAACAACTTCACGCTACTTCTGCCTTTCCTTCTGAGAGAGTCACGATCCACTCTGTTGTGTTTGTTTACGGCTGCTGCTGGTGTCCCGTCAGTAAACACAAGAGGAACTTGCTTCGTTACTGACCTGAAGTTACTCCTCAGTACCACAAGCGCCACACCAATACGCGAGGGCTGCAGGCTAACGAGCTACGAGCTACAACACACTGATAAACGGGAGCAAACTAGTTCACATTCAAAGTTAAACCGGCTTGTTCCTGATGCGTCACCACATAACAAACACAGGCTCGACGCTTTGCACTCGATTGATGGGAGCCAGGAAACAACAAAGCAAACATGCAACCATGAATAACTAAATCAGCTGCGTTACGACACAGGGAAAAAACGTTTTCAGCTCACTGAAAGAAATGGACAGAGGAGAAGTAGATTATGGTGGGTTGAGAAGTTTTGATGCACTGTTTATAACAAGTTTCTCAATAATAGAATAGCTATGTCTACGGATCTCCTCTCGTTTCTAAATGTAGCACAAGTTCATGTACTCGAATGATTCTTGCGTCCACATGGTTGAAATGCACAAAATAAATGTAATGTAATAAATACTACATCATGGTTAAAAACACCTCGCTGAGTCTGATTGAAAGTTGTTTACATATTAAATGGTAGGAGTCGGGACCTGCTACATATTGACATGAACAGATCCCGTATGCAGAGCCAAACCAGCGACGACTGGAAAAGAAATGTAAACCTTGTTTAAAATGTAACCTAAACTTTTTAAAAATGAAGCTTGAAGATGCTGTTTGACCTTCAGAACCACATCCACTCTGCTCTGCGCCGGAACAAAACTATGAACCTTTAATGTCTCCAGGTGGTGAAATGCTGCCTCATAAAATACATTTCGGGTTACTCTCTGCTGCAGACCAACAAACAGCTTAAAGCCACGTGAAGCTGGACTCCACAGAAAAAGGACTCGGCTAAATAAATAAATATATTTCCTCACCAATATTTGGCCCAGCTAATCAGATTAGAGCACCCCCCCCCCCCCCCCCCCCCCCCCCCGAGAAATGTTACGTAACTTCACCTCCGATGTGCTGAGGTAAACACGAGCGTTACGCTGCAGTCTGATAAAGTATGTTAGTGTAATCTGGGACAGACGGAGGGGGGGGGGGGGGGTCCTACAGTTTGTCTGCTCACCTGTGTGGAAACCTCTCTCAGCCACAGCATCTGTTTGTTTGCCTCACAGCTCTTGAGCATGACTCTGTTTATACCCTTCACAGCCATGTGGGAGCACGTTGTCACAAAATTCAAGCCTGGCTGGATGCACAGTTATTCAGCTTCTCCAGTGAACCCAGATGGGGGGGGGGGGGGGGACGAGGGAGAGAGGACCCACACAATGCTCTCTCAACTCTCCTGGTGCTCTGATACAGAGGCTGCGTGTTATTTCATTCATTGTCAAAACAGCACAACAACTGCTTCGCTTCTTGTGCGCCTTTCATAGATGATACATCATCGCCTTCGTCCTCCTTCTCCACCTCCTCCTCTTCCTCGTCAGTTCACTGTTAGAATAGGCTGAGAAGCCAAAAGGACAATAAGCAAGATGTTTACAGCTCCACAATCAAATAAGGTCAAAGGACAAAGAGACAAATTAAATTTTTACAGCTCCACAACAAAATAAACTGCGAGGTTTCGGGATCGATAATAAAAGATGATTACTGCTCCAGGATATATATCTCCGGGGATCCAAAGGACTGTTGATCAACAGAAGTGAAGCTAGTTCTTGTTTCCAAACCTCCACGTCTGGAGTTTAATACTCCTGCAGTGCAGCTTTATTTATTTTGTTCTTTATATTCATTTAGGAACACGATTGTTTTGGCATTTTGTCTTTATCAGACTGTATGGAAGAAACGGGAGAGATTGTGGCACATGTGAGAAACAGCATCTGGTCCAGAGTCAGATTTGAATTAAATAAAGTTGTGGTTTTTGGAGTTTCTTGTTCCTTGCAGATAAACAAGACCAACACCGTGTTTAAGTAGCAGCAGCTTCGGTCTGTGTTTACAGGATGCAAATGTGATTTTTTTTTTTAAATCGTTTTTATGAAAATAAATTGAATATCTGTATCTCTAAAGAAGCTATTAGAACGTGTAAACTTGGGCTGTGAGAAAGTGTGATTTTATACAATTTTCTGACATTTTATATACCAAACAATGAACGGATTCATCTGTAAAATAACGAGTTATCGATTTTGAGAAGAACTGTTAGTCGCCGTCGTTACAACACAGACATGATGACAAATGTTGAATGTTAATTCCTCTCAAAGGGATCCTCGAACATGTAATTTAATTAGCGGGTCAGTAAGCTGAAGCAGAAAACTCATGTAATTTAATTTAAGTTCGAGTTGAAAGGTGCTTTGAAGATAAAGACAAACCTGCCTTTCTTATGTTCTCTGGTCCTCTGAGGAAATGTTGAATCAGCTCTATCCAAGTTCAAACAAGCCCTCGACATTACTCATCTGCTTTTATGCAGTTGTCTAAAAAAAAAGTCACCCGGTGGATCCGGCAGAGAGACACACCGGAGACCAGAGCAAACACTTCTTAACCTTTACACCCACACAGCGCCGCCTGAGACCACAGCCAAACCGAGGAGAAGAAATGTTTAAAATTTGACTGACAATGTCTCGGAAGGATAAACGGTGTGTATATCATGACTGACTGACTTTAAGTAAACCTGAGCAGCCTGTTTAGCCGCACCCTGACAACCCCACGGCACGGAGATGTGAACCTCACCGCTCCCTGTGGGAAAAGCCTCTTTTATAGATGAGAAGTTAGCAGCTTCGAAGCATCAAGTGAGGAGTGAAATTCACTTTTTACGAGACAGAGGTTTTCTCTCTAAATGCAAAAAGCCTGTGTGTGTGGTCATCTGATCAGCTGAAAAGCCAATATTCCCCTCCAAATGTTGGCTTTTGAAGATGTCTCAAGTGCTGGATGTCTGCGGGCAATAACGCGGTGGCCTTTTGGAAAATCGGTGTGCTCTCATCTATGAAATGCAACACGCCGTGAAACCGCTGGCTCTTTCAATTCCGCTCAGGTTAAGCTTTCATTTCTGTGTGCAATTTACTGGCAAAAAAAAAGAGAAAAGAATCAATTCCATCGTAATGTCACCTTATAATGCCTTTCTCCCGGATACCTGCTAACGTGTATTGCCACCATTATTGACAATTTCTTATCGAATTTAAAGTAAAGTCTTTTAGTTAAGGTGAGCGTCTGTCCATGCGATGTGTTCATCATCTCTTTCAGAGGGAGTTACTGAAATTCCTGCTGCTCGGACACGTCCGGTCGTTCTAAACTCTGTTTTTCTGTGATAAATATCTGACATCAACTCTCCATTCATATTAGAATGAATGTTGTGAAACATGGGAACAATTCCACGTGAGTCAGATCTGTCAACATGGCTGATTAGCAGGCGATATTATTACTACAAATAAATTAAACACTATTACACCCTCTCACAGCAGATACAGTAATGTGCATGTCTTCATCCAGCTGTAACGTAACGGGTAACAATGAATTCTTGAGCATATGTTGCTATTGTGTGCTAAAATTTAGCGCAACTGCAATCCGCCTGCGTCCGCCTGTTCATCAGCCCGGCTGTGACAAAGTCAATCTGTCACTTCATCATTCTGCTGCATCCAGCAGGACGTCATCGGCAATGAATCATTCAAACGCTGAACAGAATGAAATGAAGGAGTGTGAACAAACTGAGGGGGGGTTTCTACTGCAGGTTACTGCACTAAAGCTGGAGCTTCACACATTGGACTTCTTTATTTTCTCTGTTACCAGGATTGGGTCTTTTATTGTTTTGCTCCGGTGTTTTCTTTCTTATTCATGGAGGAACTGAAGAATTACTCTCACACTCACTTTACTGAGAACGTTTCAGTCCTAAAATCAAGAGTGAGCGGGTTTCCATCCATTCCACCAGATTTTACTGATTTCGCTAAAAAAGTTATCGGGCTAATAAATCAGGACATGCGACTTAAATGTCCTCTGAAGAGACAAAAGATGGCGGCTATCGCACAATCGCACAGTGCATAATAATCACGTCACTTCCTGAGAGCCTCCTTGCCGGTTGGAGACGTGTAACTATGGTAACCCCTCCCGGCATCTCACGACAGCACGCACGACGAAGCTCCAGCTCTGGTCTCTTGTCTGTGTGAGCCGACTAGCATGCTACAGCTGGCGCGCAACGACTGGCGCAAGTAGACGACGTAAACAGACTATTGTGAACCGAACCGAACCGAACATGGACCGCTACACCCCTGGATATGTGTTGGTTTAGTTTGCGTTGCTGTTGTAATAAAGTTCAACCCGGCAGTTTACTCTGAAAAGGCTGCAAACAACCAAAAGCTCAGCAGACATTATTACTTCTTCACTCAGTAAAAACTGCGACATTTAAGGCTAAAGCTGTTATTGAGCGTCCCCGTGTTATCTCATAATGAGCGCTGACGAAGCCCGGCCAGGAGTGAGGAAGATTAAACAGCCATGCTTTAATTAAACTGAAATAACTTATCGACAGTCAGCATTTCAGATTGTGCTTTCTGCAGCTGCCGTCAGAGCATCAAGAAGCAGGAAGCAGAACTGCGTGTCCATATTCATCATCTATCAATATCAAAAGGGCTCTCAGCAGCGTGAAAACACCTCCATAATGCAGCTGAACACTGTACATGGACAGAGCTGCGGAACAATAAGAAGATGATACAGGGTTGGACTGAATGAATTTTTTATGGCCTTCCACTATACATCTGTCCTTTGCTTGCACTCTTGAAAGCTTTAACAGACACATTGTGTGTTAGGTTGTCTTTGTGTTAAAGATTGTTCCATGAAAACACAACTTCACAGTAACTGATGAAGAAAGACAAGTAGGTGTATCTGCAGCTCAGCTATAGACTCTATAAAAAGGAGAGCACTGATGTCACATCTTCACACGATATCACCTCCCTTAACACCGACTGAGTGGTAGAACAAACACTACATGGCTGCAATGGGTGACAAGCCATCAAAGTGACATCAAACAGCCAGCGAACGGTACAATCTCTCAATATGTGTCTAAATACTCTGCTTGTCTGGGAACATTAGAGTTCATTTGTTAGTTTGAGGATAAAATTTGTTGGAGTTGGAGCTGCAGACAAATTCTTTTTAATTTTTAATAAGTTTAATGTAGAAAAACAGATGTTTTGTTCGTTACCGTTTCACAGCCTTTATGGATTGTTTCTGTAAAAATCGTTTGCATACATTCTTCCTGAATCTGCTCTTTACCATTTCAGCAGTTTATTCCATGTTTTTCTCCTGTATGAACGCATGATGCTGACTGTTGGCTCGTAAGGGGGGGGGGGGGGGGGGTGCAATCTGTGCATGGAAAAGGAAATAAATGCTAAATTTAGACAAGATGGTGGATGGACAGATGAGGGGAAACAAGGACTGTAAACTCTACAGAGAGCTGGAGGAGAAGAAACTTGATAAAAGGGAGGTGAACTTCAGGTGAGGCCACTACTTTGCAGTAAAACCTGATGAACTGGATTACAAGATAACAGCTACTCTCTCAACGCAGTTTGCTCGTCAGTTTCGGCCAGTTTTCTTTTATCTTTATGTCTCCGGGTCGCACACATGAGGTCAATTTCCAGATTCAGGACATAAATATCAAACGAGCTCATATACAGATAAGTAATTGATAAATAAACTAAGTAAATAAAATGATGAGCCTAACGTGTACACTGTTAGTGTCGAAATCAGTCCTTAGTTCAATTCAGCACTTATTAAAATCTTACTGCTGTTTAAGATGATAAGACGCTGAAAGCTACTCACACTTTCTCGTGTAAGATGTCGTAAGATCATTTTCATAATTTAAGATTCTTACGCAGGAAGCGCCTGAGAGAAACCTTAAAACCTCGCATTGTCTTCTTTGTAGGTTTTCGATGATTTCTCAGTTAATCTAAAAAAGGCTCATTTGTGTGTAACGACAACAGAACCTCTCATTACTTCTTGCACTGGTCACTGAATATTACAAGTGAACCTAGTTTTCTATTGTGCATTTGCTGCATATCCATCCAAATTAAACACATCTCCTCCTGAAGATGCCTCACTTTATCCTCCACACGTTGTCTGATGTCCTGCCTTCATCTGAGTTGGTTTATGGTCAAATCTCCATTTTTCAATACAAAACATCAAATTCTACTCATCCAACTTTCCAACTTCATCATCCTCCCTCTGCAACCCGGCGCCCTAAACATTATATTTACAGAACTAGTTTGCAACAGAAAATACATTTATTACGTTATCTATCAACATAATGAGGGAATGCTGTTAATTGCCATATCTGGGAAGTTGTAAAAATGTTGATAATGAACAAATAAAATGTTCAGGCATTGAGGCATTTTCGTCAACAACCAAGATGGCTGCCGCCGATGTGGAACGTTCTGAATCCGAACCGGACTGTAGTTCTAAATCATGTCATGTCAAACGTCTGTGTGTTATGTTGAACTAGGAGACGTATGAGTTGGATGTTGGAACTAGCTACCTAGCCTAGCAGCCTTCCTGCTACGTCACACGTTTCGTTGCTCTGACTGGCCGTAACGTCCCCGTAGATAACGCCCGTTGGAAAGTGAAAATGAACTGCGAGGTTTCAGACTAATTTGCATTTGCTAATTGGTCAGGCGCCGCAGACGGGACTCAGGATGCAAAACCCCCGGACTCTGGAGCCAAAGTCCTGCGTTTGCAAGCCCACCGTTCCCACCTCGCCCACCTTCACTGCGACTCAAAACAAAACAAAAAAAGGAGCCTGTGAACATAACCCAGGCAGCAGCTACGTTTGTCAACACAGCGCAATTGGAAAACGATTTAGTCATGTGTGTAAAAGTGATTTGTAGGTATGATGGAGGTAAGAGAGCTGAACGTGCTTGAGGAATGAGGCTCGGAGTACTGGAGGTACTTAAAGTTGCATATCGATGTGCCCCTCAGAGGACAAATTTCGATAAAAGCTCATTGCTTTGCATCATAAAAAGGAGGCTGTGCGTCTGTGTAAATACTCAAGACGCCTACACTGTGTGCATCGTTTAAAGTTTTAATGGTTTGCAAACTAACTATGACATTTGTTAGTTTGCAGGGAGCGTGTGTCATCATCAGCACATGGACATTATGAATTTTTATTACACCGTCGAAGCCGTAAACACTTATCAGGCGTTAGTATAATGAATTTTCTCAAGAACTGTTGCTGTCAAGCAGAGTATCACTTGGAAGCACTACAAAGGCACACAGGCTGGAACACAGGCCGCATATTAATTCTTACTTCGAACTACTTCTGCCTTTAAGGGGAAACCAGACAGCTGTGTTTCCAGAGCCGAGGACGGTGTCTTGCATTTAGACTAATGCCTTCACGGGGTTTTTTTTTTTTATGCAAGAAGCTGAATTTCATGTAAAAGCTGAAGGTCTTTGGGTGGAGAATGTATCTGCAGAGAAAATGATTTTACTTGGTTTTGTTTTATTTTTATTGTGTACTGTAGAAAGGTGATAAACATTTTATATAAACTCAGTTCAGATGCAACTTAATGTCCAACGTGTATAAGTATGTCACACTGAAATGATCAAGTGATTTATTTAAATAATAAAGTGAAACCACATAAAGCAGATGCACCTTTCAGGCTATATCTTTGTGTTGTTTTAGGTCGAACGCCCTCTGCACTGCACGTCACCGTCGGCCTTTCTGCGACCGGATGCCCCAAAAGTTCTCTCGGCTGAATTTACACAACCTGAGGTCGCCGTCGCCGCCCGAGAACACGCATTCAGAAAAAAACACATCCAGGGAAACTGAGGCGTCTCTTGCCTCTCTTAAATCCTCGAGCAAGGACACGTCGGTTGTCCCAAAAGTCTAGACTAAAAATAATCAAAAGGAGAACGTGACTTTGCCGTCCGGACTTCTTGAATATGGAACAATGTGCTTGTTGTTTTAACTGACGTCTTCTGAACCGCCTCACCTCCGAATTCACTGACAGACTGTTGTTTTGCCCGTTGTTATGTAACCAGCTTTATTCATGACTGACAGTTTCATTATTTGAAAAAAAAAAACGTTACTGTTGCTACACAGCAGCAATTTGTGAAACAGCTTTGCAAACTGACACAAGAAAAAAAAAGAAGCCTTTTCTTATTATTTTGTGTGCTTGTCTAATCTGAGCTGCACTTTATAGAAGACATTGATGACTAACTCTCCTGTGGGGATTCAGGGGTGAGAGCAGATACCTGTTCCAGTGGGGCTTAGGTGCCTCATGTGAGCCAGCTCTCACTTATTAATTAGCCTCCTGGTTTTTTTACATTGATATTTCCATTTCAAAGGTTTCCAGCAGCTCCTGATTACTGACAGATAAGCTGCAAGATCACCTGGGCTGCAGCTGGGCAGCCATTAAATCCAACTACCGCTGGCATGCTTTGGCTTCAGGGGAAAAAATTAGCATGTGTTGTTGTTGTTGTTGTTGTTGTTGTTGTTGTTATTATTATTATTATTATTATTACGTGAGATGCTCAGACACCAACTGTGCTTCACACAACTTGTAAGCTCCTTATCAGCAGCACATTTTACCTCTGCTTTTAAAGAGGCTTACAGGATGATTATATCAGCAACATGAAGTTATTTTGAGCGTCTTCCTTTGTCATTGCAGCTTCTCAAGATCTGAGAAACGTGCAATTCATAGACCTCAGTGTATTATCTTAAGTACACAGTAGTATTTATGAACTATTCATTTAGCCACAATGCTTTTTCACATATTGAAATGTACGCACTGATGTAATAAATACGGTTTGTGTGTGCAAACCAAAGCAAGATTCAGCAGGAAATATTATTATTCTGGCAGATGGCAACGTGACAGTGTTCGGGGGAATCGACTCTCAGGTGATTGTATATTTAGTCTTTTTAAGCTCGACAGCACACTCAACCTTCTTAAGGAGGAATCCCAAAAGCAGCCGCAAAGTTACTGTCAAAAGTAGTCGGACTAGCTTTTCTCTTTTTAGAGGGTAAGTCTGCTGATATTTAGTTGAGTTGGAGCTGCAAATGCTTTTGTTATGAAGGACTCCGGCTGCAAGTGAATGGCCTTCAGGGTGAGTGCCACAGACAGGGCAGGTAAGTCGTGAAGTATCGTGAAAAAACAGAAATATGCATTTTACAGATAATAAAACAAAATCTTGTATCAGCGGTTTAAGCTGCCAGTAGTTTGAACATTTCTGTGCCAAAAAAACAAAAACAAAATGTCTCAAGGAAACTGTTTTTCTGCCAGATGTGACACAGAAGCTCTGCAGTGATTCGATTCAGCTGAAACTCTGGCAAACATTCGGTTCTGTTAATGAAGAATTAACACAGAACAAAACATAAACAGAGAAAAGACACCAAGGTAAAAAAAAACTTTCACTGAATCTGGACACTGGAGGGCTGATTTAAGAAAAGGAGGCTATTGATTTACCTCGGAGCTTGCGTGTAAGTGTCCAAATGCATACGTGATAGAAAGATATAGATAGAACCAACATCTGTGATGCTGATGAACCCGTGGCTCTGAGCGAACAGCCGTTCAGGTGGTGAGAGGCAGACGTGTCAGTTGGTATCGGCTGAACTCGACCCTGATGTCTGTGCCAACCAGCATCCAGCTGCTTTATTCCTGCCGTGCGCCCCACCGTGCGTTCATCCCACGACCGCTAACTCTTCCACAGAGCCACCATCTTTAGGTTATATGAACCGCAGGATCAGGAGTGAGCTACTCAAACTAGAGTGGCCTCGACCCCATCCAGCAGCTTTAGGATGGCTGGTTTTATCGCCCAACATCAGTGCTGGACCTCACTCAGCAGATTAATGCCTTTGGTTTACATGTTCAACAATCACACCAAATAGCGCGTTATGTGTTTTGTTTTATTATATTCTATTCTTGGGCCCATTTCACAAAAGCAATCTGTGTTCTCCGGCTTTCATGCAGATGACAAATGGCAGCTGGATCGCATTTCACGGTCATGCTGCATTCAAGTGATTGTTGCTCACAAATTGCTGATAAATCTTTTGAGTCCTACGAGACTCTTCTTGCGTGCTCATGCATAGGTCGTGGCATTTGTTTTGATTGATTTAACATGTCAAAACGAGCGAGAGTAAATGATTTCATGTTGTAAATTCGGTGTGATGGGCCCCTGTAAACAGTGAAGTCACACACTCACACCAGGGTTAACTATAGTTAAGATAGTTTTGGACCCAAATTTGAGGATTTTTAGCTTTTGTACCAGCAAAGTCTTGAAATGCTGGTGACTCAAATGTCATGCAACACTGAGAAAGGCATTGAAACATCCCCCTAAAACAGTGAAATAACAAAAGTTACTCATCTAAAAGAAAATCCACATTGAGGTTGTGGTTTCCTGCCTGACACTTAAAACATTTGGGAATCAATGAGCTCTGAGGGGACTTCTATCCAGCCAGTTCGAACTCATGCAGTGACCCCCGGGGGTAAAGCAGTCACTGCGATTAGCATCCCGTTTGCACTGTCACTGGAGACAAACAACCCTGCTGTGTGAACAATAACTTCAGAGGGAGAAATGCCTGACAGATGCTTCAACACTTGAAGAAAATCCTCCTTATCGTTCCTGTAAGATACGACTCGATGTCTTTCAACACATAACAACTTATTATGGTACAAAAACATCCAAATTACTTTTCCAAACCAATCAACAACATCCTCTGCTTGGTGAAAAGGCAGAACATTTGTCCCAGAGGACCAAAAATGCAGCAACGGGCGATAAATAACCAAATTCACGCCTCTATTTCGGCTCTATTATTAACTAATTTGAGACAAGAAGACAAGAAGGAAAGATAGTCTGAAGGAAAATATGCAGAAACGATCCAACGATACAATTTGTGCCAATAAAGTGAGACGAAAAAATCAGCTTCCCATTCAGTCTCAACACAGCTGAAGGTATCCAGTGTTGGCCGTGATTCATACATGATGCAGGGCAGAGCTGCGTGAGACGCCCCGCCGCTAGAGGCATCTTTAATGCAACGGGAGCACATTCGCGTAAAACACGTCCAGTATTTTAAGTTACATCAGTGGAAATCTTCCATATCATGTAACTCAAACAGCATGAATCTGTCTTTTCTGAAGTCGGTTAAATCACAGTCCTGAGGCGAATCAGAGGTGCTCTGCTCCGTAGGTAGGCTAGTTACGCTACCTCAGTCACATTAGTCACACTAGCCTGCAGCTACTTTACGTATGTTAGTTAGGTAGCTCCCCCGCTGACCTCCCTGGACCATGATTGCTAAATAAAGAAATCCTTAGAATCTGAAGTACAGTCAAAGTACTTACAGTACTACAGTACAGTTTTTTTCTCCTTCAACTGCCACTGACTCACTTCAAACGTGCTGGGGACACGTCGTGTCCTGGGCGTGCACCTAATCACAGCTCAAAGGGAAGATATCCTGAAATCTACAACAGAGCTGTGTAAGGTACGAGTTAGTTCAATATTACTGCTTTGAAATGCCAGCAGTTATGCAGCCGGAGAAAACATTAAAACAACGGCTCTCTGCCAGATGTGCAGCATTATCTCTGCATTAATTTCTCCGCTGAGGGATTAATAAAGGATTATCGTATCTTAATGAGGTGGAAACATGTCCTGTGGAGACAGTCGGGGGAAAGAGGTGGCAAACTCACAGTTCCACTCAGAAACGATTATTGATTCAAAACTGAATCTGTGATGAAGCAAGTCGAAAGGGGGGCACTGGTCTCAGGCCAAACCATTCACTTGGGTCCTTAGTCCACTGAAATCCAATAGGAAACAACTTAAGCTGAACGGCCTTGATGAAGGTCACAATCTGAAGGTGTAGTCGAGCTGTAATGAGGCGTTCTCTCGACTTTAAGCCAAAACAGGAAAAACTACTTAGTCTGGAAAGTCCAAATAATTTCGAATGAACTCTTTTTTATTTGTCCTAAAAGCCTGGTCACAAGCCACTTTGGAAAACCATAATTCATGCATCCCAATGTCAATTTATCTGCAAACAAAACACACACACACACAGAACCCAGTAGAACCAAGTTTTTGACAGTTTTCAAATAGTCCCAGCTGTACGGACCACCCCCACTCTCTGCAGCTTCTGTGCATACAAAACACTGCAATGCTGTGTTCACTCAGTGGGAAAAATAGAAGAAGAAGAAGGAGAAGAAGAAGGAGGAGAAGTCATACCTGACGGCAATGCAAGATGTGTGTCATCCGCTATGGCAGACAGCTTTCGTGTTACCATGGTGACTTTCACAAGTGCTTGAATTGGAAATAAAGGTTCCAGTGTATAAAACTGAGCCTGGACAACATGTCTGGACAATTTTCTTTCAATCACAACAAACACAACACTGCACGTACAAGGCTATATAACCACACGATTGGATACAGCACTATTATTCAGCATACAGGCTAATGTGTCTTTTTTCCACCATATTTTTTAGCATTTTATGTAAATGTGACTTATTTAGAGGCAGCACTGTGTCAGATTTGTGTGGTCTAAATACTGTTTCAGAGTCTTCTCTATTCTGCCTTGAATAACTGTCTTGTCAGGAAAACCTACTGAAGGAGAGTCATGTCTTCATTAGATTGAAATTCCTTCAAACTTTCAGATAATACGTCTAGAAAATTAGCCTTCAAAAGTTTTTAAGTCAAAACCACAACATGTGGCCACAAAGACAGCTTCAAAAAGCAAGGCAACTTTATCTATTTAGCACTTTTTTAATACACGAAAGTATTTCAAAGTGCTTTACATAAAGGCATAAAATACATTGAATAAGAAATACAGATGAAGCCATTTAAAACAAAAACTTCAAATGACAAAAGAGAAGTGAAAAGGATGAAAAGTAGCTACAAAGATGAAAGCGACATAAACTGCGCCGGCGACCAAAGTGAGTTCAGACGGGTTTATAATCCAGTTCAGAGGGACCTCGTCCGTGAAAACTGGATACAGCCATCTGGCCGGCCTACACCCCCCTGTGGCTGGCCCTGTCTGCTGTCTCCACATCAGTGCTGGACTGCGATAGCAGACTCGAAAGCAAAAGTCTAGAGTCTCTTATCCTGCAGCTGTCCGGCTGAACTGAGCCACATGTTGCCCCCCAGACGGCTGGAGGGCAGCAGCACATTTCTTTCTCCTCTCTGAGGCTTGTTTGGGCAAAAGAAAGAGGGACAACTGAGCTGATATTTACGACTTTATATATATTATATGTCGTATAACAGTTGACAGGCAGTCTCTCCCCTTTACGTACGGGGTGACTCTTGTTTGCAGCCAACAAAGAATTCTTAGGAGCTAGTGACGAAGATAAATATTGTGTTCAGGTATTTCATTACCATCATCTCACCAACACCAGACAGCCTCAGGTAACTGTAATGTAAGTAATTGGTTACATTTAGGGAAAGATCGACCGCCTTGTTAAAATAAACGGGACACGAGATGCAGCCTTCGTATGTCTGACCGTCCACAACAATCTCTCTCCCTAAAAAGTATTGAAAAGCTTCTACATGTGGTTTGACTACATCTGAAGTGTTTGCATCCAGACTCTTATTACGCCGCTATAGAGAGCGTACATACAGTGACAACAGCACACACTTTGTGTTGCACGTGTTTGTACAAATACAAATTGAGAAGTTCAAACCCTTCTCACGAGTATTTTCTTCCAGGTGACACAGCTGCTCATTAGCACCGTTTCTTATAACAACAAAACAAGCAGCCGGGAACACTAACCCGCTCTGGATCTATCGGAGTGGAGGGTTTTTTTTTGTATTTGTGTGGGGTTCAATCAAACAACATGAAAATCAGGTGCAGTGGAGACTCTTCTGCAGAAGTGAGTGTTTGTCTGGGTTTTTAAGCCCTTTGATGGAAGCCTGGCAGCCTGTCCCACGTGTTTCCCTTCAGCCAGATTTCACTCGAGCACCCCGAGACCTTCGAGTAAAATTCAAGTCAGCTTCATCTCCTTGGTGCAAAGAAACCAAAACCAATTTGTCACTCTATCTGGTGGAAAAAATGTAGGCGTTCCACCACTTTCCCCTCTGGTGCATCTGTGTTTAATGACTGACACATTCACATGGTGTATCAACGCTGGACCATCAGGGAAAAGTTTGCCCCGCCTGTATTTTAGAGAGGATAATAAAGGCAGTAGAGCATGAAATAAATAATGCAGTGAAAGTACAAAGAAGTATGCAGGTTTAAAGATGACATTAAGGAGGTCGAGAAAACAAATCAACAAATTCTGATGAAGCCAAGCGTTAAGTTGGAGCTCAACCAAACCTAAATCTGGCCGCACGTCTGTTTTTAGTCCTGCTTCTTTATTTACTCCCGTCTTCATTAGACGAGACGAAAGGGGAAGGAGAGGGAACAGACGTGCGCGCATCCTCTTCGCTGCACTCAAATTTGCATTCAAATCCGTGGAGGAAGTTTGAAAACTCGACCTTTCGCTACCCAACAGGCGCGGCAACACTTCATTAGTCCAAACAACACAAAACAATGTGAATGCATCGTGTTTTCAACAAACAAATGCTGACAGCAGTCAAACACCTGAGCGGGGTGGTGGCCGAGCTTCGAGACAGCAATCACGATTTCCGATGTTTGATTTAATTGTGAAACATAAATCTGAGTTACATACTTGACCCGGCTCCTTCGGGCAAAGTTTTGAGAGGCTTTTACCTTTTACAGTTCAGAGAACACACCTAATAACCCCCCCCTCCCTCCCCTCCCTATGGGTTTCTGTGACACTGGAATTAGTTTTCAGTCTTTTCAGGTGTGAAATCACACAAACCTAATAGAGGTAAGACACTTAAGCCTCGAGAGTCCACTTCAGTTTTTCCTCAAGATGTCAACATCAGAGAAGTAATTGAGAGAACAGAGGTCACAGAAGCCCTGTTCCATCATTTGTGGGTCATGATGTCCTACAAGTTTTGTAAAAGTTTATACTGTTATACAACTGTGACGCTGCTTTTAGAAACTCATACTTTTAGAGTGGTTGCATCAGACTTTCTGCAAAACTTTCTCTGGTAGTTTGAAAACAATATTGTCCAGGCAAACTAAGTTGAGTCCCTTGATGCCTTGACAGAATCTTCTCAGTAGTTTTTGATGCTGCTCCCTCAGGTGTTGCCTCACTTTTTGAAAAGTTGTAAAGCAAATGATACTGAACTTCAATTACTGGATGCAACCTAAACCAAAACATTTTGTGAGACTTAGCGAGAGGACGTCCTGCCGTGTCTTACCGAAACTATCCTCATGAAATGACGTGCTTGTTGCCACAAAAGCTTTTTATTTAATCAACAATCTAATATGATGCTTCACATGGTTTAACCCGACAAACCAGACAGAACCTTAGAGCAACAGAGAGTCTTGTGAATGTGAAAAATCATATTCAGTCAGAGTTCAGACATCCAATTGGGAAAATACATGGATTCACTGAGGTCTGACTGTTTTTATTTGCAAAGAGCAGCGTACAAAACATTCAGATAGCAGCTTCTCATTTTTCACTGGTAAACGTTGCTGCTGTTGCTAATTAATGTAAATTCAAAACAAAGATCCTTTGTGAGGGAAGACGCTCCACTCCGTAACACCACAAGAGTGTTTCTGTAGTGCCAACAATTAACCTAATAAACCTTTTTTTTGGATCAAGTAGTTCCATAAAAATAAAGTGATCCGGAGTTAACAGGCTACAACTGTTCTTTCAATGTGCCAGATAAATTTTTTTTTTATCAACTTTGCAACAACAGATTTCTACGGAGAAAATCAACTTCTATCATATCACATTTTCAGGCTGTGGTTGTGAGTGTGCACTGGGCAACAGATCAGACTCACTATCGACAGACACCAAATACTAAAATTGCAATTGCGTTAAACTCAGATGATGCATTAGCGTTTGAGACCTCACACATATTAACAAGTCATATACGACAGGAATGAGATAAGAAATATAAAATATCAGCGATATAAAGCACAGAATCTAAGCAATAAAAGTACAAAGTATGTAATGCATAGTATAAAATACAATTAAAGTACAACTAACGAGGGTGCAAAAGTATCAGCAGCAAAGTGTGACAGCTACAGTGATGAATACTGGATCTCCTGTTCTGTGCAGCCTGTATCTGTAAAAGCTCTCGGCGTTCGTAGTGAAAGTTCGCCCTTGTTTCCTTGACTCCCGAGTCTACTTCTAAAAATCTTTCAAATAGTTGTTAACAGTTGTTACTGAGGGATGCCAAACTGTAGTATTTATTTGGTAAAATGGTTTGTTTGTTATAATGCGGTAGACAGAGAACAGGCTGCAAATGACAAATCTATTATTTCAAAGTTTAAACCCGAATAAGAAGAAGTACTTACTGCAGCTACACGACGCAGACGACATTTACTCGTAATGGGAACAAGAAATCTGTTGACTGCTGGACGACTGTATATAAAAAACGTTCACACACTCTACGTGCAGAGTTCACTTCCACCACCAGAGTGTGGAGCTTAAACACATCGCTATCAGCCTTCACGGTTTTCCAGAAAAATCCCTCCTCTTTAAACACTCACATGCCAAGAAACATTACCTGAAGACTCAAACCTTCCTCCCCCATCGAGAACAACGGGGTTTCTGTCTCCTCCTTCCGTCTGTCGCAGGAAGAAGGTACAGTTTCTTTTTTTTTTTTTGATCCCTTTCAGTTTCTTGGTGATGCTGCCTGCAACGAGCAGATTTGCTCCCGGCGTGCTGCTGGCAAGCTGTGAACTTCACTCCATGTTCCTACGATTCATGTCTATTAATGCACTCTGCTGTACTCGAGTTCACCAGAATTTGTCCATATTTCAATCAGCGAAAAACTGCAGAACTGACTTGAATTCATGGATGCTGCATTAACATACTGTCAACCCGGCAGCGGTGCTCGCTTTGAGTGCAGAGGAGGTAGTATGTAAATCCAGAGCACCGGCCCTCTCATCTGCTGTACAATCTGCCAGTTCAAAGCTGCAATCCAGTGCAGAATATGAAGGCTTGGACCTCGGTGCTCAGGCTTCTAATGCAAAATGAAATATCACACAGAAATACCACAGAGAAAAGTGGCAGCTCAAACTGTCCTCAAAGAGCCCGGAGCCATGTGGGTCGAATAAAGAGTACAGTGTATTGACCCTAATATCAACCATCTATCAGCCATCCTCCGCCACTGCAGGTGCAGCTCAGATGAGGGACTCTAACAGCCACAGATCAATTCTCACCTGAAACTACAAGTTTCCGCAGGAGAGGTTATGTCGTAACTAACCTTAACTCTGAAATATCTCAACAACTATTGGATGGATTGTCGTGAAATGTGGTTTGACCTCCTCAGGACGAAGTTAGTGAAGCCGCTAAACACGGTAAACGTTACACCTGCTAAACTTCAGCACGTTAGCGTGTCGACATGCTAGAAACACAGTAGAGCAATGACAGGAAATGAGGGGAGACCAAGAGGGATGACAGTCCCCGACCAGACAGGAACCAGTCCACCAGGACGCCCCAATAATGACAATAACTGTCCGTCACAATCTTCTTTTGAGACTACGTCAGTGCATTTTTATCTAAACTGCCATCAGGATTCTTTTTCAGTTGTTTTCATTTGTTTTATTTTTATTTACTTGGCCCCAGTGAATAAACCCGACGGGTTGGACGGAGTTATCCCTCGGTGAGACGGACATCAGTGAACTGTAGCTAAAACCAGCAAAAGCTGAATTGGCAGCGAGCGAACTGTATGCAACCAGCTGCTGCCTGCGGCCATTCGACATCAGATCTCCGCACATTTTGCGCCCGTCAGACTTCACATCTCCCCGTCTTTTAGTTCAGTTTTCATATCCAAGTTTTGGAGTTTGTTGCTTGAGGTGCAGTAAACACAGTGACAGCTGCAGCGCCTATCAAAGCTTTGTTCTCAACCACATGCATTTCATACGGGACGCCAGTGATCCACTCAGGTCCATCAGGGTCATCATGAGGTCGAGTCAGTTTTATCAGTCAAAAATTAGAAACCTCTATAAATGCAAATGAGTAATAAGAGAATAAACGTAACATTATAATTTAGGCTGTGCTTTATATTAATGTGCTAGTTTAAAAATAAAGCGATATAGGTGTTTATTGTCTGCAGAGAGAATGATTGGCCAGTGGCTCAATTTAAAGGCTCATTTTGAAACTCATTCTTCTCATTTAGTTGTTCTATTAAATTCTGACACCTTGGGGCTTCCACGTGTTCGGGGGTCAACGCGCCTCTCACCTGCTTCAAATTGGATTTATTTGTATATTTCGGAATTCAGAGCGTGTGTGTGTGTGTGTGTGTGTGTGTGTGTGTGTGTGTGTGTGTGCGTGTCATCAGCAGAGTGTGTTTTTGCAGTGGGCGTTAGTTCTGCTGGTGTGTCACAGTCCTACAGTAAAGCAGGCAGCAGCAGTCCATCTGTGACCTGCCTCCTCACCATCAGCGTCCCATTAGACTTATTTTCTTTAATAGCAGACACTTGACATTTCAGAGACGGCAGCTGGAAGAGATCAGGGGGGATATCACTCAACCATTAGCCTGTTCATCCAGCTCTCATCCCACCCCCTTCACTCCCGACGTCACCGCATCAAATACGGACGGATCCGGCTGCAAATCCTCCACTTGCGCTCCGAGCGGCTGGCTGAGCGCATCCTGTGCCACATGAAGCGCGTCCCGGCGACGCACATGAAACCGGACTGATAGTGAACGCAGCGGGGGGGAGGGGCGGGCGGGGGGACGGAGCTCCACTCTTTCATTTCTACATGCTCGTCTTGTGTATTTCCTTTCTCTTTGTTCTGCGTTTGTCTTCTTCAGGAGGAAATTGGACGGTTTTTTTGTACTTTTCTTCTCCTCAGAGCACACAGCCCGCCGTCAGCTGGATTTGAAATAAACAAGGTAAGACCAGTTTAATGTGGTTCTTTACGGTCAAAACGGTGCAAACTGTGAAGCGCCAGGTGCCACAGGTGGATAGTTCATCTTTAAACACTAAGGCGCCCTTTTGATTGAGTTCTTAAAGTTTGAATGGGACTAATTGCAGCCGAAGCTCATTGCGTGTGATGAGCTTTCAGGTCAGTAACTCGTGTCCCGGTGCGCTCCGTGTCTCTCCGTCCGGCTCTCTGTCTCCACTTGGACACAGAAGCCTCTTTGTCCGGGAGCGCTCAGTCGTGCGTGTTTTTGCGCACCGTCAGCTCCTCTATCGCGCAGTTTCATGCGCCAAAGTTCCCAGCAGAGGAGAGATGGAGCCGGTCACAGTTCATCCTCCGTCAGCGCAGGCGAAGTGCAGCAACTGCTGAGCGCGCAATGTTGGCACAAAATGAACACCACTGTATGTTCTCTGGTCTCTACCGTGATCCACCGGTGCAGGTCTCCTTAGTGCTGCTGGCAGCCACAGTACATGCTGGTCTTTGAGGGTCTGAGAGTCTGGGGGGCATGATGAACAAGAGTATAGGTAAAAATACTAAACATACTAAACTCTCCTGATGGCTTATTATGAAACATGCCAACCTTGAATGAGATGCCAGCCTCTAAACATTTCCACTTGTGTGTCATGGAGGCTGCTGAGTGAAACATGGAGGACAAGCGTGCATGTAGCCTTGAAAAACACACTGTGGTGATTTTCTTACAAGTGGCGTAGCAAAGAAACTGTGAAGTGGAATCAAAGTGGGATGAAGGTTGTAAAGGGCTTGAGGTGATGCTCATTCTAGGATTTCTCTGTCTCTCTTTTTTTTTTCTTTTTTTTTGGTGGTCTCAGATAAATTAAATTAAAGATTAAGTTTATGTGAAGCTGAATTTGTGCTTTATTCCCCAGTATTCAAGTGAAGCAGTGCTGGTGTTATTAGGTGTCTTTAGGGGATAAATGAACAGTGATAGATGAAGCTCAACGCGTTCGCTGAAAGCTCTGCTGCAGCTTCTGTAACCTGCTGATATTAGTGAGACTGAAGTGGTGCGATAACATCAGGGAGGCACGACATAATGAGAAGGTTGTTGGTGGAAATCTTCTGCTGTTTGGATAATGAGCTTTAGTGAGTCAGGAGGGAAGCCTCTCAGGCCCTGCAGTCCCGCTCAGGGTAAAGTTGGTCTGTTAATGAACAGGCTATTATGGTTGGCTGATGAGGTTAAAGTCATATGGTGGGTGAGGTTTAACTTATGAGGTTATGATTACTTTAAGTCCCTTGAGGGTTCATCCTGCGCAGGCAAATCTTTGTAGTTCACCAAAGCACAATTTCAATCTGCCAAAATGAAAACCAATAACATAAAATCTCATGTCTGTTTGCACTTCATAGATAGCTTGGTCACCTAGAGCGCTACATTTTTGCATATTGCAGTGATCTGACATACGGTGAATCTCACGTCCGTGAAGTCAAACTGACGGTTTGAAGCGAACCGTATTCCAGTTCTTATCTGGATCAGCGCAGCTCTTCCTGTGGTTGCGACACCAGGATCATATGATCTCCATACACATCGAGCTCACGTGGCTCGTCCCCCATTCCACCTCCAGGCCGCACGCCGCTCACGAGTGATAGTCTGATAACAAAAGGAATCAGTTTATTGAATTCAGTTCAGTTTTAGCATTAAAATGCAATGAGTTCCCTAGCTAGTGAGTGATATAGAGGGATTTCCATCACATGGGCAGCCGACTGTGGAAGCAATTTACTTGAATCTCATGAATAAAAAATGGATAAGGAAGAAGAAGCCATTTCATTTGGCAATCAAGGCTTTTACAATCAATGCACAGATTTTGAGATCGACATTAGCAAGACTGGGCTCTACGTAGGGGGGAATTTGATTAAGCTCATGTTAACACAGAGACTGGGTTTAGTTAGACTAAAAAGTAACAGAATATGAGATACTAGTAGATTTATTGTCGTAAACACAAAGATCTGTATATCTCTCTAATATTGTAAGTTGGGTAGTGCATAGTAAACCCTTCTGTATATCATACGAATACAGCTCAAGCATCTGTAGGCACACTGGGCTTATTTAAAGCTTTGGGAACACACAAGTAAAGCAAATCCCCTTTCTGTTTAAGAGAGTTTAAACCGGTGTATGGCCAGATTAAGTATTAAATAATCAAATGTTGATGCTTAATCAGGGATTAATGTTCTCCCAGGTTCAACACCAGATCTGAGATATCAGATTTAGGCCAAAGATGGAGAGAAAGTAGGTGAAATGAGGTTGAATCCCATCACACAGCTTTTTAAGAGTAAAATTCAAGCACTTTCAAGGTATCTAAACCAAACATTTTCAGACTCTTGAATCCTTTATCACCACATCTGAATTGATGAATACAACCAGCTGTTCATGTTAACTTTGACTGTATGTTTTGATCGTGATTATTTAATGCTTGATGAGACACCAGGAGACAAACAAACAAATATGATGGCGATCGTATGGGATCGATCATTTCAAATATTAAAATATTTTTGGTTTGCATGAGTGATTGTGTCGCTGATACGCCAGATTATTTTAAAAATCAAGCATTTTTTCAGTAAGTATATTCAAATTCAAGAATATTCGCTGCCTGTCGCCCCCACGTCCAGCAAACTGAGCAACACAGAGAAACACCTTGAACTCGTGTCCACGGGATGCAGCGAGCTTGTTTGGAGTTTCTCAGAAAGTGTACAATTTCAGCCCTAGTTTGGTCTACCTGCACCCCAGTTTCTCAATGCACAACATCCCGCTGTAAGACCACCAGGACACATCTAAGTCTCTATGAATAAGTAATTAACACTGCAGAGTTGGCTGCACATGTAACAGCTTTCAGAGTCTAAACTTCCCCAGTTCCTTCAGTTAGCCACCCATGCCCTCCATTTGCCCATTCATGTTTTATTCACGCTTACTTTTTATTCAACTCATTCTCACAGAGAAGGCAGCTCGTACTTGGAGGCATCTCTACTGGCATCAGTCATAAAGGAGTTAATGGTCAAAACCGTTGACAGAAGTAATGGTGGAAATATTTTTTAAAAAAGGCGAAACATCAGCTAGCAGGTAATAAATACACGAGTAACGTCCATCCGATGATGAATCCACGCAGTTATAATCAGACATAATGAGCAGGATTCATGATCACAGCAGCTACACTCACTAGATGCAAATCTCTACTCTATTATTTCACGCGTAGATATTGTCACAGCTGTTTGTTCGCTGTTGACTTGGAGGAAAAAAATCCACTTTAAATCCTCAGAAACAGCTGTCAGGGACAGAGATGGCGTTTTGTCGTCCACTTGTAAACAACAGTAATTTCTCATTATCGGTTAGCTCTCGATGTGTCAGTGGAGCTACAATGGAGTCAGACAGCAGATGATATTCACAAGGACTACAATGTTCATGTTGACTATTTAAAGGAAAGAAGTTTGAGTCTTGTCGTTTTGTCTGATTTTTCTACACAGACCTAAAACCAACACTGTGGCATGATGTAAAATATCTGTTTTCAATAATGGGTTCTGGTCAGTAGCGTGGAAACAGAAATATGAATCGTTATTAAAGGAAAAGGTTACTGAAAATATAATCTACTGTGAGCAGGAGGATCAACAGTTAAACTTGGGTGCAACAGATTATTATATAATAATGTATGTATTCATTTTTCTCTGATGAATCAATTAATCTACAACATGTCAGAAATAGCCAAACGTTACGAGAGCCAAAGGTGACACTGAGAGCCAATAAACTGCGGTAAAGCAGGAAATAACATGCGATTAATCAATATCAACATTACACTTTCTATGGCTCGATTATTAATTAATTGTTTTGGTCCAATAATTAGAGTTCATGTTTCGACTAATGCTGAAACAATATATCAGCAACTATATTTTATGTATTATTAAGTCATTTCCTTGTTGTAGCTTCTTAATTGTAAAGAAGCTACAACATGTGATCTCATGTGATCATAAACTGAATATCTTTGGACAAAACAAGCAGCTTGAAGTCATTTCCGCTTTGTGAAATTGTGACAGGCAATTTGTATCTTCAGACCTTTTTAGACCAAATGATTAATCGATTGATCAAAAGCATAAGGTCAGATTAATCAATGATAAAATATAATAATCAGTTAATTAGTTTCGACCAGCTATTCTCTCTCCTCACCTGTTCGTATGCAGCAAACAAGTAAAGCTCCCTCTCTGAGAGCTGCTGAAAGTCTTTTTGGGGAATTCAGAAACCCACTAACTTAAGTAGCAGCTGGGGATAAAGTCGGCACAGCGAGAGCACTTCCTGAACTACGGTGACGTCTGAAATGCACCGATTGATGCGACAGAAAGAGCAGCGCTTCATCTCAATGACCAATCGTCTGTTCTGAACATCGTCAGTGTAGCACAAAGGTTTAACCCGGTTTTCATGTGTCTCTTTGCTGAAGTCAGTTCCCTGTGAAACTCCGCTCTGTTGCTTCTCCCTCGCATGTGAGGCAGCCAGTCTGTAGTCTGACAGACTGATCCGCTTGAAAGGCCCTGCTTTACGTGCTCATAACGCATTAATTCAGAACACGCCATATTGTCAGCGATCTCAATGGGTGCTTTGGCGCGATCATCTAACTCTTGGCATTAACTTGTGAGTGAAACACGCAGTAATTTTATAGTGAAGACATGAGTGACGAGGCTAAGACTGAGTTCCATATAATCACTGGGGGGGGAACTCAACCAATGTGTTCACTCTGCGTATGAATGGAAACGATGGGACGTCGTCAAACTGTAACTAGGGACGGGAATTGATAAGATGAAGATACCAGTGCCAACCCTAACCCAACTTTCTACATGAAATGAAGCACTTTGGATCATTTCTTCCTCTCGTTGAAAGTTCATGAGTTTGTCGCCGACGCGCAACTGTCAGAAAAACATGCTGGCGTCAGTAAAATGAATTGATAAGCTCGGAAGCACACGATTCCGATGGCTCGAACAATTTGGAACTGGTCCTCAACTGGAAGAGGTTCTCCATTCACATCCATAGCTGTGACTTAAAAATGACCTCTAACTTGAAGCTGCACTATTCAATATTTTCATATTTCATATTTAACTCAGTGTTTTGGCTTAACTGCCCACGACTTTACTGCTTTGGTTTATTCTTTCATTCTCATCAGCGTTGTTTCCAGTCGCAGCAGCCAGCTGTTTTCTGCAATAATGCTCCCATAAACTCCACTGTACACTACCTGCCCAGCCTCTAACAGCAAAATGACAAAGTAAGCTACCTCGTGAATGTAATGGAGAATTCAGCAGTTAAAGAGCCATAAATTTTCCACCAGGAGTCGGTGTAGACCAAACCAGAGTGGAAGGAAAGTGAATATTAGATTTAAAATCCATCAGGTGGACACAAACATGAGTCCAAATGATTAGTAATGATGCTCGGCTGGATGTGTAAACAGACAACGGTTTGCCAAATCAACCACATAAGGTGATAATACGTCAGCATTAGTTTGCGCTGCTCCAGTTAATGCAGGTTTACGCTTCAATATAGGTTTCGCTCCCCATGTATTTAATTTAACCTGGCTACACACACAGAACACATACTCAGCAATATGTTGGGACAAGAAGAAGAAAAAACTACAACCTCTTTACATATAATCTGAACAAGGACAAATTTAGACTTTTCGCAGTTGCAACAATGATGTCTTTGTTAAATGTTTTGTTTAGCACAAATGGGAAAAAAAAGATGCATTGTTGTTCTATGATGCCAATAGTGTCACTTTCATAGTTTTTTTTTGGTTCAAGAAATCTCATTCTTCCTTATTTTCAGTCTGGGAATCTAAAAACTAAGCGTTTGTAAAACTCCCACGCTCATTTGTCATGCCGTCAAGACTTTCCTTTGAAACTGCACAAGAGAGTAAGCTGATTCACCATGAAGTCGTCTGCTTGTCTTTCATCTTTCAGGTTTAAAATGAACGAAGGACTTGAGAAAAACTTGACTGAACTGTATGACAACTGGACATTTTACAACTCCTCCACGGAGTCCGTCATACCCAGGAACAACATCACCTATGTTGGATTTTACCTGCATCAGCCGTCCACTGCAGCCATCTTCATCGTGTCCTACCTGCTGATCTTCCTGGTGTGCATGGTGGGAAACGGAGTGGTGTGTTTCATTGTGCTGAGGAGCAAAAACATGCGGACTGTTACCAACTTGTTCATCCTAAACCTTGCTGTGAGTGACCTCCTGGTTGGGATTTTCTGCATGCCCACGACTCTTCTGGACAACATAATTACAGGTGAGCAGCAGAGTAATTAGAAGCTTTCATTGTGTCATTGTTGCTGACAAGGAATTTTTAGCCAAGCTGACGGCTATTGGATGGATTGCTGTGAAATTTGGCACAGATTTCGTGGACTTGAAGACTTGATATTTAGTCTAGTACCACCGACAGGTCATGTTCAGCACTTAATCTGACAAGATACCTCAAACACTGTAACCTAATCTCAATAAAGTTTGGGTGAATTTCTGATTACTCCCCTGATTTTTCCCCTAGTTCCACCAGCAGACTGACATCTGTGGTTTCGAGGGAAACTATTGGATGCCTTTAACTTTATTTAAGTCTAACTGTAACAACTTGCCGTTTGATTGGGCGTCACCAACAGGTCAAATTTTTACTTGTTCAACACTTGGGATTCCTCATAAACAAATGGCCTAATTGCTGTCAGCCTCAGTTGTGGTTTAATGCTAAGATGGTATGCTAACATGCTACAAAATCTTATCCACAAACATCTGTAATTAGCAGGGAGTCTGTGCCAAACATCAGCAACTAATGAGGGTCTGGACCAGAAACCTGTCACAATTCCCTGAAGATGCAAATTGGGAATTAATCAGCTTGAATATCTTGCAATCTGAACATCACTGTACGCATGTAAACACTGTAGACATCCCTATAGAGTGCTGCAGGGATGACGTATTTTTGTCGGCAAACCCGGAAGTTAGCATCGCCCTGGTTACCTCCACAAAAGGCCAATGGGATTTTTCCATGGGATTTTGGATTATTGCAGAAAATAAACTCTGTGGCAAACAAAAGTTTATGATATTTAAAAACATTTTGTTCAGCAAGATAATCTTCACTAATGAAGATTTTTGAAGCGTAAACAGAATCACCAGAAGTAAAAAGCTAATGTTACAGATACAGAGTATAAACACAACGAGGCTGTAAAGGCGGACTAGTGAGTAGATGACTTTCCGTGTTCGGCATGAAGACGTTAATGCCCGCGACAACCTCTGTTGTCATTTAGCCGCTTGTTAGCAACCGCCTTTTTTAAGACACGTAAAAGCTTCAAAATTCACGAGTGGGATATCTACAGATGTATTTTATGTCGTAGAACAAATCGTGAAAATCTAACCAAAACCCCATCGACTTCAAGACGAGGGAACCCCAGGTGTAATTAGGAATATCCTACACATTAGTATGTTAGCATGTTAGCATTGAGCTTGAACGACAACTTAAAGTTAAAGTTAAAGGTGACAAAGTACAACTGAGGATGTTGATGTTGAGCTGAGACTGATGAGCTGAGCCTGTGGTATCCTCAAATGGCCACCGTGCAGAGAATAAACCATTTTAACTTTACTCTGTCCGACTAGATGTAAAGATCTATATGACAAAGTTGTCACTTGTGTTTTCTGGCGTGCCATGAAGCATTACTGCTTCACAGGGCTGCTTGCCTTGTTAAATTGTAGATTTACCTCAATCCCTAATCACTGATATTTAAGTCACTGCAGGGCTGCCTTTGTTTTTTCAGTTTAGACTTGCAGCAATGTGAACTACTAAGGTCTACGAGGAGGCCACGACACGTTGTTTCGTTAACAGCCTGTGGTGATCAAAAGTAAAGAAGAACGTCAGAGGACTTGACGTTGTGATATATCACGGAGGCCACAGTCTTTGCTGCATGCATGAATAAGACCAGGGCTTTTTACACATGGTGCTGATTGGACTCGACAGTTGGCTCTCAATGACACAAATCTCACATGAGCGCTTCTTAAGGCGAGCGATAGTGGCTGCGAGTTCAGATTCCTCACATAGGCTGTCTACAGAAGCTGCAGTGCTTTCTTAAAAGGGAAGACTTTATCTTTTCAGTTTCAAGACAAAAAAAAAAAAAAAGCAATGAAAACCAGACAATAATTCAGGATGACTCAAGTTTCCTCTCAACTGACGAAAATCAAGACCATCAATTTTTCAGAAGACGATAAACGTGGACAAAAATGTATTTGCACACATTCTCAGGCTTTCTGAAATGACTTTGATTTGGATCTAACCCAGTGTGGAGAGTCAGCTCAACAATAATAACTAAATAAAGCCTGCGAGCACGTCCCTTTTGTTCACCATAACAATGTCAATTGACTAAAAGAATTTGCTGCAATTGCAGAGACCGGGAACAACTAAATTGCCTTATTCACCTCCAAAGATTATTTAAGAGTGGGTACTATGATTAAATAAATAATTATACCCCAATTATCCACCTATTACCTCTTCACAAGAGCAGCATAATCAGTCATTATTGTCTGAATCAGGAACACGTCAGATCCTGACACGGAGTTTGGGGAAATCCAGCAGGCAGCTGGTGTTTTGTATGATTAAATCCCTGCTGCAATGACATAACTAAAATATGATATATGATAACGACAGCACATTAATCCTTTCATCTCGATTATCTTGTTTTCATAATCGTTGGGATCCAAAATCGTAATCATCCAGCTCTACTTTGCCTGATTTTGAATGCGATAATCTACTGCCAAGTTTAAAGAAAAACTCTTTGGCAGAGAAAATCCATCCTCAGCTGTTCAAGAAGACCAACACCTGCTGCACTGTTAACAGTGTTATCGTGCTTTTGTGTGTGAACAGTTAATGAACTCACAGTGTGGGGCAGAAGTCTTAAGTGAGGGCTCATTACCTTGGGGATATTAATATGCAAAGTAGATTTGATCCCATTGACCCTGTTAGATTATGAGGCACTTTAAGTTGACATTGAAAGCTCATTGAGTATCTGACATGTAAATGGTTCATCCCCTGTGGAGCATGAAAGTCCAAATATAATGAATGTAATCTGCCTATTAGATTTGACATTTCTTTGAGCCTGACAGAGGACAGATCAAGAGAGGTCAGCAAAGATATCAGGCTTAGCCATGTGGGGATGATGCAAATTTCATTGATTTTTGGTCCTTAGTGTTCAAGATACTTTGTTTGCCCTCCCCACTAAAATGACCGATCTTACAAAGATCTGTCGTGGCATGTGCCTTTAAAGACAGGAGACCACCCTTTTCATCCTGTCTCCTATTAACAATCCTTTAAACACTCTTTCCATAGCCTCAGATAAGAATTTTTACAAGTTATGTTATGTGGAAAAAAAACAAATTATTATTCAAAGATTTTAAATTGTGTCTCGAGGAGATCTTTAAAGAAACAGCTTCACCAAACTGCTATTTACTGCAGTCTATTGTGCAGTATTTTGTTTGTCATTTTGTCCACTCAAGTATGTTATGTGGCATATCCTAGTGGAGAGGCAGACATTACAGTACAGGAGGGGGAGGGAGAACATCATCAGCCATTTCAGTTGACATTCAACAGATAGGGAAGTACTCCAGGGAACAAGGGAAGGAGGACATTCCTCAGGAAGGAGACCAAGAAGCGAAGGATCAGACAAAAAAAACAGCCCTCTTAGATGCCTGGAAGTTTGCAAAAAGACACGAGAGACTCGGAGAGCAGACGGTGAAAGACTTGGTGGTGTCACAGAGAGGAACATTGAGCTCACTCAGCTGTAACACGAAGCACTGTGTCAATCAGAAACCGGGCAGAGTTCACCACCAGTCCACCGGCATCTCTACGAGGAAGCTTCGCGATGACAGCGTCGCGCTGTGCAGTGCTTTTTAGCAGCAGGGAGTGGGACACTCAGACAGCCAATGACATTTGACCGGGCAATGAATCACACTCTAAGGACAGGGATGCTGAGTGTACAGCTGAATACAGTCAGGGGGGGACTGGAAGTGTTGGTTCAAAATACATTTTCTAGACTTCAGCGCCTTCAAAAAAATGATCTCACAGAAGATTTAAAACTCCTCTGGACATGTTTATCAGTGACGTGAAGTGTCCCTCCGCCTGTGTGTGGTTTTTGTAGTAGGTGAAAAAAACCAAGACGACAGATCACTTTGTCTGTCTGGCTGCAGTGATATGAGCCTCTTGTTTGGCGACTGAGTGCTCTGTCAAGACTGGACAACTAGCGATCCGCCATTGTCTGCCATGGAAAGCTTTCATCTAATGCACCATTAGGATGTCTACTGCACATAATGCTGTAATTGACCATGATGGGGGTTTTCTAATGTGCATCAGTGCTTATTGGCCCCTTGCAATTTGTGAACCACATGAAAGAAGCATCACAAGGAGGAGATGAAAGTGACAATGTGGTCTCTATATCTACTCAACATCGGTCAATTTGCTTTTAAAGAAGACAGACTGTGAGTAATGGGACTGCACATCACACTGCATAACTTCTGCAGCTTAATAAATAACACATTAGTTGTATTAGTATTGCTTAATGTATTAGTGTTTACCTTTTGCATTTTGTGTGATTTTTTTTTTCCAGAAACAGTCCAAGCAATATAATAATAATATTAATAGCAATAGTAGTAATAGAGTTCTCCTGTGGGTTGAATGCAGAGAGGCTGAGGGAGTGGGCTCAGTCAGTACAATCTTTTGGCATGGTCGCATGGCGTGATTTTAAATAAACGTAAAGGTCCCATACTGTGAAAGTATCCAAACGCTCAGTCCACAGAGAAATGCTCACAGCCCGTATTCAGAAACTGTGCCTTTAAATGAGCCGTTAGGACTTCCGTAAGGTTGTGATGTCACAACTATACAGTCAATGCCCTCAGACACGCCCCCAGGTCATCTGCTCCAATCACAGCACACCTACAAAGTACAGGGACGCTCCTCCACCCACAGTTACTGGACCACTCTGCTCAGGACGACGCCTCAGGTTTTTGGAGGTTGTTCAGTTTGTCTAAAACGGCTTGTTTCAGGTCCAGGAGAGCCAGGAGAAGAGAAGATAAATAGGAGAAGATAAATAAAGACTTTTTATAACTGTGAATCATGCAAAGCCACTCTAGTTGAATCCCAGAATAAAATATAGAGCTGAAATGAGCATAATATGGGACCTTTAAATTTGAAAGTGCTTTTCAAAAACTCAAGGACACCGTACAGTGTTAAAAAAAAAAAGAGTAAAGAGAATAAAAGTTTGTTGGAGGGAAGACTGAGGAATCTCCGATTCAGCGGATTCCATAGATACTAGATACTACAAATACCAGTGTTGTGGTGCACTGGGTGTCTGTCATCCTTTATGCTTTTCTCTGTTTGCACAGACAGTTTTGATTGGTAGCTGAGTCATCTTTGGTAAATTTGTTGTCCATCAAAAAAATATATTGCAAATTAAGGAGCAGACGAGTGAGACTTTCTTAAGAAAGTAGTGAGTAGCCAGTATATATTAAATTGCATTATTAATATCAGTATCTGTTTCAACTTCTCAAGTCAGCCAGCAACACGACAGCCAAGTAGAGTTGAAAGAGCGGGAGGAGTATGCCCTGACGATTTAGAAAGGACCGAAACAGGTTTAAATAGCTCATTATCCCCTGAGAGAGATTGGGGCTGCAGAAAAGTGTGAAATATTTGAATGGTTATGCAGCTTTTTGATTTTTGCTTTACATGCAGACAATTTGACAGGAGATAGTGCAGAAATCCTTAAGCAGCAATGGCTTCAATAACTGGAAGCGTGCCCTTGACTTCTTCCAGGAACACGACAGAACACATCCACACAAGCCAAGTATGCAGTCCTGGAAGACCTATGAAGCCAATGCTGACCTTTGTGACGTGGCAGACCAGATGCAGGCAGCAAATGTGGCCTCAAGTATTGAGCGGAGAGAGTACCTTTGCTGTGTAGCTGCAACTGTCACCTTTTTAGAGACGCAGGGAATTCCATTTTGTGGTCAGGCAAGTTTATCGGGTGCATGTCATAGCTCAAGCAGTTCAACCCGTCCTTAAAAAAAGGCTCCATCTCACACAACTTACCTCTCTCCAGTCTCACAAAATGAACTAAAGCGTTGTGAATGAAATGAAAGCATCCCAAGTCTTCGCAGGAATGGCAGATGAGGCGAGAGATCACCACACAGAACAACTAGCCATGTGTGGAGAAATGTTCTTCTTTCAAGTCCGAACATTTTCTCTGACTCAAACAATTGCAAGGATTTAATGCGAGATTCAATCGCAGCATCAACTCTCAAATGGCATTGGTGGCCTAAAATGTGAGCTCAGACGTACAATGGTGCATCAGCGACGAGTGGGGCTGTCGGCGGGGTGCAACCCTTGAGACAATGGAGGGCGTGTACTCCTTCCTCAGTGGTTTCCTGGTTAACCATCAGAAATTTGAGGAGCTTTAGAAACTACCTGAATTGCAGCCAAATAATATTGTTCAACTATGACAGACCCGGTGGGCATGCCAAGTGAGCTCTGTCAACTCCATCATCTGCTCTGCTGTCACTCAGTGCATCCAGTATAAAAGGCATCCATGGGGGTGTGAGCTTGTTGTCTAAACTCCAAAAGTTCTCCGCAGTATATTTACTGTTCATGTTTGTAAATGAAACGGATGGATGACTTTGTCGTGGATCATCTTGTGGTGCGAGAACTGACTGTCGATGATCTGAAGAGGAAAATCCTTTTCCCACGCTTGGACAGAATGATCAACGAGTGTGAGCAGCGTTTCTCTGGGGTTAACTCAAGATCTTTTGATGGGAATCCAGGCTCGCAGCCCAGCCTTGGAAAACCTCTGTGAACGGCAGATCACTACATGACACAAGTGAAAACAGAGGAGGTGTTGGTAGCTCAGAAGAAAGGAAGAGGCTGGAGCCACTCCCGACATGATGAAGTGTGTACAAGCTACCGGACCACGACATGTTTCCCCTCAAAAGACTTGTTCAACAGTGTCAGTCAGTAGCTGCAGTTGTGAGGTCCTTCAGTGCAGTGAGGCGTCTGCACAATGGGCCAAAAAAAAAGACTGCATAGCAGAAAAGATTATGCTGGAACATGTGGTGTTGAATGCTAATGTTAGCTGTTGTCAAACGGTAGTTAATGGGTCATCAAATATGTTGTTTTACCTTGAAACACGGCCCAGTGTCCCTCCAGATTTTCACTATCTATTGTCTTTTGAGTTGCTGATTAATGGAGAGGCAGTGAAATTATAGCTATTTGTCAGATTCCCTATGTTTATACAACTTACAACCCAGAACGCAGCAGTACGACATGATGACAGTATTTGAGCTTCCCAATCTGAGCGTAATGTCAGAGGAAAATGTGAGCGCGTCGCATGACCATGTTCCATTAAATGTATGCCCTGCAATTACAGAAAAAGCCTGCAAAACAGTAGGCTGGAATTATGCACTTGTAAGCTAAGAGGGAGTTATCAGGGGGATAACTGGACCACCAACCACTTCATCATAACCTTTCAGAAGTGAACACACCAAGAATGGAATGCTCCACAGCTGAAATATAGATCATCATATAGATTTTAGGACATTCTGTCAAATGGGCCTTTTTTTTTTAGAAGAACCTATAATTTATACGTTTTACTTGAGTAGAGACTCAGTCGTACCTGATTACTATTCTATGAGGATTTTGTTTTGTTGTTTTCCAAAGTAATGGATCTGTGTACTTGAAGTGAGCATTTGTTCTTTCATGTTCTGTTTTTTTGAAGTGTATTGCTCTGACAAAGCAAGATTTCTTTCTGAAGAAAAACATTGCTTATTTTTCAAGTTGCTGTTTCACTGCCTGCAGATCAGTTTTCACAAATATTTTTATGATCCAAACTTATTTGGTATATTATTATTTGCTTTTTGTGTTTGAGGGCTTTGGCTTCATATTATGCATCCAGATAATTTGGGGACCTCTTTGAATCTTCCCAAGACTAATGTGAAAGGCTGCTGTAGATTGTGCATGCACTAAATGGCAGTATGGACTTAATTGTTTGTGCTCATATTCATTTTATGGTTGCTGAAACACTTCACAGGTCTTATCACACTGATATTTGTTCAAGTGTTCATGATTCTGATAAGTTTGGTTTTAATTAGTTATTTGATGCTATAAAAAGGGGGTGTGACGTCATGATTGACAGCTGTGATGGACTGTGGTGTGCTTGCGATTGGGTCGGGCGGGACCTCGATACCGCGGCTCCACTCCCCGATCACTATTGCACAGACTCTGGCTCCTATGAACTCTAGAAATCTTTATCTCCCCAGTCGAACCTTTATTATAAAACTGCATGACAATTAAGCAACTAAGTCCCGCTAAGAAAGGGATTGTTCCCCCTCAAGACACTTATTACGGTAAATCTCTTCAGCGGCCCCTGGACTCTGATGTGTTTGTGGGTGTGAATCTGTTTGAGGCAGTCTGAATTCATACATAAATTGCTGCGCTGTCTTAACTTGTTGTCTTAGCAGTAAATCAGCTGAATTCATCTTTCCTGTCAACAGGGTGGCCTTTTGGAAGCCTGGTCTGCAAAATGAGCGGCATGGTTCAGGGGATCTCTGTGTCAGCATCCGTCTTCACTCTGGTTGCTATTGCTGTTGACAGGTACAGTGGCTGTATTTTCCTCCTACTACTACATATAATAACAGTACATTTTATTTTCCACAGCACCTTTTCACTTGAACTTGAACTGCACCTCAAAAACGTACTTTATGCACAAAAGAAAACAGATAAAACCAGAAACCTCAGAGAGCACAAACCTCCACAGAGACTGCACACATCCTATTAACTTACGTGATAAAATATCCTTAACTCGAGCTTCACTTACTGCCTTTTCTCCAGAGCTTTCACATGAATCTCACAGCTTTCCTCCGCAAATGGAGCACATGTTCGGAAGCTCCAGAAAAAGCTGGGAAGCAAGAAAAAAAATCTAAAAGTTTGAACAAATTCCAATTGATGTTTAATATGTTTTTGAGATACATATTACGAATTAAAGCTCTGTTCTTTCGCAGTGCTGCCTCACTTGAGTGACAAGCTTACGTTACTGTGAGGCAGCTACATTTTATAGTAAGTCAGCAAACAGCCTTTTGTTCAGCGTGATTTATTCGTGTGCGGCTGCTGTGACATGAGAATCCCCCCCCCCCCCCGGCATAAATACAGGATCTATCTATTCCACAATTTTTGCATCCATGGATGAATCCAAAATGCTTCTTCACATTAGAATGGAATAGACATCTTTATTGTCCACTCAGGTGGAAATTCGTCTTAGGCTTCAAACCAAAGCATGTGGCGTAAAAACAAAAATGGAAATAAAACAAAAGGGACAGGAAAAGGAGAGTTCATACACACAGACATACAAACACTTAAAAACTGCCTCTGCCAGTAAAAACAATGCATTTTACTTATTGGTAATGTGAAGAAACGTTTGATGTCAATTATCCGTAGCACGGTTTTCTCCACTTTGTCAGACATTTGTAAAACTAATGTTTTTCATTCATAGGACAAATATTAGATGTTTTCCCTTGTTCATCCATTAGCTACACCCTCTTATCCTTTAGTGGTTTAATTAATTAATTGGTCACCAATTAACTAACTAGCCAATTAAACTACATGTCTTTGGACTGTGGGAGGAAAGCGGAGACCTGGAGAAAACCCATGCAGGCACAGCAGGATTTTACAACTTTCTCATCTTCATCTGGTACTTGTCCTCTTCTGAACGATCATGCTGAATTGCCTAATTGCTGTTCATCGAGTTGACAACAGCTGGATGTCCTGCTTAATCACTTCATAAACCTTTGGAGGAGGCTGCAGAGTCTCACGGTAGGGACATGCAGTTGGCTGCAGACAGCAGAGCCCAGAGGACGCACACATCCAGTGGAGTCAGAACAGCTCTCCAAGCTGTAAAAATGACAGAGCTGGTGTTTTATCATCGCCCGGTCCTCAGACACTAGACGTGCAGTGATGTCACTCTGAAATCACTGGAGGGTGTCTGCGCCTCTGGAAAGGACAGATGGAGTTTGAAATGCTTTGACATCCAAAAGTCAGAGTCACCTTACATATCTATCAGCCACATGGTTAGAATCAGATGTGAATGGGTGAGGAGATAAAGGGTCTTTTGGTCAGTGTATTCATGCACAGATCTGTCTTAACTATTATATCTATCCTATGGTGACCTTACTGCTATCACCATTATTCTAAATACCGTGTTAGGATGGCCGAGGTTTGACATCTCATAGTGACCGACAAACCCCCCCCCCCCCCTTCCCCTTTATTTTTTAACATTAACACCAACTATAGTCATTCAGAAATCAATGATCCTGGATGTCTCCGCACGCCTCTGTTCTCAAGTTAGCATTCTCAAGATTCTTTCTCAGTGAGTCAATACGCCCCCTGCCAAACATGGGAGATGCCAGTTTAGTCGAAGCTCTAATGGTCCAACCATCCCCTGGAACATTTCGAACGGATCTGCAGGCAGAATGTGCCAAACGTGCAAATCTAGATCCAAATCAAGTGTTTTTTTTCCTCTGTGTCTACACTGTGTGTGCGCAATAGTTTTACTATTGAATATATTTTATTAAGCAAGTGTAATATCTGATGATGTAAACCTTTTGAAAGCTTGTGTCCTTCATGACCGTCCTGGCTCCCTATAGCGAAATGTAACATGTACTTTGAGGTACTTTCCTTGAGTATTTCTATTTTCTGCTGATTTATACTACACTATTTAACTACATTTAATAGTGAAATATTGAACTTTTTTCTTCACTACATTTATTTAACAGTTAAAGTTACGAGTTACTGTGCAGATTAAGGTTTTATTGTAAGAGATTAAACTGCCAAAAAATATATAAATAATTAAAAATGTGCTCAGCTAAGCTACAACATTAAAAGGCTTCTTATACGTTAATGCATCAGTAATAATAACCCGGTAATATTCGGACAAATAAACAGTCTGACAGTAGTGATGATTCAGGGATGCATGGAGATCAGTGTCATGCAGGAGACAAATGTATGAGTGTCTGTACAGAATTAACATAAAATGGATGCCTACACATTTTCCTGCGTTTCTGCATGAGGACTGTTTTTCCAGATTTGATGAAGCTGTAGAATTGTGTGCATGTGAGCATGCAAATGTCAACTCCATATTTACCTATGCATATATGGTAAAGTATAAGTCAATAGGTCAGGTGTCTCAGACAACGGCTGGTGAGAAAAGACTCTGAAGAAGTTTTTACTGAAGTTTGGCCAGAGGGTCACTGATGTGGTTAGGCACACATTTGATGGGTCTGACTTCAAAGGGAAGGCCAAAAAGCATATTAGCCACCTCAACAGCAGAGTCACAGTTAGTAGAGGAGGGGGTGTCAGCCGACACTCTCAGCTGGTCATCCTCAGACCCCCTGCAAGACAATCTTCAAGCGCTGGCTAATGCAGTCGTTGATAACAATGACGGTAATAAAGGGAGCTGGGTGAATTATGCCCGTTGTTATATACATTTATTTCATAAATACTAACTAACGTGCACCCTTTATACATATAATCCAGAGGTTCCTGACAACAACGCCTCCATGTCATTTGTCCCTTTATGAATTACAGTAACTAACTATATAATGTTGTGCCATTTACAGTACATGTTCTTTACTGTCACTCTGTTTCTTGCGTAAAAGATATTTTTAAAAGCAGATTAACGGTCCTGCATGCGTCTTCCTTATCCAGTCTCTCTTTTAATCCTTTTGCAGATTCAGATGCATTGTCTACCCATTCAAGCAAAAGCTGACCATATCCACAGCTACCTTGATAATAGTCATTATCTGGGTTCTGGCCGTATCCATCATGTGTCCCTCTGGGGTGATGCTACAAGTGACCAAGGAGCAAACCATTCGGGTGTTACTGGGCTATGACAACAAAACAAGTCCGTTTTACTGGTGCAGAGAGAACTGGCCAAACCAGGAGATGAGGAAGATTTACACCACTGTCCTGTTTGCAAATATCTACCTTGCTCCTCTTTCCCTCATCGTGATCATGTACGCCCGGATCGGCATCACGCTTTTCAAAACGGCAGTTCCAACGGGAGGAAAGCCGGGCCACGACAACCGCCACACCGTGTCGAAGAAAAAGCAAAGGGTGATTAAAATGCTTCTCATAGTGGCTTTGCTTTTCATCCTTTCCTGGCTGCCTCTGTGGACCCTCATGATGTTGAGCGACTATGCCAGCCTGACTGAGCAGCAGTACAGAATCATCAACATTTACATTTACCCCTTTGCCCACTGGCTGGCCTTCTTCAACAGCAGCGTCAACCCCATCATCTACGGTTTCTTCAATGAGAATTTCCGTAGAGGATTTCAAGCTGTGTTCAAGTTCAGCCTATGCACGGCGGATGGACAGCGGAGGAAAACCTACTCGCACCGGCTGCAGGGAAACTCTGTGCTCCCAGCTAATAATGTACAAACCTCCCTGGAGCCTATTTCTCTCAACAGCATAGATAAGAACACATCCAGGCGACTCAACCATGTCACTGAACAAGACTTGGTCATGGAGGACCTGGAGAAGGCATCTTGCAGCAGTGGGGGCGTGACAGCAGTGTCTATTTGAGGAGACACGGAGACATAATAATAAGCAAAGATGTTCATATTTCATGAAATTGCCCTTTTCATTCAAACCTAAGTAAACTGCAAGGCTCACCTGAATAGTCTTTAGAAGCTGACACTTATGTGTAATTTGTCTGAGAGCAATTTCAAGACCGTCAAAAAAATGACATGTAAAGCAGCGATTTATCCTTTTATGTCCTGCGCCACTTCAAAACAATTAACGCAGCAAGCTACCTCACAGTGTTTGCTCCTGAAACAAGTACACACTGTATGTGGCACATGTTGTGCCATGTTACAAATGGAAGCAGGCTGTGCTGTTGAAACAGTACAGACTGACCAGTGAATAACACTGGGGAACACAATTTTTGTTGAGTTAGGTCTGACAGCTGTTTTTTGGGTGCAGAATCCAAAACTGATCTCAGTTTTTGAACTATAGGATCCCCGTTTTCTTAAAAAATATGAAAAATACAGATATGTGTGTGATAGTACTGACCTATTGGGAGCTGCACACACCTCTCACCGCACTGTCTCAATTGTGACTGCACAAACAAGTTGCCACGTAGCTGTAGATGAGTCCAATTGTAATCAGCTGGCAAGTCTTACTACAGCTAATCAGTGGAATTTTGCTTATCTGGAGGGTAAGCTGTGGAGAAAAAACATGACGCGCTAGAAAAAAAACGACTGCAATTTTGGAATCAGCATGCCAATTTTAGTTTTAATCAGCATAAAAATCTAACTCAACAGAATTTTTTTTTCAAATTGTTCCCCAGTGTAATTAATCAATTACAATCGGTTGATATAGCATCGACAACAGGCTACTGTGCTGCTCCACGACATGCATTATAAAACCTGTATGTATAAATGTATAAAGATGCATCAAACATGTATGTACTGTGATGTTTATGGAGCAGATTTCAAAGGTAAATTCACTAAGACAAATATAATTCTTTATTTTAATGTCCTTGTAGGTGGAACAAACTTCTACTCTGCACTTGTCTTCAGTATTGTTCACGTTCTTTTGTTAAACTAAGTGCTGTACAAAGTCAAAAAGTCCTTGTCAGACTTTCTGAAAAGATTACTCATTAGCATTCACCGTCTATAGCACATGAGGCTTTGGTGGCTTGCCAATGACTAAGACGCATACTGATTTATGAGTTAATTACACCTTGGTTTACCTTGGTTAAATTACTGTGTGTTGGAGACCACAGGTAGCCTCCCGTGCAAGTACCACTGTTGACCCAGCTTCATCTGACAACGACAATGTCTTAGGTCAAAAGTTTTGCAATTTACTGAGTGGGAAATTTAATAAACTGAAATGGAAAAGGTAAGAAGAACAGTCGGTCGAGACAGAGGCTGAGGAAGCGGTTGCTAGGAGCTGTTAACGTAACATTTTTAAGAAATATGTTGATTTAAAAGTTATTTTTCTGTCCTTATTTATCTGGTTATGACAACAGACCGATTTGAATCGCGGAGGGAACAACATGTGGACAGTGATTCATAAGGTTAGGGGGTGGCAAGCACTGTAAAATGTAGCATAGAGGCTGGTGGAAGCTGCTTAATGTCTCACCAATTGTCTAGCAATTAATGTGCTAATGATTTGTTGGTGTTGAAATGCAAGAACCTTTGATTACAAAGATGTTATTGGAAACTGAACAACAGGTAGTTTGTCTCAGTCAGTTAAAATACTTCACCTTAGCCGTTAAAATTACTGTTTTATCTAATGACAGAGTAGACATGAATATTAAGCAGGAAACCCGGCAAAATTTGCACACAAACGAATTCTGCCAATTCTGCAGGTGACACACATATTAGCACTGTTTAATTAGTATTTTATGGCGTTGGAAAAACCTTTTTGTGCAGAGGAGAGTAGAAAGCTATGATTATATCGTATGTGAGTCATATTTTCACCCAGGCTTTTATTCTGAAATCTGCTCTCTAAACATGTACATCAAAAGGTGTAATGATGCTGAATTTAAGAGTATTTATTCATGGATATCTCATGAGCCTGTTATGAATGTGCCATGTAAATCTCAGACAAAGTATTTTGTTGTTATTTTATTTGCATATCTTTATGAACAGTCTTGTGCAGTTAACCTGTACAGTAAATGGGAAAAACAGAGGGCCAGCATTGGTCCCAAAACATGTATCGTCTGCTGTAAGTATATGTTACCGAGTCTAAAGCTTAGATTACAAGTGATAATGTGAATCTGTCTATGTGAACTGACTATTAGAAAAATTCTTGCAGGGTAGTGTACTAAACAACCTTTGGTCCAACGGTGTTTTACATACTTTAAATCTTTGGTGGCGTCAGTTACATTTTTAAAAAGGGGGCCCATTTTGAAAATATGTATTGTAAAGATGTAAAAAACTGTAAAAACAAAAACAAACAAAAAATAATAATTAGCAACAACATCTGCTAATTTCTCAATCCACACATTCATAAAATAACTTAAGAGTGAAGGTTACAAAAAGCTATAAGAGACTTGGTACATTCTCTGGCAGCCATATTAGAGGTTTCTTTACACCCAGGTTCTGATCAATCTTTTCTGGGGAAAATCTTTTCTGCTGCGTCGTAAGGGATACGTTTTACGTTTCTACGTTTCTTCTTACATAAAGGCCTTGCATGAGCAGACTAAAGAAAGAGCAGCGCTTAAAGACACTTTTAATTAACGTAAAATTCAAGGAAACAAAACATTAATTGTTCAGAGCAAGGCTGTGTTTAGACCTACAGACAAGAAACGACAGGATGTCGTTTTCTTTTTTTTTTTTAAGTGAAAACCGGGGGTGCGCAGATGCAAGGCCGCAACAAGTGGCGGAAGTTTGGTGGAGACTGAGTCGCTTCAACAGCAGCTTTTAATTGATTCAGTCACAGAGAGTAGTTCTGCACTGAGATCACTGCCACTGCTGCCATCAAAAGCGTCTGGACTTTGTGTTTAATGGCAAAGACTTTTTGCCACTTCTCCAAATGGATGATTAACTGGTGGGGCCATACTGTCATATGAGACTCATCACAGTCACCCGAATTGGGTTATGAATGGTTGGACCAAGACCAAGTCAGTCTTTTGAATTTTCACAAAACAGGGGATCTACATGGCACCAGACGTGGTTGCTGAGAGTCCGTCCTTGTTCTCCGTGCTCATAACTCATTCAGCCGTGCAGTGTTATTGCATCCAGCAGCGAGACCTTGACCTCGTAAAAAGGTTCATTTTTTTCTCATTTCATCTCCCTCTTGAGTATGGCTGTGTGATGTGCTAACACATGCAGCAGCGAGGCCTCTTTGTGACCCTGATTTGACCCTTTTGAAGAGCCAGTTCACACCTCTTCATTTAACACTGCCACTCACTGGGGGCGAGTTATCTATTATACATTTTGACAGAATTTATCTTTCCGTGTTTTTCTGGCTGACCGACCACACGTGGTTTGTAGCCGGAGGCAATTCCTATAGGCTACTGAACATGGTCATGAGGGGGGGTCTGATACCATTTAATTGAATCTGAATCAGTATCAAATCTGAATTCTTTTGAATCCATTGAATGTAGTTTGGTTAAGCCTTCTGAAATTGCTTGCGGAATCTGGGTATTTTACCGACTCAGAACCTGGATCCAAAGTGGAACCCAGCAATTAGAAATCCAACTTCTTTTACAAAGCTAATTTAGGAATTAGCCACAGCATAATAACATCAAAAGGTAATGTCAGTTTGTTGCCCTTTTAGCCTCAAAGCTATGGCTTTTGTTTCAAAAATGTTCGATATCAATGCAAACACAATACCTGAGGTTCGGTACCGATTCCAGAATAATACTTTTTATAATGCCATATTGGGGGAAACGTAAACCCGTTTTAACCCCTTTTCTCATTCAACAATATCTTCCAAACTGCTTAAAAAGTTATTTTTAAAAAAGAACTTTGCCTACATAGAAATATAGCCATCAAGTTTTCCGATTTATGTCAGGTGATAAAATAATACATAAACAAGCACAAGAATCGGACCAACCACTTGATGCCAACTTTCAATACTGATCAATACTTCAATATTTGATACTTAATGCTAAAGACACACGTCAGTTGGTACTCATATAGTATTGATGTTCGATACTCAGCTGTACTCACAACCTCAGCTTCTAATTCAGCATTTCCTACTATACAGTAAAACCAGAATTGGAGTTATAAAAATGTAAAAATATGCTGTTGTGTTTTTCTGGGTTTTAAACAGCCACTTGCATCGATTTATTCCTGCCAAAGACGTCAGGGGTATCTACAATCATTTAAAACACTACAAGACTCGTGGTAGTATCGCTCGTGAGACATTCGGCGCAAACAAGATGTTAAGTATGAAACTCCAGTATTGAATGTAATATTTGTACTTTTTGGTGCCTGTGGTGAAAAAAACCTTTTCCTTTCTGCTTCAATTTGTTTTTCAAATAAGTTTGGGTTAAATACTGTGAACAACTTCTTTGGGATATAGAGAGTCTTAGTACCTTTGTATAGTCTGCATGTGAATATATTGTGTACTAGCATGCGTGGTTTTTGTGTCTGCACCTACACGTTGTTAAATAATGTTAAATAACAATTTTAAAGATTTATTTGTTGGGACACAAATGCAGATTGCAATTTTTACAGGAAGTGAGATAGTAGGTTTTTATAGAAAGTGAGGAAGTAAAATGGTGTCCTATTTAATTGTGAAGGGCTATTCATCACATTACCTCTGTGATTGTCTGCACAAAACATAACTGCAAAGTTTATAGTCAAGGTTCTGAGTATTAAAGGCTTGTCAATGCCACTGTTTTGTGGCATTAGTGGTATAATGACTTTTTTTCTTTGCATATACTGTGATGTAATTTGCTATGTATGAAGGGGATTAAGAATTTTAATTACAAAAAGATTTAAAATGATGAAAACTGCTGTGCCTCTGGGAAAAAGCAAACTCCCATAATGGAATAAGATTTCACACATATTTTGCCCTAAATCTCTGATTTTGAAAAAACATCCATGCCCTACAACACTGCGGGGGGGGCTGCGTTGGCAGGGGGCGTGCTGTTTAGGTACCAGTGAGACAATGAAATACAACCCAGGAAGTCTAGTTGGACTAACAGATTAATGCGGTTAAAGGCTTATCAGATGCCGAAACATGGGCACAACGGTTTGTATTACCCACAGAGAGGAAAGTCACCCAGCGGCAACCGTTTAATCTTTTATCGCAAAGTAAACAGCAGAAATACTGTGCACTTGCATGTACTTGATTGGCCAACGTGACGCCTTGCCGGATGACTTCTTGTTGTAGGAAAAGCCAGGTTAAACTCTTTTGCTGGACGACCCTGCGTTGTTTAGCCGGAGCCCTCTGCGTTAGCACCCAAGCTGCGTTAACTGGCTCCATTCAAATGAATGAGAGGGCTGCGTTTTTTTCACGACGCAGGTCTCATGTCAGTCTGAACGTGGCCTTATAGTGGTTGATAACATAACTTCACGAAAACTAACTTTAATTAACTTACAAGTAGCACAAAAGAAAGAGCATAAAATACAAGAGGGTAACTGACTTTGCAATGAAATGTAGAGGGGCCATTATGTACGTAATGCACAAAGAGGTGTTCTGATTTCTAGGAAAACAACAGACATGGTGAAGATGAAGATCACCACGATGCAAAGCAGAGCCGTTTCCTTCACCAGGCCTGTCATGTTCATATATCAGAACAGCTCAGAGTGGATTATCGCTCTTATACTGTGGCCCGTAACCAAAGAAATAGGTGGGCTGTTTTCAAATTGTCATCCATTTTTTGTGTGTGTTTGTAGTTGGTTTAATGTTGGTTTCACCAATGAGAGTTAACTTGTAATGTAGTTTTGTATTTGCAGATTAATACATCTTACACACTAAGACGTAGATTCAGGTCAGTGGCCAAACAATTAACCAGTATCATAAATACACAACGGACTTTAAAACGGACTCAACTGATCAGTAATGAGTGTTTTCTATGGTAACAACAGGAAAAAGACGTTTTATTCAGAATAAGGTCAATACTCTGATTACTATAGTCCATGAAAATGTCAGTGACTGATTCGCTGGAGAAGCAGAATAGAATAATATGTGATGATAAGGATGTTAAGGATTGAAGAGAGCTATATCTGTGTGCTGAATTCATCCTGGCATGGTGCTTTCCTTCCTTGAAAGAGTTGTTTTTGTCTTTCAGGATCTGTGAAACTGTGAACACTGCTCTATCATATAATTCATACTGTTGTTGTATCAGTCATTTTCAACAAATACAGGGTTATTCGTTAAGGCTTTTTCAATTATTTTGTCTATGAGAAAATGTAATTTATCTCCAGGGGAACAAGGGAAACAAAAAGGCAGCGTCTGAAATCCTTCACTATTCATAGTTTTTTTCTAAGTGGTGTTTGCCATTTTATCAGCTGTGCAGTGACAATTAGTATTTAAATGTACTCAAACTATCCCACAGTATAACATGAAAATTTGAGACCAAGGGATCGTTACTATCAAAGCACTAAGTGCCAGAACAGAAAAGACTTCCTACACAGATCCATGACCAGAATAATGTCCTTTATATTGTCTTATAAATGTACCAACCAACACACCATGCAGTCCGTATTGTGAGTAGTGAGCGATTTCTGACACCATCTTTCTGTTCTTTGAGTTCTTTTCTGCTTTCTTCTCAGTCTACCTAGCTGAAAAGCTTGATGCTTGCCTTTTGTCTTTCTGTGTTCTATAAATCACTCAGTGACCAGAAAAAGGGACCCCTGTTTAGCGCCACCTCGACCCTCTTTGTGGCCCTTACAGCTCTAAAGCGCTGTGGCAGAGACGACAAGCTTCCGATATCAGATAACAAGTCGAAATCATGGTTGGATGACGATGCTTTGTGAATAACTTCATGTTTTTTCATGTTTAATGTTCTGAAGACCCATCAAGCAAGATAAAAAAAAGAAAAAGGGGGCAACAAAAGGTGTCAGTCATTTCTTTGGAGATACATAATGTCCAGGATTGGATGAATCTGGACAAATACTGATGTTAGTTGAGCTCTGGCATCAAAGTTTTGACCTCTGGGTATTAAAGGACCCAGTGCACCCCAGTTGAAACTCCAATGTCTCTCGCATTCACTCAGCAGTCTAGACCATAATCACACCTTTTTCAAAGTAATCACTTCACATGTTAAGTAGCAGAAAGGGAATGAATGGTCGTCTGCAGGGGCAGAGGTTCCATTTCTCTGGTCACTGAGTATTTCCTTTTTGATGATATATAGTATTGAATCAATGGAAGAAAAATAAAAGTTGTGGTTGTGTTTATGCTTTTAAAACTTGTCAAGCTCATTTCTGTCTTTTGCCTTTGTATCAAGAGATATTTCAATGTGCCCAAACTGTGAGAGGGTGCATGTGTGTTCTTGTGAACAGCAACATGTCCAAATGGTCATTAATAAAGATATTGGTCTTAACTCATTAACAATAAAGTACTAAAATATCTCCCTTTCCCAGTAATTGATTAAGCAGTTTACAGTAATTAGTCTGATTCATCGGCATCAAGCCTTCAGCGACAGCTGAGATCAAAAGGGTCCATCTCTGTAGGGATCCTTTCCATCACGTTGTCAGACACTCAGAATAACAATCTGAGCCTGTCACTGGCAAAAACCACTTTTAGTCGACGTACTTTTGATGTGCGCAATTGCCCGCAAGGATTACGTTGCAGCCTATTTCGCGGGGCTACTGGACCAATTCCAAAACATTTCTGTACCTATTAGTCATTCAGACCCCAAAATACATGTTTAAAAAAAGAAGTAGGGCCCAGGTTTAAAAATACCAGAATTATCCTTTAAACCTGCTTTGCTTCATCCCATAACCTCTCATCTTAATCTAATAATTTCATTCAATTTGAACGAAGGAGGTTTATTGACACATAATTTGATGGCTAACTCAGAGGCTTGAAACAAATAAGATTCTAAAAGGAGAGACTGAAGTTGTATAATTTTTTTAGGCATTGCAGTTGTTAAATATAGCACAAATATCTGGCACAAAATATTGGTTATAGGTAGCTTTAACTGAAAATACGCAATTGGTCAGTGAATTTCAAAAACTATTATACATTATTAGTATTATAATTTGATGTAACCTACTATCGGACTGCTTTATCTGTTGGTGGGACACCACAAATAGGCAGTAATAATAATATGTCAAGTTTAGTCATAGCAACCGTACTGCTTAGCTGCAGGGGGCAAGGGGCACGTCCAGATGGATCATATGAAGAAGGTGAGGAGGAAAGGATGGTTGGCTTCTTGAGAGAAGAGGCTTCACTGGAGAAGGGATTCAGGCAGAGTAAGACAGCTGCTCCACGGATGTCAGCGGACACAAAATACAGCTGGTGCAAACAGAAAGCGGAAAGACCCTTTGAGAAAAAGACGTCATCTGAACTGAATGATCTTGTGAGTCATGTTCACATTCATTTCCTTCTTCATAGTACACTTTGTTGTTCAATCCATTTTTATTTTCAGGGCACTTCAAAACTTCTCATGGCTGTTTTTTTTTGTTAAGACGCAGATTCATGGTGCTAAAAACTAAAGGTCATATAATGCCCGTTTAGACAGATTCATTAAAAAAAAGATGAGGGTTGCTGCATTGCTAAGCAGCAGTTTCTATTCAATAATTTCAAATAACATCCAAAGGAGGTAACGCAATTCTGGAGCAACAGTTTTCTGTTTTTAACACAGACAAGCAAGGATTTTGTTATGAAGCATTGAGGTTTTATTGTCACCGACCGTTTAAGTATCAAGCCAATAAAGTCATATTTAACAGACTTAATAAGCCTGATAGTATGACAATGTTCCAGACTAGATTAAAAAAAATCAGGCCTCATGTGTGGAAGAATCTGACTTAATATCTGGGTCACTGTCTGTCGAGGTGCAGTCAAAGATTCACTACCAATACGTCATTATCAATATCTGTCATCTATCATCAAGTATAAAAACTGCTTCACATCTCTTTGATTTACAGGAGTTGTCCTACTGCTGAAACATACTCCCTCACTGCATTTAATATTTTGATTACAAAGCCAATAAAGCTTTTGTTAATGTGGTGTCAAGAGGAAGCAGTCAGACTAAGAGCGGCGGTACAAAATGACATAGTGGAGTGCTTTTAATTTCACATTAGAACAAGAAGGAGGACGAGTCTGTGTAGCATCCAATGCAGAGAAATTAAAATAATTACAATTCATTTCCTCCACTTACCATGGCTCCATATTTCACCAAAAAAAAAAGAATCATACAATGCACTGGTCAATGAAAAGGTAAATAAAATAAAAATAAAATAAAATAAAGATAGATCGATAGATAGATTGTGACATTTACATCATCTAGAGAGTTTCAGCTACGCGAAAACAAAAAATAAATATGATACTTTGGGATTTTTCAGATACAACAAGCAACATGAAGATGTTACCTTGGGTTCTAAGAAATTGTGATGGGTATTTTTCACTACAGACTAACCTAAAACATGAAATAAAAAAAAATGAATTGTTAATGAAAAATAATCTTGCAGTTGCAGACCTTGACGTTCCCCGTGTGACTGTCTGTATGCCAGTAAAGAAGCTGTGTTAAATAGGGCCACTACACTCTAATTACCATAATGGGGGAAATAGCATTATTCTACATTGGTGGATTTAAAATCCCATGACAGTGGAGAATCCAGCAGTGTGGCCTTTACCCACCTGGTGCTCCAGTAACAAAGACAACAGCCATCTGTCCTTTCTCTGAGCAGGAGAATGGAATCTGAGTTTGAGTTAGCATGACCTCTGTCTGCAAAGGTTTCTTTTCACAGTGCAGAACTGAAATATCTGAATTGTCTATACATGCAAGGGTAAGTGTGACAGACTGATAAACTGTGATGGAGTAGAAAATTGTGAAATCAAAAGCAGATACACAGTAAAAAAAAAAAAAAAAAGGATGAATACATGAACAAGACTAAGTGTACAGCTGCGTGAGTAGTTCTGTGAGGCTGTGTTTGCTAACGACAATGTTAACATGCAGATGTTTAGCAGGTATAATGTTTACCATGTTCATCATCTTAGTTTAGCGTGTTAGCATTTGCTAATTAGTGCGGCGGAGGATGAGAGAAACGTCAGGGTCACCAAAGTTCTTACAATTCATCCTGAAACTAATTTCCGTGGATAAGTTGATGCATACTAGATTGTACTCCCATCAGTATATTTCTAATTTTCTGTGTGCTAGATACTCCAAATAACAACACCAGTTAATTAATAGAGTTGATGACTGCTGCCCTACAGGTTTTAGCATGACTTGTGTATGCATTAAACAAATGCAATGCAGCAAAGCAACATACATCTAATTGCCAGTTCCTTAAGCTCAACACTACCACATCCCTTTTTTTTTGAGACTGCAGTAGAACCTTTCAACAGCCAATGAGTTAACGAGCCACAAAACAATTGAAGCAAATGTGTCTGCGTGTACTCTTAAAGTCTCAAAACAGTCAACAGCATTTCTAACCACATTTCATTCCTCGATGTACAAACCACAGAGATGAGGAGGATAGAAAGCTGCTGCGAAGAGTCAACCAGCTTCCCTGGGGGGATCAGTGTTGGAAGAGCTGCAGTAACTAACCGTGCTGGATGTGCAGATACTGCCCAGCCATGCCCACAGATACTGCACTGAGACGCCACAACAACTGGGATAGTGCACAGCTATGGCATTCACTAAATAATAGATCATTGTTAAACTCAACATCAGCGTTTTGGAAACATTTTCCAGCAGAATTGACAGTAAAGATTATCTAAAGAGAAGACCTGAGCTGGGATGAGAGGGGAAATGACTAACAAGTTCATTCCTCCAGCCGGCTTTAAGGCAAATATGGAAACAGACCCAAACTTTTTATTCTTTTACGCTATTTTATTCGGGCATTTTTGCCTTTATTTGATAGTGACAGCTTCAGAGATGGACAGCAAAGCGGGGAGGGAGAGAGAGGGGATGGCATGCAGCAAAGGGCCCCGTAAGGACTCAGCCTTAATGGTGTGCGGTCTACCAGGTGAGCTACCGGAGCGCAAACTTTTCAGCATTCTTGAGGAGTATCTAAACTAACTTGTACAATGTCACACACACACACACACACACACACACACACACACACACGACTGCCTGCAAGAAATGATCTGACCTGTGAGCCCTTAAATATCTGTGTTTGGTACATTTTGTGTAAAGCAATCCCTCTGCAGCGAGTAAGAGACCAGACCAGCAACTTAACTGGACTAAAGTGGCTCAGTCTGAAACAGATTTAATTCCAATTGAAGAGGGTGGGTTACGCCTTTTATCATCCTCCCAAAGGATGGCGATTCATCATAATCCAAGGCCATCTTTTCATTTCGGCTAAAGTATGACTGGAACACAATCCACCAATCAAAATTACAGAAGTGCATTATCCGGAGGGAATGGTTGAATCATTTCCATGGATGTTTTGATACTTTGAGAGTACTTTTAGCTAATCCAACCACCTGTTATCAGTGTTAATATAAAATATGAGGCAGACATAAAGAGAGCTGTGCTACAGTAAATCCCACAAGCTACTGTACCACTTTGAGCCTGTAAGACACATTCGGCGACAGATTTAGCTTCAGTTGCTGTATAATTATCTCTTTCAACACGTACCTCAACAATTAATCCTGAATACATTTTCTTTAGGCTAAGATTAGTGTCTTTTTGTCATTTAGGGGACACAAATTGCTTGGCTGTGAGATTATATACTGTGGACATCAAGCCTCAGTGTGACGTATATACTGTGCGTAAATTCACTATTATAGACCCCAGTGTGCTTTCACAAATCAGAGATGAAAGAAGAATGAGCAGTAACAGCAGGTCAGCTTTTTTATTACATGAATACCGTCATATACTGTATAGCCCAGTGAAATGATGAAATATTAAGATTAATCGTAGGAAACTTTTATGTGTTCTTAAAACAGTGATGGATGACATCCAAATGCCCAAAGATAACGTGTAACCTCATTCTTTAAAACTGTCGCAATATGGACGTCTTTTTTGTCATATTTCATCATTTCAGGAGTCTGTAGGAGCTGATGCTTTTTACAACAAAACAAGCAAGAAAGTACGCAACTGACCCTCTAATCCACACAACAGACAGTGTGCAAACTTTGAGTTATATGCTTTTTGGAAGATAGACTGTGATAGAGGCTTTTACTTTACATCTTCTGGTAAGACTTTCAAAATAAAGGAGAGGTTATGTGGAGTGCACGTGGCAAACTGTATTTGGGAAACATGGATTTTCTTGAGCTAAAACATAATTCAGAAGGGTAAGCTACAGGTTTTGTGGGGAAATGAAAACAAACAATTAGCTACAGTGGACAAAACCTTAAACCAACAATTTAAACGGCCAGAGAGACAAAGACGCCTACAGATGGAGAGAGGCAAAATAAGATATCCAAGAAATGAGAAACAACTTTAAAGAACGTTATCGGCTGATATGATTCCACACTAATGAAACAAGGAAAAAATGTCATATCGTACAGGTGGAATAATATTTTGACTACTTAAATTTGGTTGTAGAGGTGTGGCTGATAAATGTTGCACATTTGAATAATCTTCAGTGTAGACTGATAAAATAGTAAACAACAGATAAAATGCACCCACAGCTAAATACCACAGAATACAAATTAATTCAAGCAAGAAAAAGAAATTTTTAAACACATTCACTAATTTCCAAGACAGCTCATACCTTATCAAACACAGCCTGGATGTCAATGATCAACTTCTGGTGCTGCAGAAGGTTTTGATCAGGTCGTAAGAGCGTTGGTCAAGTCTCCCAGCGAACATTTGCCTGTAAATATATGAGAAATGTATTAGAACATCACGTCATGCACACTGACAACTCAAAGTGACTGATGAGGGAGGATCGCACAGCACTCGATGGATTAACAAGCAGTCAAGCTAACAAGCTGCACTGAGGCTGATGTCAGGGAGGTCATATTCCCACATTTTCTCTGATCATTTTGTCACTGTGTTCAGTGAATAATGAGATGAGTCTGAATCTTGTTTGTGGGAACTTTTAAAAGCCATTTCTGATTGAATGCTGAACCTCTATGATTTCATCTTGACCTTGTCCCTGCACAGAGATGGAATTTCATCTGCCAGCTGCTCTGAGGACATTAACTATAAAGAACTGGGGGATTGTGAAGTTCATAAAGTTCACAAAAAGGTCATCCTTTTGGTTTTACAATAAAAAAAAAACACTTATTCCAGGACATTTTTATCCATTTAGTACTTTTTCCTGCTGTATCTCCTACAGTGTAGTAATAGTAATAAAATAAATTATACTTTAATGAAATAAAACATTAACCTTAAAAGGGGAAAGAGGCACTACATCACACAGCAAATTCCACATATTTAATGTTCTCAACTTTTTCTGTCATGCCCTCTTCAACTCCTCAACAACTTCTACTGAGGAAACTACTAATAAAACGAGCCAAGTTGAATTTTAATGACAATAAGAAATAAATATTCAGGATTCAGGTTAGCAAGCATTAGTTTAGACCATCATCCACAAACTTAATTGATTGTGAGAAAAGGCAAACAATTTCACGGGGAAACCGTGTTTTCCCATGACTGGAAAGCTGAATTACAGATTTCACAGTTTTGCGGGATGTGCAGAAACTGTGGCCTCTTTTAAATAACTATTAATAATAACTGGACAGGTATCCAAAACTGTGCTTACCACTTGTTTGACCCTGTTGGTCAAAGCATCTCACTAAGCTACATGTTAGCTTGTTCGTGACCTGGATGAGGAGGGAGAAGACTTGTTCAAACTCAGAGAGCATTCAAAACAAAGCTGAAGATCAAAATCACGTTACACTGAGCAGACATTTCACTATGCTAATATCACTTAAAGCTGACACATCTAGCTCCAGAACATGGCTGTACAGTGCACTTACAGCTAGCTACCGTTAGCTAACTAGCTTTAATGTCTGTTAGCTAGCTTTAATATCTTGACACCTGTACATAATAATCAGCTGCACGGTTTATTTTTTATTTTTTTGCCACTTTGTGCTGTTTGTAACTGCATTTGAGACTCTGAGTTAAATTCGATAAATGATAAAACTTGGAAAAACTCACAAAAGTAACGATATAATCCAATACAGAAAGGTGCGTCCACCGTTATGTCCTCTGACATGCGCAGTAGGTCATCTTCAAAGTAACCGTTTTTAAGGGTGCACTTAATTTCTCCGGATGTACGCCGAAACGCGCCCGGATAGGCGGAGTCAGGGCTCCACATTCAAGCTCATTAACCACGGCTTGCCGTTTGACGCGCTCAAACAATGGATTATTAAAAGAGCCATTTATTAGAAGAATTATACATTAATACGTCCATGGCTCCTACCTGGCAGCCGAGACCTCCCCGCCCGTGATCCAAAAACATGAATAAAACAAAAGCACCTTACAGTTCGACAGGTGGATGTTACAGTTAAATTAGGTTAAGACTTGATTCTAAAGCCAATGACATTGTTTTAATTCATGGATTGGGTTATGTTGTTATTAAGTCTCAATTTCAGTTGAAAATAAAAATGTGGGAGTGAAGTTAAATGTGGGTGTACTGTCAGTATTTTCAAAGACTGCACAGATGTTTCATAGTTATAAATAACAGCTCAGGTGTGCAGTTGTTTCCTATCAGAGGGACAGATGTTAGGCTACCTGGCAATGCTTTTATTCTGAATATTTGATACACAAGTTCTGTAACAAGATAAATAATGTATATGTACTTGTAATAATGTTTTACAGGGCATTTCATAATGTAAGCAGAAGTCAAATCAGTTGTATTTATATACCTCGATATAACAGATCACAAGGGGCTTTACGATCTGTACAGCATACGACACCCTCTGTCCTTAGACCCTCGATTCAGATGAGGAAAGATGAGGATGAAGAAACCTCAGAGGGAGGGAGAGACGAGAGGAGAGGCTGAATCTCCTGGAGGACGAAGACCCAGATCCAAAACATCTGGAAAGAGGCACCAAAAAGGGAGGACAAGAAGGAGGAACTAGGGAGAGAGACAGAGACGGTTTGGACGCTTGTGGGATAACAAGCAAACAGAGGGTTAGAGAGATGCAGTGGTTTTCAGAAAGTTTACAGTATTCTGGTCTGCAGGACAAACACGGACTATAAGCACTTGGTTTAATAGATTCATTGAGACTGAGGCTTTTTTGATCACTTTATTGTCACATCTTTAGTTTATAATTCTTCTGTCATTCATGTTTATATTTCTGAATACAGACGCTCTATTGGTAAGACATACTGTAGTAAAGGTTTTGGCATAGTTTGGTATATTTTGTTATATTCTCTGACTTTCTGCATGCCTCAGGTTATCACGTAGCACGTTATCCGCCACCGTCAAGCTTTGGTTGTCTTTATCGCTCAGCTCCACCTTGGCGGCCTACATCAAAACCGAGCACCCTGGTGAGCACAACAAATGCAGCCTTAATCCTACTAATTTTACTCTCATTATATGTTCAAACTGGGAAATATACATTCATGCTATTTGGTATAAATATGTCTGATTACAAATGTCTTATATTTAGCTGAGCTAGCATAACTGATTCATGGCTATCAAACTGAAAAGTATTTTTTTTGTCATTTTTGAAGCCATTTTATTGGATTGAATTATATTGTATGTACGTTGTTCATCACTTGTATGTTTAATTTGATGATAGTCATACTTTATTTCTCATTATAGCAACCCCTTTTATTGAATACAGACTCCTTTAATCAAATCATAAATAACTGAAACAAGTTTTTTATATCTTGACTCATGTTGCACTTCCTGGTCACACTGGGTCATCACTACTTACACAACTCCTACATGATTGCAAAGCCCATTAAAGCATTAAGAGAAAGTAGAGCTTCATAACACACTTAGATACAGTGGCACACTCACCACAGTTTGTCTAATAACCCAGATTAATGAGAGGCTGTATGCTGCAGGGGACAATGAGAGGTGCAGCGAGGCTGAATTAATAAACTGGGTGGATGAACACCAGCTCTCGTGGTGTGGAGTCAGAGCAGCCATGCACACAGAATTCACAACACAGCTGATACTCCAATATAGACTGAGTCATTCAGGCCCAGTGGAGTTTACAGCCACACAGTCACTATTCAGTCGAATGCTTGGCCAAAGAATGGAGAGTGGAAAACGACAGCACTGGTCGTTTCCCAGTAAGCATGGTTATAATGATTTGCAGGTCAAAAGATGCCGTTCGGGTTAAAGTTGGGCTCATTTGGTCAAAAAGTTTATGTTTTTAGAGTCGAGGTATGATCGTTGTTTCATGAGCATTTTAATGTCTGTACTTTGTGCAGTTAGAACCTGCTTCATATTGAAATATAGTCATTTAAATGCTGCTGCAACAATAGTTATATGTAACTTAAACGTCTTTAGTCTTTTGTCCTGTTTAAACCTGGACAGCTAGACATGAAAAATAAAACATTTAACCACGAAAGCCTTGCTGTCAATGCGGAGATGAAAACAATCTCTTTTTCAGGAATATCCAGACAAACAACATAAAACAGATGACACAAAATGTGCGACACCATCAGAGTTAAATTAAATATAATCCGACAATGACGCCCACTGTGCGCAGCGATCGGCGAACTGTGTGGAGGAGTAAAAGCAGACAGGGTTTAAACATCTCCCTCAAGATCTCCTTCTTTAAAAAAAACTCTACATAACTGCTGCTGTTACTTTTCATGTGTGCAACGGGGTGAACGCCGTGACCGCCTGAGGAGAGGCTGTCTAAAAGCGTGTACAGTTATCCCCATTTGCATGACTCGTCGCGTTCAGACTACAAACACATGCAAAATACACTGAGCTCTTGGAGAGGGATCGTGGAAGCAGAGTAATGCAGCCAGTTTGGAGGAGGTTATAGCCCCCAACAGAGAATCACCTCCCGAATCTGCAGCTCCCCGTGGCTTGATAGTGAGTTCCAGCTCATTGTTCAGCAGTCCGGCCCACAACTTTACTGTTTCTCTTCACTCTCACCACTCTCATTGTGTAGTTTGGCAGAAGGCAGCTGTTGTGAGTGAAAAACTAAAAGAGCTATATATTTCCCTCAGGAGTTGGTAGAGACCAGAGCTAAAAGAGAGGGAATATTGGACTTACATCAGACAGGTGGTTAACTGGCGGGCTACATTGAACACGTAACGCATGTGCTGCAACACTACGCTTCCTGTACGTGGTGCGTATGCGTCACAGAGACGTAGAAATAGCTCAGAGTTCTAGTCATGTTGCTCCATAACTGCTGGAGGTGTAAATAAGCGATAAATAATGTTTACATCCATATGTACTTGCTTGCAGTCTTCTTCTTCACTGCTTTTGTTGGCACATTATTTTGTTTCTTGGCGCGTTATGCGTCGGTCAATGCGTGTGCATGCGCGTCAAGGACAGGCCAGGAGCATTCACACAGAGAGGACAAACAAACAAACAAACAAACACACAGAGGATAACATAACAGACTAGGGAGAGGAAGGTCAAAATTCTACACACAATACCCCATAATGACAAAGTGAAAAATGTTTTGACAATTTAGCAAATTTATTAAAAATAAAACACAAAGGTTCTCCCATCTCCACAGAGGAACGCTGGAGCTCTGTCAGAGTGACCATCGGGTTCTTGGTCACCTCCCTGACTAAGGCCCACTCTCCCCCGATTGCTCATTTTGCCCGGGCGGCCAGCTCTAAGCAGAGTCCTGGTGGTTCCAAACTTCTTCCATTTACGAATGATGGAGACCACTTTGCTCTTTGGGACCTTCAATGCTGCAGACATTTTTCTGTACACTTCCCCAGATCTGTGCCTCGATACAACCCTGTCTCGGAGGTCTACAGACGATTCCTTTGACTTCATGGCTTGGTTTGTGCTCTGACGTGCACTGTCAACTGTGGGACCACATATAGAGGACAGGTGTGTGCCTTTCCAAATCATCAATCAATCATACCACAGGTGGACTCCAGTCAAGTTGTAGAAACATTTCAAAGATGATCAGTGGAAACAGGAGCTCAACTTTGAGTTTCATAGCAAAGGGTGTGAATATTTATGTACATGTGGTATTTGAGTGTTTTATTTTTAATAAATTGTCTAAAAAACATTTTTCACTTTGTCATTATGGGGTATTGTGTGTAGAATTTTGAGAATAAATTTAATTTAATCAATTTTGGAATAAGGCTGTAACATAACACAATGTGGAAAAAGTGAAGCGGTATGAATGGAATGGCTCAGCATGGAAACACTGTCTGGGGACACAAAAGGAGTAAATGTCATACTAAAAAGATTATAACTTTGGAAGACACCCATTTGATTTGTCAAAAGTCAGACTGCGGAAGACTTATATTGAAATATATATTATATACTTACATTGAAATGCCATCAGGAAGGGATCTCTTGACAGCCAGCACGAACGGGAGGAATGACCACAGCTGTTTTAATGTTCATGTGGGCGCCTGACTGTTGTTTTAAGAAGAAAAGTTGTGAACCTTTCATAGAAAAGATGAAGTGACACACTGGACCAAATTGTTTGGTTAAACTCAGCCCTGGAACAACACGCCTGAGTAGAAACATTAGTGCAGCGAACGAGCCCACATGTAGAGGGTTGAAACCCTTCATGCTGCTCCCACCACAAAACCACAGGGAGGTGAACAACGGACGCTGAGAGGCAACAGGAGACAATTTCTCCTCATATATTTATTTCTTTTCTCAAGCGACGCAGCCTGTAACTTTGTTTTGATGATGAAAGTCCACATCCAGGAGCGTGGATGTCATCAGTTTGTGATGCTCAGAGCGCTTTTTTAGCTCGTAATGAAGAGCTGTAATTTATTTTTATTGGCCTAACCACTTCCCCTCATCCTGCCTCTACACCAGTTACTGATTTCCCACATTGACCTCCCTGAATGAAATCTGCCAGCTCTCACAGAACGAAAACAAACCTGTCTGTTACAATAAAATGTTGATGCACGAGGACATGAATAGTGCATGAACACCGTGGCCTTTGTGGTTGCAGCCACACCTTTCGCACTGCATCTCCTGAGGCTGCTGTCTGCGAAGAAATGAATATCTCTGCTTCTTGCATGAAGGATTTCTTCCCGTGTGACTGTTGCTCAATGTCAGGAAATGCAAAAATGATTGCAAAATAGTTTATAGATGTCATCTTAACCACTGTGATCCACTCAGAAATGCACTTGAGCTTGTAAATGTGTTTTTCATTATCAACCGAACACCTGCAGAGTCCCAAACACATCCTGCGGTGAGCGGAGCGGATTATTTATTAATGCCAAGAGTGAAAACCGACTTTTGGAGTGTCTGTCTGTGCGCTTTTTATATGTTGTCACGTTAGATTGGCAAAGTTTGTCTGAGTTTAGAGTGCATGTCATCAGGTGAGTAACTGCGTCTCATCCAGCAGAGTGAAGGTGTTAGTGAGGATTTAGTTTTGAATGCTGGTGTAAATGTAAATCTTTCAGGATTGGGAGCCCTAATTCATGCGGGAGGTGTTTTTGAATCTCTACATGGACATGAGCAGGTTTTACGTCACTGGTCTTTCAACCTACATGAACAGATAATAAATATTTCCGTTTTGAGTGAATTATTGCTTCAGGAAAAAAAACGGGCCCCTCATCCCACATCGATTGAGAATGCCACTTGCGAAAAGGACCTGCCAGCCTGTTCACTCGGCTAACAAAGGAGTCATCAGTCAAATCACAGATGTTTTACCAAATGAAACAATCATTGTTCCACCAAGAGTTTGTCAAAAAAAAAACACAAACAAACCCCCCTTGTCTTCGTGTCTTCAAAGTCGCGCCGTCTCGTCGAAAACATTTTGGCAAGCTCACCCCTCATTCAGAGGAGCTCTCACAATCGGAGACGCTGTCATGCAAATGTTCACAAAGGCTGAGCCCACTGAAGGACTGCTGCTGCGGCTGCCACGAAAAACATTCCTTCCCTTCCCTGACTGGATGCCTGCAGTTACCACGGCAACCATGAAATCACCCGTAAATGTTTTGTTTTTTCCGTTCGTTCGCAATGGCGCGGCTCTCGTACGTGTCCCTGGTTTCAGATCTGTGACAGAGTCCTCACATTTTCAGTTCATTCTCTCGCTTTTCAAATCAGCTGACAACATGCTTCTAATTTCAATGTGAGGCTGAAGTGGAAGAAGGCGATCTATTTCCAGTATATTCTTATTATTCCATTTTACTATGCAGAGCCATGCAGCAATTTTCTACATGTTCTCATTATGATACGCTTTGTTCATCATGATTAAGGCCGTGAAGGTAGAACAAAACTGAAATCTCTTTAACTCGTATTAACCACAGACCTTATCTGAGATGAGGGAACCGGAAGTGTACAGATGCTAACTTATTTCTTCTTCTTATTATAACTTATTTCCTAACTTGAACCTAAACAGATGATGTCTCTCCTCCTGGGAGGACAGACCGTCTCCTTAACAATAGTGAAATAAAGGGAAATTCTGTGAAAACTGCTGTATTATTAGTCATCTGTCCTGAAAATGTCATTTGATTCCATTGGTAGTTTTACTAAAAGGAGCTGCGCTTTCCTGCGTTGTCTTGGACTGATGGCAGTAATATATTAAAGCCTGAATAGTGTCTTCCTGTCGGGCTGAGTACAGCTCCAACATCCTCCACCAATCACAAGGTCAAAAATAGGATCATAACTATGGAGATCACACACTTTGGTGATGCGGCCTGGCTCACAGTCGGCGTCCCAGTTCATCCCAGAGGTGTTGGATGGGGTTGAGACCGGTCAAGTTCTTCCACACCAAACTGGGAAAACCATTTCTTTACGGAGCTGGCTTTGTGAAACATTGTCATGTAGACTCCTGTCCACATGTCCTTGAACAAGACAATGAACATCTATTGCTACCAAACTATTGCCTTCCATTTACCAGTTGGGAGCAATGGTTCCCAACCAAGGATATATTTAAGGGGTCGCGAGATGATTAACAGAAAAAAACATATATATGCCTCACAGTTAGGTTTCAGACTTCCCTCTAACCTTTGCTTTTTGTAAATTACTGAATCATTTTGTTTGTAAAAAATGATTCTACTCAGAAGGAAAACAATCAGTCGGACTGGTCACATAAAAACAATCACATGGGGTCCCAGTGGTTCCCAGTTTCTAAGAGGTCCAAACCATAAAAAACAGCCCCACACCAAAATGTGGACAGGGGTTTCTAGATACTTTTTTTCAGTGTTGGAAGAAGTACTCATATCATTTACTTAAGTAAAAGAAGCAATAGTAAAAGTACTCCATTGAAAGTAAAAGTCCTGTATCAAATTCCTACTCAAGTAAAAGTATTATCAGCAAAATGTACAGATACATCATTAGATTGTTAATGAATAAGCAGCGTTTCACTGTCTTGGCTGGTCGTGGTGGAGCCGGTTAGGTGGTATAATATAGTGGTTTCCAACCTACGGGTTGGGTCCCCTCAAAAGGGTCACAAGATAAATCTGCGGGGTCTTGAGATGATTAATGGGAGAGGAAACAAAGAAAGAATAAAGCGTCTGATACACACATTCATATTCATTTAAATTGTGCTTTTTGAGTTCACTTCTTTGGGCCTTGAACAGTCATTGAAAGTAAACCATCTTTGTTAACCCAGGCTGGTGTTTGGGGTCACAAGCCAAAAGGTTGAGAATCACTGGTTTCATTTTTTAATCTTATCAAATGTTTTAATGTAAGATCTTAATCTGTAAAAGAAGCTGTCAGATAAATGTACCGGAGCTAAAAGTACAATATTTCCAACCGGATTGTAGAGGAATAGAAGTATAAATGATCATAAACTAGAAAACTTAAAACTGTACTCCAAACTGAATAGATGCAGTTACTTCCACTTACGCCATTGAGACCTCATAGATTAGAGTAAACAGGCTTGTGGCTTTTCTACAGTAGGCTTACGTCACGTTTCTGCAGCATTGCCAAAAGCGGCCACCCAAGTGCAAAGTAGTTTATAGTGTGTCAGCGCAGAGGATAAGCCCTCATCAGTCATGCACAGTGGCTACTGGCTCAGTGTCAGACGCCTGAGGTCTGAACGCAGCACAAGCAACACAAGTCATACGATGCTGATTGCTCATTAAAAATACTGCTCTTCATGTGCTGCTCTCTGTGAGACATAATTACACAGAAAAGAATATGTATATTTCAAAAAAAGAAAAAAAGAAAGAAAAAAGCAGTTCTTGTACATTTGATGCATTAGTTTTGCTCAGTCAGCCTGGTGTCAGACTAATTAATTTTTACGTGGGTTTAATCAGAGTGGACATTGTGTTCTCAGGTTTATCACATATAACCCCCCCCCCCTCGCCTCCTGTCTTTTCCTGACTTTGTCACGCAGCGCTGCGACTGTGGCAGGAGCAGTCAATGACTGCACCGGCAGAGTGTCATCCTCCATTCTTTCTGCTCCTGTGTTTGTGGCGTCTCTGTCTCATCCCATTTCTCAAGAGAGCTCCGAGGCTTACATGCCCAGCCGTGGTGTTTGGATTTCTTTTTTTTTTTTCCTTGGGATTTTTAATATTATCTGTGGAGGAGTTTTTGAAGTTTTGCGCCTGTCTCCTCAACTTCTCCAAAGAGATGCACTGCGGAATGAGAATGATAGCTGGAAATCTACTTGTTTTTTTTTTGTATTTGGACAAAATTTACTTACTTTTTCTCATAATCGTGTCTTATAGAAAAGCCATCTGCCGCAATACAACTCACCAGTAAAGTGTTTGGATTGGAAGAACTACATCTAGTTGGAAATAATCCAGATCCCTATTAAAAGGTTGAAATAGCCGACCAGACTAATCCAGTATTGGATTATTGTTGTCTGTATTAGCTGAACCCTTTTTGTAGGCGTACAATATGGGCAAAAGGATATTAATACCAGGGAGATACTCTCCAGCATACAGGCACGCTGATCTTATGTTGCTGCTGTCAGAATTATAATAACCAGAATCTGAATCATGCGGCGCAGACGGTTCATTAAATACTGCAGAAAGACGGACAAACACAAATGTGTGCACATGCTGCGTTTTGTTGTTTGGCATTTTTTTTGTCAAATTAAGAAGAAAAATCAAACATGTACGGCTAAACAAGATTATTTAAATTTTACATAAAAAGAAGTATATCTAAAGTGAGTAACATAGACAGCATTTGTAAACAAACATTACATCCATTATATGCGATGGTTGAACATGGTTGTTATGATGCTGCAGCAGCCTCCATATAAACTTTAATTCAAGATATCTTCAATGTAGTTTTGACTAGTCATCATTTCAATTAAGGATATCTTTCATTCAGAACATTTAAACACATCTTAATTATATTTTTGGACATCTCAAACTAAGATGTTACAAAAAAAACAAAAAAAAAAACAATTTAAGATATCTGAAACTGGATTTTTGACTTTTTGATCCATCCCTAAAGCGCTGCAGGGGGTTGAGGTCTGGGATCTAATAGATAGACCTGTTGTGTTGTCGTGACATAGGACAGGATTTTGCTTTCATTCATTTTCCAAGCAATCAATCACCCAAGCTCAAGTGTTTATGGTTCAATCAGTAAATGAGGTTTACTAGAGACTTCCTCTTCAGCGTCATTGTTGTCCAAAGCTATTAAAAACACACCAGGGAGCCACACTGTTGCACTGGGTGACATGTTCCTTCAATACCATAAACACACACACACACTGTATATTTATTTTTTATATTTATCGATCCCACATCCTGTTGTCGGAAACTGGAGCCCCAAATGTGTATTAATCTGCCGCTGAAAATAGTCCCCTAAAAATTCACTTTTTACTCCTTTTTGAGAAACATTTACTAAAAACTACAGTTCCCAGCTGTTTTTTTTAACTGACCTTTTTAAAAACATCAAACTATATATTTATGAGCTGTTTTAAAAAAAATTACATTTTTAGTAAGTTGTGGTGAAATCAAATTTAGTAATCCAGTGTGGTCTTATTCCGAAAGATAAAAAAGGAAGGTACTTCCGGCGGTACTGCTAGTTTGGTGTTTATAGTTGAATATTAATGGATCTTTGTGTTCAGATATAAAAACTTATAACCGAGAAGCTGAAATACACAAGAATGCAAGTGTGTCGATGTCTCAGGGAGCGACGACGACCCGCGATTTATGAAGCTATAATCTTCATATTTAAGTGAATATATTAATTCCTCCTTTAAAAGAAGACTCTCCTCTTGAAGACTGAACTCAATGTTTTTTGATAGGAATTACAAAATAGGGGACTTCCGGTTTTCGCTGGAGGTACAAGCAGAGAGAAGCTCCGACAGAATAACTTCCCAACATAGACTTTTGAACCTTCAGTAACTGATAAAAACAGGGCATAACCTGAATATAAGTCACCAAGCAATTAAACTTGTGACGTGAGGAAAAACTCACGCAGGGGAAAAGTGACACAAACTCCGAAAACTACAACTCCCTTCGCGATCGGCAGTCCAAAGATGGCGGACATCGCGCCTGAGACCACACTTTTTCTACAGATGTTAAGAGGGGAAATGCAGAAATGGAAACGACCAGGTATTATTTTGCAGCAGTAAATTGTTTTTTTTTACCTGCTAGCTTGCTGCCATCTTTTCTTGCCATAATAAAAAGGAATTGTGGATTAAAAAGCAGACATCAATAGACATCTGGGGGCTAAACGTGAAGAACCAAGTGTTAAAGCCACCATGGAAAAATAAATATACTTTATTGGACTTTATTCTTGCTGCTGTTGGAGGGACACTTCAGGGTTTTTTTGTGTTTCTCACTTTTGATGCGGCTGCAATCAGTACATTTTGGTGAGTAAATGTTAGTTTACACCAGAATTTGTCTTTAACGCTACAATATTGATGGAGAAAAGGTGGTGGAGAAAGCAAGAAATCAGAGTAGTTAATCATGTCTTTTATTGCTATGTGCTCCCCATTACAACAAACAGCATCAGTAGTGTACACTTCAATCTACACAAATACATAGAAAAGCAAATAGAGCAGAGAGTGACTGACAGTCATGACAATCAATATACTTCAATGCATGGGTAGCACAGGGGTATTGATACAGTACATGGAGAATCCTATGCAGTAATATCTGTCTGAGGCTCAGGGATTGTCAATGTAACATCTACAACTACCCTATTTATCATTACAAGCTCTGTATAACATTAGCAGCAATGTTGTATAGGCAGCAAGTAAAGGATGTGAAAAGAACAGGGGAGGAAAATGTAAAATGGTTAGACAATACTGACAACTACAAACAGCATAAAAAAACAACTTTACTGGTTTACTGGTACTACACTATTTATGTTTTATTGGTTAAAATAAAGCATTTGTCTGGTCAGTACATGTCGCAGTGATGTAACGACTCTGTTAACAACTTCTACAAAACAGCTGTGAAAAGACAGCTTTCTGACAACAAGTAAAACATCTCAAAATTGAGCATGTATATTTACATCTAATTGTTTGCAAAAAACAATGTAATTTCTAGTCTATCGTGTTTTTTTTTTTTTTTTTTTTAAAGAAGTAGAAATCCATTTAAAATTTGAAAATGTGGATGAAAAAAAAAAAAAAGGTTGTCATGGATGTGATCAGATTAATGGTTTATCTGCTGCAGCTTATTAACCAGCTGGCACTGCACATACTGTAAAAACAAAGCAGAGCCCTTTAACTTTCAATAAATATTTATGTACTCAATGCTATATACATGTACTATACATTGGCACACAGGAGTGAGTGTGAATAGTTGCGAGCTATTTCTTTGCTGAAAACACAAAACTGTGTCTTTGCTATTGCAGTCAGATGCATGGTGGTTGTGAGGAAATCCTTTTTTTTTTGCTTTTTTTTTTAAATAAATAGCTTTCTCTCTCCTGAACCTTCTTCCACCATTAAAAAAAAAAAGCCATTTAGGAAAAACTTTGGAAAAAAGAAACATGTTCCACATACAGTAAAACTCTTTTGAAAGTCCAGCAAACACAAAATGTAACACAATAAAACCTTGTTCAGACTGAATGTGAAAGAGTGTACTGAGTTTAAAGCTCCATTAAGCGAGATTTTTGATATTAAAATTGGATCAAATGACTCTGTGTAATGTGAAAGGGCCGCTCACAGCGCTGAACCCACTGAGAGTTAACAACCAACCCTGCAGCACCACACAGCTTATAGCACATTGGTTTGGCTCTTGTCAACTCCCCAAGATAAAATAAAAAAAAGCTGAGTGTATGTAAACCAGCACCAAACAGCAGAGAGCTGAAATAAACAAATAGCTGGTGAAGAAAGTGGAACATCTAGCAGCTGAAGCGACAGATATTTCCCTCAGGAGTCGGTGAAGACCAAAAGCTAATATTGGACTAACATTCATCAGGTGGACAGAAACATGATTCAGTGGGATGCCCATGTTGCTCTGCGTCTGCTGGATGTGTAAATGTGTTTGCTAACAGGTTAGCCAGTAGCACTTGATAGGTGAATCAGGGTACATCAGGACTGTGGTACTGTGAGTTTGTTTGGGAGTCTTTCTGCCCCCTAGTGGTCAAAAAACGCTTAATGAAGCTTTAAGTGTTTGACGTTTGATAGCATATGTCACTATAAAAAAAAAAAATCTAAACAGCATTTCAAGATGAGTGTTTGCATCTTTCATGGTCACATCGAAGTAGAAATTTCACAACACATTTAAGTTGCGTGGTGAAGTTTTCACTTCCTTTTTTATCGTCTGTTCAAGCTGAACAAGAGCCCGCTGTATGTAACATACAGTATTGAGATCACTTGTTCAGTATTTTCCCTACTTAGTTCCCTTCTTTGATCTAACAACTTCAACTTTTCTGAGCAAAAACTGTCACAAGGAGGGCGACACAGTCAAAAAGGTCAAGCACCATGCAAACTTCTCATTTAGAAACAGGTAACGGTTGGGAAGAAATAACTTTTTCTTAAGGGAATAGTTTGACATTTTAGGATATGTGCTTATTCGCTTTCTTGCCAAAAAGTTTGGCAAGATCAATACCACTCTCATGTCTGCACGTTAAGCATGAATCGACAGCCAGGAGATGGTTAGCTTAGCTTAGCATAACAGCTAGCCTGGCTCTGTCTGAATGTAACAGAATCTTTTTATGTTGTTCTGTACTGATTAAACGAAATATAACATATTAATTAATTAGTGAGCTTTAGAGATGTTGGTAGGCATGCTTTTAAAGTTTGGACAGAGCCAGGCTTGCTGTTTCCCCCTGCTTCCAGCTAAGCTAAGCTAAGCTAAGCTAACTGTCTCCTGACTGCAGCTTCATATGAAAGATATAAAAGTGGTATCAATCTTCTTATCTAACTCTCTGCAAGAAAACAAACAAGTGTATTTCTCAAAATGTTGAACTATTCTTTTAAAAAATGCCTTGCACCAGCATTTAGAGTGGAATAATGTTGATGTCCATTTAATAACACGGAGTGTCACTCTGATTGGCCTCTTGTGTGTTTGTGTAGTCTGTCCTCTTCCAGGTCTCCGCGGTGGAGAGGAGGTCGTGTGGCTCAGGTGTGTTTGGCGACACCTGAAGTTGCTCGACGTCCTCCCGGATCCACATTCTTCATGTGTATGTTTACAATATGTCTATAATCTTGTCATCCTGATTGTCCATACTGTAATTTTTTAGTCTATTCGGCCTGGGAGAGGGATCCCTCCTCCGCTGCTCCTCCTGAGGTTTCTTCCATTTCTTCCCTGTCAAAGGTTTCTTTGGGGAGTTTTTCTTCATCCAAATCGAGGATCTAAGGACAGAGGGTGTCGTATGCTTTTCAGATTGTAAAGCCCCTTGAGGCAAACTTGTGATATTGGGCTATATAAATAAACCAGACTTGATTGATTAAAAGGGTGTTTGAAAGCGTCCTCAGCTTCTTAAAATAATACTGATATTTTCATGTACAGTATTTACAGGAACCTTTATAAATACTCATTTCCATAGAAACTGTAGAGCGCCATTTAACAGACATTGCTTGATATAAAAACATGTATACAACTAAAACCATTTTCATAATGGTTTTCACTGGTTTATCTCTGGCCACTTCCCACATGTGGCCACATGAAGTCCGGTGTTTGATTTTGTATATGCAGCGACTCCTCAAGTACTGGCACAGTTCTCTGTAAGTCGAGCTTCGTACTTACATTTTTTGGCAAGAAAAATGGCAGTTTGTTCAAGTAAAAGGGGATTTTTCAGCTGCATCGGGTGATCCGTTTTATATATTCCATCATCTTCCACTTAAAATTCATAGCAAACTAAACCTCTCATCCAGCTCAAAGGGGACAGCCTGGAGATCTGACATGGAGGTGTTTCATTAGGTGGCACATGCTGTTTAAGCGAGGCAATGCAACGTTAATCGAATGCGAAGCAACATGGTGAATATAACTATTTTACTCTCAAGCTGTGTTTTTTACACCACATGAAGTGCGACGTGTATTTCTGCACCAATACCTGTGTCTATTTTTGTGCGGTCTGCATGAATTTTCACAAATTGAATCCGCTGTAATGACTGCACCAGTTGACATTTTATCTCTCGCCGTCTGCTGAGCTCTGCAGAGACCCATTAAATAACAAGACCAGAGAAAAGACCAGTCAGAGGGGGAATGCACCTTTCTGCACCTGTCACCTCGGTTGTGACACTGTCGGTGACTTCAGAGAAAGCTTCAAGACTTGTTGGGTCAAAAAGTCAAGAGTTTGGTTGGAACCTGTAGCTGAAAAGATGCTTCTTTTGATTATTAATCTGTCCTTTGACTATTTTGTATCCCTAAAATTATTCCCTATGAACTACCGAAGCTGTGTTTTATTATCTTCTTTTGTGTGTTGTACTTTGAAATGATTGTATTATTTTCTCCTCTCACTATAAAGTATGAAAGCAAAGCAACACGACTGTTTAAGTCCAAATACTCTGGGAGCTCTCTGTAAAATGTCAAACTCATATTTGAAGTCAATATCAGGGGCAAAAGGGAACTTCTTGACAACAAAGTGAACCAGCACTTTTCTTTCTGTTTCTCTCTCTCTCTCTCTCTCTCTCTCTCTCTGGTGTTTTTGGCATGAGAAGACTCAGGATGAAGCTGGATTATCTACTGTACATTAAGAGTCCCGAAGGAGAAGGGCGTCACTTTCATCTCTCCACCTCAGAATAAGCTGTAGGCCACCGACTATCTGTCAAGCCGCTCGACCTTTGACTACCTTCGGTGGGATCTGCCAGTGGGGTCGGTGCCATGGCGGGCAGCTTCCTGCCAGTGAGACCCATGTGTCGTGGAATCCGCCTTGGTGCTGTGGTGATCTTCGAAGGGGTTTTCTTAAGCGGGGCAGGGGTGGCAGCGTGTTTCGCAGCGTTGCCCGATGAGGCGGATCCTTTGCCAGAGCCTTGTTTACTGCGAGTGCCGTTGGCCGCTACAGAAGCTGTTAATGTCTCCAGCAGCTGGGAGGCTGATCCGAAGCGGACATGCTCCTCCGTCTCAGCCGCCTCTGAGAACAGAGACAGAGCTCCGCTGCGCTTGCTGCAGGAGTCGCAGCACAGTTTGTTGTAGCCTGGAATAGAGCAGTATCGCGCCAGAACCTCCATTTGGCAGAAGATGGATTTGTCTCCATTACAGGGCTCATCTGAAAGTCAAAGAACATATAGTGTGAGCTCTGCGGTGAGAGGTGGCCTTGGAAAGAGATCAAAACGGCTAAGTGGAGGTGGATGCATTACAGAGCACTGAGGCATTGCTTTGAAGAGACTGACTATAATACATTTCAGCCACAGCACATTCAGCAGAACAATGCTCCTTCTACTGAGCTCTGTCCCACTTCCAATCTACTGTACAGTTTGTGCCTCTCACGTGTAAGCCTTGGCATTACCCTCGAGTAACATTCGTAAGCATCTGTTTCTCTAAAAGGTTAATATCTGACAATGTTAGAAAAGGATCTTTTAGGTTTCCAGAATCCTCAAAGACAAAGAATCCTTCATCATCTGGATGGAACAAAATCTGTCCCCTGCACAAATTATTTTTACTCACAGAAAGATGGTAGTTGATGGCTAAATTACGTTTCATTGTGTGGTGGACAGAAATGTTTGTCATCCAGATTGTTGGAAGAGTCTTTGAGGTTCTAATCTTGACTGAAATCTTGACTGAAGAGGTTCAAACTGGGACTGGTTTTGTGTTTGTAGTTTGAGCACACTGGAAAAGCGACATTTCATTAAATTACAGACAGCTCAGAGATCTTGGAACTCCTTTTCCTTTTAGTACAAAACTTCATAATACCTTTACAAAACGGTGACAACAAGTATATTGTACATACTGCATATGTAGTAAATATGTGTAAGTAATGATTAGTATTTGCACAGTATGGCATTGAGACACATGAATGGTTTCTCAGCCTTTTGTCCACTCAGTCCTCATCTTAGCTGTAAGCCTGCTTCTCTTTACCTACCTTCCTATTTCTAATGGTATAAACAGAATACAGAGTACTACAGAATACCAATAAGGCAATTCATGTCATCAGTATGCTCAATAAAGTGAGTAAATATCCATAATACTGTAGGTATGTATTGATTAATCATTACTCAGTGTTCATGCTCAGAGAGCCGTGTTGGTTTTAAAGCTCTTGATAGTCATATTGTTAATATTCTACAGCAGCCACGTATACAGTAGATCAATATTGGATATACAGTATATGTGCTTGAATGCTTCCTCCTACTTCAGACAGAGAATGTGTGAAATGTGCTTCTTCATCTCGGTTTATCCCTGTAGCTCGGCTGCAAATATCAACTTGGCATTTATGTCTTATTGAAAGCAACTGGCGTACGTCAACATTTAAGAATGACATACTTTAACCGACGCTATCAAAAGAAGATGCTCTTTTTGAAAAGAAATGCTAGGAAAGATTGTAGATCATATCGAATACATTACAAGAACATCGGCAGCGGACAAAAACAGCTCCTCGGCCGCCACGTTCCTGAAAATAACAAGAGACTTCCTCCACCTCATCTTCTTCTTCTGTTAAGTTTTATGGCGGTTGGCATCCATAAGAGTCTCATTACAGCCATCTGCTCACTGTCCCTCGCCCCTTCTATTCTAGCGTCGCCACGGCATGTGTGAAAAGGCCCAAGACGGACATGTGCGAATAGAGGAAATCAGTAGTGGTGCCTGAAAAGTTATTCCAGTAATGTGTGAAAGAGGCTTTAGAGTGAGTGGAACGGGACCACAACAAACACACTGTCTCCTGGGGAGGTACGGTGCGTCTACCCCCTGCTTTATGGTAAAACCCTTTAAGTGTTCATCTCTGATATGCTAAGACGAGTCAGGATTGTGTTCAGTTTGTTCATAACAAATCACATATACTGATGGTCATTCTGCGAACAATGCTGTGGTGTTTCACTGTATTTGTCCTTCCTTCCAGGCAGCAGTTGTTATCCACGTCTTTATCATTTCTTGTCAAAGCTGTACTATTGTTGTGAGGTGCAGGCCTTTTCAGTACATCACTGAATGCCACCCAACAATAATGAAACAAATTGGACTGGATGCTCATTGTGATGAATTACACAGCTCAAATGGAAATGAATGGAAACCAGTGGCTGCGTGGAAGGTCGGGACAATACATAATTTGTAGTTAAGGAAGCGAAACCTGCAAAAAACGGCTTTTGGAAGGAAATGACAAGTGATGTATTTTGAGGTTTATCTTGGAGGACCTGTTGAAACAAAGGCTTAATGATTACTGGCTTTTATTCTGAAGGATGCAAAATGTGCTCAAACGCTGATCCATATAATTGAATAGAAACTGCATCTGTGTTTAGTTTAGAGTGTTTGGCTTGAATAGGTATCCGTTTTCCTTCAGTTCTTAATAAATGACGCGCTCACCGTGGCAGGGTCCCGGTCTGCACGGCCTCACAGTTTCAGGTTTTTCTCCATTACATTGATCTCCAATCCGGCAAGTGACCAGACGCCTCTCCATCCCCTCTCCACAGGTCACGGAGCACTGCGGAAGAGTGCAAACACACTCACTCACAAACAGCAATAGTTTCTTTGGGGGGGGGGGGGGGGGGGCAGAGCTGATGTGAGTGGAGAGAGGTCACACAGGCAGCAGTAAATGTCAGGATAAGTGGGTGGAATAACAAGCCGACTTTCAAGTTCAATCTCCCCCTAAAAACCACATGTTCTGCTACAGAGATGACCTGGCAAAACACCAGCGTGGAGACTTCTCTCTATCCCCTTTTGAGAATGGATTTCTTCATGAAAGTGCACAGGCAGGAAAAATCAGCAGGGAATGAAGTCTATCACTTACCACCAAAACATTTTGTCTCCTGGATAACTGGGAGCTTACTTTGCTGGTGGTTACAGTGGTAATACTTTACACCGGATCTTCCTCTTGATGCGACCTCAGTTGACTGTTTTTAGACTTATTTTCTCATCTCCTGCTGACGACATTAAACTGTGACTGAAGGAAAATGTCGGGGGGAGACAATTAGTCTGAAATCTGTTCGCTCCTGAATGAGACGACATTGAAAAACAGCTGCAATCCAAATGTTCTCACTCAACTGTTGTTGTTGTTGTGAAACAGCAATTAAAGCGTCAGTATTTTAATAAAGGTCTTTGTGACTGATCCAAGATTTATATGATTAATTTATTAGTAAGAATCTATGTCACATGCATCTTTAACGAAGCACAATTTAACAAAATCAATAAAAGAGTGCTCAAGAGTTATATTCCAACATGGACATAGACCATGTTATCTAAAATCTGAACACAACCAACACAAACGAACTACTGATGAAGAATTGCATCTCGTTAGCTCTCATCTCCTCACCACCTCTCATCTGATTTATTGGATTTTCGATGGTTTCAAAGGAACTGAAACTGCCGTGTTTTCATATGAGATGTGACACTGTTCTAAATTAAATATCAGACGCCTCAAGTTTTCTTTTTATACAAAGATCTTGTCAAGTTAAGAAATCAGAGTCACGTCTTCACATTAAAGCTGCTGCTGTATCAACACAATCTGCAGGAAAAAAATGATGGTGAGCCGACGGCGAGTAAGCTGACATTAGTTAATTGGAAATAAGATGGCATTAAAAATAAAATCAGATGGATCTGCGGATAAATGATGATCCACACTCAGAATGTAAAACAAACGCACAACGCACTTGATGAAGAGCTGACCCGGGCTCGAAGCGTCGCACTCTCGTTAAATTAAGATATATTACGATAAGAAATTAAGATCATGTGGATCCCGAACCTCTGACCATGCTCCGGTCCTCCACTGGGCAGGACATGGGACTCTGTTACAGGGCCTCCGGCTCTCTGGCTTCTCCCCGCTGCAGTACTTGCTGTGGACAGAGCGGTTGGTGCCGTCGTGGAGGAACTGCACGCAGCGGACGGTCCGGATCTGAAAGCCCAGGCTGCCGCAAGTTTTGGTGCAATGCTCCCATTCCTCTGAGATCCATCTGGACAAATCAAAGTGAGGTGATTACGGAGGACAAACATACATTTGGTTAATAAAAACTTTTTGTGTAGCTGTTGATACAAATCAAATTGTACACAAATGCAGTATTGCATATGTTGCATGAGCTCAGGCCTGAAAAGATGCAGGCCTTCAGTGCTTTGTTGTCATGCTTTTCTTTTGACATTTCAAATTGGATAAAAGCAGATGAATGCCATATAAGACCTATATTATGTCTATAGGAGCCCTCGTCAGTTGCTTAAGTGTCTTCCTAGTATCAAAGGTGAAAGTTCTCATTCTGCAGTAAAATGTCCGCTTTGACGAGTACATTAGATTGTTAATACTGATGCACCAAAGCAGCATCTTACTGTTGTAGCTGGTTGAGGTGGAGCTCGTTTTAACTGCTTTATATACAGTTTGGTAGGAGTCCGAGGGGTCGGGCCCCGCCAAAGGGGCACAATATAAAATCCGGGGTGATTGCTTTTTTGTGAGTAATTGAATCATTTTATCTCTATGAGAAAGGCAAGGGTCTGATGATTTAATATGTGTCACTCTATTTGTTATTTGGCTAAAGTTACAGATTTATGAACTTTTAATTTCATGGATTTCACAGCCACCATCAATTTGCTGCTTAAAAGAACAGAAAAAGTCAGGGGATCGCCAACGTCATTAGGAATCATCCTCTGGGGACCATGAATGTCTGCACAAAAGTTCACGACAATCCATCGAATAGTATGTTGAGATATTTATATAGTACCAAAGTGGTGGACCGATCAGTTGACGCTTTTTAAGAGCCATGCTGCTGGCATGGCTAAAGAAAATATCATCTTCAGGGACTTTGTAACTTTTACATACTGATTTTAGATGTCAGCATGATTTGAATGTCCTGATGAATTCTCATTTGTTCTCTACGGCAGGAATCAATTAAAATAACACAACAAATAAACGGCTCATTTAGAGTGAATGAGCCCTGAACATAGTGCACAATCAGCAGTGGTGACAAGAGCTCAGTTAATCAATTTGAGTGAAAAACATTTACATTATGAAGTAATAAACAGAGCCTCTCTTTGCCCCTCTTGAGTCCTTCACACTTAAATCAACAAACAAATGCGAATGTTATTAGTTCATCAGGATTTACATAAAACTATCAACTGCCAATGTGTTACTGCCCAGGACAATTTAATGAAATAAGCTGTTAAGTGCTTCATCATCTGATCATTCTGCTGTTCCCACAGCAGGGACGATACTTACGATCCACTCAGTGCTGCATAGAAGCATTTAAATGTTTTCAATAAATACTCTTGAAATCCTGCACCAGCCTGCCGCCTGCCGTTTTATTGTCTCTCACACCAAATGACTTGACAGGCTAATAATTATTATGTACTCTTTGTCTGGTGCACCTGACTGCGGGGACAGAAACCAGTGTTGTGTCGTCATACTGATCTTCATTGTTTTTCTCCCTCGTAGAGATGATCTGATGGCTCAGCGGCGGCAGCAGATCGTATCTATCTGTATTGACAATTCCTCTTGTAGGCATCGAATTGAGAACTTTTCAGACAGCTGTAATAATAATTACTGTACCGTCATATCAATAAAACAAAAACTCACCGACAGAAGCATCGACTGGAGCAGAATTCTTTGTTTTGTGTATAGTAGTTTGGTGCGTCATGAGTGTACATGACATGTACTGTATGTCACATGCGAATGTAATGAAAGACGTGCTATCGATATTTTGGTATTTGAGCATCACAGAGATCTGCAGCGTAATTAACATCTTTAGCCATACTAGCAGCGTGGCTCTAAGGATGGCGATGTTGGTCGGTTGGTCCAAAACTTTAGTCCAGATGTTAATGTTTAGGAGTCAATGAATCCTACTGACTTTGGTGACCCCCTGACGTTTCCTCCAGCACCATCATGAGCTTGACATCTGAGGTATTGAGTGAAATGTCTGGACAACTATTGGATGGAATTTGTTACAGACATTCATGTTCAAGTCAGGATAAATTGTACCGACATGGCAAAAGTCAAGACTAAAATGTCCTCACCATGAGAGGCCCCATTTACTGTAAACAGTAGGGCTGCAAGTCACGGTTATTTTCACAATTGATTAATCTGCTGATTATTGTCTTGTTTGGTCTCTAAAATGCGGAGTCCAAGTTGTACAAGATATCCAGCATACAAAGATAAAAAAAACAGAGAAAAAGAGCAAATTCTCACATTTGAAAAGCTGCACTTTTACTTGAAAAATGTGCTAAATTATGAAACAATTATATTAACAGTAAGTTATTCATTTCACTAAACAGAGTCATCTGGCAGCAGGAATCAACTTTCAGCTGCATGGGAACATAAAAACCTAAAATCAATTTACATCAATCTACCTCTTTGATACGTTTCTGGTTTCAGTAAATGCAGACGAGGACGATCTACTAGTTTAAAGTGAGCTGTCTCTGTGAGACAGACACCTCAGGGTTAAACCCATACTTGTCTCCCTAACCCAGTAATCTCTGGTCAACCTGCAAGATGACTGATCGACGTCTGAATCTGTCACACTACAAGAAAATCGTTTCCACCAAACCTCTGATGAGACCTCCATCCTTCAATTGGCCTAATAATGATCTGGGGGCGTACACCGTGCACGCATACACCTGTGATTTCTTCTACCTGGATCCTCCACATGCTGCTTTTTAGATTATTTGAATGACTTTACAGAAGAATAAACATTAAAAACTGTATGCATGGTTAGACTTAGAGCTCTGCGGGTTTACGTCTGTCAAGATTTAAAAGCCAAATACAAAATACTTTTACACCTCAGAGGTACTCTTGGACTCCATGTTGCTACATGTCTTTTATTTCACTTTACCTTTGTTGGATTTCATTTGATGGTTTCTGAAAGTTTTCACAGTCTTGTGAGAACAAACTCTGAAATAATTAGAGATAAAATCCCTCACAATATTTATGGACCTGCAATTACATCCAGGCTGTTGAGACGGCAAATGACATGGGACTTGTGAATGGGAAAAAATGCAGGCACAATGGAAAGTGATGCATTTCAGGCTTCTTTGCAGGCCAGCAAAGAATAGAGTATGGAATTCAGGAGCGGGCATGAATAGCTCTGAACACACCATTCACTGACTTTGGATAGAAATGAAATGAGAATTAGTATGCAGCTTTGAAATGTTTGCTAAACACAAAGCCTGAGCGCTCTGAATGTAGACACTCTTTCCAAAGTTCTCAGAGAAGTTGAGACTTGAGCAAAAGTCACAATTCTGCTGACGCTTCCTCCACATAAAGCGACAAATCCATTTAAAACGACAAAAGACCCAGAGAGCTGTCATGCTAAGTGACTGACACGCTTTTATTTTTTGTCAAAAGTTTTTTGCTGATTTCTTTAAAGAGGACCTAATATGCTTTTCCTTGTTTCCTGTCATATACATAGTGTTACAATGTTGGATATTCATATTAAACGTTACCAGAGTTGCCAAATAATGAGGAAAAGCGTATGTAAAAGTAATCCCTGTGAGCCACAAGCTCAGTCTTCTGAACGCTCTGTTTCCGTCTCTGTCAGACAGGAAACGGATCTGCTCAGGGCACAGCAGTGACAGCACGCCCACGAAGGAGAGGGACATTATGAGTGGGTTTTCTGCTGTGAAGGAAAGTAGGTTGGTAGTTTCTTGATGGATTTCTTGTTGCTAAAAGTAATCGTTAACTCCTGCTAACTGTAGCTGCTGTTCGCTAGTTAGCTGTGGCGTTTAGCCATAGACGTATATATCTGTATCTATGCTCTTAGTTAGCTGACTCTAACCATCTGACTCTCGGAGCTGAAAACCTCCTCCTCCCGGCGGTCCAGAGCTCCGGTGCTGGCGGTGTAAACACCAACACTCCCCTGGTGCTCCGAGCTAGCCGAGCTAACAGCAGCTACAGTTAGCAGCAGTCACTTTATGAAGCTTTCTGTCCATCAGGAAACTCCGTAAATCACAGAGAGTTGAGGCAGAGCAGCCGGAGGACATCAGAGGGAAAACCAACATTTTCTCCATGAAATGATGGAGTTTCAACAAAATCAGTCAATAAAGTTGTGTGTGTTTCTGAGGCCCAGTCCCCAGAAACACTCCGCTCCAGCATCATCTATCGTTTTTCCAACCTACTTCTTGCCTCATTTGTGGTCTGATAATGAGAGTATGAAGCGGCGTGCTGTGCTCAGTGGGCTGCAGGGAGCCGGCCAATCAGAAGAGAGGGAGAGACAGGAGCTCAAACAGCTTGTGTCAGACAGGGTGAACTGAGGGGCTGCATGAAGGGCCAGAATAAGATGAATAAGGACTTATGTGAATCATGCAAAGGAATAACAGAGCATACTCGCTCCGCTTTAAATTCATTTCACCCATGATTAAACTGATACTGGCAAACAGTAAATCAAGAACAGACATTGACTTTGACTTATATAAACATCATAAATCTTCTGTTGTCTTCCCCAGAAACCTCTCAATGAAGGTAATTTGTCCAGAAGGACTCTGTGTGTGTGTGTGTGAGAGAGCATTAATATTTAAGACATGATAATGAGACGGTGTGTAGATAATGGAGAATACTTTGAACATGTAATTGGAAGCACTCAAAACGACCCGTAAGATTCTGTCAACACGCAGCTCGAGCTGTATTTTTCAAACGCTTAGTTCACAAACATACATAATTTCCATTCGGTCGTTTTCCATTCCATTTACCTCGAGTGGTATCTAGTCGCACAGATTGATATATTTGTGGAGGTTTTTGCCATCTCAGCAACTGAAACCGGGTTCAGGGTCTTTTCAGTTGCAAATTTTGGATGTTTTGAGAGCTACAAATGATCTATTGCATCAGGGTGGTGGCAGAAATCTCAGCGATAGATATCTCAAAACTACAGCGCATTAAACCCAAACAGCGTAGTACCAGTTTATCTAATTTCTACCTTTGCACTTCATTTGCTGAAAGTCCGACAGGGAAAGAAACACAAGCAGTTAGACATTCAGACCGGTTTTAAATCCAGATGATCTAAACTACCTTATTTAGAGGTAAAACCGAAAGTAAGCGCACCTGATTTATTGGTAATAATCCTCCTGTGCAAAACTTGCACAACTACGTTAAGCACTGTAGGTCAAAGTGGAACCAAGCCAGTCTGGCAGTCCGGCTGTGATATGGTTTTGCCTCCACTGTTTACACACCAACATAAAATATTCAAAGGCTGCAGTATTTTAGAAGTCGACGAAGTAAACAAAAGTTACAGATCTGCTCGTTAAGACTGACAAACCCGCCTGCATTTCGTTTTCAGCGCTGCAGGCTTTTCTACAAGAAAACAGTCTGAGAAGAAAACTGCCAAAGAAATTGTGAGCCAAGAGCATCCTGTGAGGAAATCTTTGAACTACTGCACCTAGTTGTTAGAGATGATTATATATGTTTTTTACTCAAGTTTTTGTTTCCTTTCAATCTCTATGACAAGCTTTTAATGTATTGCACACTGATTAAAACCCTCCTACCCACAGGGGTAACAACGTTTGCGGTGTGCCGGAGCATATCCAGCTGCATTTGTTTCTGTGAACAGGAAGTAGCAGTTTGTCAGAGTGATTAAGCTGATGAAGACTGTTGTACATTTAATATTATATATTGCTCTGCATCATCAGTGCTGTACTCTTATCTTTTTCAGGCACACTGTCCCAAATTCCCCCCCCTTGACATTTCTTATCTCCTCTGCCTTCTGAGTCTTCTTAAGTTTGCCTGAAATCTCAGTCCTTTCCTGAACTAAAGGACGGAGAGACAAGACATGAAGCAAGGTGGGGAGTCCATAAAAAAATCAAAAAAAAAAATCAGGCCAGCTATGGAGGGAATTCTTTCTTTTCAAAGGTCTGTCTCCTCACACTGACCAACTCTACCAAATTACAAAGTCAGCCAAAGTCAGTCAAAGAAAAAGTAGAAAAAAGAAAAAACGAGAAAGCCCTCAGAGAGCACATGCCTCCACCAAGGCTGCATACTCCTCTACGTCTTTTATTTTATGTATTTTATATCTATTACTTATTTTATGTCAGTAATAGAAAATGTTTCAAATATTTTCATCATCAAGTTCACCTAGTATTTGACAATCATGGGATATACATCCATTTATTCAAGTAACTGCAGTAGTTCATGATAACATAGGATAAATGATCAAAAATACTTCATCTCTTAATGTTACAATTTCATGGATCTGCACCAAAAATTTCAACAAAAGTTTTCACTTGGGTAGTGGCCTAATGTTCCACCAAATTTAATTAAATCTGGTAACAATTAACAGACATTGCAGTCCAGCTTAAATATATGAAAACTTGATCATCTTTTGCTATAAAAATCTTTGAAACTTGCCAAAGAACAGATCTTCAAATCTTCACCACATGGCTGCCATGTTGAAAGTTGTTCCTAATGTAGCCTATTTTTCCGGGATAACAGGATGGCGACATACGCTCATGCCTCAACTCGCTTCAACCCGTGATGATGCTCGTCAAGTCTCCGGCGGAGTGCAGTGTTTTGACGATGTACAGCCATGCTAGCAGCTGTAGTAAGCAAAACAAACTGTGGTCTTAAAGCGAACATTAGCATGCTAACATGCTTACAATAACAAACACGCTGAGTGCAGAGTGCTAGCATGCCAACAGTTTTTAATTAGCACTGAACACAAGCTAAGGCTGACGGGAATGTCATTAGCTTTGTTTTATGACCAAATACCTGCAAAGGATTGGACAAATTAGAAAACTGACCCGATAATGGTGCTAGATAAAAAAACACAGGGATCACCAAAATTCTTACAGCTCATCCTGTGGTGAACCTGGAGGTCTCTAACAAATTTCATGGCAGTCCATGCCATCGTTATCGAGACATTTCACTCCAAGCCAAAAAACGTCAAACTGTGCCAATCCATCCAGTAGATGTTGAGGTATTTCACTGAAAAGTGAAAAGTTTGAATTGCTGGTGGCGCTAGAAGAAAAGTCAGGGGATCACCAAAGTCGGTAGGATTCATCCACTGGGGACCGCGAATGGTTGTACATATTTCCTGGCAACTAGTTTGTGGGATATTTCAGTCTGGACCAAAGTGGTGGATTGACTGACCAGTATTGCCATCTCTAGAGCCATGCTGCTAGCATTTCTTAGCAGTCTCATGACCACAACCTTTGAGTTTGTCCATTAAGATGCATGAGGCACGGTTGTTTTTATATTAAACAGTTTTATTTACTATGTGCCTAAAACAACCCACCCCTGAGATGTTTGCTTTATTTGTTCAAGCAGAGTTCTGCAGTGAGCTGTCAAATCTCCATCCCAAAGAGAAGTCAATCCGAACTTTAGGGAGGAAATACAAACAGTTTCCTAAACAGCAACAGTGAATGTTTCATCCGGCGTCAGATCACAGCAGCTTTAGATCTCTCGCCTCTCTCGTTCTTTAGGTTTAAAGCTGAACAGAACAGCTGGTGGGTAAACTTTAGCTTCCTGTGTGACGTCTTCAGCGTGTTACGTTGCGTCATCTCCCAATATTGAAGTTAACCAATAACCTTAAGAAGCTGCCTCATGAGATTTAGATGGATAGTTTTGCTTTTTTTTTTTAAGGGCAGCTGCCTTTAAACTTCCCCCTCGTCTTGGTGCTTCACAGCCTCCACCTCTAATCAGCTTATGCATCCTTTTCTTTCATACCATTTCTTTCACCTGAAGGCCTTTTCTGTCATGACCCTGAATTTAGACTCCATCACCTCAGCCAACACGTTCATTTCCTCCTTCCTGCAGAGTGTTTTCAACCTGAGAGGCCGTTTTTCACTCGCGTTATCTTGTCGCCAACCCCCGCTGTCATCACTTTTAAATTATATGGTAGAATTTGAAAGGGGCTGCTATGATGGATCTCTTGCAACACATCTCACTGCTCTCCTAACAAGTCACACTGAAAGGACGTATCGATAAAAAGTAGACCTGTTCAGGAACTTGGCACAGGAGATTTAAGGCTACACAGCGTAAAATCATCCCTGTGTAAGCCTTGTAGAGATTTATCGACTTTGGGCCCGTCTCTGAAGGTTTGAGCCCATCTTAGACGAAAAGAAGCGGTAAAACAAACATTGAGGGACAAGTATACCTTCAGATTAATCCTGCAGCCCAAATGCAGTTTAGCTGAAGGGAATAGCTGCTGTAATCCGCGGTGAAGATGTGAAACATTTTTGGTTTTTCTCAGCTTGAAAAGGTGAAACCTGGCAGCTCTGCCAGCTAAAGCAGAACCATGAATATGTCTGAATGACTGTACACTGAATTAATGACTCCATTAAGTAGCATTAAGGCAATTAATTACATTTCTCATTTGTACTCATTTTAAAGCTTCTGTAACTTCATTTTTTAATATTTATGAATTAATCCTTGATGCAGTTTACATGTATTTCTATTATTAACACACTTTAACAGTCATCGGCTTTAACTTTAATCACTGTGCGCTAATCACTAAGATTAAGATTAAATGACTTCTCCACTTCTTGTACCTGATTAGAACTTGATTGTTCTGATTAGTTTGATTGGACCTTTATCATCTCATCATCTGGACAAATCTTGAGGGGAAATGATCACTTTGTGGAACTTTTACACAGAACTGACAATGAACCATATTATTAACACAAATCACAGTTTCTGTCATCAGCCATCTGAAATAACCTGCTTTTCTAAAGTCTGTACAGTTCTCCCAAAAGCCAACATCTTTGCTGATATACTATTCTTATTTTTTTCCAAATTAAAGCTGAAAACAAAATGTAGTCAGACTCTCTCTGGAGAATAAACTCCTTATCAGGGTGGAAAAACCTCTGAAGCAGCATTTAATTTATCATGGGACACAAAACGTCTCCGTTAAAATCCAAACTAATGAAACACTTTGAGGCTTAGCGGCTCTTCAGGGCAACAATAGCAACATTCAGATTTTGTATTTTTACTTCACTCTCAGAAGCCACCCATCTTTATGGAAGTGCCATGCTAACTCGCAGGAGTACCACCTTAAGAGCCTTTTAACCTGCATCAAAATACTCTTTGATCACGGATCAATTGTGCAGAATCACAATTCACATTTGTTAGACTTATTACCACTAAGTTTTGGCCCTTTACAGTTAGCATCCTGCTGTGTTCAAGACTTATGACAGTTAGTATGAAATAGTCAGCACTCAAAACCATTTGGCAAATGATTATATGAAAGTATTTCAAAAATAAATGCAAGAAGAGTCTGTTGAGACATCATTGTAACGTCATTTTGGGCAACGTTGGATATTTATATGATTTTTCATGAAGCCAAAACACATATGCTGATATTCTGACGTGTGCAGTGATAGAGGATCCGTACTGCCCCACTCTCTCTCTACGTGTCACCTTCACTGATAGATCCGTGAAGTGAAAAGAAATCCAGGACAAGAAATGATTTTGCTTCAATGCCTCAAGAGTTATGAGCCAAAACAAAGTGCTTGGACAAACAGAGAAAAACAAACACTTACATAACCCTCACCTCTAACTTTGTGTTAAATCCTTGTATTTAATTTTCAAACTTTCAAACTTTTAACTCCTCTTGTTCTGCATCTTGACTGTCTCAAGTCAAATTCCCGTGTCCATTTGGCAAATAAAGCCTTGTTTTTAACTGCCACATCAGAGGTGACAGTTAGTCGTAGTCGCGTCTTGTTAAACAGAACAGATTTTTGGGTCTTAAGTGCTTATTTTAACTTCGTTTCCACTCCCACCACAGACACCACAGTTGAGGAGAAAGCTAATTTAAATTCAACTCGTGCTGAGAAAAGCCACTTTCACATTTTATCTTAATAGACCACAGCTAAGTCCCCAGTTTGAATCTAATCAACGCTTGTGAAAACTGACCGCTATCATTTCCTGTGAGGGAACTTGTGAAGTCAGTACTCACTGAGGCTGTGTGCAGTCCTGAAGGTTGCACATTCTGCGGATGGGTTTTGGCTTCTTGTTGGCGTCGCAGTAACCTCGATGGACCATCTTGGTGTCTCCTTTCTTTCGACATCCATACTTAGTGTACTGAAACCCTGTGAAAGAGGTGAAGGTTTCTTTTTTTTTTTTAAATAAGAAATCTTTGTGTAATTCATAAAAAAAAAAGACAGTAAACATTTAAAGAAAAAATCTTTTCTTTCCTTTTCTTTAATCAATACTCAGCCATTTTCACTCAGGCTGGGAATCAAACCTCATCAAAACTTGTCATGTACTGAAACCTTGCATTGAATGCTTTCTTAGATTTCTAATCTTCTTTAGTTATTCTTCTTCATTCTTCAGCCACTTTCTGATTCAAATTATATTTTTTTCCAATTTCCTACATGGCTTGAGTTTAGACAACATAGAAACAAGCTTAAAGTTTTGAAACAAGTAAAGTTTTGGGCAACTAAAAGTGGACTGCAGCATATGATCCATGATACTTCTGTCCTGGATCTATTACTGTGAAACTGACGGCTGCCTACATACGACAGAAGCAGCGAGTATAATATTCACATAATCATATTTATACAAGTAGAAAGAAATTATTCCTCGCCATTCTTCTCTAATGTGATGATAATTTATCCATTACCTCCAGCACAGGGCTTGGAACAGGGAGACCAGCTCTTCAGAGCCCACTCATACGTGTCCTCCTGAATGACATTGTTGTTGTTGACAGGCACTGAGTCTTCATGGATGATGTACTTGTACATTAAAGTAGACCGTGTTTCATTGTCCTTGGGTATAATCTGCAAACCACGGGAAGAAACAAAAAGACGGAGAACACATCACCATTACAGCGTCATCCTCCTTGCGGCGCATTTTAATTGAAATGCATATGTAATGCAAAAACGCAAATTTGTGAATGAAATGAATGTTTTATGTTTGGTTTCAAGAGAGAAAAATCGCCCGATAAATACGACTCAAGGTTTAGAGTGATAGTCAACTATCACATACAATACGGGAGGGAAATTGGTTGAAGACAGGACGGGCAATTATCAGACAACAGGAGAGTTCATGCATTATGCACGTATCCTTCCTGACCTCATCTGCTGTTTCTGAGCTTTTCTCTGGATCAGATATATTTTACGGAGTGGATTAGAGAGTTCAAATCCACATGAAAACCGCAGGCAGAATGAAATACTCTGCAGGAGTAAGGAAACTTGACAACAAGTGTTGGTTGAGGGATTAACACACACACACACACACACACACACACACACACACACACACAGATGACGGAATTGCCAATGTAGCTGAAAATAATAAGAATATTCCACTTTCTTAGAAAACACCATGTGGATTTATCAACGAGTCTTTAAATGTGTAAGAAAGTCTAAATTTCGCCTAAAATTGAATCAAGGTATTATTTTATTGTGTGTGTGTCATTGCATAAAACATACAATCAAATAATTAATAGGATAATCTGTGAGCTATCGCCATGAAGAGGGATCAGAGTCAGCACTGCTAATATCACATTTAGTCATCCCTGCAAAAATAATGTCAGGTTTTCAACTTTATTGTTTTGTTTGTTTTTATTCTATAAAAGGAAGAAAGAGAGACAAAGTGAGCCACTGAAAAACGACAAAGCTAGTTTAGCTTGACTTTTTTTTCACTTTTCATGTTTTAAAATCTTGTAAAAATTTAAATAAATACGTTACGATGTCACGAATATACAAAAGTGTGATATAATTTAACCATTTGAAAATAGTTGGCACTGGTCAGACAGTGCTTTGTTAGCAGCAGTAGTGAAAAGGAGGAACAGCATGCCGCACTTTGATCCAGCAGCAGGTATTCCACAGATCTCACAGATGTGCCCAGAATGATAAAATGGTAAAATGGTAAACGGTCCTCACTTATATAGCGCTCTTCAACCCCTAACCCCCACCCCGCTCTATAATAATTTATAGATAATTTGTAGAAAATAATGTTTTGACTTTCCCCCTAAAGTTTGAATAGGGAACTCTTCATGTGACTGAATGACTCCGTATGTCAAAGCAAAAACATGTAATTCAACTTCAGTTGGACTGTCAAATATTGGCTGTTACTGCTTGTTATATCATATTGTTGTACTGAAATTTGATCTTTTATATGAAGTTTGCAGAAAAAGTACATTTGCTATGACATTCCCCCACAACATTCACTAAAAAACACAATAGATGTGTTTTCATGACATGATTGAATGGCTGACCATGTGTAACAGAACATTACAACAGTTGAGACGACACACTGAAACACCGTGAGATGGATCATTTCTGAATAAAAATACAGAATTATCAATACATGCCTCATGAATATAACATTTTGGAAAATGACCCTCTGAAAAAGATCTGCTTTGTACCATTACAATTAGATTTTGTCCTTCACTTGCTGCCAAATTGAGTGAACAATTATCTGAATGATTCATAAGTAGCATAAAAGTCATGTTTAAAAGCTGCCTTCCCTACTTTCCTGCTCCTCTTCTCATAAGATTGCTTTTCAGAAAAGTGCTGTTGATGGGCAAACTCTAAATTAACTTCTGTCAGATCTGCTGTTCTCCCCAGTGTGTTTGAAACTAAATGTCTATAATTAATACCCTGAAAATTCAACTGTTGTGACACGTAGTAAATGATATTTGGTGTCACTGGGGGGTGAGATTATGTGTGTGTGTGTGTGTGTGTGTGACAAACCCCTAATAAAATTTAAATGTATTTAAGACATTAAACAAAAATGACACGTCTCATGTTCAGTCCTGAGAAACAGAAATGAGAGACTGCAAAACAGAAAGAAGACAAAAACAAATTAATAATCCTATCAAAGCTCTGCAGCTTCAACTGCATCATTCAAGCATAACGTAGCTTAGCATAACTGAAAGGAGGGGGAAAAAAAGGCATGAAACCTTCTAGGTTTCCACTTATCAGATCAAAATGATTTCAAAAACAGATTAGTTCTTCTTCTACACCATGTTGGCAGATGATGCATCATAAGAGCCACTGGATAATTTCACTATTGAGTTCTAATTTCAATTAGCTCCATTTCACTGACTGACTGACTACTGACTAACCCTCAGACATTGAATATGTTAACATATGTTAACACTGGCTTTATCTATCTGTTAAAGTAATTTTTTTGTCACTTAGAAATGTGTCTGTCGCGATGTGGTTTGTTTAATCCTTACACAAACAAAAATGTAAAAACATCAATTTGTGGTTTTATGGGGAGTTATGTCTTAAGTATTACTTGGCTTGACTTCCCAGATTCTTGTCTTCACTGTGAGGTTGCCAAACATTGTTGTTCATCAAGAAATAGAGAAAAGAAATAGTCACACTGCGTAACTTGCACCACTAAGTTTGTTCACACTTATCAAAGCCTCCTCCTCGGGTGCCTCATTCTCTTGTGGTGTTCCCCTGGGATCTGTATTGGGTCCCTTATTATATAAGCTCCCCCGAGGGCATTCTAATGTATTTAATACTACTATATGGTTGACACACAGCTATACTGCATATGTCCTTAGGAGGAGTGTGAGAGCCTGGTGTTACAGATGTGTCCTACATGTAGAGTACATGAGACTCAGAATCAGAAATACTTTATTGATCCCCCGGGGGGAAATCAAGTCTTTTCTTTCACTGGAGAAGGTCATCTATGCTTCGATCTCTACCTGGTTTGATTAATGCAGCTTGCAGTGACTCACTCAGGTCTCATGAGGAGAAATACATCCCGGTTCAGGGAGCTGCTACCTGACTACTAACGCTCCAAGGGAAGTGACCACGTTGCCCCAAATCCTTGCTGCACTTCGCTGGCTGCCTGTCAATTCTGGATTTGATTTAAAGATTTTATTGCTGGTTTTCAAAACTTGGCATGCTCAGACCGCTACTTATACTGTATCTGTGATTTTGAGATGCAGCACAACGAGGAGTAACTGGTAGAGATTCTCCTGGCCTGGACCCTTAAATTTTGGATCTCAAACATGCAAATTCAGGCTCCTCTTTTAAATCTCTCCTTAAAACACATAAAACAATTAGTTAATGAATGAGTTTCATTAAGTGAATCAAAATCTAACAGAGTGATGAAAGTGAATGAGAAGATGGCGGGGATTGAAGTGGATGGCTGACCTGCTTCTTTCATACAGCGCTCATTGTCAAGCAAATAGTCGTTTTATTTATTAATTCAAATATAAGCTTTGATAGAGAAGGACGTATTATTACCAGGACCACCACGGGGTCATGCAGAGGTCCGTCAGTGTGCAGCGTCTCCACGTCGTCCTCGATAATGTAGTGCCACTCCACGCCCAAGTCAATGAAGCTTCTGGACTTGACCTCCTCTCCTTTTCCATTGAGAATGTAATGCCCCGTGGCCTGGTTCTTGATTGCTGTAATCAGTCATTTGTTATGAGCCGCTGACAAAGTTGAAATGGCTTTACTCTATCAATTACAAAAGTTCTGAATTGTTCACTGAGAGAAAAAAGAAAGCTCAAATTGTGCTCTCAAACGGGTGATTCATGGGAGTTTTCTAAACCCTGGCTCGTTTGGAATGATTATGTCTGAACATTACGATGTCTGATTCATTCTCTAATTTATACAAAACAAGCTACCAAACTTCTAATGTGATAAGAAATGTCAAAATTGAGAGGCTGACATGCAAATTGGGCCTGTTTGTCAGCTGCTTTAAATACATCTGATGCATTTAAATTCGCCCCATGGGACAAAAATTATGCTGAAACAACCCACATGACTCTGCTATAGATCATTTCCTCTGGTGCTCAGATCTTACACCTGCGTCTGCATTATGCTGAGTGACAGCCAGCATTGTCTTTTAGGAGCAAAAAGTCAGGTTAATTGAAAAGCAACATGACTCAAACTTGACTCATTCAAGCCCTCAAAGCCCCCTTTTATACAATACAAAAGTCTGTTAAATGTTCAAATAATTTACCTTTTATTTATTTATCACTTTCTGTTGGTGCAATAAATGTTCTATTTTAATACTTGTTTGCTTATTGTCATGGTTGTTGTTCATCCACTTTCGATTTGGTATTTTGTGCTGCTTTTTTTCTGGTTTCTTGATAATATGGACATGTTTTTGGCGGTGAGGTGACTGTTGTCTGACTGTTTTGTCTTATCTTGAAGAAGGCGGTTTGCCAAAAGTGAGGTTCATCATTATTTTCTAACATCTGGGTTGTGGGGGATTGTTGCCACTGGTTCTCCAATAACAACAATATTAATTAACTGGTGTAAACTTAAGACCACTTTATAGTAAATATCTTAATCACCCACATTGCCCTCAAATGTACTCAACTGTTGTTTTTGGAATAAAACCATTCACCAGTGATGACCTGTATCTCATATCACCAGTGGACATGGATAATGTTAAAGTGTTAGCCTGGAGCACCAGAAGAAAAGATTTAAACAGGCGGGTCCATCAAATGAAGCAAAGTCCCAAAACTCCCACTGTTTTCCTTCAAAACCTGTCCTCTAACTTAACTTTTCAGATTAAAATGCAAGTCTCGTTTTGAAGTCCTGATGAATACATTCTGATTACTTACTGGGTCAGCGCTGCCACACTATAAATGAAATGTTGACACATTGACAGAAATGCAGAACAAACAGCGGGAAACCTTGAAACGTAAGCGGAAACATCTTCACAGCGATCCATCAGCAAATGTCATTTCACAGATAATGACAGTGACAGGAAGGATGGATGCTGTTTACGAAGCTACAGCGGAGGAATAATTCTGATGCTGAAATTGACAGCTTTTTTTTTTATCAAGCACAAGATGTTTATAGGCTGGAACATCTGAAGCCAGGCGTACACTCCAGATGAAAGGTGTATAAAAAAGGATTTCATTCTTTAATCTTTCTTACAGACAGCTTCTGTAAAGGAGAGGGTTTTTTTTTTTCCTTCCAGACCTGCAGGTAAAGGCTATCACATCTTGTATCACAGATGTTTCTCAGTAAACGATGCTTTACGATGATTTCATTCGCGGCACAGTCCAGTTCTCTCCTGAAGCACAGAGCCAATATGCCTTAATAGTAGCCACAGTAGCCACTAAGAGTCACACTGACCTCTCACTGGGCCTTTCAGCTTGGGACGCTGGGTAATCACTAATACATGCCAATATCTTGCTAAACATTACGAGGAGGACTGTCCTCTACAGCAAAACGATATATGTCGACGTTCAGCCCTCTAGTGGCCGTAGGAGTTTTGACGGGAGCAAAGGAGAAAGTCAGGTGACGTTGTTATAGAGCGTAAAGTCTATTTAAGGAGGAGTTGTTTGGCATGACCACAATCGTCTCCGAACCTTAACGGAGTGTTTATTATTGTAACCACGACAATGAAGCTCCCCTGACCTTAACGTAGCAGTCATTTTAACCCGAATTTCAACGTTTAACCTGACCCTAACACTTACAAATTAAATATGAACTTATTCAAACCCAAACCATGATCTTTTCTCTAAACATAACCAAGTTGTGTTTGTGCCAAAACCCATCCAAACCTTTACCATAGCCTTGTTGCATCATAAAATGTATTATTACGAATGATGTTGCCCTGCCGTTAGTGGTGTCAGATCATTCAACAGGGCATCTGTGTATTTATATCATTGTATTTTGACGTAACTTTGGAGGACTTGATAAAGAATTGGACATTTTCTGTGGTGTGTTCATCTTTTATGATTATGGATTATGATTTTTTTTTTCGGTTTTAAGGTTTTCTCTAAAAGAAAATCACTGAAATATCATTAAAAAAAGAATAGATATATCATTGTACACTTCAATTTCTACACATGTAGCACAGCTGGTGATGTGGGGTTCAACTCAGTACAGCTTTGCCTTAAAGAGCCACAGTCCTAAATATTTGAGAACCGCTGTTGCTCCCTTTACACATCATCTAATAAAGGCTTATCACCAGCAGCCACGGACTTAATGGTTTGGACATTTTGATGTACACGGCCAAGGATTACTGGACTGATTCCATAAGATGAAATGCCCCCAGTCATGAATCAGAAGGTGTTTATTTTGACCAAACCAATATTATTTATTCGACAAGGCTGGTGATAATCTATGATTAGAAATACTCACTAGAGCACCAAATTTGTATTAATTAATTAAAAACTACAGTGAAGAGCTGTTTTAGGAAATTACTGAGCCTTTCTTAAAATCTTTTTAAGATGTATGTCCTAGTGAGGAACCAATGGGCTTGAGGCTGAGTGCCACAGACAGATGAGGGAGGTCAGAAAGTAATGAGAGATGGAATAACACATTGTTGGTTTTGGTCTTTTTGCAATAAGTTTTAACAATATACAAAATACACAGTAACACCAGCCTCGTCCTTTGAGCTTTTCAGAAGTCGACTGCCTGGAGGGGTATTCCCTCTCCCTGCGGATAACGGCATGTTGTAGCTGAGACACATGAATTTCCGCTGATGAGATGTGTACTTCTACATCATCGGGGTACTTTATGAAACAACTAAAGTTAATGTGCATCGACCTCTTGTCATGACTCAGCTGTTCAAAGAAGATGATGAGGCTGTTTCTGGAAGGTCAAGCTTATTTGAAGAAGTAATTTAGGAGGGATTTAAAAGCCTTCATTAAAACCAGAAAGTCAATTTAAGGGTGAGGTTATTACTATTATTGCAGTTTTCTTGCATGAAATTGAAAACCTAATAGAACGTGCAGAAAACAAAAGTTATTGAGGGATATTCTAAAAAACAGCGGTCAACAGCTGATTTTTAAGTGTAACAACACCTGTGCAGTAAAATAGGCTACAAATGTGGTGGTTATTTCTAAACTGCTTTAATGGCCCACATGCACCTTCTTTTACAGGAAGGTACACGGATCAAGGTTATATACCTGCATGCATAGAAGGACAAAAAGGACAAACACTCCTGGTTTTGGTTTAGATCAGTACATGCATCCCTAAAATGGCTTAAATAAATATTAAATAACATTTTGAGTAATTCTCATTCCTTTTACTTTCTTTTTTAAATCACCCTCCTCATCATATATGAAATAAAAACCTGTGTCTCTCCAGTCGCTGCCAATCCACTTTAGAACGATCTGCTCGAATGTCTGTGATTGAGTCTGATTGGGGATTGAAACTGCAAAAACATCTTGGCATCATTTTCATCCTAATCAGCAGGGGTCAACAGCTGGTAATAAGGCTTTGAAACGCACTGAACCTACATCTGATTTATGAAAAATGGAAGGTGATTGTCACTATACCTTGGCGGTGAATTAAATAAGCTAGTGGCAGAGTGGAGGGACTGGTGAGTCTTTTTTATCACATAATAATCCCAGAGCAGGAAATAAAAAGGCAATCTTGATGGCTCGGGCCAGACATACTTCCTTATTATCACTCCCATGCATGCACAATAGGAAGTGATTGTTTCTATTTTTACTGACATAAGGGATGCTTTCAGTTTCTCTAATCAATTTCACAACAGTTAAAGTCCCCTGAGGCTAATTTATGATATGTGTCTTTGGGCTATATGAACAGAATTGACTTAATTAACAGTTTTACCCATAGAAGGGGAAAACATCTTCTTCCAAAGCATGACTTTCAAACACACATGTGACAAGCTCCTCTGGAGACTGTCACATGACTGTTTGTTGAACCCTGTCCCTGAAGAGCAACTGTAGCAGTCAACAGTCCTGTCAAGCTTTGAATCTCTCCACATGCTGAAGCTGTTTGTATGAGCTGCTGTTCGGTATCTCAAGAGTTTGGAGGATGTGTTTTTGTTTTTATAGCCTTTCCAAAACAGTTCTACGTTCTAAAGACAAGGAGCATATTAGCTAACTGCATTGTTTTGTGGGATATCAGAGTTTAGAGTAATAGCAGCTCTGTTCTGCTCTTTATTTGGTTTGTTGGTCAAACCTGTGTTTGTGCCCGAAGCTAACCACAACTTTAACCACAGCATCGTCACAACGTAAACGTTTTACAATGGTGGTTCTGCAGGCGCTGATAAATTATACTGTCCTGCTGCTAGGGAGTCAAATCAGGAAATGTTTCCATGTGTCATCACAAATAACACAATTTGGAGTCCTTGTTGGTATGTTGCCATCAAGTGCACATTTAAGAGCCTTTTACAGGGTTTGCGTTTTAAAAGAAGTTAGCTAGAAACATTAAAAAGCCAGCTGGAGATTCACACATTTGGTTATTATCCAGCTAACTACAGTCTGCTAGCGATGGTCAGCATTCAGAAATGTGAAACCTGGCTTTGGTTGATTCTGTGAGAAGATTGTTTACCACAACTCTCAAACGTTAAAATCGGCTGCAGCTCGACAGGCGTAGCAACAGTAACTACAGGGGGGCAAAGACTCGGGAATCTTTTGAAAATGTTTAAAGGCTCATTCACTGCAACCTTGTTGAGTTGAGATGAAGCAACACAGACTCCAGAGAGCATCATCTCGTAGATCTGGAGACTCTAGATCATGTTTTAGTAGGTTTATTGCAAAATCAGATACCACCAATTCAGGACTGACGAACCCTCAAGAGAGAACGCCTCAAAGGTTGATGTGGGCTTTATACACTTTTAGACGTATGTTATTGGACATTGTGCCATTGTGCCTTCACGTTTTATATTATTAATTTACTTCATGCTTGTTGTTTTGATGCTTTCAAGCAAGTTTATACTGTGTTTGTGCTTTTACTTCAAAGACTTAACTCCACACATCAGTTTACTTTTCTTCTTTTAGTTATTGAGGACTTTTAGCTCACTCACTTCTCTCCTCCTCTTGCCAGATTGCCGGTGTCAGATAAATAACTTAAATAAGCGTAAATGTTAATCTTACAGAGCTCCTTGAAAGACACACTGCCTCCGGCTGAGGAGATCGATGCTGACCTGTTTCACCTGGTGGACGCTGAATAAACCATGCTTTCCTTGGGCCTCTCACAGAACAAGAAACGAAAAGATTAGCCACCTCTTTCATGTCCTCAGTCATCTGTCTGACAAAGTCTTTATAGGAATCCTACAGCTGTTTGTTTAGATGAATAAACAACTTTTAGTTATTTTTCAGAGCTTTCATGTTTGTACTTTAGATGTGCTCCCTTCATAGGTTTGTTACAAATTAACTTTGAAGGTCTGATAAGTTGTGTTTGTTCACTCAGAGCTGCATTAATCAGTATTCATTATACTAACATCACAAAGTGACTCGTAGACAAAGTTAGAGACGAGTTGATGAACATAGTCGAGCATCAAGCAGCTAAAGAGCAGCTTTCTCTGGACTCTGAGGGGACCAAACCAGAGCTACAAGGAGAGTTCATAATGTAGTTACACAACTCCAAATGAATGTGAATGTTTTTACTAACATGTTAGCCATTACAACTTTAAAATACCCCCTAGTGGCAGCTTTAACATTGCAATCTGATTGGCCAACACTAGAGCCACTCCCCCAAGATTCAGTACATGGTCAGAAACAGCCCTGTTACCATGAACAGTATAGACTGTACCAAAAAGTTGATTTGACACTGCTGTGGTTAGTTTGATTAGGTGTAGGCACAAAAACTACTCAACTAGGGTCAGGGAAAGATCATGGTTTAAGTTAAAATGATTCCTTACTATATAACATGGGGAGCGACTGTTATTATGGTTAAAAGAAGCCGACGTTGGTGTCAATTGGATTTGATTATTGGAAAATATATTTATTGTCTAGGCTATTTATTTCAATGGCATTGAACTATGTCTTCTTTATGACTTGATGTTCCTCCAGCCAGAAATTCTGAACATAAAAACTGTAATACAGAAATTGAATAGTTATTTATATGGAGGGGGATACTAAATGTGGTTTTCAAAATCTGATTAACTAGAAGTTATGTTTGCATGAATATTCATCGTAGATATAATGTAATGAGGTTAGTTTTATTCAAGTCTTTAGTTTGTTTCCCTCATAATCTCAAATCAACATTTGAAAATGTTTACATTGTTTAACTCACATGTTGTCAAAACTAAATATAGATGAAAAGAATGAAGAAACTCTTGCAAGTTGATTTTTTTTCTTTGCTGTTGAGTTTTACTAATTTTTCAAGGCCAGTATGTGCTTCTTCACTGTTTACCTTCTTTTACACGTGACAAGTTGACAAGCTTGCTAGCTACCGAAAACTAGCCTGCTGACGCTTAGCGGTCCGTCAAGAGTCAGACTTTGTTGACTCATCTATCCACTCGACCTCCCCTTTATGGCTCCATAATACTGTCACACTTCTTCCTCCGGTCATAACTCCTGCAGCTACTAGAGATCTTTGTCACTTGAATATAAACACATCTCAATATTGGGCATTTGTACAAATACATCACGGTTCCTCTCCTCTGACTCATCTGGCACTGATCAAAATGTTGGACACGATCCTGCAGAGGTTACACTTATATATGAAACTGAAAACATTTCATGCTGACTTATTCCATGTCTCCATTATCCTGGTCATGAATAATGTTGATTCCTTCACTGTGAATTCACCTCAACGTAGTCGAGGAAAATGAGAGAGCCAACCCACAAATATAGAAATCTCTCTTTCAGATGATGATGAATAACGAATGAGCAACATGACTAATTTTCTCAGCCTGGGAGGTGACAAGGAATAAATTATGCAAGGTCTAAAAATCTAAAAATATGTTCCCATTCGTCCTCCAGGGACACATGAGGAGGATGCTGACGAGCTATTTTCAGGCATCCTCTGATTTCATACATGCGTTCGTGTCAGGAAGTCAGACTTACCAAGAATTTGAGGGGAGGCCTCATGTTCTTGGATGATCACATGTCTAGCTCCAGGAGGAATGAGAAACATCTTAAGGTAACCTTTGCCAAGTTTGTAGCAGCAGCAGAAGCAGAAGAGAGAAGGGGGGGGGGTTAGGAAAGATAAGACAGAGACAGGTAAGTTAAGGACATACAGACATAATCTGTTTGTTTGCAGTGGTGGACATCTCGCATGTTTCAGAAGTTTTCTTCACTTTGCTCTACAAAGATGTTTGAAGAAGTTTGAGGGAAAAAAAGGAAAATGGTGAATGTCTATGTCAGCGTTCCTCCTCGCTGTAGAAGCCTGCAGGTAAAACTTTCATTGAAACAGGCCATTCATTCACATCCATGTGTTGCATCATCAAAGGAGAAATATAAATATATCCTTGTGCTGCTATTACACAACTCATCATCATGACAGGAGGTCCCTCAAATGACCATAACACCCCCTTTCTTTGTGTTCATGTTGATTGTGTGCAGACAGGATGTGAATGAAAAGAGCCTTCAGCCATGTTTCAATAAGGCATCAGCGACTACAGGGCAGCAAAGTCGCCTTCTGTCTGGGATGTCCACCGCTTACAAACCTACCGTGACTCACCAAGTACATTTCTAAAGTCTTCTGTTTCATTTAAAAACACATTTCGAGCTCCTTTGGGCAAAGAGAAGGCTCCTCTGGTCTTCCCTTCAAAATGAAATGAATCAGTTAGTTAGTCTTGCAGTGTTTCCTCTTCTCTCCATTTCACCGTCTCACAGTTTCTCTGCAACAACATCACCTACAGTAGAGGCACATTTAATTAGCATAGCAGGGACCAGAGGAATTCACATCGGATGAGGAGGCAAACTATTTTTGCTGGCATTGTGGTACTTGCCAATAACCAGGTCTGACCTGCAGCGGTGTAATTACTCGCCCTTAGATTTGACTGGCAGGCCCGGCACACGGGAACCGCAGACGCAGCAGTGTTACAGAGGTGATTATGAATGCAACTGTCACACTGTCGCCGGGTTCACACCAGGTTACAACAGGTGCTGCTCACTGAAATTGTAATCTAACTTTTGGAAAACAGCAAAAGATGGCCTCTTGCTCCTGAGAGAACATCCTCTTACGGCAGCCAATCCCAGAACCACAAGCCGCTCGATAGAAATTAGAACTTAATTACAGAGTTTTTGGTAAACACACAAGCTAGTTGTCAAAAAAGACCTTTTGGGTTACACCGAGCACCGGCATGCCAGTTGAGGTTCAATCAATCAGATTGTGAATGGCCAACAACATCCCAGATTGCCTCCAAAGGTCTGCAGGTTTGTTTAATGTGACATTTTTATCTGCACAAAGACTTTAAAGTTAGTTTGTTAGGCTGCTGAAGCAACTGCTCAAGAGACATTTACATTAAATGACCACACGCATCAAAAATAACTTCTTATAGAGAGTTTTAGAGACTTGACGGGATAATGAACCCGTGACAGTCCCGACGGTCGAGTCAGACCTAAATAGACACTTAATTAGTAACAAGGAACAGAAGAAACAGCAGCTTGTCTCAACTCATGTCTCTAGGTCTCTACAATGTTAGGCACTACAAGCTGGACAGAAAATGCTGGAAAAGAGGTTGTGAGGGATTCAGTAACACTGGATACTTGCATATTGAGTTTTCCAACAAAGGGGTTTCTTTTTGGGCTCTCTTGCTTAACTGTTTCCCTGTTAAAAAATGTGAGTGGTTAAATGAAAGTGAGATGTTGAGAGAAAAAAAAAAACGAACGATCACAGTTTCAACATCCTGAAACGGTTTGATGAAGCCGTCACGTCCACAGTGTCAGAAAGTCTGTTTATCTCTGAAGCTTTTTATTGACTTCATGACATCACTCCGCTTTAAGTTTGTCGACACATTATTCATGACAGATGAGGCGGGCGTCAGAAATGGATATTAGAAGGCATCATGAAACCGTTCAGTGAGTTATTCTCGTCATGCTGGCGGTTAATGTGAAGACATTTTTCAAAAAATAAATTAAAATTAACCACTTACTCACGCTCATTCAGCTTAATGCTGCACAGTGGGTGAGTTTTGTATTGGAAAGCAAAACATCAATGGACCACGTTGTATTCTAATTTAGTGTGTGTGTGTGTGTGTGTGTGTGTGTGGCTGCAGAGGGGAGATAACCTGAAGAAGGCAGCTTGAATTAAAGAAGTTTGTATTAAGGAAACGTATTATTTGTTAATGAACTTAAACGAACTAAATATATTGATAAAAAAAAAAAGAAAAAAAGAGGGGGCTTAATTATTTCTCTGCTAATTAGTAAGGGCCTTAATCCACATGAACCCGACTGTTTGTCGACTCGTAGGTCGCTGTGGATCGTGGTCCTGGTACGCCTGGGTGCTGCTGCTGCCATGGGCCTGCCTGACTCTCATCACTACCGTTATTATGTTTAGTCGTAGTTCTGTCACTATTAAAGCTCCTATTATTAATCTCAGCTAATATTACAGCTATTTCTACTGTTAGTGCTGCCATACATCTTTGCCTACCTATCTGTCTGTCTGTCTGTCTGTCTATCTGTGTCTCTATGTCTATCTCTCTGTCTCTGTCTGTCTCTCTCTCTCTCTCTCTCTCTCTCTCTCTCTCTCTCTCTCTCTCCCTAAAACCCAACCGGTCAAAGCAGATGACCGCCCACCTAGAGTCTGGTTCTGCTCAAGGTTTCTGCCTCTTAAAAGGAAGTTTTTCCTTGCCACTGTCGCCAAAGTGCTTGCTCATGGTGGGAACTGTTGGGTCTCTGTAATAACATTATAAAGAGTCGGTCTAGACCTGCTCTATTTTGTAAAGTGTCATGAGATGACTTTGTTGTGATTTGGCGCTATATAAATAAAATTGAATTGAATTGAATTGAATTGGAGTGACGGTGGTGACAGCTGTCAGATACTCACCCTGTCACCCTGCACCCACATTATAGACTCATTTATTACCTCTGAATGTAAATTCTGCACGGGAGCAGATAGAAATGGAGAATTACAGGAAGTGGATGCAGTTCCGTAGACACCTCATGCAAACCAGTACAACATCCCAGCAGGGCTGTTTTTTTTCATTTTCAAAACATACTCAATCGCATTACTCACGGATTTTCATCAATGCACCTTAGCTGGAATTATCAGAAATACTATTTGTGGCTACTGCACAGTTACACCGCAGTTTCTACACATTTGCCATCATCCTTCTCTCTTTGTCCATTACAAGTTACCAGGTATGTCATTTTAAGACAGTTCATAATTTCTTGTTCAGTAGCTCCTCAATCTATAGTGCATTGCATTGTGGGGCAATAGTATCCATCACACTAAGAACCACTTTGGTCCAATCTCAAATATCTCAACAACTATTTGATGGATTGCCATGAACTTCTGTACAGACATTCATGTTCCTAAGAGGATGAATCCTCACGACTTTGGTGATCCCCTGACTTTTCCTCTAACGCCATCACGAGGTTGACATTTGTGGTTTTGAGTGAAAAAAATAGCGGCATCATCAGGTCAAAATCTTAATGTGTCCAATACTTTGCTTTATGACCAAATACCTGCAAACATACTGACATTCCCAACAGCCTCAGCTGTACTTTATGTTTAGTGGTTATTAGCATATGTTAGCATGCTAACACACAAAACTGTAACGTGTAAAAATGGGAAATATTATACCTGCTAAACATCAACATGCTAGCATGTCAGAATGCTAGTGTTTTTTAGCTCGAGTACAGTCTCACAGAGCCAGTAGCACTGTAGAATGGGATGGCCGTACTTTGTGTTTATTGCTAATTAGCAAATGTTAGCATGCTAACTTGCCAAACTATGACAGTGAACACAGCAAAAATGAAACCTGCCGACAACCCCATCCACTATCTCCATCCTGGGTTTACTTTCGCAACAGTACAACTCACACTCTTACTCAACATTACTGATGCTACCCAGTGTCTGTTAAACTGTATTAACGTTCACCGTTCAAACAGCTTTCTTATGAACTAAAACAGGTGTAGTCTGTTTGCTGCATCCACCTCCTGCGATCCTGCAAAGGAAATCATGCTCTTTTCTCAGTTTTTGACTATGAAAGTTCATCTGCAGTAGTCAGGATGAATGTGTTCATGGGGTTATTATTGCATTTGCTCCCAGCTGTATGGATTCACTGCAGAGTCAACTGCCAGCTGCCAGGAAAATATAGATGGTTAAATTTAAAGTTATTTCAGTCCAGCTGCACGTCAGAGAGCTCTCTGCTCGGTGCTTTTACCATACAAATCTGAGATATGTAATCTGGAAAGATGACAGGCTACTCAACAGTTATCCTTTTTACATTAAGCAGTTCATCACTGAATTAGTACTTTACAAGAAGAGGGATGTTTTTTGGTTCACTTCAGCCTTGATGACAGTGAGTCACGGCTACTCTTCAGACTTTGTTTTTAGGGAGCACGAAGTCAAACAAGAGCCAGTGAAAAGCTAAAAAAAAAAAAAAAAAAATGAAAAGAATTTAAAAAAATAAAAAGTATACTAGACTGTGGTGTGCTGATAATGGGTTGAATCTGGTCGGCTAATCAAGATCTGTTTTTCAGCTCTAGCCACTTTGCTTTTTTAATCAGCGCTCAGAGGTTTGCACGCTCTCATCAAAGTTATGGAGGCGGAGAAAAACTGTACTCCACATTTAATTTCCTCAAACTTGGACCTTTCAAATCACAAGCCTATATTTTATTCAAGAATAAAATGGACGCATAATGTAACGCCACGCTGCATTGCATTAAAGCTTTGCCTCAACCTTATTATATGCTTATATTGTCATTAATAAAGGATTATATAAAACAACAGGCTTATCGTTCACTCATAGTGTATCGCAGATTATAAACTCTGTTTTAAAAGAAGGCGTTGTGTTAGTTCTGGCTCCGTGTGTTCTTACCTGCTTTCTTTGGTGTTCGGGTGAAGGTTCCTTTGACCGTGCGGCAGTGGGAGTTATCCCCACCACAAACGCCACACTTGTCCTCAACTTTGCTAGAGCCAATCTCTCTGTCGCAGCCAACTTTCTGGAGACAAGAAGACAATCAGACAGATGAGCTGAGATTCTCCTTGGTCTTTGGTCTAACAAAATGGTTTTTCACAACATGGTTTGACAAGAAGGGAACATCCTGTCAGATGTCTTCAAAAAAGGCTTCATTAGCTATCGTTTTATCGGTGCTGACTGGCCACAGGCTCGTGTTAGCAGACTGCCTCTGGAGTTGGAGGACAAGTTCACACCTAAGCTGTCATGTCAGAGTTGTAAATGTGGTCAGAGGTGTCAGAGGAGGCATGTCCTCACTCAGACAGTCAGACACATCGAGTGAATCTCTCTGTCACCTCGGCAAACGAGGTGATGTCTTCGGTTCAGCTGCTTTGTTTGTTGGACTGTTTTTTGGTCTCAAAAAAGATGGTCCCAGATTTTAATGAAATGTGGTGAAAAGTTTGACCTCGGGCAAATAAAACGCATCTCATCTTCTCCAAATTTAATATAGTTGGAAACAATTTGCTTTCATCATTTGTTTTTAATTTTCAATATTGTTTTACTGCTATTACTTGCTAAATTCTTCTAGCTGTGGCGTATTTCACCTGAACTGCGATAACCCTTGAACACAATAATAGCTAGTTACATGAAGAAAAGGCTGCAACAGGAACGACATGTAACGACACTGTGCTTTAATTAATTTCTGCTGTCGGGGGGGGGGGGGGGGGGGGGGATCTTAGGGACACATTCGTAGTAATGAATCAACACGTTTTTCTAAAGCATTCTGCATCTAATCACCACACGTTCATAGTTTAACCTGATACTAATCGTGCATTTTACCAACATCACGCTGTGTAATCGAATGAAGTCCTTCAAAGCCTTTGAAATTCAAACAGCTTGCGGCCGCTAACATGCACGGTGACCTAATGCAGCATTTAATATGTCGAAATCGTGTACTTAAAACACGTCCTTACCACACACTCTCCACGCACGCAGATACTGTAGGCGTCCTTGTAGGAGCATCGTGTCCCATCATGCACCAGTTGCTTCATGTATGCCACGTCTAACGTCTCCTTTGACTGGCAGTACAAGTGGCATCTCTTGTTGGCTACAAGACAACAGATTATTAGATTGTCATGGAATTTTTAGGCAGAAAATCCATCTTGGAAAAAACAAATGTTATGAAAGATCTTTTAAAAATTTGATGGATTATTAATGTGTTGTTTTTACATCATTTCTTACACACTTTCCTCGGTACAATATATATCCTGTAACATTAAAAACAAGGAAAAACTGAAAAATAACAGTGACTCACAGTAAGTCGACACCCACTCATGTCAGATTGTTCCAGTTTAAGTTTCTAAACACATGCATTATTATTTTTTTGACCTACATTTTTAATCTTTTTGCCCAAAAGACTGGCACACTTTTCCACTGCTGTTGCTGCAGGGATTACAATAACAATCTTGAAACTAACACCCATCAAACCAAATTCAGGTGAAAACTAACTGTGGTCACTAGCTGACTTATGCAGGTTATGAACACAGTTGAGAGACCCCTTAACTGTGTAATAATGACCAATAAAAAGCGTTGCATCATATGCAAAACTTACAGAAAACGTACCTGAATGCTTCTGACATTTTCATTTATGTAACCTTAACTCAGCGCTGCACTAAAGAGTTGGGTGCAGCAGAAATTAAAGGGTGAGGTGATTAATTACAGGTACAGGTAAAACATCAGTTGCTCTACTTATAATGTTTCCTCATAAAACACCACACATATCAAGCAGCTGATCTTTTAGAAGTTGAACTTAAACTTCCAGATAGTTTGAAAACCCAATCTCTTCCAAGTGTAACGCTGTGCATATTTTGAACCTACATGAAAATCTTTGCAAAACACGATTGATCTTATTGATCAATGTACCCCATCCATGTTAAAGTGGAGTCAAATGTGCTGAAACAGTGGTTTATTTTATGTCATTAGATAAATCACGGGACTGCTTTTTATTTTTTTGGCATTATACAAGAACAAACTGTTAAATCGGGATTAAAAAAGGCATAAAGTACATTTGGTATTTTCATTGATTCTATTCTATTTGCCTTGAACTCTCCACAAACTACAGTGTAATAACAACTTATTGGTATGCGAGTTGCCCCAACCACTTGTTCATACCTACAAACATTTGTGAAATAAATAAATATTGACGAATCCGACGAAAAGTTCATTTGTGCACACACACTAATCTAATAGGTAACAATCAAGCCCTGAAATTAACAGTAATTCACACACATAAATACGACCCTGCATAAAACCATATAGACTTTCTATTTTACCACATAGCTAATTGTCAAGTTCTACTACAGTCTTCAGAAAAGCTCTTAACCTTCCACAGAACAATGGGTTCCCACTGCACTGTCTGGCCTCCCTGCAGTCTCTCAGTAGGTTTTCCTGCTTCTTTTCTAAATGACTGCCTTTCAAAACCCAGACCAATTTAGGTGCAATAAGCGGCAAGCAGCTCCATGGAGCGAAGCCAGATAAAAGCAATGTCTCATAAAGAGCAGGGTTTGAAATAGGATACAGGTTTTGAATCTGCACTGTTGAGATCCATCACCTTTGCAGAAAAGGGCACATTTTGAGCTTAGATGGTTTTAAACTCCGCATAAGGCACGTTGACTGGAGACCAAGGAGAGTAAAAGTGCAGGCAAAAGGACGAGAATACAGAAACTACGAACAAGAAAAAAAAATGTCACTTGAAAATGTTCCCTTTGCACAACAGGGTCTGGTCAGTATGTTGAAACTGTCTGAAGCTGCTGTGAACATCCCTGTTTTGAATATCCAAACACCTTCCTTCAGCTCTGGCTGTGAGACTCCAGATGCTCTGCCCTCGTCCACTTTCACTGTTCTTTTTTTTTGGCATTAAGAAAAACACCAGCCTCACACTTGAACAAAACAATGTGCTGACATTTTTCTGGCTTACCGTCGGGATGCTCGTAGGGCAGCCAATGGTGTTTGGCATTTTGGAACTCAAAGTGGGAGTTGCGGAGCTGGCACTGCTGGGCTCGGAAGTCTTCGAAGTGTTTGGGGCAGTCGTCAGTGTTGCACAGCTGATACTCGTAGTTTATTCCTGGGCAGTCCTGGCCACCGTTGGACGGCCTGGGGGAAGGAACCGGAGGAACATCAGAGGAGCAGATCAGACAGTGGACATTTCTTTGAAACCAAGAACGCGGAAACAAATCCTGCTTGAAAAGTGATGCTAAAATACTGACATACTAACATTGCACCTGCAGATTGGGAGAAAATGATGACTAATGCAGCTAATTGACCATTAACTAACTAAGCACTTATTATAGGTACTTTTTTATTTCAACCCTCCTGATATTTTAATGAGGAATGAATAATGCTGGAAGGCCTACTTAAAACAACTGACCATGTAAATACAGGCCTGTATTGTACAAGTCTGGCTCTGTCCAAAGGTAATGTGATTAAACAAACTTTAGAGGTGCTGGTGGGCAGATTTTTGGGTTTACTGTTGGACAGAGCCGGGCGACAGCAGCTGTTTACCCCTGTTTCCAGTCTTTATGCTATGCTAAGCTAACCAGCTGCTAGCTGTAGCCTCATATTACACATGGTTGAGGTTAGGGAAGGACTGTTACAGTTAAAAAAAAAAGAAGTGACATGTAGTACTTTATCTAACTGTTCTGCATGAAAGTTAGTTACACTGAATCAGCACCTTTACTCTCTGCACACACGAGCCAAACCAATGCTGTCTTTTTTCTGGTGAGGACAGCCTCATTGAAACCAATACTCTGAGTCCCTGACTAACTCAGCATTAGGGAGGATTCAATCAAGGTCATAAACAAGGATATCTACAAGGTACAATTATCCAATTATAACTGCTAATTAGAATCAGCGTCCTCCTTTATTTCTACCTTCAGTTTTGTGATTACAATCTATCCATAATTTTGTCATACTGTAATGTTACTGTGTTGATCTGTTCTGTACACATGACATCCATTTCCTGTCATTCCTGGGAGAGTTATCCCTCCTCCGTTGCTCTTCCTGAGGTTTCTTTCACCTTTTCCTTATAAAAGGTTTCTTTTGGGGGAGATTTTCCTTAACGGAATCGAGGGTCTAAGGACAGAGGGTGTCGTGTGCAGATTGTAAAGCCCCCTGGGGCAAATTTGTGATCTGATATATTGAGCTATATATATGAATAACACAGACTTGGCTTGACAATCATTCATGATGCCTCACAGAATCAAATCACGTGATGGTTGTTTTTGCCACTTACGCTGGGTTGTTGCACTGACGCGTCCTGAAGCGAACGCCAGTTCCACAGGAGCGCGAGCAGGAGCCATATTTGCTCCAGGAGCCCCAGGCGCCGTCTTGCTTGACCTGATTAGGGTTTTTCCACATGCAGTGACCTTTGTAGCACCACTGCAGAGGATGACAGAGTAGAGGAGAAAGGAAAAATAAGCCACACATAAAAGCCTCTGGACTAAGAAAATGATAATACAGGGAAATATGTGGCCAAATATACGCGGTCAAGAGTTTCTTTCTTTTTAAGGATTGAGCTCAGGGAATTTTTTATTTTACATAAAACAAAGATATTTTAGACATATTTTAGTGTGCTTCCTACTTTGTGTCAATAGTTTGGGGAGGGACCTTTCCAGGTCCATAATAAAATGCTTTTCCCAGTGAGCCGTGGAAGAACTTGACTGGTCTGAACAGAGTCCTGACCTCAACCCCATCCAGCACCTTTGGGGTGAACTTGGACGTCGACTGCGAGCCACATCGTATTGGACCTCACTAATGCTCTTGTGGCTGAATGAGAGCAAATGTTCAACAATCACATATCGATGTGTGTTGACGCTGACTTACATGTGATGAAACAATAGAATTTTCATTGTTTATTATTTGCGATAGGATGATGGGGAAACTGCTGTATATACGCTATATGTTAATCAGTGTCCAGGCATCTTTTTTGGGTGTCCATGTAGTTTTGGCCACGTAGTACTATATGTAATAGACAAACATACTTTTCCAGGAGCACACTCCGTCCCATCGAGAGGCGGCCCCTTCTTGGTTTTGCAGAAGTAAGGGTTGTCCGGGTGACTGCACCACAGCTGTTTGCATGGGTCAAATGTACGAAACTGAAACACAGAGAAGAGGGAAATCATGTGTTAAGGTCAACGAGCCGGCGTACTGTATATGACAATTAAAGTAAAAACAGCTTCACGAAGGCTGAAAGGAGGAAAATGTTTTCTTGCAACACCTTCTGAGAGACAGGGTCTGTCAGGTTTTCATATTTTCTGTATTCTGCATTGTTACAGTTACGTCACTGATCTGAGACACAAATTCCAGCTGTAACATTCAAAAATGCCTATACTAGGGGTTATAGGGTTGCACAAGAACTGAACATAACTACCACTATGCACATTTGCAATTAAGGCTCACTATTGTGGCTTATGATGTTTAAAATGGACAAAAAAACTGGTGTCATAAAGTCTGCAGTCCCAGTCATGTGCGTTATGGCCTCCTCCATCCGAGGCACTCAAGCTGAGTGGATTGAGAAGGTTTCCTTTGGATTTACTGTTAACCTCCTCTCCAGAGAAGGCGGTCAAATGTTTATTTCAAGGATTACAACAGACTGAGTTGAGAGAACTCAGTCTGAACAACATGATTACCCCCGACAAATCACCCTTAAGACATTTTCCTTTCAACAGTTATAGATGTACCTCTCAAACTGGTCAGTCTCCTTCCTTTTCTTTCTCAGTCATTAAGCTCTTTAAGCTCATCTGCAGTTGTTACTTTATTACACAGGAGAGCGATCAAACAACTCCAGTTTTATTACGTAATTACTGTTATCACCAAATCCATACACTTAAGACATCCATATATTTCCATACTTTATTTTTACATCTTAAAATGTGTGCTAGGCGTTGAAATGTTGCTGTTTTCTTTTAAAAATCACCTTCCTTGTTTGTTTCCACGGCTGCAGCAAAGACTGTAGCTGCTCTTTCTACCACAACCAGGCACTTTAATCTGTGCTCTATCTCAGCCAAATACAGGGATTTTTTATGATTTTCATTTTGTTGGTGTTCATTGAGTGAACTTGACTCCACTCTTTCTCAAGGGCAACACGCACACCGGCGGCGTCTGATGCACATCGAAACATCAGCACCCACTGTCGTCCTAACTTTGTGTGTCGCCGTCATCTCTTCAGAAAAACAGTAACGTGTTGTAGATGCTCCACGATAGTAACTCCACTAAGCAGCAGAAGGGTATCTCAAAAGTTTCAGGGAATGTGGGGGTAAAGTTAGGCTGCAGGGAAAAGAACCAGTGATTCGTTTTTGGTCCTTGTGGCTATTTATGAGTTATTTACAATCAGGCTAGTAACATCATTTTCAGCTCTAACATATTTGGAAATGTAATATTTTAAAAAAAAACTTTCAATAATCAAAATTGTTTCTTTCAACAATATCTGCACATGGCAACTACAGTATAGTTAAGGTTAGGCAAAGACCATGTTCATGGAAAAGAAGTTCAAGGGTTCAAAAAAGGGTTTGTCTGGGAATATGCACCACGAATGCAACTGAAAATGATAAATCCATCATCAGACATCAGCATCATTGTGACTGACTTAGAACCACTTCCTCTATCCATGTCATTCAATAGGACCTCCAATCTTGTTCAATTGCTCGGGCGAGTAGGTCTTTGTTTGCAGTGGCACACAAAGACATTTAGCTGGATCGAATGACCTTTTTCTAAGCAAACAAACAAAAACATTTTTAGCATTTGACACACAAAAAAATCCATTGGGCTCCGATACACAATTGCTGTACAGTGGCCCTGATTACTCCAATTGCATCTCTGGCTTTCTGTTTTGTTTACATGGGGTGTAAACAAAGGAGTCTGGGAAACTGCCCGCTCAAACAGCATCTCGGTCACTTCAGGCTAACTAGGCAGGCTGACCTCAATTGTTCAAATTAGCAGATGCTACAGGACCACTATTACTCAATGGAAAAAAAAAACAACCCAAAACATAATGTGATATGTTTTGGTTATGATGGTGAAAATAAAAAAATAATATGACATCCTGTTGGACTCAATTTTCTGTGTGTGTGTGTGTGTGTGTGTGTGTGTGCGCATGAGGGGAATGTTTAAACCAACAAGAAAGAGCTTATGGCTTTTTTCTTTGCTCGGCATCAGCAAACCAGTGATCAGAGACTGCAGGTTGGGGTTTTAATCTCAGCTAGTTTGAAAGGAACAGCCACCTGTTTGTTAAATGTGAATCTAGATGTTATTTTCTAACACAAACTACTTTAGTTAAAGCCTCCACGCTGCAAAGAAAAAACCTGGCTTAACAAGTCATTTAGACTTGCTCTGGGTCTAAATATCTTTATTCCGTTAAAACAATTACTTACGCCACTTTTACGCCGCAAATTCTTCACATATTCGGAAAACAGTTAGACCCATCTGGCTAATTGCCTCGTTAAGGTGGATTTTTAGGCAGAGGATGAGATTGCCCCACGCTGCTCCTGCATTCAACACATGTATCATCGGAGTATCCACGACACAATACTGATCTCCCCTCTGACGCACACGCACGAAAACACTGGCTGCTCGAGATGGACTTTTAAACAAATCCGAAGCAGTAATTTGGTTGTTGCCTGCAACCTTATGCAACATGTCTGTTACCACCTAAACACATGAGGTCTGCTTTCATGGGGCAAACATCAGCAGGCGCACACACATTCATAAATTGCCCGGGGCTATCTCATCTTCTTTCTTCTTCTTTCATTCTTCATGGACATGACAACGTTTCCACAACAGGTGGACTCCCTCAGACCTTATTTTTCATTCTGTTTTGCTCTCAAAAGGCAAATAATATGAATGAAACATTTTATTGTCTCATTTAATTTCATGGAGCTTTTCCAGCACCGAGGACAGACTGCTCCTTCATCATCAAGGAAACTTGTGGGAAAGCAGTAATGCATTGCACAGAATTCAACATGGGATCAAATTATAGTCCATAAAATCCGAGGACATGGATGTCACCTCAGAGCGCGACAGCAGGAGGGCGAACATTTTGGCTCTCTAAACCTCTTGCTGTTGGTCAAATTGGCCAGAAATTCAAAATGAGCTGCGTGACGTCCAGCGTTTTCACTTGAGCAATCTGTACAGTTCGAGATCATTGCTGTAATATAGTGATTTCCCGTCAGGGGTATTTCTGGTACGAGGCTGCTTCACAGGAAGGAGCACAAACTGAATGATTGGACAGATTTATGATTAAGATTGGACAAAAATCCAAACTGATTAAATTACAGACATTATGAATCTCTTACCATCCTACATTTTCATAACCTATACTTTTAAAATAAATGTCTATTAACTGACAATAGCTAGAACAACCAAACCAACCAGCCAACAGTCCAGCGCCTTGTGGCAGTCACAGGGTGTCACAAAGGTTGTTTTATAGCCACATACACTCAAGCCTCATCTCTACACTACAGCCTGCTGTCAGTAATTTCACTCCCTCCTCTGGAGCCACATCAGTGTTGTGACTGTGAGCTGTAATTAAACACGACAAACATAACAAAAGTGAGCCGACATCAGACGGGAAATACAATACATGCATAAATCTGATTCAACTTCTTTTCTGATTTTGTCGAATCGCTCAGAGGAATCGATTTATGATGATTTATGAAGCTGTTACCTTAAACAGGTGAACACAGACACACCTACAGACGACTTCTGAGCCGACTCGTGGGAGGAAAGGGCCTTAACGCTGAAACCCCGGTGCAGCCATTGTTAATTTGACTCATGCTTTGTAAAAGGACAAATCAATTCGCCAATAGGTGACTTGAGACTTGAGTCTGTCAACACGAGGTGAGCCTTCAGGGGGTCGAGGCAGTTGTTATCTGCCGGCCTTGGCAGTGACGGGACTAATTTGTGATTGTGTTGTGTTCATTTGAGGTGCTAGAAGTGAATCGATTACGCTCATATGTTAGTGAACGTTAACCGTGTTGACACGAGTCAGCCTGTGCGTAACTTAACTTAACTTAATATTTTAAAGGCATCAATAAATCAAACGATTCGGATCACTAGATGGTCGAGAGGTGAGTCTTTACAGGGAGTAAACAATTGTCTGATCAATAATCAGTGAGGTGTGCCTGTTTCAGCCCTCGCTGGGAGTGGCGGGTAACGGCCACTAGTAGAAGGTAATTTACTGTAGTGTTGTTCTTAAGTAAAGTAGTTGAGTACATGTACTTTACTTGAGTATTTCCATTGTATGCTTTTTTATACTTCTCCTCCACTACATTTAAATGGGAAATATTCTACTTTTCATCCACTTACTTTACAGATTAAGATTATAAAAACCATGATCAGTTTCTAAATATGATGCATCGTAATACACTAAACCTCCCAACAGTATTTACATTAGTTAAGATTGAATTCAGGGCTTTTACTTGAAATGGATTTTTTTAAAGTAGATATAAAGCAGCATTCATTTTGATGTCAAGTTTGCAGCCACCTGGCAAAATGAATGTTTACTCTCCTTAACTCTGGCTCTTCAGCTGCTAAATGCTCAACTATGTTCACCAGCTGGCCACTAACTCTGTCTCCCGCTGGGCAGGAGGCATACACTGGTTTTATCAGGAGACTTTTCACGGGAAAAAAACAGCTGCCTGCTGCGTCGGGAGGCGACGTTAATGAGGGATCAAACAACAAAGTTATGGGCCAGAAAACCAAAACAAGGAGCAGCACAGTCGGGTATCATCTGTCACTATGAGCAACCCCTTTCACATCCAGCACTAGTCGTCATTTGATGCATTGGTGATATATAAAATATTGATTACATCAGCTTTAAGTAAACGATCTTAATACTTCTTCGACCCCCGGGGGTAATTGTCTGCGGATACGGATAACTGCTGAAGAGGAGGTGAATTACATTTCTGAAGCAGTGTTGGTGTGTTATAGTGTAATATATCGAGAAAGCAACAAAAACTGTCTGGGTCAACTGAAAGTACAATTTCCCCCCGGGGATCAATAGTTTCTGATTCTGATTCCGATTCTGAAGATACAGCAGGAAGGTATTAAACCTTTTATATGTTTACACGGGGGAAACCAGGAATCCGTCCGAATCAAAAATGCTTTCAAATGAATTTCAATCGTGATTTAAAGAGCTTAGAGTCGCCCCAATGTCTCTGCACAGTCACACACGCATTCTCTACAAAGATGTGAATCCAAGATGACTCATAACCTGCAGGTTTTGAGTTTTAGTTGATAAAGTAATAAGTTAATAAATGACAGAAACAAGTCTCGTTGAAAGGACGTGATGTTGTCTGCATGGTTTCTTACATTTGTAGCTTGCACTCTGTTTTGGAACAAGACATTAATTAGAAGTCCAAGACCCTGTTTTCAACTGTCCTTGCCCCCAACTCAGAAAAGCAAACGATGAAATCTTATTTTTCAGTATTTTGCAGGGTGACAGATCAACTCATTTCTGTCAGAGCACAACTCTAATTAGCACTCATCATCCCTTTGATAACAATGTGACATCAATTATAGGCCACTGTAGATCAAGGTGATGTTACCAGTGAAAGAAGAAGAAAAGCTGAACTGATGACAGCAGATTTGTCACCCTGCCGTCTGCAGAGAACCAGCCAGGTAACAGGTGTGACAGCGGTAAAGTAACCAGATGTCTTTGAAGTGCTCACTAATATAACGTCTGATTCAGCTCGTATGAGTCTGCTGATAGAAGGCTGCCATCATCATCATCATCATCATCATCATCCCCTGCACGTCTTTCTGCAAAGAGCTCACCACCAACATCTAATAAAAGCACCAGATCTGAAGCCAGAGAGAGTTTCAGCTGGGTGGCGTCCTATTTTCTCATCTCTCTGAGGTCAAATGAAGTTTCTATGGATTCTATCGTTTCCCTTCTCTGCAGAGTTTTCACACTGCGCAGTTTGCACCTATCCACTTGATGGAAGCCTGAGGGCTGAACTCACTGAAGTGCAGATCTTATAGCCCACTCCGAAGTCAAACCGACACTGCTCGTCCATCGAGTAGTTGATGCCAGGAAGTTCAGGAAGCTGCGGCCAATCGTGTTTGAAGGGGTCATCCAAGAGACAGTCATACGTGCTGTGAGGAAATGAAAAAAGAAGTGTCACTGGTGTCGATATTGCCGTCCTGATTAAGACATTAAGGTATTTTCAAAATGGATTAGTGGCCTGGGGGCCTTTATTTACCTCAAATGCAGAACAAACCACATCAGAGACAAACCTTTCTCCCTGATTTCTCTGCTTCATGAGTACATTTGATCATATTTCAGTAAGAAGCCTCCCTGTTTTCTCCCTGAGTAGAGCAGCAATTGACGATTATTCTCACCATCGATTAATCAGTAGGTTGTTTCCTCTGTTAAATGATTAATAGTTTAGTCTATGAAATCATAACAAACTCATAATGAACAGTTTACAATTCTATAAAACAGAGAAGAGCAGCAAATCCTCACACTGGAGAAGCTGTAACCTATTCGTGCTTTGAAAAATGACATAAACAATGATTAGGGGCTGATTATCAAAATAATAATCAGATCAAATGTCGTTGACGGACTAATGAATTAATGAAATCATCGTTTCTAATTTCCACAGCATTAAATCCATCAATACAACAACACAGTCCCGTCACACTCACCTCTCTTGAGTATCTATTTTTAATGAAGTCATTCCCTTTGATTTCCATTGCTTTTGATCAGTGTTAAACTACCGTCTGTGAAACTCAACACTTCCTGCGCAGATGTTTCAAATTAAAAGCCTTCCAGCAACTCAAAGGGCTGGGTTTAGGCTGTGATTGTAAAACATCTGCAGGAGGTGTTAAGTTTAATCGACATGTGATTTAAAATTGGTCGCAAAACCTTCATAGTAGAAGTGAAACTGAGCAGCACAGTGGTGAATGTGACAGGACGGCTGTTGTACTGATGGAGTTAGTGCCGTAGAAATCTTGATTGTGTGGAATTGACCATGTGAATAAGGTAACTCCACCCCTCTCAATGTTTTTTACTTGGACTTTATTTGAGACTCCATTGCAGCATAGCAGTTTTTTTTTTGTTTAAACACCACTTTGATACCTGCGAATATTCACCACTGAATGCTGCGCAAATCTTCCAGAGTATTTGTTTATTTTGTCGATACAAGTTAAGCGTTCATATTTTAGGTTATGGACGGATTTGGCTGCGCTTTTTTGTGGTGAAAAGTGACTCAGCTGCAATAAGTCCCCCAATTTCTTTCAAGGCGGGGGGCTCAGCTAAACCCTGCTCAGAGTCAAACAGGTCATATGTGCCTTTTGTAAGAATAAAACGTTTTTAAACGATTCGATGATTTCACCGCAGCAGCTGCTTCGCGTTGTCTTTCCCTCTCGGAACCAAAGCCTTTTTTATGATCCGACATTATCATAATGCGGTAACACTTTTCACACAATATACAGTATTTAGATTTTTCTCTGCAGTGGATCCACTTATAATGCGAGCTGCTCTAAAAACACGCACACTGCATGGTGATTGATTGCACATTGCCGTTGTCATCTCGTTTTAACACGCTGCCGTTCGGTGTCTCCGCTCTACTGAACTTTCCCTTTCAGAAATTGATTATTTTACAGCTGAGTGAAAAACTCAATGTCTGTGAACTGAACACAGGCCATGGAAGCATGTGCTGAGGCTCATACGGGCTCTTTCAGAGTCCTGTTTGCAGACGTTTTAGTTAAAGGAAAATATTTCAAATGTCTTCAGCTTCTAGTTGGTTAAAGTGATAATTATTACCTCCCTGAGCTTATCTTATCAGCAACAAACATTTATTTGTCTGTTAGTAAGCAGCATATATCAAAGAACTGCTCCAAAGATTTCAGTGAAACTTGGTAGAAAGTTTGACCATGGGCTAAAGACAAACAGATGATGTTCTCCACCTACACATTTCACCCCGTCTTCACCAGGTTTAATACACTTGGTTGCCAAATCCTTTCAGATGCATGTACATAAAACTGCCATGACTCTTGAACGCACTGTGCAGTTGCAAATTGTGATGACGGGTTCACACATCTAGTCGAAACAGTCCTGCTAAATATACATATATATATATATATATATATATATATATATAAATCAATGGTCATGAGCTTGACAAAGTTCTTATATTCCCAGAAAGGGATTTAGGTGTTCTCTAAGTATCATGGCCACTGAAATAACCCGTTTGGAGGGTTGTGTGGCCCTGGAGCGAGTTCTCTCAGTGCTTACGAGATAAAGCTGATGATTTTGTCATCAATGCCTGTGACTCTACAATCGTGTTATATCCATAATCCTTTCACTTTCATCCCTTTAGGCTTCAGCTCTGCCGCCTTTTACTACAGCTAAAATACTAAAGACAGCTATGAAGTCAAACACGGCATTCCTACTCTTTCGGGCGACATAATAAAACAGTGTGTTTGTTAACGGCCCCCCACTTTGCTGTGAATGTTAACTGCCAACATGAACTCACTGGATGTATCTCTTCAGCTCCTGTCCGCTGCACATGGACCAGTGGTACCGATGGAAGGCCGCCTGCACCAGAGGAGCCATCACGCTTCCCATCGCCGTTTCGTCCCCGCAGCGGTTGCCTTGGCCGTCGTGCTCCATGCCCAACCTGCTCCCACAGGGGGAGACAAGCACACGATTACAAAAGATATCAAGATATCCCCAAGGAGCTTTAAGGAAATAAGCTGCTTTCACACCGTTTTCACAACACAAGATCATAATCGAAATCAAGAAGTGGAAAACAACTTAATATATTTACTTCAGTGAGACGTTTTACATTTAGTTTAATTCCACTACAGTTGAAGTATCTTTATATCTTTATATGAGCTATGTGAGCTACATGTGTTTTACTGTACAGTATTACTGTCTCCCCTTTGTTTTCCTGCCTTCTTCTTTGCGTTCATACTTTGTTTTCCTCCTTCCGTCATTTCCATCTATCTTGATATTTCATGGTATTGGTATTTTAAAATATTTCATGACAGAGATATTTCTCATTTTATTGAAGCAACACCCTATTTTGTGACTATTTTCCACCAGTGGAGTTTGATTTATTACTAAACAAATGACTTCTACTCAAATGCAAAAAAACATTTGTGCGGCATGACATTTCAGCAGCCAGTCGATGTTTGGAAGCTTGTCACACTGTTCGGGTTTAGTAACGCACATACTTACTGCAGAGACCATCGTGGAAGGCACACGTCACAATTTATACACTATATATTGTAAAATTTTCTTAGCAGATATAAGCCGACCATATCATGCCTCCCTACTGTTTATTCCTCTGTAGACGTAGTATTACCACGGCAGGTCGGACATACGTCGACAGACACTTTCAGCCATCTGTACTGACAAAAAGGAAAACTGTTCACTGAAGGAACTGAAGGCCAGACACACGTTCTCATCCGGCAAAACTCTCTGTACCAAAGAGCAACGTTCTGGTTCATTGTTCTCTTCCTGCCAGTGGCCACATTATGCTGCTCCACAGAGATGCCAGGTGCTCTATCTGCTCAGTGTGTGAAACACCACAGACGTCAGTCCAGACGTTAGAAGCAATTCATAATACAGATGGTATTATAATGTTTCACCAGCTTGTTCACAGATAATTCTCTACTCATAGTAAGATTAAAAATCCAACTGACATAAGTGCAGAAATAAATGTAGAAGAAGCTGTTTTGAAAACTATTGTCAAGATTTTACATGTCCTTCCATCTTTTCCTTTGGACATGTTGTGCTTTTGTTTGAGAGTAGACAGTAGAGAGATAACCCTCATCCCTCAAGTATGGCGGTTTAGTTTCTGCCTGCATTGTTTATTGTATGTACTGTATGGATTAGTGGTAATAGATCCAAACAACAAAACATTTGAGGTTAATGTTCGGTGCCTTATACCCACATGCTATCCATCTTTAACTGCAGCTGCATCCTAAAATCCTATTAAGGCGTCATCAGGATGTTATCATGAGTACTTCACTTGATGAAAAGCAAATTGGGACAAAGATACATTCAAAATGTTTGACAAAACGATCCAAACTCGACCGGGGAACTTGCAGTTAATGGTCATAACGTCTGCTTGCTTGCTTGCTGTTTCCAGGGCTCTCAGCCGTATTACATCGTCTTCATCAGTGGATAGAGATTTGGTATTGCTCTAACAAACGACTACCTCTGCAGAAAAAGCTAGTTAGCTGACTTTGAGTTGGGACTGTTTTGCAAAAAAACTATATTTCCAAGGTCAAGAATCAACTTTCACACTCAAAACGTTGTTATAAAACAGAGATAAATCATGAATAATATATAATTAAACTGAGGTAAATAGTTTGACTTTGAAATGGATGAAAATGTCACATTGATTTTAGAAGATAAAACCCACAGAAGAATATTTAAAAACAAACAAACTACTGACTAAGCTGCAAACCATGTACGAAGTTTACTTACTGATGTCTGCAGCTGGGGCTTTAAAAGGGAAAACATTTCTTGTTTTGAAAAATAATTGGACCCCTGACTTAGATTGTCACCTGGACTTACGAGCTCATTAATGTAAGTATTATTAATATTAGACAACGTACAACAAACTGCCTTAATTAGCTATAAACAATTCAGTGATAAAGAGGACAGATGGGACTTGTCTTTGTTTAGGTTTTGCTGCATGCAATAATAATTATGCATCATTTCCAATAGCTGCCTCTCCTGTCATACAATATCAGTTAAAACCACAGTTCTTTATGTGAAATCATAGAGTACGAATAGAGTTATTCTTCTCACTGAAAAACAGCATTTTGGGATTTTTAGCCGATACTGAGGACGTGTTCTTTGTTGTTCTACAGCACATCACGAAGCCTGAACGGACAGTGAGAGAAAGCTCAAATGAAAAAGGTTTGATAGCAGCTGATGTGTTCATCGTGCACTACTGTACAATCTGTACTGTCCTTGCTCTGAATTGGAGGTCATGTTTTGTTTACACTCAGTGAGCATCAATACACACTCGTCAGCAGACGAGGTGTCGATACTGTGCGATCCAATATCACCGACACAAAATTCCCATTCAGTTATTTTTAGAGATGCATGAAATGTTGAAGAGGTTCTGCAGCTGCGGCATCAGCTTGTGATAGTGTCCCTCTTGACATCTAAAATTTGTTTTGCAATGCAATGTTTCACAAGAAATAGGAAAAAATATGGATTCATAAAACAACAAACATTTGTCAGATGATGTATCTGAAGATGTAGTGCAGGGACACATTTAAAATCCAGCTGAAGAGGGGAGAAATGTAGTTTTTAATGTGAACAAAATGTGCTTTTTCCAAAGTCTAGAAGGAACTTGCTTAAATATGATTAATTTTCAACAATTTCAATTAGTTTAATATAAAAATCAGAGCATTTTCTAGAATATAAATTCTTAATGCTTACCTCTGGCTGAGTTGAACCTTTTGGGTTTAATTTGTTACATAACTTTTTTACTTTTTGGTCGTTTTAGTCCTTTAGGCCTAAACCCTCTCCATTCATAATCATATTTTATCAATAAGAGATGCAATAGAAAGTACAAATGCCTGGTTGGCTGGTGGATATCTGTTAAAAAATTCATGCAGTATATCAGCAAACTTCAGACATAAGTTTAAGTCTATATTTAAGTGCTATTCTAAATCAGTGTCGATCACCCTGCTTTCCTACAATTATGTGGGAAATCAAGCATGGGTTAAGGGTTAAGTATGCTTGTAACGAACCAGGTCATACTGTGTGTCACACGCTGACGTCTGAAGGCAAAAGTGTTCAGACCTGAAGGTCGAAAAGGTGAAAAGCAGCCCATCATAACCTCCTCCCTACTGCAGCACACTGCCTTCCCTCTTTTCTCTCCAAGAACTTTGCACGTCTTTGCCGTCTCGGAGCGATGAATCGCACACGTGCGGATGACAGCGCACACTTTCTGACAGCCTTACTCGTGTTGCACTCCTTGGCGCGAGCAAAAAGTGACGGAGGTAGTTGTGATTGTGGCATTGTCGGTTTTGTCAGAAAGGTGCGGGGGCTTCGGATGCTGTCAGAACCGACAACTACTTGGCTTGAAGCATACTGATGCCCTAAAACTGATAATTTGAACACTTTCTCTTTCTGCCTGTTGTAAATGGTCATTGTATGAACAAAATAACAACACACTCAGCAGTTCTGATTGATGGACTCTGTAATCTCCATTATTTCCATATATCAGGGCACTTATTCACTTTATCACTTACATAAGGTGGTGACAGACTGTTTTTCTAACAAAGGGACCAAGTATGCACCCAGGCTCAACTCGGCTGTCAACACAATGCGCTGCGTGGGTGAGTGAGTCTGACACATCTTGCTCATGATTTCCTCTTTGTTGCTTTTCTCAGTGGGTCTCCTCAATGTCACCCTGTCTGTCTTGTGTTATCTTTGCTGCTGATTAAATCAAAGTCCCTTCGGACTCCCTAAAGACCGTCTGAAGAGGCTGTTGAGTCTCTGTTGGCTTAAACTTTGTATTCTAGTGTCATAATAGTTTGTCTAAAATATACTACATTTAGACTACATCTTCAGAAACCACATATAGTGCTTTATAAAATGTCCAAAATAAGATTTACGTATATAAACATACTGAAAGTAATTAGGCCAGGCCTTTTACTGTGATAACACTAATGTCACATCTTAAATTACTCTTCCTGGATCTATGGTCACATGAGTTAGCCAACTGAGTGGCAAAACTGAAGGTTAAGTAGTGCTCTTCATGATGACCCAACTGACTGTAATGTATAAAAGTGGTGCCGTTTAAATCTACTACAACTGCTAGCAAGAGGCTGGCTTCCATGTCAACTGAAGAATGTCCAAATGTCAGCTACGATTACTGAAGTGAAATAAAATGGCAATCCAGTGTGATTATCAGGCTACAAGTTCAGAGAACAACCTGACCAGTGGCCCCCAGGTACAGTAGGTGAGTTTGGGACCCCTTCTCCAAAGTGTGGATCACTGATACAGTTATGGTCCTCGTTCTTCCTGAACAACTTGACTGTTGATGAAAGTGAGATATGTCCTATTAGAGACCCCAAAAATACCCACATTTGTGTTAAATAGCCACATAGCCGGCGGGAAGCCATTAAACTGAGGCTGTGAAAAACCACTGATTATTGAATAAGATATGCAAACATATCCGTGATCAAATCCTCATACAATCTAATCTGTAGCACTTCACTAACAGCATTTTAAGATCTTTTTTTTCCTGTCTTCGCCTCAAGCAGCCCTTTATCTCCTCAGCTTAGGAAGTACTTAAGATTTTCAAACACCGTCCTTCCTTCTCTTAGCTGTTCTTCAGCCTCAGTTCTTCAGCAGCTGTATCAGGATTCCTTTTTTTAAACTTTACAAGGATTTAATGTTGAAATTGAATTCTAAGCATTGTCTCTCTAAGACATCTGCTCAGCACTAGAAAGCTGTGTGTGTGTGTGTGTACAGTACAGCTGCTGGTTTTCCACATTGTTTTTATACTATTTCCTGGGAAAGTCTATTGATCCCTGAAGATGAAAAGGTCTTTTCACTTGCCCCCAGGGTCAACCGAAGAGCAACAACCGTGAAGTTGGAGGATTCGATGTCTCGCTCGGGGACATTCAGCAGGGTAGATCCTTGCTGTCTCAGCTGGTTGACTCTGTCAAACAGATGTTGCTCATGCTGAAGGACCGCTTTTCTTTTCTCTACACCGCCGGCCTGCTTCTCTCTCCAAATGATTTCATTTTCAACAAGCACAAACGATAACAGCAACAAATAAAAAGTTAGATTTGTTTGTGTTGATATCGGCTGAATCTCTGCTCCTGTCCTGCCTGATACTGCTTCACATCTGATGTCCACCCTCCGGCCAAGTCTGATTTATTTATTATTTATTTTTGTAGTCTAAAAGAATGTGTTTTTTAAATGTTTATTAAAAAAGGAAGAAAAAAGGTCTTCGGGGAAACATCAGAAATGCCTCTTTTGGTCTCAGCCGGCTGGAGGGCCGCGTCGTTGTGTCTGTGTTTGATTGACAGCAGCTGGCAGGCTGCCCGAGTGACCGGTGTTACACCGCAGAGAACAAGAGACGAAGTAAACAAACCAGTGCTGCAGCCCACATGTCATAGCCAGACAGCGTGTTGTTAGTGGTGCTGAAGAGTAAGGACCACATTACTCTGACACTGCATGTCTGCGTGTCCCTGGAGAGGCATCTCTCCTCTGTTGCTCCTCCTGAGGTTTCTTCCATTTTCTCCCTGTTAAAGTTTTTTGGGGTTTTGTCCTCATCCGAATCAGGTCTAAGGATACAGGGTTTCGTATGCTGTACAGATCTGAAGCCCCTTGAGGAAAATGAATGATTTGTGATATTGGGCTATATAAATAAAAGCTGACCACATCAGCATTTAGCTATCTAGCATGCAAACTCACAGTGATAGTTAGCAGTTAGCAGTGCACTTTTCCCAGATGGCTCGTTGCAGGTGCAGGAAGAAGACGCGCGTTTAAGCTTGTGCGTTCGCTACGGAGACTTTAGCATTAAAGCTAATGTGAGTATGTAAGCTCATGTGTGTTTGGTGTCTCTTTGTGTTCGTGAGAAATTGAGAGAGAGGGGTGTTGATCTGTACCTCAGCAGTGAAACATGTTGCAGGAAGTGAGGACTATGTGGAAGATGTATTCAAGGAGAGGAAAAGGGGGGTGTGTCTGTGTTTTCTGACATGTGCTCAACAAACAAACCATGAAATTCAATAAAGGCTAACATGTGAAAGAGTGCTGAAGACAAACCTGCTTAAAGGTCCCCTGTGTCACTGTATTACAACACAACACAATTTATCTTGCACAACAGCGGTGTCACCTTGGGAAGAGGAACTAATGTTTAAAGCTTTAAACACAATCAAAGAAGGAAGAACATAACAAGAACCTACACATGTCCGGTCTCGTGAGCCACAACGAAGGCTGAGGAGAAGCCATCTTCATGGTTGAGGGTGCAGCTCCGGACCGGGTGGCACATTCCTGTGACTGGAGCGTAACCTGAAGGGCATCGGGGGGGGGGAAGGATGAAGGTTATTGTGAGAAATTATTACTCTTACTTATTCTTTGATCAAACAGATTTAAATCATGATCTTCACAATTTTACACTGTTTTATTCAGGCAAAGTTTTACTTCATTCAAATGATACTCAGCCGTAAGTGCATTACAGCTTTAAAAATGTTTATGCTAGTTTGTTATGCCAAGTCCATTGTAGAGAAAATGAAATAGCTACCTAGATAACATTAACTGGCTATAGGGAGGCAGCCAGGGTGGCTGGTTGGACGTGCAAAACACGGAACATCCTGTTGTTTAGGTTACTAAAACATTTATTAGGGAAAGAGGGAGTCAACACTTCCCTTCTCGTGCTTTAAATCAGTGTTGACTTTTTCAATATGCAAAGATAATAATCTTAGTTATATTGTAAGCAAAACAAATAATATACATTGGCAGTGAACTGCAGGTTCATTCAACATATATGTTTACTTGTTATGTTGATTAAAAAGTAAGAAATAGGCAGATTGTACGTTTCCTATGATATGCATTTCCTGATGCAAATTAGTTGTAAGTTAACATCATTTTAGCCATTCGGGAGTCAACTGACTGAAATTACAAATATACATCATTTCTAATGCTAATGGTATCTAGTCATGCAGGTAGCTTTCGTTTTTATCTCGGGAGAGTTAAACGTTTCTGCTGCTGTCCAAATACTACGGCTACCGGCTACTTTGGAGATTAGAACAGATTTTGCTATCGACAGTTTTCAGTGAAAATACTTACTACAACTAACTAGGACATTGTTTCCGGAGAGAGATGTTGCTGCTGAGCTTTTCAAATGTAATTTTTCCAGTGCTTTGAAGCCCACATAAGAAATTCCATTCCCAGGCAGGCATCTCAAAACCTGGGCACATAAAACTCTAACACTACCTGCATGGCTGAATAGCACTCGAGTAGGGGGCTGAACTCATCCTTTAAGTAGGACAGATCCGAGTGTAATTCTATCTGTGTATGTATCGTGTGTGTTTATGTCACATGTCATCATGATTGTGAGGATACACGTGATGATGAGCTCTGCAACAAAACAGGAAACAGACTATACAAACATAGCAGGAAGGAGAGGCACAGCAGGACATTCAGCACGGAAGGAAGGAAGCATTTCCATATTTGTCAGCTTCATGATTATTAATTATGACTGAAATTCATATTTTTACTGTCTTACTACTTCCTGCTTTACTTAATTTGCATGCCAACACATTGTTGACATTAATAATAGACAGAATGGAAGAGACAGATGGCAGCAGCACTGACAAACCTTAACTGTGCCAAAATTAGAATAAACATGTGTTTCCTCATTTAGTTCTCGCTCTCTGTGCTGCTGTTTTGCCACGTTACTGACAATAACACACCTAGCGTAGCTGAACCATAATGAATAGAGATTAACCTTGTTTGTCCGAGAAGATAGACATTAGGGAATATAGATTTCGGCACAGCACTGCTAATGTACATTTGGCACAATGCCACTAATAATGGCTTGTCCTGACTTTAAAAGAAGTCATTGATCATGTAGACGTCCAAGCCGCAAATCAAATCAGCCATTTCATCATTTCTCGTTCTTCTTGGGAACTTCTTAAATAAATGGATGTCTCCTATCTTCAGGGGTTCTGCTTCGGATTTTAAAGTTTTGTCTATTATCATGGTGAAGTAAAGATGATGAGTACAGAAAAGATGAAAACTCAGTGTTATTAAAAAACAAAACAAAAAAGAAAATCTGTACAAAAACAAAACACTGTGCTGTTCAACTGAAGACAAATTTGGTCTGTGTGTTTGTAGAGACCAAGATAATTAATGTTGTGTTTTCTGGAGTCTAGTTGAAAAATCCATCAACATCATTACCAATTTATAACTGTATTACTCCTAAAACTACATACCTATTGCACAAAACACCTATTTTGAAGTCATTAATCTTTAAAACAACTCCCTCGACCACAAATACAAAAACTGGAGCTGAAATTAAATAAAAAACAAACAAAAATAAATATAAGGAAAGCAAACAAACTGAACTGAAAATTGAAACCAACAACAAACTAAAACTCTCATATCAAATAAAGACTGGAAGAGGAAAGACATTGAATAAAAAAAGCAAAGAAAAGCCTGTCTGAAATAACCCTGCTCTGTGGCATCCAACGCTAAAACACTCAGTGCTACCTCAGACAAACATAATTGACACTTCATGCGTTATGCTTTCCCAAGGGTGTAATTTACTCTGGGAATTGAATTTAACTTCTCAAAATCTAGTTTTGTCCCCCTTGCATTTACAGTTTGTGTGAATCTTTAAACAGTGCCCTCTTTTGGTCCAGCTGCCATAATCTAAATTAGAAAATATTATATAATGATATATAAATATCCAGATCAGTTTATCTGAATAGCCCATATCATCGTGACAATGCGCTCACACCAAAAGCAGCGGTAGTAGAGAGCAACCTGGGATCATTTTAAGGCCTGCAGGCTGCCTGTCAGGTTGACTAGACCGCTAAAACTATATTTCATAACCCGTGATTTCAGTTTTGACATTTTGTAATCGAGGTTGCAATTCACTTCAAATATCAATTTCAACACTTTGTTGCTGCGCCTTATTGCTTTGGTGCAGCTCTGTAAAAGCAGACAGTAGGCCATATAGCACAGAAGGACAAGAAAGAACAACAGACAGTCCACAAGGCAGCTATGCATTAGCACCATTCAGTAGCAAAATCTTTTTGCAGCTAGGGTCTATATCTTGTGTTGTTCAGAATTGTTAATGCATTAATAAAACAACAATTAAGAAAGTATCTATATTCCTTATGGAAGAATGATCTTGAGCAAAGCATGCAGACTAATTTAATCATAACATGATGGTGTCTGGGTTGTTACACATGGAAACAACAAACAGTCACATGTGAATCAAAGGCAGGGCGTCTAATAAGCCTAAAATAATATAAAAAGAAATATATACTAAGTATATACATAATCCCTGATAAATAACTAAAATCAAGGAACCAGGATGTTCCAGAAACACTGACCACACAACCCCAACTCACCACAATGAGTGACAATTTCTGTAAGAAACACCTTGTTGAATACACTCTACTTTGAAAGGTTTTAGTACAGAAAGAAGCTCATTTGAAGAGCCATTATCACCTGGATAAAGTTTAAAGTTTTGAATGAATGGTACTTGTGTTTTCAACAAAGTGCCTCAGTGTAATTGGTAGATATTGATTATTCTCTTCTACTTTATTTACGAAAGAGTGTGTAGCATTTATTCTTATATATTTTTATCAGAGGGAAAAAGTCATGAGAAACTTTCTCTCTGGTTGTTATGAATAAAAATGTCTAATACTTATGTTAGAAATATACGTTTCTTCCCTCTTTTTGTAGATGTATGTTGCCAGATATGCATACAAGAAAACAATATGATCTTATATAGGAGAAAGCAAATTAAAAGAGATAAAGCACATATTTTTACATTTAGTTACTTACATTTAGTGGTAGCGACCATGTTGCCATTATTAGCAAACACATGTACTCAACCTCAGCAAATTCTTTGACTAAATTTTAAGCTTACCACTGACTTCACAGATAAAACTGAGGATGAACATTAACAAATGTTTGTATTTCTACCTAAAATGACTAAATATTTACACTGACAAGAATCCTCAACACGTCTTTACCAAAGTTTTTACGGCTAGCTTGAGCCACAGTACAAGCTAGCAGTAAAAGCTTGGGCCACAGTTAGCACCCCAAACAAGTTTCATGTACAATACTATATTTCTAACAAACTAACAGCTAGCAATACAAAGCACAATGAAAGGCTAACATTAGCAACACAATAGGTTGCTTGGTAACTACAAAGAGTGGCTAGCTAGCTTACCTGGCTAACATTAGCCACACAGTAGGTTGCTTGGTAACTACAGAGAGTGGCTAGCTAGCTTACCTGACTAACATTAGCCACACAGTAGGTTGCTTGGTAACTACAAAGAGTGGCTAGCTAGCTTACCTGACTAACATTAGCCACACAGTAGGTTGCTTGGTAACTACAAAGAGTGGCTAGCTAGCTTACCTGGCTAACATTACACAGTAGGCCACTCAGTAACTACAACTAACTAACATGTTTTTCAGGTATTAGAGTAAAATGTCAAAGTGGGAGCCACTAGTTACAGACATCTTGAATGTTCCTCAGCATAAAAACACAAGTCACTCGTATAATTTAACTATACTATAACTTTATGTTAATGCTTTATTTATTTAAACTTTGTTTCAGATTAATCATGTTTTCCCCCGTTAGTGTGATACGGCAGATGGGTTTAAATACTATAATACTGATGAGCCTCGGCTTCCATCGCCATGGGGAAAAAGAAATCCTGCTTGTTGTAATTGTAATACAGCACCATAGCAGCTGAATCTGACCCCAAATTGACCCGACTGATTTAATGAATGTATCAGATTTCTAAAAGGAGATGCTTGTGCTCGCTCTCAGCGGTGAACATAACAGAATATTATGCCAAAATGCTCTTTGCCATTCACAGTGGACTTTTCTCGACAGGATTTTCTGTTCAGTCTTTTGACTGACTTTTGACTTTTTAATCAAAAGAGCCAGACGTTTTCTAACACAGTTGCTCATCTTTTGTACTGACGATGCAGCCAGGGGAGTGCGCATGTCCATCCAAGCCCTGGAAGTGCTCCAACTACCTGCCATCTATAGTTACCTGTGCAGAAGATGGATGTAACTTGACTTCTGGAACCCTTTACATCCTAAATGTGTGAAATAAATGCATTGCTTGCTGCACATCAAAATACGAACTGACCTTTTTCTATCTGGCCTAGTGAGAAGAGAAAATAACTGATGGATCCTTTTAGTATCTTTCTTAATGCAGTCCTTTACATATGAGGCGTTGGTGAAGTGAAGATAAAAAAGATACGTGTGTGAGCAGATTTACTGACGGCTCAGGAAATGCAGGATCACAACCTTGTAAAAGGATCCAATGTAACGCAGCGGGAATAGGTTTCGTTTGTTCCTGTGGTGTTTGATGGATTAGATTTGCTATTTAGGGAAGGCAGAATCTGGCATTTCCATTCCATCTTTAACATCAACTGTTTCTATCAACCCCTTATTGCCTGCTCACTCCCTGTGGGGTGAAATCTGGTCAATTGCTTTGTTTATTTCAGCCTGTGAAAATGATTCAATTTCAAAACATGTCACACTCAAACAGAGAAGCTAAATGATATCTTGCTTACAGTGTGACTTTGTGCTTATCAAAATCGAATAATGGCTCAAGGGAAGACTGCAGAGACGTGATTGTAATATGTTTTCCCCGCACAGCATTGAAATAATTCTGCCTTTGACTAGTGGAGTCCTACAGGAAGCCATGAAGCCAATCAAGAAAACTGAGGCTACTCCGTGTGGGAATTGAACTGATGAAACACAGTAGAGTATATCTCATTAAACATCCCCTTGTATTCATTAATAAGTCTGAAATACAAATGGCCCGACAGTAAGCGTGCTGATATATAGAACAACTCAAGCCAACGAGTCATTTTCCTCTCTACTTTTGAGAAATGACCGTATGATAGCTGAGGATGGTGTGTCTTATACTGTACTGGGGGAAAAGAACGAGAGAGAGCTTCAAAAGATTTGTTGCTTTTGTTGCACAGAAACAAAAGAAAGACAGAATACTATAGTAAGAGAAGTCAATTCTATATTCCTAAAATCAAAGATAAGTTGAAACCCAAACAGTGTAATAAAAATAAATAATACATAAAAAGTCTGCCTCTTTCTTGTTCTTCAAAAAAGCTGTTGTGCAATGAATTCTGTGATGAACTAGAATAACTAACACTTTTAACACACCAGGAAGACTCTCTGAATTACTACACATCTCTATTTAAATGTGAGAAATTAAAAGAAAAGGCAATTTGGATTATTAGGCTTAAGACTGTACAAAATTCTGACTGGATTCAGAGGCTCAATAAAGATTAAATTCAAATTCAATCAAAAATAGTAGTTATTGCCTGTCATTGACACACAGTATCTTGTATTGTGACAATATGTTTGGCAAACCTTGTAAAAAAAGGAAACATTACCTGTCGTTAAAGACGCTGTATTTATTCATATGATTATTTCCTTGATAATTACTTTGTTAAATGTGTTTAATATCGCACCCTGTGGGCCTCCAAAGAAGGAAACATAAAACATTGCTTTTGACATAATCTCCATGTCCATGGCTCTGTTTTTATTCTAGGTAGGTTAGCATCTGTACACTGCACATTCCTTCTGTTTGGAGAAATGAAGCCCCAAAAGGCGTGACATATAAAACTCACACCTAACTGTAATACTGTACACCCAAATGAGAATTTACAATAAGCAAGGTAAGGACTTTGTTCCCATGAAAAAACTAATCTTCATATTGCTTGCTTTTTTTGTTTATTCTAATTACTTTGAAGAACTGTGTAACACCAGACAGACAGAAATCACAGGTGTTGGCGTCAAAAAGCAAGCCAGCTGTACTGAGAGTGACTGCAGGCAAGAAGACATTGGCTGAATGGTTTTAATCCTGTAGTTAAAATGTTTTGATGCAGCTTTGAACTCAGTTCAATTACAGAGCATCCCCGCAGGGAGCAGACCATGAAAATACAGCGTCTCCTGGCTTTCATAAAGTGCAGGAGTCACCAGCTGATCTTCTAGCTGTCACTGACACTTCAGTTGTCCTGTGCACAGTGTGAAATAAATGCATTGCTTGCTGCACATCAAAATACAAGCTGACCCTTTTCTATCTGTCAGGCCTGGTGAGAAGAGAAAAATAACTCATGGGTCCTTTTAGTATTTTTCTCAACGCAGTCCTTTACATACGAGGCGTTGGTGAAGTGAAGATAAAAAAGATAAAAGGTTTTGTCTGTGTGGAAAGTGTAGTACAGGCATGCACTGATTATTAATTATGTGTGCAGCATCATCTTGTGTCCCAAAGCCCTCAACGACTACGCCGTCTCTGACACCAGGCAAACTGTTGGTCACAGACGAGATGCACGTTATGGAGAGTGGTTTACAAAGGCCAGGTATAATCAGATATAATATAATATATGGAGAAAATCACCTAATATGAATGTCTGTTTTTTTGTTAATCCAATATAGCCTTCCTGAAAAAATTTACTTTTCACTCAGTGATGCTAAAATCCTGTCCAATCAAATATTGCTGTAAAGATGTCACAAACAGGGATAGTTACCTTGGTATTAATGTTAGCAACTTACTCCATTGCCAAAGCCTAATAAAGAGCTACTCCACGTCTACATATGAGAAGGGTCATGAACATTAAAAAAGGGCAAAAAGTTTCACATGATTTGGTCATTTGTCCTCTTGATTGGCTGTCGAACATCAAGACGGCGGATCTTATCTAATATGAGCTTGTCAGTAGACACCAGTGAGGAAACAGAATGAGTGAGAAGGAAGGAAACCCAAACACAAGAAAGGTTCTCATCTCATCTCGTGTTTATATGATAAAGTAAACCGCACCGCCTTCAGCTCGGCCTGCACCCTTTCTTCATCAAGTATACGTATAGACATAGCCAAACATCTTTTCTCCAGTGCTGCCTGTGACAGAATCAACACACCACAAAATAATAACCCTCTAAGTCTGCAGGATCATATAGAAATTGGTTCATGCTTCTATGTTGAAGCCTCTGACGGTTTGTTCATGTGCCTTGGCTCTTATTCCCATGACAACCACACGCCTGAAAGTCTGCTATAACATTAAAAAAAGATTCAACTACCACTACTACTCCAGTTCAGCCAACCAACGACACCTGGATGAAGGTGCTAGAGTGTCTCACCTTTCAGGTAGGTCACTGGTCGTTTTAGCCTCAGGTGCATCACACTGACTGTGTGCACGATGTTGATACTATCTCCATCGTTTGCCTGAACAAGCTGAAGGCATGTAACCATTTTCTAATATTGTTTTCTTTACACTACCCAATTACACTTGATTTAGTAAATTAAGTGTCACTATCTCAGAGGTAGGTTGTTTATTGGACAACGTTTTAATAACTTGTCATCTCACAATTTTCAGCTGCTATTTTATGGCGTCAAAGTGTCCTGAAGTGTGGACAAAGCTTTAAGAGACTTAAAAGATTTGGCTGATTAAATATAACGAGATGGTTGGATGGGATGTAGGTGGGCGGGCCATGTGATAAAGTGATTTCAGTTGAGGTAAGTTCCTGTTTGCGACTGAGATCCATCAGCCCCTGGACTAACAGAGAGACATTGCAGTGACCTTAACATACATTACGTTCTTTTATCTAATTTCTACTGTCACTGTCACTTGTCGTCACGGTAGCAGCATGGCGGTCGGTTGGTCAGTCAACCACTTTAGTCCAGACCAAAATATCTCGACAGCTATTTCATGGATTGGATTGAAATTTTGTACAGACATTCGTGGTCCCCAGATGATGGGATTTGTTCACAACAAACCAACAAACAGGAGACTCCATTATCTTCCGACTGCACCGCTTTACTGCTGGAAATCTAGCTGCTGTTGTTTCTTGAGTCAAAACAAGTCGATTCCAATCCATGTAACTTCAGCTAATCACAACGATCTCATCTAAACTGCAGTTTGCAGAAATGTACCTCCTCTGGTGCTCTTTTTAGATACAACTCCGTCCTCTGCCCATTATATTTTAGATTTTTTTTAGGGTTGTTTTCCTGTAAATGACTCAGATTATGTTGTCAGTCTGAACAAAGAGCACTGTAGACCTGAGAAACAGAGATATTATATTGCTATGAGTATTGACAGAACATTTACCTGGACAAACAAAGCAGTAGTAGTGCTCCAAGTTCTAAATAAACTCCTCTGAAGTCTGAGTCTGTCAGGTAATGTCAAACATGTCTGGTACATGCCTGTATATGTATGAAGTTCCTTCCCTTTTGTCTCCACAAAAAGGAAGGATTTGGAGGATTAGCCAAAGCTAAATCACACAATGTTCACTTCCAAATGAAAAATACATCCAGCTGTTGTTCACAGGGGCAAATTAAAATGGCATGAAGGAAGTTGAATGGGCCTTTAATAGCTCCGACACTTCTGTTGCTCTCATTGTTTCAGTTTGGCTGCTGTGAAGGAAATAAGAAGCGAGGCGGACAGTCATTATCTGGCAGACAGACAGGGTAAATTGCCTTGAGCCACCAGCATTTCCAGGTCTGCATTCACAAAAACAGAAATTAAGGAACAGTGCCAAATATGAAGCAGAAAAGGGCATTGGGGTGTTATCCTTTGAGGATTGGTCGTGCTATTTGCGCTTGATATTGGTGATAAAGGGACTTTTTGATTGTTTTTTTCAAGGCTTGTTGTTTTTCTGAGTCAGACAAAAGCCCTGTGCTTTCACCTCGAGCAACTGGGACACAGCGAATTGTTAAAGCTGCATTTAAAATGTAATCAGAGGGCAATATTGACAGAATTCACAAACGAAGTGTTCATAATAGTTCAACATTTTATCATCGAGGCAGGATGTGTAATCAAGGGCAGTCTGAGCCTCTCACAATCATTAATGTCAAGGATAAACTAAAGAATCAGTCCTGATTAACAAGTTGCAAATTTAACAAGACGGGATGCTTTTACTGCTTTGTATTGTGATGGATAACCTCCTGCAACTGTGTTCAGATCAAACACACAAGGGCAGGTCAGAATGCTGCAGGCAACAGCGCATTCTCGTTTGAACCACATCAGCGTGCCCTCCAGGGGCCTTACCCTGCATCCCTGTGGGGCCGAAACCTTGGCGAGTGAGGAAAATTGCGTGGTCGTGGTGTTCGGCGTGATCAGGGTCGCCTTTCTGTTGCACAAACGCCCAGCGGCACACGTTCTCCAGGCTCCGTGATGGGTTGCCTCTTTCAATGAGGCTGATGGACTGACAGGAAAGAGAGAGAGAGGGAGAGAGAGAGAGAGAGAGAGAAATGCTTATGCGTTAATATTCTGTCAGCAGCCCAAAATTACATAGATTGTTAATCCTGACAGGTATGAGCAGTATTCACTACACACAGATTAAACATGGGACCTCCGGGTGGATGATAAGTGGATAGCAAAATTAATTTCCTCTCTACAATCTAAAAAAAGAGGCCAGGCAAGCATATAGCATCAATATGTTGTGACAGATTATGTTACAGGCACATTCGCCGGATGCAGTGTGAGCATGCATGCGTGTGTTTTTACAGTATGTGCGATAGAGAGCGGGGGCGGCTGACCCCCTGCACTCTGCATACATTTTCTTCCCTATTTAGCATCTCTGCTCCATTATTAATGGCTACAGACGTGTCACTAGCAAGCTCCGAGAGGTTGACCACTTTTCTCTCCCATTTACACACATATTTCAAATTGAAATAACAGCATGAGATCAAAGAGCTAAAAACATTATGACATGTTTGCACTGAACGCTGTGTCTTAGAATTGGTATTATTGAGATTCTGCACATGAAGGACAGCAGATTGTTAATAGAGGCAGTGTTGTGTTTCTCTTTGTGTGCTGGTACAGCCAGTGATGGTGGGTTGATGCTTCACCTCTGAGTCAGAGCCTTTGGTTTGGGGGGGATGGGAGCATTTGTGCTGCCCCACCGCAGCAACACCTCCAACATGTTACCCATGGTGTAAATGTTTTATTCATGCCATCGTTTTGCCAGAGCTTGTGGAACATTTGGACCAGTGCTTTGGGTGATTTTTGTGCAGATAGAGTTCGGCTCTCTGGGCTCAAGTGGTTGTACTTTAACTGACATTGTAACTGTCAGATCTGTGACCGAGTAAATATTGACCAGCTTTTATCCGTCCGTTACTGCCGTCGTTGGACCATTATCTCCTTTCTTTTTCTTTTTTTTTTAAGATTTCTGCTATTAAATTAGTTTTTCTGAGACCAGTTTAGTGCTAACAGGGCAAGCTATTACACTCGCTGTCTGAGGCTAACGTGTCGCTGATACTACATTCTAGTTGACGGTTAATTTATTGTTAAATATTCTCCTCTTTTTACTTGAGTATTGTGCATATGTTTATTAGATTAGTTACCGTGTTACACTTCCTATGGGAGCTATATTGTTCCATCACTGGAGATACTTCCTGGCATTTCAGTGTCATTAAAGTCTTCTTTTATCCAACTCTTTGTTTATTGTATTGCATCTTCTTTTTGTTTGTTTATTCATTGTGTTTTATTCAATACTGCACTTCCAACAACTGCTTCCACTGAGAGATTTTAATTTGACTTTTATTTGAATGATGTTTGGTGGCTCCATAAAGCGACTGTGCACCTACATGCATAGTGAGGGCAGAAGACCTTTGGCTCGGGGAGATTTTTCAGTTTTTTTGACGGTTTAAATGATTCATAGATTAATTGATAATGAAAATAATCCCTAGTTGCAGCCCTGTTATATAGACCGTTCCACAACAGAGACATCAGTTTCTTTGTGATGTGTTCAAAGTCAGTGCGTAGAACATTTTCCTGTCTCTTAGCTACAGTAGTCTTCTCCCACACACCCATCATATTGCACTCTAGAGGGGGAAATGCTCTCCTGACTGAGCAGAGTTCATTTTCTGCAATTCATCTGCATTTCAAAAACAAGGAAAATCAACAGAAATGGACTGTGAAACTCACCTTGGCATACCCCAGCATGATCATCCTCACCAGGACCACGTTGATGTGGACCCCCAGCGACTCGTCGTGGTAAATCTCGTTCACCTGAGCAGCAGAGGAAAGACGTTATCAATCTTGAGGATTTTCAACTACTCACTCAAACGGCACTTCTTTTAAGGCATCTGTGTCACTGACACGTTACACCCCCTATCTTAGTTAATTCTGGGCTTCACTTTCCGCTCATCAGAGGAAGAGAGCGAGAGAAACAAACTATTCTTTTCAAATCACTCCATGAATGACTGTAATCACAGCCCTGTGCAACCACTATTTTGTGGTTTTACGGGAGAGCCAGCGAATGCAGCGACGAGGAGGAGGCGTCCTATCATCATGTTTTGTTCCCCGCAGGACATGGTTGCCATACCAGAAAAATAAGTCCAAATCAGCATCTAAATAACAGTGCTTGCAGTCTGTGCAGTCGTACGTTTTGAGGAAAAAGAAGCTCTTTTCCTCCTCATCTGAATCGAGGGTCCACAGACAGAGGGTGTCATATGATGTACAGACTGTAAAGCCCCCTGAGGCAAATTTGTGATATTGGGATATATAAATAAAAGTGGAACAGATAATTGTCTTTACAATGATAAGAGACTGCAGAGTAAAACAGATGCATAGAGGAGCAGAAACAGCAAGAAAGGAGCGGGTTTAGTATTCAGGCAGTTAAAGCTCCCTGCCGCCTTAAAGTAATGTGAAGAGAGCTGGATGAGCCAGTGAGCCTGTCCGGAGAAGGACTCTCTACAGGTAGGCTGGCTAACGCTTCTCATCGGATAAACCCTGAGGGAAAGCTGTGCCCCCCCCCCACACTTCTTAGCAGTCAACACACTGTTTTACACTTCGTTTTCGCAACACTATTATCTTCCACGGGCCTGTTGTGTGTATGTGTTTCCTAATCAGCCACAGGGATCAAATTTCCCCTTCAGGGATCAGAGTTACTCACTGTGTCTGTAGCTATCTGAGACATATTAAATACACTGATGGATTTGCCTCCATGTGCCTGTTCATTTACCTGCCTGTTACAATGAGTATATAAGCCTGTCTCTTCTTCCTGAGACACTTGACCTTGGTATGAATGCCATACCAGCCAATATCCCATGTATTAGCCTACAAGCAATGAGGATTCTGCTGGGGGAACAAACCCCCCCCCCCCCTTAACAAGGCCACCATGTACGCCTGCAATAATTCTGTTTATTATTGGTCTGAATAATTGTAATTATATTTTGAAACTTGTGCATTAGACACTGTAACACATTTCTAGAGGAGCAAAAAAATATGATCGACTCGAAATATATGATCGATTAGTTATTAGTAACTGAAGACTTGAATAGATCCGGAGAATGTTGAAGGAATAGTTTTTGGAAATATGTTAAGTTGAGAAGGTCGATACTATAGCATGTAACTCCCCCACAAAAACCACAAATTGTCTTTATAAATGTCTGTTTGTGTTCAGATTAAACAAACGGAATACAACAATGTCAGTTAGTGAGCTTTGGAGTTACTGGTAGACGTACTTTTGAACTTTGGACACAGCTTGATGCTAAGCTAGGCTAATCGCCTCCCAGCTGCAACTCCACACGTAATGCACATACATGAGAGTGGTATTGATCTTCTCATCTATCAGTAATAAAGCATCAGATGAGCAGCACTCCACCCTCGTTTGGAGACACAGGAGAATTACTGGATTTATAAAACCAAACTTTTTACCTGCCAGACCGTGCAGGCGAGTTTTGATTTAATTTAGGTGTTTGACCCTATAACATATATATATGTATATATATATATATAGAGAGAGAGAGTTTCATATTATATTCTACATTTTGCAGAGATGTCATGCCTGCATCACATGACAACCGCAAACAAGGACAACATGCATCGTATTGACAGCTGATCTTTAAAAGGCTCAGTGTGACGCGTGGATGGTCGCACATCACTGTCTGTTGTTTTGCCACAAACTGATTGAGCGTACAGTAAGTACCGATCGAATCAGTGAACAAATCAACATCTTGTCCGGCTCTCTGACATATATGTATATGAGAAGACCTCGTTAGCAACCAGGAGCACATTTGGACTGAAGCGACAGGCAGCGTCACGGTGGGTCTCATTTTCTTTGGGCCAGTGATTTCTCACTGAGCTTATGCGCCTCATTGCACAATATGTCAGTGTTCTCCACACAGGGTAGAGGAGGTGGAAAAAAAATATTCTAGCAGCATATAATCACATGCTGGTTGTCCTCAGGGCATCGTTTTCTCCTTAGAGACTTTTTGAGGTGCAGGAACTCCAAAACTGGGGGTCCAGCTGATTCCATCGCTCACCGCTTTGGACTATATGAGGCAACAATCTGGCTGAACGTGACCCGCGCCACAGATGGGCGCTTTATTTTGAAAAAAAAATTTAAAAATACAGATAAAGGCTGCTTGTGAACTCACATCTCATCGCCGTCGGCTTCTCCTTCAGGGCGAGCTGAAGTTACAACCATATGTTATCTTTCTCCCACACACTGACCTGCTCGCTTTCGACGGTTGGTCATAACTAACATAACAGCTTCCTCCACACGTTTACAGTAGGACTCCCTTCCTCTGCTCAGCCTCACATTTTATTCATCCAGCTCACGTTCACTAGTCTGTAGCTCAAAATGACCACAATACATCTCTTCAGAGGGAAGCGGGTGGTCTCCGATCAATACCAGTAAGTTAATTGCTTCTTCAGCTGTCCTTCTCGAAACTTACTTTCTTGTGTGTAATCTGTTCAAGAATGTCAGTGCTTTTCTGTTGATCCCTCATGTTGGAACTTTTGTATTAAGCTGTCTAAACTGATGCATTCATTTTCTGGTTAATCTGAGTTTATTAACGCGTTAATAAGACATTAATGCAACAGTGCACACGGAGCAGGATCTCCCTCACATAGAGCCATCCGTGTATCATATGGCCACTAATGATATAAAATTCAATTACACTTTTCAATTACAATTCAGTGTTTCATCACAGCCGAGCTGGCAGCATCGAGGTTTGTCTCCTGCTGTCTTTTCTGCCCATGAGGTGCACAGCAGTCACATAGATGCTGGTAAAACTATCAAAACAACATCTAAAAAATGAATGAATTCATGAATTCTTCTTCCTTTTCAAAACCTGTCACCTACACTACCCACAATACGACGCTAACTGCCAACAGTTTGCTAATGTAGCTGCTAGCTTCACTACAAGCTGAGATCTTTTCAATTTTTTCATTCAAGTTGAGGAAATTTATCAGACTTCAATATGTAAAATCGGTCCAGTTCCCCTTAAAGATTTTGAGCCAAAGACATTTTTAAAAAATCAGACTTTCAAATAGTAATGCATCATAGTCTTCATGCATATGTGATGTGGCCCAAAGTATATGGACACCCCTGTCCACATGCTTTTGTGTCCTTTTAGTCTGTTTTTCATGGCGTCATGTTTTGCTCTGACTTCCACTTAAAGGAAACCTTAGTGCTACAACAGTCAATGATATTTTAGACACAGACAACAGTATGCTTCCAATTTTATGGCAAAGGACATATTGCATAAGCTCGTTCTAGCAGTGACCACCACCTCAGTCTGTTTACCTGCCGTGGTCTACGGCAGCAAGCACGCAACACTTTCTCCTGCACTTTCTACAAGATGATAACGCAACGCAGTACGACAACTGTGCAATAAATCCTACCTTTGGTTCATGGTGGCACTGTGTCATGGAAGAGGTGTTGATCGATAGTAATACATGAGCCTGTAGTGAGACGTGGTGTTGTACTGGAGTCCGTTACAGTCAACAACATTGAGGAACACCTTTAAATGCAGTATGAGAGTAGAATAAACACGTCTCTAAAACATAGCTGTTGTATTGGGTTGAACTAAATGGCACAGGTACGCCTTATAAACTGGTAACTAACAGTATATACTGAAATGGAAATGTTGTTGCAGTACCTGTATGTAACCAACAGAGGTCCATAAAAGTCATGCAGTACTTTGTGTCCCGTTTAGAGGATCATTAGTGAAACTCATAATGTGGAACTTCTGCTTCCAGCTTCTCTTGATGTCATGAGTGGTTTCTTTATTTAATTTCTTTTTTATTTCCTTTTAACGGCTGTATATCCAGTGGAGTTTGGTTTGGATAATCTCACACAATTATACTCAGACATGTATCTTCTGATGCTGATTGCAGAAATACAAAATCATATTGACAAAAACTCTTCACTGCCTCTATTGTCTTGGATGTTAGAGGTGTAATTTCTGGAGACAGCAGATTGCGCAGGACATAACTATTCATTGCATCCCTTTGTGGCGAATGAGTGTGTAATAGCTTCCGTCCGACACTTTCAGGAGCAATGTGAACCAAATATAAAGCTGTTATTGATCTTTAACAGCCTGAGAGGAAAAACTGATGCCACCAGGGGAAGCAATTTCATTCCCATGTTTGTCTTTTATGTGTACACCAAAGACTGACACAGATCCACCAGCAGCAGCAGCAGGCACAATGATGATTCAAAACTCCAGTGATGAAAAGATCCAAAAATAGTAAACGTGTGAGCCCTTTGAGGCACAAATCCCCTTCACTGTAACACTCAGACAGGCAAACATAGTATGCCCAAAAAAAGGTGACAAAAATCTAGGTTTGTTAAAATATAATCAAAAAGACGTTTATGAAATCCAAATTACATACAGACATATTCTCAAAAGTTTGATAGAGAGTGTTTGACCTCATAGCACTAATTTTGCATAATTTGTGAACATCACAGGACTGAATGAAGCATGCATTTTACTAAATTGGATTGCAGAGTACAGCTGAACGCACAGAGCAGCCATGCATGTTATGAGACAGAGATGCAGACGGACAAAAACATCCACAAATCAAACAGAAGAGAGAAAATACAGAGGACAGTCCCTGCGATGGGCGCTCGGATCGCTGATTCAATGAAGACAATTTGTCCCAAAAGAAAGCAGAGTTGCTCGACTGTCTCTCTCTGACTGTGGTGGTAAGTCTGCTCGCTGATGGAGTCTCAATAAATGACAAAGGATGTGACAATAAAAGATGAGACTTAAGCCTTATCTTATTTACTGCAGCAGATCAGGGACCAAATGTAAAGCTGGAGCAGCAATAAACATATTAATGCAGTGTGTGTCTGCAAGAGTTCCCCTAAAAACTAAAGTGTTGTTGATCAAATTCAAATTGTTGACAGTAGCGTCACTGCTGAACACACAAACACACATGCAGTAATGTACATACAAGCTCATTAAATGTTCCAATCAGTTATAGTTTGTCTGGAGGACGGTGAGGAAGAGAAGAGGAGGCTCCGTCTTGATGAGCAGGAGAAATCAAAGAAGATGAGAGGAGAAGAGAAGATTTACAGGAGAGGGGAGAGGAGAGGATGGGAGGAAAAAGGAGAAAGAGTGAGGAGGGTGAGAAGAAAGGACGAAGAGAGAGGAACGATGAGAGAAAAGGAGAGGAGAAGAAAAAACAAAAAGGAGGAGAGAAGGGAAACATAGGAGATAAGAGGCAAAGAGGATAAAAGATAAGAGGAGAGGAGGGAGGAACGGATAGGAGAGAAAAGGAAAGGAGAGAAGGGATGATAGAAGGACAGAAGGGAGAAGAAGAGGAGAGAAAATGAGAACTAGAAGAGAGAAGAAGAGGAGAGAGGGAAAGAAGTGGAAAGGAGACGGGAGCAGAGGAGAGGAGGGGAGAGGAAAGGAGACGAGACAAGGCTAGACGACAGGAAAGAAGGGAGACTAGAAGGGGAGAGGAAAGGAGGGAGAGAGAAGGGAGGGCGGGTCATCCACTAATCACAGGGTTGGTGGTCCTCATGTATCTTTGAGCAAGACACCGAACCACAAATTGCTGCCGGTCAGGAGGGCACCTTGCCTGCTAGCTCGCTGAGTGGGGATGGCTGAAGCTAATTGTAAAGCGCTTTGAATAAAAAGCTGCTGCACACATGCAGAAGAGAGGAAGAGGAGGGAGGACGGACGAAGAGGTGAGGAGAGAACAGACTGTCTGCAGGTCTGATTGTATGAGGAAGAGTGAGAGAACCAGAGAGGGCGAGAGAGACAGGGATAGAGCCAGAGAGAGAGAGAGGTGGAGGTCCAGATAAACAGACATGGCAGGCTGGAACCAGACACTGTTGTCAATCATAGTAATCAGTGTTGTGAGGCCAGAGCCCAAGCTTCCTCCAGTGTCCAGTCCTCCACTGGAAAACACCATGAATAATCCCATAATATCATCACTGTCGGCCATAGCAACAAAGTGGAACAGAGCGAGAGAGACGCCTGGTTGGATTTAACATATGGCATCACATTTCTCTCTGGGTCTCTCCTGCCTCTGCTAAATCTCTTGTGGACAAACGGAAATAAAAGAGTGGCGAGTGAATTTAGCCAAAAGGTCAGTTAGGAGGAGTTAAAGTTAAAAGTTTTATTGGATAGTGAAAGTAGAGAGCTGACAGGAAACGAGGGGAGAAAGAGAGAGATGAGGAACGACGGGCAACCGAGATCCCCAGCCGGACACGAAAGGGGGGCTACCAAGTCAATATTAAGAGAACTATATCTAACCATCTCGTAACTTTGATTTACCATGAGAAGTTTCATTATTTTTACTTTTACCATTTCTTTCATTTCACTTCAGCTTTCAATTAAAATTCATTTCAAAAACACAATCCAGCACAGACCACAGCATGGAGTGGGGGCTGGTAACTGGAGAGGTGCCAGTTCACCTCCTGGACACTGCCGAGGTGCCCTTGAGCACCTTGGGCACCAAACAACCGACTGCTCGAGGGGCGCAGCTACATGGCAGCCCCGTCACTCTAATATCGCTCCCCCAGTTGTTGGCAAGCACTAACCTCCGGGTCTGAAAAGTGAAGCCAACGCTGAAGTGCCTTAAATCTGCATTCTTTCTAACGGCCAGCAGGGGGCGACTCCACTGGTTGCAAAGAGAAGTCTGATTGTATAGAAGTCTATGAGAAAATGACCCTACTTCTCATTTGTTTTGTTACTTCAGTAAACATTTTCCGAATGAGTTCATGGTCTCAATCGCTAGTTTCAAGTCTTCTTCAATACAGCATGATGTTCATTTTGTAAATTATGGTCCCATTTAGAGTAAAATAGACGATAAAGCAGGGTATCCTTTAGGGCGTGGCTACCTTGTGATTGACAGGCTGCTACCACGGCGACCAGTCAATCAGGATAACGGCGTTCGGTCGTACTAAAAGACACTCTAGGAATCGGCTGTTCATGTTTTCCGGTGAGTACATTTACAAGCTAACTTTGCTAGTGGCTACTACGCACATCGTAGCCAGGAGCCAGGTGCAGTCAGGTCGCAGGTAAAGGCAGGCGTGCATAGTGTCCTTGGGTTCTCAGATCCCCAGCACCACCCTCTCGTTCAAATATGGTCACTTTTGGTTCCAAAAAACCAAGATGGCGACGGCTAAAATGCCAAACTCGAAGCTTCAAAACGGTAGTCCACAAACCAACGGGTGACATCACGGTGGCTACGCCCACTTCTGTTATACAGTCTATGGTTGCATGTCTATGGTGCTGTGTGGGTGCATGTGTGTGTTTCGGGCCTATGTGTGTAAAATTGTCAAAAATGAGAGTGAAAAAATGTAATGTCCCAAAACGGATCAATAAAGTAATTCTTCTTCGGCTTTTAGAGAGTTGAAACAGTCCTGTGTTTCCCCACATCCTCAGACAAAACAAGAACACAACACAGACAGAAGGTAAAGGACTGTGGAGAAAGAGTGTAAACACAATTATGTAATCGCAGCTTCTGAATATATGCATTTGAAAGGATTATCTTTTACAGTGCTGGCTGAAAAGAGTTTAAAAGAGTTCATGTATTTCTGGGACGATGCTCATCAGGAACACAGCCAGTCTGTGACACACTCGATATCACCCTGATAAAATCAATGACAATGACTAACGGGAGCGTCCTCCGATCTGAAACCACAACCTTCTTGTCAACGATTAGCTTCGTTTCTTTGATTGCGTCGGCTCGCTGCTTTCATCAAGCCCCCCCCCCCCCGCTAAATGTCATCAACGGTATATCAGAATGTAAGCGTATGCATCATCGTCACGCCATTCCCAGTCCCTCGAGGAGACTTTGATGCTGAGGAACAGCAGCTTCCACGGTGAAGCACACTCTCAGAAAAACAGTGGGACGAAAGTATTCTGCATGCTTCTCCATCTGCATCAAAATACCTCATTAAAGGAACATCTCGCCTTGCAGCCGGCAAATGGTGCCACATATGGCCAATTTCTTCCACCACTAGTGAGGCTTTCCTGTGGCATCTGTGGTGAGTAAACACTACAACTCTAATCTGCCTCCCGAGGCAAATGACTGTCTGAATCAATTGTCAAATGCCAATGAAGAGCATCTTGATTAAATGACCCCGCTGAGGGGCAACTACACCCAAAAACAGATGTACACAGAAGGTATGCACACAGAAGGGACGATAATCCCTCTTTGGGATTTAATGGGCACACACTCCTTTGTGTTTGGAGTTAATCATTGCAAGAGAGGGCAGCATTGGCATCCTGGTGTGGACATCAGCATAAATCCACAGATGCATTCGCAACAGCTGTGCGAGAGTCTGTGATCATCCCAGATCTGCCGCTATGACACCGGACAGCAGCAGAGGGCTCACAGGAGAGACGCTGCTGTTGAAGCCGACGGCTCGTATATTCAAATCATGACCGGGAACACAAACAGTATGTGATTGTTCTGGCAGATTAGAGGGGAGTGTAACCTCCTCCGCAGTGCTTACAAACACCGGCTCAACTCAAACGACACGCAGCTTCTGTTTTATGTTGATGACTTTAAACCAAGTAGGCTGACTGGTGAGTCACAGCTTAACCCGGAGTCCCTGTGAGCACCAGCTCCATTTTAAAAGGGCGCCTCCCACCCTTTGCACGGTGAATTTCAGCTCCTCCTTCCTTCTGGACGGGAGGTTTATGGTCTCAAAGTGGAATCAAAATAGCGAAGAGCTCCAACAGCCATCACTCAGATGAACAAGGTGTAGCACCACTGCCAGTGGTTATTCATTTTAGTCTTTTTATTGTTATTTTTCTCTTTTTAAGCCCTGATTACTGAAGCCTCGAGTACTTCTATCACGTTTGTCCGTGCTGTTTGTAAAATGTGCGTCAAGATGCTTTGTCTACTGTAAAACGGGTACAAGTAAAGTAACCTGAACCTGACCAATAAGTAGTTACCGCTGCCTCCTTTACATCTTTATAAAGATGGATTTATTGATTCTTTTGGACACGAACACAGCGCAACACGAGCATTTGAAGTTTTCTTTCTACCTGAGTGAATTGAAGTCCAATATTGAGTCTGTCAGTTCCTGAGAATAACATCGGCCCTTTTTAGCTGCTAGATGTTCCCCTTCTTTCACCGACTACTCACTAACTGTGTCTGCCTGCTGGTTGGTGCAGGGCAGGTAGCGTTCAGCATGTTTATCAGAGCTTGTTGACTGAATACAGCTGCCACTAGGAACAGGGTTGCAAAGGAAGTAGATTTCTTAGACAGCAGAAAAAGTACCGTGATTATGGAGGAAACTAAGTTCTGATGATGTAAGCTGTATTTGTTTGTATTCTAACTAAACAGCCACTCATTTATCTTGGATAGTGATCCTCAGGAACACGAGGAGGAGTCGCATCGCTTTACTTTACAGATGCCAGACAAGAAGTGGTGTGAGGATTCTCTCTATATCTGGATTCCCACAGTATTGGTCCTGCCATTGGTATCAATACAGTCTAACATGCCTACAAACATCCCTGTTAACTTCTGTCCAGCAAGAGGATCAATGCATACACTCGGACTCAAAGTGCATTCACGATTCAAACAAGCGGCAGCGACTTACGATATTCATGAGAGTGAGGAGGTAATTCTGCACGTGCTCCTTGCCGTGAAATCGAACCACCGAGTCGTCGACTCCCAGCAGGATTTCAATGTTGTAGTCATCCTCTCCGGCATCGCGGCGCCGACGGCGGCGGACGGTCTCATTGACCTGCCTGGCCACAGAGTCGAGAGCCCCGGGCACGTCCAGCTCCGGTTCTGCACAGGGATCAAGACGGGGGAGATGGAAGTGTTAACATGGACGACGTGTAATAATTAATCAATAATTAATTCATGATCTGCACAAGCTGCACAATGCAACTATTTTATTTTAGTCTCAAAATAACAACAAATGCATTTAATCATTCTGTACTGAAGCTGTCAGAGGGTTGAATCAGTACCAATGATTGTGTCCTGCAGCTGCAGGTCTTAAGGTCTTCTTCAGATTGTATAAATGTTTCAGATACCAGGCGTCACAGTATGTGACAGAGGACAACAATCGTCGATTGTTGGTTTATCAAGGTTCACTTTCTGGTTCTCAAATGAGCGGATTTCCTACGTTTCTCTGTTTTATATCATTTAAATATCGTCGACTGTTGTGGACTGGAGATGACACTATTTTTTCACTATTTTCTGAAATTTTATTTTCTGACTACACAATTTATCAATTATTTCAAAAAATAACTGACAAATGATTCGATAGTGAAAATATTAGGGCTGCCCCCAGTCGAAGATTCGAATCATCAGACCCCTCAGTCGACTGAGACTCTTCAAGTTGAGCAGTCGTTTTTTTTTTTTTGTCAGTGTGCAGCTGCTACTTCTGCATCTGAATTTGCAGCTCACAGCAACTTAATACGATCTAACCTCTGGCTTTTGTTTGATATCTAGAGTCAACTTGGCTTGTTTACTATATTAATGAACGTCGCTGTCACCCTGAACGTCCCGCCAAACCCCATTCAAAAATCTGGCAGTTCAACTGCAGTTCAATCTGGCAGTTCAAAATCTGGCAGTTTTATTTTGACTCTGAAAGTGTTTGACTTGATTTTTTTCTTTTAGACTTCATATAATTTAATTCCACTCTTCGTTGCTAAACAGAATTCTTTATTCTAAACTGCTCTTTATACATGATGAGGGCCTTGAACTTTATCAGAAACTGTCCATCTTACATTTGTAACATTGTGAGTGTGTTTTTCATTCTGTCAGAATGGCACCACACCACTCATATAGTACTTTATATTTCTGTCTTTCACGCTGTAGTGTGCATTCACATTCTTGCCCCTTGATAAACTGATTGATTGAAGTAAATGACCGAGTGTATATTTCAATTAACGTGTTCCTGACATACGGCGTATTCACTGATGGCTGTTAATAACAGATAAACACTCTGAAAACCTTGAAGACTCTTGAGCTCGTGGCGCTGAAAGCCAACATTAACGCTGTGCGAGGATAACAGGTCTGCGACGCCGCGGTGAAAGCAGATCATTCGCTGCTGAACTGCTATCAGGTCGTTCAAACCACGGCTCATTTCCTTATGAACAAAAGCTGATGCAATTCACTGCCAGTGATAGCACTATAAGACCAACAATCTACAGTTACTCCAAGGCGTCTTTACAATTCACAGATTATTCGCTGTGGTTTCATATTAGGAAAATCTGATCTGACTTCAAAGCTCCCGTCTCCCCTCGATATGAAGATGAAGGTGAATTATCTGACTTGACAGTATTCGGTCCCCTCTGCACTTGCTGAATCAGACCATGAAATTGCTAATACTTCTCTTTCTGATGGAACGGCCTGCCAGTACTTAACATCCCCCTAATACTGCTTAGCTTTACACTCTGAAGGCTGAGGCCGTCTCTGTCAAACCTCTCAGGGAGCACTGCCGTTATGAAATCCTTCATCTGGTCCCCGTCAGCAATCCTGACGAGAGCAAACAACTCCTATTCTGAGAGCTGATCGAGTGGCCACAGATACCCCTTACTTTAGACTTTGCTGCTTTACAGTCCGCTACAATGACCGGGAAGAAAGAAATCCTTTCCTCGGGGTATCAGCTGCCTGGTTGGTCATAAAAGCAGCCAGCAGGAGAGCTGCAGGTTGAAAATTTCAGTGGGGGAAAATCTTGGCAAGGACGTGAATGAATCATCAGGGTGTCTTTCAGCGAGACTGTTTTGCTTTGCTGGAGCTGCTGTCCAACAGTAAGGCTGTGATTGTGCCCACTGGGTCATTTTAATCTCGTTTGACATAATCTCAAATTGAAATGAAGAGTCTGAACCCTCAGCGCACTCGATGCGATGTTTCTCAAATGTTTTCAGGCAGAGCAGATTGTTTTCTGAGACCTTCTCTGTCATCACACTCTGATTAAACATGTCCAGACATACTGCAATTTGAATCTTGTTAATGTCTCCATCAGCAAAGCAAAGGATCATTTCTAAAAATTCTATTTTGCACACACACACACAAGTGAATATGTAATCCCTTTAACGACTGTCAAACAATTAAATTAACTTTTAATTCTCATTAAATGCGAACAAAACCTCTCAGCAAAGAGCCATCTGCAAATATGCTCAATCAACTGATAGAGCACCGAAAAGGCAACGGAATAAAATGTCACTCTTTTGCTTTGATCGCAGACGTTTAGCCTTAACACTTCATATACATCAGCACTCTAAAGCTGTGAAAGCTATACGTATTAAGTTATTAGGTTGACATAATCCGTCATACATCTACAGGCAGAGAGCTAAAATGTTTGACTAATGCACACAATGGTACATGTTTTGTATTGCACAGCTTGGTGCAAATTGCCCCCACTTGCAGAATTGCAATTTTTAGTGTAAATTAGTAAATTAAGTAAGTATTAATTGTACTGCAGACCCCCTGACTGTGGCCTTCTGGGGTCCTTCTGAATTAGTTTAAGGCCAGCACATGACCCTTGACCCGTGATCCTCAAACTGAATATAAACTGCAGGCGAGGGAGGTCATCCTCTGTTTGGTAATGTCCATAAACCTCTGCCTGTCGTCTGCCAGCACACTGCTAGCCTTGAACTAAAAAAAAATGGGGTTCATGTAGGTTCACGCAGCCCATTTACAAACAAACCAGGGTTGGTAAACAAAGGTCACATGGACTCACACATAGCTTGTGTATTAAAGACGTTTTGGTGAGTCCTCATACTGCCTTGCTAGAAAATCTGGCAGCGGGGCGAGTCAAAACAAATCTCGTTCCAGTGCCTGTGAATTTAGCTAAACCTGATGGACGTGTCTGCGCTCTGCACTGGAATTAAATTTCTCTGGTCCTCAAACCAGATCACATGAAGAATCAGATGAATATTAGCATCTATTTATAAACAATTGAACCTCGTGAATTGGTATTGACGTCTTCCACAGTGCAGGGCTCGTGGAAGAAGGTAAAGACAGTTCTCACCTGGTCAAATTCACTGAATATGAAGGCTAAATTCTCCTGCTCATCCAGAACAGATTTAGTGTGAAAGACTGAACTATGATTCCCCTGAAATCTCCTAAATGTCTGTACATGAAGAAGGTGAGGCAGAGCACTGTGAACTTCCCCCTATATATATGATCACAGCCAAAATATATAAAAATTTCATCCACACTGGGTGAAGATACTGCGCCGGCAAATAGTTTGAAATCTCACTGCATAAATAAAAAACGCAGGCCGTTTTTCATTTTTCCAGGGATGCTTAGGGCCACAGACAGGGCCAGTGATTGAGTGGAGAGGGAGCTAAAATAAATAGGAAGAAATGGCTGCCACCTCGGCCCTGGCCCGGCTCCGACAGTGTTGGGATTGTGGAGTGCATTCCTCCTCTCCGCCGCTCCCGTCATGACACAGGCATTCTTGTGCAGCAGGCCAGCCCCCCCACCCCCACCCCTCCTGAGTAAACAGGCTTTCTGAGGTCCTTACTTCAAACGCACAGGACTTCCCCTCAGCAGCGCTCCTTAAGACCGCTAGTGTGCTTCAGTCAGCGGCGAGTCCTCCACCCCGCCCCACCCGGCCCACAGCCCAGTCCCATGGGAGCCCCACCATGCAGCAGCAGCAGCAGCCCAGGAGATGGGAGAGGCCCCCAACCAGCGCTTGCCCACACGTGGCAACTGTGCGGCAAGGTGGCAACGAGGCCAGCCAGAGCCGCCGCAGGCTAAAAATGGCACAGAGGTAGGCGACAGGCAACTCGCCATCAGCCTGGAGTGGAAATCTACTGTGTCTGCTGTGAGTGTGGCATTAATATCCACACTCCACCGCTCACAGACACTCACACTCCAGCAACCCCATTAGGAGAAAGGACACAGATTTATGACATATTGTATAATGCAGAACCTGGGAGGACGAAAAGGGGATTTGTTTGTTTAGATTGAAATGTATAAACATATAGAGCGATGCTTCTCCTCTGAGGATGTACATTTGTATGTTTCTACTCATAAATGTTAGTACATCTGACAGAAAAGGCATGCATCCTCGTCATTTATGGAAAAATGCCATACAAGTACCCAGGGTATCAACAATAAGCAGCATTTTTTGCATTAAAATATGGGCCGTAATCCTTTTATCTGTTTCTGCTACGTAGTGGAGCCGCAGTACTGGCCTACATACAGTACCTTGTGTATGAAATTATACAGAAATGCACATTTAAACTGGGGATGGGAATTTGCATAAAATCTACTCTGTGAGCTGAAAGTAATTTGTCTCATGTGGCAGAACCAGTATGGGATAAAACAAAGTGGGACAAATAGATCAAGGGAGGGAGCTGGATTCTTACTCTGCATTTGTTTTGTTAGAGGAAATGATGTCACTGACTGTTCGTACTTGAAAGAAGCTCCACAGTTGAAACTATAATACCAGACATGATTTTTAATGAATGAGCATCTGAAAGAGACTTAATGTCAAAAGGACGCTTTGAGCCTGATGAGCTGATGGTGCTCTCGCAGGAGAGGGTTCAAAGGTCAGACACAGAGACTACATCAATAGTCAGAAAGGTTACTGCAAAAACACTGAATCATCTCTCAGTCATGAACTCTTGACAGACAATCAGACACATGCCGTGCACTCAAACAGCTACTGCAGAAGGAGTTTTTGTTCTGATCTATTTACATATTCTGCGACATAAGCAGGTGCTCCATTCTCACACAGGCTTCCCATGTGAACAGATAACTGACAATGTGCGTAAAGTGTGATCTAACCAACTGCAGAAAAAAGGGAAGGATCATGGGTGCCAGGAGAGCCTCGACCGCGGCTGTTCAAAGGAAGCGATCTCAGAGAGTTCAGAAACAGGACGTGAGACGCCGCATCGAAACATTTGATGACACGTAATGACAACAATTAATTTCAAAGCACACAATCAAAGTCGCACCCACAACAAAAAGACACTGATGATGAAGTTAAGTAGGTCGTCAATCTGTCACAACCCTGCTAGCTACTCGATCCACGGATGCTACACGGCGATTACAGTTGCAACTAACTGGCTAACATGAATAAAAACCAAAACCAACTGTTGCTTGTCAGTTTCTTTAGAAGAGGTAGAAAAAATAAAGTTAATTTCAGGTGCGATAAACGCCCTCCCCATTGGCCAATCCACAAGAATATTGTCAATATAAAAACGGTCCATGGTGCGAAAAAGGTTGGGAAAGGTTGACCCATGTTGTAAATAACCTCCCATCATGCCGTCATATGATTCCAGTAAGCGTGGACTTGTTGATTTTCAGTTTAAGTTCAGAATTACAGCAAAGTGCACGGATGTACCAAAAAGACCTGACTTGAGATCTGAGCCTGAATCAGGTAATCAAGTCAGTGTAGGTTTACAATTAACGATTCATTTATTGGTTGCTTTCTTAATTAACCGGGCAAGAAAAATGCCCTTCATAATTTCCAAGGTGATGCCATCTTATTGCTTTTTGCAGTCCAGAAGAATCCTGACAGTTTGGTGACAAGATGTTCCCTGTCCCATTAAATATGTCCAGATATATTTTTTAGAAACATTGAGGGAAAACAATGTCAATAACCTGGCCACACCAACTTAAACACATTACCATCCACCAGTCAAGCAAAGGCTGTTGACATTAGCGCCTGCTTGGTCAGCTTTAACACCGGGACACTTTGGGTCCCTTGTTTCAATCATTGCAGTGACGTCTGGCAGCTGTTTGCAGGGCAGAACATGGTGCTGGGTTTCTTTTCTTCCCATATTTCTTAATATGAAACACCAAATGCTCTGATGCATGTCTTCTATTAGTCCGTGCGTAGAAAGCAATGTGTGACCAAAGCCATTATTGCCACAAATCTTAAGCCCTGGATGACGTTTGTTGTGCTGTTGCTGCACAATTTCATTCTGTTTGGAGCTGGATATGAGTAGCATGGGTCAGTGAACAATGGCCTGCAATCAGGTGCCTTATGCAGTATGTGCACAAGACCACAAATTCCACCTTAACTTTGAATAGAAAACAAAATTACCGTAATTTCTAGCTTTATCATAATGGCGGTGTGGTGGTTCCAGCTCCAAGGTCTTCTGAAGCTGCAGCTGATTTAGTGCTGGCAATATACTTCTTGTCATGTAAGGGAATTTTTGACTCCCTAGGGCACATAAACTCTGGGATAATTACACTGGATTTTATGGCCGAGGCAATATTGTTTTAGCCTTTTTCTTGCCTCTGCCTCAATAGAGTTGAAAATGAGCGGTGACAGCAGCAACAACAGCAGTCTAATTACCAGCAGCGCACCGCAACAGGAGAAAAGATGCTGGCCGAGGCATTTCACATGGTGGAGACGCCACGCAGGTTTGTGGTTCTGTGCTGAAGTGGGCAGGAGATTTTAAAAGGTGCGTTTGTGTCTATGTGCATTCTCTGTGGCCCACCCGAAGCTTCTGAAACACTATTAACAGGCTTGTGGGGAGTTTTAGGCATAAAATTGAAGCCAACACTCCTGCTCCCACTGGGCCTTATATTAAAGCATTACTAATGATTTCTAAGTCTTGGCTGGTTTGCCTAAGAACATAAACTCAGAGGCTTTCATTGAAAGGACCATAGAAATGCTCCTTGAAAAGCTTGTCGGAGATGTTTTTACCCACATTAACTGTGCAGAAAGCTGCATCTTGTCACCACATGGTGGGAACGGAAATCAAAAAGAGATTTTAATGTGTAACTGAGACCATGTATGATGTTTGATATTGGTGATTAGACACAGAAATATGGCGCACGACATACGGATCAAAGCACCATTAGTGCCATCAAAAGCGCTTACATTAAACACAAACAAGAAAACAAGGCAGCGTTAGATATTCGACAAACACGCTGTATGAAGCTGTTTACAAAATGTTACTTAAACTGCTCTAAGCAATCTTTTTATATTAACAATAGCTCAAACGTTCACGTGCTAATGTTGAAGGAATGCTAATGTTGCTCTGTGTCCACTGGTTGTAAATAGGCAACTGTTTGCTAACATTTTCACCATGAAAACTTTTAAAGGTGATAGTATGTCAATGTTGAGTTCACAGCTTGTTCTTCTGCTACCAAACAACCCCAAAATATAATATATATACATATATATATATACATATATACATATGTATATATATATACTTCTTCAACGAATGAAAACATCACAAACTGGTTCGACGCCGCTCAAACTAGCCATACTAGCTACTAGCTGGCCAGGTAAGCTAGTTAGCTAGCCCTGAAAACCTGCAGCACATGAAAACAACTGTCATTTTCATTTCAAATTTGTATTTATATTTTAACAAAATGTAGAATTATATTTTAATGCAATAAGAGGACAAAAGATAAGAGGGTCAGCACTGAAGATACACATTCGTTAGCCAACGATGCAGCAAACCGAGAAGCTCGGAGAGAAACGGGGGATATGTTTGATTCAGCAAGTGTGATGTGTTTGAGTCATTATTTTAGCCAGACGTCCAGTCCAGTCAAAAGGACAGCGTCTCCTCTCTTTAAGCATGTTTTGACTTGATTAGCATTGTGTTTACGATGCTTGCGATGACATTAACGAACTAACCGACACTGTCTCGACATACTTCACATTCTGTGTCCACTCGGTCATCATCCCAACTGAAAAGGTTGTTCCAAATAACAATCCTTGGGTAACAAAAGAGCTTAAATATGTTATTAATGAAAAGAAACGGGCCTATTATACTGGCGATCCTCTGGAGAAAGAGGCTGTCTCCAGAGAAGTGCTTAATGAAATAAGGAAGGCTGAAATTAAGTATAGGGAAAAGATAGAAATGCAATATAACAGTGGTGAATTTGGGGCAGCCTGACAAGGGATTAAAACAATGGCCTCCATTAATCAATGTGCAAATGAGACCAAACAATCCATCGGTGTAAATGGGGTGGATGATTCTGATTTGCCGAACACTTTCAACTCGTTTCTCCCTCGCACTTAGAGGCTCTCTTGTACCTCAGAATCATATATATCTCTATATATCCCTTTATATTTATATATAAGGAAGGCTGCTGGTCCTGGTGCCATCTGCGGGCGCACTTTGGCCCTATCGTGCTGACCAGGTTAGTGAGGTCTTCCAGATGTGTGCCAAACTTGGACAGATACCTACAACCTGGAAAACATCCACTATAACACCCATCCCAAAACCAATAAAATCCAAATGAAATAAATGAGTTTTTAAAGATATGCTTGTCTCGACCTGAACATATCAAAAACTAAGGAGTTAATTACTGATTTCAGGCAGAATAGTAACAAACCAAAAGCTAGCATTAAACATGGCGACGACATTCAAGCTGTCGACACAGTGTTCGACTGTCATCTCAAGTTCGATGTAAACACAGAGTCAGTTGTCAAGCGTGGACAACAAAGAATTCACCTAACTGAAGCCTAACTCTTTTCATGTCTGTGGTACTAGTTTATGCTTCTTCTTTTTTTTTTATCAATCAGTCATTGAAAGTCGTCTAACTTTGTCATTTATTTGCTGGTTTAATGGGTTGTCTGTGAAGGACAAGGAGAGCCTAAATGGTTTTGCGGCAGTCTGCTCAAAGATAATTGGAGCCCAGCAAAGAGACTTGTGCTCCCTCTGGGAAATAAAGAAACAGGTGGCCCAGAAAGCAAAAGGGATTATGAGCCAATCTGAACACGTCGTGTCCAGTGAATTCACTGTAATGCCCTCCGGTCGGCGTAAATAATGTGAACAAACTGTTACTCCTTCAATCCTTCTGCTATCCAGCTACTAAACACCAACAGTAGTTGTTCTTTTAAACTCGGTTGTTAATATGAATTATGACAAAATGTTTTATTTATTTATTTATTTACTGTTGCTCGTTGTTCCCTTGTATTGATCCATGTACTGTACTGTTGATCAGTCGCCTCCGACATGCAACTACTTTGCCTGTGAGTTTTGGAGTTGTGTGTGTGTGTGTGTGTGTGTGGACTGCAAACTTCCTGGGATCAATAAAGTTGTTTGAATCTGAATCTGAGTGCTGAAGTCAAACCTGTCCTCACATAGGTCAGGGATGAAAAAAGAACAAACAGGACCATCTTCACGTCAAACTCTCCTCTGAGGCTGCAGCGTGCAAATATAATCACACACAAAGCTATGACGCGAGTACAACACAAATGGGACCTCACTGAAATAAAATTTCACTCCCTCATTAAATTTCAATCGAACCACCTGTCGGCGGATTTAACATCAAATTCAAAGTTTGTTGCCAAAGTCAAAGCCATCACGAGCTGCTCCACTATCCTGCTGGAACATTATCTTTGTAGTCGTGCCTCACTGGTTGGAGAAATGTCACGTTTTAGTTTGAAAACCTCCACAGGAGCTAATGGTCAGCAGGCAAAACTGACAACATGAAAAGGTAAAAATAACACTCACTGACATCAAATATATGTACTGGAGCAAACACACCAAATGTGCCAGCTTCTAAAGCAGTCATTTTGAATGCCTGTAGGACGCTGAGAGCTGGGGAATGAACTCATGGATGCCGCTGGTCACAGCGGAGAGCCAGCAGACCCAAACTTGAAGGTTACCTGTGGAGGTGGGAAAATGATTTTGCCAAAGTCCATTTCAGTATGCAGCTTTGAGATGTCATACAGTGCGTCTGCAAGACTTTTCCGGCTGTGGATATTTCTTATTATTCCTGCTGCGACCCTTTGATGAACGTGACAGCGGCTGCGTAGCCAATTAATACTCATAGCGTAGTTAGTGACGCTACGGTCTCACTGTATATGTGACGCTTGCTTAGACAATCTTTCACTTTCATCGGCTTGTCATTCTCTGTTTCCCCTCACAGGCACAAAGGTCAGGTCAGGTCATCAGGTCCATGAGCAACACTTCAGTAACGTCAGCACACTAGATGAATGTATATCACATTCACCTGCCGACAGACTAACATAACTAACCTGCAAACAATAATTACAAGCAACGACGAGAGATTCAATCTCACTGCTGGTCATTTCTCTTTAATTCAGTATGTGTTGACCTTGCATTAAGTTTAGGATTAAGGACTTTAATAAATAAAGACACATTTTTTTTTACCTTTTAATCTTTTAAGGTTTCAGACAGTTCTGATGATCAATTAATCATTTTTTAAGCCAAAGGTTTGGACGCCCAGACTTCTCAAACGTGACTATTTGCTGGTTTTCTTACTCTTCTGTGATAGTAAATTGAATAAATGTTGGAGGCGTCACGATGGACATTTTTAAGTATTTTTATTAGACATTTTAGAGACCAAATAACTAATCAATTGTTAGTAAAAATTAATCAGTAATGAAAATAACCATGAGCCCTACACTGATGCACTTTAGTTTGTTTTGTTTTAATAACATTAAAGTAGTCAAAACAATTTTATTTATATGGCTCAATTTAACAAATCTCATCCAAATTTGCCTCAAAGGGCTTTAGTAACATATGAAGAAAGTGTGGTTTTATTATTGGTACTGAAACTGAGATATGTTATTGACCTGAGCTTTCGAACTGAGACCTGGACTTGACTGAACTTGACTGCTGTGACACTTCACTGCCTAAAGCGTTGACATGACACTTTGGTGTAAACATATGTGATAAAACAGACACCCAGACCTACAATAAATAAGATCCAACTTGACGCTATAAACTGGAATTATCCATCAATTCTATTTTTATTTTTGTCCTGAAGGATTGCACACTTTTCTTGAGGCTTGCACCTACAGACTTGAGACTTGACTTTGATTTGCCTCAAAACACTTCAGATCACAGAAAAGAAAACGTTCTCAGACAGAGCGAGGAGAAAAAGCATATTAAAGGTCTCTGTTTCGACGGTCATTGTCATTGTTTCGGTGTTTTAAACCATTAAACCTTTTGTCTTTGTGTTGTGACTGAGGAGTGTTTTCTTTTTTGTGACCTGTTTTTTCAACTTCAAGAGCACCTTAAAGGGAAATTAAAGGGGTATTTTTAAACCCGGGCCCTATTTTTTTGGCTGCAATGGCTGCAACGTAAGAAGAAAGACCGTGAAAAGTACGTCCACTAAATGTGCCTGACAACATTACATAGATAGACCATAGAAACACTGTTGGCTTTCTGCAACAAGTCACCTCTCGTGAGATTTCAGAGCGAGACTTCCATTTCTGGAAAAATAGGGCCGAGGTTTAAAAATACCAGAATTTCCCTTTAAGGAGCACTCGGCCTCTGCATCATTTCTGTTGCTCTGGTATTAGCATCAGAATTAAAACCTGCTTGTTGTACAAAATCACAATCACAAATTGTTGTTTTTTTCATTTATTTTCATGTACGGGTTAAACAATCAGGATAAAACATGTTTGTTGTGTCTGATAGGCATATTTTTTTTTAACTTGGACGGAGCCAGGCTAGCTGTTTCCCTCTGCTTCCAGTCTTTATGCTAAGCTATGCTAACCACGGCCTGACTCGAGCTTTGTACTCAAGTGATATCAATCTCCTCATCTCGACCTTCGGTAAGAAATCGAACAAGTTAAACCATTCATCTAAGTTAAACCTGCGTACTGTTTACACAAAGTGTCGCGCTTATCTGTTGTTGTGCTGCAGTTGTTGAGGAACAGAATATCAAGCCTGTGTGGAGTGTGTTTGTGTGTGAGTTAAGAGAGGCAGAGAGAGAGAGAGAGAGAGAGAGAGAGAGTCTTGAAGCAAACAACGGTCGGCCTTGTTGGGGTCGGTCAGTTACAACATGCAGCGAAACTTAGGCTTCATTCATGGTGGGGCGCGAACTGCCTTTTTGGAAGAAATGCTCACTGTATTTCCTTTCAGGGAGTTCAATATATTTTGGTGACCTGCATCCGTTTTTTTTTTTCTCTCTCTCTCTCTTTCTCTCAAAGAACAAACAACCCAATGTCATCGTCGAAAAGGTCAAGTGACAAAGTGTTTCCAGTCTCTCCCTGCCCAACACAACTGATAAAACACAGAAATGTAAGAACCTAAAACTCTGAAAAATGACTCAAAAGTTGAATGTAAGATTGTGAATGGAGCCTTTTTTTTTATTTTTTATTTTTTTACCTCTGCCATGAATAAAATACTTTAACTACAATTGAATTCTGTGGAGTTTTACTACTTAATTGACTAACTAACTGACGAGATGAAATGTAAAACTATGATTTTGGCATCACTCAGACGGCTGAGAGGCTGTACGTTTTCCAGCTAAGCACCACAGCAGCTGATTCCACTGATGATGCCTTCCCTGATGAGTTCGTCGGCTCTGTTTCAGTCCAGAGAGACCAAATGAGACGAGGCAGCCGGACAAGGATATTTAACCCTAGAAAGATATGCAGATGAGGTGGTAGTGGGTTTTTTTCTTCCTCTCAGGCTGCATATAGCCCTAACAACATCCAGCAATAACATATGACAGCTTCTGTGCTGCCTGAGAGGCAAAGAAAAGTTAATAAATACCTCTGCTGTTTACTATTACATCCATGAAAAGTGTTTAAGTTTATTCTTGACTTTGAGAACGATAGTTTGACAAAGTGATCCCAACACGAGGTTGGTTTTTATATGTTTAAGTTTATTTATGTAGTTTTCAACTGAGCAAATGAAGCTGATGAAGACTGCGAGCGCTGAAAAAAAAAAAGTTAATTGCTAAGATTATTTTGTCAAACTTTGTGTTATTTGTAATTCTTCTGACGATCAATCAATAAATCATGAAATTAATGTGTCAACAGTGCAACAAATAAATAAAAAGATGAGCATATTATGATGTCAATTTAGTGACCATATTGTAAACAACCACCTGTAGATGTTTGGCCAATCATTAGGCCAACAGTCTGACACTAACACAAGGATTTCAATTATAAATACTATATATATATATATATAACATATATAGGTTGAAAATACATGAAGGCGGTACAAACCCTACAATTCCTGTCACCGATGACAAACAACAGAGGAAGCAGCGTTTCAGATTAAATCCTCCGACCTCCAACAACAACACTTCATCACAAGATGAGTGCTGGACGGTTTCTCTGATGCGCATGGTGTAATTTCCAGTCATACGGGCAGTTTTACTGCAGCCCCCAGATTCTTACACAATGCAAAAACATTTGAGTCAGGCAATGAAAACTAAAGTGTTGCAATACCCCGGGAATGCTAAACACACAAATCTGCTTTTGTGTCCCGCAAACGGCCGCAATCACATCTCTTCACTCTCATAATTTGAATCAGTATTTCTCTGTAAGGGACACAGTGGATGTAGTATCACAACAAGCAACAAGAATCTTAAGTATTTGGCTCTTGCAAGCACGCAGACTGTACGGAAAGAAGAGAAAGAGATGCTCATGAGCCTCTTCCAGCTGCCATGTGACTTTTGGAAAGCAGCTGGATGAATCACAGCGAGTCGGGGAGAGAGAGAGAGAGAGAGAGAGAGAGAGAACACAACCAAGCGTTTCTCGATTCAAAATATTGCTCAATGCTTCCAAGGTCTTTTCCACCCTCCCTCCAGATCCTTGGCTCGGGCCGCTGTCGCTAATTATCACCAGGTTTCAAAATGGAAAGAAATCATCAGACGCATTCAGGGTTCATGCTTCTGAAGACGCGAGGCAACGTGGAGAATACCTTCCCAATCTGCTGGTTCATCGTGCAAATAGGGGAAAGGTAGAGGTATCAGACGGCCCGTGATTAAAGAACTATTATTAAAGAATGATTTACTTTGTTGATGACGCACGAGGGATTTACGCTGCATTGATTCTGAGCGTTGAGACTCTGCTGAAGACTTCAAAGCGTCTGTGGTTTCAGAGGATAGTGAGTGTTCCCACTCACCTCTGACATGGCAAACAAATTACTTCTGTTCACGACACATTAAAGGAACCATCCTCACCGACAACACCTGATAACCTTTAATGTGTTTTAAATGACTAAAGGTAAATTGCTTTCCCTGTCGCTGAACACACCTCTCACATCCACATACTGTAATTTAAAACACGCGCCTCACGTCCACACAGTAGAAATCAGATGGTGATGTAGCTTTTTTTTTTTAAATGTGTTTTTATGACTTTGTCGAGCTCAATCATGTTTGAAGTGGGAAAGAGTGTTTTCCTTGTGTCTGGGAGCAGGTACCTGTGCAAGGAAGTCAAATTAAAACACTACTGAGTGTGAAATAAGAAAAGCCATTAGCCTCTTCTGAGGATTAATTCGCTGTTATCACAAGACGCTCTTTTTCTTTTTCTTTTTTGCTTGCAGTGTTGAGCTTTGTGCTGAAAGTACACCAACTGTTGCCAAATGAGGACAAAATATATAAGATCTCAGCATCGTCACATACACCGGGGCGCTATATCTTTAAAACTCAAGATATCAAACAAACCCTGAAAATAGCTGCAAAGCTCATCTGCTGCTGACGGTGTGATATAGTTAACAGTGCTGAAGTTCATCGGGGCACAAATAAACCAAAACAAACAACAGCAAACAGCTGGCAAACTGGCCGCACACCAACGACCGGCAGACTACATGCAGCCTTCATCCTCTGTGTGAGGAAGAATCACAAACCTGAAGAACATGAAGACGAATCCGAGCAGCTCTGTGATTAAATAACGCTAACGTTAGGCAACAAACTGATCTTTAGACAGAAAATTGTGGGTTGTCCTCAGTTGGATACCTCACACTGGGCTGACCAATCAAATGTTGTACTTTGCTGCATTTCACGTCGCATCCGTTGCAAAGTATGGTAACGTTAGCATTATTGTACCTCGGTATAGTTCAATAAAGGTTGCATCTACAGTAATAAATCACTGATTTAAGGCACCACCCGGCGAGCACGCTAAGTGACCCAAATCAAACACACCCCCGTGGTGCATTGGACTGGCCAACTATGACTTTGGTATCTACAATAAGTCCCACATGACATGAACTAACGTACTGAGTAAACTCAAACAATCTGTTTCCACTGAGCAGCTCCACTTGGAGGTGACATGCGCTGTTTGAATGCGATTTAGAAAGCGAGACGAGCGTTTATCCTTTCTGCAGATTGTGCCACTCGGTCTCAGGAACATGCCTGCTGACCCTCACAGGCTCACTTAATCACTTGGCTTTTATCTTCATTGCAGCCATCCTCTATCTTGTGACTTGTCTTGAGGTTACAACCCTCAGTACCATCTCTTATAACAGCCGGCAAGTGACAAGATGTTCCCTCTCTGGCACAGGCTCCTGGCAGATATAAAAGCCTTCTCAGAAAGAAAGAAAGAAAGAAAGAAAGCACAACCTCCGCCTGCTTCACCTGGAAGCAGATGGTCAAACGGCATTCATCTTTCACTGACATCCCTGGTTTGATGCAGACCTCGGGAAGCTGTTGTGGAGCTTTTTTTTGCGTCTGGAAATCAAAGGAATCCTGATCCGGGGGAGGAAGACTGACTTTGCTGATCCTCTCACAAAAGGGTACAGTATCTGCGTTCGAAGTCATGCAGGAAAAAAAAAGAAAGGAAGGCGGCGTCGGTTCAACCTCCACATATAAAAGCATAAAAGAGAGAGCCAAGCACATGGGCACCTTGCAGAAACCTTTTCTTCCAGGCGAGGTTTGCTGAGCACACATGCACACGTTTAGCGGCGCCCTACTTTGCTGCTCACCCTATTCAGTGAGCAGCTTAAGTCATTCAGTTCTCTCTGCCCAGACTAACCACGATTCAAGGGGAACCTAACTATGATATATAAAGTATTTACCTGACCCGAGCCTCAAAATCGATGTCTTAACAGCTGCGACGGGCCAGTGAAATCTGTTCTGCATGCATTTTCTAACCCGCCTCCGGACTGTGCCGTGATGTCGGTCTAACTGGGGGAAAATAGGAAGCTTTTACATTTAATCAGCACTTAACAGTACTGAGATTTGTGTCTGCTTCAGCTGCACTTGAGTTGTCTGCTGTAATAGCGAATAGCCTAATAATTACAGCAGTAAGCGACTTGGCGGCGGTGAAAGCTTCTTACTCCAACTTCTATTGCTTCTATTGCCAATTACACTCACTGTGACTTCAGTTTACTCACTTAGCCCATCCCTGCTGGATCACATTTTCAAGCAAATTCTAGCAGGATTATAAACTACAGACTATTCTCTTTTGCTTTTTTTTTTTTGTCTCTTCCTCCCTTGAATGTTTTTCATTCCTGCCAGATCCCCAAATTCCTGCACACTCAGCCAGCCCCCACTGCTTAACACATCTGTGTGACAAATATAAATCTCCGTTTTCCTTTTAACGTAAGGATCTCTTTCCCTCTCTGAGTTCTTTTCGTCTTGGTCTGTCTCTCTCGGAGCTCGGCTTATTTTCCCGAACTCCTTCATGTCGTGAAAGACATCGATACGCCCTCAGACGCGAGGTCTTTCACTAGTGTCTCTCTCTATTTTCACTACCATGTGAAAATAAAACCTAATATTCAAGTGCTGCAGTGGGTGAATCCCTCACCTGGGCGTCAGGCCAGATAACAGGAGATCAGATCTCAGGGGCGCATTGAGGAGTCCACACATTTGCCCCCACTCTAATTCTCATCTCCCCGGGATCACACACACCCATCTGTCAACATGATTGACTCTATGTGTGTGTGTGTGTGTGTGTGTGTGTGGGGGGGGGGGGGGGTATAAGAGATTGAAAAATATACACTCGCCTGTACATTATGTTCACGAGACATTGTGGGATTGTTTTGACTTTAAGGGTGCTCCAGGTAACATTTTAAACTATCAATTAGTTGCCCGACCAACCATTTTAATAATCAATCAATCGTTTCAATCAAGAAAAAATGACGACATGACCCATAAACCTTCTTCCTCCCTGTTGCAAACACATCACAAATCTCACTTTTTATGTCCTGTTATGTTCGCTTGTACAGAAATGCCGAAGATGTAATTAAGGTAATTTAGAAACAGTGTCTCCATTACATTATTTGTCCGCCAGAGAGTTTATTTTTCAACAGTAAAAAATATCCCGCACTGTGCACACAATATCTTGGACACCGCTTAATAACCAACTTTAAATATTATATAGAAAAATATGTTTATGTTAAAAAAAATGAATATTGGCAGATATATTATCAGATTTAAAAATAGTAAAATATCCATATTGGCAAAATGTTTTAATTTGAAATACGGACATGTTAGTCCTACAGTGCCAAACTGTTGGTAAAACTTTTGTCTATGCTGTGAAGCTGTAATGAAAATAATAATACTATACCACTCCACCTGTTCATCTTCACAAAGCCCACTCAAAGTACAATATATCCACAGATCTGCCCCCATTTTCTAAAGTTTTGAGCCATACGCCCTACCGTAAAATAGAGCTATATAACAAAAAGATGCAAAAAGGATGTAATGTAATTCTTGTCATGTCACATACTGTAGCTGTCTTGCTATATAAGGATTTATGGAAGAGGGAAAATAATAACAACAACAACTCTCAAACTTTTCCTGATGAACGAGATGTGTTTTTATTACTATTGTCAATGAGACCTTCTGTAGATACGTGGCAATAGTAACAATAAAGTCTGCTCCCCAGGCTGGAAGCCTTCAGAGAAATAGTTTGATCTATTGCAGCTTTTCCAAACACATTCATTCACGGGAAATTACTGGAGCTTCCCCGGAGAAACAACGACACGCGGCAGAAACCTGGATGACCTGGATCTTCCTTTATGCCTTTACCTGGTATAGATATTAAGAGTGTTTTCACATGTGTGTTCACCCCGGAGACTTCTTCTCTTCCGCCGAGGAGGAGGACCGAAGGCGGCGGAGCGTCGCTGTCCAGGCAGACATGTCACCAACACAATCAGTCGCGTTCACTTCGTGATTCCAGACACGTTTTCCTTTTGTTTGCCGTTTTTGCTCTCTCGTCTTCTGTTTGCGTGCTGGGAGGCCTTTGAGTTTGATCGGGATGGATACAGGACGTTATCTCGGAGTCCTCACCGACAGGAAGCCATTTTGCAATTGATGTAGAAACACTGACTTAATTTGGTTCACATGGTCTTCATGAGCAGATGGAGTTTGCCCCTGTTGTCATGTTGTTTTAAAGCATTTTAAAGACACTCGTACATGTTTGGCTTCATCCACTCACATTCAGAGGTGGTACACATATTTTTCGTTACCTCGCCTGAGATTTGTCACTTTGGAAGATATTTTTAGGAATCCAGTGGTCTTTATCTGTACATCCTGCCAATACCTCATTCAGCAAGACTTCTCATAAAAAAAACATGATTATACCAAAATATAATAGTAGTAGTTTGATTATTAAGGCTCAGTATATACCATCAACGTGTTCCTTGTATATCTGGAACAGTGACACATTCCTGCACATATATTTACCCCGTGTTAAAAAACCTGTTGACATACAGGCAAAAAACTCAACAGTTACTTTAAACCTTAATGTCATTTACTTCCTTAATATTTCCATAGTGTGTGGGATCTACTGCAGTCTAAATTTTACATGATAATATCAAGTACGCACCATTAAATCGAAGTGTATCGTTTGTCTACTTAAATAACTGAGTGCCAAGTGAGAAGATTTATGGCAAATTTCTTAACATGGACAACATTGAGTCCTTTTCATATAAAAACCTCTTCTATGAACAAAACCGTTGATCCAGCGGAGCTCTGTAAAGAAACACTGCTCTGGATGATTATTAGCACCTTTCCATGTGTAATCCTCTGGCTTTTGTTTGCTTTCTTTGGCATCTCATATCACAGAAATTTGTTTTACAGGAAAACAGAAAATGCTCACGGCTGTTTTACTTGCAGGAGTGTCCGCAGAATCCCGTTTCTACAAACTGAATTGTTAAGACTGAGAAAATTGAGCAAAGACGTTGAGAATTATTTATTCAGAATCTTGTTCCACAAACGGCGGGATAATCTTTTCTTATAGGGTGAAGCCGCAACAGGCTCAGTTCCCACAGTTGAGGTGACCTTAACAAAAGTTGAGAACAGTCCCTCACCATGAAGCTGGGAGCGAAAGTCGACCCTGATCAAAAACCATGCTGGAAAATACGCTACCTGGCCAAAAGTGTGTGGAGCCCACAGTCTTGTAGACATCTCTCCTGTCTTTGTCGTGCACAAAGCCACGGAGAAACGATTTTCCCAGTTTGGTGTGAACAACCCCAGAGCCCTGACCCTAACCCCATCCAAGAGCTTTTGGGATGAAGTGGAACACCGACTGCCCATTGCATTAGAAAATCATGTTGAGGTTTTGTTCTATCAGGTACAACAGTGAGAACCCCCCCAGGATGGACAGATGATGATGATGATGATGTACTATAAGGAAGTTGAGACTGAAGGTTCATTCTTGACCTTGGAAACAAACAGTGGTTTACATCGGCATTGTTTGTCTTGAACTTGTTTTCAACGTTTAAGCCAACATGGATGAGACGTGCTCAGAACTGCAACTACCAGTGGACATTGTCGACATTGTCAATAATTAACAATAATAATAATAAACAGTAAAAGTCCATCGTTCACGTTAGAAAATCTACCAGGAATGTGTGCTTTCATACATTTGATTGGCCAGCGCAGCTTTAGCTTTTTTGGCACCCCCACTCTACCAACGCAGTGCTAACAGTTTGGCCCTTTCCTGTTTTCGAGGTGGGCCGCGTCGACACAGTGCTAACGTCCGTCTGAACACAACCTCACTAATGCTCTTGTCCCTGCAGCCAGGTTCCACAGCATTTTATCACAGATCACATACTTGGTTCAAGTGTCTACATTATTTTGGTCATCAACTTTACTCTCTGATTAAAACTCTTAAAATAACCTTTGACATTCTTCCTCACCGGGAAGCCAGTTGCCGCTGAGGTGCAACTTCCTCAGCATCTTTGTTTTCACATCTCCCGGCGGCTCTTAATATGATCCTGAGGCCGAAAAAAGAGGTGCTGAAACAAACACAACGTCTTACCACAGATAGTAAGGAAGCAGCATCAACACTTCCCAGCTTCGCCTCACCCTCTCTGTTCCTGTGAAACCTGCTTATAGTGGATGTTGTGATGCTCATCTATCACTCACCCCATCCCTGCTGGATCACATTTTCAGGAAAATTCTAGCAGGATTATAAACAACAGACTATTCTCTTTTTTTTTTGTCTCTTACTCCCTTGAATGTTTTTCATTCCTGCAGAAATGCCAGCACTCATGGCTCATGGCATAAGCTCACAGAAATTATGCAATATCATTAAATGTAAACATATCAAAAGGCTGCATGCCATCAGCTCCCAGTGAGGCAAACAGACAGTGCTGCCTTGTCCACAGTATGATCAATACTAAAGAACTCAGTAAAAATGTGTTTACTAAACCCCTTCAGATGTGAAATCCATTGAAGTGTTCAATTCTTTAAAGTGAGATACTTGAAATGCCATGAAAATGGCTGCACGTGGGTCCGAGGAGAATCGTGGGCTTTAAGGGATTAGACACACAAATGTCAGGAAAACTGTTACATGAAATACTTTTTTATAAAACTGCCCTTAATGCCTACAAAATAACACCTGAAAGCTGCCGAGTACACCTGTTTTGGCAATTTCACCCGCTGAGCAGCTCCTCAAATGGAGGACGTGCTCAGAGACATCACAGTATAGCGCTTGTTAAGAGAAGGGAGGAATTACTCATCCACTGCCGTCACCCGCAGTGAGTCTGGAAAATCCATCTTACAATCCTCTAGTCACAGGACATGACAGAGACTTGATTGGTTCAAGATATGAAATCCAATCATCACCAAAATATCACAAGAGGGGAGCACGGCCAAGAATCAGAGAGTGGTGATGGCTCTGCTGTACAGTGCAAATAATCTTCCACAGCACCTGCCAGGACCGATGTTAACCCTTTATTAGTCAAGATACGAAGGTGCAATTGTTCTTTTCTTGTTTGTCTTGTGTAATACGGTAGCAGCAGCAGGTTGCCTTGAAATGTTGAGAGAGTATTGAGCATGTCTGCATGCTGTTTCTCCGATGCTGGTCAAATACTGAAACCCTGCTCCACAAAGACATTTCCCCAGAATCACAAGTGCGGACAGGTAGGACTGTACTTCAAATAAAAATTGCTATTCGATGTCACATTTCCAAAACAACATCTAAAAACGCAGAAAAACAGACAAGAAACCCTGTTATGGCACTGCTGTCTACCACTCTCCTGCCAGCTCTGGCTCCGCCACAATTCATGATGTCAATGCACGCAGAGCAGCCAAGTCAGTAATAGAAATATTTTCCTCATTGTAAACTCACATCTAAACTACCTCAATTTTCCATAACACAGACACAGTGGAATCTCCTTTTTAGTTATTTATTGCAATTGGTTACAAAATATTTAGACGTAAAAAGGATTATTTCAGAGAAATTCAATTTTTTACATCAGTTTGACATGGGGATTTAAATACAATGATATCCATGAGCCCCAGGAGCCACTGCTGTGGTGAAGCAGCCAGCCGGAGGCACAAATCTTTTCAGAATGCAACGTCATTGCAATCCGCATCAAAACACTGCGACAGCGTCGCTGAATCCATCCAGAATTGACCCAGAATCCGAAAGCAAATTAATTTAAATGAACTGTTGTTGCATGTATTGCCAAAGTAACGCAATGCCTCTTGGGAGCTGTAGTTCTCCTAATGCTTAATATTCGCAGTCATGCGCTGTTATGTGTAACATAACCACTCATGATGACTTGAACTCCACACCTCTGTGTGGCCCCTACTCCAAACAACAGCGTTGTAAACAACACAGAATGATAAACACATGTTTCTCATGGCTCGTGGTGGCTGAATCCAACAGATCCTGAATCCTGGCAACAGTTAATAGCTGTGAAAAGATTGAATTAAAGTTTACCGCGGCATCTGATGTCAAGTCAGTTTTATTTATACAGCCCACATGTGGGATTTACAATCCGTACAGCATGCAACACCCTCTGTCCTTTGACCCTCGATCCGAATGACTGCTTAATGTCACACATATGTCACCTGCGCTCCATTTAAGCAGGTTTCCCCGCCCTTGTTGCTATGTAACAAGCGAAAGGCAGTCACGGTTAAATGGAGCGCAGCGACAGTATCAAGAAATGGGTCCTCCATCTCCCCTATCTCAACATGAACGCGATGCAACATCTGTAAAGAGTGGCATCAATCAATTACAACTTGGAAATACAGTTTTAAACACGCAGTGTGAGATTGTCTGAATGCATCGTACAGGTTTATTATCATTATTAAGTATCATTCAGGAAATGACATCTGTAATATAAGACAGATTCGTGCCACATAGAAAAGAGTTTTTAGTTTGAACAAATACCAACAAGCTGTTTTTCAGTAAGATGCTTCATTTGTGCAAGAGGAACACATGTAACCTAAGCAGTACATTATACCTGTGCTAACCAGCTAATGGCTGTAAACACACGACAGGTGTTGCGTGGAATTGATTTTCTGAGAAAACGTTGCCGCAGTAGAACACAAATCTGCTGAGAGTGGACCCGGACGTTCCCCCTGATAGCGTATCGTATTGTAGGTCTCAACAGAACCGATGCAGTAATTGTAATTATTCTTTATGGATCACATCAGGGCACGAGCATGTTGTTTACCGCTGTACAACACATGTTTACCACGCCCCGGCTCTTCACGCCTGTGGTGCTTCTGTGGTGCTTCAATTTCAAGGACACGAGAGAAGGAAAAGGGGTGAAAGCACGGAGTCCAGCTTTCTCTAAATGTGCATGAAGGAATAAGATGAAACATGTTGAGCTTCATGCTGAATCTTTATTTCTTCTGCATCAATAATTCAAACAGAAAGCATTCTTAGAGCACAAGATTTCTGCCTGCTGCTTGTGACAGCTTTGTTGTGTTTATTTCCACCAGGATTTTGTTCATTCCTCCCAGTTGGGATCCTGTTGTCTCCTGTTGATCTGAGCTTGTATCCCCAGTGAAATGATCATATACATCCCACCGAGCCGCCAATTTACATTTAAATGAGCGTGACATGTCAAACGTTGTTACAGACCGTAAGCAAGACGATGTAATCATATATCTGCCTTCTACTAGCGAGGGATGGGAGGACGACCTGAAGAAGTGGCCTCAGATAGTGTACAGTAGATCTGAAAAGGTTTATCAGTACTTCCACAGAACTAAAATAGGGCATGTTTTGTTGTTTCAAAGCAGACATAAAGCCAAGTCAGAGCCTCAAAGTCCCACAACACCACATCACTTAGCTAACACAAAGTCAACTTAAGCCCCGTTCGGACAGGATTAACATTACAGGGAGAGGTGGGGAGTGAAATATTCACCGTGCTCCTCTGTAATTTATCTTATTGTTCCGACCAGCATTTTAACCACAGGGAAATTACAGGATATGGTCTGTAATAGACATGGGTATTCAGCCGGACGAAGCCAAAAGCCTCGCCAGGTTTCCCAAATCTTAACTCGGAGACATGATGCACATGTTTAGATTCAGTGTCACTTAGACTTCCCGAGTGTAATGTCCATGGCGAATAAACATCAATTAAATTAAAAAAAGAATCATCTCTTCTTCATAACTCCAGAACTAGCCTGAGAATCATCAAGTTTTTAAAGTTTTCTTCAGTATCAAAGTAATAAAGTGATAGTCGTCCGTAAATCCAAGGGTGCATTGCAAACAGGAACTGCTAGTAGCTCATTCGGCATACTTTTAATGGTGCCAATTAGCCAAAATGTAAATAAATATAGGTTAAAAAAAGTTGTAGCTCACAGCTAACTCAGTGACTCCTTGGCAACATTATGCTTCCTGTTTACATCCACCAAATTATAGATAAACTCGGCATCAAAGTAAAGAGACAGTGTGGACAGCAGCAGCTAACGCTAGCTGGTTAATTCAGAGTTGCCTCGAATATCTATGGAGAAAAACACACAACGCCAACAGAAGCTAGCTAACACTGCTAACACTGGCGCTTCACTAAGCTGATCTAGCTAGTAAGCTGGCTGGGTAGATAGCATTAGCAGCTTTGTTAAGCTAATGCAGAAGTTTAGTGTTTTTATTTACAGGAGCGTTCTCTACTTTGTTGATTCAGAATAACTTATAGCATCGTTGTTGCTGGAGCTAACTGGAGCTAACTGGCTAAATTTGGTAGCAGCTGTTGAGCCTGCTAGCTGAAGAGAGGGAGGGGGTAGCACAACTGTCAAGAAAGAAAAATTGCATCCAATAATATTTTCTTATTATGAAAATGATTTATATTATCATCATTTATCTCTTTTTATTTACTCAATATTGAACACTTCCATACATACGAGTGCTGACAGCTGCCCCTTAAAGTTTGAGCCTTAGTAGCTATAAACAATGCTTTTTTCTCCAATCTCCATTCATGCATTCAGATGCTCCTTAATGTAACAAATAAATAATATATGATTACAACTACTGCCAGCAATGACCCAAACGTCACTTTGGGATTGCTCCAAACTGCCAGGCAAATAAATATTCATATAGCAACTTTCACAGCTTGTGTGCCAGCCTGTGGAGGGAAAAAAAAGAAACTAAAATGTAGTTTTGGAATTATAATTATGCTGATTGCTTAAGCACTCTTTGCTCTTTCTTTAGGTCGACTATTTCACAGCTGAAATGGCGTCAGAGAAAATGGTTTCTGGAACAGCAATCAGGGCAAATGCCTCCACTGGCAGACGATTTTATCTAGAAATGTCTAAGACAAGTGACGAGTTCAGATACAAATACAAGCATAATACTACCATGCATCCATTAAGACAGCATGCATAAGCACATCATGCACATGTCCAAAACCAGTATTTCAGCCAAAGTTTACACCACAGCCAAATCCAGACGGAGCACGACTCAAGTACATTCACCAACTGATTGTGACTCTAAGCGGAAGGTTTATTACATATTTGGTCTCACTGGGAAAACACTTTATATTGTGTGTCGTTGAAATGTTTTCACATTCAAATTGAAGAAAAGCAATAATGTGAGACCTTATAATAGAAATAGATTTCCATTTCTACTTCTCTCCTTACAGCCAAATGATAACACGTAAAAGGTGACTCATGGAAGCCCTATTTGTTGTTCATCAACACAAAGTGATTCACAGGAAGAAGTCTTTTCTGGGCACAGATCTCCTTCACATTGCATGTGACGCATTACATGTTTCCGTCAGCAGCAACAGTTGACATTTGTTTGGTATAAATAGAGGGCAAGCTGGGTATTTAGAGCAAGCAGTGACAGCTGTCAGCATTAATAATAGTAGTAGAAGTGAAAGCGGAAATTATTTCCGAGCTTTTAACGGCATCTCACAAGGTCTTCACTGGCAAATGGAACTGGGCCAGTTTTCATATGTGACTGAAAGCTAATACCTTTGAGTTGAGGATTTTTGTCACACATACTGTCCCAAAGTCAGTTTAAGCATGACCTTACTCTTAGACATGAGTAGTAATTGTACTTGTAGCAGTAGTAGTAGTAAAAGCAGTTGTAGAAGTAGTAGCATCACTAGCCCTGGATTGCCCTGTAATAAACATGCTACTCACAGTAGCATTGGTATTACTTACAAGAAGCACTCATTGTAGTAGAAGTAGGAACTGCAGGAGTTGCTTTATTATCAACACTTGCAATCCCAGCCTGTGTGATTGCATCCCGTATTTACTTTCACTTCCATATTTGGCCTGACGTTGTGTTCATGTTAGCTGATTTCTGTTTGGGAGGGGGTTATTTTGTTTTGCCCTAAGCAGTCGGTGGCTAGTGACATATCCGCCCCATTGACGTCATTTTCAGCTGACAGAGAAGCTGCGATAGTGGTCGGAGCTTTTAATGTTTTTCATAACAAATATATAGACTGGTTTAACAGTCATTTCTGCAAGTGTGTCTGCGTCAATCTCGTCTCAAAAATGTCCTGTCCAGGAAGATGCTAATCTCACCTACAGAGCCGTCAACACCAAATCTGAATCGATGAGGAATTGCGGGCAGTATTTCATAGGTCTGGGACCAGGCTAAGGTCCAAAAAACCACCCGCTTTTCATAAAAAGCCTACCAGCTTTTTATTATCTAAATCCCGACATCAACATGCTTCGTTACATTAGAAGTTTGTAGTGGGTAGTTGTAGATGCAGCAGAAACTTGTCTGGCTTGAGAGACTGTCGGCCAGTCAGGTTTTTATTTCCTATGAGGGTGGAAGAAGAGGAGCGCTTGTTGTTGTGCGGCCCATACGGGCGGAGGCACGCCTTTCAGTCAGGTTTATGTGGCTCCACCCGCCCTCCGGGGATTTATTATAATGAAGTGCAAGTCCTTGTGTGATGCGTGAACTGGGCAGCAGGACCTTCAGCAGGTTTTTGTTTATTTACTTTTTTTTGGGGGGGGGGGGGTGATATACAAAAACAAGCTTTGTGGTTGTAAAGGCATATCGTCAAGTGATTTTTGAACAAGAAAACACAGGTCGCTGCGTTGAAGTAAGCATTGATCGATTAAACCCTAAATATAACTCCTCACTTGCTCTGCAAGATTAAACCAAAACAGAAAGTCCCATCATAAAGTATAAAAAGTAGTGTCATCATAGTCATAGAAATAGCAGCAGGTAGAAGTACTAGCAGTACTACTGCAGCAACATCCTCTGGCCTGCTATCTGCCCCAGTAGCAGTACACATCGTGGCTGTGCGTCCTACCTTGCAGCTGGTAGTCTACAGAGATGTCGGAGGTGGCCTGCAGCAGAGCCGACCTGCGGTACACCACGTGGACCCTGCCCTGGTCCTCCAGCTCCTGAGTGCCTCTCTCCAGCGGCTCGATGAAGTACTCGTCTGAGTCAGTGCGGATCATCCCGGCCTGCAAGACAATGGCAGGTCAGTGAGTGTGCAGCTACTCGTACAGCATGTGTACCTGCTTCTGTACTGAGAGGAAAGACTACGCATGAACACATCTGGAAACAAACTACCTGACTAGCATTAAGGCTCTGACATTGCCAAGAAGAGGTGTTATTAGACCTCTTAATGCCCTATCAACCATGATCTATTAATCACCAACAATTATGCTAATAAGGTCACAAATCAATCAGGATAATTATTGCGTTAAGCTGCAATAGTATGTTCAAGAAAATCTGCAAAATCCAATGAGACGTGTACTTTATGTGGGAACCTCTGGTGACATTAAATCTCTTTAATTTATTTGACTTATGACTCACACAGACAGTCAGACGACAACATAATAACTCCATAATGTCCTACCTAACAATGTCCTGGTAACAAACGGATGCATAAAACACGTGAGAATGAAAGACAGATGTGCTAATGTTTTATTCAGTAATTTATTCAAGAGAGAATGCTTCAAAGTGCTAATTGCCTGCTTAAATGTTTTTTTCCGTGTGACACTGCGGGACGATGTTTTGATTCTTTCCCTACAACTTACAATCTGTTTGCAATTATCAGCTGGTTACCCGACAGCTGCAGGTGGTGATCAGAAAGCTCCACATTGTTAGTGACACATTGGAACGAAATTGCTTTGTGATCGCTACCTGCCGCCTTCAGATTTCCTGCAATAAGAAGCCAGTCATGCCTGCAGTTTAGGGCGGATATAAAGGGTCACACGGTCCAGATAAAACTAATGTAACAACTCATCAAATCCAAACAATTTCTGCACAGCAGGTGTGACACGGGTGAAGGTTGGGTGAAGCTGCATCAAACACACATGTTAGCGTGATAAGCTGCACTTTGCTCAACCATCTATAGGCATTCTCTGTAATTACTGAGCCTTTTCCCTACATACATATTACAAATGTGCCCTTCAGAACTGTCAGAAATGCAATTCAGTACGCTAATAAGGCCTCAGCCTTGAGTGATGTTTTGATTCATTGAAGACAAATGGAAAATTCAGGTATGCACGACCTGCTCATCGGGGGGTGCGCAGGACTCAAAATATGTGTCACTTTGCTGCGAACACTAACGGCATCCACAGAGAGACGAGGAACACTTAACGATTTGATGTTTAACAATCACGTTCATCCATTAGAGAGTAGCCTTTGGCAGAAAGAAATGCTGTTACTGTGCACCTGTAGGCAGACAGAGCCACCTCTCACAGAGCTCCAGAGGAATTTGTTCCAGCTCCCGGGTCGGTCGGTCCAGCTCCACTGCTGCACCTCGCGGGCCTTACCTCTCTCTGGCCTCTTCACTAACGCTCTGCTGGGCTGTGCACATATGGTGCTTTGCAAGCAACACGCACACTGAACTCATTCCCAACTCCCATAGTCCCCAATCAACCGAGCACTCCCCGCCTCCTATTTACACGCACTGCTGGCTGGACTCCAATTTATTCAAGTTCACATGTAACTTTAATACTGCGCGGGCGAGTCTCCCCGCTGCCGTTAATAAACACATTAACATTAATATTCATTTCCGAGGTGGGCTGCACATAGATGAACAGTCTGCCAGTAAAATTAAATTAAAAGGTTCGGCATCCAAGTGACATCCTAATGTCAGCGTTTCGGCATACCAAAGAATGAGTCCGGCCACTTCCTGGCATCACAATGAAGCCATGATGCTGCGTTAGTCTGATTTGTGAGTTTGTGAGCAGTTTGAGAGGACCTGGTTTCTTCTGGCAACAGAACCAGGTTCACTCACCTCACCTTTCTCATTATGGGTGCTGATATGAGGAGCTAGAAACCTACAATGCAATAAATATGTTGAAAACTCATCTATCTCTATCTGCTTGGGACTAAAATGATGTGAAAATGTACTTAATTTACTTGCGACTGAATCATCAAACCACGGCTTCAACATTAACATGATAAAAATGACTTGCTGAGCGCTGGATGCACCTGTTTAAACGCACCCTGTTGAGTTTCCTTGTGAGCAAACACAGTTATGTTTACATTCAGCGTGGGTCCTTGAGGTCCAACAAACATGTCGAATGCGTTTTCCTTCCTCATAAAACATCAGCAAAACAGATTTGTTTTTTAATACATTGCTAACTGCATTGTTTACATCTATGCTTCCATCAGCTGGCAGGCTTCTTCTTTGCCATCTTTTGCTGGTGCATTGCCACGAACTGAACAGAAAAGTGAACAAACTGAGGAACGTCAACGTCGGGACCTTTATCGTCGCGGGAGGACACTTTCACTTTCAACTGATAGACATGACAAAGGCCTAGAAAACGACTGATGACTCTACACCTTGTTTCACCTGATTGTATTATTTTTTATGTTTTATGGCTTGAACGCTCTACACATTTGCATTACCGCCCTCTATAGTTGGGAGGAATATGTATCAGGTCAAATGACGTCAATTTACAATTTATGTGGATTATTCACTTTTTATTAATAGGTTATCTATGCAGATCACTGATCCACAGTTAATAAAAATCCCAACCGAACAACAAACTGACTTTTTGTACAAAAAGAAAACGTAGAAACTGAAACACTGACAAACAGACTTAGTGTATAATGAAACTCACTGAAGAGAGGATACAGATACATACTGACAGATAATCTGAACTTCACAGCAAGATATTGTGTTCATATGCAAATACAATCTGGATTTGACAGGCAAAGGTTATCAGGACTTGATTGGATTTGGTACAGGAGATGAATATAGAACAAGAGCGATCCTGTGATCTTTGACACGTCCTCCTTATCAAAGAAAACAGCATCTCCTGCTGAGTGACGTGAATATGCTGCCGTCAGAAAGAGATAAAACGGTGTCAACGTCAGGCTAATTTGCATTTAAAAAAAATGTCACATAGCTGCCATAAAACTCTCAGCCAAAACCAAATTCAAGGTTGAAAAAGTTCATGTGAGGAAACGTTTTAAAAATTGCCTCGGCTTGTTAACTTAAACATATTTGCAGTAGGGATTTCCTCCTCTGTGTATTGTGTGCATTTATCTTACACCTGCAGGCGTCTGCCCACAAACACAGATTATAAACAATCTGTATGTCCGCATACATTGTCGGGCCGTCGTGCAGTTTGCGGAGCCACATACCCATTACCAGTTCCTCACATGCACTGGCATTCAGAGACGAGGTCCGGGGATTATCCAGCCTGAATTATTCCTGCCATTAACCACACAGTCAATTTGATTTTTCCTTTATTTACTCCGAGCTCATCTCCCCCTCAACTGACTCCCGGCTCGCAGCTACACAGATTCACCTTAAGACTGAAACGCTGACATCTCATATCGAGGCATATTTTGAATTAAACCGAAAGGATATTCGACGTGGCTCTCTCTTATTCACTGATTCCATGACCAAGAGTCAAGAAAGAAGAAAAGCTGAACGTCTCAGAAGTTAATGGGCTCCGATGCCAATAAAAACCTCGAGATCCGAGCCTTCAACCGGTCATGCTTCAATTTAGGATCACTTAAGCTGAAGCATTTCTCCCAGAATAAAATGAGATGCAGAACAAAGTCCAGGTTTGGATCTTGACTCTCACACACGTCATAAATGAGCGTGCAGGCCTATTAAAGCGCCTCTGCGGGTGAATTGGGATTCTAAAGGCTGTGCAAGCGAACTGACAGATGGATAATTGGACAGAAGTTGTGCTCCTGTCCAGTGTTGCTTAATTCTGAACATTTTATGAACTATCTGAGGAGCTGAAAATGCCACCTTCTTGTTAAGACGCGGCGGAGGTAAACAGCGAGTCCAGGCCCGACTTTAAGCGCCATGCACGGGGATACGTAATGAGACTGAGATCAAAGCCGCTCCACAGCGTGACACACAACTGGAGGCTGTTTGGACCATTTCAAACATTTTTCTGCAAGTAAGACAACTAACTACTCTGCATTTTCATTGAATGTTGCTGTTTCATGCAACTCTTGGGGAAGAAAACTGGGACAGCACAACTCTAATCAATTCAGTCAATACTGACTGTACATAGTTTTTAAACCTTTTTATCTAAGCTTGACTGTGATGGGAAAAAACCCAGAAGTATAGAAAAGAGAACAGCTCATTAAATCTCTACTGTGCATCATGTAAACCCATAAAAAAAAGAGGCATTATGCATTATGTGAATATCAAGCAGAAACATGCTCGCTGTGTCTTAACAAAGCAGAAATCCTCCCGCCTCACTGAGCGAGGCGTTTCAGAAATCTGTGCCGACCAAACGAAGTGCTGAGCTCTCGCCAATTTGAATGAAGACATAAGCAATTGGATACAGCTGTCCTGAAATTAATTTATCATCTATCCTTAAAGCAGAGACGTTGCATACAAAGGCATTACCCTCCTCTTCCTTGTTCTTTCCGATCGTCACTCTCCGACACACGGGGGAAGAAAAGAGCTCAGAAACACATTTCAGCTTCTTTTGAGCATTTTACCTCCTCCCAGGCCACGATGAGCTGAGGCTGGTTATGCATTCAGGTGAGGTAAAGAACCAATGTACCAATGTTGAGGCTGAAGGCATTAAATTGTGGTGAATAATATTCATTTCAAGTGCCGCTGTGAACTGGATTGATGGCTTTATTCTACGTTTATGTTAGTAAAGCTGCGTTTCACCACGTCTGATTAAAGTCTATCTTTCAGACGAACATCTGTTGTTAAATCCTCCATCAAATCAAAACAAACAGGTACTGAGCAGGCGTCTGTCTGCATTTGCCCACATTTTATCTCCAAAAATCAGTAACGCTGTCTCTTTTCATGTTACCTCAACGCATGAGGAAATAATGCTCATTACACACCAGAAAACATCATCCACAGATCATTACCACCGGTAGGCACAAGATAAAATACTTGATGTCCGTGTTTGCTGTCTGATAAGTCATCAAATTCTTGGCGGTACCAACGCTGCCCCTTGCGTTTTTCTTTTAGTTTAGTTTAAAAGAAATTTCCTTCAAAGAACGTCTCTTTTTTCCCTACAGCAGGAATGTGTCTTTGTGGCTGTTCAAACAGGTGAATATCGTTTCTTTTACATCCGAGCACGTCCCATTTCTTACAAAGGTTTCCTAAATTAACGTTAACGTTTCAGCTTTGTAGCTCGAAGAATCAGCGACGACTTTACAAGGCGAGTTCGCGAGGAAGAGACTCACGAGGGCCAGTGAAACAGTGCAGACACCATCTGATTATTATGTTACTGACGAGATGTGGCACATTTCTCAGGTCTGAAAGTAGTCCATAAGACGTGGAAGAGACGGGTGATGGAGAGGATCAGAGTGCAGCAGTCAAGACGAGGGTTTTCAGTTGTAGGAGTGTATTAACACAAAGCCGACATTTACATGATTTTAACCTCACTTTCTATTCATCTTCCCAGATTTTTCTCAAAAGCAGAGTCAGAGGTTTTGACTCGCAGTGGCTGAACAAATTTAACTTGCTCACACATAATGGGGAGGGCATGACACAAGTGGCCCACGGGGCTCCTGAAGGCTGCTTCAAAATAATACATGAATGCCTTAAGCTAAGGTGGCCCCACCGCACCAGCTACGAGCCCATTTTGATGGTTATCTCCACTTAATTACTGTCAAGGAGGACCGCCTAATTACTGCTCTGCCCCTCAGTCGGCGCCAGCACCAAATACACAAGCAGCCATCATCACTGATGAAATGTTGGAGATGATTAGACTTCACCATTAGATTTTGGACGACCAGCTGGTGGCAACCATTAATCCCCGGTGTTGATGAGACCACTGACGTCTCTGTCACCAAGCAACTGGGCCGTGTTGTGAGGTGAGATTGCTTTCCACAATGAAATCAAATGGATGCGTGTATTCAGATTAAAATCACGTGGCCTGAATATTGATAAAAATAAATTGACTCCACGACTATTTGAGTAGCTAACGTGGACTCAAGAACTGTTTTATTGAAATCTGTTCAGATCTTCGAGGTGACGGAGCCGTTTGTGACTGAGAACATTGAGGGCCGATTCCCAAACACTCTGCAGACAATGGGGATGCTGAGCTGAGGACACTAGCAGAGCAGTTCCCCAGACTGAGGGAGTCTGACCCGGTGTCTGAGTGGGACTCCTGCAGACTGGGAGTGAGAGGTCCTGATCTGAAGGTACTATATACCAGTTACATTAACTGCACCACCACCACCAGAGTCTATTGGTTTTAAAGACTAACTTTATCTTTGTTCTCCCTTTGCTCTACGTCAGACCAGATCCCTGAAGGAGGTGCTTCTGAGGCTTGTATCTCTAGAGTCCCACAAATGTTTCTTAATGCATGAATTGTTTTTTGTCACTGATGAATTGTCATTTTCTTATAATTTTCATATAATTATTAGAAACTTCTAAAATAAGTTGTATTTGTGTTTTCCTGAGCCAGCTGAAGGCACCGTGCATGATGATGATCAGGATGCTGCCACCTCCGCCTCATTTTGAGCCAATAAAAGAAAACCCCTGTTGTTGATTCTGCAACAACTTGGCTGCATATATTTGGAAGGATTTTAGGTGTAAGCCTCAGGTCACAAAACACAATACTGAGTCCAAATACGCCCACTAAAGTGAGAATCAGTAAAAAAATAACGGGATACCAAACTCAAGTGAGTGTAATGTTGTTATTGAGGCGCACACACACACAAACACACAAATACTCTCTGACATGCAAGAAAATAAACTTAAATTAGGTGTTTCACAGTAATTTATCAATGTCTGAATACCATAGCCAGCAATGTTACACAATACTAGGACTGCAAAGAAAATGTCCAGAGCTTAACTTCCAGGGGAATCTTGGAAAGGCTGCACAATTTCAATCTAGAAATGGCACCTTTTAATGCACGTAAACAATACAACGGCATGTTACGGCATGTTTTGGTTAAAAGTAAGCCCGTGTAATTGAGTTGTAACCATGCTGTGTATTCAGCAACATGTACAGATAAATTTCCCAGCATCCCATTAAATAGGAACTCAGAAGAATTACAACCCTCTGCATGCAGAGTGCACTCTCCCATCACATGTGCAGCCAACACGACTGTCTGAGCCAAAGGACTGCATGCTCTCACATAACCTTCGATTATATTACTGCAGTGAATACATTTCATATTTTCAGTTAACCAGCAGATAGCCTAACAGTTTGTAGCTTGTTAACACCTTCTGCTAGTTTTTGCTAGCTAGCTGTTACCATGTGGGCTGTAGCTTGATTGAGCATGCTAATTGAGGAGTTTAAATTAATCTATTTCCATTCATTCTACAAATGATTAGCAATTATAATGATTTAAACCCTAAGTCTGCACACAGCACCACATTGTCGGCTCGAATTCAGCAGTGCTTTACCCCATAACTTTGTCAAATTAATGGATTTGTTCATGAGCAAAGGGCTTAGAGTCAACTCATTTCATTAAAGTTCAACTCAGCTGAGGGTTTACAATTATGTCTGCTTATGAGATGATAAAAGGTTTGTCGCTATCTGCCTATGACATGGCAAATACAGCCTGCGGAAATAACCCCTATATTTCCATTTAATTCCCGTTATTGCCTGTTAATTCCCATGGAAAGTTTCCACCTTGAATATTCCCAGAGTTTTGCAACCCAACACGTTTATTATGTTGTGTGTTGTGTTTTATTACATGTGATATTTTTACCTCACAGAAGCACATTATGGGACGAACAATACCAACCACACATTGTGAGAAAATGTGATTATTTTGTTCCACTCGTCTCCGGTAGTCTGGAGATCACAGCTGTCGCAGCAGTGACCTTGCCTCCAAGGTACAGTTATTATTGAATAATAGTATTTGTCTTGGGCCACTGTGGCCTTTAGGAGGACAAAAGGACAGGAGACTATACTGTCTGCTGCCAGGGAGACTTCTTCTACATTTTTTCTTTTTTAGTAATAACACTGGTACAGTAATACCACGGACAGTAATATTGTCCATGAAGCATAATACAGTCCAGATGTATCTTTATCTCAACATTATTCATGATCTGTTCGTTACCTGCTGTAGCAGACAGATAAAGAATAGAACAGAATAGAAAAGAAATAAGAGAATAAATGAAAGGAAATAGGAGTGTGGAGTCACTCTTTGCATAGTGAATGTCTCTCACTCACACAGAAACATCCTTACAAAGAAAAGTCATTTGGGATTTCTGCTGGATGAATAATTGAAGGACACACTTGAGTGAATATTAAACCTGGAGTAACATAATGTCATTATCTATAAATTAGAGACCTGTGCAGCGTGGCTGTTTCACAGCGAGGAAGTGACAAATCAATGAAAGATCCATCCTGATAAAACATGATGAAATATGACAGAACCGAAAGAGGACAGAAGCACTGTTATTCCGAGCAGTTTAATGATATCATCAGCCTAACTGATGAAGATGAGCAATAAGCCGGCACACCCCCGCTATTTATTAGCCGATGTTTCCCGACACCTCTGCCTGCTCCCGATGACGGTTTCAAAGTAAAGCCGAAAACTTGAAACCCAAATCAAGTTCCAAATCTCTTGAGAGCAAATTTCGGGAGCTCATGTCATTAGTCGGGACATTTTAATGCATTTCGAGGGCATGTAATCACTCAGGAAGGTTCTCTGGCCCATTAAACTATTGAACCGAGTCAACGGACCCCAGATCAGCTGAATCAGGTGGGTGAGGTCCCGACAACAAGAAATAAAAGCTGGAAACCACCATGAAAGAAATCATTTCACAACTCTGAATCAACTGAGCGTTTTCAACTCTTTTACACACTTTTATCAGTGTTTGCTGGGAACTATTATCCGTCAGCAGGCCACAGTCGGACACATTTCTCTCTAAAAACCCTCGGAGAAAATACAATACAATTGTTTTTTTCTTGAGAATTACTGGATGTTTTTTTTATCAGGCCTCTAAAATAAAACTGTGGATATAAGTGCACACAAACTGGTGACAATGGTTTGCAGCTAAAACGGTAAATGGACTGCTCTTACTCAGCACTTTTCTACCTTAACAGTCAAAGCACTTCACAATTCAGCCTCTCATTCACCCGTCACACAAACCGATGGCGGCGGACCTACCATGCTCAAGGACACTTCAACATGTGGACGGGAGGGCCGACTCCTTCTACCTGCTGAGCCACTCGCCCATAAATGAGGGGCCAAAAGGGCACAAACCAAAACAGACTGGGAACCACTACACTAATTGATTAACTGGATAATAAAAAGAATCAAGTTGAGACCCTAAAAGTGATCAAAGCCTGGAAAAGTCAGACTTATTACACCTTTAATTAAGGCTGTATTTGAAAAAGTAAGAATTTAACCTCAAACCAGTCTGGTTTTCTAGGTTTACTTTAATCTGCCGAACATCGGCGGGGTCAACGTCACGTGAACTGATGCGTGGATCAAAGCATGCATGTGATGAAAACACAGACCCGAACCCACAGCATTCACGCGTCACCCTCATCCACACTACTTCAAAATGATCATCCAAGAAACAGAAAACATCAGGAAAATACAGCCGGACACGATGTCTATGGGAGAGCAAGTCTGCAGGATAAAATGCCCTGTGGAGGATTATTTGGCAACAATCCTGTAATTAGTGTAAAAACAGAGTGCAACAACTGGCTTTAAAAACACACTTTCACATCACACAAGACTTGAAACTCTCAAAAAACCACTCTGACATCTCAAGTTTGGTTCTACAGCAGGAGGGTTTCTGATGGCACACTATTTGCCACCCAGTATTCGGTGTTATCTGACACCAGAGGAGACAATGGCAGGTGTCTGACAGAGGCTCAGCCAGTTGGTACCAAAACACAACCCTCAAAAAAGGGATCAAGAGTCCTGTGTTCCATCAGTTTAATATCCCCAACATCAGCCCCGGCCAAGCAGACAGCACTCGTCTGCCAAAAAAAACATATGGGATTCAGCTGAAGGGCTCCAGTTTTTCAAAAACAGTCTCTTTCAGTCTAAACTTCTTAAGGAGGTCGGTATGAACGTGCTTTCGTTTAAAAAAAAAAAAATTGAGGTACTGCAACGTTGAAAAAAGGTCTGAATTCAGCCAGGACACTGCCACCTTTCACCCTCGGTGTTGTTCAAAGGTGTGTTTGCTTTCAAAAATGTGAGCAAACCTTCGTCATCATTAGCTGCCATTTTCATCCCCAGCCTTTAAAGGAACTTTAAGGGGAAAAAATACACAAGTTCATTTCTTGTGATTTGCAGGAGAAGGGGGGGGGGGGGGGGGGGGGGGGGGGGGGGCGTACTGAAAGTCTTCAATCCCTTGGAGGAAAGTAGGAACTCTTTTTGAGAATGCTTAACAATAATAAACAGAAATCTGCAGAAATATTTCAGTGTTCTGTAGTAAATCTTATCTGTGTCCTCACTGCATGTCATCTTTCTCACATATCTGCAAGTTCAACCTCACGTGTATCTAAGCAGGTTTTGTTTTTGAAAAGAAAGAAATATGAGAAAGTCAAAACAGTTTACAGGTAATGAATCGAAATTAAGGAGAGTTTCTGGTGGAAGTGCCGGGCAGAGAGACGTGAAACAGGCTGCACTGTGAGAAACAATATGAGAATTTATTTTAGGTTCGTCTTTTTGTGCTGCTCCGCCAAACAGAGCAAACATTTACCGACGGCTTCGAGTAAGCGGTGAGGAGTCCACACTTGACTTAAAATAAAACCTCACGCCAGTGAATGGCCCTCAATGTCTGTCTGTAACGACAACAGAAAATGTGGGCTCCTCTTAAGTTTATATAGGTCATGATTAAAAATGTTTAAACACATAAATATCAATAAAAGCAGTACACACTGAGCTGAACCCTCGACGGCTGAGGAGAAAACTTGGAAGAAATAGCTTGGCTTTGCATATCTTGGTGTGCCTCCCCTCCTGTACCTCAAACCATATACCCAAACAGCTCTGGGGTCAAGCCTCTGCAACAAGTCTTGGCTAAGTCAATAAGGAACATTAAGAACTATTAGTGAATAAAACTCTTGTGCCCGACTACAGTTCACTGCAAAGAGGAACTGGCTCACTTTCTTTTTCTAATCAAATAGGATATTTTCTTTGCTTTTTTTTTTTTCCCCCTCCACAGCAGCTCCAGATATGTCAGGAGCTGTGCACGTCCAGAATGCTCTTTTATGTCTCCAGGGCCAAAAGTTTAGGCCACTGAACACACGTAGCTCTAAGCAAAACATTAGCATATCTTATTTGCTCATTTTGTCACTCCTCATGAATCTCAGCGTTGTAAACGTTTTGCTGGAGGAGGAGGAGGAGGAGGAGGAGGAGGAGGAGGAGGAGGAGGAGGAGGTGTTAAGGCTGCCTGGCTGGACTGACAGCGAAGGATCAGGAGAGGTTTCAGTTAAAATGTCCACCAACAGGCAGGGGTTCTGCTCTGAAAGGATACTCTAACTGATGCATTACCCATCAGGCCTGCAGTGTTTACACTTGCGAGTCTCACACACCACAGACGTAGCAGTGCCTCACCCTGTTGGCTGGCAGAGCTGATTATGCAACATGACACACATTAAGAGGTGGCCAAGTTTTACAGAGCCGCTGGCGAGGTAAAGGTTAATATCAACAGTCAGACATCCAGTCAGAGCTGTCCTGAGGTCAGCTCTGCCTCTGTCTGTTTGTATCTGTCAGTCGATCGGTCGGTCCGTCTGCCAAGGCCTGCTGAGAAGAAAAAAAAAAAAAGTTCTCCTTCATGCAACACAGGGTAAGAGGAGGTTTTTGTTCCAGCTGTCCTGCTTCATGGAAACAAATGAGAGAGGCTGAAGCAGTATTTCATGGTTGCTTTAAGGCATTTCCAGGCAGCTTACAGTTTGTATGTCAAGATGAAATAAAAGCTGGTACTTCATGGCACGTAGATGTACTTCATGCTGCTGCTGAGAGTCTGATTTTTATTTTATTTTTTTTCCCCCCCTCTCACATGTGACACAGATCAGATGTTTCGTAATCAGCTGCAATTGGAAAAACCTGCGCGCAGTTCAGAGCCACATGGATATACGACACCAAATCCAACAAAAACCTCTATTTGAACGCTCAAATCGCTATCTGTCAGCGACGCAATGACAATAAGGAGAAGATGTCACTTTCCGTTTTCTTGTCCAAATTTGAGTCCTTTCCTAATAAATACCTTCCACTAAGACCAGTCTGATAATCACTGTATGTTTTCCTACATACAGCTGGAGCATGTGTGTTGAAAGTATATTTACATATATATATATATATATATATATATATATATATATATATGTGACTGTAAATCACATTCACATTGTTTGACTCCTGACCAGCTCTAACTTAAGAAAATACAGCCTGCGGGGTTCTGTAATACCTCCCGCAGTGCTTCATATAGTTTTCTACAGTATCTTGTATAATATCAGTGCAGATCAGAGGGGTTTTGGGTAGAATTTTAACAGCTTTTCTTTGCTGTCGTGGGCCAGCCTGAGATCCAGTCCCCCCCCCCCCCCCATTTGTCTCTGTGTGTCTGTCTGGGCGAGGCTACTCCACCTGCTCTGGAGCACCGGTGATCAGCACACCTGCTTCTCATCATCCAATCGACCCAGCAGTAGATCTAACCCGGCTCTCCCGCCAGTATTCGCCAGATTGCTCCGTCAGCTACGGCGGTATTATGCTATCAGGCCGACTAAGCTCTCTGAGTTTCCTTGTTGCTTACTCTCAGCGTAGCTCCTGCTCCTGTCTCATCACTCGCTGTGATCACCTCCACCTCAAGGCCACTTTATTAAACTGTTTAAACTTTGTTTAAAGTTCAGTGTTCTTACCTCAACACAAACTGACCTTTTTTTTTTTTTAACCTAAAGCAACAAATGAAACAGTTGGCTGTTGTTTATTAGTTTGTTCACAGCAGTTAAGACTCCACTGGGACACGTATGGATAAGCCTTATCAAGGAATATATGTAATTTAAAGTCGAGATTACAATGCTGTATAGAGTGAAGCTGCATTGTAAATTTTCTGGGAATTTAATTAAGAATATTTATACATATTTTTATGTATATATATATCTGAGCACGGAGGTTTATTCTTGACCTTCTGTGATCAAGTAATCTCAACACAAAGGTGCACTTACTAGTTTTTCTCTGAGCTTTCAAGCACATCTTACTGTCGTGTGATATATGGGGGGGGCAGGCGTGTTTATATATAAGATAACGTGATGGGGATGTGTGATTTTGGCTGATTCAGTGAATTAAATACCTGACAAATCAAGGTACTTCATCACACTGATGCAAAAATCCTGTAAATCCAATACAACATAAGCCACAATGGCCCAGTACAAGCAGAGGTGTTAAGGGATGTAATGTCACCAGTTTACAAATGTCCTTAATCTCACATACCACCAAACTCTGCTTCAGCTGTGTTAAGTGTTTTCAACAGCTCAATACAATAAATAATGAGCTACAACAAATCAACTTTCTCAGTAAAGCCCAGCAAACATAACATGAAAGCATTACATAACAAGACCAACAGTCTAAAGCCATGCATGTAGCTTCGTGAGGCCGTACAAAGGTGCTTTGAGCTATATGCTAATGTCTGCATGCTAACAAGCCGACGTTTAGCAGGTTTACCATGTTCACCGTCTTAGTTTAGCGCGTTAACATGCTAACATTTGCTAATTAAGCACAAAGTACAGCTAAGGCTGATGGGAATGTCATTCGTTTTGCAGGTATTTGGCCTTAAACTGAAGTATTGGACACATTTGAACAGATGGTGGCGCTAGAAGAAAAGTCAGAGGAGCACCAAAGTTATTACACTTTATCCTGAGGGGGGCATGAATGTGTGCACCAAATATCTTGGCAACCCATCCAGCAGTTGTCGAGACATTTCACTCAAAAGCACAAATGTCAACCTCATGGTGGAAAAGTGAGGATTCATCCTCTGGCAACCATGAACGTCTGCACCAAATTTCATCCATCTAATCATTGTTGAAATATTTCATATATTACCAAAGTTGTGGACAGTCATTGCCATCTCTACAGCCTTTCCGCCAGCAGAGCTAAGCAGATGACTTAAGTGGTGTTTAGGATCCATCTTAATGCTTAATTCAAAACTCACACCAGAAGTGAAATGAGTCGTACAGTTACTTCTAATCTGCAAGGGTTTCATTTCAACATCACTGCGAGTAAATACGTGTCTTATATCCTCGAGGACACATTAAGAGTCATCCAAAACAACAAATCAGCTCCAGCTGCATCAATTTAAAAGCTAAACTCAAGCTCACTGGTGGCTGAACATATTTCAACGTTTGCCTCAGAAGGCTGGGAGGGAAATTAAAAGTTTGAATGTTTTAGAGGCCTGGGGCTCCATTACCGTTCTTGTCATTTATAACAGCGTGAGGGAGATACTCATCTCAAATCAGTTTGAGAAACAGATCATTAACTTTTATTCCTCGATCATCTTCCCTGCTCCGCACGGCTGGACAGAAAACAGACGCAGACTTTAGTGCCTAAGTCCAAAAATACATCAGACGTGAGAAACTTCCCCTCTTTTCCTTTCAGGGTAACGACTCCACAATAAAACATCTGCAGTATGTGAACCATCAACTCTGTGACAAGGGAACCCCGGGAGCACCCGAGTGTACATGAGGAGAGGCCAGAGTCTTGTTGGGGGAGGAAGAAGATGGGAACGATACAGCATACATCCACTCCTGACATCTCGAGGTCACTCGCATTCCTTCGTTGTTTGCTCTTAAAGAGCCACGTGCTGTATGTTTCATCAACGTCCCTCCGTCTGACTGTTTACGATGGCCGTACTGTACTTTTAAATCTACCGTCCTTTCACAAAAACCCTCCATACAGACCAGGTGTGTTTCAAGTATCAAACACTGTCATTATATCCGGAAGCAAATGCCTTCATGTTTCCAAAGACAGTGAAAAAAGTTGAAAAGACAGCCCCACGTTTTTTAAAGATTTCAGCTCAACACCAGCTTGTATGTCTGCTCTTTCATCTTCACATGCACAGGAGACAGAAAATGGGTTCAGGGTTGTAAGTTTTTGGATCTTTATCAGTCTAATCGATCTGCACGAAAAGGTCCACACATTAAAAATACCAAAGAGCGTCAGAGACACACGGCTGCAGTGTTTCACAAACAAGACTGTCTGCTGCTGAGATCAGGACTTTCATTTCAGTCGAGACCTAAACACCAGCATTCCTCCTTTTCATGTAAATATCAGAGATTTTCAAACTCAATTATTGTTAAAGGGAAAAAAAGCCACTTAAAATGTCTTAAATAAAGTATTTTTCCCCCTTGTTTTATCCAAGCCCACAAATATTAAGTTTATAATCATATAAGACAAAGAAAAGCATCAAATCCTCCCATTTGGAAAGGCTTAAGTGTTTGGCCACCATAAGAAGATGCCATCTCCATACCTGTAAAGCAATCTGGCAGTCCATCCAGTGTAACCAATTCTTGAAAAGTTTATGTTCAAATGAATCCACAACAAAGTTCCTGCACTCCAGAGAGTCTCATCAACACCATTAACTCTGCGAAAACTCCTGCACACTGTCGACCCCTTGTACTCGTTTTAGTTACGACGTTTTGGTCCTCAGACCTTCAGCTGATTGAATCTGGTCCGATGGACTTCTGAGAACCAGTGTGCAGGTTCAAGAATAGTCAAGGGTGTTAAAGGGTTAATAGGAGCCAGATTTGTGAAATATAAATAAACATAATAGCTTGTCTCATAGTTAGGGTGACTGTACCGGCTTCCTCTGCTCAAGAAGTCAAAACTTTTAAAATGTAGAGCCTTAAGTCTGGTAATGAGTTGGAAAATGATTCAGGTCTTGAAGTGAAATCATTATCATAAATCTTTGAAGTGAACATGAGAAATAAATGGGCTAATGGGCTGACAGACTCTGCTTTGCACCACATTTGAATGTGCCCTCTGCTGTGACCCCGAAGGATTTGTGTCTGCCCCCCCACATTCGACTGAAAGACTAAAGAAAGCGTTGATATATTTCATTTGCTCTTATCAAGACACCCCTCTCCCTGGTTTCTCTGACATGCATGCAACGTGAAGGCCGTCTCCCACACAGGCCGGCAAAGATCACCCTCGCTTCACCCCCACGCTGGAGCAGAGGAAGTATCTGCCTCATAAGCATTTAGCAGTCAAGCTGCCTGCCTGCCTGCCTGCTCCAGTAAAGACTTCCAGACAGCAGCCTGGCTATAATTAAGAAACAGTAAAACACACACCTAGCGAGGGCTAGGGCTACCACTTGAGATCAAAGAGCACTGGCCCTCAACGACAGGCTTTTTCATCAGCAACCGCTGGTTTGGTGAGTGTTTGATCTCGAGTTATGTGGTCCTGCGTGCTCTGCGTTTAAGCTGCAAACAATGTGAAGAGAAAAGATGATCACGCTCTGCATTACAGCAGCCGGTCGACCAAGCTGTAAAGGTCTGAGACCACACTGAAAATCTCAAATATTTTGATTCTGCACTATTTTTAGGTCAGCAATCCTATTTAAGCAAATTTGTGGCATTGACCAACGTAGCTCCTTCGTACAAAAGGTCAGATTTCTTTGAGTTGTATCCCTTCCATCGAAGCATGCGTTCAGACGACACTCAGGTGGATTTGATCTACTCGTCGGAGGCTGGTTCAAGTAACTCTGCTAGCAGCCAGTGTTCATCTGTTATAAATATGGGTAACAGATCATTGCTTACTAAGTAGCATTGTGTCAGAAGTCATATTGTTATTCTGAGCAAAGAGGGGCTTTCTCAGTGTCAAATCACGGCCAGACTAAAGGTTTCTAAGGGGGGCAGTGCATGGAACTCTAAAACGCTTTGCAGAAACAGGGTCAGTTGTATCCAAAGAACAATCAGGCAAACCAAAAGTGACCACAGAGCATCAGAAGATCAATACATCAAGCTCAGTTTGCTGATACATAAAAAAAAAGCAACTTAATCACAGAATCTGCTGAACAAAGAACGCAAGACTGTCAAAAGGGGAAACAAGGCCAAACGCTTGAGAGAGGGTTTAGAAACTGCTACTCGTCCTCTTGAGACCACTACAAGACAGCCTGCGTTTGACAGGACATTCACAGATTGGAGTTAAATGTTTCTGAATCCTCAAACTTTGTGATTATTTCCAGGTTTACATGACAATATTTGAGATTTTCAATGTGGTCTCAGACTTTTGGACCCCACTGTGTATATATATATATATGTATAAAATATTTAGGATTGTATAGTACAATAGTACAGTGTAGGCTAATACATTTTTGGTTTTCACTGATTTACCAAAAAATAACATAATTTCATGTCCCAAAACAGTTTACAGTAAATGGAGCCCTCCTAATTTGCCTCCAGAAATAGAGTGAAGAGAAAAAGCATGAATGAGGTGTTGACAGTGAGCCCATTAAACCTGTTTGAGTGTTTGAGGTGCCAGCAGTGGGTTTTAATCAGATGTGACCCGCGTTTTACCTCATTGAGTTTTGTATAGTCCTTTAGGTTTTCACAGATTTTCCACCAAACATGGCCAATTTTCTTTAAAAGGCAGATTTTATGTCCCATAACATCCAAAATGTGCTACTTCCTGCCACAACAGGGCACTGATCTGATCATCTCTTCTGATGTTGACAGCTCAGAAAATACTTCCAGTAATAGAAAGTGAAGAAAGAATTTCCCAGAGTCCCTTTTAAATAAGTATAAAAATAAGAAATGGCTACACTGCATAGTATTTGAGCTGCCAATAGTATTTTAAAAGACTTAAGCTGGATTTTTGCATTATTAATACTTCTTATTTGTTTTAAACCAAAAAATGCTGGCACTGGTCACAGCAGTTCACAGTAAATGAGGTCCTCTTGTGATGTTGACAGCTTAGAAAATACTTCCGGTCGGACAAAGCGACAAGAAAGATTGGGAGAAAAAGAACAAATGAGCTGCTGACTGTGTGCCACTCTCTCTCTTGAATATGGTGTCAACATTACTTTCATAATTTGCCAAGATTTTTTTATGACGTTTTACAATAAAAACAAGCACTAATAAATTCCTGGATTTTATCAGCATAGTGTGGTACAATCCTTTTGGTTTTCACTGATAAATAACACTTCAGGTGTCAGGTCAGATTAAACGAACCTTCCCCCAGATTTAGTAGTTTTGTCTTTAATAATTAAATAATAGTATGGTACACTATAGCGTGATATCATACAGTGTTGTATGAAGCAGCAGTCTTTTCAAATCAGCCTTCCACTGGCCATAGAGACTGAGCTTTGATGGCTGCTGGCGTCTTCAAAGTGACATCCTGCCACAACAGTATTTACAAAGCAAAACTCTCACATCCTGTGTGGCCCCCCTCTCAGGCCTGAATCTCCTGCGAGGTTCAACTATAAATGTCTTGGAGAGACTGAATCTGCCCAAGTGATGAACCGCTTCCTCCTGCTCCAATCAAAGGAAATGGCCAAATCCTGCAGTGCAGAGGAGTGACTTAAAGGTCAGACTGGCATTATCTTTGTTTCGGACATGCGCTTCACACTGACGTTGTACTATTTTAAGAGATTATATTCAGGAGTTCACACAGGGACGCTGCCGTTCAGAAAGAAATTAGTAAAGTCGGCGGACTGCTTTGATATTATCTTTCAATCAATCTTATCTTGCATGTATCGTAAGCACTGTCAGTTCACTGTCAGTGGCTTTGCCGTTGAAATATTACACCAAGCAGTGACGGAGACAGAATTTTGCTTTAACAGTAAATAAATGCAAATACATCTTAAAGAAAAAACTACGCCAACATATTGTCCCATGAGCTCACAAGCTCACAAGCTTGCTAACTGACAGTTAACAAGCAGTTGCCAAGCCCTTCACTATTAACAAGCTTTTTACTTCTTCAATAAAACTCAACTGAATCGAATGATGTACAACCCCGACACCAGGGGCAGAAAACAGCCCAGTACAGAGCTAGCTAGCGTGTTAGCGGTTAGCTCGTCAGCAACGGCATTTTGGCAACTAGTCCTGACAGTAGTCACTACGTCACCAAGCTACTGACATGCAGATTTATTTTGCTGTGCCGCTTTCTGGTGTGACCCGGGCAAACAGTAGACCTCTGTGGGATCAGGGACAAATAGCTTTGATAAAGTAACCTGCAGCTGTATAACAGGTCAAAACTATTGTGATTTTTACATAAAAAGTTGGGTAAAGGAAACTATGTGACCGAATCACGGAGTAACGCGCCGAGTACTGAAGTCACAAATGGGGCTGGACATCCGTCTTTACGTTATTTATTTATAATGTGAGACAAACACGACATTAAGTGTAGCAAGTGGATTCCAAAATTAACAGCACAATGGGTCCTAAGGGACAGGGAGCATAGGTTTGAGCGCTAACATTAGCGAGCTAGGCTAACTAGCTTCCACTTTCTGAGTGGAACACAAACATAAGGGCACAACGGGTCCTCCCAAATGTTGTAGAGGCAGAGACAGCTTAAATCACTCATGGTTGATGATAGTAACGCTTTGTGGATTTGTTGAAAACAAAACATCTGGTATCGTGTTTGTAGGCTACGCTAGGCGTTAGCAGCTGCCACGCTAGCAACTCTGCCTGTCTGTGTTTCCACAAATATATAAAAACAAACGCTTTTATTCTATTTTTACATTTTTATTTTTTTAAATAATGGCTGTAGTTTCATTGTAGTTTTCTGCTGCTACACTTGGTTCAGTGTGTGTGAGCGTGATGCTTCCTGATGATACTGTGACAGACACATAAGCTCCTTTGGTGTGCAAAGATAAAAATCAATACGCTGATAGATATTCATGTTGTATTAAATCTCCTCTGGGGGCAAAAGAAAAAAAGATTTAATAACTGAGTTGCGTGAGTCATGCTGCAAGATGTGATTCTGATTCTATATATAACTTGGAAAAACAAAATGTCCTTTAATTGCTTCTCTGCAGAGCTGCCTGTCAGACGTTAAACATCACAAGAATATTTTAATAGACATAGAGGCATCAATCTAAAGTGAAAGCCAATGATGTACAGTTTGTTATAGACAGAAAAGCTGTGTGATTTCATATTAAATATGGGATATTTAAAACGTTTTAGCTGAAATATTTGATGATTAATTGACAGAAAATTCGAACATTTTGATAATGGCAACAATTCACTGGTTTCATCATCTTAAATGTGAATATTTGCTGGTTTTCTTAGTAGTAAACTGAATATCTTTGGGTTTTAGACTTTAGCTCGGTCAAAACAACCAATATAGCATGAGGTCATGACTGAAGATGTTTTATCAGGAAGTTAAAGAGCCTGTTTCATGAGATCTTTAAAGAAAAAAATGTAGTCATCTGTCATTTGGACTGAAGCCACTGTCGTTATTCCTGCCTCACTCCAAACCTGTTTTCACACCTTCTGATTGTCGGGTGGGTTTAAAGAAGTGTTTCAGATCTAGTTTTTATATTTAGTTTCAGATGGAGGAAGCAGAAAAGTGTTTTCTTGCAGATCTTATAGTGCAACAGCTTCCTGGAGAGCTTATAAACTTATGAACTCCTTTTAATACTATTTATCACAGACAGGCGTTTCAGGTGCATTTACTGTGGCTCCTATTAGCTGGGAAGGGCAATTATCTGGATGGAATTAATTGATTTTCCTTTTATGTATAAAAGCACTATAACCTCTGTTTCGAATAGTATTATGTAATATGATCATATATAATTATCATCACTATTATAGCCATTTACAATGCCAGGAGGGTCTGCAGTTAAAAATAAAGTGTGATTTCCTCCATTGTAGGGATGCACACCATTAGTCGGTGAAACGTTCTACCCTCGGTTAAACTAATAATTAATATTTTATTAACAATGCCACTTGCCGGGGGTTTATTTTTATTCTAAATGTTATTTGTTAACTTTTATTTAATGAGCTGTTGTCATGTTTCGTAGGATAATGTGCGGTGTTAAGTGCCACACATTTCAGCAGCATTTAAAAATACGATTTAGTTATTGAAGAAATTGTGATTAAAGGTTTCAAATGGCTCTTAAATACGCGTAATATGTTTTCAGGCAGTGTTTAACTTTATCGATTTAATTGTGCTCAACTGTTTAACAAGTGTTGTCTTCCTTTTTAAATTTAAATTTCTGTTCCATCAACAGTGAAAGCAGTCGTCTTATGTCGTCAGGAACTCTTATTTCAGCCTCCATCTGGGAAGAGACACACTACATGTTGTTTTTATGACATCATATGATGGTACACTCAAGTTTCATGCAAAACCCAAAACACTTGACTTCTTGTGAATCAACTTGTTTAAATTTTCCAGGGCAGTCAGCCCATTTTTCATGAAAAAAAAGGAAAGAAAACACAGGTCACTGTCAAAACCTCTCACTCCCACGCCTGCCTGTGAGAATCTCTGTCTACATGTGCTGCCTTGATACAAGAGTTGTACTGTGGAGAGAATAAAGTGAACCCCTGCAGAGCACCTTTTTCCGGAGGACACACACACACACACACACGCAGGCTGTTCATTCATGTTTCACAGTGATTTAAGTTAAAGAGGCTCTCGCTCACTATCATCATATCCACGTGTCACTCTTTCAAGTGAAGGGGACTGCTTCCAGAGGTGCTGCCTTTTGGTATGCAGCAGTGAAGGCTGCACTTGATGTTGCAGCTTTACAAAAGCAGCACCAGTGCAATCCTAAACTCCAGTAGTCTGTTACAGCTAGTAGTTGAACAGATGAAGTAAAGGCTTGTGTCTTTTTATTACAATCAAAAATTCTCCCCAAGAACAAAACCAACAATGAATTCATCCCGCCAAGTCCTGCCTGAGCAGCCACAGCCGGTCGCAGCTCGTGTCTTCATGCCTTAAAAACCTCCACCGTCGTCCAAAATTATTAAAAAGGCAACATCGCTGTGAGGCTGTACTCAGTCACAGCGGTGCTTTAAACTAAATGCTAACGTCAGCTAACATGCTCACAGTGACAATGCTAACATGTTGAAAAACTGAATTTTTGACCTGATAATGGGGCTAGATGAAAAGTCAGATGTTCAGAGGAACTCATGGGCAATTTATCCTGCAGGCAACGTGAATGTACGTATCAAATTAAATGGCAATTCATCAAATAGTTGCTGAGATATTTCACTCAAACCCAAATATGTCGACCTGCTGGAGGCAGCAGAGAAAATCACCAAGTAGGACTCATCGTTTGAGAACCATGAATGTCTGTACAGAATTTTGTGCCTATCCATCTGGTACATGTGGAGATATTTCACTGGATAAGTGATGAATTTGGCCTGCTGGTGGTGGAACATGAAGAGTCAGAGTATCACCAAAGTCAGTAGGATTCAACCTCTGGGAACCACGAAACGTCTGTACAAAAGCACATCAAACATAGCAATCCATCCAATAGTCTTTCAGATATTGTAGTCTGGTGTAAAGTGGTGGCCCGACTGTCATTGTGTGGCTAAAAATTTCACTGGAGCTGTAAATTAAATTCACCAAGTGACCGTCTTATTTTTTATTACAAATCTGACCTTTTTTTTCCCTGAAATCCAGCACAGGAGCAGCGAACCTGTTTGCTCTTTGGGAATAACCATCACAAAACAGAGCAATATCTTTCTCCAGAGAGTACTCCTTAGTTGGATAAATTGGTCGTTGTTTCCTGCAGTTAATAATCAAAAGATAAAATAACCCCCAGCTTTATCTTTTTAACATGAATGCCTATCAGGTGTCATGAGTTACAGTACATCCTTTGTGTTGCGTCTACAGCGTTTCAGCAAGAGAACTTAATTTGAAGGTCTTGGCTAACTGAGTCTTTTCCTTGAATGCAGAGATGTTTCGTTGGCCTCCCCTAAGAGATTCTGGCCCAGGTCATTCCCCAATTACTACTCAAGTGTTTTATGAGGGGTGATGGGGAGGATAGGTCTGCAGACTTTTGTGGAGCACAAAGGGAACTCGTGTTTTATGTTGGGAAGAGGTTGGGGGGAAAATCCGTTGGGTTTGTGGGTGCAATGGATGGCCACTCACCCGTCACAAACTTCTGCACAAAAAGCTATTCCGTCTGCCCGCCTGAAGAATATCTCCGAGAACAATGTGCTGTAAAAATGTCGAGTGCTGACGTAAATAAAGGCTAAACTCAGGAGTTACGGACATCTTAAATCCATTAGTGTCAGTTGATAAGGTCACGCCACTTTTGTAATGAAAAGACAGGGTTTGACGGGGTGGGGGACTAAGGAGCTTTATGGGTGAGGAGGACTTACCAGTCCGTCACAGTTGTTTATGGCAACCGCGGCCCCGGGGACGTCTGTGATGTCGCCGATAAAGGTGCAGTCTGTCTTTAGCAGCTCACGATGCAGTATCCTCTCCGTCCCGCTGGTGGGTTCAGTCTGGTTGGAGCCTGCATCGTCACCCACGCTGTCGCTGGCGTTCCCGATGCCTCGGACCTCATCGTGCCACTCCACCATCGCCCCCGGAGCCACCAGCCGGTAGTTTGGGCGCAGGCGGAGGTGGAACTCCTTCCCGAAGGCGGAGATGTTGAAGAAAAGTTTCTGTTCAGATTCACCAGTCGAAAACACCTCCCTCTTGACGCGCTGCTTGTGAGTGGCAGAGAGCAGGTGTGACAGGTAGTGTCCATGAGAGTCGGTGCTGAAGGGAGTGACGAGGCCGTATTCCTTCAGCCGGCTCCTCAGCTGGTCTGTAAGGCAACACAATGACAATGAGACCTTTATTTCCCCCCCCCCCAAGGCACCAGGAAGTGCAACATCTATTTTCTTATTAAACATTTTGTTTAAACTTTGAAACTGTCAAAAAAATAGTAGAAAGAATCATCACAAGCTTCCAGAGTCTGAGCAACAGTCCAAAACCCAATGACATTTAAATCAAAATGATACAAAACCAAAGAAAAGCAGCAGATCCTCACGTCTGAGAAGCTGGAATGTTTTGTTCTGCTATTTTTGCCAATTAATTACTTATGATGAAGTTTGTATCAACTGATTTATTAAAGCACGAGATCTAACGTCAGGTCTTTCCCCGAGGCTGTAGTCCATGTTATTGCTAACATCAACATCACTATCATCCTTATCATCATTAAAGATCATCTTTAAGATGCACAGGAGTTAATTCTCCTTAGAGGCAGGATTTGGATTTAACAAAGCTGCAACGCTATCATGGCAGAGTTAGTTTGCTGCTCTGCCTTGATGGAGTTTGATTGGCTAGTACAGTGGACATTGATTGGATTGACGAGCCTGCATTTCTTTGTAATGACTCCCATGTTGTGCCAGTCCATTGCTCATTGAAATGAATGAGGAGGCTGTGATTTCTCTGTGCTACCATCGTTCTATACATGGCCAAACCTCTCTCTTTTAAACCCTGATGCTTTTAGACCTGCAGGCTGAAGCATTTCAGCTAGACAGCATAAAGAAAAACCTTCCAGGAGTTCTTGAGAAGCCGTTGCTGCCATTAACATGTCCAAGATAAATACCTAACACACAAAAATATGCATCCTATACTCGTCGGGCCCTCGTTGGTTGGCTAATTTGTGGTCAACTCAATTGTACAAGGAAATCTGTGGGCCTTAAAAGGAAATTTCCACCCAGACGTGGTTTGCTTTTTCAAATGTGCGCAATGGCAAACAAAAAATCTTTGGTTGGTTTTTTGGTTGGGGAAAAAAAATGTACCATGAATATCGAAACCTTGTAATCATCTTGTATGTTTTGACTAGAAGACATTCAAACAGGTGTCAATGGTGAAACTAAAATTACACGTCTGAGGAAATGACATGCTTTACAAATCATAGTGTTGCGTCCTCTGGACAAATGTGATGTAAAAAAAAAAAAAGAAGAAAGAAGAAGAAGAAGAAACATGCAGATATCATACAGCCAATTTGATGATAAACTGATAAATGCCACATTAAGCCTTGAGGGGTGTAAGCAGCCCGATCACACTGACTTTGCTCAATGTTTCCATATCTGTGCAAACTTAACACTTTTGTCATAACTCAACAACCAAAGCAAACTGCAGGCACGTGTCTGTTTCTGAACATGCAAAAGCATGAAAGGCCCTTTTTACAGGTCAAATACCTCACAGTTACAACCTGTTAACTTTAGTCTTTCTGCAAACACGGAGTTAGTTGTTTGATACCGACACGTGAAGCCGTTGTGTGGGACTGATGCAAGTTTAGATAAAGTATTACATATTTCCCCAGTTTGCTTTTTGCAAGAAAGCTGGTGTGACAAATCTCTAAGGGATGAAGAAGTTATGGAGCCATGGGTCAAAGAGGAGCCAAGAATTAGCTCCGTTCATTAGTGAGTATTTGAAGAGCGGGGTTTCACTGCTTAATCCTCAGGAGGCCCGGGTCTAATCTCAAGAGACATTTCTCCTACTTAGAGGATGAAAAAGAGCAGATTTCTGTATGTTCTTCTACTTTATTCAGACCTACAACGCAGGTGCATTTTGATCTTTTCCCTGAAGTCCCTGAAAACTTTATTCTATAAATCTTATGTCTATACATCATTAAATATTCACGACAAAATAAGACAATTAAGAAAAAACATCTTCAGTTACCATTTATTTACATTATAATTCTTAAGATTTACATGAAATCAAATCCATTTTTTATACTATTTATAGTTGGCCAATGAATGCATTCACATTCACTAGTTATCTCTCTATTTAGCAGTTTTTACCAGTAGTGGTGGAGTCCGCCATTCCCGCACTGATGCATATTGCCAACCTCCAGCACAACTTTATGTCACTGATAACAGTTTAACAATTTACTGTTCGCACTCTTTACACCATGTCAGAGGTGTATCAAGTCACTTCCTACAGCTGCTGCTTCACATTAAAAGCGTTCAACTGGCAAATCACGGGGTGGCTCTTATTGTGAAGTAGCCACAGGAAAAGCAATGCGTCACTGTGGTTAGCACCGGCCGCGATCATTCTTCAGAAACACATCCACAAAAAGTCATTTTCGTAATTTTCATTTAAGATTTCTGTGAGGGAGTAACGGAAACAGAGGGAACAGCCACCGTCAGCTGATGAAAAGTTACAGGCAACAGGCTGCACACCTCCACCTCCTCAGCAAGGTCACCAACTTTACTGTTCCCCCGTTGTTGTGTGGAAAATGGCTCTCTATTCCTCTGAAGGGTTACTTCTTTAAAAAGCTCAATACATAATAATAACTAACAAAAACTGAGCTTAGGTTGGAAGATAACAGCGTGTTCATGTAGAACGTCAGACGGAGAAATATGATTTCAAGGCCTATGAATTCTTTTACGACCTGCTAATCCATAAAAGTCCAGGCCGACGTTAGCAAATGAAATGGGATTAGAGGAAATTTAGAGAAAAACCGCATGCCTCAAATTCATTTTCAGTGCTGGTCATTTAAGTATAGAGCGTATTCTTATGAGAGCCTGACATTTAAAGGAACATTCACTTTGAAAAGACCTTAAAGTTTTGAGGGAACAAGTTGACGCAAGTAAGAACTGAGCTGCAAATATTGGACTGTGGATTGAGATGCTAACTTTTGTTACTTAATGCTATCAATACTTTTACTTCTAATCTATGAAAGTTTGATCCATTTTCATGCTCTGCTCCTGATTTTGTATGTCTTATAATTTGATATTTATTGTTGTTGTTTTGTTTTTTAGTTTGTTTGTTTGTTTGTCACATTTGGTATTGTTTAATTATTGTGTTTTTTGTTAAATGTTTTGTCTGATTGTGCCCATATTGTTTTAGTGTCGTTGAGAAACCCCCTTTGAAAACAAGATGGTACATCTCAAGGCGTTATTCCAAATAAAGAATTTGCCAATATATGCTTGGGAGCCATCGGCCCTTAAGTTCATGTGTTTGTTTGCTTGTTTGTTGGAGACATTTGGTGGAACGCCATTGGCCGAAGAATACGAGATTACCTTTTTTGGTGCGGATGGCGCCACCATGTGGTCGTTTATATGAGCTCATGACTCCTGAACTATGACGTGCAGATGCAGATGTGTGTACTTCTCTTTATTTCCTTTATCTCTTTTTCTTGTATTATCATTATCATTGTTATTTTCTTTTTTCTTTTTATCAAATATGGTCTGAAAGAAGGTGAATTGCTCTATTAAATTGAATGAAATAAAAATGTACTGATTGATTAAAGGCATGTCTGGTTTCCATGACCTCCGTGCCCTCAATAAATACCCATTCAGCAAAAGTTTGCGGGCTTGTTTGTGCAGACAAAGAGCAAAAATAAAAAGTGTCGTCCCTTCATACGAGTGCAGCCAGTCTATTTTCTGCTACTGTGAGTGGAAAGATTGGTCACTCTGCCTCTGCTATGATGGATTTCTCCATCTGCATTATTCTTGAGATCAGTGCTAAATGGCAGTTCTCCAAAGTCGTCCTCGATCTTTGATTGTGAGGGTCTGACCCTTAATGCCGACATTTACTGTAGCAAGTTTTAAGTTGCTTGAACAGCTTGTCTTTTCAAACCAGGAAAAACCCGGATAACCTGATTGGAGAAGCTTCAGCATGCACATGCTTCCATATAGAGAATGAAGGGTACCTGAATGGTTTGAGGATTAAGAAAATGATGTGAACCATATGCTATGGCCTTCACAGTCACCAGATCTCATCCCACTGGGATAATTTGGGATATTTTGGAGCGGCATGTTACGCAACTCTGCACCACCTTCATCAAAACACCAAATGAGGGAATATCTTTCGGATGGCGTTCAGAAACTCGGAGAATCTACGCCAAGGAGTATTGAAAATGTTCTGGAGGCTTGAGGTGGCCTTACTAAAACTCTTTATGTTGGGCTGCGGTCAAATAGTCAAAACAATGACATCTTATGTCTTTTCCTAAACACTCTTCCTCGACGGGAAACGTTATGAGGTCAAGGAAAGATGTGAAGGAGAATTCAGGAGGACTCAGGAAAAGACAACCGCGGTGCACGAACGCTAGGCTACGTAATTATGTGACGCGGATGTTATTGACGTGGGTCTGCCGTGGTCGCTTTAAATGTTGCTGCCACAAGGAATTGTGGGACGGCATTATCTCCTTTCATTTAGAGAAAATGAAAACTTGTGAGCTTGAACACACCACAGAGACTTTAGCCAGTGGAGTGGGGGGGGGGGGGGGACAAAACCAACAAACCAATCATTTTCACATCACCATGAATATGATTGCACACGCTTGTCATGAGCTTAAGGTGTCAGACAATTCAGTTTGTACGATGTGTTGCCTGACTATGTCTAAAAGGCAAAAGTGTTTACAGCCGTTCTAAATGGCCACACTTGAAGGCAAAAAGCCTGTCGTCATAGAGACCAACTGGACAAATCGGGATAACTGCGCACTTTCAGACAGTCTCTCCTCAGGCATTCGTGGTGTTGATTGTAAACACCAAAATGTGAAGCACGAGAGCTTGATATATGTGTTTAAACCATTTCTGCTTTCACACCTCAGCACACCTTGGTGGCTGCGGCGAAGACTTTCAGATTGCCAGTTTCAGTTTGCGGTGTAGGGTCAGCTGAATGTTACAAGCAGTACGATCCATCCGGCAAGCACTTCAGTCGAAGCATACTGACGCCTTCAGAGCCCCGACACACCCGGCTGCCCTCAAAGAACTGACTCTGAATGAGTGATGCTTCACCTCAACTCCAACGCTCGCGAACAGACCGCAAAGACCAGCTGACCTCCGGGATGGATGGAGGCGCCGTGCTTACAGGAGATGAGAAAACTAGTCTGTGCACCTGGCCAATTGCTGCGCAAAATGGACATTATTGCTGGATTTTCTGACACCAGTTCGGCCGAAAGGTGGTTTCAGACGATCGGACAAGCACTTTGTGTGAAGAATCCTTTAGATTACAATTAAGAATGCGACAAAAAGTTGAAACTTAACCAGTAAACTTGACCAGTTTTGCTTTGTTTTGCACTTATCCCAAACCTCTCTTTCATTTTTCTGTCAGGTTATACGAGTGTTCCAAGTCAGATTCACCAAACTGTCTCAACAACCTGATGAATGCCCACCTGCTGATAAGGAGGTGGACTTTCATGGTACGTGACCATTAGCATAATGGACGCCCCTAAAATTGCCTTGAGGCCGAACCCGCTCCATTTGAGGGAAGGTTTTTGCTCTCAAAAAAAAAAATGTTACCAAGGTGTAAAAAGAAGAACTTTACATCGTGGAGCGTCAGCATAACACATTTAGCAGCGTCAGTAGTTGTATTAGGAGACCCAAACGAATTGGAACACTTTAATTTGAACATAGCTGTCAGCGACGTGCTGTGACTGAAATAAAGATAACATGAAGTCGCTAAAGCAAAGTGGTCTATGACTTCGATGTAAGGCGGTCAAGAGATATATTGAGTGAACGGTACACTGACAAGACGGCAACGGCCTCTTAGCCATATATGTAAGTTCTCGTGCCAAAATATGCCAATAAAATCTGTTCATGACTGGATCTGTACCCTTCGTGAACTTTGGAGAAAAGTTTTTGGAACAAAATATGTTCACAAGTGGTTCTTGCATGAGGCCCGCTGACTTTAACTTGTGGAAGAAGAAGAAGAAAAGTCAGGTGAAAGTTTAAGAGAAACCACACTTAGTGGGTGAAATAACTGCTTTACAAGGCTGATAATGGCTGAGAGGCGCCAATGGTGGCAAACTACAAGCGACGGGCGCGACCACAGACGCCCACCGGGGTCCAACTGGCAGCTGTCATGTTGCTGCGTGAGGGCCCTCGAGGTGTTCGGAAGACAACGGCGGGAGTAAAAGGATCCTACGTGGACGCTGTTGCAGCTCACTTGTTTCTTAACCTCAGAATGGATAACAGATGTGCAGGATTTAGAAGTGGAATTTTCTTTCCTGTATAACAAAGCCCTTGAAGCAGCTCGCTCATGTAATATAAGTGTGTGTGTGTGTGTGTAGGGGGAATGGTGGGTAACGGAGGGTAGAGTGGGGGGGGGGGGGTGTATTACAGAGCTCCTCACACACAAACTCCCCTCCCACTTTGATCTCCAGTGTAGCCAGGTTGTTCTCCTGAGTTTGTCTGCAGCAAAATCTACTTTCTAACAACTTGCATCTAATTATTAACAAGATGAACACAAAATTATCATTTAAAATAAATAAATAAATAAAAAAAAACAGGACTTACCCGCTCTATCTACTTCACCAGCCTGTGGGAGGGAAACAAACAAACAAACAAACAAACAAACAAAAAGCTCGTTAAATGCGGTACAAGCCAGAAGGAAATCATAACGTGGAGTCTGAGATGTCCAGCAGCAGCAACACTACCGCCCTGCAGCACTTTCCTGTAGGCTGCTTGTAAAGAGTTCACAAAAATGCCTCTTTTACATGTCTTATGTAACTAAACTCACGCGTCTGCAGCGTCGACATGTATTTGACAGAGGAAGCAGTGTGCGCGTTGAAAGTCTTCAGACACTCACAAACCTGCCACCTTTCTCTCTCAATGTCACATTAACGGGCTTCAGTCTCAATACTGCGCACAACAAGTCTGAGAGCAAAAGCAGCGATACAGACACTTACCTTGTCAGCTGCAGTCAACACAAATCCTACAAGTAGTAACGCTAGTGACAGGACAGCCATCACGAGTCTTAGATGATAAAGACAAAAAAAAACTTTATCCCAACGTCAAAAAAATGAAAATAAAGGGGGCAGAAAAAGAAAAAGTCTCTACGCAAGCGTGACCCGGCTCATTCAGCAGTTATCAGGGAGGATGTGCAGACCTCTGCTTCAGCTCAACAACAAAAAAAAACACTTTAAAGTGGTGAAAGTTTCATTAAAACTGGAGTGAGGCGAGTTGCGACACTTTTGTCAGTCAGTGTTTCTTTTTCTTTCTTTCTTTCTTTTCTTTTCTTTTTTTTTTTTTGCTGTTGACTGAGTTTGTAGAAAGTTGTGGTGGAGTTAGCAGGACATCCCCTCTGCCGCCGGCCCGGACAGAGCTGCAGTGTGGAGCTCTCGCGACCTGGCTCGTGGATCCTCGGGCTAATAAACGGCAAGACCAGCCCTGCGTGACGTCACCCTGCCCTCTCCTCGAGCCTGAACACATGGAGGGACAGGAGGAGGAGGAGGAGGAGGAGGAAGAACCACCTCCTCCCTAACCTCATCCCAGGACAGGACAGGATGAGACAGGAGGCTCAACATTCAGTTATACAGTTATCTACTTAACTACAGATTCAAGTACTTGTACTTCACTTTAGTGTTTTCATTTTATGAAACTTTATACTTCTACTCCACTACATCCCACAGCTTTATAGTTACCTCCTCATACCTGTCCGGTCCGCTGTTCTTCGGATAAACTAAAGCATTAAGTTCCTTTATGGGTTGAGAAAGTTCTCCGACTTCTTCCTTCTCACAAAGCTGAAAACAGGAACCATTTTACTGCAGAATGAGTACTTTTACTGTTGATACTTCCATACAAAGCTGTCCGGTTTTCCAGTATTTTCACTTAAGGAAAGGAAAAAAACGTCTTCAACCACCGATTATTATCACTGTTTGAATTCCTAAAACAATCGTAGACGTGGATCAGATGTGATCCAGAGGCTCCAGCTGCTGTTTGTTTACCTTCCAATTATTTTTTTATAATGAGAAATAAAATAAAATAATCCGGCACTGACATTATTGAAGAGAGGACGAACAGAGAAGATGGGTTGAAACCCATTTTAGTCATTAATTAAATCCAGATTGTTATGCAGATTATTTGATAGATTTTTAGAGGCCTGAAGAGGTGAAAGAATTCAATATTTCACCAGTAAAAAAACGAGTATAAAATAAAATAAAAGTCAAAATAAGCACCATTTTGTGTATTTCTTTAACAATATTGTGACCCCTAGGCGAGTTCCCAACCTGTATGTTGTAAACTGCCCTAGTGCATATTAATACTGATAGTAATGTGCAGCAATAATAATCAGAACGCCTACCCTTCCTCATCTGAACACATGGTGGGACAGGAGAACCAGGAGAGGCACCCAACTTCTACAACCCAGACTGATGACGACAAGCGAACTGGGAACAAATAATAATGGCAATGATAAGTCAATACATAGACACTGTATATAAAATATACGTGAATCTCTATTGAAGAGAACAGTTATATATACATATACTAATAATAACTAAAATTACATTATAATTTTTGGAAGAAGTCTCTGTTTTTATTTTGCAGAAGTTGCCTTCGTTTGATAAAAGATGCTTTCGTAAGATTTCTTCCTTCAGCTACATCATTTCTCATGTATCTGACTGTGAGCGCAGCAGAGTATTTCCTCCCTCAGCTGACTGGAAAGCTCCAGAGGGCGAGAGCTGCATGTAAAATCAGGTTAGGTGGGAGGTGTCGGGGGGGGTGGGGGGGGGGGGGGGGGTAGCAATCATTTGCAATAAGATGAACTGTACTCTGTCTCATTACTGACAGCAAAACATCTCCTTCTTACACTCTCTGCCTCTGTCTTCTTCCATGCCGGCGCTCCCTCTGGCTTCAGATTTAAGAAGAGTCTGGGGAGGGGGGGGGCGACACACTCTCTGAATAGCAATGACATTTATGAATATTAATGGCTTCACATGAACGGAGCGTGTGCCATTAAAACAACCTCCAACCTGCAAGATGGAATTCAAACGGCTGCTGAGAAGTATGAAGTATTCAGATCTTTTTACTTAAGTAAAAGTACCAGTAGAACAATATGAAAACACTCCACTGCAAGTACAAGTCCTGCTTAAAATCCTGCCTAAGTAAAAGTACACAAGTATAATCCGAATGCACTTAAAGTATCAAAAGTAAAAGTACTTGTTCTGCAGAAAATTGGCTCCTGTGACTTTTCCATAATCAGACTGTAACTAATGCGTTTAATTGGCATTAAATTTTAACTACTTTAAATAATAAATAGTTTAGTCCACATTTATATACAGATTCGTTCAGGTAAGACACATCTGAGGGATCGTGAGACGATTAATCATCATCAAATCTGTATTCATTTTCATCTCTAATCTTTGCTTTGTTGTTGTTTGGTTTTATACGGTGACTGACAGAGGAGCGCCGTTGGGGCATTTTAGTAAACAACAAAGATGGCTGCCGCCGAACTGGACGGTATGTTTCTCTGTTTTTCTCTACGCCCTCACAGCTCGTCTCTGTAGTCTGACATTCGGCGCGTCGCAGGTTTCGTGGCTCTGATTGGTCGTCGGTGTATACGAGTCTCATCAGGTCGCGTCCAGAGGCATCGTGGTCGGCGCCCGTCGATAACACCCCGTGGAAATCCAAAAAGTGACGGAGAGGTCTGAGACTAATTTGCGTTTGCAAATCGGTCTTGCGATGGCTAAGGGGAAACGTCTCCTGTAAAACATTTCAAGCCGGTTCAACGTTTTTCTGCTGCCTTGAGACAAGTTGATAGAACTTAAGAAAACAAGTTCAACAAACTTAAGCTATCAAGTTGTATCAACAACTGTTGAGTCATGCTGACAAAAAAAACCAACAGTGACTTAGATCAACCTGTTAAAAACACACAGCGAGTTTCCATCAGGCGTCTCTGGAGAGTTTCAGCTCTGCAGGAAGTCTGCGAACATGCTGGCCATGTTTCTTTAGATATATAACTTAATGACCTTCGACAGTAAATTAATTCATTCAAGTCAAAAGACTTCAAGTCAGAACGACTCATATATACTTTTTGAAGTGTTCGTTTACCAATTTTAAGTAAATTCAAATAAATATTTAGGTTATGTTAATAGATTAGTGGGTTCCACTAAACTCCTGTGTGATGTTTTACAGTAGAGATCTGCAATGTGACAAGTGGCCCAACTTTATCAATGCGTCGTGTTTTACAAGCTCATCATATGTTTTAATGTCAAATCTAACAAGTAAAAAGAGCAATATTTAGTTATAATATGGAGCTATGTCATTTAAAGTTGATCTGACCCAGTGCCCCCGCCAGAAGGTAGAAGCTGTAATGGCCTTTCTGGAAGGCGAGTAAAATACATAATTTGTAGAAATACTCCCAACGACTCTTTCTGCGATGTTCTCGGGGCGTTTTCACCTTTGACCTCTGTACTTCTTACCGCTGGCTGTTTGTGTAAATGCTTGATTCTGATCTGAAGCTGACCTTTTCCCACTCACTGTCAATATCTTTAGCCCACAACGTTGCGGCAGCTTTTCTACCTCCCGGACAGAGTTGTGCTGTTTGACCTCCGTGCTCAAAGGCACCGGCATAAATGGGGGAAACATAAAAAGGAGGTCAAACTAGTGGAACATCAGTCCTGCAGACAGACATGATCAGAGAGCTGTTTTACTCTTATACGCCTCGTTTTTCAGTTTAAAGGAAAAGAGCCAGACGAGACAATCGGAATTATGTGATTTTAACCTTCTAATCAGACCTCATTATACAGTTTGTTGTGCTTAACAGATGGGAGGAAAAGGTACTGCAGTGTACAAAACCACAAAATATAAAGTTTTAAGATCAGGACGAAGCCAAAAGCAGAGTCTATTAGAAATGGCAGATGTCTAAGTAACATATAACAAGAGCTGCAGACTTGAGACTTGAGGCAACAGCAATCTTGCAGGTTCATTTCATGTCACGCTGTGCGAGACGGATCGAATAAAAAAATAAAATCTTGGTTGCAATCCGTGTCGGATTGTACGATGATCACGGTGAGACAGATCGTGTGATGAATGCCTGGTGAATTGTGGCTCTACGCTACAAGCTACACGTTTACAAGCAGCGATCAGCGACCAGGGTCACCCATTTAATTTGAGAAGGCAGCGAAGAGAATAGTCTGCGTCCCGCTTTTAAAGAAACGTCGACGAGGATGTTCTGTCACGTCACGCCGTATTTTGATGTTTTGTCCCGTTAAAGCATTTGTTTTTGTGTGGAGTTTTCCTTCTAAAGAGAACGTTTGTTAATATACAACTGATTTGCAACAGAAAACACATTTTGAAGGAAACATAATGCCGCCCGGATGACATTAACTATTAACAAATGAGTTAATTGACGTATTTGGCGAAAGTGTTGATACTGACTGCACCAAAATGTCAGTATCATATCAAATCAAAGCTTTGTTAAACTGTTTTTATGGTTATGGAATGATCTGGTTTCATACAGAAAAAGTCCACAATGAGAAACATTAACCATATTAACATTTTACCAAAACCACAATCTTTCCCAAATCTCAGCCAAAGTGCTTTTGTTGCCTAAAACCGAACCACAGACGGGACTCTGGAGGCAAACTCTGATGCCTGTGGTTTGCATCCGGATCATGAACTCTGTACTTTTACCCTCCATTCAAACCCCATGGTGACTCCTGTACGGCACAGAAATGTAGCTCCGTGGCCTGTCGACATAATCCAGGCAGAAATGACATTTGGCGGCACGACCTAACTGAGACAGGGTTGAAATAGAGGGTGTGATGAAAGAAGGGTTATGTTCTACTTTACTGACTTGACTTCGTCTGTGGACGTGGATCAGAATATTGACGCAGGCCGACCTCAGTCTCTGATTGATAATAATATTACATTTTATTTATAGAGCTCTTCCTCTCATGACCGTCAGCTTCTTTTCTCTGGGACAGACGAAAAATAGCCCAGCATATAGATTTTATGTCACAAAAATGAGGACTTGAGACTTGACTTGAACGTGACTCGACTCTCTGACAATTTGACTTCAGACTTGAAAGCAAAGATTCCAGTAAAAAAAATCACAGAACCATAACAAAAGAAGTACTCTCAACATAAATATTGAATCATTCAGCAGTGTGAGGACTTGGGACTTGGTCTCAGCTTTGTAAAACTTAAGCTTTGTAAGACTTAATACAGATCTGCAAACATCAGTTCAACTTAGCTTCAACGCGTACTCAGGACACATAGGAAGTATAACGATGTTAAAACGAGGCTAACATCGGCAGACGTCTATAAAAACAGTTTGAACCCAGACGTCGAGACGTGTGCGCGGCTGTGAGCTGCGAGTGTTTTGTTGACAAGCCCCAGAGTCACCTGTAAACAAACAAGAAAATACAACAAATTCATTTCCAAGTTTGGAGCCCCCCCCCCCCCGCCTGAGGTTTGCACCGAGAGAATGAACTGTCAGCCTGATGGAGCCCCGGGACGCTGTGAGAGTCTGCGTCACATATGGAAGACACATGATCATATATCACTGCTTTTATTGGGCACAACGAAAGGGCCGTTAGAGGTCTGTGTCAAGACATTCTGTTCGTTTTCCCTCTCTCTCTCTCTCTCTCTCTCTCTCTCCGTCTGCACTGTGATGACATGAAGCCGCCTTCTCATTCTGCTGCAGGACTCATTAAATGGCCTGATAAGGAAGAGGGGGAAAATAACAGGCCTGCCGCGGTCGTTGTTTGCTCCTGTTTGCGCCGGTCGAGTCTGCTTCGCGAGCTCCCAGAACCTGCCTCGGCTGGACTGTAGGTGAGCTGCCTGCAGATAAGGAAACCTAATTAACTGGCACATCTGTACGCCTCATGGCTTCACCGCCGTGGGAGAGGAACAGACAGACGAGCAGAGAAAGGTGAGAGAAACTAGGTGACGGGGTTGGGTAGAAGCAAGACGAGGGGAAAATAAATGAGGGGCCAGGAGGTCTAGACTAAGAAGCGAAGGATGAGAGGAGCAAGTTTGACTTTTTTTAAAGGAGTCAAAGTTTCCTGGTTTGTTAGTTTATCAACATCCTGTTCATCCTTGACCCGCCGCAGAGACACGGACCCTCCGACTTCCTTCATCTGGCCTCAGAGTCCAACATCTGGTCTTCCTCGCAACCACAGATCCAGACAAATAAGTTGCTGTTACAATTGGCAGTGAATCACATGAGGCAAATTAAAAGCAGGCCTCTGCGGCAACATCGGATTTCTATGCAGATAGTGTGATAAAACATTTTAACTCAAGAGGTTAAAGATTTTATTGTTTCTTTGTCATGCAGGTTTGTGGGAAGACGTTGTGGGAAGATATCGCTTGAGAGAGCAGATGTTTTCTGCTTAGACAGGTGTGGTAACATCTCCCTGTTCACTTACTGTCGATCACTCAAGCAAAAGAACAAAAACAAAACACTTCTGTGATTCCTCTGAGCGGGACAGATGAAGATGAAGTGACTCCTCTGTTGTTTCGCTGTAAAGAAAAAGTCTCACCAGATCGCTGTGTCATTACATTTTATACGGGCTCAGAACAAACAGCAGGACCCCCTCTACTTCCTGTTTTTCATGCTGTTCCTATAAAACTCCCTTCCTACTCTCATGAACTTCTTGGAAAGTACATTTACTCAAGTACTGCACTTAAGTACAATTCTGAGGTACTGAATATTTAAATTTTACACATGTACTCCACTACATTCATTTGACAGCTGGAGTTACTGGTTAGTTTGCAGATTAATATTTTACAACGAAAAAGCGAAACAAAAGGAGGAGCGCTTATAGAATACAATGCGCTGTTAAAGATTAAACCAGTGGTTTGCAACCGTTCGGCTTACAAAAAAAGAACAGTGTCTAGTTGGGGCCCTTTGTCAAGTTTCAGATGTCTGTAAGTGCGTTTTCCTCCGCCTGTTTTTATGTGGATTTTAACTTTGTGCGTAAAAAAACTGGAGTGGAAACGCCTGAAATCTGAAATAAAAACATTGCAAAGGTGGAGAAGTTGGTGTATCCATTACAACAAAATGCGCCGTAAGTAGACATAGTGAATAAATCATGACGAAAACATCAGATCTGTCTGCAGCGATGAGGAGGCCCTAACCTAAACATATTTAAATACCTTAAAAAATAATACATGTTTTAAAAGTAAATAAAATAATGTGAAATAAGAATGAGAAAAGAATGATGTCAACATTTAATCGGAGGTCATGGGGTTCTGTCTTATATATGTATAATCAAACTAACAGCTTTCCTACATGTTCCATCAGATTTAGCTACTGCTCCTCGCAAATAATACTACTTTTATTTCTTTTCTAACCCTAATGAGACACATCTGGAAACGCCTGAGTTCTTGTATTCTCCAGCAGTGTTTCTGTCAGAGGAGTAAAAATATTCTGCCAGTTATTTAGAAAAAGCAGAGAAGAAAAACAAAAATTACATTCGTGCTGAGAACCCATTGTTTCAAAAGTCTTTAATTACAGCCTGTGCGTGCGCCGGGGTTTGGGCAACCGGTAATCAGTCAAAGAAAATGAATGCATCGCTCGAACACGTGAGTCTAATTTGTATAATTTTGCCAAGTGAGAGTAATCCCCAAGAGAGGGCAGAGCCATCAGCAAGGGGAACGGCTAACCTAATTACAAGACGTAGGTATGTGCTTTGAAAGTTGGTTTCTCTAAAACGACAACGATCGCCGCGTTCGAACAAAGCTGACCCCCACTTGCATTATAAAAGGGGGCAAGCCGAGCCATTTCAGAGAAGGCATCTGGATTGTTTTCTTTTCTCTCTTTCACGCTTTGTCCCGAGACACAAAAAAAACGGCGACCGACACAATGACTCGTGACGTCTAACAGCGAAGTTATGCCAGAGTCACAATGTGCATCTAGGTGGTGAGCCGAGCAGATGCCCCCATGGGGTCAGCGCTGGTTTTTGTCCCCCAGTGTCACCACAACAGGGGGAAGGTAGGGCAATAAAATTCCTCGGCACTAAAGGAGACATTCCAGCTGAGGGAGGGGAGCGCTAAGATTTGACATAATTTAAAACATGGTTGTCATATTCTGAATGGGAGCCCCCCCCTCCCCCCCTCCGCCCCCTGGCTCCCTCCTCCTGAGAGGAAACCATTTTTTTTTTTTTTTTTTTTTTTGCTGTTTTGTTTTCTGCAGCTCTTACGTAAGCATGAGCGCTTCTAAATAGGTTAGTTTGGGAACCGGAGAAAAACAATTAAATTGAGGGCAGCAGGGCGACTGTAGTGCGTTACAATGAGCACGAGAATGGAGGGGAAGTGATTAGAGACAAAGACAAACTCACCTATTCAGCGTTCCACATTTATGATGATCAGTCTCTTTGGTCAACAGGCTGAAACCTGACAAATCTGTTCAATATTGATTCTATCTGACCTTTCTTTTACCCCGGAGTCCGGCCGTGGCGGAGGTATATACGAAATGTAGACGAGATTAATCAAAAACCATTGCACTCTTTCATCATTCAAAATCTAATTTTCTATCCGTTTGAGCGCTGCAGATCACTTCAGGTTTGTTGTGAACAGAATCAGAAAGCAGTCTGTGGAAAGGTCAGTGGAAATGGCACAACTCCTTGTTGTGATAGTTGCTTTAACAATCTAATTTTGTTTTGTTGTCCTGTGCGAGTGTTTTGGCTGTGGTTACTACTGTGTAGTGATATATGTTTTTTTTTTATATTGTGTAATTCAGTTGTGAGGCACCAAGGAAAGGAAGTAAAAGCATTCAGGGTCAACTTCCAGACTTTTCAACCGCATCTCATGGTCTTCATGAGCAAATGAAGTTGACTTTGTATTTTTATAGACAGCTGTTGGTGTTGCAATGGATGTCTACAGGGTTCGTACAGCTTTTTAAGAGTAAAATTCAAGCACTTTCAAGGTAGCTAAACCAAACACTTCCAGTCTGAGAGCAGATGGTTTACACCAGACTCGGAGCGTAAAAACGCTAGTTGCTGTTTCCCCGAGGTCAAGAGGTGAACCTCAGTTTTTAAACCAGCGTGGGCAAGAAGCCCTTCAAGTGCTCTGGAGAAAATGGGCAAACTCCGACTACTAATGAGGATATTGAGATATGATCAAAAGCTCCTGAAAAGCTGCTAAATAATAAAGTACATAACACATACAAGTGACAGCGTGATATAAATCCCAGAGTACATGCAGCCCGGTCATCAATGGTTCCCCGCCCACCAATTGTTGCATGAAAGACTCATCAGTTGCCGATACATTGCGGGCCTTATCTTCTTCTTCTGTCATAAAAGGGAAACTTTGAAGACTCGAATGAAAAGAGAAACTGAAGGAAAAGATGTCACAATACATCCCAGGCTTCTTTTGATTGACAGGGTGAAAGGCCCACTGAGCAACAAAGATGAAAGAGGAATTTAAGCTTTCACATTAAGAAGAATGTCACTTCACAAAACACATTGATCTGAGCCTGTTCAGTTCACAGTTTACCTGGTTAATGTGACACGACCACAAACAAAATGCTGCGGAGAAAATGTCGTCACGCTTCAGAACGCTAACCTGACTGCGTGAGCTCGTTTCACTTCCTCCATTTCTATTCTACAGACCCGTGAAAGCCCTAAATTTGCCCCATTGGGCTAATGGCTCACTTTCCGTCTGCACGGCCACTTCAGACCGACCGTGGAGAGAGATCATCTCTGATAGCAGGCATCAGCCAATCGTCCACTGAGCCCAAATCTCAACCTTTATTGTATTTTTCCTTTTGTTCCGTTTTTCTTTTCTTCTCTTCTCAAATCAAAGCTTTGATGTGTAATGTCATACGATGTTAACTTTCTGTTTGTTTCCTGCTCCTTTGTCTTCGACTCTCTAAAAACTGAGCGATGTTTCTTGACGTTATTTCGCTGCCGCTAAATGAAGGAATGAATGGATCTCTCAGCACATGGGAATGCAACCACTGGTGTGTCCTGCATTCCCCGATTCCCACCATCCCTCTGCTGTTTCTAAGGAAACAGAACCAGCAGACAGTCTGTGAATTTCAACGACCCTCAGCAGTAGAGGATTTGATGCAACCCTGGCAGCAGCAGCAGCAGCAGCAGCAGCCCTCCACAAAGACTCGCTGACCGGGAAACATCCTCATATGTTGCTGAATTAAGCTCAGAAACAGCACCGACGCTGGCTGTTTTCTGCCCGTCTCCTCGTCTACACTACACTGAATAATGCTCGCCGGGTTCAGTGAAGGCGTTTTCTTGGAGGACATTTCTATGAAAATAATGCCAGAGTGACGTCAAAGTGCCTCTGAAGACGGACGTCAAGAACTGGTGCGAGGCCAGAGGGGCCGGCAGAAGCTCAGCTACTGTTGCTGTGCCTGTCGAGCTCTCCAAGCTAGCACTGAGTGTGTGCAGTTTATCAAGACAGCAGCTGATTTAACACTTGAAATTAGTGGTGATTTCTGACCCGACGAGTCTTGTGATTTCGGGTCTTAAAACCCTTAGAGGTCTCTGGCTGTTTTGGCCGTTTTTTAATACTTTGGATATTTATACACCACTTTTCTTCTGCACAACATCACCTGTGTGACCTGACAATAATGTTTTCACTTTGGCATACTGTGTCAGCGTGTTGGACCCAAAAACACACAAAACACATACATACAAACGAAACACAGATTTGAAAAACGTGTTGTTTTTTTTACTGTCAAAACCACAAACTCAATGAAGCATTTCAAATGTAAACACAGTTTCTGCAAACATAATATGTGAAAGGTGAAATTGAGAAAAGCGAGATCATATCAAGCAACATACAACTACTTACAGCAAAAAGCAGGTGTAGCCATTGGCGTTTTTTCCACTCTTCTAAACAGTTTATGTAAACAATAACACAATGTAGATAATATGTTATATGTACAAACCTTGTTGTAGATCCAAGTGGATCTTAAAAACAAGGAATAATCCGAGATTCAGCCCAGTCTTTAATTGTTCGAGTTACTCCAGGACTAAGTGAGGCAAATTAACCTGCCAAGGAAATTGGTTTAACTTCAAATTAATGATGTCTATCAATGGGGTTACATGGATTAATTGTGCTATTAGATGGTTAACAAGCACCACCAGCCGGTCGAGTTCTTATTGGCAGATTAAATTATTTTCCCTTTTAACATAACGAAGCCCATATGTGCAATGTTTTCACAAAGAGAAAAGCCTCTACCTCATTTGCCTCCATTTTCTCTAAGCGGCTGATCAGTTTCAGTGGTATTCTGTTTAGAAATGTGTTATTTTCTCTGCCTCCATTGATTTGTCTGTTTTCACTCATTATTGGCTTTTGTGATGCGCTCCAGCTTTTCACAAGCAGCCTCGGGCCACTGCCATGTGCATGTTCATACTCTCACTAATGAGGACGAACACAGGTGGTTGAAATTGATCTTCTTTGATGCAGTGCAGAACTACTCCAAATGTTCAGGTACAATTAGTTTTTTTTTTCTACTCTAATGTAATTTTAATAAATGCTGAAATAATTGTGGAATAGAAACAATTAATATTTCATCCTGTAGATGCACATAAATGTATTTACAGCTACAAAAGAAAAAACAGATCCAGCTCAGTTTTTAAAAAGGACAAATATTCTGCAGTTTGTTTGTTTGTACCAAAGGAAATATGTGAAGTCAGATTTATTCAGCATAATCATCCCATAAAGCATAATGCTGAGGTATTTTTAGCTTTCTCCTGCCACTATTAATGTTTGCATCGCTCAGAAGCTCCAGCTTTTTATTCAGCTGCAGGTTTTTCATCCCAGAACTTCTACAATGAGCTCCATTGTTTTGGCAAATTCCGATAAAAACAGTTTACCGAGACATGCTGCTGTCTTAATCGGTATATTTAATGTTTTCCTTCTTATTGTGGCGGGTTTACATGGTTCACAGTAGTGATAGGAAGTGTTGCACCTGAAACACTTGGACGCTGTCCTTGGATCAAATGTGCGTCACAAACAATGAAACTCTACAAGATAGCACCTAGAATTTATGAAGTTCTTTATATCAACATTGAATCAAATGACTACAGGTGTTTCTCATAGTGAGGATTATGTCTCCACAGAGTCAGAGTCAGATTCATCACTCAACTTTGCAGCTCTGCAGAACGTTTCATCCTCTTTTTGGGAACATTTACTGTTTGGTGTCGGTGTGGCAGCTGCTTTGAGCTGGCACACTCTGATAAAAACTGTACACTGCCTGCCCAGCACCAAAACACAACACATGGACACAGTTAGCAACTAGCTGGAGTTGGTGGAAACCAAATTAGAGCTAAAAGGTGGGTAAATATTGGACTTAAATTCATCAGGTAGACACAAACAAATAACTCCAAATGAATGATAATGTTGCTCTGTGTCCTCTGGATGAGTGAACAGGCAAATATTTGAAAACACATTAACCATGGGAACGTTTTAAGGCAATACGTCGGAGCAGCATGTCTGTCAGCCTGCTGTGGAGTTCTTCTGCCCCCTAGTGGCCAAATTTCAATTAATGCCACTTTAATGTAAGTATGTTTGAGAGAAGTGCTGGAACAAGCAAAAACATAGCATACTATAACTTCCTATTGAACAGTGTGGAAGGAGTGTTTTATCACTGTGTAGCTGCTTCTATGAAAACGTACATTAACCTCACAACTGCTATCAACTTAAAAGTAAACATCACTTAAAAACTGAAAACACTTAAAATGCCAACCTTTTCTCACCTCCGTGACTAAACTGTTTTTTTTTCACCTTTAACGACTATTTGTGAAAAACTAATTCCAGTATATTTTTGCATCTGTTAATCTATTTTAAGATGTTGTCCTGTTTCATTAGCGAATGAACTAAATAAAATTTCTGATGGCTAATATTTGGACACGTGTTCAAGACATACTACCTGTTGTTAATCAGTGCAGTGTTTTTTTTGTTGAGAATTTTAAATTTAGTTTCAGTCTTAGTCACTTACTGAAATATATAGCTGGTTTTAAGTCACATTTGATTTAGTCAAGATTTAGTCAGTGGAATCTTGACAAAGCTTGACAACAGTGTCAGTTCCCTCATCGGATCGATCGCTTTTCAACAGAGAAACCGCTGTTTCATGCCACGACGCCAGACCAGAATCAGTAGAGCTCCAATTTAAAAAAAAATGACCTGTTATAAAAATGTGTAAACTATGTTGTTAAGACAGACGAACATTATCTGGGAAACACCACGTTTATTTACTTAACAAGGAGCCAAAAAATAAATACAGAATTATGTTAAATATTCGCAGAATGAGTTAGTGTCAGGAATCATAAATGATGTTTACCGTAAGCTCAGCTTAGTATTGAAGTATTGTGTTTACCGTAATGCTTAGCTGGCATTTGCTTGAGACTTTGCCGTAATTTCTGTTGTCAATATTTGTTTTCATTTAAATGACAAGTTAGTCATGGAATAAAAGGACGCCAACAAATACTTATCGTCAGAATTTCCGTTGACAAAGTTAACACTGAATCTGTGGCTTTTTTTTGTTTTGTTTTGCACAGTCATCTCTTGCTTCCTCTACTGTGTCACACTAACCACAACACAATGGCGAGTAATGAGAGTGGAGCGGTGCACTCTTACCCCCTGTCTCCCTCTGCTTTCATGAGTCTCACTTCAACAGAAGAAGCCCAGCGGAAACAGCCATAAAATGTGGCCAAACTGTGAAGGAGGTGAATTAGTGGCCCCCATATGGAGTTAGAACTGGGTCATGTTGCCTTGTCTGATCGCTTTACACATCACCTTGTAAACAGAAGATGAAAAAGACTACCACCCAAGCATTAGTCATCTCCTAAAGCTGCTGTGTTGTGCATTTTCCCCTCCTAACTGTATAACACGTCTGCAGCTGATGTAGACAAGCCCTTTAAGCCCTTTTGTTGTGTCAGAAAGTCTTTGTCAGCCCGTGTGTGTGATGGGGTCGATTAAGTGTATTTTCAAGCTGCACCACAACAATAGCGTTCCTGTAACTGCTCCTGCAGCACACGTGGACTGTGCTACGAGGCGGCATAGTGAACACAATGATCCCCCGAGAGACTTTTTCATGGTATTTATGGGAACAATCACGCTTACACTTATGAACACTTCACTTGAATGGAAGATGTTGATTTGTTGCTGAATCAAAATCATCAAGTGGTAGAGCACAGTAAAAGTTGTAGACACAACTATTTAGTGCTTTACCGAATGTTTTTATTGATTAATTTCCTTTTTTTTAATCAACTTAATTATATTTTTGTCTAAAAAGGGTCAGAAAATAGTGAAAAATGTCACTTATAATTTCTCAGAGTGAAAGGTGACGTCTTCAAATTGCTTGTTTTGTCCAAACAACAGTCCAAACACCAAAGATATTCAAATAATGATGATCTAAAGCAGAAAAAAAGTGTCATTTGAGAAGCTGGACCCTGCTAATTTCTGGTATTTTGGTTTGACAAATGACCTTATCATTTGTAATTGTGTGTTGTTTTGTGCAGCAAATGTAGACTACTAGTAGATTATTTCATAACATACTGCAGTCACTGTCTGGGACTTTTATGGGAGGACCAACAACTGCACAGAAAAACAGCAGGCAATTAGGGCTGAATTATAATTGTAATAATGATAATAAACTTTATTTATACAGCACTTTTCCAAACAAAGTTACAAAGAGCCTTACGTGGTTGAACCAGGATTAAAATATCTCAGGACTGAGATAAATAAAATCAGGAAACTAAAATGATACAGAAATAAAATGGAATAAAACTGCCAACAATAAAGATAAATACTAATAATAAAAAGACATGGTGGCAATAAAACGGTGAGCTAGAATTAATAAAAGGCTTTTTTGAAAATAAAAGATGTCATTGATTCTGCAGCCTCAGATCCTCGGGCAGGGAGATCCAGAGCTGAGGGACCACGACTGCAAAAGCCCGGTCACCTTTAGTCTTGAGCCGGGACTCAGGAACAGCCAACAGAGCCCTGCCTGAACCTGAATACAATGAATTACAATAACAATGTTTTTTCTTTCTTTAGGCAATTCACAGTGTTGCCAACTCTCACGCATAGACTGTATATAAAGATGGACAACGTGTCTCCCACTGTACAAAAATGAAGCCAAAATATCCCAGATACAGCCGCTTCCATCTCACGCTGGTGACGTCATTTGGAGCCACGGTGTCGAGGTCCCGCCCATTTACCCGCCCGAACCAATCGTGAGCACACCACAGTCAATTACAGCTGTCAATCATGACATCTCACCTCCTTCTTATAGCATCAAACAACTAATTAAAACCAAACTTATCAGACAAATAAACACTTGAGCAAAAATCAGCGCGATAAGAACTACCTAAGATGGCAGAAACCATCTTGCACCTGTTGAAACAGGTTGAAACGTGCCTTTTGTTCTAAAATCAACATTTTAAAACGTTTTCGTCATGTCGCGGGACATAAATTTGAGTGTCATCTTCATAACAATGGTACTGGATTTTGTGTTTATGTATATGTCCCAGTGGATGTGGCATGTACATACAGAACCACAAGGGGCCAAGGATGGAGCCTTGGGGAACACCACAGGCATTACCGGTGACCACAGAGAAAGTCCTGTTTGATAAATAGGATTTAAACCATTTTAGAGCAGTGTCCCTGATGCCAACCCACTTATCAAGGCGATCCAATAGGACAGAGAAGAATCAAAATTCAACAATCATCAGCATCAGCTGTAAGAAACTGTTTGTCAATGTTTTATTACTGCGGTATGAGGTGCAAAATCACGCATATGTGACCTACGGACAAGATTAAAAGCGCAATATTAAAATAACTCCATCTCCTTATAAATATACCAATGAATGGGTATGTTTATGCAGCATTTGTTCAGCAATTATTGTTCAATAATACTCATTATTGTTTTGTTTTGTGTGATATATTACACCGCAAAATAATGAGAGCATTTGTATATTTTGCTGTAAAGTAGATGTTACACTTTAAACCAAAGTGTACACTTTCAGAGGATTGTGCAGCCTTGGTGAAGATACTGAACAGTATGCGTTCTTACATGTTAAGAAATGATTTAAAATCATTTGCTCCTGTGATTCATTGTGTTGAAATCAATGACGTCACAGTGATGTTGGGAACAACATGACTCATGGAGGACAGATCTGCTCCACAGTTCACTTCAGTGTTTCATGTCTTTGTGGCTTCGACTTCCCACACGGTTAACATTTGAGAAACAACCACCTCGAGCAGGCCTGCCCACCTTCCACCCAAACGGCATATTTACCAAAAGCAAGGAACATTTTTACATATAACCAGCCCAGGGCAGTGTATTTAGACCAATGTTTATGCATACATTAATAATGTCAGAGGAACAAGGACATTATTCATTTCTTAACTGGAAGACAGTGCTAATGCAAAACACGGTTCCTGTCATGAAAGGCTAAAACGAGTAAAGGCCACAGCTTTAATACATAAACATAAACATACCACGTAATTACACACGAGGCAGGAAATGCAGGCTGCCAGTGTGAGAGGAAAAGGGCAGGAGGGATTGCCAGCAACCTGGGTTATTATAGCATGAATCTAATGTTTGAATAATTTATTTTACCCGTATAGAGTTTCAGTTCAGTGTCAATGTGAGTTCAGTCGGCTGGTTTAGTTTTAGTTTAAGGTTTTAAAGTGCTTGGTGAGGCTTCTTTCTACAGAGAGTGGACATGATAAAAGAACACCTTTACAATCTAATTCAATCCAGTACTTGAGTATATTACCATTTTATGCTACTTTATACTTCTACTCCTCCACATTTCACAAAATAAGAGTAAAATGAAAACAAATTTTAGTGTAAGAACTTTGCTTTTCATCTCACGACCCCTCAGATTTATCTTGAGACCCTCTGGAGGAGCCCGACCCTTAGGTTGGGAACCACTGGACTTAACAACTTAACTGTATATAAAATAGTTAAAACGAGCTCCACCTCAACCAGCTACAACAGTAAAATAATATGCCAGTCAACGGTCTGTAGAATCAGATTTTCTGTACATCCAGTACTTTTACTGTTGATACTTTAAGTACATTTTGTTAGTAATACTTCTGTACTTTTTAATTACAGTATGTAGGGTTTTGAATGCAGGACTTTATCATGCAACTAGAGTATTTTTTTTATTATTCTTTTTATATTTATGTGACACTGGTACTTGAGTCTTTGATTGGAATATTTCACTCTATAAACACAAATAAGTGAAATGTTACAACAAGCTGATACCGTATACATGCTGATACTGTCGGACAGTGTGAACGGAGATGATTCTAACAGCTTTAAAGCTATTTAAAGGGAAACAAATGGAGGAAACCGCATGTTAAGGGGTTAAATAAGTTAAATGGCTGATTTAACAATGCTAATTTTAATAATCATGCCAGTATATATGATTTTATAAGCCTGCTGCAGACAAAGGTCAAGTGATTTTCCTGTGGAAGATCCTATGTATGAATCATCTTGTTTCATTTGGCTTGAATGCCGTTAAATTACGATGAGTAATAAAGGAGTGGGGGAAATGTTTAATCACCCACCTCCCACTGGAATAATTATCCTGTCTGGAGGCTCAAGATGACATGTGCAGCTCAGGTTGGCCACAAGCTCCTCTGACTGTGTCTTCAGGAGGACTTCACCCGACGCCCTCTTTTAAAAATGACTGTTTGGAAGTGGTGATGCAGGATGATGAAAATACTGATTAAATCAAGAACGTGACACACGAGGGTCCCTATGAGACCCGGCTGAGTCGTCGATCTCCGGGGGATAAAAATCAATCGTTTCCGACAGAAGCATCAACAGGTGTGAACAAGAAAACCCAGCACTACACCCCTGATGACGTGCAGAAGGTTGCTCTGGTCTGATTGAGGGCGCAATTAGAGCAAATCAACGGGAGAATCGGAGAAACACCAGCTGAATAAAGGAAATCTGGTTCTGGTCATTTCTTGGTTGGGCTATAGCCCCATCAAGCCCCCCCCCCGCCCCCAAGGTCGTCTCTGAAGGTGATATGTCAGTGTTGTGTTTACAGACAGTTTCCGCTTAAACTTAGTATGTCCTCCAAGTTCAACCCCAATATGTTCTAAATCGGTAGAGTCATTCATTTTCACGACTGCACCTAAAGTGGGCACGATGTACGTCTGCTCATATTCTGCAGAAGGAGCAGAGAAGGTTAGTACTTACAACATTTGGCTAATTTCATGATTCAACTAACAATAACAGCTTGTATGAAGGAGAAAAAGACATGCAGACAATATCCTCCAGGCTAGCACATATTGTTCCAGACATTATTAAATAACTCATGCAAACTCAGGTTATTGACGATTCATGCTACCGTGAAGCGTGCATGTAATTTAATTCTGAATATTCACTCTAAATGAGTCACTTGCATGCATGAAAACGTACCAACTCAACACAGCACACCACCGACCTTGAACCCCTGGTGGAAAAAGGGGAATCATACAGCACGCATGGCACACCCTTCAAGTTATGGAACACAATCAGGAACAAGTAAAACAATAAATGTGAAGTAGATCCCCTCCAGCGACCTTTTTGAAAAACATCAACTTATTAAGTCTAATTAAATTCAGTTATTGATGCTCAAGAGCTTGGACATGAGTTATTGAATTAATTGAGAATTACTGACAAACCCTCTCCTGATTTCACTGCAGAGGACCAAAAGACCCCCAAGTGACCCCCGTCATCGACAGCAAGATGCCAAATGTTTACTGGTTCCAGCTTTTTTAATTTAGCTGCTTTTCTGTTTCATATCAACATACATTTCATATCCTGTTCGTCCTTTTAAAATGAGGACTGACCAATAGAATAACCTCCGTGACGCTCCGGTTCCTGGAGGAGAACCTCCCTTGAGTCCCTGTTTGGACCTGACGTCGAACACATGATTGACTGGCTGTGATGAAGGCCTTGGAGAAGCTACGTCCCCAGACAGCTCCTTGTCAGAAGCAGAAAATGGTATAAAATATCCAGGGGATAAAAATCACAGATATTCTACAGAAGTATTATTGTGGGTGAGCTCACCCCAAAATACTTCACTGGCACTTGGTTTGGAAATCATCTGCTGTGATTAACAGCAGTACCTCTGGCACTTAAGTTGTTAATTGGATTCAACAACTTTGTGTAAATGTGTAAGAGCAGGCGATTAGCGGCAACTGCATCAGCAAGTCTCGGGGGTTAAATTCTCACATTTTCTCCAAATTCTCAAGTTGTTCAGGGTTTGTGTTGGCAAGAAGGGAAATGTATGTGTGCGAGCGTGAGCGTCTGAGGAAGAGGATGAAGAAGCAAATCCCATGTGGAGCCAGAATCTCACACATGATGCCAAAAAACATCCTCTCACTTGGAGTAATAACAGTAACACTGACGGGGAGTAATGAATTTGCAGTGGTGAGGCTCCACAGAGGATCATAGCTTCAAACTGGTGTTGTTCCGACATCTCAAACACAGCTGACCACAGACTCGCAGAGCCTCTCGCTGCCCTCATCCCTTTGTGCTGATGTTGGCACGGGGCAGCCGTCGCCAAACCAGCTTCACAGGAAAGTCCAATATTTGAACTTTTCACTCTTACTGCAGTGTGGATTGGCTGAGAGAGTGACCAGACAGAAGAAATACAGACACTAGACTGTCAGTGCTGCACTGATACTCCCTGTACTGCCGTGGGAAACATGAGTTCAAAAAGTGCTAAAACAACAGTGTTTCCATGATCACTGGTTTCACTACTCTGCAAAAAACATGTATTTTTTATAAGTAATGTTGCTTTGATAAGGTAGAAAAATCAATCATGGTGTTAGATAATTGAAGAAGTCAAAAATATATGAGAAAAAATATATCTAATATGTTGAGTAAGTCCAGAATACAGGCGTAACGTTTCGAGAATAACGTCTTTGGGTCTCATTTTTGTAGCGGCTCCACGAGCAGCACTGAAATTCACTTTGCCCTCCTGTGAAATACGTCACTCAGCTGCCAGTCTGGTGATTTTACCATCAAGAGCAAACTAAATACTTGCAGCAAAACCACAAAAACAACAAAACAATGCTTAAAATGGAAATAAACCATTTTAAAGAGGACCTGTCATACTCATTTCCAGCTCTATATCTTTATTCTTGGATTCCACTAGAGCAGCTTTGCATGATTCAAAGATCAAATAAGTCCTTATTCCTCTTATTCTGGCCCTTCATGCAGCCCCTCAGTTCACCCTCTGTGGACAGCTCAAACATCAACAAAACATGATGTGGTTCAAGCAGGAGCGTCATTTATTTGTAAAATATGAGTGATTTTTTTTTACAGTACTTGTTGTCCACAGCTGCTTCATACAGTATGAACAGCTTCTCCTTCAGCGCATCCCTGCAGCTGTCTGAAGGCAGCAGGACAGGTATAATAATAATAATAACGAATGTGTCAGAGCGCAGTGCCATTACACACGGCCGTCCACTGTGTTTACCTCCATTAAATCACACGCAAACGCCACCTGACTGCTACAAACACACACACACACACACACACACACATCAGACTGGTCGGCGGCAACTCGACTCCGTTTTTAAAACCAGAGCTCATTAATCCATCCCAACCTTTTTCTCTTTAATCCAGATGTTTTATTCTTGAAAGGAATTACGAAGCAAAAGCTGATGTGTCACATTAAGATATGATTGGCACCTTTTGCAACATGAACCAAACTATTGTTTATTGTTTGCTTCTGTCATCATCACATTAAATACGGCTGCAGATTTGTGGTTCTGTGTGTTCACGTCTGGCCGCTGTGCGCCCTCCAGACGACATTATTATTCCGTATATGCTCTGTCGCTGTGGGTAAGACTGAGGGTGTATTTATTAATCACCACACTCTCCAATCTATATTCCACTTTATACAGACTCTTTTGCATTTTGCGCTGCTGCACACACATGAACCAAAGTAACAGGTGCGCTGGGCGATGCCGACACAAGGCACCCACCGCTTTGCATTTGATGCTTGCACGATTAAAATAGGGCCCTTAATATTTTGAGGGATTGTAAAATATTAAGAGTACATTTGTAATGCCTTGAATAGGGCTGCCCCCCGAAAGCTGAAGACTCGACTCATCAGTCGGAGACCCCTCAGTCGACAGATTCTTCAAGTCAAGTAGTTTTTTTCTGCAGTGTGTTTCTGGGGACATGTCGGTCCCCAGAAGTGGCTGCAGAGTTTCACGCTGCTCTCCGGGGTAAAATCATTCCACTACTCAAGTCATCCTGACCGCTCCGCTGAGATGTCCGCGACGGGTTCAGGCAGCTGTGGACCCGAACCCAAGGGAGAAGTGGTGATTTTACAGGTTGCAGCATCTTAATACGATCTAGTGTCTGGCTAATGTTGTCGCACATTTCTGATCCGACGTTAGCATAGTTAGCACGCATTAGCTTGGAGGGCTAGCTTGGCTTGTTTACTATATTACTGAATGTCGCCATCACCCTGAACGTCCCGCCAAACCCCATTCAAAAATGTGGCAGTTCAGTAAAGCGTTGCTTCATAATCTATATGGAGAAATAAAAGGTTGAACAGTCGAATACTCGTATTGAACAGCCGAATCCAATTCAACTGACAAAACTGTGAGTCAGATAAAACCCTAATGTTGAAAGTAAAGGCGTATTCTTCCGAGAAAAATTCAAACAACCAAACCTCAAAAGTCAAATATGCAAAGATTTCAGGTTTAGTTATTTGGAGGCCTGTCATTGGTTGAGTTGAACCTCCCTCAGCGGAGCCAAAGAGTGTTAAAGAATCACTTGTTTGAGAAATTGTCCGTGACAAAATAAAATGTCTTTTGCTTTTACATGCTTTATTTCATTCTTAACTTATAATTCAACATCAAGAGCATTTTTATTGAGGGAGTTGTTACGCAACAGCGTGTTGTCGTTTCAGACTAATCGCTGCTTTGAGCTGCTCCCCGCTGACGAACCATTTTGATCACATAGCGATTATCTCTCCTGCAGCACTGAATGCTAAAGGGAGAGGAAACTCCCCGCCGCAACACCAGCTCTCCTCTGCTGCTGTGCTGAGTCTCAGTGTCATGTGCTCTTGGAAATGGAAATTAACCAGATTTTGCAAAACGCATATTCAGAGCAATGACCCCAAAAGGAGGGTGAGTCCCCGCAATGCGACCGTGTAAACAGATTTATGTCCCCACAACATGAGTAATACATGTGCGCACACACACACACACACACACACACACACACACACACACACACACACACACACACACACACACACACACACACACACACACACACACACACACACACACACACGGCCAGCCTTTGTACAGTTCCTGTTTTTCATGTCTGTTTTTATTTTTACTCCGGTTTTCATTGTTTTTAATTTATTTATTCTTTGTGTTTCATTACAGGAGACAAACATATTCGTCATCACTGTGTACTTTATAAAAAAGTAGGCTGCTCAGCACTTACTTAACCTACGGTTATGGTTAATGATCGGATTAACGAGGGATGCTAATTTAGAACTAGCATCAGCTTCATCTATTGATGGCATCTGTGACTTCCCCCGATTTGGTATTTGTTTGTTTTTTTATTTAATTCAACATGTCCACAAACCACATTTGTTTCAAAATGGCACAAAACATTTTGTGAAGATGTTCCCTCAAGCCTCTCACTTCCAACCTTTGATTAGTGAAGAATGAGTCGGCTGCCACTGCAGATGCTGTGGAGTCATTATTCTGATCATTTTGTCTCATCAAAACAAGTCACTAAGATATTGTAACGCTGACAGCAGCTCTGTCCTCATCGACTTCAGAGTGAAACACTGGATGTGACAATGAATGAAATCTTATCTACAGGGACTCTTTACATCCCTTTATTTCAATAAACCCTAAAGCATGAATAAAACGGACTTTCAGTTAGAGACAATTAAACATAAATATATACAACTCCTCCACCTGGAGGGAAATGAGATTCATGAATACATTTAATTGTAGGAGTATCTGTTTCTGACTGATATTGTCTGTGTGAAGAAGCTCAGGGTTAAACAATCACTATTCAAACAGCACACTAACGTTCAGGGACACGTCCTTGTTACAGCTCCTGTATTTCATTTCAGTTTCAAGTGGGTTGATAATCGTTTCCACAGGTATGTGCAGAGTGTTGCTGGAAAAGAAATGTAGATCAGCCAAATTAAAAATAACAAACAGGGAGCCATAATATCCTCAACACGTGTTAATGGTAATAACAATAATGTTGCCGTAATGTAATGCTTTTGAAACTAGTTAAAAAACAGCAGAAATATAAAAATGGAGGTAAAAACAATTATTCAAATCAGCTATAATCAATATTTATACGATAACATTGTTTCCCGAAGACAATGTGATGAAAGGGGTCGCTCATAGTTATGATCCTCCAGAGAACTATCGCCTGAAGACTTCTGAAAGCGTCACTTTGGACCAAACAATTGACAAGTTGATAAAATAATCAGCAGATTGTTAGTTGGAGGCCTAGAAGTGAACAATTAGGAGTTAAGGAAACCAGGTATTATCTCTCAGTTGTTGGGAGACCAAAGCAGAGCTTAAAGCAGAGTGAATATTTGACTTACATTCATTGCGAGTCCGGAAACAGATGCTCATGTTGTTCTGTGTCTGGTGGATATCTAAGTATACATGGTGTTTCCACAGGTGAGCCGGAACAACTTGATAAACTGATAGTAACTCAGGGCTGCATGTCTGTGATTTTGTTTTGGTAGCTTTTCTGCCCCCTAGTGGTCAGAAACACAGAATCCCTCTTTAAATAACGGGTTGGAGTACTCGGTTACATGTAGATGCTTCCAGATGTTTCCATATGCTGCATTTCTTTTATACGGTGTGTAGTATTGTTTGGTACCAGACGTATCGGTGCCTTAAAAGTGACAATGACATGTTGAAAACTAGGATGGATACATCTGCTTTCCACACAACAGCTGCTACTTGCATTTTTATGAATCTTTCCCGGGCTGTAAAGTGACATTGAGGATATTTCCTGCTTGTTAAGATTGACGTTGAACTTTGCCTCCTCCTACACACAGTTGTCCATCAAAAGCTTGTTATGAGAGCTGCGAGGAAACTGAATAGGATCTAAAAGAAGAGATAAAAGGCATTTCTGAGAGCTAGTAGAGAGTAGCAGAGACGGAGTAATTCACTGTAGAGATGATGATGCTTCTTGAAAACCTGAAAGTGTACAGTCTATTATTAAAGATGGAGAGTGACTCTGACATGGACCTGATGAAACAGTAGCACTTGTACATACAGCTCAACCCTCGAGGTCACATGTGGAAGAAACTTTAGAGTGTGCACTGTTTCGATCCTGAGATATATCTTTTTTTTTTTTTTCAGTGCAGCTAACTTGATATCAGGTGTAATAGCCTCGAGTTTCAGTTGCGAGTGATGCTACATTGGAGGTGGTTTCAGCACTTTTTGTTTAATTCAATTCAATTTTATTTATATAGCACGAAATCATAATAGAGGTCAAATTGTATAGAAGTCTTACCACACCGACCTGTCAATCAGGACAGTGGTGTTCGGTTGTACTGAAAGACTCTAGGAGTCGGCGTCCACTTCTTTTATACAGTCTTTGATCCATACCTGAGGTTTTTGCTATTTAACACAACATATTTTACAGTGTTTTATTAGTTTCTGTTTTTTTAAAGTATGAATATAAGAGTCCTTTGTAATGCAGACCAGGCTTTGAAGATATACAGCTCCTATGGAAAACACTTTGTTCTCTTCACTAACCAGAACTGAACATTTATATTCAGTGTTGAATTTCCCTTGAAAGAGTTTTGCAGTCCATTGTATAATTTGCATATAACTGCGTTTCAGTGCGACAATATAGAATTTCTTACGAACAAATGATCTTCTTTTCATGTGATCACATATTTCTGTATAAAGCAGGTGACCTCAGGACCAGAATAACTTTACAAAGACCTCTTCCCCTACATTGCTGACAGAGGGATTATAACCTCTTTCCATTATCTTGATAGAAATATAACCGCTAACATTTTTGCTATCAAACTCACTTTAACATAATAACGCCAGCTCCTGCCTAATGTTTCAAATGAATATCTAGTCCAGAGAATTCAATTTGAGCTGCTTCATTCATTCATTGGACCTCCCTTTGGAGATACTTTCTCAATTTACAGAAGAGGCACTGAACAAAACAGCATTTGCCCCTTGTGCACACTCTAGATACATTACCGTAGTATTAGTGTGCATAATAAAAGAGACTGTGTAATACATGCATTTGAATTAGATCTGGGGGCCGCTGTGCTGCGCGTTCACTGTGATTTCTCTTATAATCCTGGACTGATTGAGGTGAAGCTTTGAGGGATGACGCAGCTTTTGAAGAATTAGTTCTGTATTCATGAGAACATTTATCTTAAAATGACAGCTTCAATATAACTCAGATGGCACGCTGACCTGTGGAAGAATGGCGCCTCTTTCGTTCCGACTCCGCACTTAAAAATAATTCTGCTGTTGAGGAATTAATTGTAGCTGGTGTTTCCCAGGCGTGTTGTGAACTGACACAATGCATCTGAGCACGAAGGGTTTTTGTTTTCAGACAGCTGGGAGTGAAACCTCTGAGTGACACGTAAAGGAGGCTGAAAAGCTATTTTGCGTAGCGCCCTGCGTATCGTCGAGCCGAGCTGTCAGCCTCAGAGTTGAGCCCTCCGCTAAATACATCACAATTTTCCTTTAAAAACTGTAATTCACTCCTGAAGGCTGAGCGTTTTCAGACATTGAGCTTAATGTATTTATTTATAACCAGGGTGTCTTTCAAAATAAACCCATTCGATGGTTAGTTGTAGGGGGGGTGTTGTTGTTGTTGTTTTTTTTGCTTTCAGAAAGTCTTCTTTCACAGTCCTCATGTGATCTCCATGAAACTGCTCTTTCTGCAGACCCCAGAGGATTGCAGGAATGCAGATAGATGGTTTGCCTACACGCCTGCTGAATATTTGGTCAGGAGGGTATGTGTGGGCAGGCAGCAAAATGAACTTCTGTCTCGTGTTCAGAGGCAGTTCATCTCTTGTGAGCCCTTCAGAAAGTCCATTTAGCAGCATCTTTGATGACCCACCCCCCCCCACAACTTGTCCCTCTGTGTCTCTGTGATAAAAAGTCTGTGTCTGTTTGAGCACCATGAAAGACTTTAATTGGGGTGAAATATGACAGAAAATACTTAAGTAGCGAAGCAGGCTTTTAACTTGTGACCGGTTTTACCTGAAATAACTTTCCGAAGTTGAGCGTTGAGTCACTGACCTGCACAGTTTCAGCACATGTTCTACGTACTTCCTGGCTGTTTGCTTGGTGACTCACAGATTTGTGTTTTGCAGTTCCAAATCACGAGCACGACACCGACCTCGTCACTGCCTGCACACTTGCCTCGGCTGATCTAGCATCACGAAACAATCACAGAGGTAAAAAAATATATATAATGTAAGCTGGGTCAATCTTATAAACACAAGTTGAAGCAGGGAATTTTGCCACTTGGTGCAGATGACTGCTTCTTCAAACTCTGGTGAACAAGTAATGTATCTGATTTGATGTATTTTGTGTTCAGTGGGGTGGATGGTAATATCACTTGTACGATTCAGCTTCTCATCACTCTTGATAAATTCCACAAATGAAAACGGCTCCAAACCCAGCTGTCAAAACACAAATGTGAATATATGAAGAACAAAAAGAGCCACAAAGACTTTCAATATTTCAAAGGAAGTGCATTTTATTTGAACCCTAAAAGGACCCTAATGGACTCCTCTGACTACTTCTGTATTTGTTATTATGCCTATTTGATGTTAAAGAGAAAAAACGTGCCCACTGATTGACTTCCTGTTGTTAAAAGGCCCACGTGAGATGAGTCAGTCGAGGCATGACGCAGCCTTTTCTTCAGCTTTCCCTTCTGGAAAGTGACTTATGTTATATTTTTAAAGCGTGTATGTAGCATGTCAAATACTCTGGAAAATAAGAGTGCTTCTACTAAAGTACTGGAAATAAACTCTGTGGCAAACGAAAGTTTATGATACTTACACGTTTTGCTCAGCAAGATAATCTTCACTAATGAACACCACTTTTATGATTTTTGATGCGTAAATGGAATCGCCAGAAGTAAAAAGCTAACGAACTACAGCACGGTCGCATTACTTCAACGTCACCACCACTAAGCTTAACTTTTAAGAGAATATATTCAGATATAGACAGATATAGAGCATAAACACAACGAGGCTGTAAAGGCGGACTAGTGAATAGATGACTTTCTATGTTCGTCGTGAAGACGTTTAATGTCCGCGACATTTAGCCGCTCGTTAGCAATCGCCCTTTTCAAAATTCACGAGTGAAACGACAAAACCTGAAAATCTCTTAAGCTTGCGTTAACCACGGACCGTATTTCAGGCGTCTAAACAAAAACCTATTTAAAAAAAAACACTGACTTCGAGACGAGGGAACCGGAGGTATGATAATACAGACCATGTATCACTCTGCAGCTTCACCTAAAGTACTAACTGTCTTCTGTGTACAATTTCCCCCCGGGGATCAATAAAGTATTTCTGATTCTGATTCTGATTCTGATAATTGACTTGTTTTGGATTGGAAATGTCACCGTGACTACGAATCCAGCTCCAATTTCCATTTTCATAACTCACAAAGGAAGCAATTACTGATTCCTTATTTCCCCGTCAACAATTTATTGAAATTATAAATGGCTGCTGAGAACTGCGTCACCTGCAATTCACCCAGCAGCAAATAGGCTTTTCAAAAGAAAGAAACACCTATATTTTTTAAAGAATCAATGTTCAAGAATCAATCAACATTTTATTATTTCTAGTCTGACCGACTGTTTGATAATTTCAGCAATTACCTTGAAAGTTGTTTCTCAAAGCTCACTTTCTGACTCACGCTGACCCTCGCACGGCAACACATTTTGCTTTAAAGCTGAACATAATAACACGCAGCAGTGTATTTCACATTGGGACAAATTACCTCTTCACTTTTTCTGTTGGATCAATTCTCTAATTTGCTTTACCTCCCTATTTTTCTTTTCTTTTTTGTGAATGGATCTTCTCGACTTCTGTCCGTTGTCTGTTGCCTCACTCCTCCCTTCGCTGCTGCACTTCAGAGGTCGATAAAAGTCCTAAATAGCTTAATGGATGTTTGCCCCAGACTGTAAACATCTGCCTCTTTAGCTGCTAAATGCTCCTTTAAATGCCACCTTTACCAGTTAAGGGTGATTAAATGGTCAAACCGTGAACAGGCTGCTCTTAAATAACGCTTTTAAGCCAGTGCCACTATCCACGGCGCTGGCCTGACTATCGGGAGTGTTTGGGATTCAACGTTCTTTCTGCTAAAGAGGACTTTGACAAGTGGACCGGAGGAGCTGGGAAACGAACCACCAAAGCTGTGATGAATGGGCGACTCCCTCTACCTGCTGATCTGTCCAGGGACTACAAATGAAAAATTCTGGCAAATTTGAACGTGCGCAGTTCTTGTCAAATAAACCAATAAACAGATAAATAAACACAAACAGCTATTTTAGCTACTCATAGAGGCCAACAAAGCCTTTTCACAATTTAAATCGTCATGGGGAACTCATATCAAAGTTTGTTTACCGGTGCTTGAAAGTACAACTGAACTGCATGTGTAAAAAAAGCTCTATAAGGCCTTCAGTGTCTCCAGAGGGAGCCGTGTGAAGTCTGATGAATTGGGTCTGAAGGCTACATGTTTAAAAACAACAAAGGTCTGTTGGTGTGGGGTTAGACAAAAGTGAGCTGTCCAGACCGCCGGAGCCCGCCGCTGTTTTACTGACATAAAACACCCGAATCTCTGACCAAACTGTTGGCGGCCATGTTGCATTATGGGTAACGTAGGCGCCAGGTTTTGACGAAGAAGAATGGGGCGACATCTCCGACGCTGCTGCATCAATTTCAATGTTGTAGGAGTGCGATGCTAAATCAGTGAGGTACTCCTTTAAGTACAAACGTAGTACTAATAAAGTACGAATATACAAAAGTCCACTCATTACTGGAAAAGCACATGCTCACTTTGTCTCGGCCGCGTGACATTTGGTTGAGCAGTGGGGGTTATTGGCTCTTACCTCTGGGACGTTTGTGGCACCACGGTTAACAAACCCAAATGAAAAAAAAAAAAAGCCCAGATGGTGCAGCTGCGGAGAAAATGTTATCAGAGCCGCTGAACCGCTGAGCCAACAGGCTGCGATCGCTCTCTCTCTCTACAATCCAGCCACCTGCTTCGGCGAACGTTTCAAATCCCGCTTCTCTTTCAGACGATGAATTCCTCCTGAGCACATCAGGGTCAAACGCTTGAATGCAGAGATGACTTGAACACCGTCCACACGCCAGGCCGTCTCCTTCTATTCATCTCTTTTCCTGCCCGCCTTCCCCACCAGCTCTCTCTTTGATCCCGCTGCTCTCTTTAAGGCGAGACCTCAGCCCCCAAACCTGCTGCATCCCCAGTGAATCTCACTGTTATCGCTCTGTGCATCCACACAAAGATATCTATAAATAAAGTACAACACGGCAAACTATTCTCTTTCATCACAGCTGGATAATTTGTCAACAAAAAAGAGAGACTGATGTTCCAGCTTTGATATTCATCCATTAAGAGACTCTTACTGTATATGCTCTGATAGAAAGTTCAAACAGTCTGAGAGCAGAAACAAGTCTTGATGCCACCTGTAAATGCAATGTTTTATTTCCTCATTTAAAGTTCATTCTTGATCTTTGGAAACAGCAATTGACAAAAACGGTCTTTCTTTCTTCCATTTTCCTGCATTTTAAGACAACATCAACACCATCGTCCTTCAGCCGGGGACAGGATAAACATAATCACCCGGGAGAAAATTGCCCGAGATAAATTAGTGAGGTGGAAGAAGCATCGCATAGCATCTTGGTTTTGACCATCAAATTGAAAAAGAAATTATCACACACGGCACAGAGCTGTACATCAGCAACAATACGCTGCTAACGCCAATTCACGGTGGATGTTTCAGCTGTAATGACGGTTCAATCAAGAGCGTAGCGCGTTCATGGCAGCCGCAATCATCGTCAGCCAATTATGGTGATGAAAACCACAGCTCTGTCTGTCCAACACTTCGCTCCCAGCCCTGAAATTTAGCAGATAGTTTTGCCACGATTCAAAGCAACGTCATCTGGCCACTTCACCTTTAACCCCCCCCAGTGTGCCGCTCATGGGAAGCTAGCACTACAAACAAGCTGCTAACACCGTGAAAAGTTACATGACAGTGTTCGCTGGGACAGTATGATCGGGTGATTTGTGTATCTATAGATTAGATCAGTGATTCTGTGCACTGATAGTGCAGTAGACAATCAAGACCTTTATATTTGACTTCCTGCCTTCAAGGTCAACTAGCCGTCCAACAATGTGACCTCCTTTAATCCTCGAAAACTTCACTTTATGTCCGAATTCATCACAAGGTCTAACGTTTGTTTTATTAATTAGGGACCCACTCATAGTATTATATATATCGCTGCAGTGTTTTTGCGTGTAAAACTCAGGTATTACTCAAACTGGACTTCCTAACTCACAGGCTGAATCCAAATGTCCAAATCCACAATTCATCAAGTCCACGAGGGGCCTGAAGATGACTTTCTGGGGACTTCCAGAGAGTCCACTCGGGGTGCTCAGAAACGTACTCATAACCCATAGCAATATGGATGTAACAACGTCAACAACAATAATAATAATAACAATAATGTGTACCAAGGCATTAATTCATGTCGTGAGGTCTGATAACGCACACACAGGCTTTTTGTTCTCATCTGCAGGTCGTTCATCTCTGATATGAGGATCCTCAGTTGAAGGTTTAACATATAACATTATATAATATAACATTAGCAGCTCATGTAAAACAGAAACTTTTATTGCTGACTATATCTGCATCCATCCCTTCCCTCCCCCCACATGAAAAAGACAGGGAAAAATAAATGGTAAACGAACACGTAGGTAAATGATAATAAATAAATTAAACGAGGGGAATAATGAATAAACAAAAAGATAGAAAGGTGAAAATAAAAGGATTACTCTCGCCCTATTCAAGTCAGTCAGTCTGAAACGTCCTAAAATGGCCACCATACAGTGCTTTTCATTTGGGTATCACTGTTTCTTTTGGCCAAAACAGCGAGAACCTTTATGAACCGGAGATTATCGCCGTTAAATCCGCTGCATATCTGTCGTGATGCTGCCAGACACGTTTATTTTTTGAGTACCTGCTTGTCCGTCATCTGGACTCCGGATCGGCGACCTCTGTTGTAGTTCGAACATCTCGGTAACATCTCGCTGCACACAAAAGCCTGTAAAAAAGATTCAAACGTTGATATTGAAACTCAACAGAGACTTTCCCTGTAATTTCCCATTTCATACACAGACATTAAACACTTTCATACCCCCACATTTCAGGTTTAGTTCATTGCTCCTTTCCTCTGGCCAAATGTCGTACCCTTCAGACATAATTATCTAACCAACTCCTACGCACCGCGGCCTCATCCCATCATGTTGATGGAATGGATGTGGGCAGCTTTCACACTCTTTGACACCAGCTGAAGGGTGGCATATGGTGATGCATGAAGCCTGATGTGCATTAGTGCTCCAGTGTCTCGTCAGAAAGGGAGGGGGCAGGGGAGAGGAGTCCTAACTGGTGGCCATGTTTAATATGAAATTTCTCTCCCTGTCAGTCGCTGCACCAGAGAGGCCCAGAGGCCAGCAGAGGGCTGAATCACAGACTCGTTCCTCTGCCTCTTTAATTTAAACCGCTCAGCTTTGCCAGACCACAGCTGGGAGGGAGGGAGGGAGGGAGGGACACTAGGTCAAAAAGTCAAAAAAAATTAAGAAACAAAATCATGTGGCATTTTACATATTCCGTTTTCACATCATGCTTTCCAAATTAATGGTTTTCTAATCACATTTAGTTTTTGTTGATAGAGACCCTCAAACTTAACAAGAGATCAATATTCTACGTGCATCTTCGTTCAAAAGAGCACTGCCATTTACTGCCATATGTACTTAATATTTGATCATTGGTAATTTATAGGATCTTTTAGGAGAATATTAACTTTAAAACAATAATACGATATGTTGTTGAAAAACATGCAAAGGACTGAGTAGTGCCTGCAGGCCTCCGCTCAGGCTGAAGGTACGACTTCTGCCTGTCAGAGCATCAGTAGTCTGTGTGTAGCCTGAAAGGCAAAACCCAGGGCAAACAAACAAGTCCCGTAAAACACTCTCTGAAGGCGACTCACTATTTCATCGCCTCCTCTTTTCTCTCATCTGGATTTTGACAGCTGGCTAAAAGAGATTTCAGTGAGTAACCAACTGAAACCTTAAAAGTTAGAGGGACATGCCCCCCCTACTTTGTCAAAACAAAGCTGCAGAAATAACAACAACAATCCTGAACAACTGAAAAACAAATGAGAAAACACGATGTCTCGCAGCTCTGTCTTCAGCTGAATCCCACTCTGGACGAGGGCCCGTTTACTCCGACCTGCTGTTATTTGAGGTCGCTGGAAGACGGATGGGTGATACGAAGCATTCAAACGAATACACGTAGGGCAGAAGAACATCATCCGAGAGAAACGTCAGACACAGAACCAAAGCTTATCAGGGAGTGTGTGTAAAAGAAACTGGTAATTCAATAGAAATGTTTACCTTTTTTCCCCTCATTCAGTCGTGATTGTGGCGTTCCTGAACTTGGAAGGTCAGCGAGGCCAGCGTAATGCTATGCTAAGTTCTGTCTAGTTAGTAGCTAGACCGTCACTGCCTAAAAGCTTCTAAAGATACCAAATGTGTCCGGCTGAATTTTGGTTGGAAATGATGCACAAGACATCTATAATATTTTCATTTAATGGAATGGTGCAAACATAAATATTTGGACATTTCATTCAGTGTAATCATATCGTCACTAAAGCTGAAACAGTGAGACAGAGGCAACTTTAACAACAGTCAAGTTTCCATCCAAGTGTAGCTCAAATTTTAACTGATTTTTTTCCAGAAAATCAGCAAAAGAAAATGTGAATTAATGAGCGTTTCCATCCACTACCGTTATGTGAACATTAAGAGTTTGGTGCATTGAGGTAAACAGCAGGTGCCATTTGTAGGTACTCGTACACATTCAAGCATTGCAGAAGAAGAGGACGCGGCGGGATGACGCCATTAAAAGAATACCTCCGATGAACAAACACGATGATGGAAAACATGATGGAAACTGTCTCATGTGAGGAAGGTTACAGTCTCCTCATCGCTAATTAATCGTATATCTGATGTCTCTTCAGTGGACGTTAAGTCACATGCTTCATGTACGTCATGATTTATAACTCTGTGTCCACTGCACTTTGTTTTTATTGATACATCAACTTTTCCACCTCAGCCAAGCGTAAAAACTTTGAGGAGGTTTCGGGCACCTGATCAGGATTTCCGGACACGTCCAATGGGTAGGAGACCCAGAACCCAGGACACGCTGGAGGGATTACATATCTCATCTGGCCTGGGAACGCCTCGGGATCCCCCAGGAGGAGCTGGAAAATGTTGCTGGGGAGAGGGACGTCTGGACCCCGCTCTGGATAAGCGGAAGAAAATGGATGGATGGAAATTGAAAATGGGCATAAAAACAGTGGATGGAAAATTAACTTAGTATGTGTGTCTTTCTGACACTGACGGGGATCCAGACCCCACAGTGTTTCTGTAGTTTTGATGGACGACTGGACGGATGATTTGGCACAACTTTAGCACATCTGCTTTCTTTTCATATCTCAGGTGTGTGTGTGTGTGTGTGTGTGTGTGTGTGTGTGTGTGTGTGTGTGTGTGTGTGTGTGTGTGTGTGTGTGTGTGTGTGCGTACAGGACGACCTCCAGCTCAGGCTTTGCGGGACGTCCTTCCTCAGTATCATAAAATGCCTCAATTAAATGAACAAACTTTGACTGATTGACCGTCTGGTTTAATTACGGAACAACAGAATAACTAATAATAAATAATAATGAAGTCTGTGGCTAATCCACGAGTTCAGACAACACTGCAGATCAATTCATTACCAATAATTAGAGATAATAGGAAACTAATTCAACATTGCAGCAAGCAGCTTATCTGCTTTTGGCATAATGGGAATGTGAGCAAGTGCAGCCTGAAGTCAGACCAGCTGGGCAGAACCCGAACAAGCCGTCTGTTTTCAAGGCTGTGCTATTATTATGTGGGCTGATTCCTCAAACTATATGTTTTACTGTGACACTTAAGTTTTAAATTCTAAACAGGCCAATTTAACCAGTTACAACACTTTATTTTCAGCTTTATGTCAGTTATTTCACCTAAAGGTTTCTTCTTGGCAACATCCCACAGCTGCAGGTGGACAGACAGACTGTGATGAACCTGCAGATCACCTGCCAGCTTCACCCTCAGTGCTCATCAATCCTGAGTCGTCAGATGAATTGATCACTACCTGCTCACTTGATTGGAAGGTTGTCTAAGTTCAAGACAGGAAAAAAAAAAAAAAAAAGGATTTGCAGTCAAAATCAGACGGAGTTAAACTTCGACCTGAAGAAGGAAAACCTATGAAAAATAAGGTACTTGTTCTGGAGCCTGTCTAAAAGTGCAGAATGGGAGCAAAGGCACAAAAAAAAAAAGAATAAGGGTGGGGGAGTTTGTACTGGAAATAAAAAGCTTCTCTTGAAACACATAAGATGGTGTTGTTCCAACAAATATTAACCTACAATATGTGTAGCTTTCTGCCTACGTTATCGCAAAATGTTTAAAATGTCAATATCGTCATCACACATCACACACATGATCATTTAAAATGTGTTGTTATCACATTTTGGATTATGGATCTGAAACCATTCCGCATGACATACGCAGTAATAGAGGAAAAAACAGCATTGTGGTACACAACAGACTCAATTCAAAACAAACATTTTTCCTATTTGATAGTTTGTTTAATCAGAATTTGGCTCCCGAGGCCAATATGTTATTGATCAGAAAGCATCACTGATCAGAAAACCTCTGGATCAAAACTCTGGAATATCTGGGGGGGGGTATAAATGACTTCTCTCATCTCTCAACAACCACTTTTGAAGCATCCCTCATGCGAACTAGCTGAGGAAGAAATAAGGCTCCATTACCAACCGGACAACAGGGCCCCAGACCTGCAGGGGGGGCGGCAGGTCCCAGATTTAACAAGTGTCAGCTGTAGTAAGAGTCATGTTTGGAAACATGCACCATAAAGAACAAATAAAATGATAAAGGAATAATGAATAATAAGACCCCTTGTCTTGTCAATCGTCTTAATGTCAAACTCGTTTTAATTCCTCTGTTGATTGATTGTTTGTTGTTTCAGTTGATTCTGTTCTTACATGATTACATTATTCCTGAGTAAATGTGTTTAATCTAATGACCACAAACTAAATGACGTTCTGGGGCATATACGACATATGGGGCCTGTTATGACATAAAATGAAGCAACATAAAATGAAGCTGTCATGTTTCAGCTGCTGTGTACTTGATGGCTGCTTGAAGGTGACAGGTTGCGCATACAAGGCAAACAGAGGGGGAGGATTATAGCTAATTATTGCCTCGAGGGGAAAAACTAAAACAAGACAATCCTGAAATCCAAAAGCACATCACCACCATTTAAGAAATAAAACATAAACTCCCACCTCAAAACAAAAAAAACAGCTGAAGTGACAATATCATTGCAAATGTCATAATAACCCTGTTTCATGACAAAGTCTGAACCGGACTTCTATATGCCCCTCTTATATCTAAAACCTTGATATGTAGCAGAAGGCTGTACCACAACATTGCACCAGTGTAGGAAAAAGGAACTACATTTAGCTATGATGTGCATTTTCAAAGCTCAAACATACAGTGTATATATATATATATATATATATATATATATATATATATATATATATATGCACATCAGGACGCCACCACAACACAACTTATGTCACAAAACAAAAACTGAATGTTTATTATTGTGATTGGTTGGTTCGGAGCCCTTCGGAACAAATTAACAAACTAAGAAACATCGCGGGTATCTATGTGTCTATTCATCCCACATTATGTTAAAATAAACATTGTTTTTGACTCAGTGCAGAGGTGCAGACTGTGGCCAGATGGGAATGCTTTTCAATGGAGGATTTATTCATGGGCCCTTATAAAGCGACAGTTTAAAGATGTTAAGAAATCTGTTTGTCTATTGATGCAAATTAGCTTTTCATATTGCACAACTGCTGTCAGTGTGACTGATTCAAGCTCAAAGCAGAAGCTCAGCTGATGACAAAACACCCGGCGCCTGAGGTTACATTTTTATTCACATAATCACTACCACTGGTGAAATCTTCCACATCTGGGGAGTTGAACAAAATGTTGTGCTTCACTTTGCATTTCCTTCGTGCAGCGCGATTCCTGATGTGTGGGATGTCACCCCATGGTGTGAGTTGAAGCATTGCCTCTCTTTGTGCAGCTACGGGGAAATGAGTGTTTAATTACTTCTGCCATTTTTACTCTGTGAGAGCACAACTGAGCTGAATTTGTACAAAATACTTCATTTACTTTAAAGCAGCTGCATCTGCTTGTCTTTTAAAATAAACTAGAGTACCTGTACTGAGGTAACTATGAGGATTCTTACAGTAGAAACGCTGGTGACTATTAGTGGTGCTGACAGGACTGGACTTTAAGGTCATTAACGAGGGTATTGAAAATGTGTTTTAAAATCCCAGTTGAATGCATCGCATGCAATCTCTAAATACTTTAACTGAGTTTACTGAGTTTCTGCTGCTTAGAATTAGCACTACAATTAGCCACTACAGCCATGGTGTATCCATGTTGCCAGATACGTTTTAAAAGCATCTGAAAATTAAAAATACTGTCAGAGCTCACTCACAAGGTAAAACAACAACAATATCTTACAATATTTTAGTCAAATCCATTAAATATGGATTAAATGTACGATCATACCTCCATTTTGGAAGCTTCTCAGGTAAAAGTCCGTGTTTTTTTTATGGTAATCAATTTTCGAACTATAAACTCTCCAAGTGGCCAATCAGAATGAATAAACAACCAGCGTCACTTGACTGACAACTTTTGCATCCAATTGAGTTTATCGTTGCCGAATCCAATGGGCTCTTAGGCAAGAAGGGGGGGCGGGTCTTCAAAACCCGATAACGAAACCTGATTGGACGGGCTGTGCGCTAATCCGTACGCGTGCGTAAATCAAAACTAATCCGCCACCAGCAGCGTTGCTAGCTAGCAAGGAGAGTTTGTACACACTGAGGGTGAATCCTGAAAGCGTTGTGAGTGATGTTTGAGCTTTTTATGGATGTTATTTAATCGAAAACAGCGGAAAATAAAATAGCCTCCTTCTCAAACGTTTTGGAGGAGACTTTTGACATGTAAGTGTTCATGTTTTTAATACATTTTGACTATTTTACAGCCCGTTTTTATGTCATATGTTGACATTTTTTCCCTGGGAACTGTTTTCAGCTTTTTAGGAAGTGTCTCAATGTCAACGTTTCCTTTTTCAGTTCAGGTTTTGTTTTCAATCCAAATTTTTATTTTCTGGCTAAATAGCTGCATGGCACCACAACATACTCTAATGAACAGCACTGAAATCACCAAAACTAGTTGTTAAATATTCAAAACATGGAGCTCATTTTGTAGTGTAGGGTTGTTTTAATGTTCAGCATTTCCCAAAACGCTGGTGTAGAAGACTATAAAGTGGGTGTTTATTGTTGCACACTTGCTGAACTTTCTACAACTTTCAGAAAGTGATGATGAAGTCCCATCTTGGGGCTTTTATTCAATTTAGGATTATCTGTCATCATTTTAACCCATCTGTCGTGTCTACCAAAACTGAATACTCAGCAGTTACGCCTGGCCACAGCAGCAGTCCCTCCTGACTCACTAACAGCCATCATATTAATTTACTGCTGTCTTATTTGGTCTCACGTTTTTAGAGCAGCACAATAAACGTTATCTTCTTATCGATTTTTCACACTTCAGCGCCTCATTTCAGGGATGATGATGAACCTGAATCCTTTTCTGCCTCTCTTCCTCCCGTCACCTGCAAATCATGACCAGCCACCATCAGTCTGCTGCTGATGCTGCTGCTGCTGATGCTGCTGATGCTGATGCTGCTGATGCTGCTGCTCGTCCGTCAGGACTGATGAAAACTCAGGAGGTGAAGAGTGCGTCATGCTCCTGCAGGGAAACAACCAGCACTTGAACCTTGGAGGACTGGATTTCAGTCACGGCAGGTAGATGATGTAAATCATTGTAAAGTCATGTTAAGTGTGTGTTGTAGGGTTAAAAAAAATAGTCTTCAAGTGTGCAAGATGTTGGACGTCTGTTGTTTTAGAGGTTTGGAACCATTTATTTCCATCTTCCCCTCTACATTCCCTCTTTTATTTCTTGTAAACATGTCTGTCATCAGCCCCGAGAGGTTAGCTAAACTCATGAAGTGGTAAAACACATTTTTAGCTATTTTGGATGTTTGGACCATCACATGATGACAAAATGATGTCAAGTTATATTGTTCACTAGTTTTTATTATGAAACCAAAATTCATTTTTCATTTAAAAAATGAGACATGCTTGTGGACAAGAGATGTGGGAACCGTGACGTGTTAATTCAGTTTTTAGCCATGCTAACGGTGTGGCTCTAATGGAGGTCCACCACTTTGGTCCACACTGAAATATCTCAACAACTATGAGATGGATTTGCATTAAATTTGGTAAAAAGCATTGTGGCGCTCAGAGGATGAAGCCTAATGCCTTTTGGTGATCCTCTGACTTTCCTCTAGCGCCACCATGAGGTTTATTGTGTAGGTTAAAATTTCTATTTGTCCTTTGGTTTTGGTTTAGCATTTAGCTCAAAACGGAGTGAGTCGCTGATCTCGACCTCTTGTATGCGGGATCTCATGCTTGCAATCACCACACAGAGCTGTGAGAGTCTGAGATAATTAGATAGTGGAAGGTGTTTAATTGCGGATGTTATTCAGTTACAATGTCAGAGGTAAAAATGTTAACAAGCTGTTAGATTGAGGGAAAAAAAGAAGTCGACAATTTTATTTATATAGTCCCAGAAGGGTTTACAACATAAGACACTATAAATCCGCCCCAGAAAGACCCTTAATGATGGGAAAGAAAGGGGAGGGACCCCTCCTCTTGGACAGACAGACACGCAACAGATGTTATACAGTATATATACAGGGAAGACAAAATGACTATATTAGGTAAGTAAAGTGCAAATACATGTGAAAAACATGGATCACAGAAGACGCTGAGCGACTTCCAGGTGCCGCCAAGCATTGTCATTTTTGTGCTAGAATGTTGCTACAACCAGTTATATACATTTTCCATTTATCTCTTTTGTCTATATGTTTTTATAGTTTAAAACATGCTTTGTTTTTCATTTATGAGATTCTATTATTAGCATTATGCACCAAAAACTATTAAAAAACAAAACGGTCTCTGCAAATGTTTCATCTAAAGCTGAAACGATCAGTCAATTAATTGGTTAGTAAAGTTAATATCTTTTGGACTGTACCTTTTTATACACTAAACCATTCATTGATTTAACTGATAATGAAAATAGTTGTTAGCTGCGGCCTGTTAAAAACATCATTAGCGTATCAAATCATGAGCCCTGTATCATGCTAAATCTCACTGTATGATTATGATCCCTGTCTCCAGTAGAAAGAAGATGCTGTACTATTCACAAGCTAATGCACTTTGCTTTATGTATAAACTAGTGGTTTATTATTTTGCCAGTTGACGACTGAACATTAGCCGTTGTTGTCAAATGTGAGAATTTTCTGCTTTTTTTCTGTTTCATATCATCGTAAATTTAATATTTTGATATTTTGGACTGTTGGTTGTGGAAAACCAGTAATTTGAAGGCGTCACCAAGGCCTTTGGGAACTTGATGGACATTTTTCACTATTTTGTGACTAAACGATCGGTCGATTAGTCGAAAATAGACATTTTCACCAATAAAGCTTTCAAAATAAAGGTCCCAGGTTTCGTGTTTATGTCCTGTTTGTACGTGAAACCCCCATTGTCCTCGTGTCTGTGATTTAGCCTTTCAGCTTACCAGGACTCAGCGCTGCAAAGAAAAATGAGCCTTTTCCTCGATCATGCGTTAAACTGATAGTGAACCCCGGAATCCGAAGGGAGACAAAGCCTTTTCCCGCTCTTCCTTTTAAGTTGTGCAAGAGTTAGCATCGATAGGGCCCGTTTCCCGCCTTTGAATGTCAACGAGCTACAACACCAGATAACACCGGACCCTCTAATAATAGAGAGCACCTGGCCTTTTCATATCACCATTCATCCAGTCATTAGGAAGGAAAATTCCCTGAATCAGTTTGCGAATGGAAGGACCTGCATCTGCTGCTTGGAGAATGTGATGATTCTGGACAAAAGCTACAGACGAATAGCAGAAATCGCACTGGCACCTGACTTTTTCCAGCTGACATCTCTGGCACTCAGACAAGGATTAACATCCAATTTGCCCCTCTCTTCCTGGGCTCAAGTCTATCCCAACAGCTCGGCACTTCAAAGGGGGAGATAAAAAGGGGGCGATGGATGGTCATTCTTCAGGGGGAATTGGCTTAGTGAGGCTCTGTTTAAAATGGCAGGAATACAAAAAGGAAAGCTGTTTTGATGTGCTGCGGAGTGTGAGGGTCCGGCCAGCTGTACAGTACGACGGCCCTTCTTCTGCCCTCCAGTGTCTGAGCTGCACAATACAGTCAGGATGCCATGAAATACAGTACGAGTCACTCCACTGAATCACTGCAGTGGTTCAGACAGGTGTGTGGAAATGCCCAACGGGATAAACTTCTCGAAAAGTAAATGAGAATAAAGTTTTAAAGTTGAAATGAAAGTGAAATCAACACATATCTCCTCTGTGTTTTTGACTTGCGCACTTGGTCAAAATAGTTTTTACAGAAAAGGAGAATTTTTAAATTGTTTATTTTTTCTGCAGTAGTCACACATCCTACTGACTGCGTTGGCATCTCACCACAACTCTTAAAAGAACTGAAATGCCATTGAAAGAGTTATAATCTAAGAGACAAAAACTCAGCCCACACATTTCTTGCTAGCTTGCTTCTCTCTGCATGTATTTCCTGGTCGAAATTCCACTTTCACGTGTTGCAGATTGTTATGAAATGATGCGTCTAATCTGATTACGATGCAAGAGGTCGTTTGCAACCATGGGAAAGAAGTTTAAGGGTTAAAACAGTTTATCCCTCTTTTGAAAAGTTGGAAACTTAATTAGCCAGTTAGTCTTTAGCTTTTGTAATGTGTTGTTTTTCTGAGTGAAACCGAACAGAGCATAATTTTGTTCAACATGTTGGGGATGAGTGTCAATACACCCACATTGTTATAACAGGACACGAAGGACACAGAAAAATTGGATAAATTAGACTGCAACAATATTTTTTTTGCAAACGTGAACAAAGTTTTTGCCTACTGACATTCAAACGCAACATCTAAAGCAATGATATTACTCTGCTACCTACTGACGCCAAAAGTACAGTGGCAGTGGTCAAACACGTCATTTCATTACAGAATTACAGAGTATTTTACAGAAAATATAATTTGCTTCCCTTCCTGAAACACAACTCATGTTTTTTTCAGTGGCACCTGCCGGGCTCTGCACATCACACACAGACATTTCTTAAAATAAAACTGTTCTCAAGTCCGCTTTTCCCGCCACTTAACTTTGTAAAGTAAGAATTAAATAAGTTAGTCATCGTGACAACATGTCAGCTCACATCTGTGAACGCAACGGCACATGTTTAATTAGGAAAGAGCACGTTAATATTCTGTTTTTAAATATTAAAGAATCTGTCAGTAAAAATCTGTCTTGATAATGACGTTTGGGGGTTAAATGGGAATTTGCAGGTTAAGTGATTCATATACTGCAAATGTCCGACGACCAGGCAGCAGCTGTAGTAGTAGTAGTACTTTTTTCCGTGCACAGAGTCGGCCGCAGTTTACATCACACACTCGACTCCTGACCTCCAGGGAAGCAACAACACGCCGAGTCCCAGATGAAATCATTTTCTGTTTTCCATGAGTCCTTCTTTCTCTCTGCCTCTCCATCAAGTTTTGTTTACCAGACTCTCCTCCCAGTATGATGCCCAGTAAACAAACGGACTGTGGAGAATAAACACTGGATCGCCTCCGGTCCAGAGAGAAACACTGGACAAATGAATAATAAAAATATATTGTTTGCTCTTTCTTAGATCCTTAAGATATATAATGTAAAATTTGACCTGAGGGTGACGAGGTGAAAAGGCCACGTTACTTAAATCAGAGGGGATTATCTTGCGTAAGGAAGTGTTGCCAGATGTCCGATAACTGTTGTATTTATACAACAATTCAGCCCTTCGTACGATCAATAAACTAACTACAAGCCTCTTTTGGAAAAGTGACCCTATTATATGTCTTATTCAGTCCCACACACACACTCCGTCCTGCTGCCCCTAATACTCACTTTAGCACCAAATGTGTAATGTGTGTTAATCCACATCTGAAAATAGTCCCCAACAAATGCACGATTTGAGTAACATTTGCTAAAAACTACGGTGGCCAGATGTTTATCCTCTTTTAATAAATAAAAGTGTTTATTTAGAACCTGCTTTTAAAGATGTATGCCTTCAGTAGGGACTGATGGGCTCCAGACAGAGTAGAGAAGTGTAGAGACAGTATTGAGAGGCATGTTGTTGGTTTTGGTCTTTTCATGGAATTTGTTGACAATAACAAAAGTATAGGATATCGCTAGCCTTATCGTGTGATTGTCACTGTTTTATTTAGTATAGTCAAGTTTTGTTTATTTGGCAGAATAATAAACATTGGCCTGTATTCGGGGGCCCATGGGGGTCAACTTGTATTATTAACAGACCTTTAGCACAAATATGTTTGCAAACTCAGGTCTGGCTGTAGCCTGCATTCGACTGTACAATAGTTTGCCCGGAAGCACGATAACTCTGGAGTGTTTGTATGATTGATGTGACTTTGTTTTTGGCATCTGGAAACGCCGCCAATTCCGGCTGTTTGAGGACATCGCAACAAGTTTATTTTTTTGCGACTGTAAAATGTCAGGTGGCCCTGAGAGCTCAGCACACTGCGTCTTAAGAAAGAAAAAATGCACAAGTAGCACAGACGCCACAAGTGATGAACACAGCTGGGACACGCTTGTTGTTGCCATGGTTTCACGTGGTTTGTGACTCATGAAGTTAGCCTCAGCTGTACTTTGGGCTTAATGCTAATGGTAGCATGCTAACAATCTCCAGTTAGCGTGCTAAATGCTAAAATCTTGTATGTGACATTTACATTAGCATGTCAAAGTACAGCTTAGGCTGATGTGAATTATGTCATTAGTTTTAGACTTTAATCAAGCGTTGGAGAAGTGAACATTTTGACCTGTTGGAGGCGCCAGAGTTTTACGATTCATGATATTAGTTACATTACAACTTTTGTTACAACAATGACTTGCCATGACTGCCACAAATACTGATAAATAATTTATATTAAAAAGTAAACTAATGAAGGAACTTTTACCATTGATATGTCTCAAGGATTTCAAAAAGCGGTGATCTTAAAAATCTACATTTGAGTAAATAATATTTTGCCAGCTGAATCAAATTGAATCAAACAGGATATTAAACCTTCGTTCCATTACATTTGTTGTTCCAAATACTTGACTTCTTTCTTCACAGAGATTGTACAACGGCGATAAAGTATGTCCATGAATAGATATGAGTTCACAATTAATTACAATACTTCACACTTCCTGTAGAGTGTGCAGACATGTTTGGTCCTTTGGCACTTTGATTGAGGTTTGCTTATTTGTCTCTAATACAGAAGATGGCAGTGCATTCTTGTGTTACGTTATCAGTGTGTGAGAGAAGCAGTGCATGAGATTTCATTCCTCTTCACTCTTTAAAGGCTCACAGCTCAAATAATCTCCTCAATTGTGCCGAGACAGTTATTCAAGTAGGTGGTACACTTGTGATTGAAGAGTGTAAAAGTAGATTCACCTGAAACATGGTATATTTAAGTGTATTTAAGAGTATTCATTTAATTTATATAACCTATCATGAAATAACGACATCCTGTTTTTAAAAGGCAGCAGCAGTTTAGCTAAAAACTCGTTTTGAATCTAAAAAACATAATGAAATTCAGGTGCTTTGAGGGCTTTCTTTTTTAAATGTAAAATAGCCAAACCACACATGTACCCCCTCCCCCCCCCAAAAAAAAAAAAAAAAACACGAGAAAACTTTTTTTGTGCTGAAAATCTGTGAGATTTTATTTGCCCTTGGCTATTAGATACAACCACAAAGACACACTGTGCAAAGAAAGCAAAGATTAAGTCACACTTATGGAGAGTCGGCAAGCACACATTACACAAACAAAAATGATATATATCTGCATGTACACAGTATATTTCCAAAAGAGTTCATGCTACAAACAACATATAAACCAATAAAATGAGGGCTCAAAACCAATACAGGAACAAAAACACCTCAATCCAAATGTTTAAATCAATACACTTTTTAAAATATAGTTATATTCAATGTCATTCAAATCAGATTTTTAATCCCATAACACTGCTTTCTTTGTAATATTTGCTGTCGTCTACCGTCTAAGCTAAGCTAAGCTAAGACTTGGTTCTTTACAATCTGTTTGCTGCAACATGTTTTCAGAAGCTACATTTACTGCTATGATAGATGCTGGTTTTACTCAACAAGACAAGGTGTTTCCCCACAAATCTGCCGCCTCTCAATCAAAAATAACCCGAACACTTTGTTACAACAAAGTTCAAAGCTTCTGCTCTGATCCACAATGACTTGAAAGCATTAGAAGAAAGGATACATGAAACGCATGGACTTATCTAAATGATGTGCCGCCTACATAATGCAAGGTTACATGTTTCTTAATAAGTTTAATAAGCAGTTTAAAAAAAAAAAAAAAAAAAAAAAAGCATTCAGCATTCGTGGCCACCTCAAATTATTTGTAAGTTGTCGAGCAACAACTGACATTTTGTCGTGCTGGCTGTAAGATAGACAGACTTTAGATATAGTTTACACTCTCAAAATCGCGTTGTCTCGCATTTGACTGTTCGTGAAGCCCCGCCCCTCTTCGATACTGTTGCTACACCTATAGCGTTCTGTTCTCGTGGTTTTCAGTGGTAACGGTGGCACATATACTGTTGAAATTGGGTCCTTTTAATTTCAGATAGTGGTAAACAAAAGCAGACTCCTCATTTCTAGCTGCCGATTTTGTTGAAATGACTACTGCCACTGGCAGATTTTACCAGCTGTAGCTAGCTAATTGAGCTAACGTGAGCTTCATGAGTTGGTTTAAACAGCTGTTCCCAAATCCAGTCAGAAAAGGAGTCTTAAATATGCACTTAATGGATAGATCTGTGATAACATGCTAAAAGACAGAAGCAAAAGCTACATGTCACAGGCAAAAAAGTTGGATCATCAGTTATGATCCAAGAGAAAAAGGTGTTGAGGATGAAGACTAACCAAGTTTGGCACTGTAAACTGACAGAGCTGCTAACGTTAGCCAAAACTCTGATAGCATCTAGGACCAGCTTCCACTCAGTGGGGAAATACTACACGGGCGATATTCCAGTCCTGAAACGGGCGTTTATTAATGTATCCAATAACCCCACAAAATAACGTAACCTAGTTCGTTATTGATTGGTTTCTTAGCCTCAGAAATTACTAATGTAAGCTAGTTAGCCGGACAAGCTAATGACTGCAGCTTTGAGCCAATAACACACTACATGGTGGTAGCTAATGTTGATAGTAGTTAAAGTTCAGCTCCTTGGCCTTGGAAGTAATGCTCGATTACTACTGTATGCATTAACATAATTAATAATGAATAATACATTAAAGAGGTCTTTTGAGCCGGACACTGAAACATTTGGCGCTTACGTTAAACACAGATAAACACGCTGTCCGGTCTGTAAAAACCAATTCTCTTACTACAAACTCCCACACACGCCGCTTCAACGTGGAGAAATCTAAAGCTCGACAGGCCTGCCGTGCCTAGTTACGGGTTGCTAAGCTATGATTGGACAATCGCTGGTCGGGGGAGGGGTTCAGCGAACAATCAATTTCTATACGTTCCAACATTTGGCACTGAATGAGGTGAGACAATAAATCCAAACATTATAAACTTTGATTGCCTTTTTTTTTTTAATCACCAGTGGCTCTCCAAATTAACTTGGATGTCCTTGGCTACATATATATATATATTCTATTACACATTTAAAAAATTTGGATATTAATATTTCATTTTCTAAAAGTGCAAGCAAGCAAGTACAAATAAAGCAAAAGCGCGTATAGCATGACCACATTTTTTTTTTTTTTTCATACAGAATTGAAATCTTCTTTTAAAGCACAGAGTTAAAAAATATACTACAAAATTGTCTTAAAAACAAGAATATAAGCAGATTGGTATTGCTGTAGCTTATTGATTATTAGTAATACATTTCCAAGCTGGTGGGACAAGGGACGACAATACACACTACGGACAACGAGGACAAATTAAGTAAAATTAAAGAGAAAAAATATGAACCTGAACATGGAAGATATTGTCCTTTTTTGTTTGTAAGTGCTATAAACAACATCCTCGTGTCCTCACTCGTCGTCGCTCTTTTCTGACTGATCCTGCAGAGAGATAAAGAGCATTAAGAGAGAGGCAGAGGAGAGAGGAAGATGAAGGTTTATTGTCTGTGGAGAGCATAAACAAGAGGCGGTGTAGGTCATCGCAAGCTGAATATATCAACATCCTGAAATAAGAAAGAAAAATCTCCAGAGGACAGAAGGTCGGGAGGTGAAGCCAGTGCCCTTTCCTTAAAGCTGCTCTAGATTCAGTTTCTGGGGAGGAGGTGGTGAAGGGGGGGGGCTGTGAAGGAGGACGAGGACTTTAAAAGACCCTCTGGAAATTCGGAAAGAATGGTTCAGTTGTTAATCTGTGGTTAAGTAGCAGGTGGGCTGAGAGATAAAGAGAGACAGAAAGAGACAGGACTTTGCTTTAAACTCACTGCACAAAGAGTATGAGAGTGTGTTACCTCCATGACTGATAGGCAGCAGAGGAAATCACTCCCTACATTTGTATTCACAGAGTAACGTGGCTTTTGGCCATGCTCTGGTGGACCTCCCATTTTGGCTGAGCTGTGTACATTAACTTCAAACACCCTGCGGTTCAGTATCACTGTCGGCATGAATAAAAAAAGCTGCCTTAAGTTGCCCTCTTCTGCTGAATATTGATCAAAATCTAATGGAGGGGAAACGACTTCTGATCCCTACAGATTTAATATTAAAGTAGCGCTCACTGCTGGTTTTAATGATATCAAAATGTACTTGTCGTGCTCTTAAGCTGGATTTATACTTCTGCATTAGCAGGAATTTAGACTGAAAGCAGCCTTTTGTTGAAACAACGCAGGGGGGGCTGCGTTGGTGGGAGAGCGTGTTGTGAAGGTACCAGGGAGACAATTAAAATACGATCCAGGAAGTCCAGTTTGAGTAACAAATTAAGTTTTTAAAGGCTTTTCAGATGCCAAAACACTGCATGACAGGATTGTACAGCTCTGGAAAGTTATCACGGCGGCAACTATTTGGTTCTTTTGAAAATATAACTACACATCGGGGGAATATAGCGGCTACGGAGATGCCACGTGGGGACCCCGAGAACTGTGACTGGTCAGCTCAGGCTGTTTCTGTCCTCTTTGACTTTAATAATGATTAATGAGTAGTTTATATTTTACAACATTGTAAGTAGCATACAATATGAAATTAGAACCATGGAATAAGTCTACTGAGAAATGCTGTTTACTTTTTCTTGGAAACGACCGAGATCTAGCAGGAAGTGGTCTGTACCCTGGCACCACACGTTAACCTCACTGACTCTGTTTTCATACTCACGGGTCGACCTTTTCACATACTTGAAATAAACCACTAATTAAGGATCCAATCCAATTTGAACGCAAGAATTTGCCAATCAATAAGTCCTTAGATTTGAAGATCTCCGTCTTCCATTGACGACACTCAGCAGTGATTAGAAGGCAGCTATTATTACTCCAGCAATGAGACAGGGCCTCTCAGAGCTCTGGGGCTCACACTGGGGCTGGGTGATACGGCCAGAAAATGTCAAATCATTGTTTCTTTCAAGTTTAAAGGCAGATTTTTGCTCCTGAGTGAGTTTTCTTATTTTGCTTTTTCGCACTAACAACGTTGTCATACAGTAAAATCAATGTCACCATGAATTCAAAGAATCTCCCCGACTCCCTGCAGTCATTTATGAATAATAAGTGTCACCCGTTTAATGGGGATTGGAGATCATTCGTGCTTTGTCGTGGTTTTGAATCTACAGGTCGAGCCAATAAATCATCCACGGAAATGAACCAAGTATATAGGACAATTATAGAGTATTATATACAGAGAGAGAGAGAGCGAGAGAGAATATAGGAACATATCAAACACATTCATCCAAACCTCTATATGACCGAATCAGGACAGTCGAGGATTTACACAGCAGGAGGCAGAGGAGGATAGAGTTAGGTGCTAATTATATGAGAATGGGTAGATGAGTGGTGTTTGCTATGGCTTTAATTTTATTTTTTGTTAATTACTGGTTTCATTGTATGCTGGCAGGAAATTAGATGACGTTGGACTGATTTTGCAAGTCCAGTGAAAGAGGATAATACAGTAAAATAATAGAATATTTAATGACATTCAACCCAAATGCTCAATTCATTTTACTACATGGTGGATTCCCTGGATGGGTTTTATTTCATTTTTAGCTCTTTACTTTGATTGATTATTTGATTATTAAAATAATCCTTAGTTGCAGCATTAACTGCACTAATGTTGGAGTTTGAGGCAGGAATCTGTAGTCAATATCAATTGTATAAATAATCTATGGCACAAAGTCAAAATCTTGTGTTTCACTGTAAACGTTTGGGGCGACCCAGAGTAATGCAATTTTCAGTGTTTTCTTTCTACCAACAATTTAACTGAATTGCCTGCATCTGGCATCCCAGGTGTGACACAGCTACCGATTAGACGGCTGGATTTTGGATCGTGACGACAAGAATTGAGCTCCACCGTGTTCAGCAGATATTGTCAGCGTGCTATTTCTCACTCAAAACAAGTAGGGATAAACTGCTACTGTGAGCTTTCCTAAGATGTGGTAGCCAATGTCATTCAAATGCTGTTTATGTCTCTCTCATTTGCTCAGAATTATATCCACATGAAGGAGACCTGCTGAGTTAGAAACAGCCAATTTCGCCTGACAGCGAAGACTGAGTCCTTTTCTGAGTAAAGTTATTTTTGCTGAAACGTGTGCTAATGAGGCAGCGGAGTGGAATGACCTACATTGTCATCCTGGTCTTCGTCGCTGTCGTCGTCGCTGACCACCGGCTTGGCCTTCCCTCGGCTTTGCCTCTTCTTGCCTTTGTCGTGGCTGCGCGCCTCCTTACTCAGCTTGATCTTAACCCGCACCGACTTGGCTGAATGAAGCACAAGGGGAAAAGCAGGAGTGATTTAAGGTCCAACCAAAATAAGTCTTACGTAACTGGTTTTTATCATTGTTTGAGTCAGAAAACAGAAATTAGGCTCATCGATGTTTCTCCCTACATTTAGGCTCAGAGGACGGGTGATTATATCTGCAATCACCTGTTTATGTTTAACTGACAAGCTGCAATAAATATTTTGATTTAATTTGTTTGCTGTTTTTTTATGTAATATATGAATCTATGTCAAATGGAGCTGAAACAACAAGCCATTGACAGAAAAATGTCCTCTTCTCAAATGAGAGCATTTGCTGTTTTGTAAACTGATCTTCGGGGTTTTGGACTAACTTGACTTGTTAACTTGACCTTGAGGTCTGGGAAACTGGTCTACAAAATAATGAAAAACATTTCAAACAATCCATCAACTAATCGCGGACATAATCAGCAGATTAATCGATAATGAAAATAGTTATTTGCAACCCTGCTGTCAATTGTTAAAAATAGAAAAGGCTAACAAACTGGACACGTCAAGTCTTCATTCTAAAAAATGGCATTTTTGTGAATCAGTTTAGGAACTAGGGATGTTAATAATTAACCGTTAACCGTCAATAAGAATTTTTACCGATTAATACTAATAATAATTTTAAAAAAGCGAGGCGCTGTCTCTGCATGACGTGTTGCTATTTCTGAATAGAAACCAGCAGACAAGCTGTCCGTGAGTCAGGACCGAGGTAGGCCTGGCCTGTTATTATATTTTAGGACTATCTGTGGTCTGAAAAATGAGACTACAAGTTTACGTTTTGTTAACCTGTCCACTCCTTTTGATCATCAATAAACCTATTACAAAAGTCTGGCTACTGTTTGCTAGGCTCTTTGTTTTAATAAGTTATAAAATAGATCCAGGCTGTTATGCCCTCTAAATGTTTTATACAGCTGCCTCAGCGCCGGAGGTTCTGTTGTCTCTCTATTGCACATGTAATAATGAACCCTTTCTTATGAAATAAACATTTGTTTTGAATGGGTCGCAGACATTCGTCCAGTCTAAATAGTACATTTTAATCTTGACGGTTAATGATCGGTTAACGAGGGCCAGCCGTCGGTCAGAATTTGTTTTTCTAAATTAGCATCCCTATTAGGAACAAAATAAACTCTTAACTCAACACCTACTTACTAGCTTTTTCTGGAGCTGCATCATGTGTCTTCATTTCAGTCTTTCTGGAGCTTTCAACCGGTTTTCCTCTGCTGTGGAAGACCAGTTGAAAGCTCTAGAAAAATCTATGAAGTGGACCTTGAACAGTTTCCAAGGTCAAGAATTAATTTCCAGAGCAGCGTTCACTGGATTTACAGTGAAGAATGTAAATGAGATGACGTGTGTGTGTGTGTGTGTGTGTGTGTCTTACCGTCTGCCTCTGCCTCTGACTCATCCTCGTCTTCATCATCCTCATCGCTGTCGTCTTCACTCTCTTCGTCCTTGGCAATCTTCTGCCTGGCACTCTTAAACACAGACTGAAGGACGATGGAGTCCTCGTATATCTGAGGGGGGCGGGGGGCGGGGGGGAGGGGTAGAAGATGGTATAAAGAGTTCCTCGAACAGCATGAATGACGTGTATTACTGGGAAAATGAGAGAAAGGAACCTGCTGGACAAAAGGTGGATGTGGGTAAGGATAATAAAAGAGGAGAGATTGCGCATTAATGGAGAGATACATGGGAGAAGAGCAAGTGGGGGCTACACATAGATAAGTAGCAGGTATTAATGGATGCCTTCTCTTTGACTACAGGAAGTGGCAATTCAAAGCTTAGGAATGAAAAATAGACCGTTTCTTAAGAAACTGTGCTCTGTCCAGAGAAGCATGGCTCGCTTTCTTTTTTTTCTTTTCTGTAATAATTAAACCAACGCAAAGAGACATACTGACACCTTTTGGTAAGCTTCAAGGACAAAGTCAAGCCTCCCCAGAAAATAACAAAAGAAGAGAACAGAGGGAGAGTATATGGGTGTGCGATAGAGAGAGGAGGACTTCAACAAACAAAAAGTGCTCATCATGAAGGGCAGCTGGGTGGTTAAGAGGGATACAGTGATATGACCCAGTATGGCGCCGTCAGATGTCTTGTTGTCTCAAACCAACAGTCCAAACACATTTAATTTACTTAATCTTCATATTAGAAAAGCTGGAACCGGAGAGTGTTTGGAGTTTTTGTTCGATTATCAAAATTGTTGACGATTACAGATTACAGATTACAGTTTCAGCACAGCCTGCAGACGTCTGGCTCTCTATTACGCACCACAAAAGAAAAATAGAAGATTCATACGAGGAAGTAAACTTCAGTTCGACATGGGGGCGGGGAAGGGGGGGGGGGGGGGGGGTTCTGACCTGGGATCCCTCCAGGTTGAAGGTCTGCGCGTTGTGACAAAGCAGCATCACATCCTTCTCCAGGTCTCCCACATTCCTGTATTTATGGTTTCTCACTCGATCCTGTTGACAGAAAAACACCAACAGGTTCTGTGAGGTTCTGTTCTGTTCAAGGTGTCAGTGTCCTCCTTTAACTTGAAACTTACACTTGATCAGGGCTGCAACTAACAAGTACTGTCATTATCAGCTAGTGTGTGTGAGTTTTTGTCCAAAAATCCAAAATAATCAGCTTAATTTCATAGACAAAGAAAACCAGCAAACATTCACATTTGAGAAGCTGGAGGCAGAGAACCAGACATGTTTCACCGATTAATTTTCTGACCATCAATTGATCAATAAATCGACTGATTGTTGCTACTTTTAAAGTTACCGCTTCTTTAGCAGGACAGTTTCTGCTACTCTGTATGACTATACAGCATGCGTCTTTTAAATCTCATAAAACTGCTGCTTTGCAAATTACAGTATGAAATTATTATTACTGTAAAAGAACATTTATTATCTGCTGTTTTTTCTGCATCAATTTGTTCACTAGAATCATCGACTTAAAGCTCGCAGTGTTTTTATTCTGCTCTTTGATCCCACTACCATCATTATTCCTCATTCACGTTAACTGCTGGGTCGTCACAGTTAACATACCTTGATCTTTTTGAAGTCCACAGGTTTTCTGATTAGCTCATAATATTCTGGGAGCTCCTTCCTGGATGGCAGCTGGACAAAGACCTCGCTTAGTTGTCTTCCTGACCTGGTGACACAAAATCATTTCACATCATTGTTAAATTCAAAGCAGATCATGACTTTAAGTCAGTGAAAAATGCCCTTTCAACCCTTTCAGATCACATCCACGGTCATATTGTGCACCTCTTTAACAATATATGCCAAACAAATGACAAAAAGCCAATTTCTTTGTATTCTTATATCAAAATCCAAACGTGTTTTCTTCACGTAAAATAAAATATGACGTGTGCTTACATAAGCTTGAACCAACCAATTTCAGTAAAATACAGCAAAACAAGCAAAACACACGTCGAACAATGAGAGAAAAATGTTAATGCAATGGATACAATTAACGAGAAATCAGGCAACGAGTAGTGGCGTCCATTTCTGTCTGCCGCAGTGTCTTTAGGATACGACCACTGGGGAGGGACACCGGCTTTAAATAGCAAGACGTCAATGAGACATCTGCTAAATGAATTAACAAGGTAAGAAGGTGAGTCTGAAAGTTTCCAAACATTTCCTTGGGGTATTAATTGTAATTTGGCACCTCTTCATTATAAGATCTGTTTTTATAAAGATGAATAATGCAGCACAATTAATAATAAAGTGTTTATGCTTGGGGCCAGGTTGGCTGTTTCAAAGTTAGCAAGTTTAACAACAAGCAACTTAGTACATGGAAAGAATTGCAATATGGCAACAAGAGTGATAATAAATTAACAATACATATAAGTAGGATGTTGAATAAAATACACACACACAGAGCTGCAACAATTATACAATATATATGAGCTGCTGAGGCTCCATCTGTTCATTTTCCAGACACGTGTACACGATGTATAGACTCCATACTCTGAATACTTAAAACAAGACTGCCGCTGTTAGTTGTGGGTTACTTCAAATCAGAGACTATTTTCACACATTGTCCCTCCAAAAAGTTAAATTCTGGACCCTGCTTGAATCGTTATCTTCCTGCAACAGAGATAAAGATTGACATGAGTTTGGGAAAATGGGAAAAGAGACGAGTTAGTGAGAAGAAATGAGCATTCATGTTTTGTTTTTTTTACATCAACCTTGTAAACAGAGCTTGATTGCTCGTGTCAGTAATACCAATTGCTGCTCATCTGCATTTCTTTCTCCCATAAAATGTTTTCTACGCCAACACCAAGGTCTCTGCAACACTGATCCACGTGCCTCAACTGATTAATGTGTGATTACTTTATTAGCATCAACACTAGTGTTCATTTTATACATTTAAACGGATCTGTGGCGAGCTCATGATTTTACCTGTTTTGTAAGAATCAAACTAATAAATTCCTGAATTTATTTATTTTAAATAAAACCCCAAAAAGAGCCTTAAGTATAGACTACCAGCTGGAGGTTTAGCCTGATTTCAAGGCTGCTGATCTCGGGTCACTTATATTGTACAATCACCCTTAGATCCACTGTGTAAACTGTGCTGAAACCACAAAGACGGATGGTATGTTGAAAATGGATTTTTACATCTTTGATGTATGAGGTGTGATGCCTCTCAGCGCAGCGTTATGGCAACAGGGACCCTCTGGGAACAGACCCAGTTGTTGATTTGCTTGGAAGATGAAAATGTAATAATGAAGGCTTCCAGCGAGAGGGGTTTCTACTAATGGTTTGTGACTGAAAGACGGTACAACTGGTGATTTCATCGTGACATACTATTTAAAATCACTGTGATCTCTGTCAAGTCAGTTTTATTTCTGTAGCCCAGTATCACCAATTTGCCTCAAGGGGTTTTACAATCTTTACAGCATATGACACCCTCTGTCCTTAGACCAGATAAAGAAAAAAATAATGCTGAAAAAATGGCAGAAACCTCAAGAAGACCACAGTCACGCCTTAATCTGCCTTATGGAGGAGCCTAGACTGTTGCCTGGCTCCACTGATGAGATACACGTTTATCAAATTCCAAATCAAATTCAAGTTTCACACATGTTTGACTTGATGTAGTTCGGAGGTTTAGTTTGTTTTATGGAGAAACCACATTCCAATTTAGGAATCCTAAAGTCCTGGAGTGGAGATTCCAGTCTGTCCCAGTCTAGTTGAGCGAGAGGAGTGCCAGAGCCTCAGTGGGATGAACAACCATCACCTGGGAGAGGAAAGAATTTGGCTTCTGGAAAAGCAGGCAACAGTTTCCTGGAAAAGCTCCGGCACAGTCGCCTGCCGGTGAATATTACAGACACACACATACTTAAGATAAGAGTGGGTGTCATCTATAATAGCGAAGTAGCACCAGCACAAAAGCAATTCTTAGTCCTTCAGCCGAAGTCCTGCTGGGCCCTCCGAAACATCTTGACCACCCTCGCAGTCCTATGCACGATCAATGTAATTGGGCTATAAGTTGTAAGGACATAGATTTGACAGTTAACAAGATGGTGAGGGTGCAGTTACTTGTGCCAAGCAGGAGCCATTACACTACTACAGTGTAGACGGCTGCATCGATTCATATAGAAGTGTAAGTGAAGAGCACAGCTGAGGGGCGTCCTGTGTAGGCAGGTACCTAAACCTATTTATTGTTTGTTAATAAAGTTTATTAGGTACACCTAGCTACCGACATGTAGCTGTAAGTAAATCCTTTCTTCAGGAAGGTTGTAATGTTCAGCTGAACTGTAGTGAGTTATACTGAGAGGTGTTTGTAATATTTGAGCTACCCTTATTGAGACACAGGGGCGGACAAAATGGTTTCAGACCTCTGAATCAATACGTCTGGTGCCCATTGACGGGTTTTTCCCTGGTTAAAAGACAATCGAGCGAAACGGAACCAACAACGTTTAAATTTCCCTGAAAACATTAAACATCTGCTCCTGCCGACTTCTAACGCAACTTCTGTGTCAACTAAAGATCGACAAGTGCAACAGAAAACACTTCAGTCAGACTGAATGATGCAGTGAAATAAAACGGCAGGCCAGTATGTGAGTAAATGTCCTTACCCGTCTCTGTAGTTGATGACTGTGTCGATGATGGTGTTCATTTGCTTGGTGAGTCTGGGGGGGTTGGGGGAGAGTTTCTCAGCTGGTGGACGTCCACGTTTCTTCTTGGCCTTGGCGCCGCTGTCATCTCTGCTCGACGAGTCCTTGTCCTGACGTCTCTTGCGTTTGCGCTTTTTCAGCCGGATCTCCTCCTCCATCTCTTCCAGGTTTCCATCCTCAATGGCCTGCAGTCGAAAAGAGCCACGGCAAAGACGGGGTTAATCCCCACTCACTTCAACGTGTCCACATATGGTGTAGCATTGTATCTATCTGGGTACAATTTTCACAAACCGTCTCTGTCATGAGATTTGTAATTCCCTTGGCAGCACACGAACAAATGACCCGACAGCAGCAGTACTTTCACTAATTGCGGTATTTGAACTGTAGATATGCTCCTTTGCATTAATTTCTTCAGCAGTGCCTACAGGTGTCTGACATTTTTCTTCTTTTAATTAAAGCCTCTCTGAACTGCAGCTAACTCTTCCAACAGATTGTCACCTCGGTCTCAAAGTTTCTTTGTTCTATTCTTGTTTTCCTGAAACACCTGAGCCTCCGTCAATAAAATGGATCTGCCAGGCCTTTGATGTCTCTCCCGGGTAGCCTGTCACAGTGTGTTTGGTTTGCGTGACTGGGTGCCTTTAGCATCAGGCTAAGCTAAACTTTGGCAGTAAATCCAGTTATGGTTAAGGTCTGATCTGCTTACTCCTGTTTGAGAATCGTTTACTAACAACTACAGTGAAATTACTGAGCCTTTAAAAAATAATTGAAAGCCACAGACAAGGAAGGGAAGTTGGAAAGTAGTGAGAATCGGACCAACACATTGCTGATTTTGGTCTTGCGATCGAAAGGAAGAAAAATGACCAAGTGACTTTTGTGTAACTTCCTCTTTGGAAGGAACATAAACCCTGATTTATAAATTTGGCAGCGTGAGCATAAACAAACAAACACAGTACAAAAGAAAAAGGACAGAGTTTCTTTGTTTCAGACCTAAGAAATTAAACTGCAGGTTAAAGGCAGCCTTAAATATAAACAATGTGAGGTTACATATCAGACTATCAAAACAAGTGTGGCGTTCCAACAGGTGTGGCGCACAGAGACGTTTTAGATCGTTAATTACCAAAAGTGAGTTCATGCAAATCAATCAGTCAGTATGTTACACAAGATTGCTGTAATTAACTGCAGTGTGAAAAAGAAACAGTTCTGTTGTCACTCTGGCTTGTTTTTTCATTACTAGCAGGGTTAATAAATAATAATAACACTATAGATTTCAGTAAATAAATACATATTAGGTTGTTCACATTTCTACAGCAGTTTATCGCCATGTTTTGGTCTTGACACGTAAACTCAGACTTTACCCGTAGCCACTGTTTTTCAGTCAGCGTGTCGCTGTAGTCCACGTCCCGACGACAGCGTGATCCTCGGCCGAACAGCTTCTCCTCTTCCTCTTCATATGTGAGCCGTTCTACCTCAGCGTCGTCTTTGATGATCCAAGAAGGCAACTCGTCCTCCTCCATTAGACGAGGCTTGCGCTTTGGGTTCCTGGCGTGCTCCCGGCGTCGGTCCATGTCCATGCGCTACAGAGGAGGAAAAGTAGGAAAATCACATCAGGTCAAACAGCAAACGGTGACACGACCCTCGGTTCCTTTATGTTATACCACACGAGGGGAAGGGGGTCAACAGCAGTCCCGCCGTAGGTTTTGATTTATAAATCAGATATCACCAATGTATCACTAGATGGACGTATCGTAGGCCATATTGTGCTTTAATTATATTCCCCACAGCTCTGTGTTTACGTTCCTTCATTAGCTGTGTGATATAGAGTGACAGTGGGCTACGCATGTACTAATATAACTGGAGTTACAAGCCAGGTGAAGGTCACCTTATCTCATTACTGAATAGGAGACTACTGCCATGCAACCGTCATGTTTACATCCTTTCACTGATAGAGAACTGGGATCTGGCTGAGCAAAGGTTTTGCAGCAGAGATGGCTTTGTTAGATGTGTGTTACTAAAAAAGAGAAGACTACAGATAACCAGTAACAGTTCCTGTAGTCTCTGTAGCTGCCATTGGTCCAATGTGTAGTTTCTTTGGAGGAGGCGCATGTCAGTTATGCTGTAACCTCAAATACGTGGAAAGTATAAATCCAGCTTTAGATTTGGTAACACGAAACGCACCTTCAGACGAAGTTACCAACTTGGTGCCGACCATATTCTACGTCTTGCTTCCACATGCTTATGAATATCCGATATCTTGCACAGAGTCACCGTGGAGAAACACGAGCCGGATGAAACACAAAAGATGTGGCGACATCGCCAGGAACCTGTGACACTGCAGACGGTGTAGTGCCAGGTTGTTTTAAATATGAACCTCAGCTGGTGTTCAGCAAACTAGCTGAACCAGGAGGCAGGACAACTGTACTGTAGATAGACTCAAACACAGAGTTGTGTGGTATAAAACTGTCAAGTGGTGATGCTGAGAATGACATGGTGACAGACTCAATGACAATTCAGCCATTTACTATGCAAGAAGAGGTGTCGAGCTGGGGACAGTTGTTGCCAAGTCTGAAGGTGCCAGAACGATGACATTAAACCAGAATAATGGTCTTGACAAGATGGAAAACCTGTAATTATTTTGGGGATAGATGTAAGAGAACCAGCTGGCAGCTTCTCCTCTTTTGGCAAATGAATATTTTCAGTCGGTCATTTCAGAGTTTTACTCTGCAATTTAAATGTCAACTAGATCCCACGAAAATGTGTGTTTTTCTTACCATGAAGAGCTCAAATTCATCTTCATTGCGGGCTATCATCTGGTTAAGGGTTTCATCATCGGGCACCTCATCTTCTTCCTAGAGTTGCATTTGGGAAAACATCAAAAGACATTCTAGCAAAATAGGAGTCACACATGCTCAGTTCAAACCAAATCAGTCAAGTATGGCAAACAGATTTTAATCAAACACCAATTAAATAGCTGAGATTGCATTACAACACCATGTAATATTAGAAATGAAGGATGGCGAACTAGCTGATCATATCTAAGGAGCCGTCTCGGGGCCTTGTAGTAATTCAATCAAAAGCGGCATGCATAATTTAACTAAAAGGAAAAAAATCTATTTAGGACCTCCGACATTCATTTTATAAGAGCGTCTGATGAAGCACAAACACCGGATCTTATCTGATGCTTTTACTTCCAAGATAAATAATAAAACATATAAAAATAAACATAAGAAACAAACTCAGACCGTACCTCATTCTGCTCCTCGTGCTCTAAAATGGCCTGGAGGAAGACACGGCGCTCCTGGCCCGAGGACTTCTGGTCGAACATGCCTGCCTGGATGACCTTCTGATCCACGTTGAGTTTGTATTTGGCAGCTGCCAAGATTTTCTCCTCCACGCTGTTGACGGTGCAGAGACGAAGCACACGCACCTCGTTCTGCTGCCCGATGCGGTGAGCCCGGTCCTGAGCCTGAAGGTCCTGGAATCAGCAGATGAAAAAGAAATATTTAGTATGAGCTTCTATAATACTTTGATTTTTCTTTCCTGACAAACACTCCTGTTGCGATCGAAGAACGACTGATCAAACACATTGTGTCAACGTACATCTTCTGTTAACACGGGTACGTTCTGCACCTGCGTGGGAAGAAATATCTGCAGTCCGTGTTCCTAATCCTGAACCATCACGGAAAGACAAACAAAACGAAGCACTTCTATGCTACTGTGAATCTGTCTATACTCTGAAAACAAATGGAGAATATATCTGCTAAAAAGTTGGCAAGGGGATTGTAAAGTTCAGCTTTTGTTTTCTTTGCTTTGTACTGCAGAGGTGTGGTTAGACCGACTTTTGTTTGTGGGAAAATAAAAAGGTGGGGACAAAAACTAAAGTGCAACCACACAAAATGGGTGAATCACTGATTCGCTAGACTCAACAGCCGGTCTGACGGGGCCATCTCTGCCAGTTCAATTCAATGTTCAGTTGGCTTAACTGGAGGCTGACGAGAGCCAACGGTGCTGAACACATCGCGAAGATTAAAAGTGATGGTCGGCCACAGACAATCAACGACCACCCAGCAGCGCCCGACGTGACGGCCAACTATTGGCTTGCCTTGTCAGGGCCCTCAAGCTGCTACTTTCATCTGGATTTCAGTTGCTAGTGACATCATAACTTTATCTCAAACCTGTATTGATTGTAAAAATAAGCCAATTAATTTTACTCTAGCCTGTCACAACTTCCCACCAGGGGCCCAAAATTCACTGCAATTTTTGAATTCAGCCACAGTTCATGTGATTTGCATAAAGTCCCGCTAATTAAGATACGCTGCTGGGCTCTTGTGACACGTCTCACATGTCTAGAAAGTAATAGAACACAAAACGAAAGTGTTTTCTGCTGCTGAACCCGGTCGAAGAAAATATATTTTTGGAACTGCAAGCGCGTATTCATCCCACCACAGAAAGGAGATTCAAATAGCTTGATGTCGTCAGCTCAACAAAAAGATAATTGATTGAATAACGTAATAAAAATAAGTGTGGGAGATATTTGGGGAAATTATAACTCCTTTGACTAGATGATTTCTGTTTAAACATATAACCGGCCCACTTAAGTATCACTGGCTGCTTCAATCATATCATATTGGACTGGAGCCATTTAGAGTCCGCAAAAAATAACAGGTTGTTTCATTGCTGCTTGTTGAGTGGAGAGCCCCGTTAAGTACCTTTATAATTCATCTTTTAATTTGTTTTGTTTGTTAAAATTGAAGTTCTGTCCTTACATGTTATAATGATAAAATCTACTGCTGGGCATACCTGGTGTGGGTTCCAGTCACTGTCAAAGATGACCACAGTGTCGGCAGCCTGCAGGTTGAGACCGAGGCCACCGGCTCTGGTGCTGAGCAGGAAGATGAAGTACTGAGATCCTTCCTCATTAAATTTCTTCAGCAGTGACGCTCGGTCCTCAGCCTTGGTGGTTCCTGAAACACCAAAACGCGACCATTTTGAAATGCAGGGTCTGTCGAGTTAACTGAGTCTGCTTGAACTTCTTCTTGTTCTTCTGATCCAAAGCACATAGTTTTCAGGGAAGTAAAAATGTCACCAGTATCCTGTGCCTCATCTCTGACCAATTAAACTGTTTCAGAGGCGTCTGAAAAGAGCACACGGTGGCTCTAATTAAGCAGAGTGCAAAATGTGATAAAAACATACAAAACCAAGTTTTTATGTCTGATTAAATTATGCTAACTAAGGGGGTTCACAGTCCACAGCTGCGTGTCAGAGACAAGTCTCTTAATTTAATTTGTTTCTCAAAGTGCCGTGTGGATGATTTAAAAGCTCATTATCAAAATGATGCGTTGATTCCAAGCAATCATTTCTTTCTTTGGTTGTCGACCAAAATACTAATTATGTGAATGAATTCATTAAAACCTTTCACCTCAAAGTAGAATGACTCAAACTGTTTGTCTGTGTGCCTTTCACTTTAGCATTTTATAAGCTTCTCTCAAAATCTTGAACTACTGCCCCAAAAAAAACAAACACATAAACTGTGAGCCACTGCAGGGTGGTGTGACGCTGGAAGAGGCTGGTTTTCAGTCCACATGTCTTTGGTACAGGACCAATTGGCTTAAAACTGAAGTACAGGACTTGATTTTTTTTTTTTAAATTGACCTCACTCGCACACAGCAGAGAGACAAATTCAGTATCACGTTGCACATTTTATTCTGCTTCACAAAGAGGCCAAAATGAATCGATAGATCTCCTCTGTGAACTCTGGTCTCTGTTGCCAGAACAAGTAGCTAATAGGGTTGCCTTTTGTTTGAGATGCTGAGCGTACGTGATGGGAATTCTCCGACACCTCAGTGTGACAGATTGTTATTCTTAAAGTCTGACAAGTAAGAGTCAACTTAAATTAGAAAGAGATAAAGGGATTACAAGAGATTATGATCATGAGTCTTGCTGCAGGGACTAGCATGAAAAAAAGTCGTATTTCTTTATACAGTATTTTTCTGCTTGACACACAAAATGCATTGATGCATGACGGTAATGATACTTTGGGTTTTATACACACCACACGGATGCTGCACGTGTGATAAGCCTGCATGGGCGTACGTCCTCTGGCATGTAAGCAAAACTTATATACGACAAGGTATCCTGATTTACAACAATAGATGGATGAAGAACATGGAGTGGCATTATATAATCACTAGGGATGTCCCCGATCAGGTATTTTGGACTCTGATCCTAATCCGAGTCCTTTAACATTGTGTATCTGTCGATTCAAAGTCCAATCTGATACTTACATTTACCTAAATGTTGATTCAATACTTATCCGACACACTGAAATAACAGTAAACCACTACTAAATCTGACACACTCCCTGATCCATATACTGGACATCCTGGTTCAAAACTATTCAGCTGATAGAAGCTTAATAGTTTTGATACGCTGGGGAGAAGAGGCATGTTTCGTACATTGCTCTCTTTGCTGCGAGATTTGTTACCCTCTGAGTTTAGAGAATTTGTGTAACGTTAACTCGGGTGAAGACAGTCAGTCGCACCAGTGCACCCAAATCATTTTTCACATTCACGCACTGAATAATTATCACTCGCATATTCAGTGAAATGCTGGCGAGCCGATAAGATACATCAAAATATGCCGATCGACTCGAGACATCTCGAACAAGTAGAGGTGTGAGATTACCGTCAAGACGTAGATACTGAAAGTTGCGGTAGCTGAAGTAGTCCTCCATGATGGTCATGAGAGAGGTCATCTGGCAGAACAGCAGGACTCTGTGGTTGGTGGCATGCAGCTTCGGCAGGATGCGATCAAGGAGCTCAAACTTCCCAGAAGCTCGATACAGCTCGTGCCTGGTTGGATTACCCACATGGTGATTATTATAGATTATTATATATATTATAGTCTGTGGAATCAAGTTTGACAGCGATGGACAGTTAAAAAATATGTATATATTCTATGCATTCTTTTTCCTTGTCAAACCCCGGCTCCTACATTACCCATAATGCAATACTATCTACTCCACATCCCCAGATTTATTTCATATGTCCAATGGTACATGGACACCACACTGCTCATTATTTCTAATTAGTCCCTTCCCAGCCTTACAGCTGGAGCTCAGGTGCAAAACCCTTTTAACACTCATTCATCTCAAAACGGTTTGAGGTAGAGGTGTAACAATATATTGTATTTTATTGATTTAATCGATCTACGTTCTTTTGACCGATTCTGTGCTGTGGTGTTGAGAGCTGAGAAGTCCTGTCGCCACATCTGGTTGTATCTGGTGTTTTGTGAAGCAGTGCTGCTGCTTTGTGATCTATACGAGGCAGAGAAGCCAGAGAGATAATGTGCGACTGGACTGTATAAATGAATTTTCACACGCCTGGTTTGAGGTGAATCGCTGCTTTGAATAATTGCCATCTGCCATCACTAAGTACTGTAGAAATTTAGCAATTATCTGACACATTGGCTTTTCAGACTTGAATGTCAATATCTTATCGTGTGTTATAGTGTTATATTACTGCACTGTTTCACTGAGCTTTACACAAAGTCAGAGAGAAACTGACATTGATGCTGCACACACAGCTGTAAATGAACCTAATCTGGGCGTCAATCCATTTGTTTGTGACTGCGTGAATCAATAGATCTGAGGCTGGTTTTCTATAAACGAGCTCGTCTTGACAGGATGTTCACAATAATTATGAAAATATAAATTGAAACCATAACTTGTGCAGTTAAAACCAGTTGAATCTTCTCTATTCCACAATCATAAGGAACTTTGAGTGTTTACTTCATGTAAAAGCAATTTGTAAGATGTGACCAGCTTAAATCACTGATAACATTTTAATTTAACCCTTCCTATTTAGCATTTATAAGCAGGATATAAGCATTTAATAAGTGGTGTATTACACGCTGTAATGTGGTTGTACGTAGATGTACGTCCTTCTGTGGGGAGGCATTACTTGAGGCTGGTATATCAACAGATAATGAAGAACACAGTTGTAATAATATAAAACATCTCATAGGAGAAATTATAATTGTTGACAAATACTGTCCATTAATACACAACATGTACTTCTTTGTCTCTTATAAACCATTTATTCAATGTTATATTGTGCTTACGAATGCAAAATAGGGGGTGTTGCCAAATCACTTTATAACCAAATCGAGATCATACACATAACACATCTTTGAAGGCGCAGATACAGAATCCTGATCCAGTATCTGTCTGGTTTTGCCAATCAAGTCCCAGCAGAAATACAGCAAAATAACTTGAGTAACTGTAAAGACTTTTTTTGTCCAACTTACCCGTTGATGATGCCGTTTGGATAACCCAAGTGCTCTGCAAAAGATTCCTGTAACAGAGAACATTTACTGGTTTAAATTAGGAGAAACTATGAAACGAACTCCTCAATTAAATCTATAAATGATGTGAGACACCATCCCAGACGTTATTGGATGAACAAAAAGTTTAACAAAAGAGGGTTAAACAATATTGTACAAGCATTTTAAGGGACGCGTCGAAACTATTTATCTATTTCATTAAGGGTAATAAATATGCAATTAGCTGATAACCAAAGTAGGTAAATGACACACACATGCACAAGTGGAAATCAGCGTGTCAGTATTCACACGTTGTCAGTATCTTGGGCTCGCAGCGCTCACCTCAATGTGCGGGAACATGTATGGATGGTTGCAGATCTTCTTCAGCTGCATGATGGTGTTCATCAGGGTCTTTGCTCCTCCTTTGCCCTGGGGGAAATTATAACACAGATACAAGAAATGAAATGCCAGATCAAATCAACGATACTCGATGTGAGTTTAAACCTGCAATAACTGATTTGTTTGATATTGACATACCATCACCTTTTAAGCTGATATGCAAAACTTATTTACAGAAGTTACAGAACAACGTGATCATTCATTTGGAGTCGTGTTTGTTTCCACCTGATGAATGTACGTCCATCAATCCCTCTCTTTTAGCTCAAGGTTTAGGAAAATATCTGGCTCGTTAGCTGCTAAATGCTCCACTATGTTCACCAGCTAGTCTCTAAATGTGTCTGTCTGCTGTTTGGTGCTGAGCAGGTAGTTCACACCGTAAAGTAAAGTATCTTTATCAGCACTGGAAACCTCAGAGAAGCTCACTTTCATTACAAAGTCTTATCACGTAATACAGGTTTGAACTTCACACTTTTTGAGTCATGTATTCCAATTACTCTCAAAACCTGTGCAGCCTGCATCTCCAGGTGGTCTGAATAACAGACAGTTCCTGCACTCAAAACTAAATTGAGGGTAAAAGATGCAGCCTCAGTTGAATAAAATCTGGAATATGCTCTTTATCTTTAGCGAACACAATATCTCGTTCCTTTTTTGAAAAGGAAAAGCGCAGGGAAACTGTTACTCCAACAACAAAATTCAAGGACTTTCTGATGTCAAACAGCAGGAAACTGTAAATATCTCTGCGCTCTAAAGCTACACAGCTCAGTTTGTCAGCATGACACGCTGATAAAACAAAGTGCAGACACACAGTGAAGCCAGCGGGGTCTTGGTATATTTACCTTCTTGTCTTTCTCTGAGCCGTCAGTGAGGAGGATGCCTTTCTGCATGTGGCGGTACAAAACCTTCTGTATAGCAGACATGTCACATTTTATGACATACTCCACCTGAGGGAATGACAATGAAGATAATGCATCAGTGAAACAGTGGTGTCTTTTCAGAGGCGAGGCTGTCTGAGCTGAAACCACTTTCTCAAACACAGTCACTTCATTCTCGACTGCATGAGAAAACCACAACCGTTATTGAGATAGAAAACACAAAACAAGAGAAGAGGGAAAGAACAAAGACCAATCTCTAAAGGCGCAGTGCAGTCTATGCAAGTCACTACTTTCAGAACCTTCAAGTTTCTTGAAAGCATGTTTTAAAGAATCTGGCTCCTGATTCCTGATAACGATTGATCTTAGAGTGTTTTCTACGAACGCTTTGTTTCCCAAAGCAGCGTTTAAGAGCGAGTGTACGCACATGCTGTTAAAAGCTTCTTAATTCATTCTGTTCATGGTGCTGAAGATGAAGCTGAATACACTTCAAAGTAACTTTATATTGTATATTCAACTGAAACTCTTAGACGCGGACGTTAGTCTCATGTTAAACGTATTAGGCGAAGAGAGCGAGAGAGGAGGAAGATGTCGACAGGAACTGGAAGATCAATTGTTGAATTAAAGTTTGGTTTTCTTATGTTCTATAAAACGTCACTTAACAAAGAACATCAGTGTTCATGATAAAAGACTTAAAAGAGACTTAAAAGTCTACGGAGGTCTGGTAAACTCAAAGACTTCAAAACAATAAAAACTTCAATAAAACATGTACTTTTTGGTTCCTACAGCTTTTTAAGATGCTCTCCTACGAGTGGGTAGGAGTCACTCATTAATCTAAGATCACTTCTAAGAGCTTTTGGGGAAACACCTTTAAAGCTTAAGAAGATTTGTAAGATGGATTTGATGATCATCAGCCTTAAGATAGATGCTTCTGGGAAACAGGGCCCTGGATAGTCTGTGTTCTCATCCATTCAGTTAGGATGAAGTCTGGCTCTGCATCATATACTTACCATAAATACTTTTATTTCAGTTTATTAGATTAGATATATTACTGTAGTTACAGGAAGAAGTAAAGTTGATAACCACTGCCTTGTTAAATGAATTTATAGCCAGGCCACAGAGAATATTTGATTCTTAAGAGGAAGGGATGCACATTATTTTCAGGCAGCTGCACGGCTCTGACATTGTGGCCTCATCACTGTTCTTAATTAATATTTACAGCTGGAAAGTAGCTCCCCTCACCAGCTACAAGGCTACAGTTCGATAATAACTGCTGAAGTAGTAAAGTAGTGTTCATTTCAAGGTTGTCAAGAGTTGAGAGTGTACTGCCCCAAAATAAGGGGAAAAAAATGCTTTAAAAAAACCTGGCCCTATGCTGTTATGAAAACACACTGCAGAAGTTATTAGCCACACCACTGGGAATTATTTTTGTGAATGGCATAGCTCATTATGCTGCTTTAATAATAATAACTTGGTGTTCACTTGGAATATACTTATTTAATCAAAACAGTTTAGTGCACAGTGTCTGCATTGCAAACCGTGCAGCAAATATAATGAAAATATAAGATTTAGTTTTAATCTCACCTTCTCTGGCAGTTGAGACTCCACCTCTTTCTTCAGTCTGCGTAGCAGGAAGGGGCGGAGCACCTTATGCAAACGCCGGATAATCAGGATGGTCTCCTCCTCATTTAGGTCGACCTAAACAAGTCAGAAAGTACATGTGATAATACATCACAGGATGTTGTGTTATGCATACTGGGCGGCAGGATTACGCACAACACTGACAAGACTGTGTGACTGCGCCTGAATACTCCTCCTGGACGTGGTGCTTTCGCTGTGACCAGTGGGTTGTCACATTAAAGGTACAATGTGGAGTTTTTGACTAGCGGTAGCAATAGGAAGCAATGTTTTTATGAGTGGGAACTGTACAACAGAAGCAGCTATCAGATTTGTTAAAAAAAAAACAACCAAAACACTGAGTCTCGGTCGGCAACATTAGCCGTTTAGTACCGCACCACCAGGAGCTTTGGAGTGGTTAACACTGCGCTGACCAATGCAGAACGTAAATAAGGTAAATAAGATCCTTGTTTTTCCCCTGTAATGTGAATACGCCTCAAGGACACACAATGCGTTTTGGTGAGTAACACTGACTGTTAACATAGCTGTTGTTTGTTTACAAGAAAACTCCGCAGGGCACCTTTAATGTGAATCCAATGGCCACAATGAAAGCCATGGAAACAACAATAGAGAAAGTCCTAACTAATATAAACTTTCATTAACTTTTATTAACACGCACGGTGCTCAGCTCTGCCGTGCAAAGCTCCAGCACTTAGTTTCACTTGCTTGCTGCTTAAAGGTGAGATACAACTTAACATGAAGAGACTGGCTGGCTTTGCTTCCATTTTTCAGCTACTTTGAGTTATGGTTTGCAAACACAAAAATGTCCTTTTGTTTACAGGAAATTGGGTTTACAGGTTTCCTCTGCCTCGGGCAAGATGCCATCTGAAGGTGGACAACTCATCCTACTGTGAGGACAGAAATAGTTTCATATTGCAGCACCTTTGAATCGCTAATAAGGATACCACTTTGTACCTGACCTTGGCTCTAACTTCTCTGAGGACAGATAACATTATGATATAATTATATTCGTCCTCATTCAGAACATTTCCTGAGTGTTAATTGTGTGTATAAAATAAACCTTTCTTATGCCTTTGTAAAAGCTCAAACTTTATGACAGTTAAACTAAACTTTATACTGTACATCACTTACAGTAAATAACTTCCTTTTCAGGAGAAATGACACGTGATTACTGTGAAGTCCTCAGGCGGGAACAGATTTCACATCGCATCTGAAGAAACTACATTCTATATTTCTGCATTTCTAGTGTATGTTCTCAGGTTTACAATAATTTCTCTCTAGGTAGGTAGAGTTGGTCTTCCCTGCTGATCAATCAAATGAAACCACCTCAGGAGATAAAGTCATTGGTTAAATCTTAAACATACAATACCTTAAAATTTAATTAAGAGCATTTGCAAAAACTACTTGATCTACTGTATGACCCATGTCCACCGAACAATGTTAGTTATCTCTCACCAAAGTGAAACACAGACTTAAGAATCCCGGCGTTCTCTCCTGGCACTCACCCTCTCTCCTGTCATGGCGAACGGGGCGTTGAACCACTGCTCGAAGGTGCTGCAGCTCTTGAAGATGGTGGGCAGGAGGAAGTTGAGCAGGGCCCACAGCTCGGGCAGCTTGTTCTGCAGAGGTGTACCGGTGAGGAGGAGGCGGCGGGGAGCCACGTAGTGGGTGTTCAACACCTGGGTCAGCTTACAGTGGTGGTTCTTCATGCGGTGGCCCTCGTCCACAATCATGTACTTCCAACGAATCTGTACGCAGGAGAATTATTGGACCACTTGGATGTGCTTAGATCATGTGCAAAAGTCAAAAGTAGTACAACTATCTGCAGCACCGATTGTTTATACAACAATACACATTGTGCAGTCAATAATAAAGCTTGAATGACTTCCATAGCAAGATAATTTAATCCACCCTTTACGCATTGCTAATTACAAATTAAATATGACGCTGATAAGTGTCTGAATAAGGACAAAGCTGAGGCTCTAGTTTTTGCTTTTTGATTTAACTTTCACATACAAGGAACACAGCAAACACAGCACTCCACCATCAAAAGAGCATTACAAACATCAGACTTTTTCTTTTTCCTCTGGATACGCAGAAGCTTTTGCATTAATTTATCACTAGTAGGATCGACTACTGCAGTGCGCTGTTCTCTGGTCACCCCGAAAAAGTCGATAAATCAATTGCAGCTCACACAGCGTGCTGCTGCTGCCACACTTTAAAGTGGAATAAAGAAAAATGCTGACATGTTTTTGAAGTTTAGCACTGGTGTTAAGTTTGCCAGTTTGAGTCTCATGATACTACTACTTGTCTACAGAACTATTAATGAACTTGCCCCTGATTGTAATGTCATGTGCTGCTGCATGGCACTGTATATCCCTTGTAAGGCCCTCAGATCCACAGACTCCCTGCTCACCGTACCAAACACTCGTACAAACACCTATGATGAAGCGCCTCCTGCAGTTTTAGACCCAAAATGACCCAAATCAACTCACTGGATGTGAGGACTTTAAGCGCCTGCTATAGCTCTCCTTTTTAGATCTGCCTTTACCAAGAATCTGTTATTACTACCTCCTTGAATTCTGCAGTAAGTGAAGAGCATTAAACGTGACTTTCTGGTCATTTAACTACTGATAAGTAAAGTTGTAGTGTACAACTTTAGTATGTATCTGTAAAATGTGTGTGTGCAGAAAGCGTACAGAATGGCAGTAGAGTGCAAGTGAGAAAGTGAATTATACAGAGAGGACAAAGCTTTGGACTTTTTCACCTTGGCCAGTATTTGCTTGTCCTTGATGATGTATTCATAGGTGGTCAGCAGGACGTTGAACTTCCCGCTGCGGAGTTGAGGCACAAGTCCACGACGCAAAGCAGGGGTGCCCTTCCACAAAGAAATGACAACTTTCTGTCGTAAGTCCGCCAAAAACAATCAGAGTGTCGGAAGTAAGGAGGAATTACAAAATATAAGATTTTTCTTACCTTGTACGCAATTTTGACCACAGAGGGAGCCCACTTGTCAAATTCATAGACCCAGTTAGACAAAGTCCTGTAAAAAAAAAAGGCATCAATGAAAATCACCACAGGCGTGGGAGGTTACATGTAAGAAAATGGTCTTTTTATTATAGACGCACTCTCTGCTGATCTTAGCTAAGACATTAATAAGAGAAGAAAGAGCAACTTGAAAAAAATCAAGCATTAAGAGGCAGCAGGCTCATTGAAATGCCTATCATCAAGGTTCAGACTTAATTTGTTGAATCAAAAGAAAAAATAAAATCCCTTTCCAAATGGTGTCAGATGGATTGCAGCTCACAATGAGAGACTTTTCTTAGAGAGGGCTTTGTTCAAAGCTCGGCTCCCCCGGGCAGATCAATCTCTGCCCATTAACTTTAATTTCCCAACACACAAGTACGAGTGAAAGAGGGCGAGTTTAAGGCTTTCCTCCACATCAGTCCACTGTGCATCTTAAAAATTTAACGCAGCGGCCCTGAGCTCAAATTTAAGCCTCTGATGTGCTCAGTTTGACTACAAAACGCAGTGCAGCCCTCAGTAATGATGAAAAAATGGGTACGGCAAAAAACAAACCCATTGTTCATTTTAATCCTTTGCTCTCCTCTGCTCGTTAATTACGATAAAAAAAAAATATAACTAATTGGAAGTGAAATGGGAAATCTGCATCTACAAAAAGGTAAGTATGTGAGCAGTGAAGGTGCTTTCACCAGCTAGGTTTAAAGAACCCAGGAGCATTAACCCACTTATACAGTTTTTTGGGGAGCGTGGTTGAAACTAAGACACCAAACAACTGCACCCTGGTCCATCGTGGAGAGTCGGTCTCCTGCTGCATCCAAGTGAAGGCTGGACTTGTGTTTGAAGAATTTGAAGGGATTAACGGTGGGAAAACAGCAAGGGAAATCACACATCTTGCGAAGCTAAATGAATGATTGAAGAGATTCCCATATTTTCATCTCATGCCATGTGTCCTTATTTTTTTGCAACTTATTTCAGCTTGAAAGGTTTTGCTTAAGTTTTGTGGACAGAAGGCGCTACTTATTTTTCTGAAAATCATGTCTGAGAAATTCTAGGTCACATTATATTCAAGGACAAGAAAATTACGTATTCACAACATCAGATAGTATTTTTGAAAGAAGTGAGTAGTTGCATAGTGTTGCATTATGTGTTGTTTGTAGCCCTAATGTTGCGAGGCTAGCAAGTTTTTTCAAGTCTGTTTATAATATGTCTTTTAGAGTTAAAAGTCTAGACTAAAGGTGTTTAGGAAGTAGAGGTTTTTGATGGTTTATTTAACGTTTTGCTCCCAGAAAGAAACGAAACAGACCGGGGACCAAATCATCTGTCCATCAGCCATTAACTGACACCTCACTGTCACTGAATGTGATGATGAGGAGAATGTGACTGATATTTTGATGAAGTGTTTCTTATCTCCAAAAGCAGGTGTTGGGAATAAAAAGCAGGGAGGGTCAGCTTATAATCAGGGTAGTTTATTATTCAGGCCAATACGGTAATACCTGATAACTACCTGAGCTCAAGTGGCCATAACATCTCTGATGGGATGTACACACAGCACGCTCATACTATGATACTAAAATATAGCACTGCTGAGTTCATCACTCCCTGCAGGCAGGTGAGTGTACCTGACACTTGAATTTCCTTTGAGCAAACAGGTGCACCAGTGTCTAAATCTGGGATGGGACTCCTGACTAACCCTCTATTACAGCCCTATCTTGGGATTTAGACTAATAAGGCCGGTGTATTTCAATCAAAAATAATTTCCTAGAATAATTGTTAACACTGTGTACATTGGTCCCTCGCTAACAATATTTTAGGATGTCATAACTCTGCATGTAAAGAGTGGTGATGGACGTAGGCGGAGGAGTACTAACGAGAGAGGAACAATGATGAGAAAGGGGCCGTTGATCCTCTTGTGGTCCATCAGGTAAGTGATAAGGGCGATGGTTTGGATGGTTTTGCCGAGACCCATTTCATCGGCCAGGATGCCATTTAGATTGTTGTTGTACAGCGACACCATCCACTCCAGGCCCTGGATCTAGATAACACAGAGAAATAAAGGCGGGCCTAAAAATATGCTTGCAGAGAAAATATCAGTCACTCGTGTCTTCACAACATTTGTATGCAGGATTTCTTCTCCTCCAGCACATAAAAGACAAGAAACAGATCATGGCAGAGGGCGCTTTGGGCAGTGTTTAAAGGAAATTACCACGGAAAATTACATGTTGCATGTTTAATCGCAGGTCAATGAGACTAAACATTTTAAGTGGAAAATGTTTACCTTGTTTTAAAAGAGCAGGCTGAATACTAAATGTGGGGAAAAATGGCTAATATGCTTAATATGTAACCAAAACAGACATGTTGTCACGTCCCGCTCGGTTAAATCTCTCCTGTCACTTTTAGCTGTGACAGTCTAAAAGGCCAGAAAATAGGCCATCAACAAATTATTATTTTTATTACCAATTAATCTGCAGATTATTTTCTCAATTATTGTTAGGAAATAATGAGAAATGCCTGTTGCAAGTTCCTAAAACCAAAGGTGACATCTTCAAATAGCTTGTTTTGTCTGACCAAAGATATTTCAGTTTACTATTAGACGGAAAATCAGCAAATCCTCACAACTGGAATACTGACAAATTAATTTGCTGATGATCGACTAATTGATTAATGGAGTAACTGTTTCAGCTCTAATAGAAAATCATTAAAAAGTGGACTTTTAAATATTCTTCTACATGTAATAGTACAAACCTTTAAATGCGTCTGAAGAAGTAAATTTCATGCTTTTCATGGTGAGTTTTGCAAAAAGCACTTTGATCTCATTGCCACTTTGGCATTTTATATCCCATGTGATTCAAGCGTGGCAGCAAAATATCAACTGTATATCGCCTGTGGCCCGGGGAAAACAATCAAGAAAACAACAAGCAAAAGACAGTATGGAGAAACAAGAAAGGGCACGAGGGCACTGGCAGCAGAAAAAGGGCCACCAACCAATTACCAAACTGCATTTTAGTTAACAAAATGCTCGACAGCAGAGCTGATTCCACAGGAAAAAGGGCCAAATTAATAAGAAACAATAAACTGAAAAATATATTAACATGTAGCTTCTTTTTGCCAATTCAGGCTTGTTACACAGATCAGTGTTGGCACAGCAGACAACCGATCCAATTATTTTCAGCTGAAATCTCTTCAATTTCTCAGAGAAGCTGCCACCATATCTCATTTAAAGCCTGGCACGCCATAAATCAGAGAAGTGCTAGGACTGCAGCCTGATTGGAAGAAAGAAAAATGTTAGCTGTATCCAATCGCAGGTTCCCTATCTCTCGTAATATACTATCTTTCGCTGCCATCCCCGCTTACTGCAGTAGAGACGAGATTATTGCGTCACACTGGAAAACAATGTGGTGGCATCTTTACGAGCTGTCAGCTGTCTTGACTAAGATGATAAGATGATTGAGCATTCAGTTGCCTAGCAGCAGACATGTTTGGTCACAGCTCTTCCCCACTGCACAGGAATATTTAGGAACACTGACAAGGACAGAGGTGAATATAATCTGCTGCCCCTTGCAGCCAAAGTAATAATTCTCACTTAATTACGATACATCCTGAATACATACTGTAGATGGCCGAGGAACATCCTCGTCAAACCGTGTCATAAAAAAGAATTCACTGCAAAAGTGAACAACAGAACATATCGTACAAGTTCAAAAACAGTGACAAGAGAAATTCAAAAGCCAGACTTCTTGTCCAGTGGTGGCGGCGCTGGTCTACTCGGCAGCCAGGACCAAGACAAGCCGTCCAACAACGGTAAGGAGGTCCTGCAAGCTCAAGCCAAAAGTCCCTAGTACTCATAAATGTCCTGCTGCTGCGGTCGAACAAAATTTAACTGCAAGAACAACATCTAAGACTTCCATAATGGAGCACGACCAAAACCCTTGAACACAGTTGATTTCAGTATTTCTATTACAGTCAGCTCTTGTTTGTGTTTCTTTAATCACTGTCACATCAAATGCAGCTGCCATTTTAAAATTGGTGATTCATTCAAGGACAATTCATCTTCCAAGATTCGAGAGAATGCTCCAAAAAAAATGTTGATAAACATTCAATCTGAAACTCATTTAAAACACGACGTGGATAATAAATAGTCATAACATAACAACAACCACCGTTCCAAAGAGAGCAATAAAAATAACAAAAAGCTGTTACAAAAGTCTTCAATGTAAGAGGGAATGCAAGTTTATGCGTGTGTGCGTGTGTGTACCTGGTAATGTTTGAGTGTGCCGTTGATAAGCAGCGACGACTGCTTCTCCACCCTCTCAATGACAGCGTGGGCCACGCCATAATAAGACTGGGAGCTGGTTTGACCAGTAGGAACACTGTACTCGTCGTCCACGTCCTGCTTGGCCGACCTGAAAAAAAAAAAGAGAGAAACCCCTTTAACCTCGACTGAACTGCGCCCTTTAGAATTGATTTTAATGATCAGTTTCAAGGTTTAGCCGGATCTGGCGCCGGGAGCTCAGCCAGAGCTCCTCACTGAAAGTCTAGATTCAGTATGAGGTCTAACAGAGCTTTGTTTGTCTTTAATCGAAGTGTCTACAATTTTCCCACTGGGAAAAGCAGAAGGAGTTTCAATCTCTTCAAGATGAAAAACATGTTTTAAACTTTTACTCCTGGACCTTAAATACATGATTTTATTTTTTATCTGTGTTTCTAACTGATGCAATTCCTGTGCGAAATTTAAAAAGAAAAAAAGGGCTCTGCAAAGTAAATCTGAGACAGTGGGATAGTGGGAAGTAATACAATACTCGATGATGTGCTTGGCAGCCGTCACAAACACTTCGACTCCGTTGGGATCGATTATCTTCTCCTCCGTTTCTGCCTTGGCCGCCTCATCTTCATCCTTAAAAAGGCAAAGTTGATAACACATGACTGAGAGCATATTGACTATAATAACAACAGACAGATCACAGAAGTAGCTCTGACAGAGATGTGTGCATACAGCTACAGCCCCCTGGTGGATTTTGAAGTGTGTATTCGGTGTCTGTGTGTATATATGTTGAGTTGGTCTGAGATGGGCACTAAATCCCATTTAATAACGTTTGTATAATTTGAAGACTTGCAGGGGAAGGAGGCTGATCTAAAATCCTCCACTGTGGGAGTTTATTAAGGGGAAAGTCACTGACCTCCTCCTCAAACTCTGAGCCGCTCTCCTCGCTGTCTGACCGCGGGGCCACTTCATACCTGGTTTTTAAAGGAGGAACCGCCAGGAAGAGGAAAACAGGGGAAATAGAAAGTACAGTTACTATATTTCTTTTCTGTCACAGATCAAAATAATGCTCAGCAGAACCAGCAGGCTTCAAATACGCACAGGGAACCATGACACACTATACATCCTTCAAAAGCAAAAAGCCTCACGATTTTTCCTTATAAATCTTTTTTTAAGATCACAGTATTCCTGCAAAAACATTCAAAGAAAAGAGTGCATACAACACAGAGCACTAAAATAATAAAATAGATTAAATAATAAAAATGTTTGTTGCTCTGTCACTTTGGTTCAGCATCACTTAAACAATGTCTACACAGGCTGCACAGTGAAAGCAGTATGTTAGCAGAGCAGCAGCAGCTTCAGACCTCCATCTGTGTCTACACAGGATGTGTTCAGGCACAGGTTTTGGCAGCGCTCAGAGCCCAACACACAATCACTGTAGTTACACGAGTAAGACAGAAGAAAATAAACTGTCTATTCCGTCAGACACCGCGAGACAGTCGACTGAAAGAGTGACCCTTCAGAAGAGATCCTGCCTTGAACAGTTCAAGAACAGTGGCCGGATTATTTTTAAAAGTCCACGTACGCAGCTGAAATGTCTTGTTTATTTTAGACAAACTAAAATTACATATCTGAACACAAAACTGCAAAACACACACAAAACATGGATTATGTCCTTGCTCGTCATTTTGCTCTGCAGCGTCAATAAAGTTCTGGGAAATAGAAAAAATATAACTCTCTCCTAGAGATGGTGACAGCTGCATGAGTCCTAAAACCCGTAAATCAATTTTTACACCTCTGGTTCCTTCGTCTCGAAGTCAACGGGTTTTTCGAAGGGGTTTTTGATAAAAATACATCAGTCAATACCTCACTTGTGAATTTAGCTTTTTACTTCTGGCAATTCCATTTACGCTTCAACAATCTTCAGTAGTTAAGATTATCTTGCTGAAAAAAAAGTTAAAGTATCATCAACTTTTGTTTGCCACAGAGCTTATTTTCTGCAATAACCCAAAATCCCTTTGGCTTTTTGTCGAGGGAACCAGGGCGATTTCCGGGTTTGCCTACAAAAGTACGTCATCCCTACAGCACTCACTCTCACACATAGAATTGAAATCCTGTTCAACCAATTATCCAGTGACAACCTGTTCTAGGCTGACTATACATGCGTTTTCTTGTGTCTTTGTCCATTTTGACTCTGATTGGGACACAGAGGTGTCATAACGTATTGAAGGCGGCTAATCAATCAGTGTGCTCCAGTCCCTTTGATTCACTTGGAAGTGACTATTTTGTTTTGGATATGTCAGTTCTGGCTCATGCACAAAAGGGGCTCATTGTGCTTGATTCAACACTTTAAGAACAGGACTTTTCTAGGAAAGAAATCCTTTGGCAAGCAGGAGCATTTTGTTCCTGGCCTTAGTAAAAGCGGTTTGTCAGTCATTAAAACAACTGGGTGGTTAGCATAAATACTGATAGCCGCCATGGCAGAACAGAACCAATAGTGCCACCTGCGGAAACTCAGAGAATTAACTTTCAGAAGGATGTCAGAGGCTGACAACAGTTCTATGCAGTAATGTGCCTCCTTACCCAGGGTTCATCTCGAGCCAGGCCTCCAGCTGGCTGGATTTGGGGGCATCCGTTCCCTGCAAAACTTTCCCAGTCTCGGTCTGAATCACTTTGACTGGCAGCTCACTCATTTGGCTGCTCTCGTCCATGGGCTGCAGCACACACAAGCCACGAGGAGAAACATGTGGAGAGATACAAGTGCACTCATGTTGGTCCAATTTAGACAAATGTTGATGTTTTTAGCGTTTTGAACAGAACAAAATCCTTCAATTTTCACTATATTGTCTGACAAAATGTACAGAAATAAAGGTCAACGACAGCAGCTGCCCCCCCCCCCCCCCCCCTCGACCCCCATCCGCTGCCACCAACAATCTCTGGTAATGACAGTGTGACAATGTGAGGATATAGACAATTCCCCAAACCTGGTAGACATTAAGCTGGCTGTGGAGAGAATGACCTCTCCTGAAAATGGATTCATTATGACAATAAAACTAAAATTATCCAAACAATGGCCTGTATTTCTGTCTGTATTCCAATTCAGATTAACATGACTTTAAGCTCCGTCCTTGATTCACTGATACATCATTTTAAATGGTACTAGAAAATAAAGGAGGGGTAATAAATCCCTGTCCCAAACCCATCATTACCCCTCCTCATTAGACTCCAACATTTGGGACTTCAGCAGCCCCCTTTAAAAGATAAACAACTGCTGGGACATTAATGAGTGCTTGTTACAAAACTGGCGTATTTAAGCGTATTATATAAAAAGCGTATTTCTGAGACAGAGGAGGGAGAACGCAATCAAAGCAGAGAGAAGCTGTGAGGGAGAACAAGCACTGCAGATATCTATTTGTTTTTTGGTGCATTATTTACAGGAGGCCTCAACTTGCTTGGGTTGTACTATCACCCAGGGTGCAGTCTGCCTCTGAAAGGATAATTGCTGTTTGATCTGATGTCACATTATTTTTTTTTATTTCTACCAGAGCACATTATGAAGACTGAGGTAAAGCGCAGGTTTGGTTTCACAGCAGCTCTGATACAGCAGAAGCAATGAATATCACCATAACAAGACTCACTTAATACTAATTAATGTCCTCAAAAGGTGCAAAATTGCAGCCTGAGATCCGTCTGTAAATCAGGAAGCAATGTGAAATTTAAAATACCTTTTGAACCTGCAATAAGTGATTCTTTTGGCCACTTGGGGGCAGCAGAAACACAGCTTTGACATATAATCACTTTTTAAGTTGATGTGGAGAACTTGGTAGCAAACAGTTGCTTATTTACACATCCAGCAGTTACGGAGCAACATGATCAATCATTTGGAGTCGTGTTTGTTAACCACCTGATGAATGTAAGTCCAATATTCACTCTCTTTTAGCTCTGCTTTTGGTCTCTACCAACTCCTGAGGGAAGTGTCTGGCTCTTTAGCGGCTAAATGCTCCTCTGTGTTCACCAGCTAGTCTCCAACTGTGTCTGCCTGCTGTTTGGTGCTGATGACACTATGAGAGTACAGTAAACAGTTGTGGGCCGAACAGCTAAACAATGAGCTGAAACTCATTATAAAGCTCTGTAAAGCCGAGGGGAGCTGCAGATTCAGGTGATAATTCTCGGTGGGTTCATCGCTATGAGCGACCCCTCTCATACATTTTATTTTATACATTGTTAAAATGTTGATTATAGCCACTTTAAACAGACAGCTACACATCAGGTATACAATGTTAAATGACCAAAATGGGAAAAACCACGACAAAAAGGAAAATAATAAAAACATAAAGCACTGCAGCTCACCTCTCCATCAGGTCCAATGGCGCTGGTGCCTTCACCATCTCCATCCACCTTCTAGACACCAAACACATAATGCCACTCAGCATTGTTATTCTAACAGCAGGGTGTGTTTAAAGCATAGGTAACATACGTAATCTCTCAGTAATGGTGGCTCTATGTTGGTTTTGTTACCATTAATGTCGCCCTTTAAGCACAGAGGTCACAAAGCAAGACCTGTCCAACAGGATTATCAAGGGTCATTTAGGGTACTTTGTCTTTTCCTCCCATGTTGCTACTGAAATTATTCTTTTAGGTGCTGTTCCCAGAATCACCATCACACATGCTCAACCGAGGTTACACAGCATGTGGTTATAGAAAGAGCCTTTTCAAATGGCTAACATCAGCGTCGGGGATCTCAGGCCGGGCGTCGTGAGCAGCTGAGAGTCTGCAGGTGTTCGTTCCAGTCAAAGACGACACCAGATGAGTTCATTGATTAGTTCTGCCTCTTTGACAGAAGGTGTGGAATTATGTGGGGTGGCGTGTGCTCTCAGCCCACCGTGTCACTGAGTCTGAGACCCCTTTAACGCTTTAACTCATGAGGAGGCCATGAGATCCCTGACAATAACCACATTGTCATTCCGGAAGATGCTTGAAATGAACAAAATAATGAACCATGAGATTAAGGTGATTATAATGTATAATTCATGTCAACGGTGGTTGGTGCTCCTAGGGAGGGTTGGATTGACTTTATGTAACGATATACACACAGCAACACTGAAACACCACGAGCATCAACCACATTATAATGTGTTTGCCTGTATTTTGACCAAAACTCTTTGGTCAAGCTCCAATAAAAAAAGAAACGTTTTATTTGTGAGCCATTTCCAGATATTTACGTCGTCTGTAGGAACGAACAGGTCTGAAGTTGAGTGCTAAGTTAAAGAGGCCAGAAATAACGGAGAGGTGGGCCAACATATTGTTGGTTTTGCTCTTTTCATGTTTTTTTTTTTTTTTTTGACAAATACAGAAAAACAGCAATATAAAAACCTTGGAGCAAAACCTTGCTTTGCAGAATACAAATCATGAGAATAAAGAAACATCCTGTAGAATAATCACCACTTGACCATTTCTCCACCTACCTTCTTTTTCTTCTTCTTCCTCTTCTTCTCCTTGGCAGCTTGGGCAGCTTTGTGTTCGTACACCAGAGTGGTGAGGTTGGCCACGTATTCGTCCGTCTGCTGCAGCAAGTAGGCCAGACGCTTGTCTTTCTTTTGGTCAATTAGTTTTCGGTAGCCTTCCTCATCTTCTGCCTGAATGGGGGATGGTGACAGGAGGTTAATGCTTCTTGAGGATAACGATCACCAAAATATTAGCTTCATAAAGCTAGCTTCAAAGCTAGTTGGTCTGCGCTCTCTATGTTTAGTGTGTGCTAATTAAATGAATCAGTTATCCTGCACTCTGTTTCCTGTTTTGGTTCTCAGACCTTTATCAGGTCAAATTCATATGAACGTGCATATTAATTCTAAATTTCAGATTTAAAAATATGTGCTTGGTATCAGACAATGCTCTGAGTCGGTACTAGGAGAAAAAAGGTGGGACATCCCTATTTAGGTGCATCCAGTACATCTTTCAGTATGACAGATTTAATTTTACATCAAGAAATAGCATTAACTAAGCAGTATGTGACATTGGCATTGCTTTGGAACAAGTTTGTCAAAGTTTCAGTTTGTCAAAGTTTGCTGTGTGTGTGTCTTTCACCTGTATGTACATTCCCATCAGTACCCGTGTTTCCATTAAACTGTCAAGCAACTTTTAAGAAAACCTTTAGAGCGAATAAACTAGGCTTGTTGCAAAGTGTAGTTTCGTCAGAAGTTGGCGATATAGGCTACGCTTTACGCGTGGCTATAATCTGCAAGTAAACAGAGTAGAAGAAGTAGAAGTTGCGGACTGGAAACAAAAGTCGCCTATGGAGAGAGGTCCTCAGGACATTATTTCTATTGGGAAAGTTTTTTTTGTTCTTTCAGCTAGCATTGGCCATGTTTCATGCTGCCTGAGACGAAGACAAATGAATGTGTGAACAGCTCGGGTGTGAAGTATGTGCTTCTGAAAGGTGTGATTTAATATATATTTTGATTTTCAAGTGCTTACCATAAGTCTCCTCATCCTCTCCTTCTCAATTCTCTCAGTCTCCTTCTTCTGTTCCCGCTCGGTGTTGGTGTGCCAGGTGGCGACAGATCGGGTGAGTTTCTGGATTTTACCGGAGACTGAGCGGTGATACTCTTTGAAGTCCTTAGCATGCTGAAGGATGCTGTTGAGATATTCCTGAAAAAAAACGAGGCATAAAACTTGTATAAAAAAGTATAAATACTATTTTGACAACTTGGCACACTAGAAAACATCATTAAGCACCATGTTGCCAGACTCCTCTTTCTTTGTCAGTTTTGTAGCATTTGCATTTCAATATGCAGGGAGTGTTTGATGCTGCCGCCTTGCAAGCCTTCAGCTTTCTGACAATGTGAAATTGTGTTTTGACTGTGAATGTCCACTGTCATGAAATGGACTACTGATGTCTGTTTCAATATTTTCTCTTCTTCATCTTGACTTTTTCAGTTGCAGCCTGCAGAAAACATTTGGTGAAAGTACTGAAGTTTTCTTTAAACTTAAGCTCAAAGTAATTGCGATTCACAATTGTATTTTGGATCAAAATCATGTCGTTATCAACACAGCAGGGCATTCACGGCACATTCTGCGTACTGGTTCAATACTAAGACAACACCGGACCACTTTTGTTCCTAAACCTCGAAACCGGCCCTCCTTATCTCTGAATCTGTGGGTCACCTGATGTTTCTGTCTGCGCTTCTTCTCCTGCTCGAGCTTCTGCTGTTTCTCCAGCTTCTCGGTCATGCGCGCCTCCCTCAGCGTCTGCCGCTTGCTGCGTCTGTAAGCCTTCGAGTTGAGGGCCGTCTCCAGGGTCGTGTCTCGCCTCATGCATGCCACCACGTCCTGTCTCAGCTGGAGATATGCACAGGTTACACAGCAAATTCAGTCTCTGGGTATATTTATACTGTCGAAACTGTACATGTCAACAGTACATTTTGAACAGCAGAACTGAAAATAATACGTAGAACTGCAGCTTATGAGGTATCATTAATTCTTTAATGGTCTGACACATCCAATTAACAACTTGGAAGTTATTTTCTTAAAAACTTTGTATTATGGCATTGGGGGGGTCGCTGGTGAACCAGATATTACAAATCTGGAAGTGCTCTGAGGCAAAAAACTAAATGTGATCCAACTGAAAACAAATGACTATTTTAACTGTGCATTAAGTTATTTTTATTATGTAATATATTATATACAGTATATACGTATTATGTGTGAGATTGGAGAGACTAACGGCGACAACAACTCTTTTGTTTCAACAACTAAAGTGTCCACACATCTCTAGAATGCAAATTTCTGTAAATTATCTTTCTAAACAGAAACAAAATCTAATATCATGTCACCCTGGCAACGCTTTGGGCTCCTGAGGAACTTGAATTATTCATAAAGGGGAAATCCAGGGCAGAAAGCTAACACTTACTGTGTGGATTCAGTGGGCATGAGTCAATGAGGAAACCAGCAATGTGTCCTGACACGGTGCTGTCACATCGAACATGAAACATGGCAACTGCTGCATACCTGCCGCTGGAAGTTGAGCAGACGCAGTGCCTTGAGCTCCACTGTGGCTTTAGTCCTCAGGTCAGGGGGCAGAGAGCCCGGCAAACTTTCCAGTTCCTGGATTCGATGTGCAATCCGAGCCTGCAACCTGAGGAGCGCAATGAAGATGGTGGGTCAAACTGTAACAAACTGGTCTTAAAAAGTCTTTGTGCAGATAAAAACAACTACCCTGGAAAGACCACATGATGAATGCTCGCTTTGATTAGAAGTGTAGTTTTCAACCTCCTCAGCCTGGATGGCAGAACTGCACCATCTATGTTACAGTTTATGTGGTACTCTAAGTGTTAGTATATATACGTTTTGGAGTGTTCGGGTCATCAGAGGCAGATGAGTATCTTTGTACAACTATAAAAACACAGCCTTGGCCTGCTCCTACGTTTCTGTATGCTGACATCTACAGCAGGTACGCTGTGAGTGAGTGAGTTTACTTTGCTTCCCTCATTATAATTCAACAACACCTGCTGATATTTCCCTGTCGGAGAATCTACGCAGGGATACTAAACAGCACATATTTTGTAGTACTCTCATGTAGCTTACCTCACCTCATCCTAACCCAAGAGGAACACTGTATGATCATTTATAAGCTCCGGGTTTATTGTTTTGATTGTCAGGGTGCCTCAGATGTTTATCAATAAATTATTACAATGCAGCACCAATAGATTCACAGAGGTGCTGCCTGTTCACGTGGCCTTATTGGACAGACAAGGTGAGGAGAGGTCAGCTCTCTCTGGTCTCTGAGCAGTTCTTGACCAATGCGGCTTGTCAAGCTGATATGAGAGCACAAAGAGGAGAGATCATCAAAAAGAACCTTGAAGTTTTATGCAGGAAAATAAGCCTTAGGGCCACAACAAGATTAGGGCCTGTGAGCCTTCGTCATATCTCCATCAGCTCTCTCTGTTTTCAGAAAATGATCCAGCCTGTGGGCTAATATGACAGGGGATAACAGTGAGTTGTGATTGTGTATGCACAGCACCTTTACCAAGGACCGTATGAGCTCCAACATAAAATGTTCTTCACATTATTAAGTTCACCAGTAAGACATGTAAGTTGAGCCCCTTTCAGACGTGTACTTCAAATGTGCCAACAATCTGTCATTGGCTGTGTCTGTTAGCAACCCACACGTCTCCCGCTAGCTTCTTCAATGACATACGTACGTCGAGCCATCAAGTTAATGTAAAAACTTCCACAGTGCACTGTGAAAAATACACCAGTCTGTATGTATGTACAACATAAAGGTTGCTGTATCACTTTTGATTGCAACTTAAACTATTTCAACACAGCGAGCCTTTATACTTTCACTTGTTCCAGAGCTCCATAACTGGTAAATAATAGAGGAACTGAGTAAAAAAGGAGTGTTTTATGTTTGTTTTTGGTGTGTGTAGGACCCAGAAGTTGCAAGAGTTGCTTATTTTGAGCATCATTACAATGCTGCTCGCTAATGAGCTCCAAAAAGGTGGAAGCTGACATTTTAAACTCTGAACAGTTTGTGATTGTTAGAAAAGGAGTGTTTTATATTTGTAAATTATATTGATTAAACATCATTTAAAATGAATACAAAGATTCTGAACAAAATTAAAGACATAAAACATATTAGTGCTGATGAAATCACACAATGTCTGTCAAGACAAGAATTGTTCATGATTGTATGAGCAGGAAGTGTTTCCACACAGTAGTGTATGATCAGACCAGTGTAGATAAATACCTGTACTCTCTCTCTTGCAGGATCCCCACGGGGTCCAAGCCCTGGGGCTTCTGGATTGGCGTGACCCGGTTCTGTTTCTGCTGTACCTGGAGCATGGGTGACACCTGCTGCCCGGAAGGCTGAGGGGTCACTGAACTGCCAGGCATGGGCCCAGCTGGCACGGCAGAGGCCTGAGGTGGTGCAGGGGATGGGCGTCCACTGGCAACAGGGGTGAGGAGCTTCTGAGCGTTGGCTTGATTTTCACCACCCTGACCTGGAGACCAAAGACCAAGATCTGTCTGTTATTGGGTCCGTTCTCAGGAGGGCAGGTCGATCCAGACGTGATCAAAATCACAAAACAATCATGACAAGTTATTTGGATATTGATATTCTATGCATTTATACAGCAGCAAAAAAGTCTCGGATCTGATAACCATGAAACACAAAGCAAAAAGAAATCAACCACTGCGTCGTTGAAGTACAACATTTAAAAAGCCATCAAACACCAGTCTTGCTCTGGGTTTTTGATCCTGATGAGGGCCGGTGTGCTGGTGATACATGTTGGTCTGGTTTTTAATCTTGTAGCCATGATAACAAAGCAATGTGCCTTGAGGTTAGTCTATCACAGGGATACACATGAACAGATCTGCAGAGAAAATAACTTTGTTCACTCTCACTTAGGTAGCCAGGTATAAAACAACCAGGGTTTCCTCAGGTCAGTGAAACAAGTAACAGCACTTTTTCTCCATTCTCACAGCGCACCAGACGCCTATACAGTGCATCCGGAAAGTATTCACAGCGCTTCACTTTTTCCACATTTTGTTATGTTGCAGCCTTATACCAAAATGGATTAAATTCATTTTTTTCCTCAAAATTCTACACACAACACCCCATAATGACGACGTGAAAAAAGTTTTTTTGAGATTTTTGCAAATTTATTAAAAATAAAAAACCTGAGAAATCACATGTACATAAGTATTCACAGCCTTTGCTCAATACTTTGTTGATGCACCTTTGGCAGCAATTACAGCCTCAAGTCTTTTTGAATATGATGCCACAAGCTTGGCACACCTATCTTTGGGCAGTTTCACCCATTCCTCTTTGCAGCACCTCTCAAGCTCCATCAGGTTGGATGGGAAGCGTCGGTGCACAGCCATTTTCAGATCTCTCCAGAGATGTTCAATCGGATTCAAGTCTGGGCTCTGGCTGGGCCACTCAAGGACATTCACAGAGTTGTCCTGAAGCCACTCCTTTGATATCTTGGCTGTGTGCTTAGGGTCGTTGTCCTGCTGAAAGATAAACCGTCGCCCCAGTCTGAGGTCAAGAGCGCTCTGGAGCAGGTTTTCATCCAGGATGTCTCTGTACTTTGCTGCATTCATCTTTCCCTCTATCCTGACTAGTCTCCCAGTTCCTGCCGCTGAAAAACATCCCCACAGCATGATGCTGCCACCACCATGCTTCACTGTAGGGATGGTATTGGCCTGGTGATGAGCGGTGCCTGGTTTCCTCCAAACGTGACGCCTGGCATTCACACCAAAGAGTTCAATCTTTGTCTCATCAGACCAGAGAATTTTGTTTCTCATGGTCTGAGAGTCCTTCAGGTGCCTTTTGGCAAACTCCAGGCGGGCTGCTATGTGCCTTTTACTAAGGAGTGGCTTCCGTCTGGCCACTCTACCATACAGGCCTGATTGGTGGATTGCTGCAGAGATGGTTGTCCTTCTGGAAGGTTCTCCTCTCTCCACAGAGGAACTCTGGAGCTCTGACAGAGTGACCATCGGGTTCTTGGTCACCTCCCTGACTAAGGCCCTTCTCCCCCGATTACTCAGTTTAGATGGCCGGCCAGCTCTAGGAAGAGTCCTGGTGGTTCCGAACTTCTTCCACTAACGGATGATGGAGGCCACTGTGCTCATTGGGACCTTCAAAGCAGCAGAAATTTTTCTGTAACCTTCCCCAGATTTGTGCCTCGAGACAATCCTGTCTCGGAGGTCTACAGACAATTCCTTTGACTTCATGCTTGGTTTGTGCTCTGACATGCACTGTCAACTGTGGGACCTTATATAGACAGGTGTGTGCCTTTCCAAATCATGTCCAATCAACTGAATTTACCACAGGTGGACTCCAATTAAGCTGCAGAAACATCTCAAGGATGATCAGTGGAAACAGGATGCACCTGAGCTCAATTTTGAGCTTCATGGCAAAGGCTGTGAATACTTATGTACATGTGATTTCTTAGTTTTTTATTTTTAATAAATTTGCAAAAATTTCAAAAAAACTTTTTTCACATTGTCATTGTGGGGTGTTGTGTGTAGAATTTTGAGGAAAAAAATTAATTTAATCCATTTTGGAATAAGGGTGTAACATAACAAAATATGGAAAAAGTGAAGCGCCGTGAATACTTTCCGGATGCACTGTACATAACATTAGGGGCCTTTCCCCTCCCAGACTTGGCTCCAGGAGGGCTTCCTCCCCTGTCACTCCGAGGTCTCTCCTTGAGCTAGACCCAGACATCTTTGAATCACTCTAAGTTTGGTCCCTCACCTGGGACCAATTTGCCATCAGAGATCCTTCCAAGAGTTATTGTTGTTTTGCCTACCTACATTTTTTGTATTCATTCAGTTTTAAATTGACCTCAGTGGGAGTTGGCATTTGTTCTTTTTGTATCTTGGGTTTTTTACTTATTTGTATTTGACTATTACTATATATACCCATATGGTGGAAATTGTTAGACTGCTTAGTTTGAATTATGGTTATGATGAAAAAAAGAATATCTACTTTAAGCCACCAGACGGGGAATGCATACATTTCGGCACATACAGTATATATTACAATATAGTTTTTCCCATATCATTCAACCCTATCTTTCATGTCATTTCAATATGTGAGAGCTATAAACTCAGGAGATTCATATAAATGCCTATGAATCATTACAGATAGCTGACCCATTTGTAAAGTACAAGATTACCAAGATAATCCCACATGCAGATGCAGAGACCTGGGAAAGGCCTGTTTTTGCTGCTGGTGTGTGAAAGTGAACGCTGTGGTAATATACTTGCTACAGTGCTACAGACAACTGGGATGGTCAATGAACAAAATCCTTTAGAGGTGAATAAATCCTTCGGTTCTAATGACAGCTATGATCCCTCCACCAGGCACCCCTGGCATAAGGTCTAATGCTTATAAAAAATATTCATAAAAAAGAAAAAAAGCAAATAATACATTTTTAGTGCCACCAAGAGAAAAAAGAGCTGCAAAGAGTTCCTTCAATTACAAGAAAACTGGAGAATATTTAGATTTGCAGACTTTCTCAATCATTTATTAAAAATAATATAGAACCATAAAATGACTGTGTCACTGTATTGTATGTGTCCCAGTTAGGATTTGTGTCTTGCTCAGGTGTCCAGGTAACCAGCAACATTATGCAAATTGTGTTTCAGGGTAGATTTCCCTCTTTGCAGCAGAATACAATGTGGCCTCTTCAAAACCAGCGGTTTTACGGTGCATCTTAAGTCAACCTTGGATTGCAGCATCTTTCCACACTATCCCGTGCAGCTTCAAAGAACTCACTTTAGTCTCCTTTCAAAGAGAATCTGATGCAAGACTACACATCAAACAGCTGGGTGCAGCCTGGCCAGTCTCAAACCTTTTCTCTTTCACTCACACATGGAATGAAAAGGTGTAATGTAAATCAAAGCTGAAGCACCTCATTGTGGCTGCAGCTCATTTGGTCTCATATACACTTACACAGTCCTTACTTACCATCAGACCAAGGCTTGGGTCCTGTGCTTTGATTGTGTGCTTGCATGGCTGGGGTAGGGCAGGGACTTGACTGGGGACCACCCATAGGTGCCATTTGCATACCTTTCAACACAATAACAATTCATTTAATAACAATTTTAATAATGAATCTGTTGCAAATAGTAAGGCCAGATTCTCTGAGCCTGTTCTGAACTAAACCTGTGACGGTTTGACAGAAGTGTTTTAATCTTCTTGTTTGTTTCTTGGAATCAGTCTTTTTTTTTTAGGGTTACATATTAACAGTTTCCTGCTTCTCAATAGCAATGATTTGCTGATTTGCTCTGTTTTATGTATGTAAACTATTCAGTTTACATACATAAAACAGAGCAAATCAGCAAATCATTGCTATTTTTGGTTGCTAAATTTTGGTTTTAGACTGTTGGTCAGAAAAAACAAGTTATTTGAATATGTTAACATGTTAACGATTATTCAATTTAGAACAACAGATTAATCAATGATGAAAATAGTTGTAGCCCTAAAATATTTTGAATTGACGCATCTTATACCCAACAATCTGAACCAATATCCAGTTACCCAAAAACCTCCTCATGTTTACTGTTTACCTGACAACTCCGACACCTTTTAGATCATTTGCAACAACAGCGATGTAAACACCTACTGAGACAACACTGATGAAATATAGTAATAAATATGTAATCCTATATAACTACAAAAACGACATCATTTCCATCATGATGATTTACGACACTTATTGATATCACATTTCTTAATATTAGCAGCAAACATACATTTATAAAAATGAGAAAATTCCACATATGTTGACGTGTGATTTTTACCGTGAAAAACATCTGACACCTGAAAATTATTTGGATTTGAGAAGCTTGAATTTATCAAGTCTCTGGTCGTGACTACACCCGGCCTTTTCAATGCAAGCTGACACGCTGTTCATGCCAGGCTACATCAACTGCCAGGTTAAATTACAGGTGTGGATGCTCTCGGGTCAAAATCTTGGCCACACTGAGATATGGACCATCCATCGAGGTGGCCTGGCTCGCATTTCATGGACGACACGGAGCTCATATTAAAGTGTCAAGTGTGTTCTGCTCTGTTGCATCAGATCACAAAGTCGCACAAAAAATAAACCTGGGTCATCTTTAAATTGTGAGTTTAAGAGACTCTGCACTGTAACAAGACAATCCAGTACAATCTAGATTCACTTGCTCAGAATAAAGAAACCCGCAGTATCAAATTAACCCTTTGTATCACGTACAGCTGTATCTTCTTACCTGCAGGCCTGTTGTAAGGACTACCACTAGGTGCCGCCTGCTGCTGCTGCTGCTGTTGCTGCTGCTGCTGTTGTTGTTGTTGTTGTTGCTGCTGCTGCTGCTGCTGCTGCTGCTGCTGTTGCATTGTGGGTAGGCTCCTCTTGCCCTGAACAGCTAGTTGGAGGTTTTCAGGCAGGAGTTGCCCACGGCCCAGGATCTTATAGGCCAGGATCTGAGCTCTGAGCTGCTGCAGCTGGACTGGACTGAAAGCAGAAGGTCCCCGCCCCTGCTGGCCCATGTTGGACATGTTGGGCATGGCTCCCTGGGGTTCCATGGGCATCATGGGGCCTGACTGGGAGGGAGGCATGTGGGGCGGTGTGGGTCCCCCAGCACCTCCACCTCCTGACATGGGACTAGAAGCATGCTCGTGGACACCCATGGGGGATGGATGGGGGGACATGTAGCCTACAGTAGACAGGAAGTGCTTTTAACAACTTTACATCACATTAGTAGAATACAGTGGTTCCCAACCTAGGGGTCAGAGCCCACTCAAGGCGTCGTCAAATAAATCTAAGGGGTTGCAAGATTATTAACAAAACAGAAGAGCAGAAAATGCTGGGTTATTTGTTGAAGACTTTCCTCTTTTTCTTGTTAATGACTGGATTATTTTACCTCTTCAAACCTATAAAAAGTATTAAAATAAAACTGGTTATAATATGTAGACATATGCAACTTGTGAAGATGGATTATTTTAAGGGGACACAAGCCAAAAAGTTTGGGAACCACTGCTTTAAAGTTTCGGAGCAAAAGAAAAGTTGCCTTACTACAAACTTTAATAATACAATCATATTTAATTTTGCCACTGCTTTCAGTTTGAAAAACAAGCGATAAGATACCTTGGCTGTGCTGGTCCATAGGACTCTGTGGAGGCCCCATACCACTATGTAGAGATCTCATCCCCACACCTTTCATGTGACCAAAGTGCATCGCATCTGCCATGGTCTTGTCATTCATCCCCTCCATGGTCTGAAAATAGAAAACAAAATTGTAATTTCTAATGTAACCCTGAAATCAACACCTAAAAAATTGAAGACTGTGATGAAAATAGCTGAACGGTTGATCCCACATATTAAATATCAATATTGTTGATATTAATATAACAATAATATAAGAATAATATAACAATATAAGCAATAAGCCAATATGGGCAATCTATCAGTCTGGCAGATTTATCAGTCAAGATCTTGTCACAAATATCGCTTTGACAAGAATCTCTTTTTTCTGAGTAAACTTTTTAACAGACATTTTAACAACTATGTCGTCACTCACTGAGTCAGTTCACACATTTAACATCACATCTAGGTACAACTTTCTCTAAAATAACAGGTACCACGCAGTCCTTACTATCAGATCTCTACGGCCAGGCAGTTAGACGTAAAACAACTCTCATCACACAGGACCCTTCACACCCCCCCCCCCCCTTAACTCAATCTAAATCCTCTGCGGTTATAACGTTCCCAGCAGTGGGCACACTGTACCTTGTGCATAGGATACATGCCGTCCTGAGAGTAATCACTTTGTCCCTGGCCCTGCATGCCATGAGGTGCGTTGGGTGTTCCAGGTCCAGGACTGGCTCCCATCATACTGTGAACAGAGCCTGGTGAGGGGTCCGGTCCAGGGCTGGGGCCCAAGATGGGCCCTGGGGATAGACCTGCCCCCGGAGAAGGGCCAGGATGGGACATACCGCCTGATGTGTCCGAAGGGGCGGACATCTACCGGATTGCTGGGAGGACACCTGACAGCTTCAGGAAAAAAAGGAGGGACAGGATTTTAATGCCATGTTAACAATACAAGTCCAATACCAACATACAATTGAATGTATTTTATTATCTTAACTGTTGTTTAAATTGTCTGCTCTATTCTTTTGTGAGCTGCAAACACGCTGTTAAATGGCCATCAGGTTATATCAACTCCTCTGTGCCAGTGCAAATAAAAAAAAAAAACAGATTATGATAAGCTCCAAAAAAGGAACTCTTCATTACACTGCTGTTTCTTTGGACAGGACTATATTGTATAGGTGCTCCCATATCTGTAGCATTTCAATGTATGTTTTAATTTTAAGCACCATACAGTAAAAAAAATGTCTGCTTCAGATGGCATTTGTGCATAAATTGAGGTGGAAAGGTGTAAAATTTCTGTTTTGTAACACGATTTAAATTGTAACAACAAAGCAATGTAATTTATAGTTATTTGAGCATTTTAAGATTACTTGAATCAGAGGGCGTTCTGGCTGATTGAATTCCAGTAAGGGACCTTTGTTGCATGCCATTCCCCCCTTGTTCTCCCATCTCTACTGTACACTGTCAAATACGTCCCCAAAGAATCCTTAAATGATAGCCAGTGCTTCATATCACCAGAGTGTGCATCTTAAGACCTGACACATGTTGACATTCGTTTTCCCGTAAAAAAAGTAAACTAATCAACTTTCAGGCCTCATTCTGAACCAGGAAAAAGCCCTGAGTAACAACAGCAACACGAACATTAAATCCACCATAACAAATAACTACATTACAGACATACAGAGCTGCACCGAAACAAATGTCTGTCCTCTGTGGTTATCAGACTGTGCTGTCACTGGACACCTTTCTGTCCACTTTTCTTTGTCAAACTAGACACTGTGTTACTGTATTACTTTCTGCTGTCAAACCTCAGAGCCAGAGCTCAGGATATCAGCTGATCCTGTTAGTGTCACCTACAGTTTAAAGACATATCATTTCTATAATATAGTTTTAAGCAAAACACAATAACTAATCCCTGACATTATATAATAAGTCTGTCAGTACCGTTCATTACGACTACTGTCACCGCTGTCAACTCATTTCCAGCTAACGTTAACGTTTGAAAAAAGGCCGTATTTACAACGTTAATACGGATGTTTATATAAATTAATTAGCAATACAGATAAACGTTATATAACTAGGCAAGCGTTCGCGTCATATCGTTGTTTTCTGACAATTCCTGTACAGTTACAGTCGTTACAGCGTTAGCTTAGTTACGATCAGTCGGATGAACTAACGTTAACTCTGATTGGATCATGGCTTCCCCAAAACTGGTGGCCATCACGGATGTGCAGGCAAAATCAAAGTTTAGATGAAAGTCAAGCTCCTGACATGACGTTAGCGAGATTTTTTGAGACGGCAATAAACTTTAATATTAAATCCAGAGGCACACCGTTTCACAGAACTGACAATCAGGACGTTTTTGGGCTGTCTGCATCGCCCGATTGCTGGGGAACTTAGCTAACAGCTAGCTGACGTTAGCTGGCATAGCAAGCCTGCTAGCTAGTCCGGGTGGCGCTGGCAACAGAATCTCCAGCAAGCGAACTGTGTCCATGTCAGAAAGTTTGGACAGTTAGCAGTACAATGCGTAGTTACTTGTCAATATTTATAACAAAATGAAGCGCCAGTAGTCCGTTTACCTTTCGGCTGAACTGTAACTGCACACAATTAGGTGAAAATATTATGTTTCTTCAAAATATGCCTGCTGTCCACAAGTTCACTCCCCCTCGGTGTTGTTTTGCTGACATATTGAAGTTTTTCCAGTGTTGCCATTAGTGATTTGTCAATGTCACCGGAAATCCCGCCTCCCTGTACAGTGATTGGCTTGATCACGCGTCAATCATTTTATTTCATTTCTTGGGCGTGTATCTGCCCTGTAACCACTGCTGTAACTTTCTGGTTGAGTGGCCATGACTGCAAATAAGACGGAACTCATGAAAAAGTTTGCTACAAACTTCAGAGATCATGTTTGGGGCCTCAACTATGATGCAATTAAATAATAATTCTAATAGCTAAGTTATACTGTGATAAGCACCAGTGCAAATGGGAAAGAGGTTTTGATCTGCTGTAAGTGCTCAACCCTTTTTCTGCTTTTACATAAAATTAATAGAAATTATTTTGTTGCTTTTACTATAGCTATAGCTATTTAAGGTGTAACAAAGTACTATTTTGAGGTACTTGTACTTTACTTGAGTGTTTATGTTACTTTATTCTTCTACTCCACTACATTTAAGGGAGAAATATTGTACTTTTTGCTCCACTACAGTTATGTTACAGCTGCAGTCGCCAGTTACTTTGTAGGTTACAATTTTACATACAAAACCTGCAACAAGCTTATAAAATATAATGCATTTTACTATTAAACTCTATATAAAGTAGCACCAAAAATAATCTAATTATATGATACTGAGGGGGGCTTTCTGCTGCACAATACACACTTTTACTTTTGATACATTACGTACATGTTTCTGACGACACTTCTGCAGTTTCACTTAAGTACAATCATTAATGCAGTATTGTATTTTTACATTGTAGTGTTGCTACTTTCACATGAATGAAAGAACTGTCGTCCACCCATGTTTGTTAGACACATATAGAACCATGCAAACAAAGCAACTCAGTTTATGCAATAGCTAGACATGAATAACAGGCAGCAAAATCACAATATGTATTTCTTAGTTTTAACAGCTCTTTCACAAAGGGAGGGATATTGCATCTATAAGCAAATAAAGTTACCAAATTTAAACAAAGGGTATATATTTTTCTGACTTTATAGCTACTTATGGAACTATTTAGAGGGAAATCCAGAGGCTAAAACATCTGTGCAATCCTTAAAAATAACACAAGATGGCAGCAGTGACCAGCAGTTGCCTCTGCAGCGCTGTGCTGTAACACAGAGGTACCTGGCAGGTAATGAATTACCACAGACATCTGAGCTCTAAACAAACATGCCAAGCCCAGAGTGATTGAGTGCTGGCTCTCATTTACATACACTAACCTAGTAAGTCTGATGATAGCAATGTGGAGTTTCAAAAGAAGGCCATGCAAATAACCCACAGATTTAGTCAAGCTCCATTTGCATTCTTCTGATATCAGAAACTTTGTTTTGTTTTCATTATGAAAAAAAAAAGCTGTTTTTACTTGCACATTTGTTTTTTTTCTGTCCTGTTTTTTCTGCAGTTCATAATTTGTCTTAATTTACATCAAGTGTATCTTATCCAAATAAATTAAAATATATATCATAACTAGAACCTGTTTTAGGACTGAAATGTGTCAATATTCAACATTTTTCTCTCTGCAGCCTCTCCTGGGTCTAGCTTCTGTACAATCTGGTGCTTTTAGATTTTTTAAAATAACACAAGGACATAAATCTTTTAAATGTCTTGTTGGCTTCACTTTACACAGCCAAACTCCACTGGATACTGTGTGGAACAAGTGCTGGTAGACTTCAAAGAAGAAATATGCAGGTGCTGGAGAAAACAACGTTCATCTGTAACAATTTATAGAAAAAATGAGGCATACACTGAAATAATGACTATTTTAAGACCAATTTCACAAAAGCAAATGTTCATATTAAGCCAACTTAAATATGTCCTTTTTTCTTTCTTTCTTCTTTATCTATCTAACTATCTATCTATCTATCTATCTATCAGCGATGACACTTAGATGACCTTGTAAGACATTCAAAGCTCTCCAGCCCATCATTTGAATACCTCACATATCAATAAACAAAGGCACGCATTTAAACTTTGATCTTAACTTCCCCTCCTCAACAATTCTGCCCCTTTCATATATGTCTCCATAAAGGATGTGCACAGGGTTCCTGAATGTAAATTTCACCCAAATAAACAAACCTCATTAACCTTGCGGTTGAAGCCACCGCCCCCTTCAGATTCACCGAGCCAGGAAAGGGCTCGGCCGCAGTCATTTGGCAGTGAAAGGACTAGTGGTTGTGGCTCCCATTCACCTTGAAACCCTCCGTAAAAGGCTCCGGTGAATCACTGGTGTGACATTTTATTCAAAGTCTACAGGTTTTTAGATGCATGGGCTGAACAATGGAACACTCATTTACAGATGCAAAGAAGGCCCCTTGAATTCATCCGTCTTTTTCTTTGATAAATCCCCTTTTACTTCATTCGTCTCTAGAAATGAAAAATAAAATAAATCTGACCTGAATCAAGATGCCCTCAAAATGTAATGCACTACTGCGTACCAAGAAATAATACTGTAACAAAATTCCCATCTTTCTTAAGGGTCTTTCCTTCGTATTTAATTGTTATTTTACTTTTTAAATAGCAATTCATCTCAGTAGAGCAAACATAATCAGTCAAAGTATTCATTATTTTAGCAATGAAAAATAATTTGATAGTATACCAACTTTGAGCTGACGAAGACTGGTTTTAGTTTTCACGCACTTTACAACTGGAAAGAGCTGCAACACAAGCTTTAGTTAGAGACTTAAAACTTCTACTTGCAGATATTGATCTCAATGGGACTTTTGATGGGTTCTGATGGGTTCTATCTGATACATTATGGACTGAATTATTAATCCGTCTATTTATAGTTAAAAACTGATTTTTATCTGTTGTCCCTGGCCAGTTGTTAAAAAGGCTTGCTAAAAATACAATAAAATGAAATGTGTTATAAAATTATACATATATATTAATATGTATATAAATTAAATATACACAACATAATAAATATGCACAGCACACGTCCACCAATAACTGGCAGCTATAATCTGTGCAATAAAATATATGCACTGAAAATACCTATAAACTATATCACACACACAAAAAGATTTCAATGTGAAATCGCTGCATCTTCTATGAAACAATAAAGGAAAATAGTTATTTATTTATCTAACAGTGATGTTGTTCTATTGTTATATGTTATATGGTATTTGTATACTGAATTATATGTATTTAGGAGCTTTACGAAAGATGAACGGCTTCTGTCTGTCTGTTTTTTGGATTTAGTTTTACTGTCAAGCATCAGACACACACTTACACACACATACACACAGAGAAACACACACTCGTGCTCGTGCACATGCACTGTTTTGTTATCCACAGGTGTGTGCAAACAAAGGGTGTGTTATAATTAGTTTTACATGAGCCACATTTGGCTGCGAGCTGTTTGCTTTTTGTATGTGTTATGTGAGAGTCCCATTTGCATGCTTACATTGCGGTGCACTTATTTTATTTCTGAGTCCGATGATGGAGTGGATGTTTAAACAGAGAAGACAGCCGGGATCGAAATAATAAAGACGACATATTTGCTGTGAGAAGCAAATGTGCTTGTTTGGTGTGTTGCAGTTTACTTTAGATTTGTCGCTGTTTGTGACTGCATAACGTTACAACAGTGAGCTAACCGCTAACACCATAGCCAGCCTTGCTAGCACTAGTCAGTCAGTCAGTCAGTCACATTAGCTCTCCAAGCTTTATATTTTATCATTATTTCTCATTATTTACTCCCTCCTGGCATTGTCTTCTCAGGGTTGTACATCATTTCATTCAATAAAGATTCAATGAAGAAGGAAAAAAAGCTCTCAGGACGTGCTAACTGACAGTTGAACTGACTTCCAGTCACTGTAGCGACAACTGTTAGCAAGCTAGTTAGCTCCGTCACAAACGGGACACAAAGTTCACACAGTTTATTTAAAAGGCGTATATGTATGTCATAAACTCTTGTCTCATAACTGTCTGCTTCTCCTTTTGTGGAGCAGATTGTGCTCTGACAGAGAAGGTTAAACAAAAGATGATGGTGCAACACAGCTAATAAGCTAGCGTCCTCCATTTTGGACAGGCCTTTTTCACAGCAGACATTTTGACTTGTCATTTATTTAGGCTGTTTACACCTGTGCTTCACTGTGACACATGTCAAAGCACCAATAATACCTGTGTGCCTCTTCTTTTCTTCCTTTTTTAGCTTTTACTCTTGTACTTCTTCACTATGTATAGGAATGGTGATAATAACACTAGTACTTCATGTAGATAGATAGATAGATAGATAGATCTATTATTCATTGACATTTTCAAGTTATTGATGTTTTAAATGTATCTGTTAGAAATCCACAAAAGTCATGGGTATAACATTACAAGAGCACTCCACGTTCAGACAGACTGTTGTCTGCATGGTTGACGTTTGGATCTCAGAGGTGTCCAGTTTGGCCCCGGCTGTTGTGTCGTCTCAGTAAAGGATTTCCTAAACACTCTTTCGCTCTTGGCCAGCTGGCTGCTCCCTCTCTCTTTCTGTCTCTCTCTCTCTGCTTTATCCCCCTGGCCCTCTGACCAGTGTTTGTTATTTCTCTCTTCAAGTGCTTCTTGTGAAAGGAAAACTTCTGCAAGATTTACGGGCAGGTGCACCGTGCCCTCCTCCATCACTCCTCCCTCAATATCTGCCTGCCGGTGCTCAATTTGCGAGAGCTGCTTTTGAGCTCTCTCGAGGGACCGGCATCTGGTCCAGAGCAACGGCGCTGAGATCTTTTTCCAAGATGGTATACCGGGGTCATGTAGGAGGCTGAGAAGAGAGGAAATGCTGTCAGAGGAAGCCTCTTTGTAGTTGCTTTTGTTGCAGGTGTTCTGCCATTCATTGTTAAAGCACGCTGTTTAATATTACAACCTGCCTGACATCTGGTGGCCCGGGCCGGACCAAAGCAGCAGCAGGATGATCAGGGATGATCCTGCCTGATAACGTCTTCTGACAGATTACAAATAAGCACAGATGTTGATCATCAGCAGATGATGTATGTAAGACTTCTGCACATGCAGAAAACCTGCAACGGATATCAACTTTTGTTTTGTGCTTTCACAGAAGTCCATCAAATTAAATTACGAAATTTGTTGTTTATCTGCCCCCCAGAACGACGTGCTTTCCAAAATGTAAAAATAAAACTTTTTTCTTATTTGACACCACAATATGTTTGATTAGGTTTAAGCTTTAAGTTGAAATAACTAACTCCTTTCTCCTTTCTTCCTCCTTTCCTTTCTCCTCCATCATGGTTAAAGTAGTTGTTTAAGGTGAGGGAACAATCATGGTCATGGTTTAAAGAAACCTGACTGACTTCTTCCTAATTTTTATTCATGCTTCGCTCATTTACCAGCTGAACAGTCACGTCCAATCATATTCATGCAGGTGTACAGCGCAGCCTTTACAACTTGAAACTTCTCATTACAGTTTTGACGCACTTGAGTATTTTCATGGCAAATATTGTACTTTTTACTACATTTATCCGAAAACTTTAGTTAAAACTGAGATTGATAATACAAAATATAACCAACAAATAAATTGTGATGTATTATTATACGTTAAAATGAGACTTTATTCATCCCCAGCAGTATATAAAGTTATTAGAATTAACTCCATGTTTAAAAGCTGCAACATTAAAGTGATATACACATGAATGCATCAATGATTATGATCCAATAATATAATATACATTATTCTGAAATGGGACATTCTGCATGATGAGTATTTTTACTTTTGCTCTGCTAACAATTTTGCACTCAAACTTTATCAACCAAGGAAAAAGACATCGCAGTCCCGCCCCTGAACTGTTTGACTGACAAGTGAAGTGCGGAAACAAACACAAAAGTAACTGCTTTTGATACACGTCTGTTAATGACATCTGTAATTGAGCTGTGCGTCCTCGTCTTTGGAATTGGATGAAACAGATGAAACTGGGCAGGGTGGTTAGTTTGGCTCTTTTTACCCAAATGTGTTTCCAGCCCTTTCAACTTGTAGCAGAGGCCTGGCTGAAAGTGCAACGCCAGCATGTGTTTTGAACTTGTCACAGTGAAATCGCTGCAGCTCAGGGGGGAGGGGGGTGGATGAAGTCAACCCTGAATACCTGCCCACCATCAGCGCATGGTGAGCATCTGTGAGCTGTTAAGACCACTTCATCTTAACCACATGCGCAGGAGTGGGGTTTGTGGTGTTAAGATGTAAGGAAGGCTGCAATATGTCTATCTGTATTTGTAAAAGAATGTGTCTGTGGGTTAAAGGAGAAAATGTATGCGTTTTGTCTTGTAGTCGCTCTGAATTGGCGCAGAAAGAAGATGCAAGAAGCTCAGGGATGATATACTATGGTATGTGCGGCATGCTGGGACTAATTGCTTGTTTCCACTCACAGAATTTAGCGTTTAATGAATTAACGTTGGACAGTTTTAGTCTGTGGAAGAGTCATCTTCCATCCCTAAACCACCCAAAGTGCCATTACAGAAATAGTTCATGATAATAATAAAAAATAAGTGTCGTCAATGTTCAAATGGATACTTTTACAATTCAAACAGGCAGCTGCTCCTGTTTGGTAAAAGCAGAGTACTTGTGAGGTCAAAATGTTTTCCTGGTCTTTGACCTGCAGCGGTTTGGAAGTGAGGTGTCAAAAGCCAAAGATCAACACGTCTAGTGGATCTGTATTAGTCTGAAACGTACTTTTCAAGACATCTTTGGACTCGTCGCATTTCTTGAATCAATTCACACTTAATTTTACAAGCATGTTAAAGACTGCCATCTATATACAGGGTGTACATTTTAAGTCTTGCAGAAAGATCTTGATTTGGTCTCAGACATCAGCGCAAATGTTAACCGAAGGTCCAGAAAATCAGCGAAAGAAAATGCGAATTAATGTTGTGTGAATATCAGGAGGCGCTAATTTGACTTAATTTAAAGAAGGAAGGAAACCCATGTGCACAACGTGATGGACACATGACATCTCTGTTGGTTTGAGGAAGGTTACAGTCTCCTCATCGCTCCACGCAGATCTGATGTGATCGTCAGCCGCCATCTTTCGTCTCTTCAGCGTTTTCACTCAACAATAAAACACAATAAATGAGCATAGTAGTACTGGCAAAGAAATAGTTGTGTTTTTGTATTGATTATACAAACAAGATACAATGTGTTAATCAGAGAGCTTTAGAGGTGCTGGTAGGTGGATGTTGTTACCTTTGGACAGAACCAGGCTACCTGTTTCCACCTGTTTCCAGTCTTTGTGCTAAGCTAAGCTATGTGAAACACGTCAGTCTGGAAAATTCAAAAGAGATTTGACGTCCTCTGGCAGAAGTGATATATTGCGGTATTATGTCGTATATTTTCACATGGATTTTGACCTCTGTGTAAACTCTTCTCCCTTTGTGTGTCTGTGTACTGACCAGTCTGTCACGTTCCTCCTGTCTGTCTGTCTGTCTGTGTCTTTGTTTGTTGTGTTTTTCAAAATAACTTTCTCTATTTTTCCTTCATTTCTCATTTTGAACCTCAGCATTTGATATATTTCTAAATTGCGCTTTGATTTGCTCATATTTGACATAAACAAATGCATTTGCAGTCATTGAACTGTATAATTTTTGATTGTATCAGCTTTTTAAAGTTATTTGCTCTCATTTTCCTTGTATCTGAGCTTTATTTGTGGTTATTGTTGACTGAATTTTCCACGTGGATTATAAAGTGACCTGAAAAGAGCAAAAAAAGTGGCACTTTGGTGACTCTTAAACTTACACACTTGCATTGTGTTGTGTATAAGTGTTAGGTATTTATACAGGTCATCACTTGCTGTAATGCGCACCATTCTTATCGGAGTTAACAGTGTATAACAAGATGATGTATGTTTTGTCAACCTTGTGCTATTCGACAGGTTTCGAGGCTTAACCCATTACTGAGGTAACGACAGACGTGTTTTTGACAAACGGGATCAGGCGCTGCCTTCAGATACATCAACCTTCATCTTTTGACTGGAGGCTCAGCGCTCACTTTAAGAGAACAATACCTGAGATAAGTATTTAGTTGTTGAATTCAAGCCCGTGGTATTTCACCTGGAACTGCAGACGAAAGCCCATTGACAGCGATGGCAGCCGCCCTGCGCTGCAATTAATACGTGATTCCTCCTCTCACAAAGAGCTTGTCAAAGTGCCCCACCTCTCCCCTCTCAGGCCTTTCACAATACAAATCCCCGCTGCAGTTAAAGGCCTCCGCCGCGCATTCAAAAGGCATTTTTCGCTCTCGGAGCAGATGTGTGTGTAACTTTTTCACCCTGGACAGGAATCTTGTGATGACTTGTTGTCGCTCACAAACAGAATGACCTGTCATATTTGTCAGACTCAGGTTTTGTTATGGCATTAAGCAGGCAGAACACTCACAGGAGGCAGTGATGCTCAGTCACTGGTTCACTTCCAAACTTCTTCTTCTTTGTAACCCGTCCAAGTGCGAGCTGATCCATTCTGCTTTGATTCTCATATGACTGTGTTTCTGTTATTGTCGACTCTTTATTTTCATTGAAGGCAGTGTGGGGAACTAAGTACATTTACTCAAGTACTGCACTTTACTTGAGTATTTCAAGTATTTATTTGACAGCTGTAGTTCCTAGATATGCAGGGAATTATGTGATTTCACCAAACTCTGTGCATATAAATGATAACTGGGTGAGTGGCCCCGCCCCGGGGTGCAGGTACAACAAAACCATCAGATGTGTGAGGCAGCATAAGTTAAAACACCTTTATGAAACTTTGCTATTGATTAAACTATCAAACAGTATAATAAGTGATAAGCATTTGCTCCATCTTGACGGCTACAATACTGAAATACTGCTTTTGTATCAGTAGCAACACATTTCTATATCTCTATAAGATATAACACTGACTGGGTCCTACATTTACTCAAGTAATGTTTTGAATGCAGGACTTTTTTTAGTATTTTTACACTGTGGTATTACAATTTTTACTTCAGTAAAGCATCTAAATACTTGGGTTGTTGTTTGTAAAAGAAAATCAGAATGCATATTACACTCCTGCTTGGCAGATTCTTTAAATCTAAAAAATGAAGGATGGATTTGAACTATTATATTGCAGGTACCTGGGGTGCAGATACACTATAAGCGCACTGAAATAATGGAAACATTTCTTTACACAGCTGTAGTCTACACGCACAGAGATTTGATGCAACCTAGCTTCCCTTTATTATCATCAGCTGACTCTGGGATTTGACTGACAGCTGGTTAATTGAAGCTTTTTCTATTAGATTTTTGCAGTTCATTGCCTAGAGTCTGTTTCTGGTAGGTCTTGACATGTCTTTTGTGAGTTGCGCCTTTCAGCGTGCAAAGTAAACATCCGGCCTCCTTCAGTAGGTTTAGCAGCAGAATCTCACAGGAAATTTGTACTTGAGCGAGAGAGTGGACCTTTTTTTTTAGAGTTAAACATTAATGTCTCCAAGAGGCAATTTGGCTTAAAGGCAGCAGTCAATAGTAAAAACTACTTTTCTAATATTTACTGCCAAAAATGGAAAACTGAAATAAAATAGAATTGTTCTTGCTTAGATGTAATGATATTATTTTTCACTTTACTTAAAGAAAACATTGACCACTCACAGTGACTGATATTATCTATAGTTATATCTTATTTTACTATTTTATAATCTTTTATTTTTTAGTAGTTTTTATTCTGTTTCTGTCTCACATTTGAGCCCATATTTTGATATTGCCTTGTATTCTTCTTCTATTAATTGTTGTTATTGTGCCATTTTATTTTATTATTATTTACTACTGATGTCTTTTACTCGCTGTTGTTGTGCCGTTCACTTCATTTTGTACGTGCTATATAAATAAACTTGATTTTAACTTATAATCACATTATAGAATTATTATTATAATGTATTACAACTATGAAAAGTACAATACAATTATTATGAGGTAATATGATACCTGACCTTATAAGTCATTATAAAATGATTTATAATGTGTTATGATTATTGTTATAAAGAATTATGAATATTTATGAGTGCAATAAGCAGATTATAAGTATGTTTATAATGCATTATAGACATGAGCATCATAGAAAGTGTTACCACATTTTTGAGGAGGTGCATGTCAGCTAATGTGTATTCTGCTGTGGCTTTGAGCACATGCTCCGTGGCTTCATCATTACCCCTCAATGCACAACCGTAAATGAAGCTTTAGCCAAATCATGCAGCCATACACGGGCCAGAGAGAGAGAGTCCGCTTACATCCAGTCACATGATTCAAACTCCACTCATGTACTCAGTCTTGACTTTGGCTGCTGTTCACTGAGCATCTTCCATTCTGTTCCTTGTGTACAGTGTTGGCTGCACAGTGAACCATGTCAGACACCAGCCCAGGTCAGGACTGCTGCTGACATATTCAGACCCTCATTACTCTTTTCTTAAAGGTGCACGGTAAATATAATTTTAATGGTATTTACGATGGGATCTTTCCAGGCGGGTTAAACACTGTCCGTCCGACATGCGCAGACAAGTTTCGACCGCTTTATAACTATAAACTTCACATCAAACTCTTCAAAAGCAGAACCGTCTGTTAAGTTATTTATGATGGTGTCATTTGTAATACATTGAAAGCCTGCATTACCCTGCTATTCATCTCCTGACAGGTTTCCGCTGAACGCAGTGAAAGTCTGAAAGGAAAAAGCTCTCACATGAGCTGAATGCCGTCTTTGAGAGGTGTGCTGACATAAGTCTGTTTGATTCTATTTTTATTCTGACTCGAATAACACAAGTTACAGGAAGGAACATCTCTGAAAATCCATTTGAAAAGCCAAACATGCCTGAAATTGTCGCAGTGATGCGTTTTCCAGAGGTTGAGCCGTACAGCTGGGATAAGTTTGTTCAGGCAAATTGGTGTGAGTCCATCAGTGAAATGTAGACAGGGCTGGCTCCGAGCCAGAGCATAGCAGGCCCACTGCAGTCATCGAGAGGAATTCGCTTTCCAGTCAAAGCAGAGAAGAGGGAATCATTATGTGACCAGTAGAAACCTGTTGATGAAAGAACGTTAAATGTGTGAGCACTGTCAGTAAAACAAAGTGGCCGACTGGCAGTTAAACTCTGCAGAGAAACAGTTGAAATACAGTTTTATTCGTTCATGTCAGAAACGTGTCAAAGCAAAAGCTTTTAGTATCGCTGGTCTTTCGCCCTGCGGGTGCTGACACAGTAATGTTCAGGTTTCATGCTCTATTCTGAGTTTTTTTTATATTTAGAATACTGAAATAATACAATAACAAAACAAAAACAAACACCCTGAAATGATGATGCACAGCTTTTTCTTTGGTATCCTTCCTTTGATGGATCCTCCTTATTTTTTTACTTTATTGTGCCGCTTCCGTCTGACCAGATTCATTTATTTTCTTGGATAATGAAGTTAAATTTTGATTTGATTTAGAAGCTAGTGGCCTAAGTCTGGTATCCCTGATTTAGGCCACTATAATGGACACAAACATGGTTCCAAAGCTGGCCGGAGTGACTTCTGCCTGCAGCTGAATTTCAAGTAAAATTGGCTGAAGTGTTTAAGTTCTAACCAAAGCCGTGATAATAATAATAATGTGAATAATGTAAACCCTTTAAGTCTGAGGTAAATTAATTGATTAACAGTTGCAAACTCTGGTGCAAAGACGGGTGGAATTTAGCGGATTGATTCTAAATATACAAACTACGTATGATGATCTTTATAATTCAGCCCTTTGACTGTGCAGGTTGATCATTGAACTCTTTACTTTTAACTGATTTTAAGGAACTGTATTGTGAAAATAACTGCAATTATCGTAGCAAAAGGTCACGACTCTGTGGGAGACATTTAAGGTAGTAAAGTGGGAACATGCACTAATTAATAATGACAACAAACCCAGACACTACAAGATGAAAGAGGAGCCGCAGTCAGCTGAAACTCACCAACAGACGTGCAGTTTAGAGTTTGAAGCGTTTTAATAAAGGATGCTAACTGACTGAATGTGGCTCATTCTTGCTGCAGTAAAAAATCTGTTTTTATGAAGTGTTAATATCACTTAGTCAACCCTCTGTGGATTGATTTACTACAGTAATTATAGCGTCTAACTGCTTTTGGCCAGATGTCAAGTTGAATTATTTCAGCTTAACAGAAATGTGTTCCTTCCGACACAAAAGCGTGAAAGTTCTTTGGCGTCGCGAGCGTAAATGACCTTCAAGTGAATTTAAAACTTAAAAAACAAAATATGATTCCAGTTCCTGTAACTTCAGTGAAGCGTGGCGGGCCTGTTGCCATAGTTTTTTTTCTCCGGTGTTCATACCAGGTGGAAAAAAAGGAAGAAACACCTGAGTGTCACATGATTCCTGTTGGTCATTGGATGCTCAGTTCGAACTCCAACCTGACCACGTTGTCAAACACACATTTTTATTTTGTTTAAGGATTAAAAACAAGAGTTTGTCAGGCTGTACTGCAGGGAAGTGCTAACCAGATGCTCAATACAGCTCTAAGTGAGCGTGAATGCAATGTTTTTCATATTTTCTCCTTTCAGCTGCGTTGAAAGGTTTTCACTCACTGCAACAGCGTGGCATGTACTGAACAGTCAAAGCACTGGAGATGTTTTCACGTTCAAACTCTTCATTGACTCTCTATGGAGCTGCTGTCTTTTATTATCAGATCTTCACATGCATGGATCAAAAAGCTAAAAATGTGTTGAAATTAGTCACAAAACATAAAATCCTTTCAGTTCTGTTAGTGGTTGTTGTCTTGAATAGCATCAATAATGTCTAAAGGAGGGGAAGCTTAATGTTTTGAGCTCTTTTTAATGAAACCTTTGACCAGAAACGATTGCAGCAGACGCGCTGACAGCACTGATTTTGCGTTTCTTCATGTTACTTTTAAAATACTCCGAGTGAACAGTAACATGGTGTGACTTAACGGGGAACAGGTGGACCTCCTTAAGCTGTAAGAAAATAGCAAAAGCATAACAAGGCCCCTGTGGTTTCCTAAGTGTGCCCTCATTTACCATATATACCCGCATATATCAGGGTTATAATCATTAACAACCAGTTCAGCGGGAGTTCAGTGTGCACCGGGAGCTTGTGGAAGCCTGTTCTGAGTGGGATATTTTGGTTTTCCCTGAAACCACACGAGAGAGACTGACCAAATGTTATGGTTTACTTGTTTCACAGGGCTCAATGGGAACTATTTCCTTTCACTGCAGAGAGAAATCAAACGGGATTGAGTTGCAAATAATGGCTTGGTGCTGAAAATTTCCCTCAATTGCAAACGATTTAACATGCATGACACATATTTGAGTTTTAACTGAAAAAAAAAGAAAAGAAAAAAAAAGGAACTCAATCTGACGGTACTCCTGCAGGCGCCATTGTCCCGCTTTTGCCCCAAAATAACGATTAAGGCTTCTATCAAATATCAGCGGGGATCTTAAGTGGCTCTGCGGCGTCACATTGTCTTCTGCACGCCTCACCTCAGCGGAGAAACGTGATCGCGCCTCACTAAGCGCTGCTGGGAGAGGGGAAAAAAAGCACATTGCGCATACACACAACAATCGAATACGTTAAGAAGGTAACCATTAGACTTTTTAAAACATACAGTAACCTTTCCATGCGGCGCTTCTCTGATGTCCCTCTTCTGTGCTCTGCGGCGGGACCACTCAAAAACCTCAAAGGGCCACAAACTCAGGAATTCTACAGCCGGTCAATCCTAAAGAATGACACCACTTTTTAAAAAGAAAAAATTATACCTAAATAAACACTCCTACAAAGCTGAGTGCCCTACAGCTTCAGACAGCCTTTAAGAGTCGCCCCCCCGCGCAACAATTACCCCTTTTAGGATTGGCTAATCCTGAAATATGGGCCTGTGACTAATGGCGGAATTTAGCAAGAAATCAGCTCCAGTTTCACCAGGCTTTATTGACTCTAATGCATGATGCAGATACCTTTGGCTATGATGAATGAGTGTGGGGATACTGTCAGGTTCACCCCTCCTCCTCCTCCTCCTCCTCCTCCTCGTCTTTCACTGTTGCTTTTGTGCAGGTGATAATGAAAAGTGTCAGAGAAGCATGTAACAGGCCCTTTTCACTCGCTTGCCAAAAGAATAAGCTGTCATGTCAACAACGGCGTTGAATGGGTACACTTGAGCTGTTTTATTTCGTGTTGTTTTATAGGGCGAGGTGCCTCTGAGACGTTTTTATTTTATCTCCGTCTTTAATAAACTTTAATATTGTATCTTATTTTTGAGCGTGTGCCAGCCTGCTCTGACATTTTGCTACAGGGGGGATTGAGCACAAAGCCACAAGAGCAGGGTTTACCGTACTCTAAACAAGGGATCAATCAGGCTCTGAATGTGGATCTGTGCCGCATCAACAGTGTTATGGATATGGGAAACGCTTTCATTTCACACTGACAGATATTGTGCTGATGAATTAGACTTTGAGACTTTCCGTGCTCATGGAAAATACAGTTTTACTTTGAAGGGACCAAAGTTAATATTTGCATGGTTGCACCTGTGGAGCGAAAAATGTGGATAATTACGACGTCACATTACAAAACCTCTAGAGTTAAGTTTGTTCAAATGTCATTAAATATTTAAAGATTTGAGGTAAGATGAGAATTTATTTCACTGAACTGCAAAAGCTAAATAAACAACGTAAAGTAACAACAAAGCAACGATGTTAAATGCAAATAAAACTTGGGTTTAATTTAGCGTGTGTCATCACTACATGGTAATCTTATGCGCATCTTTGCATTTCAATATTCACAAAAAAAACATATACGTACAGTATATGTGTAGAAATATGGGTGCAAACCAGAAGTGGAGAGTAATAAGTACATTTTACAGCTTCAAATCAGTGGTACTTCACTTGAGTAGTAGTAGTAGTTCTTTTACAGAAAAATATTGTCCTTTTAAATTCACTCAGATTATTTACAAAATAGGCTAAAAACATATGAATGTAGTGTGAAAAAAAAAAAATACAACTCAAGGTCGACTTACTAGCTTTCTTCTTCAACTACATTTCAAGGCCTTTATCAGCAGATGTCGTTTTTTCAGTTCTGAAAAAAATCCCAAGGTCATGAATGAAGTTTCAACGTCACAGGAACTTAAACTTCAACTTAAAACGTCCTTGTTTATTCTCAGTGACTTTTAGATCATCATCTAAAGAATTTTCCTTCAAGTGATTTCGTGCACGTCCAGTTTGGTTTTTTTTATTTTCTTTTTTAGAGATTCTTCTGAGATTTACATTTATGTTTTTAAATATTTATTTGATTTATTTTATATGCATGTATATTACTTATATTTACTTTCATTTATTCATATCTAATGTTTTCCGTATTAGTTGCTCTTTGTACAGAGAATGTTGCATCACTGATTTTATTTCTAAATGAACAATTGTACCATTAAATTTAAGTTCTGTTTTAATTAATTCCTTCCTGTTAGCTGCAGTGATTCTATCCTGTGATCACAGAGCTCTAATCTTGCAGTAGCAGCAACAACAGCAGCAACAGCAGCAGCAACAACAACAGCAGCAGCAGTAGCAGCAACAACAGCAGCAACAACAACAGCAACAACAGCAGCAACAGCAGCAGCAACAACAACAGCAGCAGCAGCAGCAGCAACAACAGCAGCAGCAGCAGTAGCAGCAACAACAGCAGCAGCAACAACAGCAGCAACAGCAGCAGCAACAACAACAGCAGCAGCAGTAGCAGCAACAACAGCAGCAGCAACAACAGCAGCAACAGCAGCAGCTGCAACAACAGCAGCAGCAACAGCAGCAGCAGCAACAACAACAGCAGCAGCAGCAGCAGCAACAACAACAGCAGCAGCAGCAACAACAGCAGTAGCAGCAACAACAGCAGCAGCAGCAGCAACAACAGCAGCAGCAACAACAGCAGCAGCTGCAACAACAGCAGCAGCAGCAGCAGCAGCAGCAGCAGCAACAGCAGCAACAACAGCAGCAGCAGCAGCAGCAGCAACAGCAGCAGCAGCAGCAGCAGCAGCAGCAACAACAGCAGCAGCAGCAGCAGCAGCAGCAGCAACAGCAACAACAGCAGCAACAACAGCAGCAGCAGCAACAGCACATATTCCTGAAAAGCTTGAATCCATATTTACATAACACACCGGCAGCGTTTGACCACATCAGCCACCTCTGCCACTTGTTTGATGTCAAATAGGAATCTCTGATGAAAGAAACGTTACCCTTTATAAAAAAGCTGTTGTATAAATACGAGTGAAACCTGCGCTCTGTGGATTTTATTTTACGAATAAACAAGTGTATATATTATTTCAACATAAAAAAGACGAATAAAAAACAAAGGAAATATTGAGGCAACAACGAGCCGCGTGAAACTTGCCAAGAATTTGAAATAGTTGAGTGCCGACAGACTTTATTTATTATAAAATATACTGTGCGTTGGGGTTCGACACAGGAGCTGATGATAAAGTTTTTAAACCAGAAACCAGTAAAATGATGCTCAATGTCCGCAGCACACTTTTTGGAGATTTCTCCAGAATATTTCTCTGGCTTTGTGTTTTGCAGACGTCCGTCATGCAGACAGAAGAGAGAGATTACATCTTGGCAGTTGCAAAACCCAACTGACTGTTGACGTGACATATAACAACAGCCAAGAGACAAAAGCAATAAGTCACGCTCATGAACCCAGAAGGCAAATATGATCAGGTGTTATTTTTAAAGCGATGCAAATCAAGCCAAAGTGATACATGTTGAAAGGCTGAAGCTTTGGAGGGAGCTGTCAGAGATGTTTCTCTGCTTTGATCAGCAGGCGGGACGGGCGACGAGAGCAGGAAACATCAACCTCTTCATCTGCACGTCTTCATGTTCTCACATGTTCATCTTCTATAAGCTGTAAAATAAAGTCTAAAATCTGATTACAGTATTTACGCATGAACGGTGTGTGTTTCTGTTGTGTAACCTGGATTAACCCCCTCTGATTGGAGTCCGTCAGCAGCCTCCTCTGCTCAGAAACAGCTAAGAATCAGCAGTGCCCGTTTAATGACACTGGATCCCCCCCCCCCCTTTATTGCTAATGTTAAGTACCAATATGAAGTCAGGAGCCCAGTAATGACCCCCTGGGGAGAGAAGCACTTTGGTGAATGGGGGAGATCATAAACTCCAGAGTATTGAAGTGCTCCAGCAGCTGCAGCACTCTCCTGACAAATGCTCCTCTGATGCTTTCTGAGCCGCCAGACTTCATTATGTTGGACTGTCGTGTTTTAAAGTTTCAATTAAATAAAACTGATATCTAAATGTCTTTTGGACAATCTTGAAAACAATTGCAGATGTTTGCATAAATACTCCATTTGCACCAATAGCCTTGTTATAAAACACTGTATAGTGGAGCATTTTCCCTTCATTATAGGAAAAGTTTGTAATTTCGGGATTCATGCAACGGGTAGATGAAATTCTAGCTTTTGAACAACAAAATATTGTATGAAAATAAAAAATATAAGGCTCCCTTTCTGAACAAAGATAACTGGCTAATCACTCAGTTTCCTCTCGTTAAATGTTTGTTTCTATCAGTGAAATCAAGAGACGCTTACTATGCTCACAATAACTCTTTAAAGTTGACTTTAAATGCATCAGTTTCTCATCTCTCGTATTTTCTCAGACTGCGTTTCTCCTCGCAGCGTTTATTTTTTTCCCACAGGTTTGTTGGTCATTTATTTTGCAGGCAGACCTTGGCGGTCTATCAGCGCTCGTGTTGATAGACAGCCAATGGAGCGTAGCCAAACAACATGGACGCAGGTGTTGCTGCCGCACAGCTGATATCTGTGGAGCCATCTTGCTGAGGTCGTGATCAAAGGGAAGACCCTGACCGGCGGGGGAATTTTCCCATCTGCAATTCAACGAGCCAGTTTTATCGTTCATGCTAAAATTGATAGGATGATGGCATTTGGATAGTTTGCAAGTCAGATAAAGATCGCGATCGTCCATCAAAATGTTAACACAGTTCTACTCACGTAAGCGTGTAAAACAAAGCATTGTATCTATCCAAAATAAAAATGGCTGCTATCTCCTCTATCAGAGCCAGGCCTTTTGTTTGGAGCCGTTATCGGCCCGGCCACAGTCGACCATTCTTCTTGTCACCTCAATCATATCTGCCTTTGTGGTGGTTTATGACAATTCTATCATTTATAATCCAAACACCTGCATGCCCGTAGTGGAGAGCACGGCAGCACGAAGATGACTTAAGCTCTGACTTCTTCAGTTAGTTCAGCACGTTCACGAAGAAAAAGATTATCTGTGGATGCAACTTTATCTGAGCATGAAACCTCAAGCGAAGATGTCATCTTTAAACAATTCCCGGAGACATAAGAGAAGGTATAAAATGGTTATTAAGACATTTAACTGGACCAAGACATTCGTCAGCTTTGTTTTAACGTCAGTCTATTGAAATACAGTTCAGTTTATGATAATAATATAACAATAACATCTTTATTTATATAGCACTTATAAAAAAAAAAACCCAGATAACACATAAATCACAACATAGAAACATAAAAACACATATAAAAGTGCGAAAACAAACCACATAAAAACAGAATAAAAACTAGAATCAGATACAAGTATGTTTTTAGCTTACATTTAAAAGAAGCCACTGACTCATATTATCCATAAATCATCAGATTAACTGGGAATCTGAACCCAGTAAACACTGGTGTAAAGGAAAAGGCTGCTGATATTCTATATTATTTCATTGTCAACAAATCCAATGAAAAGATCAAAAGCAACAATTGGTACTAACACGTGTTGTATGTGTATCAAATATATATATATATATATATATATATATATATATATCGATATATGTTCTTATTGTGTGTCATAGAGCTCCATCAATGAGCCACACTGTTGCACTGACTGACATGTTCCTTCATCACCATGAACACACACACACACACACACACACACACACACACACACACACACACACACACACACACCGTCCTGCTGCCCCAAATACTCACAAGAGCACCAAATGTGGATTACTGCGCAGCTGAAAATAGTCCCCAACAAAATGCACAATTTACTTTTTGTTAAATAAACATTTGCTAAAAACTACAGTGACCAGCTGTTTTAGGAAATCACAGAATATATTTGTGACTTGAGATTTGTTGACAGTATCAGAAATACTGCATATCACTTCCATCTTTTAGTGATTTGCAATTCAAAAGACATGTTTAAAACCAGGCAGGATGTGGAAGCGCTGTGTAGTTTTCATAACTTGCCAGCGACTTGAAGTCTATTATTTCTCGCATTGTGATCACACGAGTAAAAAACTGAAACACATGAAACTGCAAAAGTGGAATTATCTTCTCTTTCAGCCTGAAAAACACATGCAGAGACTCTAGTTTTTGACAAAGCAGGAGGATTTCTTGGAGTCTAGTAAGCTGGTTTTGGTGATGTGCAGGTGAAAAGACATCGAGGCCTCTAATACAAGTCTTAACTTTTAACTTTTTACGCTGTGTTTTTCATGCATGTAAATGAGATAACGCTTTATTGATCCCCGGGGCTTAAATTACATGTGAGAGACAGACCAGATAAAGACAAACTAAAGGGTAAAAATACATCAGTGTACAAATACAATGAGTAGATAAACTGAATTAAATTAAAAGTGTATTAGAGAGACAAAATGAGTATAGCAGACAGTTGAAAAGAAGAAATAATTTAAATAAATGTGCTTAATGTGCATTAATGTAGTATATGTACAAAAAAAGTAACTTCCTAAATGAGATTAGATTACATATAAACTTTGTTCAACTGCATTTTGATGCCTGTATTTCAACATGTAGGAGGTTCTGCAGAATCTCAAATCTTTTACATGCATTATCGCATGGCTTCACAAGCAAGACGCTACGACAGTAATAGAGATACCCAGATTCGCCACTACACAACTAAAACAAACGTTTTGATTTAGACAGATTTTTTACTTTGACGTGTACAAATTTGTGACCCACAAATCGCCAACTCGCTGCTTGCTGGGCAGCCCTGAGTCAGAACAGCAGCTGAGTTAAAAAGAGGACTTTGTTTGAGTGGAAAAACACAAAGGAGTAAGTTAAAATATGATTTATAGTCGGCACAAACAGCACTTCCAATCAGGGGTGTGAATGAGGGAAAGGTGGCACACATGTTCAGAGAGGATGTGGGATCAAGTGTAGAAGAGTCCGCGGACTCGGTCCGGCCGCCTGCTGTGTGACTGATAGTTTGGTATTTCTACATGTGAAAGGCATACACTTTATTGATGTGTTGAGCCTGTTTCGCTCCCCTCTGGCGGCGGGAGACTGTGCCATGTGTAGATTTGCTCACGCCTCGCTCTCCATATGGCCACCCAAATGGAGGTAAAGAAAAGCTTCTCTTGTTTTTTTTCCACCTTCTTCAAACTCATTCAGCAGTGTGGAGGAAAGGGAGGTTCATAGCCAGTTCTGTTACTCACTGTACACCAGTGTTTCCATTTTTACTACAGTTATTAGTTTACTTTCCTAAATTAAATCATTTAGATAACTGTTCAAATCCCAAAGAGATCAAATTATCCAACATTTCACTAAAAGTCAAATATTAGAAAACAGTCTAAAACATGAATAGAAATGTATGTTGCAGAACTTTCTATGTTCTTCTTTCCTACCTCATTAATCACCTCGTGACCCCTCAGATTTATTACGTGACCCCGTGGAGGGGCCCGACCCCACGGTTGGGAACCGCTGGACTAAACTACCAAACTTCACAGGGTGAGGTGGTTAAAAGTAGCTGCACTGAACGCTACTTGTGCATTGACTCATCAGCACCAATGATCTGACAATGTAAAGTATAATCAAGTACTTTTGATACTTTATGTACATTTTGAGTATAATACTTCTGTGCTTGTTCTTACTTTTAGTACTTCGTCCACCGCTGACACAAACTGACAGAACAGGACGCACAGTCATCAGTAGCTGTTCAGGTGAACAGAGCTTCCTTTGTTTTTACATGAAGGCCTTGTTATACTTTTTTGTATAATCCAGGGTTTACAAGCAGAGGCATGTATGTGTGTGTGTGTGTGTGTGTGTGTGTGTGTGTGGTCATTACTGGTCATTAAGAGGATAACTGACTGAAGGGCAAAGGTCAAGCAAAGGGTCATTTAAAACAAGCATGAGAGGCGTTTCTACTGTTTACTTTTTGCATAAAGGATCAAAGCAGGAGAAGATAAGCACCACTGTTTTCCCTAAGTCTGAACAATTTGCATAAATGCTTTCATATCAGTTTTCTCTCCAGTCACCGAGGATAGAGAGGCAATAAAACTTCTTACGTTGCTGGAAATGTTGAAGCAAACTGGCATTTTCAAGAATGTAAACTGTTTCTTTGTTTTGCACTTCTGCCTTCTCTTTCTATGAATAATCTCAAAAATGTCTTGAGGCTAACATAGCCGGCCAACACGCTATTTGCTAGCATTTCAAATTGACACGCTAAGTGCACACGCTTTAATATGCTACTAACGTGCTAAATATTAAATGCTACAAAGTAAGCATGCTAACATTTAGCATGATAGCATGCTAAATGTTGCATAGGATGTTACCATGCTAACGTGCTAAATGTCATTATTATCATTTCTACTGACATTCAGTTGTGTTTACATGCTACTGTGTGTTAGCATGCACATGTTAGCACAGTTAAAATAGATGACCGTATGATTATTATTTAATCTAGAAAGTACTGTACTTTTACCATATAGAGGTACTTATACTTTACTTGAGTATTTCCTTTTAATGCTACTTTATACTTCTACTCAACTATGAGATAATTAATAAAAATATATAAATCAACTAATACTTTATGATATGTTATTATTATTATTATCTTATTACCCAGCCTGCCCTAATGAAATACACGTTTTTTTGTTTTGTTTTTAAAACACCATAAAACTAGAAGATTCAAAAGCCATTCTTTAAAAAAATTATAATTTTAACCCTTAAGTCAAATAAAAATTAACGACCAACAAAACCATCAGTGGTGGAAGAAGTACTCAGATCTTTTACTTTTATGCAAAAGTAGCAATACCACTGTGTAGAAATACTACAACAATTAATACATGTAATACTATACTAACAAGTAAAAGTCTTTACTTAACCCATAAGAACACAGACCCATTTCCCCTCTAAGGACAATTATGGGGAGTACACCACAGACCAACTGGACCACATTGAAGACATTTCTGATGTTTTTTTTTAATACTACCTCTTAATGTCAAAGATCTGTGATGGTACATATACGTTACGTTGGGCGTTTATGGTAAATTTACTTGTTTTATTGTTTTATATTAATTTGTTCAAGAAATATAGTCAAAACAGGTTGACTGTATACAGGACACACTATTAAAGCATTCGAATCGTTAAATGGGTTTTAACTTACCTTCAGTATCAAAATACAGGCTTTTTGAAATGAGTTGCTTCCTTCACTTGTGTTTACATGTCACACCACCATTTTGAAAAGGTCACATGACTGTGACATGACCACCACACCAGGATGTTTCGTATATGTCGCTCAGGGACTTAATGAGTTGAGATCAAGCTCAAAGCTGTATAAGGAAGATTCTGGGGCCTTTGAAGTGTGTGTTACACTGGTGTCACCATGGGCTCTTATGGGTTAAGTAAAAGTACATCAGTATTAGCATCAGAAGTAAATGTACTCATTATGCAAAATGGGCCATTTCAGAATAACGTATGGTTGTTTGTTTCTTAATTGACCTTATTTTGTATTAATAATCTGACTCTAAGAAGTAGCTCGTAACTAAAAATGACAAAAGAAAAAGTACAATATATCCCTCCAAAATGTAGTGGAGTAGAAGTATAAAATAAAATACTCAAGTAAAGTACCTCAAAATTGTACTTAGTTGCTTTAAATGCACCACTGGAAACCATACAATACCACACCAAGCATTCATTTCATGCCATTATTTTCATCCATAGTTGTTTCAGACATTGCGCGTCACATTTTTGTGAGAGGATTGCTAATAATACTAATACTGAATCCTAATTATCTCCTCCAGAGAAGAGAAAACACGTGGGTACAGTAAACCTCCTGATTGATTCCAGGACTTCCCATCACAGCGTGGCAACCTGGTGGTGTTAAGCTCTGTTCTGTTTCATTGGTGTGAAAGGTCGAGCAGGAGGAAAGTGAGGCTCTCGCACACCTGAATATATGATGCGTTTCCTCTGGTTTAAAGTATAGAGAGGTGATGGTTTAAGGCCGGCGGCTCATCCTCCAGTGTGTGTGTGTGTGTGTGTCTATCTCAGGGTTGCATTGAGTTACACGACCTGGTGATGAGGGAAGGAGAGGGGGTAGAAGGGAGGGAGAAAACACCTGCCTCACCCCTCCGTCCAACAAAGAGGTTATGTTGCAGTGAAAAACCACCATAAACCTGGACACGGGCACGCAAGCCCTAATCGACCTGATCCCGAGGTGTCCCGTCTTCTCTGAAGTTGCTGCCAAAAAACCCTCCCCTCCACATACCCCACTCCCCCACTGAGCTCAGGCCCGCTGATGTCTCAGCCCATCATCATCATCATCATCATCATCATCTTCAGGGTACAAAAAAAATAAAGTGCGCACAAAAAGAGGAGTTTCCGCGTGCGTTGCTGCCGGATTTGCAGCAGATAACATGAGATTCCTCCGGTCTCCTCTTACCAGAAATATCTTTGAAATTTAAAGGACATGACGGGAGGCTGTCAAGTGCGCACCAGCAGGCGTCCCCCTGTTTGGTGAAGAAAAGAAGAAGAAAAAAAAAAAAAAAAGGACTGTAGCTTCTAGGATGGAAAGAAGAGCAACTCTCTCCAGGGAGCGATCCGTCTTGTACTGGAGCTCTTGTGAAGTGCTTTTTAGTATCAGGTGCATCATCTTGAGAACACATCTGACATTCCAGGCTGAATTAGTCTGAAATTCCCACATAAAATCTTTTTCTTTTTTTAAAAACTCCTCGCAGAGCCAGGTGGCTGCCCGTTATGTGCGCATGCTGTGTAGAACTAAAACGTTTTGCGTGTCTCTGCAGGAGGAATGTTTGGGCGATTTTAAAGCGAGGTCATTTTTTACTCCCCACCACAGATACTTTTAACCTGAGCTGTCGGCAGAGGCGCAGTTTTTCACCGACCTGCGCGCCGTCACACGAGACTAATACTTCATCTTCATAAGCAACATGAGAACCATTTCTCCATAACATTTTCAGGCGGAGTAGCATTCAAGCTAACATCACTTTTAGGAGTTTAAAGTCAGATTTTATTAACTTATTAATTGGTCCTTTAACAGGTGAAATGCTGCATGCAGTATTAATGATGCTGAATATTCACCTTTATATACTCGTGCTTTGTTCAAAATACTAAGTAACAACTTATAAGACTAACACATGGAAAATAGATTATAATCAATGTGCAATTGGTTTAGATTTGAGTCTGCATAATTCTCATTGGACACATTCGTCGGGCTGCGAGTTTGATGTATCTGTATTGTACTGCAGTTGACATCATCTCACCTCTTTGATCTCACATAATTTATATTTCACAAACAGACAGAACTGCTCTCATATAAATCAATCCAATATCTACTTCAACTGTCCCGTTTGGCATCGTTTCTCCCAGTGATAAATAAAGGTAATAAAGCTTCGCATGTTGCAACTAGCAAAGTTTGGAACCTGAAGAGTTGAGAAAGTTTCCAGTCATGTTTCTTTTATGACCAAACGTTGGCCTGCATTTTGATTTGATGTTACGCAGCTATTGATGCAGACATGATGTGGTTAAAAAACAAAACAGTGCACAGCTGTTTGATGTTGAGTGAGTATTGATTTATCTTAATCACAAGAGGCAGTCATGGCGCAATGCTAAATGCTGCAGTAATGCCAACTACACAGCAATAGCTATCTAAAGTTTGCTAGCGTTAGCAACTGTTAGCTACCACCAGACCACGTAAGGCTGTGGCAGGGAAACCTCTGGTTGTACTGAAGTGAGAGAGAGTAGTTTATTGCTTTTTGAATTAAACTTTTTAATTGTTACATGGTCTAAAGACATGTTCTTGTCGTATTTTATCTGCTTTATGTGTATTTATTGATAGAGATGAAAAGAATTGAACTCACGGCACACAACAAATTTGTCCAAATACCTTTTTGACTGTAGTTGCACCTACCAATACTAAATACCTATTCATTTATCTTTTGGAATATGTTTGATTAATTAATTTGGAAGATAAAAATATACATTAGCATGTTAACCATAAGGTGGTAATCACTGATGATGACAAGCTAGCAGAGTTAAAATCTGATCAAATGTCGTGTGCCAGTCATTACAAACTCACTTACAGACTCTTACAGAACATTATTTGAAATTCTAGAGGACATCTCAACATTTCCAAACACACCAAATATGTATAAAATGATGGACAAGACATCTAGAAGATTTCCATTTGATGAACTGGTGCAGCCATGATATTTCCCTCCATGAAGAGGTGGAACAAGTTAATCCAGAGAACATATGATACTGCAAAACAATTATAAATAAGAGGATTTTAACTTTAACTTTAAAGCTACGTAACAGTAACTAAAATGGGAAACGTTGCTAATAAGAAGTCTTTGCTCCTGTTTCCAGTTGATCCAGCAAAGTAAAAAGCTGTTATCTCTCTGTTAGCTGCCGGTCTGGTTTTTGTTTTCCACCTCCAGGATAGTAATTGTCCACATGTTGTTGTTCTGTAAAGTATTTCAACATGACTTATGGCTCGATCCTGAGATGGGACGCCTCTGTTGGGCCGTCCCCCTCAGAGCACCCACCCCTCCTTGTGTCCATATGGTTTGACTTGGTTACAGCGTGAGTGTGGCGAGATACTTGTTAAAATGTGGTATGTGGCGGCTGCACTTGCTGAGACTCTTCTTGAGCCGCCTGATGTTTTGTTCTTCACTTCAGGGGGATACGATATCCTCCTCGTGGAGGGTTTCGCTACAACGAGGTCGTAACGTTTTGAAAAATGAGCATTAAGTGAGAAAATTATTATTCAGTGTAGACGCAGATTTTATGGAAATTACATTCACCCACCTCAACTTATAATAAATCACAATTCAAGGGATTGTGCACAGTCTTTTCACCTGTCGGTCACATAAAAAGGTTAGCCGACAAGCGTTTAGGCAAGAAAAATAAAAACTTCTGTGTTAGAGTGAAGCGAATAATCCAAGTTAGGTCAGTTTTCTTCAGTGTAACAAAACTTCATTACGTACAAATATTATTTAAAGTTCAAGTTTGTGTTCAAAAGTCATTTAAGTAGTTGTAGTGACCACAAGACAATCTCAACTAAAACCTCCACTTACTAGATTTATAGCTTTTGTCTCTGTTCAAAGACACAACGTGAAATGTGGAGGGAAGCTCCAGAAAAAGCTAGTAAGTGGACCTTGAATAACCTTGAATAACCTTTTTTGTTTCGTTTCGTCTTTAGTAAAACATCAGTTTCCAATGTCAGCAATGAACTTCCATGATCATTTAAATCGTTTCATAAGAAAAACGTGCATGTCATTTTTGATAAGTTGCCCGGAAACAATCATGTGAAACAGTCTAAATCCTGCAAAATTATAAAACAAAACTACATTACATTTATTTAACTACATTTCAAATTAGCTGCTATTTTACTTTTATTTAAACAATAATGTGACCACTGAGGGGCAGAACAACAAGCTGCGAGCACAACACTGACATATTATGTTAAAAAGTTGATATAACTATGTTTTAGCAATCTATTGCCTGTTGACACATCCAGCAGACACAGAATTACATCAGCATTCATTTGGAGTTGTGTTTGTGGTGTAAGTCCAATATTCGTTCTCCTTTTAGCTCCGTTTTTGTCTCCACCAACTGAGAAAAATATCACTGTCTTTAGCTGCTAAATGCGCCAATATGTTCGCCTGCTAGTCGCTAACTTTGTGCACTCTGCTGCTGGATTTAGAGCTGCCTTCTGTTGCAGGAAACGTGGTTGATGAGAGTGAAGCAAAACCAGCTACACTGAAAAGCCAGAGAACCAAAACGAAGAGCTGAACGACGTTAAAACGCTCCGTCGAGTTGAGGGTGAGAATTCACTTTGAGCCATCGTACATACACAAATATTGATCAGTGCACCTTTAACTTTAGCAGATGTATACCGCTTCTGGAAGTTCCTGTTTTATGAGAAAGAAATACGTATGATTCATAAAATATCAGCGCTCATGAAGTGTTTCATTTTTTCATCAGTAATCTTGAATAAAAATGTAATTCCAGCAGAGAAACAGTATCTGTCTGGGATCGACTTGTTCTCCCTCTTTGTGTTTGTGGTGAATCATCTAATCACTTTCCTGTTGGACACCATTAGATATTGAGGAGACACGAGGGACTTCTCTTTACGGATTTAGAGCTCTTCCCATACAGAGATGCGTACACATTTGAACCAGATCCACAAATGAGTCAATCTGATTTGACATTTGGTCCGAGAGAACATCTGAGTTTCTCATTTCTGCAGGGTTTTTGGCAAGATGCAGCCTATTGGTCTGCAGAGACTAATTGTTTCGGCCTAACTGTCGTCCTTATTCTCACTTTTAACATCATCTGGAGCGCAAACAGCCTGAGGAAACCTATTGGATCAGTTCAGACGGGCTGACACCCAGATCAAATCGCATCATTCCATAAAAAGTGTAATTTATGATCCATTACCAATGTTTTCTTTCCCCCCCCCCCCCCCCCCCCCCCCTTCTCTCTCTTACTTCACATCAGCTCATAATATCCTAACAAAGTCATTCTTTGATGGCGGCATTTCTCATGACTCCCGTAAAAACGGCTCTGCAGCGAGGGAGAGAAAGAAACCGTGAAGGCCAAATGCGAGGAGGCTGAGATGGAAACTGAAGAACTCATCAAGCTCATTCATCTTGTCGGATGTGAAGGCCGAGAACGCCAAGCGGAGACAATTTCACACTCACTCATCTTTCCCAACACACTCCATGAATCATATCAGATAACAGGTTGCATTTGGAAGCCACAGCTTTGGGACTTCTCGATAATTACGCTCCCTCTTCCTTTTTCTCTTTAGGGGGATGGGGTTTGTTTAAGCCTCATTACGAGCTAAACTGAGATCCAGTCCCCCACCAGTTCCCCTCCTCGGCTTGGCAGTGGCGAGCGGATGCCTCTGGCCGACTATCAAACAGGTAGTTCAGGGGATTTATGTCTCTTTGTTGCCATCGCCGCACAGCAAATGGGACTGGAAGGAAAAGAGTGAAAGGCGATACCCCACCGAAGACAATATCTCACAGAAAACTTGCCAAAACATGCCAAGCCGTCTGGATGCCCAGCGAAGGCAGCGAGCGGCCCAAACTGCTTCTGCTGCTCGGTGTGAGGCGACAGATGAAAGACGAGCGTGCTCACTGGGAACGCTGAACAGCTGACAGGAGATGGGTGAGGTCGGGATATGATCGAAACGAGATTGAACTTTTAATAGTTTCTTTTGACGAGCTTGGTTGTGTCAGGTTACGTGGTGTTTTCTGTGGAAGTTGTTATTTCCGCCCAGTTTCCACACAGACAAGACCTACAAACTTTTTTTGTTGTGCACTTTCCAGAAAACACTTGTCAATCAAACTGTGTAGGCGGGATGAGGGAGGCGGGATGAGGGAGGGGGCACATTGTGAAATCCAAATTGAAAATTAAAAAAAGTCCTTTTGTTTTATTGTTATCGATTCTTTGTGTTGCATTTCATTCATTACAATCCTGATACTCACAGATCCTCTCAGATTCATCCACCCCACTATATATATATATATATATATATATATATATATATATATATATATATATATATTAGTTTTAACATAATGGTAATACAGCACATCTTCTCCTACTCCTACTTTACTTAATCTCATGTAAACATTCCCTGTAGGGGGCGCTGTTTTCTTCGCCTGATCAGCTGCTCACACTGTTCACATTAACAACAGACTTTTACAAATAAAGTGTTTATTTATTTTTTCTGTCCAGATAATGTTATATATCCACCAATGGCTGATGAGCATCTCAGTCCAAATACATTGGACATAAAACGTGGTCACGTGGTATTTTCCAAACACTTTTACGAGGAGCATCTGAACGCTCCATTAACCAACTGATGGTGGGATGCTGAGTGCTGCAAAATATTTTGTTTCCTCCAAATTTGGGCAAGACTGCATTTCCTGTCCTTGTGAAGTGGGACAGGCCTTCGCTAAGCTCCTAAAATATTTGGCAGAAATGGGCTTGTCTGAAGAATATTTTAGGATTATGGGATTATTACCTCCCTGCTGGAAACAGCACAGGTGGAATAATCTCTCCACACTGGCAGAAATAATCCTTATCATAAATGAATCCTGAAGTGTAAGTTAGAGACTTTTTGTGTTGTTTTGCATCATGACAGGCCTTGTTGAAATGCAGACTTCCGAAGATTAAGCCCATGATTTTAAGACGTACTTATAAGATGAAGGATCAGGAGGTAACGCAGGAAGATGCCACTGAATTCAAGCTGTTCTGCAAAACCATTTGGAGAAAAGGCAAGATATAAGATAAAGTAGTCTAAATGCAACACAGGTGGTTGGTGCTTGTGCACTGTGGTCCTCTACCCTGTTATCTCCTGGGGCTTGTAGTAGCAGTCCATCTCTTTCATGGAGAAGCAAATCAATCCGCTGCTGTCATTTTGAGGATTCCACAGCAGACGGGCTCGGCGGTGTGAAACGACACCTTGAGCTGAGGGGGAAAACACTAGCTTGGCCTCTGATGTGTTTCACCTCCCTCACAGCAGTTGTTCAGAGGTTTCAACACACACACACACACACACACACATACATACAGGCCTGCTGTCCCCCCTCCCATGACCACATCATGACCTCATTCCAGTCACCTGCTGCTGAGACCGTGGCTAACCTGCCCTCCTAACCGGAAAATCAGCCGCCTTTTTACAAAACGCTCCCTGAAGCTGCACAGGTCAACATGCTACTTGGACAGATACATACCTTAACTGTTTGACATGTGTGTCCACCCACAAAAAAAGAAAAACAACAAACAGCAGATTGTTTTGTCTTAAAAAGAGAAAAGAAAGACGCTTTTGTTGCATGCAGATCTGAGCTAAGACCGTTAAGAGAGCTGTTGTGGTTTGCTGGAGCTTGAGATTGAATGAAAACCAGCTTGCAAAGTTACATCCTGTACAAGGAACAAAGACCGATACCGAACGAGCCCCACGGGATTCCCTGGCCACTCTTAAACATTTGGAACATTTATGCTGCTTTAAATTTCCTCCTTTTTTTAACATCTTCCCCTTGATATTTGGCCCATCGAATGAATTGTGTTTGCCAGAACAATTCCGCTCTCTATTGTGAATACCTTTTAAGTACACATGGGGATTTTGTGGTTGCAGTGTTATGTTTCTAGATGCAATTTATTACAGACTCAAAGAGGACGCATGAAATAGGTCACTTCAGCGCAGGGATGACTTGTGCTCGCACTGTTAAAGCTTTTTTTTAAAGGAGCGCAGTGTAAATGTTGTGTTTCCATGTGCTGTTTATAAGTGAGACGTGAACGAGGAGTCGAACTTTAAATCCCAGCGCTCCTCTGAGCCACAAACGCTTCCAAACACCGCAGCATGAAGGGCTTTTTGTCGGAGCTGTGTTTCAACACCCCCTCCCCACCAAAATTATCTTTGTGTAACCATAAGAGGAAACAGGCTAATTCTCCGAGCGCTCGCTCGGCCATTTTAACTGCTAATAGCAGCGTCGAGCAGCTCAGGCCATCGTGGCAATTCCCATGAAATCTCCCGATATTTCTTTCATTTGTTCTCCGTCCACAATTAGTCGTGGTCAGGCTGATCAAAGGCAGCGGTCGGGCGGTTGCATGTGAACCGGCGTCCACTTGCAATGACATCCACAAACCAGAATGAAATATGAAATATCAAGTTTCCACGGATGTATGGACTTGTAAAAAAGAATCTGAGGAATAGGAGGGTTTTCACACCGGGTAATGTGAAACATTTGGTGCGGATTGTAGGCCTCAGCAGAGGGAAGACGAAAGCCAAAATCTGTCTGGCATTAAAACCAGAAGCAGGCAGAAGTTAAAACAACTGCAGTCGCTGAGTCGTGTTGATTTAGACGTCATTACGCTTCTTGGTGCACAACATAAGCTGCTGCTGTTGGGTGTTACTCACAATGCAAGACTTGAAACAAAACACATGTCTGGCTTTTGTTCTCAGTGCAACTGCTGATGCATCTCAAAAAGAGCTGAATGCATTGATGAGCTCATTGTGTAACATTTCACTCATGAGAAATATGTGTGATTGCAGGGTTTTTTTTTTTTGTCACATCTCATAACCAACAGATGTTTAATCTTTCACTCATATGATCTTTGTTTTCGTGCAGATTTACATGATTTACAGTTTCCTTGCTTCATGAATTTATATAGATATATCACTTTTTTCCTAAACCTCATCAACTTTTCACCCGCTTGTTTCAACTGAACCACAGAAAACAGCACCTGGAACAGTTGGAAAAATATCTCACCTTATTATTCTATTAGAAAAAAGGTAAACGCTGAATAAGAGTAATTTCACGATGTTTTTGTAATGTCGTGTTTACGCATGTGCCCCCCAACAAACATGCTGTATCTCCAGCGTCCATAGCTGCTGTGGCGGAAATGTCAGTAGTCCAGAGACATACAATGGCTATGAAGTAGTAGAAATATTCAAAGTTAATATTTGAGTATTTCTTTGTCTGTTTGAGTGGTTAAGGGTCCAGTATACTCTGTCAGGAGTCCTTGCTGGATGGTCGAACAGCTTCAGAAACCCCCTCCCCCTACACCTTTCAGAGTGGGCCGTGTCCGACCTTTTCTTTCCAAAACCCGACAATCCACAACGACTACAAACGCTTTTGATTTCCAGCGCGGTCGGACAACACGCAAGTATTGATTTGTCTGCAACAATTGTCCAAAAAGATTTCTCTGACCTCAATGAGATTTAACTCAAAAAACATAAATAACATCCACTTTCTGGATCATTACTGGTGGTCTTTGACGATAAATACCATCATATGTGTCGCCTTGACGGGAGGACGTCCCGCTGACTGCTGTACATGATGGATCTGCAGGCCCGCAGAACAAAGCCCGCCTCGGACAAATAGTGTATCTGAACCAAATGGGCCACTTCATCATTCCACAGCAATTGGCAGTAAATGTGGTGTTGGGTTCCCATGTGTCTACCCACCTCATCTCACCATAAATACTGCACATGAGCTGACAGGTTGTGTGTGTGTGTGTGTGTGTGTGTGTATGTGAATGCAGAGGAAGAAGAAGAAGTCAGTGCAGCGGGTAAAATAATTGTGTCCTACAAAGAAGCAGACTTTCTTCCAATTAGTGTTGACTGAGACAGGTGTTGTGTGGTTATTGACCTTTAGAGGCTGAATGGGCCATTGGAAAGCTGTGTAAGCAAATAAATAGCCTTCAGTTAAGGAGGGTCGCTGGGTGTGGTGGGGTGGGGGCGCTCTCTGTGTAACAGAAGCTGAAGAAAGAGGAGCTTTATCTGTTTAGCAGGCGTCCTCCTGCTCCTGAAGTGTCGGGAGCGCTGGGCCGAGAAGCCGCTTTGTGACGGACGACCTTAAGCTTTTAATTGCTTCCTATGTTTTTTTCCATCCGCGGGGGGGAAAGTAAACGCTTTCTCCACCAAAAGGTTCATGTGACCACAAACACCATGGTCACATCACTTCACACACACACACACACACACATCACCGTTTAATTTTCAAACTTTAAAGTGGAAATCCTCATTGCTGGGGTGTTGTTGTTTTTTTCAAGCACCTGTCAATCACACGTTGTGGGCAGCACTGTGATGTCCCTCTTCTTCCCTGGATTTTGCTCATTTCTGCAGGTGGTGCTCTTTTCTTCTTCTGTTCAGCCCTTCTAAGAGCCACTAGGTGCTGATATCAATTTTCTCTTTAAAAAACGTTGGGGTCCCAATTTCCCTGCGAGACTCCACTTGGCTTTGTTTTCAAAATACATCTCACGGTCTTCCTCAGAAACTGGAGTTAAATAAAGATCCTGGAGATTGTGAGACTCAATTATAAGATAAATCATTATTTGTCCAATACTTAAGAAATAAGAAAAGTAATGAAGAAGAACTTTTAACTGGAGGCCTTTGGGAGATATAGTTCACAGGATCGGCACTGAGACGTAATGGGTTTTTGGGAGAAATGCAGTTGAAAACAAAGAATGAAAAGAAGTAACACCACTGAGACTGTAACCTCTTGTAGGAGAAAAAAAGTTTTGTATTTTGTGAAGCAAAAACAAAATGATTTTTTCACCGAATTCAATTGGAGCCGGCATCTAGTGGCCGTTACAGGAACTGCAGCTTAATCGCCTGAACGTTATAATGCTTTTCAAACCTATACAGTAAACCAAACAAATGGGAAGAGTTTTTATTACGAGAGAAAACTGGAAGGAGTCTTAAATTGATTACAGTTGGAATCATCACCTAGTGGCTCTTAGACGAACTACAGTATGTACAGATGGAGAGGGAGAGGAGCTCAGTGCATCATGGGAATTCTCCTGGCAGTCTAGGCCTACAGCAGCATAACTGAGGGATGGTTCAAGGCTCACCTGAGCTAACTAATAAACTTTATCAAAGAGGAAAGCCCACTCTTATATGTGGGGAGGGTGTTGGCCTATCAAATCCAAACTGGGAGCTGGTTCCACAGGAGAGGGACTTGATAGCTAAAGGCTCTGGCTCCCATTCTGCTTTTGGAAACTCTAGGACTCACCAAGTAACCCTGCATCCCTATGAGCTCTTTACGATATGATGGTGCCTGACCGTTTAGAGCTTTATAGGTGAGGAGGAGGAGGATTTTAAATTCTATTCTGGCTCCGGTAACTGACAAAGATGGCGGCGAGAGAAATGGGTAAACCCATATTGTGGCTCCAAAACATTTTATTGTCAGAAACCCGTGGGAGACATAACAGCCACCACGTCCATCTTTTTCTCCAGTCAGTCGTGGTTTCTCAATCCACACCCCTTTAGTAGCATTTCAAACCTAATGGTGCTTCTCAGAAATGCAGCATATACGGTGCATTGAGTCCCTTCTTGTGTAATGATTATATGAAGCACTAAAAAATACCCACCACGGTAACATTTTACAGCCTTGTGAAGCCTATAAAATCGATCCAATTGACTGCTAGAGTCTGTATTTGGAGTGCTAATGCTGGTAAAACCGCCATCTTCATATATAATAAACCTCATTGGAACCGCTCAGGGATTCTTTGCATGCTACGACTTTGGATAAAAAAGATCTGTGCAAATCTCATGTTTTATCCCCAGTGTAAAAGCCTTTGCCAATTTGTGGTACTAGTTTCTACAAAATGACATCAATGCTCATAAAAGGTGTCTTCATATTGAGTTAATCTGTTACTATGGTTTCACTACTTAGGAAGTCATTAAATGCTATTGGCTCATAAAAGTGTAATATTGTATTTTTGCAGAATAAGGGCTCATGTTCCAATTTCAAATCCCCTTTTTGAGGCACTTTGCCGATCTTTACCAATCTGAATAATTAACTGGGGGTTTGGTAATACAGAGAGCAGCTTTTTTAGATCAAAGACAGCTTGAGGTTTTCATTATTCCATCTTTAGAGCGGATCCAGGGAGCAAAGTTTCATAGTCGCCTTTGGAGACTCGACTCCATCTCCAAAATCATTACTCAGTCTGCGGGAACATATTCACTGTGTGAGTTCACGGTCATGAAAATTAAAAATGAGTGTGAAAACCAAGGAAAAACCTGTATGTTTTTACCAAGTTATGACTTGTGCGTCAGGTCCTGATGGGAAAAGCGCTCACTGCCTGTTTAGGAGCTGGACGAGGATGATGTTTCTTCTCTAGTTACTATAAAGATGTCTGACGGTGAGAGTGAACCCAAACAGTAAAGTTTCGGGTGGAAATTTTCTTTTTGACACCTTTCACATTATCACACTGTCATTTCATGCATTGTTAACATAAAAATATCAATTATAGACGCTTTGAAGTAAGCAATTGACCCTTTCCTGGGCCCCATACGGCCTTACAAGCATAATGGTGGCAGATTTACCACCGAAATTCTCAGCAATTTTTGAAACAATGGGTGTTTGATTTCAGACAGAGGTAGACAAAAGCAGACTTCTCATTTCTATCTGATTATTGATTTTTACTGCTGACACATGTAGCCAGCAGATTTTATCAGCTGTAGCTCGCTAGCTAATAGGTCGGCTCTGTCAGTTGGTTGAAACCTCCAGCTAACTTGTTTTAAATCTTTCTTGGTTACATACGTGGTAAACTGAAGCTACACGTCCTAGGTAAAAAGTTAGTGCCCTTATCAATTGGTTACGACGGAAATAAAGAAACCGAATTGTTCTTACATTGCAGGGTGGCGCTAGTTAGCCTTTTTTCGTCGCCCTAACATCAACCCTGTTTGAATGCTAACGTTAGCTTAGTGTAGAAAAACATACTTCGACAGGCAACAGAGTTTACTTTGCTTTATTGTTTGTAACAGAAAAATGTATGTGTCACTTTTACAATAAGGATTAACCATTCACGCTATCATGGGTACCACATTTGGCAGCAGTTGCTGTAGTGTAATCGTCCCCAAGTCCAACAACACAGTCGCTAACGTTAGCTTAAACTCCGACAGAGCTTCCATCCAGTGGTGAAATACTATATGTTCCAGTCCTGAACTGGGCTTTTACTAATATAACTGTACTCCTGCACGCTAGTTAGCCTTGTATGCTAACGATTGCGGCTAACGTTGAAGCAGATTAACACTGTTTAATCCATCCTTTACACTGTTGCCCTTGTATTTCAGGTTTTGAAGGCTAAAAACAAAAAGACACCACCCTCTAAGCTCTTGAAATGCAGATTATCTGTCGTACTACAACCCCACAGCCTACATACCACTGTGACATGAGTAAACGTATTTCTTTGCTTCCACCATTTGACAGTCAGCTGCAGTCATGGCTGACTGATGTACTGTAACTTTACACTGAACGATTATTAAGACGATCTTGTTGATTCACGTCCAGACAAAGAAACCGTTTTATTCAGAGATTCAGTTCACTTGTTTCAGTTTTTAACTGTGCTCTTTCATGTCCATCTCCGCCCATCTCCGCCTGGGAAAACATGAAATAAAGATTCAAGAGGCGCATTTCCAACAATGACTTCATCTGTTTCAAGAGTTCAAGTATCAAATGAAACAATAGTGTCAGCTGATGCCTCACCGAGCAGCCAGGTCGCTGTAACTCAGTCTCACGTGAAGTAGATAGTTAATGAGCTCATAATTAAAAAAAATAGTTTTTGCAAAAATAACTTTATTAATGTTATAATTTCTATAAAATGTAGGGTTTATAAACAGTATCATGAGTTTCGGTTTGACATCCTTTCTTATTTTCCCCTTTAAATCACACGCACGTGCAAACACAGGTGGTGGACAAAATAACAAGAACACCTGATAATAAAACGCCAGTCAGGTGCTCCTGTCGTTTAGTCCACCCTGTATGTGTTTTACATTAGATTGCAAGCAGTTTTGTCCACACAGGAGATGAAACAATACCAAAAACACCTTTCCAAAGAGCTGAATCAACATCTGTCTGACAGGAAATAAAAATGATAAGTTTATGTTGTATTGTTGGCCTTGAAGAAGGTCTCCAGTTTGATACCAAAAGCAGGAGGATAAAATCAGGCAGAGAAAGTAAAAAAGCATCCTCAGTGTGTTCCTGTTATTTTGTCTATCCCTTTGTATACCCCTTGTAACTAAATCCTGTAATCTGAGGGCAAGCCAGAGATAACATTAAAAGGTATAAAAATACATGTGGATAAGTTTAAAGGAATAATAATGTTTTCCAAATACAAACGCCAGCATTTGAACTACAGGTTTGTGTCCTTATAATACTTTCAAATTGATTCGCAGGTCATTTAACAAACATGGATAACAACTCGAATTAAATTACTGTTCTTTATTGATGATGTTTTATGATGAGGTTTGATCAGAAATGTATGTAAACAAGAGAAACAGCCTTAAATCTTTCCAGTATTTATCAAAGTCTCAAACTACAGCAGAAAAATGACTTATTGAGCCTTAAAATGTTTAAAAACGTGAGGCCGCTCGATCTACCAAATCCTTTTTGTCACTACCTGCAACTGACTGATGCAGTTTTTCACAGCACACCCTGTTTGTTCTGTGGGAGGAATCATCACAGCAAACCAAACTCAGCACCAAAACTGACCAATAAAAATAAAAAAAACGAGGACTTTTGCAGGTTAAATCCTGAAGCTGCTGCATGTGAAACAGATTCTGCAGCGCTGCTCCCGGAGTCAGAGCTCCTCTGAGTTTCCAGCTGGTCGCTGCCGCCACGGGACACTTATCGACCCTGACACCACTTTTGAAAGAGTACGCGAGCACACACACACTCCCCAGTTATTGCTTATTTCCTCACATCATTTAACGCCTGTGTTGCACCTGGGGTTACCAGACATGGCCTTCTCAGTTACACTTGACCAGGTTGGGTCACTCCTCTCTACCAAGCGCTCTCAAACCACAGAGCGGTTTTATTTCCTCCTGCTCAGGATTGAGTTATATGAGGACTGTCAGCGTCTCTTTGATTCAGCTCTCAGACGCAGTTGAAGTCAACACGAATGATTTCAGCATGTGTTGAAGTGTCCAATCGTTTACTGCAAGCAAAGTAGGTCTGGTTCAAAAACCCAGTTAAACTGCTACCAAAGAACCAGTTCCTCTGACTAAAGCTGGATTTATACGTCTGCGCTAGGGGTTAAAATGTAGAAACGGAGCCTCCTTAGCAACAGCTGTAGGATACGCACGCGCTGACGTACATTTCCTCTAAAAGTGTACCAACGCAGCAAAGCTACAGGCGCTAAGGAGACCACGTGAACTGTGATTGGTCGACTTGGGACGCTTGTGTTTTCTCCTACAAGTTAAAGACACAAAATATAATCACAAAATAAATTGCGAAATCCATCTCTTTTCTCTTCCTGTTAAACGTTGGACTATTTTTAATGAGGTGTTAACATATTAATACATTTTTCCTTTGCGTTCCTGCTCCTGATCTAACGGTGCAGGTGCAGATCTTACTGCAGCTTCCTCTCAGTCTCGCTCGTCTTCTTCCCGCGTACGAGCGTCTCTCTCTCTGGCCTCGTCCGATTCGTTCTGGGTGTGAACTGACGCTGTAGAGGGGAAAAGCTCAGAATAATAAAGTTGTTTTCTGTTCTGAGCAGCGCTTTACTGACCAATAAAGAGTCCAACCGCCCAGAAACACTGTGGAGAGCAGAGAGGAGGAAAGATGTTCTGTCACTGAATATACAGTAACTGACCCATTTAGTTTAATAAAGTTTTATTGATTGGGCCTTTTTGGAAAATCTGGACTCGCCTCTCATTCTATTTTCTCGTTGTATGACGTGTTGATAACACAAGCTTCAGACTTTTACTCCCAAAATCTAAAATATGATATAGTTATTTTAAGGCGTTTCATATTTCTCAGAGCGTAACGCTGCTGAAATAATTGTTTTTCATCTCTTTTCACGTAAACAGAAACACAAACCTGAGATTAAATCCAAGCAGCCAAGGTGCTGTACGATCATCATAGTGCACACTTACATTAAAGTCTTTCATAGCCACATAAAAATATGTAGAATTTAATTAGATTTAATTAAATTGAGCATGCCTTTTAATAAGCATATAGAAACGTGAGCGTCAAATTGATTGAAACACTTTTATTTCTGTTTCGTTAATTTTCCAACACCTGGTGGGTTAGGGTTAAATTACCTTCATGTTTCTAGCCCTGCAGGTGAAGGTGCTTTGGAAATAAACTTCACTCTCATGCAACCAGCTACACATTCAGCACAGTGGCCTCCTCGAATACGACACATGCTGTTTGAAATACCAACACTGCTCGTCAGGTTTTCCACTGTAACAAGAACTGCCCGTCTCGTGGAAACAAGTCTGAAAGTAGCCGAAATTCATGGAAAGTCCCCGCAGGCCGCCTCTGCTCCGGCTGGTCGGTAGAGGTGCAGGGGGAACCTCCTAACACGGGGTTGAATGTAACATGGACCTTTTACGTAGTGACACAGGGGCGAGCAGTTTCCCAGCAGACGGTCTTTGGACGTGTTGAGATCTATGGAAAGGAAAAGTGGCTTTTTGGCTCCATAAAGTAAATTTCTTTATCTTACGGTTACTGAGCTATATAAATAAAGTTATTATTATTATTATTATCTATCCATCTATGTATTGATCGTTTCATCCATAGATAGCTCCACTAACAGTATCCACCGGTGCTATATAGACTTTTCTAGCAACAACTATGTCTTTACTAACACTTCACCTTCTGCCACTTTTGGTGCAATTGTACAAGAACAGTAGGTCCTAGAAACAAACTGCAAGTGTTCATTTGTAGCAGAGATTTGTATGCTGCTTGTATAAAAACAGGATTACTCTAACTCAAACATTTTTTTAATTATTTTGGCCAAAAACAAAATGTGTTAGGCTGTGCCCCGCCCTCCCCTACACCCACCATCGCTTTCTGTTTCCCCCCAAAACACGAAGCGGCTTCGCTCTCGCGAGAAGAGTCAGATCACTTCATCTCAATAAAGTCAGAGCTGAGGTCCCCCCCCCCCCCACCCCACCCGGGAGCAGTACGCTGAGGTATTAACCAATCACAGCTAAACTTCACTTCCTGCAACCAGAAGAGAAGCTGGACTCACACAAGAGAGGGTCTGCTGGGGTCAGAAACCTGAGAAGCGCTTGGCTTTTTGTCTTCTGAGCGTTGAGTAACACAAGCCGGTGGGAGAGTACAAGTATTTGCGTGTGAAGTATTAAAATTAATATGCGTTTCCTGCTTCCATTAGCACTCCATGTTTCGCCAGAGAGTGACTTTCTTTTTCCTTTTACTCTCGTCTTCACCCCCTGCGGTGCAGTTGTCTTGTTACTCGAACAGATCACACCGAGCGTCCGTTTCACGTGTCAACAAAGACGCTGAAGGCCTCAGTCTTCGGTTGCAATTTGAAGTTAAAACACCACCTTGTTAGTCGGGATTTCCTTTGTTATTGTTGACATCAATGTTCAGAAGTGTGTCAAAGTTCACTTCATCCTCAGCGAAGCCGCAGTGACATTTCACTTTCGCTTGATGTCTTTGATAGCTGTTTCAAAAGTCAACAAAGCTGTCATGCACGCACGCCTGCTTTCTGCATCGAATTACAGGCAATAAAAGCTGCTGTTTGCTGCTGGATTTCTGTTCTGTTGACTGAAAACCGTTGAGGACGAGCAAAACAAGTCCACATCTGTCAGTCTAATTTTGTGGATCTGAACACAGTCAACAAGTGCGTCAGGCTCAGATGTGACCATGAAGAAATGTATTTGTTATAGATATCAGCTGCACAATGCTTACTTCTATAAACGTCCAGTTTAAATATTAGTGCTTAAGTACGGACACACAGAAGATGTTGATCTATATGAAAAGCTTGACTTTCAAGTTGTAGAAATATTATTAAAAGCCTAAATAGAATTAGTGAGGTTTAACACGAAAAAACACGTTTGTGAATATCTTAAAACCACAATCGACGCTCAGATTTTATATTTTCTCTAAAAGAAAACGTTCACAACTGCAGCTGCAGTATCTGTCTGCATGTCTGTGGTGAAAACTGTTTTAATCCTGCAAGACGAATCTCAGGGATCACCAGCTGATGAATCAGAGTAATATCTGCAAAATGTACTCATTCTGCAGTGAAATGTAGTGTAGTGAGAGTACAATATGAGATGTTGAGGAGTAGAAATATAAAGTTGCGTAAAATGGAAGAACCTTGAATGTGCACAGAACTTGTGTGAATGTACTTAGTTACAGTCAATTATTAACAAATATAAAGGAGGAAAAAAACACATTCCTGCTACACAAAATGACTTTTCTGTAACTTGTAAAGTTTTATCTCTGCAGAGCTCTGACGTTTGTGCAGAGTAAACCACGTTAGAAGGGAAAATAACTCTTTGGTTAAACTTTTATTGGTTTTATTTGATTCCATTGGTTTTATTATAATACTTTCATCTAACTTTTATTTCTTGTGTGCATTCAATTGTTTTACTGTTTACTTTAAATTGCACTAACCTGCATGAAAAGTCCTTTACAAATAAAATCAGAAACTGTCAAATCCTACGTAGGCCTAAATATGTGTTTTCTAAACCCTTTCTGTCATTGTTGAGTTCACATTTGATCCCCTAAAGCCGTTTTAGTTCCCTTTAATTTGACGTACAGTAGAGGACTCAGGTTGTAATGCAGCCACGTGCACAAGAAAACCTGTCTTCCACCCAGCAGAATGTAACTTACTTAAGGTTTTGAGAAGAGCATTAAAGATTCATAGAGCAGTGAGAGATCTCTTTATGTAGAAGAGATGTTGGAAGCACAAAGCATATTTATCTGTCAGGGCTGGCGGGGAGTCAAACTCACCCTCAGGTTTCCACTGAGCATCTGAGATCAGGCCAAACTCTGATCCAGCTCCCTTTGAGCTCCGTGATTTACTGACAGACATCATGATTCTTTACTACACCGATTTCTCTGCTTGGATCCTCGTCGGGCCGCCGTGGCAAAGGTGAGATGACTTCCTCTGCCATCTTTCACATGAAAACTGATGCGCCATCCTCTTATTTCTTTCTTTCTTCTTCTTCTTCTTAGTTTTGGCCATTTTCCTTATCACTTACGATCAGATTTATTTAGAAAAGAGAACAAAGCAAATGCTAAAATGATTCTCCAAGATGTCCATTTTGCAGAGAGACTTCCTGGCTCCATTTTGACCTTCTGTACTTGCTGTAGTTTTAACGTTCAGTGGAAAATCATAACGGACATTTCTGGTTTCACCTCCAAACAAGTCGTTTAGATAATACGATCAAACTGTGGGTTTATTTGCAACCTGCTTTTATCACCGTCTGACTGCTGCTGGTGTTTGTTGCCCTCATGGAATCACCTGGAGAAGTCACCGTGTGCTCGCAGCTCAGCAATATGTTATCATAACAGATGTGTTTGATGACCAGAACCACACAAATAAGACCCAGGTTGTTTCTTTTAAGGACGCTCAAGATTTCCAGGAACTATTACACAAATGTTTTCAAACTAAAGTAGAAAGAAACAAAAGAAACTGTCCGTTTTCTGCCCACAGAAGGTGACAAAGTTAAGTTTAAGTGTGACCTCTCTTCTTTGAAAGTTGGAAAAAACATTAAGACATCTGTCTCTTTAGTCCATCTGGTCGGTGCTGCTCAAACACTGAACGGCCTTTTAAAGCGCCAACATGCAAATCTGTACAGTGTATGAATGAAGGTGCAGCAATAAGTAGAGCTGAATTAGAGTTGTCAAATTGTATTAGCAACCGTTTTGATAATCAATTAGTTGTTGAAGTCATTGCCAAAGATTCTCTGGTTCCAGCTTCTAAATTGAGATGATTTGATGCCTTTTCTCTGTTTTATATAAATACAAAAAAAACTATTGGTCAGAGAGAACAAGACATTTTAAATTGTCACTTCAGGTTCCGGTAAAATACATTTCATAGACAAAATTATTAATCGATTACCTGAGAAAATAATCTCCAGATAAATCAGTAATGAAAATGATCCTTAGTTGCAGCTCTGGTAATAATACAGCAGTACGTCAGCAGATGAAACATCATCAAATTAAACTGAAGCTTTTCTTTAACTGCTATATATTAAGTGCAAGGAGTAAAATGTGTTAAAGTCACAACAAAGCAGCATTTTGAGAACACGTGGTTCCCTTAATTTGTCGAGTTTGGTAGGAAATTCAAAGTGGATCGTTCCAAAAGGTAAAACAATGTGTGTTGGAAAAGCAGTTTATTTGGTGGGAGGGGTGAAATATGATGGTTTTAATGGCTGAAATGTTCACGCTCACTGTGAAACCACCATGAAAAGGTCCAGATGCTCTATTCAATGCACATTTGGGCATAATTTCTAAAAAATATGATTGTTTCACTTCATTGTGACTTAAATAAAATAATGAAAACCCTCTGTCACTCGTATAGTTCGGATACTGCAGAAACATATGAAAGAAATCAACACAGAGGATACAGTGTGCTTAATATTAAAGACATATGTTGCACCAGAGACGGCCGGAGGAATCAGTAAACTAATGACCACTTCCAGCCACAAGGGGGCCCCAACGCACAAAAGAAGCATTCACAAAAGCAGTGAAGAAGAAGACTGCAAGTGATGTAAACAATACAGGATTTGGGATATTTCAAAAATAATTGCTTCTGCAAATGGAAATGTATTTTGTTTGACCTCAATAATAACACACATGTACACTGCGCTGAATGTAAACAGACGTTTTGTTTGTTTACAAGGAAACTCCGCAGGGCCCCTTTAAACCTGCAATTTTGCATTATTGCAGAAAATAAGCTCTTTTTCTGTTTTTCTTCAGCAAGATAATCTTCACAAATTAACACCACCTTGATGATTTTTGAAGCGTAAACGGAATCACCAGAAGTAAAAAGCTAACGTTAGGCTATAAGCTACACCACGGTCGCATTACTTCAACGTCACCGCCACTGAGCTTAACTTTGAAGAGAATATAGATATAGACAGATAGATATAGAGTATAAACACAACGAGGCTGTATAATTTAATGTAGTCTCATTTAGCCACTTGCTAGCAACCGCCTTCTTTAAGACACGTAAAGCTCAAAAAAACAACAAAAGGTGAAAACCTCTCAAGCTTGTGTTACCACAGATCTGTCTCTGTAGCTGCTAAATGCTCCACTATGTTCACCAGCTAGCAGCTAACCGTGCCTGTCAGCAGTGTGTTTTTAGAGCGTTAAATTGTAGGTACTGCTGCTGTGAACATTTGGGTTTTTTTTCAAGGACGTTAGGGGGCTAAGTCGGCCCGGCCCGGCCCGGCTCGGCCCTGTGGTGCACAATGATTTTCTCTTAAGTGTTTATCCACATCTCAGTGGTGATCTATTTTCTTTATTTGACTTCCCTGCTGAAGCTACTGAGGTCTCGTGTTTATCTGTGATAGTGACACATGGCAATAAGATGTTCGCTTGTTTGAAGCGTTTTTTCTTTTCTTTTTTTTTCCTCCCTGCATGTCTTTAACTTAGATTACAGCTTCTGGAGCTGGAAGCCGCAGCACATCTGTAAGCCAGCGGAAATACCAAAATCTTGCATGCCTCTTTGATTGTTACATTCAAGATATCATGTGCGCTACCAGCTCCGCTGCTGCAAACCATTAGGCTCAGTAACTGGTGGCTTGTAAAATACGTTTGGAAATCCTGGAGACAAGGCAAAGGGGATGAGATGGGGATTCCACATGGTTATCCAAGGAGATGATAAACAAAGGGAGAAGGTGATACAGTCTAAGTGATATATTGGGCACATGTGGGATCTTGGAATAAAAAGAGAGGATGGAGAGAAAAAAAAAAAAGACTTTAGAGGGAGGGCGGAGGGCAGAGGGGAGTCTCCTCTGATTTATTCTAAGCTTCAGGGCTTGTGTATCCGTGAACAAGATTAGTTCAGTAGATCACATCACCCTACATCCTTTATAGATTTTCATCCCGGCCCGTCCTGCCTCCGCCGGCCCCCGACTCCACCAGGGTCGGAAAGTACATTTACTCAAGTACTTAAGTTTCAGCTACTTCATACTTCTAGGGAAATATTTACTCCACTACATTTATTTCACAGCTTTAGGTACTTTTCAGATTCACATTTTACATAAAGCACATATGATTTTTTGAATTATTTTTGAAGATCAAAGCAGTGAGTGGCTTGTGACCTCTCACACACAGAAAAAGCAGTGTCCAGTTGAGGCAATAGTGGAGTAATTCATGCATCGAGGTTAACAGTTGGTGGCGCTGATTCTCCAGTCAGGTGCCATCAAACAATCATGATTTATTCACTAAGTTTCTGTTGCACTTTGACACATTTTGTGTTTATCGATACACACACTTTTCCACCTCAGCCAAACGTAAAAAAACCTTTTCAGGGCATTTTTTTTTTTTGCGATACTGTCTTTGCAAATTTTTCAGCATTTCCACTTTGCTTTTTTTCATGCAGAAACTGAAAACATGCATAAAAGCAGGTGGCTGGAAACACACTTAGTGTCTAGTTGGATCCCTTTTCACATTTCAGGTGGTTTAACTGACAGCTACAGTTACCAGGTACATTACAGATGAAGATTTTACATTAAAGAGCTGTCCCCTTGTAATGTGTGTGGTATTCTGAGCTGTTTCACCTAAAGACGTCCCATTTATATAAAACCCCAAAAAAGTCTAGTTATTCAATATATCGCAAAATAAAAAGCTAAATTTCCCAAATATTTCTACAGAGTTTTGCAACAGAACTGTGTTTCATTCTTTTTTCTTCTCACATGAATCATCTCAGATTGATCTTCGGACCCTTTGCAGGGAGCCGCTGCTCTAGAAAACCAAACTGTATATAAAGTAGTTACTGTATATAAGTAGTTAAGCAGCTACAACGATAAAATGCTGCTTACACATTGATGCATCGGCATGAACAATATAATACACAATAATATACCAGTTAAGGGCCATTTTTCTGTAAAACAAGTACTTTCACTTTTGATGCTTTAAGTGTATATTGCTGCTGATACTTTGTAGTTTTGGTGCTTTTAATGGAGTAAAGGATCTGAGTACCTCTTCCACCACTGGCCTCGACTCCTCACACTCACCCAAAGAGCCAATGAGAGGAGGCGAGGAGGCGAGGGGTCGAGGCGGCTCGTTAAACCTCGAGGCGGACGGATGCAGAGGTCATCGCCGGCCGTCACTCTGCGGGGGAAAAAAAATGAATAAAAACTGCCAGTGCACAAAAGGAAAACCTCCAGCAGAGATTAATGCACTGCTTTATATGTTCCAATCTAGATTCCAGATCCCGTTTTCTTTTCTTTATGGCTTTGCGAGCATTCCTGTTCCTATTGTAACCTGCTTGCACGGAAATAGCTGCGTCATACTTGCCGAGGCTGATGATTTGAAGTAGTCGCAGCAGCAGCTGGCTTCTGCCAAAAGGACCCAGATCTGGGCAGGTCATCAGCGAGCCCACATCAAGGAGCTGAAGCACTTCAAATCCTCTGTGTTAACTTTTATGGCAAGTGTTTATGCAAGGTCATGCACATTGACTTACACCTTTGTTTTATGTAGGGTTGAAGGGACACATGTGTCAGATGGAAATGTATCTTGTTTGGTCACCTCCGGTCTGTTTTCCCTGCCGCTCAGCTTGGCACGATTCATTTAGATCATTTTAACAATCACTGTTTTATATTTTATGATTCTAAAGATGGTTTTTCAATTTTTACTCTCTGACCGTTGCCTCCGCAGTCAGCGAATTCAGGACGGTTTCATCCTGCTGCAGACAGCTTTCACTGGACTAAAAACATTAGCTCTGTTGCTGTTTCACAGACCTCCGATGTGGTTCGGGATCCACCCAGAGGCCACATCAAAATGTGGACAGTTGACATACACCGCTCTCTCTGTTTCAGGCACCCGGCTCAGCTTATCGGGGACCAAAATCTTTATTTATATTCTTATTCTTACTTCATAATACTTCTAATTGCTTGTTTTTTACTTTATATATCTGCACTTGTGCATCGCTAAAAGTTTATCTGATCTTATCGCATGTTTTCCTCTATAAATGCATTCGTTTTCTTAACCTTCTTAACCTCTGCACGAGGAGTCAAAGCGCCGGCCCTCTGCAGTGTTTACACAGCAGCTTGTGGTGAAACTCACCGGCAGGAAGGTTTCAGGCCGAGAGAGGGAGGACGTCTTCCCCTCTCTGACACAGCTGAAGGCCTCTGAGACAACCAGCTGCACACCAGGGAGGCACACACACACACACACACACACACACACACACACACACACACACAGGCTCAGAGGGTGAGCGATACACAACACCAGTGAAGCAGAGGATGGTGGGTAAAAGAAAACTGCCAGGCCAAAGGGTTACACAGGGACAGGGTTACCTCAATCTTACAGTTTCACTCGGTTTTAATTATTTGATGTGTCTGATTTCTATTTTAGTTTCAGGTAGTTTTCGGAGGTTTATGTAGTTTCACTTTAGTTTTATTTCAATCACTTTGGTTTTATGTCAGTCATGATTTATTTCATTCGTTAAAAATCGTACAAACAAGCACAAACAGTCGCCTGTTCACTCATCTCGCCGTTACAGAGCAACGTTATCGTTCATCTGGAGTCGTCTTTGTGTCACCTGATGATAATAAGTCCAATGCTCACTCTGTTTTATGTCTCCTCCAGCTCCTGAGGGAAATATCCGCCTCTAAAGCTTCTAAACGGGCCGGACAGTTAAACAGCGAGCTGAAACTCACCATGCAGCTCCGTAAAGCCGAGGGGAGCTGCAGGTTGAGGTGTTAATTCACTACGAGCGACCTCACACATTGTCACATGATGTATTGTTATTATAAAAAATATTGATTATAGCCACTTAAAGATTTGAAACCTTCAGATCAGACTCAGCATCACTAATCATCAATGTCCTCCCCAAAGCCGGAAAGATGTTTGTCTCCTTGTGGTATAATTATAATGAGATTAATATTAATTATTAATATCATCCTGTACTGCCAGCACACGGTGGGTTCACTCTTCTGTACTGTTTCAGCCCAGTGCATGCTGGGATAGACTCTGGGATAGACTCTGGGATACCAGACGAAAATAACCACAACACACAGTCACAAATACGTGAACCTCGACGTCGTACTTTGCTGTTTCACGTCAACGTTTGCCTCTGGCTGTTCTCGGATTGGCCCACACGTCTCTGCTACGACAGTATTGAGTAACACACACGCTCAGAGGTTTGATAATCCCCACAGTTTAGTTTGTGTTGTCGGTGTCGGCCGGTGAGGCTTTGAGACGAGTCCTCTCCATTTCAGGCCCTCTCACGTCGTCTCCTGGTGGATTACCTCGCTCGGCCGGCGCAGACTTAAGAAACGAGTAAAGCTAGATGGCAAAACGTTTTGAGGAGGTTTAAGGACGTCAGCGCTCAGCGGACGACCTCAGGTTTCAAATGTGGAAAGGTTTCCCGTGGGACGGTGATCCCGGCAGGTCACCACACCTGTAGAGGGAACTGCAGCGCGAGTGCTGTTGGTGGGGTTCAGTCGCTTTCAGGTCACTGATGTCCAAAACATGCAGAAATAATATATATATATATATATATATATATATATATAACTGTTCTGTGATGAAACTCAGTGTCTAGTCCTTTAATCATATTATATATTAGTCAGGTGTACACTGTTTACATATACTTGCAGACTTTGCTGCTACTCTTTCCTTGTAATTTGAGTTAAATTGCTCTTGTATAGTTTGTATTTTTACTTTTGTTCTATTCTCATTTTTGTTTTGTATACCTCTAATTATTTAGATTTGACTTTCTCTACATATCTGCACTTATTTCTGTCCTTGTGCTTCTGCAACACCTTAATTTCCCCTCTGAGGATCAATAAAGGATTATCTGATCTGATCTGATCCTTCAACTAATTACTTGTACTGAGTTGTGACCCAGGAGTGGATGAAGTATTCAGATATGTTACTTAAATAAAAGTACTAATACCACACTGTAAAAATACTCTGTTACAAGTAAAAGTCGTGCATTGAGAATGTTACCTAAGTAAAGGTATGTAAGTATAATCAGGAAAATGTACCTAAAGTATTAAAAGTAAAAATATGCAATGCAGTAAAAAGCCCCCTGTGGCTGTTATACTATATCACTTATATCATTAGATTATTATTACTCGTGTATTAATGTAAAAGCTGGATTTTACTGTTGTAGTTGGTTGTGGTGGAGCTCATTTGAACTATTTTGTATCAGACTGCGACTAAATGATTATTTTCAGTTTGGATTAATCTGCCGATTATTTTCTTGATTAATCGATTGATTGTTTGGTTTGAAAAAAAATCTGAAAATAGTGAGAAATGCTCGTCACAATGACCCAGAGCCCAAAGTGACACCTTTACAGTGTTTGTTTTGTCCAACCAACAGTCCAAACCTCAAAATTATTAAAAAGAAAAGCAGCAAATCCTCACGTTCCTGAAGCTGGAACCACAATATGTTTTTACATAAAAAGTGACTTAAATGATTATCAAAATAGTTGCCAATCATTTTTTGTTTTTTGGTGTAATCAACTCATCAATTCAGCTGTATTTGTACAAACTGTTGGGTCGACTCATTTATAACAAAACATCATGTTTTAGAAGCTCTTCATATGTTTTGCATGTAAATCTTAATTTGTAAGTTACTAAAGCTGTCAGATAAATGTAGTGAAGTAAAAAGTAAAGTATAAAGTGGCATGAAAAGAAAGTAAGGTACAAGTACCTCAAATTTGTACGATACTTGATGTTCTTAGCCACTGCCTAAAACAAAACCTTTTCACTGACACTGCATGAGAGGAGAACATCTGACAGCAGTGGTTTTCACATCACAAGCCCACAATTAAAACAATAATCATGATATTATACTTGTTTTCAGCACTTACATAGACATTTATCACGTTCTGTCTCATTACTACCGAACCCGATATAAAAACAAACAAAGCGCCACGCGTCTGAATTCAACTCTGATCAATCAATGTGTCGTTGTCAAGACTGTTGCTAGGCTATGAGTCATAAGCAAGCTTCATAACAGAACGTGTGAGTATGCTAACGGTTAGCACCCGGAGGCTTACTCCTTCCCAGTACCCAGCAATGAAAATGCTGCGTTCATGGCGTCCATGGTGTTGAAAGTCGCTCGGTCGGCGTGATAAGCACTGAAATAATTGTCCCCCATCCTGATGAAAATGCCTGGTGGTGCATATGTGTGCGTGAACGTGCGGTACACTTAAGGGTCCCGGTTTGGTGAAAATATGGTCACCTTAGAACTCTTTGGTGTCCGACAGCAGAGGACTGGATGCACGAGGTGAAGCGTACCTTGAAGCGTTTGACGTGCGTCTCGCTTCGTCTTTCTGGGTCTTTCTCAAGACAAGAGGCACAATAAACTGGATCAGCTCTCAGCTTGACTTTCCATGGAAGTCAATGTTAACACAATGAGTTTTGGGGGAGTTGGAGCTCCAGCTGGGTGGGTCATCAAGCTGAAAGAGAGGGCGGCGCACAGATGGGGAGGTCCTCGTCTTTACGAGGACTCTGGCCCCTCCAGAGACCACCGTGCCGCTGCACCATCAAGTCATCTTACTAACACACTTTACAGGAGGTGAAGCTCGTCGTCTGCCTCATTTAATGGCTACGTCCCTGTGGGAACGAGTTAAAGAGGGAAATGAGGAGCGGCACGGTGAAGACGGAGGCAGAAGGAATCTTATTTCCAAGTACTGAAGCCACCATAAGATGCACCCTGTAATTAGACCACACACTCTCATAGACTTTATGTACAGTATTAATGCCTCACTGCAGCTGACAACCAGCTATATGTAGTCCAATAAAGACAAACTAGCTCCTTTGCACACCTCCGTAAAACTGTCATCTGCTCAGAATACAAATGGAAAATACTTCTGATAAAGAAAACGCACATAGAAGTTTTGCTTTGCCCGAGCTTCTTCTCGTGGAAGAAGAAAACGCAGCAGAGAAACTTTATAAAAAGAGTGAAATCACTGATAATGTCTAATCCAAGAGGACTCACTATCACTTCTGGTCACATGGTTCGTGATGACGTGATGGCGCTTCACGGTGCGTCCAATCGGCGTTGCGGATCAGATCTTATTATCTTCGTCCGCGTCAGACCAGATCTGACTGTCCTCAAGTCCCTCAAGTCCCCGTTCGATCAGATCTCATATATATAAAATAACTGATTATTCAATTCAGGTTCAGGTAGTTATTAACTGGTCTGTTTTGGATCAAAATGTAGACTTAATTGAACTGAATAGTCATTATTTTCCAGAGGAAGTAAAACAACTTTGAGATTACGAAACCCAGACAATATGATTAAAGTAAGAAAACAAGTTTGGGTCAAACTAGTAAATCTTCTGCTCACAGAGAAGTAAGAAATGATCCCTTATAGTTGAAGACTGTTTCTCTGCGTGTCGCCTTCATGTGATCCTGTCCTGGTGGGAAATTTCTGTCTCCCACTTTTCATCAACAAAAAGAAGTTAAAGACATCCTTCAAAATCGTTCAGTACAACTGGCCCTCTGACGGGGGGAGGCGTTCAGTGTCAGTGCTCTGGGGATCGAACCTGTGTCACAACCAGAACATACACTACATGGACGAGCGTTTTTTTACACATTGAATGAGGGGACTGAGTGAACAGTCTGCAGCCCGCTGAAACTGAAGCACATTACGGGGTCCTCTGGGCTCCCAAAAACCTCCCTTTCATCTGAGAGTTTTACACGGCCTGTGACATTTTCTCAACAAGGAAGAGCGAAACAATAAACTGAAGCGATGAACGTTATTAGGCCGTTAATGGACGAACTTTGTGGATCTCGATGAAAGCGGCGACGACCGGGATGAAGAGCGAACGGGAGCCTTGCGTCACCAATACCTCCGGAGAGTCCCCCCTTTTGTTACAAGCTCCCCGAGTGAAGCGTGACGGGGCGAGAGGCGTCCTCTTTAAACAAATGGGGCCTTTTAGGAGCGGTCCAAGCCGTTACACTCGCTTTGCTTTTCTCATCAGCTGTAGGAAGTGACTGGCTTTGTCATTCTCCCCGGTCCAGTATTATTCTTTGCCTTTTTTCCAAACAATACCACAACATATCCTGATGTAATGTAAAAATGTCTCAAATTGGGCCATTAAAGTGCTCTAAAGTCAGCTGAAACCCTCTGTCACTGAAGGTAATGCTCGAGGCGGATACTTAGCAGTAATGGTGAAAGAATGTGGATAGGCCCACTTTAAATGGAGCCATCAGCATGGCACGGCAAGAGGGGCGAAAGGAAAGGGCTTTTATGATTTCCTTTGAAAAATTTATTCCAATTTATAAGGGGTCCTGCAAGGGTGTCGTATACAGTTCCCCCTCTTAATACTAAATCTTTCAGGCAGAAGCTTTTAAAACTTCAAATGCAGCTAGATCTGCTTACACATGTCATGCTATAGCCTATATAGCCCCCTTTCCTGTTCGGACCGGGCAGCTCAAACGTGTGTTTCATGGATTTTTTTTTTTTTTTCCAGCGAGAAAACAGAAGAGCAGCCCACAGTAAAACACCGCACATGCTGTCTGGCTTTCCCATCAATCCTGCGGACAGGCAGGGAGCGGCTCAGGTGGCTCCGAGTCCGTCCAGGCCTCAACGCTGCGTCACTGCAGGCGCTTTAAGACAACGGTGGAAGAAGTACTCACATATGTTACTTGTGTTGAAAATCCTGCATTCATTTTATTAATAAAGTAATTCTTCTTCTACTTCTTTTTCTTCTGTTTTTGTTGATCGTATTTTGTGTTATTAATCTGAATCTGCAAATTAATTACTTGACTATTTGCATTTTATGCTACTGTATACTTTTATTAGACAGCTTTAGTTACTTTGCAGATTCATATTATGAATACAGAATATTATTCACCAAACACATTAAGATGTATTATTATGGATCAAGATAAAACTTTATTGATCCCCACCCGGCAGTGTATATATAGTAAAAAAAAAATAAGCCCCCGTCTTCCACCACTGCTTTACAGCTTCTGATTAGATAAGTTTATAATATCCAACACATGATTACACCAGAGCTTCCCAACCTTTCTGTCTTGCGAGCTCTTTTATAAAAACAGTGTGCAGTTGTGGCTCCTCATGTTTCAGACGTCTATGAGTTGTTAGCAAAGAGACGTTTCCCCCCCTAAACTTCTCACATGGTTTCATTTAAATAACAATCAAATCATCCAATATTTCACCAAAAAAAAAAAAAAAAAAGCTAATATTAGAGAAAATATTCATTCTATTAGTCATCTCAGGACTCTTTGCAGGAGTCCGATCCCTTTTATAGTAATCAGTATTAAGAATCTAATAATGTCATATGTAATAATATACCAGTCACACGAGACATTTTACTGCAGAACGAGTACTTTTACTTTTGGTACTTTAAGTACAAAGCATGGCTTTGACTGAAGGACATTTTTTTTACATTTGATATTGGTATTTTTACTCCCCTGCTTTAGTTTATATACATTTTTCATGAAAACAAGATTATTTTATAGCTTTTATTCAGAGACTTTTTTACAAAACTAAAACTCTTTTCTGGGAACATGAAGATCCCACGATGTTGCACTGGTTAGAATAAAGTGATCCATTTATTAAGCATGACATATGAAAACAAATGACTTACACAGCACAACATGTGCTACTGTAGACTAATATTAATACCATTACTGCTCATTCCTAATCCAGATAAATCTTTGTGGTTCCACACTGTGAGTCTGATGGGGATTTTTGCTGATGGCGGTCAGATCAGATTATTTCCTTTTTCATATCGAGTGTTCATATTTGAAACCTGCAGCTGTCGTGAGTGTGCGGCAGGAGCAGGACATGGCTGTAGAGCCCAGCTCAGCTCACCTGTGGTTCAGCAGGGAAAAGGAGGCAATGAGGTAATTATAGAGGTTATAGAGGAGCAAAATCTGAAAGTGGAAATCAGAGCTCCTGCCTGCTCAGCCTCTTAAACTGGTCCAATGGAGCCATGTTGCTAAATTATATTAAACATTTCCAGTCTCATATAGCATGGAAACATGGAACGTTTTAGTAAATGTAACAGGTGCATAAGGATAAAGATAAGAAACCAGCATAGGCTGAAAATACAACTCGGGTCATTCAAGTAGTAAAAAATCTTCAGTTCTCTGCCTCAAAGCCTCATTTCTTATACAGCAGACAAGTGCACACACAGTAATCACTGCTGCAACAGGAGCTGACTCTGTCATGGATGTATTGATATAATATATTTATATAATATATCTCTCAGCCACGGTACTGCGACAAAAAAAGACCACAAAAACAAAAAGTAAAAGTTAGTCAAACTGTTGACAGGACGCCTTGAACCGCAAACAAAGTCAATTATTGCTCTTTGAATTATTAGTTTATAAAACTGTAAATGTCTATGGGACAGGCTGGGATTATAGATACTAATGTCCAATAGTACAGTTTTGAGGTACTTGTACTTTACTTGAGTATTTGTGCCTCTACTTTATTACATATTTTACTTTTACTCCACAACATTTATTTGACAGCTTCAGTACTAGTAACTTTGTAGATTTAGGTTATTGACTATTAATCAACTAATAAATTATGATATATCATTATAGGTTGAAGTACCCAGCAGTATATACAGTGTTAACAAACGCAGGACTACTGTTCAAGTTCAACGTTGACTTATTTTAGCTTGTGTCGCGTGATCTTTTCCTAAACATAACCAAGTGGTTTTGGTGCCTAAACTTAATCAAAGTGAGCCTCTGTGGTGACGTCATAACCACTCAAGGTGATGGTGTGGTATTTGGTGTATCACCTGCACGCAAAATTAGAGTTTGGCGTATGCGTGATAGTAAAGTTGCGTTATTTGTCCGCAGATTGAAGAGATGGGGCACATCCAGCTCCTGTATCCTGACCTCTTCCTGTGTGCTAAGGGCTTTAATTGATGTGAGAGAGTGTTTATCCAATTACTTGATTAATCATCAGAAAAAAAAAACACTACAGTTCTTGACTATGAAAATGATTGAAAACTGACCTTTTACGTTTTGTCTTCATTTATATTCAGGACCTTTCTAAAACAATCGAAATGACGATGAGTTATTAAGCGTATCAACACGCGGTCACCGGGAAATTCTAATAGCATTTTTTAACATAAATATTTTACCTTGAGGACCTAAAAGCAGTGAAACCGTCTGTTCACATGGAGCCTGGGAGCAGCAGCGGTGGAGACTTCAGCTGTCGACGCTTCCCTCTCAGGCCCAAAGGAAGTGGATATTTTTCCTGCCTGGGTTTGTTCGACCACTTGGGTCATTCTTTACGCACATTACTTATGATGGAGGACAAGCAGAGCTGAGCTGTGTTCCACCACAGCAGCAGGTTTCTGAGAGACGCTACCTGAGAAGTTTAGGACTTTGGGGAAGTTGTTCCACATGCAAACCACAAGAGTCATTAGTATCACAGCTATATACTGTTACATCATTGAATATAATACACCCCCTTGAATGTGAGCAATAATCACCCCGCAGGAAATGTGGCTTGGATGGTGATGGTTTTCTTTTTTTTTTTTTTTTGAGCAGGGGCGTAAATCTTGCCTTCCATTATTGTAACGTGTGCAGGTTTTCCTCTGAACACCAGACCCGGGCTATGAGGCAAGCAGCTGAGCAGCACATGTTGAAAGACCTCCTGCCGTCTTCCAAAGATCCCCTTGATAAATTTCCTACAGGTGTTTACAGTGCACTCAGATGCACGAATGTACACTATATGGTATTTTAGAGAGCGAACATAAACTTCATGTTTACCCTGACCTGTGTTTGTGTTTGACCCCGGGCGTATGTGAGGCAGATAATGCTTGTGTGTCATTTTCTTTTTCCTTGTTAGGTAATTTCTTTCATCTCTGTACATCCGCTGTTCATTTTCACAGGGGTGATATACGTTTCCACTCAAAAGGGAAAAAGTTCAAGTCTCAGAGTCGGAGTTGTCACAAAGCAGGTGAGAATATTTTAAGCCTCATTGGTTCTTAATAATGAGTTCTGCAGTATGAATCCTATCGGAGGCCCACATAGAACCCCCTGTTAAACGTTGCGCTGGACAGGAAAGTGAAGATCCTGTTTCAGTGTTAATATTCAGCACTGTGGTGACTGTTTATTGCAGTGGTGAGATGGTGTGTCTGTGCTGTGTGAGGTTTAAGTCAGAAACAGCAGCAGAAAGGCTTTTCTTTCACTCCTTTGTTTTTTGTTTTGCTCGAGTCTTTTCCATATAAAGTGAAGTGTAAATATTTAATGACACATTCAGTTACACAGCATTTTAACGATAGAAGCCAATTCAAAATGTACACAGACACAATCCTAATATAAAAACATTTTCCAACACTGAGGTCTGACTGAAATGAAGGAAGCTGACCATGGAAGAGTATTAAGAAATCCCCAGAGGTTGTCCCCATATGCACTTTAACAAGGACAGTGGAAAGTAAAGTTCTCTGGAGAATGCGGGCATCGATCCCGCTACCTCTCGCATGCTAAGCGAGCGCTCTACCATTTGAGCTAATTCCCCTGACAGAAAAACAGAACGAATTACGCGTCCAGCTCACCTATCCTTCATGCCACGCCTTCAGAGACTTTCCAGGCGCATGTAAAACACCCTGACAGGTGACCCGAACCTCACTTTGACTGTAAAACACTGACAAAAACAGACGAGGTGGCCGAGTGGTTAAGGCGATGGACTGCTAATCCATTGTGCTCTGCACGCGTGGGTTCGAATCCCATCCTCGTCGTAAACTACTTTGCTTTAGTCTTGCACATTTACATGTCAACTGGCTTTGAACAATAAGATCTGTTTCTCACACAGAAACGTCTTCATTGATGCACTGCCACATGCACTGTGAACAAACAAGTGTCTTGCAGTCCTTAAGTCTTCACACATTTGTTGTACAAAACATCTCAACTGGAAGCTAATTCCCCTGGCTAAAGAAAGGGTGCATAATTGCACTGCCTGAGAAACGCCTTTTCAGGTCTTCCAGGTCTATGGAAAACACCCTGGAAGGTGATCTGGACGTGACTTTCATTCACAAAAGGTGAAACATCGCTATATGAAGTCTGATTGAAATGAAGGAAGCTGACCAGGGAATTGTCACAAGACAAGTCTACTAAAAGCCCTTAGTGGTTGTCCTTATGTACTTTTCAGTTTTCTGTTAAACTGGTTAGGGAAGTCTCACAGTGATCTTTACTTGAACCATCTTTTCTTCAGATCACAAACACTGTGGAAACTAAAGCTCACTGGAGAATGCGGGCATCGATCCCGCTACCTCTCGCATGCTAAGCGAGCGCTCTACCATTTGAGCTAATTCCCCTGACAGAAAAACAGAGTGAATAACGCGCCCAGCTCACATATCCTTCATGCCACGCCTTTAGAGACTTTCCAGGCGCATGTAAAACACCCTGACAGGTGACCTGAATCTGACTTTTTTATAATGTAGACAAAAACAGACGAGGTGGCCGAGTGGTTAAGGCGATGGACTGCTAATCCATTGTGCTCTGCACGCGTGGGTTCGAATCCCATCCTCGTCGTAAACTACTTTGCTTTAGTCTTGAACGTTTAGATGTCAACTGGCTTTGAACAATAAGATCTGTTTCTCAAACAGAAATGTCTTCATTGATGCACTGTGAACAAACAAGAGTCTTGCAGTCCTTAAGTCGTCACACATTTGTTGTACAAAACATCTCAACTGAAAGCTAAAACACGTGTGCATAATGCGCCCAGCACCCCTATCCTTCATGCCATGCCTTTCCCAACTTTCCAGGCGTATGTAAAACGACCTGGATCTGACTTTTAAGATCAGTTTCTCTAACAGAAATGTCTTTGTTGATTCTCTGCCACATGCACTGTGAATAAATAAGTCTTAAAGTCTTCACACATTTCATTGACCAAAACATCTGAACAGGGAACCACAAGCATGGTCACATTCATTTGCTGCATTTCGTTCACAAAACCTGGAGCATCATTATGTGAAGTCCACCATCTGATCAGCAGATTTCCAGTACATTGCACTACCTGAGAAACACCTTTCCAGGTCTTCCAGGTCTATGTAAAACACCCTGGAAGGTGATCTGGACGTGACTTTCATTCACAAAAGGTCAAACACAGGTACATAGGTTGTCCCTATGTACTTATGCAATTTTCTGTCAAGCTAGTGCAAGAAGTCTCACAGTGATCTTTACTTGAACCATCTTTTCTTCAGATCACAAACACTGGAAACTAAAGTCCACTGGAGAATGCGGGCATCGATCCCACTACCTCCCCCTGAAAGGTGACCTGAATCTGACTTTGACTGTAAAACTCAACCAAAAACAGACGAGGTGGCCGAGTGGTTAAGGCGATGGACTGCTAATCCATTGTGCTCTGCACGCGTGGGTTCGAATCCCATCCTCGTCGTAAACTACTTTGCTTTAGTCTTGCATGTTTACATGTCAACAAGACGACTGACTTGGAACAATAAGATCAATTTCTCTAACAGAAATGTCTTCGTTGATAAACTGCAACATACACTGTCAACAAACAAGTGTCTTGCAGTCCTTAGGTCTTCACACATTTTTTGTACAAAACATCTCAACTGGAAGCTAATACACGGGTGCATAATGCGCCAGGCATCCCTATCCTTCAGGCGCATGTAAAAAGACCTGGATCTGACTTTTAAGATCAGTTTCTCTAACAGAAATGTCTTTGTTGATACTCTGCCACATGCACTGAGATTCAACAAGTCTTTAAGTCTTCACACATTTCATTGACCAAAACATCTGAACAGGGAACTACAAGCATGGTCACATTCATTTGCTGCATTTCGTTCACAAAACCTGGAGCATCATTATGTGAAGTCCACCATCTGATCAGCAGATTTCCAGTACATTGCACTGCCTGAGAAACGCCTTTCCAGGTCTTCCAGGTCTTCCAGGTCAATGTAAAACACGCTGGAAGGTGATCTGGACATGACTTTCATTCACAAAAGGTGAAACATCACGACGTGAAGTCTGATTGAAATGAAGGAAGCTGACCAGGGAATTGTCACAAGACAAGACTCCTACAAAGCCCCCAGTGGTTGTCCTTATGTACTTATGCAGTTTTCCGTTAAGCTAGTGCAGGAAGTCTCACAGTGATCTTCACTTGCACCATCTTTTCTTCAGATCACAAACACTGTGGAAACTAAAGATCAATGGAGAATGCGGGCATCGATCCCGCTACCTCTCGCATGCTAAGCGAGCGCTCTACCATTTGAGCTAATTCCCCTGACAGAAAAACAGAGCGAATAACGCGTCCAGCTCACCTGTCCTTCATGCCACGCCTTTAGAGACTTTCCAGGCGCATGTAAAACACCCTGAAAGGTGACCTGAATCTGACTTTGACTGTAAAACACTGACAAAATCAGACGAGGTGGCCGAGTGGTTAAGGCGATGGACTGCTAATCCATTGTGCTCTGCACGCGTGGGTTCGAATCCCATCCTCGTCGTAAACTACTTTGCTTTAGTCTTGAACGTTTACATGTCAACTGGCTTTGAACAATAAGATCTGTTTCTCAAACAGAAATGTCTGCGTTGATGCACTGCCACATGCACTGTGAACAAACAAGTGTCTTGCAGTCCTTACGTCTTCACACATTTGTTGTACAAAACATCTCAACTGGAAGCTAAAACACGGGTGCATAATGTGCCCAGCACCCCTATCCTTCATGCCATGCCTTTCCTGACTCTCCAGGCACATGTAAAACACCCTGGAAGGTGACCTGGATCTGACTTTTAAGATCAGTTTCTCTAACAGAAATGTCTTTGTTGATGCTCTGCCACATGCACTGAGATTCAACAAGTCCTTAAGTCTTCACACATTTCATTGACCAAAACACCTGACCAGGAAACCAGTGGTTGTCCCTATGTACTTATGCAGTTTTCTGTTAAGCTGGTGCAGGAAGTCTCACAGTGATCTTCACTTGAACCATCTTTTCTTCAGATCACAAACACTGCGGAAACTAAAGTCCGCTGGAGAATGCGGGCATCGATCCCGCTACCTCTCGCATGCAAAGCGAGCGCTCTACCATTTGAGCTAATTCCCCTGACAAAAAAAAAAAGAGCGAATAACGCGCCCAGCTCACCTCTCCTTCATGCCACGCCTTTAGAGACTTTCCAGGCGCATGTAAAACACCCTGAAAGGTGACCCAAATCTGACTTTGACTGTAAAACGCAGACAAAAAAAGACGAGGTGGCCGAGGGGTTAAGGCGATGGACTGCTAATCCATTGTGCTCTGCACGCGTGGGTTCGAATCCCATCCTCGTCGAAAACTACTTTGCTTTAGTCTTGCACGTTTACATGTCAACTGGCTTTGAACAATAAGATCTGTTTCTCAAACAGAAACGTCTTCATTGATGCACTGCCACATGCACTGTGAACAAACAAGTGTCTTGCAGTCCTTAAGTCTTCACACATTTGTTGTACAAAACATCTCAACTGGAAGCTAATTCCCCTGGCTAAAGAAAGGGTGCATAATTGCACTGCCTGAGAAACGCCTTTCCAGGTCTTCCAGGTCTATGGAAAACACCCTGGAAGGTGATCTGGACGTGACTTTCATTCACAAAAGGTGAAATATCGCTACGTGAAGTCTGATTGAAATGAAGGAAGCTGACCAGGGAATTGTCACAAGAAAAGACTCCTACAAAGCCCCCAGTGGTTGTCCTTATGTACTTATGCAGTTTTCCGTTAAGCTAGTGCAGGAAGTCTCACAGTGATCTTCACTTGAACCATCTTTTCTTCAGAAAAAGAAGAAGTGCAGGAAGTCTCACAGTGATCTTCACTTGCACCATCTTTTCTTCAGATCACAAACACTGTGGAAACTAAAGATCAATGGAGAATGCGGGCATCGATCCCGCTACCTCTCGCATGCTAAGCGAGCGCTCTACCATTTGAGCTAATTCCCCTGACAGAAAAACAGAGCGAATAACGCGTCCAGCTCACCTGTCCTTCATGCCACGCCTTTAGAGACTTTCCAGGCGCATGTAAAACACCCTGAAAGGTGACCTGAATCTGACTTTGACTGTAAAACACTGACAAAATCAGACGAGGTGGCCGAGTGGTTAAGGCGATGGACTGCTAATCCATTGTGCTCTGCACGCGTGGGTTCGAATCCCATCCTCGTCGTAAACTACTTTGCTTTAGTCTTGCACGTTTACATGTCAACTGGCTTGGAACAATAAGATCTGTTTCTCAAACAGAAACGTCTTCATTGATGCACTGCCACATGCACTGTGAACAAACAAGTGTCTTGCAGTCCTTACGTCTTCACACATTTGTTGTACAAACCATCTCAACTGGAAGCTAAAACACGGGTGCATGATGTGCCCAGCACCCCTGTCCTTAATGCCCCGCTTTTCCCGACTCTCCAGGCACATGTAAAACACCCTGGAAGGTGACCTGGATCTGACTTTTAAGATCAGTTTCTCAACTGGAAGCTAAAACACGGGTGCATAATGTGCCCAGCACCCCTATCCTTAATGCCCCGCCTTTCCCGACTCTCCAGGCACATGTAAAACACCCTGGAAGGTGACCTGGATCTGACTTTTAAGATCAGTTTCTCGAACAGAAATGTCTTTGTTGATGCTCTGCCACATGCACTGAGATTCAACAAGTCCTTAAGTCTTCACACATTTCATTGACCAAAACATCTGACCAGGAAACTACAAGCATGGCCACATTAATTTGCTGCATTTCATTCACAAAACCAGCAGCATCACTATGTGAAGAAACGCCTTTCCAGGTCTTCCAGGTCTATGGAAAACACCCTGGAAGGTGATCTGGATGTGAGTTTCAATCACAAAAGGTCAAACATTGCTACGTGATTGAAATGAAGGAAGCTGACCAGGGAATTGTCACAAGACAAGACTACTACGAAGCACCCAGTGGTTGTCCCTATGTACTTATGCAGTTTTCTATTTAGCTGGTGCAGGAAGTCTCACAGTGATCTTCACTTGAACCATCTTTTATTCAGATCACAAACACTGTGGAAACTAAAGTCCACTGGAGAATGCGGGCATCGATCCCGCTACCTCTCATATGCAAAGCGAGCGCTCTACCATTTGAGCTAATTCCCCTGACAGAAAAACAGAGCGAAAAACGCACCCAGCTCACCTATCCTTCATGCCACGCCTTTAGAGACTTTCCAGGCGCATGAAAAACACCCTGAATGGTGACCTGAATCTGACTTTGACTGTAAAACACTGACAAAAACAGACGAGGTGGCCGAGTGGTTAAGGCGATGGACTGCTAATCCATTGTGCTCTGCACGCGTGGGTTCGAATCCCATCCTCGTCGTAAACTACTTTGCTTTAGTCTTGCACGTTTACATGTCAACTGGCTTTGAACAATAAGATCCGTTTCTCAAACAGAAACGTCTTCATTGATGCACTGCCACATGCACTGTGATCAAACAAGTGTCCTGCAGTCCTTAAGTCTTCACACATTTGTTGTACAAAACATCTCAACTGGAAGCTAATTCCCCTGGCTAAAGAAAGGGTGCATAATTGCACTGCCTGAGAAACGCCTTTCCAGGTCTTCCAGGTCTATGGAAAACACCCTGGAAGGTGATCTGGACGTGACTTTCATTCACAAAAGGTGAAACATCGCTACGTGAAGTCTGATTGAAATGAAGGAAGCTGACCAGGGAATTGTCACAAGACAAGACTACTAGGAAGCCCCCAGTGGTTGTCCTTATGTACTTATGCAGTTTTCCGTTAAGCTAGTGCAGGAAGTCTCACAGTGATCTTCACTTGAACCATCTTTTCTTCAGAAAAAGAAGAAGTGCAGGAAGTCTCACAGTGATCTTCACTTGCACCATCTTTTCTTCAGATCACAAACACTGTGGAAACTAAAGATCAATGGAGAATGCGGGCATCGATCCCGCTACCTCTCGCATGCTAAGCGAGCGCTCTACCATTTGAGCTAATTCCCCTGACAGAAAAACAGAGCGAATAACGCGCCCAGCTCACCTATCCTTCATGCCACGCCTTTAGAGACTTTCCAGGCGCATGTAAAACACCCTGAAAGGTGACCTGAATCTGACTTTGACTGTAAAACACTGACAAAATCAGACGAGGTGGCCGAGTGGTTAAGGCGATGGACTGCTAATCCATTGTGCTCTGCACGCGTGGGTTCGAATCCCATCCTCGTCGTAAACTACTTTGCTTTAGTCTTGCACGTTTACATGTCAACTGGCTTGGAATAATAAGATCTGTTTCTCAAACAGAAACGTCTTCATTGATGCACTGCCACATGCACTGTGAACAAACAAGTGTCTTGCAGTCCTTACGTCTTCACACATTTGTTGTACAAACCATCTCAACTGGAAGCTAAAACACGGGTGCATAATGTGCCCAGCACCCCTATCCTTCATGCCACACCTTTCCTGACTTTCCAGGCACATGTAAAACACCCTGGAAGGTGACCTGGATCTGACTTTTAAGATCAGTTTCTCAACTGGAAGCTAAAACACGGGTGCATAATGTGCCCAGCACCCCTATCCTTAATGCCCCGCCTTTCCCGACTCTCCAGGCACATGTAAAACACCCTGGAGGGTGACCTGGATCTGACTTTTAAGATCAGTTTCTCTAACAGAAATGTCTTTGTTGATGCTCTGCCACATGCACTGAGATTCAACAAGTCCTTAAGTCTTCACACATTTCATTGACCAAAACATCTGACCAGGAAACTACAAGCATGGCCACATTAATTTGCTGCATTTCATTCACAAAACCAGCAGCATCACTATGTGAAGAAATGCCTTTCCAGGTCTTCCAGGTCTATGGAAAACACCCTGGAAGGTGATCTGGATGTGAGTTTCAATCACAAAAGGTCAAACATTGCTACGTGATTAAAATGAAAGAAGCTGACCAGGGAATTGTCACAAGACAAGACTACTACGAAGCCCCCAGTGGTTGTCCTTATGTACTTATGCAGTTTTCTGTTAAGCTGGTGCAGGAAGTCTCACAGTGATCTTTACTTGAACCATCTTTTCTTTAGATCACAAACACTGTGGAAACTAAAGTCCACTGGAGAATGCGGGCATCGATCCCGCTACCTCTCGCATGCGAAGCAAGCGCTCTGCCATTTGAGCTAATTCCCCTGACAGAAAAAACAGAGTGAATAACGCGCCCAGCTCACCTATCCTTCATGCCACGCCTTTAGAGACTTTCCAGGCGCATGTAAAACACCCTGAAAGGTGACCTGAATCTGACTTTGACTGTAAAACTCAGACAAGAAAAGACGAGGTGGCCGAGTGGTTAAGGCGATGGACTGCTAATCCATTGTGCTCTGCACGCGTGGGTTCGAATCCCATCCTCGTCGAAAACTACTTTGCTTTAGTCTTGCACGTTTACATGTCAACAAGATGACTGACTTGGGTGCATAATGCGCCCAGCACCCCTATCCTTCATGTCACACCTTTCCTGACTTTCCAGGCACATGTAAAACACCCTGGAAGGTGACCTGGATCTGACGTTTAAGATCAGTTTCTCTAACAGAAATGTCTTTGTTGATACTCTGCCACATGCACTGAGAATAAACAAGTCCTTAAGTCTTCACACATTTTATTGACCAAAATAACTGAACAGGAAACTACAAGCATGTAAAAACCCTGGGAGTTGACCAGGGAATTGTCCAGGAAAAGACACAAGACAAGGCTTTTAAGAAGCCATGAAAAACAACCTGGAAAGTGACCTAGATCGGACTTACTTTGGTAAGTTTACTTCAGTCTGCCATGTTCACATGTCAACAATATGACTACATGAGTATTTCCATTTAATTCTACTTCATACTTTTATTCCACCTAATTTAAGATAGAGATAAATATTATTTCACAACATTCTCAGCTATAGCTGCTAGTTACTTTGCAGATTAGGAATTATACACAACATGTTGCTATCTAACGAAATATGATACCTTGTTATATGAATCAGTTAAAATTGGCTCCAGTTTGACCAGCTACAACATTGAAATGCTGCTCATATGTTAATACATGAGGAATAATAATCCAAAAATCTAATATACTGCATATAACATATAACAATACAATACATATAATCACAAAAAGGCTAATCTGCACAATGGGTGCTTCAACGTTTGATATGCTAAGTACATTTTGATTACTTTTACTTGTTAAATGTGACACCACTGAAAGCTTATAACCATCTATTCTGCTTTGGCTAATATGTGACATATGTGTATTGTATTGTACTACAGTGTGGAAGTATAACCCACACCCCATCCCCCTGAAACAGAAGGCACTGACAACTCTGCAAGTGCCCTGATCAAAGGCAGGTTGGCTGTCTTTCCCAAAGATAGACTTACAGGTGATGTATTGGATGAGTTGAGTGTCCAAACTCTACTTCAGAGGTGGTATCCCCCTGTGTCACGCGGGTTCCCCATAAAACACTTTCATGTAGCTCTGTAAAAAAAAGAAAAGTCCTGTAAAAATTTAAAGGTGGAGTCAAATACCTGGGGTTTTATTTTTCATCTACAGGTTTTGGATTTCATTTTTGACCCCGAGTTCGACTTGCTCAGTTTCTCCTACTGGGACAAACTTGAAGACAGGTATCACTGACTAGAATTCCTAAAGTGAAATATGTAATAATTCATTTCCACGACCAGGATCACACGGTATCTTCAGCCTGGCTGGATCACACTTCAACTTATCTTTGGGTTTTTTTTCAGTTTGTAACAGCATTTTTAACAGTTTGATGTATGTGGGGGAGCAGGTGAAGCAGCCTGTTTGGAGTAACAAGTCCTGGTTAAAGGTTAACGAAATCAATCACTAGTTCCTATGTTAGCAATTGAGCATATGACTACATGTAATGTGAAAGGTTTTTGTGGTGTCCACCCACAGAAAGTCTGCAACTCTGTATGGATTTTTAGCCTCTTGTAGCTCACTGTTTTGGTTTTACAGCACATTTACTGTTTGGTTAACTCTCATTTCAAGCCAGTGTCCCCAGATCTTTTAGCTTGTAGCCATGTAGCACACATTTAAGACCCCTTTCACAGGGTTCTCATTATAAAATGCTTAAACTGGAAATGCTTAAAATAAAAAGGGGATTTGAACAGCGTTTTCAACCTACTCGTTTAGCTACCATTAGCTTAATTGGCTAGCTAGCTACAGTTGATAAACTCTGCCAGTTGTTGTCATTTGTCAAATGTGCTTTTGTCCACCTCTGTCTGAAATCTAGGACTCATTGTTTCAAAGATTATATATTTTGAGTGGTAAATGTGTTTCTCCTTCATATGGAAAAAATATTCACTTTGACCAAAGCAAGCAAAAATAGGCAGCAAGCGAGCAGGTGAATTAACTTTAGGTATATTTTTAGGAATGTAGGCCTTTATTATCAGTTGAGGGGTGAAAGCAGGAAATGAGGCTTGAGAGAGAGATGGGGACAACAAAGGTCTCAAACCGGAGACGTTTCTCTGTTTAAGATTTGTTACAAAGGCGGCACCGTGCAGAGACATTTTCTTTATTGTAAATAATAAAGATATTTATGACCCCTGATCTTTGTAACTTACAACAATGTAATTCTTATGAAGGTCATGTTTATCTATGAGATCATAGATCACAAAAAGCACTCTTTTCTGGTATTTACACAAAGTTACAACAGCAAAATGACAAATTAGATTAGAGCATTCCAGCATCTAAAGTCTGACTGTCGCAGCAAAAGACGCCTGTCTGCACCCTAACCCTAACCCCTAACCCTCTGTGTGACATAAAATCCACAGCGTCAACAGCCTCTTCGAAACGCCCGGGCAGATAAGAAATGGAAACCAGTTTCTTCACACTGTATTGTACAGGAAACAAAATGTGTTGATGTGAAAACAGGGAGAATAGCACAGGCTGTGTTGACTAAACACGGCCAAAGTGTCACAGTGGCAACAGGTTTTGTCAGACCAACTCCAAGGTTAAAGCCTCGCCCTGTACCTTCAGGGGTCAGCAGGTTTCCACTGATGTAAAATGTAATTCAGGTAACGTTCACACTGACAAGCTGCTGAACAAAATGTGTTAACTGGGTGAACATTGAGTGAAGAGTGTTTAGGTATGAATCCCCCTTTGGCATCCTTTGCAGCAAAACCCTGGATTACATTCAATAATATTTGAACGCTCAGTGGAAAGGCGAGTACATAACGGTGGGAACGGACAATAACTAAAACCACTCACACAGGTGGTTTTAGTTATTGTGGCTGAGCAGGCGGCTATCGGGTTGAAGCTGGGCCGAGTTATACTGGAACCTGGAAGGTCAAGTCGCCAAACTCAATGCAACAATAAGAGCAATAAAAAGTGTCGCACCTCAACAGGTGCAACAGTCAAGCACAGATTGTATATGCGCAGTCTAATCAGGCAGGATAAGTGAAAACACCTGCGTGAGTGGACCATGAGCGTGTGGGCCTTTGAGGGATGGTGACGTTTAGGCAATTACAACTATTTCAGCAGACTATTTATTTGGCTAAAGGCACCCTGTGGAGTTTTTGATCACTAGTAGTGCTGTGGAGGTATGTTTTTATGAGCAGGTCCCTGTTTTGTTTGCTCCCATGCAAGCACGTGGGAGATGTGCTCCACTTTCCTGCGAATGGTTTCACACTATTCCACCGATCTGCAGGTGATGGTAACACACGGCGTCAAGATACGTAGCAATGTGCGAGCAAAGACAGGGAAGAAGAATAGCGCCAGCAAGTAAACATGGATGTAAACAATGCAGCTTGTTGAAATGATTGTTTATGAGAAAGGAAATGCATTCAACACATTTCAACACCTCAAGGATACACATAATGTGTTTAGTGTGAACAATTTCTTCACCAACTCCTGAAGGAAATATCTGTCTTTTTAGCTGTTAAATACTGCTGTGTTCACCAGCTAGTTGCTAACTTTCTAACTTTGACTGTCTGTTGTCTGTTGGTAGCGTAAAGTGAGTTTCATCAGAAACTGTTGCGTCTCCTACGACAATCAAAACAAATCAAAAGAGTCAGTAAATGTGCAAATAAAACGTTATTATTTTCTGCTCAACGAAACTTGTAAACCCAACGAAAGATCTCAAAAATGTGAGGGAGGAAAGGACCAGGTGGTTGTGCCAAAACCAACAGATATCAGTATAACAAAACTGACTGAACTCTACCTCTAAAAACAAAACACAAACAAAAGACCCAACTTGTTTATCTAAATAAAGAACTTCACCAAAACAAGTACAGAGATGAGACCAACCAATACTCCTAATGTCTCTAGACAAAGGTGAACTACGTGTATGGGAAAATGTCCAGGGTACCCCAGCTCCCTCTTTGTCTCGGTCTCTGGCGTCAAAGCCAAACGTGTCACTCCAAACCTTTACTTTATGTTGCCACACAACATAAACAGTACACTTAATCCTGCATTGACTCTAAACACGGCCACTGGGTGTGTATCATGTACTGCACACAAGTGTGATGTTTATCGCTATTGCTCACTGAAATAGGAGTGACTATGGTGTTAATAACATAGCATAGCATAGCATAGCATATACCCTGCACCACTACACCCCTGGTATCCATTCACACATGAGCACCATCAGCTCCTCCAGATGAGCCGACTTTGATGGACCAGTAAAAGTGTCCCACTCTGCCCATGCAGACTCAGGAAGTTCCAGTCTGGAGTTTGACTGCTGGTTTGAGGACAGATTATTAAATCCATCTTTCACACACTGCGAAGTCAGCTGCCTGCTTGACGTGATGACACCTCTCTCCTGTGCACAAGATGCCGTCTGCGGCGTTCAGACTGAGAGGATGCTGCAAATAAACTGTCTGGAAAATCTTTAAACAGGAAGAAGCAGAGTCATTATGAAAGCTTGGAGATCGCTTTTTACATTTTATTTACAAATAAACATCGACATTATTCAGCCAAAAAAAACACATGTTCCTAACCACAGACAGCAAAGCGTGTAAAAGTGAAGCAACTTAGACAAACGTTTAGAAACATGACAAACGCCAAACACGCCTGTGCTGGTCGCTACAGGTACTGCACCCCTACAGTCTTTATAGTATAGATAATTTGGCAGCTAGAACACAAGAAATTAATGTACTGTAATATTTTTATAACATGAAATGATAGAAGACTTGCACCATTGAAACCCTTACACTATTAGTCAAACTGGAAATCTGAAAAACATTCTCTCTCATTACTCAGAGTCATTTACGCACGAATAGTGTAAATGCCTAAATATAATGTAAATACTTAAAAGTGTCCTGTGGTGCAGTTTTCTACAGATCTTTTGCATATTTACATCCTATAAATGCAGTAAAAATGTAACCATATTGTACAGAATTGAAAAGAATAGGCAATAGAGTAATTAAAATGTATTTTTTGTGTCATCAGTATTTTCGTGACTCAGCAGTAAAAGACAATTCATGCGTCACTCTAAACATAGACGATCTGTTTGCCAGGGTGAGGCCGTATATACGGAGAGTGCATTTGAATACACTCTTATAGGCCTATGCAAATCAGAGCTTTTAAGTGTTAACCATGGCGATCGTGGTGTTTACTCTAGTTAGCGTGAGCCAGGTGTGGTTGTCATTTATCACTGTGTTAGCAGAATTACAGCTGCACCATCTGCACCGACCTCTGCATGCAGTGTTGCTCGTCAAGCAGCAGCCGCAACTGATCTCTTTTTCCATTCACACTGTAGCTACAAAGGTGGATAAAATCAGAGGGACTGCAGACGGCAGCAAAGACAACAACCCTGACAGAAATAACATTTGTAATAAGTGTGCACCGCCCAGAGTGACAGTACACTGCAGAGGGTCGTGCAACACAAAGCGTTTTTCCATAGTATTTACATGGATGTTTAGACTGGCAAATTCACGGCTAAAGCTCAGCAGGTGGAGAAGATGCCGATGTATGTGTTTGTCTCAAAATAAAGACAAATTTGCAAAACAGAAAAATCAAGTAAATCTTACAAAATCTCTTAGGAACGGAAAGAAGAGAACCGTGTCATTAAATCTGACGGCGCGAACAGACACAGAGTGAAGTAAAAGATGATAGTTTTCGTCTTCTCGTTCTCTCAAGGTTCACCTTTCCAAACACCGGCTGCTCAAAGATTTACAATTATTTGCATAAACTTGCAAATGTGGCTATCATCTGGATTTGAAGTGGCTGAATTTGCCTTTCTCCTTGATCCTTGCGTGAATGTTTCAAAATGATTCCAGAGAGGACGGGACACACCTTGAAGTAGCTTCGTCTTGCAAATTTCATGTGGACTCCCTGGAAACAATTAGTCTTTGAAACAAAGCAAAGTACAGTATACATGAGTGATATCACCTCTCTTCTCAAGAAACCAAAATCTTTTGTTGTTACTTCTCCTCCAGGACGGGGAGAAGAGGGCTAATTGTTTTATGGACCTGAGGAGAAGGTTTACTGTTTACTTTACTGTTCAGCTCCACGTCAGTTTGTGTTGCAAAAACGTCTTTCTAGTCCCACTGTGAGCAGAAGTACGGGGTGACGCCAGAGGCTACTGAAACAACAACAACAACAACAACAACAACAAGAGCACAGGTGCCGGTGGCAGAAATAGAGCCAACGGCGACGCTGCACAATGGACAGATTGTGTTCATGTAAACACAGCAGATCGGAGGTTTAGATATAAAAACAATTCGATTTTTGCCTCTGTGTTTTCGGCCCAATAAAGCACACGCATTAAAGTCCTAGCTGACCTCTCTGCACGCACAAATGGCACAAACACAATCTACTGATGCAGCTCTTTGAGAGGTTAATTATCACGGGACAAAGTGGATCAGACTCTGATAATACAAAGAGTCACTCCAGGTCCAGAGACAGACCTCCAGGATCAGGAGGGTGAGCGACCACGTCAGCATGGAGCACAACGAAGAAGAAAGTCTGACATACGCGGGATAAAACAAGAAGCTGTCGAGGCTGACTTGCGTTTTCGTTAACATATATAACACCTTGCCGTTATGTCTCGATTGTACTTTCTAACGCACGCCACAAAAATATTGGCCATTGAGGTTGAAGTCAACCCACAAGATCTAATTTTCATCCTAACCAAGACATGTTCAAACAACTGAAACTCCAGCGTGTGTGTGTGTAAATGTATCATTCATACATTTCAAGTGTGTGTACATGTGTGTGTCTGTGTTTTCAGGATATTCCCAGACCCCCCCAGCCGTGAACCACCAGCCTTTTGCCCCTATCGGCCCCCAGGCCTGTCAGCCCTAACAACATGGTAATTAAGTGGGAGCTACTTGTCAAAAAGCTGCAGTGCCACACATTTCTTATTGGATTACAAGGTGCTGGGAAGGAATGCAGGAACCGGCCGGCGTTCCTCTCCCTGCTGCTGGTAGAGACCGAGAGGAACAACACGGGTGAAAATGAATAGGGATCCTACCCTTTCCTTCACGCCCGCTGATCGCCCATGCAAAATACAGCATGTGCCATTTATTTCTAGAGTCAAAATAACCCACCGTGTGATTTTTCTGTGAGTGTGTGTGTGTGTGTGTGTGTCTGAGTTTGTGGTGCTTAATAGATTCTTAATGTGCAAAGGATTGTAGCGTATCAGATGGGCTGAGAGTTAATGGCGTGACTACGGCAACAGTGGAACGGATGGCTTGCTTCAACACCTGGAGAAGGGTTCATAGGTGTGTGTGTGTGTGTGTGTGAGGGTTACGGGTTGAGGCAACTCGGGCAGTGATAAAGCAATAAACCAACCACACAGTCACTGGCAGGGCAGCCAAGTGCTATATGGGCAGGAGAAGAATGGAGCTGTTGTATCGCAGCAGGGGAAGTCCGAACTACATGTTTCATCCGCTCGCTGTTTTATTTTGTGATTTTGTTGGACTTTTGCTCCAACAAACCAATACGTATGATTGACTGCTGATCTATTCTCCTGACTGATAGGTCTCTGCATTCACTTGTTAACAGGACTAAGAGTCTGCAGTCACGCCAGCAGCTCTGTGAGGCTAACACTATGCTTTGAGCTAAATGCTAACATGCTCACAATGACACTAACATCCTGATGTTTGACAGGTTTAGTGTCTTAGCGTGCTAACATTCACTAATTAGCAGTAAACGCAAAGTACAGCTGAGGCTTATGGGGCATTAGCTTTGGAGCTAAGTGACAAATACTTACTATAAAATAATTTTACCTAATGATGGCGCTAGATGATGTAAGTCAGAGGATCATCAACTGTCTCCTGTTATAACTTTATGTTTTATGTTCAGTGTAACTCGTTCTCTGAACATACGACAACAAAGCTTTGGATGTTGAATCCTGAATCTTAAACAAAACATGCAAAATCGCTCGGAGTGCTCCTTTAAACGCAACACAAGCGCAGCTTCGTGAGATTTAACACGACCACAATAAGTCTGTCTGTGTAAGAAACAAACACAGTCAGCGACCTCTGTTGTGTTTCTTGAAACAAGAGCCACGAAAGGCAAAATTCCCAGACCGTTTGTGTGTGTGTGTGTGTGTGTGTGTGTGTGTGTGTGCGTTTTTCTTTTCCCAACATCACAGCATGAAGGAAAGTCATTGAAGTCTCTAAATGGCAAACGACACCTGCATACCCCAAACAAAATGCTACTGTGTGAACTACAACTGTTGATAAGCGGACAGGGAGGAGGAGGAGGAGGAGGAGGAGGAGGGAGGGGGGGGGGATGGTGAGTCAACAAACCCAGTTCACTCTGCTGACATGCTAAATCTCACACTTTGGGAATGAGACCGTAAGGACTTCAGCAGATACTTATCAGTGGCGGTTAGTGCAGACAAACACTGTCACCTTCTGCTCAGCAGCCAACTGCTGTCAGAGTGGCCCGACACACACACACACACACACACACACACACATTCCCACACACAATAAGATGCATTCATGTATACACACACACACACATTGTTAAAGGGTAGTAGCCCTATTTTTGCATATGTTAATAACAAATAGGTACAAAAGGTTTTGGAGTTGGTCCAGTAGATCGCCTCAGCCGACAGCCACGAACGGGCTGCAACGTAACCTTTGCGGGCAACTGCACCCTTCAAAGTACGTCCACTAAAATTGCTTGTTTTTGCCAGATTGTTATTCAAAGTGACTGACAACATTATGGAAAGGATCCCTACACATACAGACCTTTTTGTGAAAGAGTAAAATCCTTTTTGTTTAACCAGAAACACAAGTCTCGCTCTGAAATCTCGCGAGAATCAAGAAATCATCTTTAAAACGTAATATGTAACAGCAGTAAAATCTTGACAAATACAAGAATGTGGAGGTCAGATACACAAGAATGTTAAATCTCACTAGCTTTTTCCCCCCAGAGCTTTCGACATCATCTGACAGTCTTCATCGGTAGATGGAGTTCGCTCAGTTGTCATGGAGATGGCTCAGTTGTTATCACTAGACGTCTTAAAATACGCATGTTCACTTTCTTGCCGAGACTTCGATGAGAAGATCGATACCACTTTCATTTTTGTTCAGTAAGTGTTCGGTAAATATGAGGCCTCAGCCAGCAGCTGGTTAGCATAGCTTAGCATAAAGACTGGAAACAGGGGGAAACAGCTAGCCTGGCTCTGTCCTAAGGGAACAAAATGTGCCTACTAGCACCTCCAAAACTCACTAATTGACATGTTATATCTTGTTTGTTTTATCCGTACAGAAAACACAAAGTGTTTAAACAACACGTTGGGGTTTTTGCGACGGGTTATGTGCCACACTATTTCTTGGCAGTAAGTTAATGGAGTCTCTACATTTTTACACTTTACGCAGACATAACGTGTTAATTGGTGAGCTTTAGAGGTGCTGGTAAGCCACCATCGGACAAAGCCAGGCTAGCTGTTTCCCCCTGTTTTCAGTTTTTGTGCTAAGCTAAGCTAATCCGCCGCTGGTGGTAGTTTCATACTTACCGTACAGACATAAGAGTGGTATCAATCTTCTGATCTAACTCTCCGTAAGAAAGCAAATAAGCGTTAAACTACTCTTTCAAAAATACTTTCTACACTTGGACTGTATATTTCAGAAAAACAAATGTCAAAACAGTGGAAACAATTAAGCTCAGATGGAGGAAACAACATATTGTCTGATATTAAACCAACCATGATTGCGCATATCTTTCTCTTTCTGTATCACACACACACACACTGTAAAAAATCTGATACTGCAGGCTACTTAGAATGATGTCAGCTCTCTCTGGTGACACAAAATGTCATCATCAGCCCAAATCCAATTACAGCAGCAACAACAAGGCTTTTTGAAACCATCACACATCCACAATCTCCTCCTGACATGACATTTCTCAGTTGGCTTAAGAGTGAAAAAAAAAAAAAAAAGCAAAGTGACAAGAAAATAGAGCTTTTGTCAGAGAGTCGAGTGGTTTGGCTGCAGACTCACGCAGATGAAACGTTTGTGCCAGAAAGAAGAGATTAGTGACTTTTTTTTTAACCTCTCGTCTTGTTCATTATTGCACGGATCAGTGTTCTGCAGCTCATGTGAAACCCGTGTTTGGAGCTGTCTTTCAGCGTGGACACACACACACACACACACACACACACACACATTGAGAGCCCGTAACTGGAAAGGAATGAGTAGAGAAATGCGTCTTGAACAGATGAGATGATGCTGCTCACAGATTTAGGGGCTGATATCGTGTTTCAACTCCCTGGAGAACACAGTTAGTCTACGTCCACTCTGTCACATCCGCACTTCATTTATGTGCTTTGTTTGTGTGATTTGTGTTCATGCAAATACACAATATTGATTAAAAAAAACTATCCGGCAATATACCTCTCAGTGAGCTTTACATTCTTTTGTTACGCAAATTTTTGCTTTCAAATTCATGCAGAACACCTTTACGTTTTATTGTAGTTAACTCTTGACAAAAACATATTTTTATATAAAATACGCCTGGTTTCAACCTATAGTTACAATAAACTGAGCCCCAAAATAAAGAAATATAAGGCACTTATTTCTGTTGTGACAGAAAATATGAAAAGTCAACAACAAACATTTGTCAATAAAGTATGCGGTAATATTGTTTACTCTGATGGTTGTTACATTCAGAATTTCCAAATGATCAACAGGCGGGACTTTGTATTTTTAATGTGTATAATTATATATTATATAAATTAAATGTATTTTACACAAAATCCAAGATTTCAAATTAAGATATAAAAAGTCTTACCTTCCTGCTTAGCGGAAGCTCAAAACAAGTCAGTTAAATGATTTAATAAGATAAGTCTGATCTGAAATAGTTTGTTTTGATTAATCCTTTATTCCCTGTGTGGTGTGAACTGTTTTGCTAAGTATGAATGTAAAAAACATAGTGATTTATTAGTGGGTGCAGACTAACTTCTGACCTAAACTAAAACCTGTTCACAGTTAAACGTGTCATGACTTGAGCATAAAATGAAATACAAGACTTTTTATGGAAAGAGTTCAGTCTTATAAAGTTTATTGACATGAGGAAAACATTGGGATAATGTTTAAATACTCTACACAATAAAGTTATTAAACATGCACACGTAAAATATAATATACTGTACATAAATATTACATTGGGGAAAAAAAATAGATTTCTAGCTGGTCTAATTTCTGATGCAGTGCCTGTTTTCTTTGACCCCAAAACCACCACTCGAGATGCCCTCTAACTGAGACAAACCTGACGTTTATAGTGCAAGAAAAAAGACTTAATGGAAATTAATGGAATGCTCGACTCATAACAGGTGTGGGTCTCTTCAGTATGGCTTCCACAGAGAAGGACAAAGACTCACTGGACGCCATCTTGGTCCCAACAGGCTTGGAAGGAAAGTCTTTTCCGTACCTGTCGGTGATTTTGACGGCCTGAATGTCCTTGGCCGAGCCCTCCCTGAACTTGCGGGCGGCCTCCTCTAAGAGCTCTTTGCAGTATGGAGCCCTGAGCTCCGGCCCGGCCCCGCCGCTGGTCTTTTCGCTCAGCGAGTGCTGGATGAGGGAGTGAAAGGAGCTGAGTTTCATGGAAAGCTTAGCGCTGTCCTTGCTCAGCTTGTTCAGGACTTGGCTGGAGTTTTGGGAATGAGAGTTGTTAGGGAAGGATTGTCCAAAGCTCCTCTTAGGTGGGGAGAAGGCTGAGCACTCCCTCCGCCCCCCCTGGGAGCCCCCGGGAGGTTTGGGATCAGCCCGTTGAGGGTCTGATGAGTCCTGCAGCGCAGCAGCTCGGGATCCTTCCAGTTTAGCAGCAAGAGCGGCCGCAGCCTCCTGCTCTGGCAGCTGGCTCTCGGCAGGCATCGCCTTGGGTTCCCACACAGCACCTGGCTTCATGTTCTGCACCGCCGTGGCGTTGATCAGGCACTGCTGGTAGAGCAAGGCGTCACCCAGGTTGGCTGCACCGCGGGGCCACATCATGAAGCTGCCTCGTGATGGCTGCAGCGGGTAGTGGCGGTAGGTGGTGGCCACGCTGACGTTGGAGGAGATGAGCTCGACGTTGGCTGAGCCGGCGGGGTACTGCATGGACAGATCCAGGCAGTTAGGGCCGAGGAAGTTGCACAACTCTTTGGGCTGCGGCTCAACCGCCGTCGGTGAGTAGGCCGTCTTGTAGGAGTTGTATTCAGCGGCGTGGTGGACCATGTTGTTAGGGAAGAGGAGCGAAGCCTGGCTGTTCTCCAGCAGCTCTCGTTCTTTGTACTCCCGCTCCAGCATGATGGTTTCCAGCTCCTTGTCGGCGAAGGCCCTTCTCTTCCTCATGCGATCGCTCAGCGGTGGGGGGAGAGATGGGTTGGCCGCCAGGAATGGATCAGACTGCACCGGACGGTATCCTGTCATCAAAAGAACCCCCATTTAATTCAAGGTTTATGACAGTCAAGCATGCAAGCAGAAACAACAGTGACAAACATGCAAAAATTTTCACTCTAAATATATATCATGCTCAATGATTAAATCATCTTTGTATGTTGGAGATGATAATTAGTGAAATCAAGTCACTGCTTTCAAATGTTAACAAGTCCTTATCAGTGTTTTAGTGTTGTTAATGGAAAAAGATAAGAAATCCAAGGCAAGCTACAAGAGAAACAGAAGTTAAACAGGGACAGAGGATGAGCCAAGAGAAATAGGAAAGATCAGAAACGTCTAATGCAAAGAAATAAATCATGTTTCTTTTGTCAGATCCGCTGCCGTCTTACCTTCGAGGATGCTTTTGGCGAGCATGGTGGACGGCCGAATATGTCGCTGATATATCGTCCTCCTCTCTGCTGGAATTTGTTTCCCAGATATTCCTTTCTTATCCTGATAAATTGAGAAAACAAAAAAAATGACTAAAGACGTGCTTTCAGGATGTTTTTCTTGATCCTTTTAAAAGTGCCTGATTTATCGCAGCTCAAGTCTGTATTTGTATAATTTAATCCAACATCTTAATAATAATCTGCTTAAATTATGGGTCACGATACTGTTTTCTGTTTCTCTTACAGTTATAAAAAATCTTAAATCTTAATCTAGCAATTAAATGTGAGATGTGGGCCTAGCAATTACCTTAAAGTTAAAAATAAATAATATTTTTGGCATTCTAAAGATACATAAAATAAGATAAATTACAGAACATTTTCAACAGTTTTACAACTAAACCTGACTGCATTACTTCAAACTGCAATATTTTCACAAGACTGTGTAATAAAAGCTAAACATTCTTCTTGACAAGCCAAATGACACACCCTGCACGCACACACACACACACACACACACACACACACATTCAAACAGAACAACAACCGTCTGGTATCATCTTTAAAATACCACAACTGACGTGGTTCGTTATTATTTTACCGCAGATATTCTCAGATATTTGAATGTCACTGCAGTCAACACACACACATATTAGGGCCACAGACACCAAACAGGTACGATTTTACTTCATAAGATCACAAGTACAGATGGAAATGTATAACTGTCCATGTTTGGGAAAGAGTGAGGCAGTGAGCATTTCTTTTAACTTTAATTAACATGTGTAAATACTCGTTTATTTCTATATAATAATGACTATTTATTTGCTGGGACAACATCAAGAACCCCTCAGAGATCCCCAGACATAATAAGACATACATATAAATAACTACATCAATTGCCAAACCCTGAACCCTGATCCACTACATACGTGCCTAAACTTAAATCAATACTAACCCTAAGCCTGCTTCCAAAATTAGAATTTTTTTTTCCAAAGATTGGTTGGAAAAACAAAACTGTATTTAACTGTACTGTTTGTTTACATGTGAAGCCATCCCACGTGTCTCATAGAGAACTTCACCTCCCCGCTTGTGTTTTTTTTAAATTCGATAATTAATTTGCACTCAACTCATAATAACCATAATTAATATCAGGGGCATGAAGGCACTACACTTCTTCACCGGGATTGTTTACCTAAATACACCTGTATAAGAAACCAGAGATGTATTTCTGCTGATATATCAGAAAACAAATTGTACCCTTGATGTTGACGCTCAAACGACTAAAAACAGCAATTAAAAACGAGTTTGAGTGGAACATGAAGACGGAGGCCTAACAGGTCAATTATGAAGATTACTTTAAGCAAATTACCTAAATCTCACTGAAGCCGTTTGTTGGAAGAGACACATTTTCACAACAGTCCAAAGGTCATTATAAGGCAGGGACATCAGAGGAACTACAAAACACAGATGTATTTACTGTATGTTTTAAAGACACCTTCACATGTTTAACATGGATTTTCGGAGTAGTAGTAGTGGGCATTTGATGTGGTGTGTATAGCAGTAACTGAGGCGCTGGATTCACAGAGTAAATAAATCTGATTCATGAGAGGCAAGATCAACATCTCCAGGAAATCCTGACAGCAAGAAATGCTTTTCAGGGCAGCTGGAGAAGCCCGAGTACACTAGACTGGATTTGATGTTTCGTTTTATTGTTAATCTTGTGCACTTTTTTTTGCATTATCTGCACTCACAGGAAAGCAGTACTGTCCGAGTTGAAATTAAGTGAAATAACTTTTACTGTGGGGTCTAATTTGTTAATTAGGTGTTGTTGAATAAAAGCACTTGAATGCATCACAACGGTCACGACATGGTTTCAGTCTATAAAGTTAATGACCAGCATTTGAAGGCAGCACTACAGAACCAGCCCATGGACAAACAGACACACACACACTCCTGGCCTACCTCCGTGGCTTGCTGCCTCCTCAGGGCCACCTGCGCAGCCATGACCCGCTGTCTCTCCACCACCAGCAGGCAGTTGGCGCACTGGCAGTCCCTCCAGCGGCAGAAGCGCTTGTGTCCCTTCAGACAGGACACCACGCCGTGGTTGCGGCAGCGAGCGCACTTCGGCGTCCGACTCAGCTTCCTCTGGTCCCCCGGACACATGCCGCTGGGGCCCGGCTTGTCGTCGCCCTTGCTGCCGAGAGGCGCCGGGCCGGGACTGCTGGAGGAGTCCGCCAGGTCGTCGCTCTCCGTCTCCAGACTCTCCACGTCGATTTCAAACTCGCAACCGGCGTTATCTGACATGTCTGTCCTCCGCCGGTTGTCTCTACACCCAGTTTATGTCTGGAGACAAATAAGAATTATTTGGACCTACAGGCAAATTATCTCTCAACATCATCTCATGCCTAAACTCTCTTGTTATATTTAAATACATAGGTTATCTCCAAAAATAATTTAGGACTAATTAAGCAAAGCTTGATTCCACCATGGAAAAATAAACAAAGTAGTCCGCATTATATTATTCCATTAATCCCCAAGAGCCAAGCTTGACTTGTTTTAATGATGGTTTAAATAAACTTCTAAGGCTTTAGCAGTGGATTGTTTTTACATCTGAGCTAAACTAAAATTCTGCACACAGAAGAGAAAAATGAAAAAAAAAATCTTATAAATGGCTTCTTCTTATTTATTAATCAGCAAAGAATATAGTAAATAAAAATAGAAAAAGGAAAAAAAATCTTCCTTAAAATCCAGAAAATAGGCTAAAAAAGTTTTGCTCAGACCGTCTTTATTGATGGATATCTAATTATATATTAGGAAAGGTTTTATTCAATGTTGTCACCTACGAATATGAGAATCTATTGAGGAGCCCATTATTATGACAGCCCATCAGTTAATTATTAACAGTTTAACCACATTTAGGTCATCGCTCGCCTCTGTGCCCCAACAAATTCAGTCTAGTCGAGTTAAGTTGTTGCCATTAAATTGGTCACAGAGAGTTTAGTACATTTCACATTAAATATTATTCTCCCACAGATTTAGCTGACTGCCCGGTGCATTAAGAGTTCAGTTTACCTCCAGAGGTTGACTCGGCGGTCTGGTCCAGCGAGCACGTCGTTAGGACTGTGATGAATGGACACACGGACAAAGACGCGGTCCGGGCTCCGGGATGGGTTCGTAATTAGCTGTTAATTGAGTGGATGAATGAGTGTCGCGCTCTGAACGGATCCGAGTTTCCTCTGAAGGAAACACGCAGGGCGCCACTCCTATGAACCGCTTCACTCGGCGCTCTCTGTCCGCTGATTGGCTGCTTCTAAACACTCACCGACCAATAGGCTTACGAGCAGTTATTCAGGCGTGGAAGGAAGGGAGGGAGGGGGGGGGGGGTCTCCTAGTAACGGTTGACAGTAATTTGATTACTTTTCCTTAGCAACGAGTTCATTTGTCAGTAATACGGCCCGATTCTTGAGTTAAAAACTGTAGAAAAACAACATTAAACAGCCTTCTTTGATATTACAGCCGCCATGTTTCCCTTGTAGAGGACAACTGCCAGAGCTAATCATCGAAAAACGAAGCTAGCTTGTTCAACTGGCGGCTCCCTGCACGCCCTCAATGGGTTAATTAATTCATTAATTAATTTTGACTACAGTTAGCTTAACTCTGATTTGCTACTGAACAACCAAGACAGTCTATAAACTATGCCTTATTGACCAACAATGAGGAGAAGGCAAAGACGCCTTATTACCGTAGATTAGAGGTGACAAACGGCCATAATCAACAGTTTGTCAGCCAAGTGTCAGATCAGTTTTTCATGATGGCTACTTCACAATCCAACATATTTATTTTGAATTCATTAGTCACCCTGGAATTAATTCAGATTTTGGTTGAAAGTGTAAACATCCCTCTTACAAAGGCAGCAATGATGGAGGGCCATGCTGTAAGTCCCTCTGAGATTATTAGTGATGGTAGCCATATTGTATCCTGCATAAAGTGTTGGATGTCTGTCAGTATTTACACAGATTAAACTGCCCTGCCACACAGCAGGCAGTCAGGTGATGAATGTGTCCTGCAGGTTGTTACAGTCTGTCCTCCTGGCAGAGTTAACTGAGGATGATTACAATGTTTTCACAACAATCACACCTGAACAAAAAAAAAAACACCTTGTCAGCATGCAGAGTCCTACACACAACAAGTCAAACCCAACCTGAAATATACAGCTTTGACCTTTAACTGATCCTAAACGTCTTAACACTGAATCCAAATCTTCACTTCTTAACCCCTAAAAATCTGAAACGATACGATAACAGTTACTAGAATAGGCAATTAATCCTAAAGACTTGTTCTTAATCCATAATACGCTAAATATTATATTTGACATTTCGACATAAACTCAATGAAAAAATGTCATGTGAGAACATTTGATCCATCTAAAAATAAAAAAAAGACTGCATAACCCTCACGGAATGATATCTTCTCCTTCTTTATTACTTATAATTAACTTCATCAGAGCAATATATATTTTTTTAAGTTAAATAAAGGTCGGATTAAATTCCAGTTCACACAGAGAGGCGGTCTGTGTGAATGTGGCCCTGCACACCGCTGGGTGTGACCGGCGGCTCCTGAATTAAAAAAAAACAACTTTCTATGTTTGGCTCTTTGTTTGCAGCTCGCTGACTGAAAGCCTGACTCAAAAAAGAAAGAGAGACATCGTAACATTTACTCAGTGCCAACTGACTTCCATGGGAACTGACAAGGAGACAATACAGACATCCACACACTGCAGCGTGAAAACAGCCTGTTGGCTTTAACCCTTTGTCCGTTCAGCTCGGCTGTAATGTGACATTAACGAACAAAGCGAAGTCAAGAGGAGGAAATATTGTATATTCCATTTAAAATACAGGATGCTGCTTGAATCCCGCTCGGCTTGAGCTTTAAATAAAAATATATATTATAGATAAAACATCTTAATTTTATAACAATGAAAGATTAAAATGAACGGCCAGGCTATACTTTAGTGTTCAAAGCCTATATGGCATTTTAAAATAGGAACAATAACTTTTATTTTCTTAATTTTAGATCGTATAAGCTGCTTTATGTTTATTTTCATATCAAAAAAACGCAACGAAAATTAACTCTCACATTCTTATATTAATCCTACAGGGACAGTGTGTGGTATTCTGATCAATAGGGATTTTTCGTTGTTGTACTGTACACTTTTTTACTTTTTATGGTGTCACTATAATTCGTTATTAATTTTGGGGAGCTTTTTAGTGAGCCTCTTGTAATGTTCTTGAACAGAGATGTGAGTTTTCTTTCTTTTAACGGTAGCTTTCTCTACAATGAAAACAATCCTAACCTAAGGATTTAGCTCTTGCACAACAATATTGGATTAATTTAGTGTTTAAGGCTTATTATTCATCTTTTTATGACATGTATATTCTTGAACACACCGCGTCTTTTAGCTTCCTAGCTTACAGTTAAGCTAGCTAAATGACACTTTAGCTTTTAGCTAACATAAACTACGTCACGGCTTTTTTATCGCCATTGAATTGTGTAAATTTGTATTATATGCCTTCTTTTTATTACAGATTAACACAGGAGTTGAACACAGATTTAGACTTTAATTAAACGGAGAAACACTTAACTTTTGTCTTCTAAAACGTCCCTCCATGTTGTTGTTTTTTGGGGTCTTTTCTTCCTAACGGCTCCTCCATGTGTTGGAGGTGAAGACGTCAGGCCTGCAGGTGCAGCTTTATTTGCCACTTCGTCTTAATTTATTACGGAGGTTACGACCGGCCACCCCGGGCTGCCGTTTCCACATCAGGAATGCTTTGATGTCGAGAGCGGGCTGGATGGTGGGACAGGAGGATCCGCACAGAGCTGGACCCTCCAGGTGAAATGTGTTGTCTGTGTCCGCGGGCTCATTAAGGCCCAGCTAGTGTTGGGCCTCCAGAGGTCCTGGAAGGGGTTTCCAGGGATCTTTTAGGACCTTCCACGGGTATGTCAGAGGGTTTGGGGATCAAGGGGACTTTAAGGTGGTTATGAGTATTTAAGGTGGTTCCAGGGCTCTATTTTGGGGGGGTCCAGAAATCCTTGAGGCATCTACTAGGAGTTCTTATGGATCCTTATATTGATTCCAGGCATTATTGAATGAGTGTCAGGGTCCCTGCGGAGGTCTGGAGGTCCTTCAGGGGTTTCCAGGGATCCTTGAAGAGTTTACAGGGATGCTGGAAGTGGTTCCAGGCACTCTTGAATGAAGGGTTTTTTGAAAGGGTATGGTGATCCTTGAGGAGCTTCCAGGAATCCTTGAAGGCCTTATTGATGGAATTTCAGGGGTCTTTGCAGGGGTCTTTTGGTCCTTAAAGGGATTTCAGGCAATATTGAGGGTTTCTGATGGGGCCCAGGAATACTCAAGGCGTTTCCATGATCCCTTGAATGGATTCCAGGCATTATTGAACTATTTTCTGGTCTTTGCAGGGGCATGTGGATCCTGAAGGAGTTTCCAGGAATCCTTGAAGGGGCTCCAGGCATTATTGTGAGGAGTTTGCAAGGATCCTTGAATATATTCCAGGAATTATTACAGAAGCCTTTGAAGGGGACTGTGAGGAGCTTCCTTGAAAGGATTCTAGGCAATATTGAAGGAATTCCAGGTCTCTTTACAGTGGGTCCGAGAATCCCTGAGGAGTTTCCAGGGATCCTTGAAGCGATTCCAGGTATTATTTCAAGGATTTCAGGGGTTGCTGCAGGAGTCTGGACATCTTTTAGGAGTTTTCAGGGTCCATTATAGGATGTTTCAGGATGTTCCAGGGGTCTTTGAGGCTGCCCAGGGATCCTTAAGGAGTTGTCAGGGAATCTTTAAGATGTTCCAGGCATTAATAAAAGACTCCTTGAATGGATCCCAGGTGTTACTTAAGTCATTTCGGGGGTCCAGATGTACTGTGTAGGGATCCTTAAAGGGGTTCCAGGCATTAGTGAAGGGATTTCAAGGGTCCTTGTAGATGTGTGGGGATCTTTTAGGAGTTTGCACAGATAAATTAACTTCATTTGTTTGTTTTACAGCTCCAACTTCCCATCTGTAGTTATAAAACAAATCTCTGTGGAGCATATAGTGTCACTGGCTCTTTGTCTTAATGTTTAAATCCCTCAGTGGGCTTTGGCTGATCTTTGACTGTAACCCCTTTTTAGTGGGTACAACCTGGAGAACGACACAGACACATAATGACACTTTCTCACTCACTGTCCAGTTTACTTTTGGGGCTGATTGAAACAACAGCATCTTGTTGGAAGTGTCCCGCTGTGCGGGTCGTAAAGTGTAACAGGAGCTGTGTGTAGACAGAAGAGCAGAGTGGGATCACTGGGGATCCTGTTATGTTAATTAGCCTCTGATGGACCGACAACACATGCAGCTGAATACTAAACCAGGCGGGACGACATTTGTCTCTGTCTGACACCTCGACCTCTCCTGGCTCATGTGCAACAAACAGGAGGACGTGTCCTTCAGCTGTGGACGGCAACATTTCTGAAAATACTGACACTTTCACAATGTTTGTTTTGTCCAACCAACAGTCCATACTTCAAAATTACTTTAAAAAATTGATCAAAATTATTGAGAGGAAAGCAGCAAATCTTCACATTTGAGAAGCTGAAATATTTTGCATGAAAAAAAAATGACTTCAACGATTATCAAAATAGCTGCCATTCATTTTCTGTCAATCAACTGATCGTTTCTGATGTATTTGTATATATTGTTAGATACAATAGTAGTTCATTTATAAGAAAACATCATATTTATACATATTTTAGAAGCTCTTCATGTGTTTTGTTTGCAAAAATCTTAATTTGTAAAGTAACAAGCAACTGAAGCTGTCAAATCACAGCAGTGGAGTAAAGAGTATAAAGTAGCATGAAAAGAAAATACTCAAATAACGTACAAGTACATCAAATTTGTACTTAAGTACACTACTTGAGTAAATGTAAGTCACATCCAGAGTTTTTACAGAGTTGCTCATAAATCAATGATTTGTTTTAATGTCTATTTGTTCAGTTCTTCACCCATTAATAAGCTGTCGTTTTGTGGTAAACGAGGATGTGTGTCCTTATTCGGAAATGTTGATCGGACATATTTATTTGAGGGGAGTACACAGAAAAAAACTAAATTTAAACATCTCTCTGGAAGACATTACTTTAGGCTTCATTGTGATATTACGTAAACCTGCAAGAAATGCATCTTATAAAAGATAATGAATAGACTGAGTTTAGACAAGTTTAAAAGATTAATGTTGATTTGAAAATGTATAAAATTCATATCAACAGTTTCTGCTTTATTTAATGAAGCTTCACCAGCTGCTCTTACACACATGTTGTAATAAAATATGGATGATAAACGAGATAACATATACTTTATTACCCCTGAGAGGAAATTTGGCTCGGGTAATAGTGTCACTCACAGCACAGAAAAATATATACAAAATTGCTGAGATAAAAGATATAAATACATAGACATTATAAAATGAGGAATTCAATCATTAAAACCATAATTCATAATGGATGAAACTAAATACAACAGTGCCTCCAAGACTACATAAGTCAGTATTGAACTGATTCCATGTTTTTACCCCAGTGGTCTGGTACAGGTTGATCATAATATAGTAAAGAAATACACATTTGGCCCACTAGGTGGCAGACTGGAACCTCATTTCAATGAGGAAAACAGCCTTAAAACAGGCAGAGAAAGAATATATTCATAAAGAGAATTAGAAACACTTGGACTGGTTTGGTAAAACTGTATAACAAGTAATAAAATACATGCTCTGCTGAGGTGCCCTTGAGCAAGGTTTGGGATGAAAACCCTGCAGACAAATTAAAGATAAAAACTGTCCCTTCCCCAGTTTCTCAGCTCCCTCCTAAAATATCTTTATGGGGATTTTTCTTTCTCTCTATTTTGCTGCTTTGATGAACTTAATTTATTATTTTGAGACTTTGATTTTATTAGATCTGTTTTATGTCAAAAACAACAGAACAGTAACATCATATATTATGGATTATGGACAGCAGGTCTTTGTGCTGCTCTGCACAAAAGGAAGGTAAATGAGACTTTAAGTGGCGAGGAGCAGCGGGACGAACAAAATCTGCTGAAGGTGGATCTGCCTGTAAACACAAACATTCATTATATTGTTTTATTTTTATTTAATTTATATATACAACATATATATCTACTGCTATTCCAAACCTCCAGTCTTTATGGGCAGACATGAGCTCTGTGATGGAAACATGACGTGGATGAATTTCACCACTAGATGGCAGCATTTGAGCGGTTTAAACCAAACAAGAGGGACTCCAACTAAAAAATACTCAGGGAGGTCATGAAGGGTGAACTAAAATCAGTGTCTGCACTGCTTTATCAAAAGTTAAAAGAGTTTTAATCCCAATAGTAAAATAGTGCCATTGCATTTGTAAATTGATAATAATCATAATAATCATCATCATAATAATCATAATAATGTTGTGATGCAAAGCCAGTGAATCCTTATTTAAGGTGGCTCCAGTTTTATGTATTTTAATGATTAAGATCCGATTGTACAAATGTGTGTTTAAGGTGAAAAGTGAAATAACCAATAGGGTTAAAATCTATACGTCGACTTTGTCTATTTTTGTTGCACTTATCCAGATATCAAGACATAAAGCTATAGTGATTATTAATTAAGATTGTAAGCCGTGTTATCAGTGCTGCTGTCAGCAAAACAACACACAATAAAAGATGCAGCTCTTTGCTTCAGCACTAAAGGAATCAGGACGCTGAAAAATGTCGTGTTCGGAATCGATATTAAACATAAAAGAAGTCAGTTGTGGTCTGTTTACGGCTGAGTCTTGTGTCCTCAGTTATCAGCAGTTCAGGACGGAGCTGTGGCGACTCTCTACACTGCACAGCTTCACTGTTAGTTTCTTTACATTTTAACCAATATGTCTAATCCTACACTAACACCTGCACAGGTAACTGCCAACTCTGTATACTCTGACACTATTGATTTCACTCTTTTCTGCATTGGACCAATAGATTACTGAACATCAGCAGATGTAACTAAGTACTCAAGTACTGTTCTTAAGTACAAGGTACTTATACTTGACTTGAGTATTTCCATTTTATGCAGCTTCGTACTTTAAGTCCACTACATCTCAGAGGTGAAAACCATGTATCTCCGAACGGTAGGATTAACTTCTCCTTCTTCTTAAGATAAATAAACTATTTAAAATCGGCTGTAAAATGCATCGTCACAAAGCTGAAAACAGCTTTTCTTATGAAAAGTTGACTTGTTAGAGAGAAGAGGTTCTCACAGGACAAACGTATCATGGTCTTCTGCGTTTCTGTGGATGAAACTAGTCAGCTGTATATAAAGTAGTTCAGATGAGCTCAGCCTGAAACATCTACAGCAGTAAAATGCAACAAACACATTCATGCAGAGAGAATGTAAAACACTGACAGGGACCATTTTACTGCAGAATGAGTACTTTTACTTTTGACATTTTAAATTCATTTTGCTGATAATACTTTTACTCAAGTAGAGGATCTGAATACTTCTTCCAACACTGTCGAACATTCATTTTGTGCAGAATTGATGGAACACACTGGACCAAAACCAAGGTCATCCTACTTTGTTCAATATATATATATATAGATCAGCAATGTGTTTTTAAATTCAGCCATCAATAATATCTGGAATATAATCGATAACTTAGTCAGTAAGACTGAAGACAACAATCTGATCCATTTGGGAAACTCAGATTTATTTGGCATACTCTTGACATGCATTGATGATCCTTACATCGAAAGTTTTCACAGTACTAAACATGCTTACAGGAAACAGGTGACAGATTTTCAAAACAAGGTGAGTCTGTTGACATTCATCCGTTGTGGTCGTGTCCGCGTGACATCTTGACCAACAAAAACAAAAACAAACTTTACACACATGGAAGTCCTTTCACAATAATACATTTTTGGTGTCCGCTGCTGTGTTAGTCCATCATCAGCATCTGTTCAGGTGGATGAGTTCAGGATGCGGGAGTCTGCGGAGTCGGAGCGTTCTTCGTAGTCCTCATCTGGGGAGTAGAGGCCGGGTTTGGGTCCCAGCGTGCAGCCCTCCTCCTGGATGCTGATGCGCTGCTCCTCGGAGGCTCTGGGGGGGAGGATGGAGGAGCTGCGGAACACGGAGCCCCCGGGACCGGCGGGGGCTGCGGGGGAGAAAGGCGACACGTACTGGGCCGCCGAGCGGAGCTGGTACTGCTGCTGCAGGGCCATGGTATTCCACAGAGTCACGTCGTTGTGCACGAAGGGGTTGGCCTGGCTGCGCGTCAGAGAGTTGCGCAACATGAGCGGGTAGCGCGTGGGCTGCGGGAAGGACGGGTGCTGCAGGGGGACACCCAGCGGGCCGGTGGACACCACGCCCGAAGCGGAGTCGGATGTGAATCGGAGGGACTCGGGGACCCGGAAAGCGGAGCCCACCGACCACTTGGCGGAGGAGGACACCGGGTGGTAGGAGCCCAGCGTGTGCTCGAACAGGTGTCCGTTTGAAGGCAGCACCAGGGCGTCCGGGTGCGGATCGGTGTGCGGGTGCGCGCTCCCGTCAGGACTCCGGCTGGACAGCAGCACCTCGATGGCCCCCACCAGATCCCCCCCGCAGCCTCTGAGGATGAGCTCCAGGACAGGAGGCTTGTGAGCGGGGAAGATCTTCTTGAGGACCTCCAGCGGCGGCCGGTTGGCTCGGAGGCTGAAGGGCAGGCTGATGGAGCCGGTGAGGCCTTCTATCAGCACGCTCTGCTCTGCGGGGCTGACGGGGAACTTCTGAGGACTCTCGGTTTTGGCCTCCTTCTCAGTGCTGCCGGCTTTAGGGAGGCTGTAGCGGCTCTCCTCCGTGTGCGAGGGGGTTTCTGGAGGCTCCGGGGTGTAGCAGGAGTTTGGTTTGGAGCCTTCAGGGGAGCTGACCGGGTCCTGCTCCTTTTCACTGGAGCTCCCCCCGTTTTCACCCCCTGACCCCTCATCAGGACCGTCCTCTGTCGGCTCTGCAAGACAAGAGAACAAACAATAAGGAAACAGAATAAAACCAAACACCCCGCCTCCCAGAAAGACCTCTGCTGGGGGGTCTGAAATGAATTCTGCACCTCTTGATGCAGAGCGACCCGCTGTAAGCTCTCCTCGGGAGGAAACGTAACATGCAATTAATGGCGTGTCAGCTTGTCTCCACACACAGCGACTCGTGTGGATTTACTTGACTTTCTCTTCTCCGAAGCTGTGAACACAAAGTGCTGACTGCGTGTCAGTGAGGAATCTCCCGCCGGTGCCTTTTGACCACATTCTGTAAACAGATCGCTCGCTGCTCGGTAACATTTCATCTGAAGTTGACCTCCTGCAAGAAATATGGCGATTACATTCGACTGGTTCTGTCCGCCGCTGATTACTGTGATCCGTTCAACCGCTCAGCTCGGTGTGTCAGGAGCCAGCTGATCGGTGTGTCAGGAGCCAGCTGATCGGTGTGTCCGGAGCCAGCTGATCGGTGTGTCAGGAGCCAGCTGATCGGAGTCAAGTTCATATAGAAAAACAACCAAAATCTACTCTGAAACATTCAATAATTCAGTTAATTACCACGCCGATGTGTGTGTGTGATATTATATAAATATATATATATTATATAAATATCATATATTATATAAAAACACTAGAACTGAAATTAGAACAGTTAATTTTCTAAAAATAACCACGTGTCTCACATACTTTACAAAATAATAAACAGGATTTTTTTTTGACTGAATGGTTTTCTTTGATTTTGTTGTCTTAAATAAAAATAATTCTTAAAAAACGGAAGAAAAATAATGCAATTTTCAATAAACAATTGGAACAAAAAAAACAACTACTCGAATAATAACGAGGCGAAAAAGAAATGTATTACAGATATTGCCAGAACTAATAGATGTTCATCCCTATTAATAACTCAATAAACGGGGTTTGTTGCTTTTGTTAAGACAAAACAAACATCAGCTGTATTTGACCTTTAGCACAAACAGCTGACATGTCTGCTTTGTAATAGACTCACGTGTCCTGTGATCGAAACATTTGTCTGTTTTTATTTTGTTTTCTTACCTTTGAGGCTCTCATCTCATCTTGATGATTTAAACCTAATTAACCCTTTTTAAAAGGTGAGTCATCCACAGAGGAAAATGTGTCTGAGTCGCTTTTGTCTCACTGAGATAAATGTACACAATAAGAGCATCTTAAGGTACTTTGAACACTTTGTGATTTAAATACCCAAAAACTGTTTTTGCATTTACTTTTTGTTTTTTAAGATAATTTTCCTCTGATAAGTTTGAAAACTTTAAACAATTCACGAGGTATCCGAGTAATCCTGTGATTTATTAATTTATTATTATTTCTATTATCTATTAGTAGTAGCAGCCTAGCATTAATGATAGTATTTTAACATTATTAGTTTTCTGCTAAAGAGAATATCTTTCCATAATGTGGACATTCTTTCATTATTTTCATTCCATCTAATAAAATAATTGTTGAATTAATAAAAGTAAGCATTTAAAGTGGGACTTCATGCTGCAGCTCCTCTCTGCTTGTTTCTCCCACCTGTGCATGTCTGTGCTCCGGCCTGCACCGGCTCCGTGCTGCTCCACCGCAGCTCCAGCTCCTCTGTCCTCGGCGGGGCTCCCTGGTTGCCCTCTCCGGCTCCGGATATGCCGATGCCGGGCAGCACTCTGAGTGATTCCGGGATGAGGCTCTCCAGACTCTCGTTGGCCTGCTGCCTCCGGAGCGCCACCTGCGCCGCCATGACGCGCTGCCGCTCGATGATGAGGATGCATTTCTCGCAGGTGCAGTCCTTGAAGCGGCAGTAGCGCTTGTGACCTTTGAGCCACGACAGCACGCCGTGGTTCCGGCACCGCGCGCACTTGGGGGTCCTCTGGAGCGGGGCCCGGGGCTGAGACACCGGAGCCCCCATGTACAGGTAGGGGGACCCGTAGCCATTCATTCTGTCAGACGCGGCGTGTTTTCCAGGACGCGCAAGTTACATCTGCGGAGAGGCGGAGCGGGGCGGGAGTGTTGTTGTCCGAGAGATGGAGCCGGATGGAGCTGCTCTGCCACACGCATGACAGGATGAGGATAAGAGGTGTTGGCTTGTGTTGGAGGATCCACCTTTCCTTCGGCTGACAGCACAGATATGCATCAGGCTGACACGCACTTATGGAGACGAGTAACCAAACGCTGTCACTCGCGTCAACGCGCCTGCACGCTGCAAGAAATATCCATGTGAGGCTGAAAGTGGGCGGACAAAAAAAAAGAAAACCTGCCAGTCGAGGATCAGATAACCCCACATGTTTCCCTGTCAGCCCCGCACGTTTGTAGAGTTTCCTTTAAAAACGGTAACTTTCAAGATCAGTGAAACACCAGGAAAGACCCAGTAAGAGTAGAAACATTCTGGTTTGCAACAATTATTCTCTCCATGTGTTTTCAGCGGTTTAGAGATTTTAAGACTTTGATCCTGAAGCTGAAATGAGATTCCTCAAAGGGACATTACAGCTTTATCAATGGGGAGCTGCAACATTATCTCCAGAAGAGGTCAAACTGCAGGAAGAAACGACTCTTAAACATTTACAAGGAGGCGAAAAGACCAAATATAAATGCAGGAGTTGGTGCGTTTCCTGCTGACACTCATTATTTTAAATTATATCATGTCTGTTTTAACAATTCAGCAAGAAACAAAACATTACTTTTAATCTAAGAAAAGCATCATAAATACCTAAATATGTAAAGTCTGTAAACTGCTTTGCTCTGCTGATGCTAAATATCAAACATTTGACATCCTAGCTGTCAAAACTGGCCAAATGAAACATTTTACATACATACCTACTGTAAAAGATGTGCCATCAGTCCAAAGTCAACTGAATATCAAATGTGAAACCCAGCTGACACAAAAAACAACCAATTAAACATTTTCAGGACATTAACCAATTTGTAGATGTTGAAGAAATATGATGCATAAAATTCATATTTTAACAATTCAACATGGAAAAAAGAAACATAATTTAAACTGAAAATAGCATCCATAAATACTTGTGTAAGTTCAAAATCTTAACTCTCTGAAGTTGAATATAAGAATTGTGACATCCCAGCTGTCAAACCCTCTGATTTTGATCTCTTTAGATAGGCTGGATTTCTGCAAAAAAAGCTTCATTTTAACACCAGGAGCGTAACGCATTCAAAGATCGTGTATACTTTAATTCAATTTTAAAAGTCAGGACATTTGTGGAAATTCCCCCTCCCTGTTGCCTGCAGGCCCGCAGGCTGAGAGTCTTAATTCGGACAAAACGCTCGCTGCTTCTCGCACCTTTTACACAATCGTACATAACTTAGATGATTAGGTCTCTACATGTATTAAAAGCCCTTTGGGAACTATGTCGAGGATGCTGATATGTCCCTTCTGCTGGACTAATAGAGGGCATTGAAACATAACACCGGACAAAGCCGGGGCCCATTTCTGACCGTAAAAAAGGTTTATTCAAGCAAATAATGGGATCCGAGGCTGCGCGGCTTACAGAGAATAAGAGCACGGTAAACTTCCCCACATGAAGCCCGTCTCCAGGGCTATTAAGCTTTTAATTGGAAAATAGCAGAGGAAATTTCAAGGTGACTAGAGTGGCTTTGCAGTTTGTGCCGGCCGAGTAGATTTGTGGGAGTGGGAGGCGGCGGGTGAACGCCTACACCACAACGCATAATAAACTTATTCATGTTGTTCGTTGATAAAGAGTAAAACACAAACCGGAATAAAAGTTTATACTGCAGGCTGCATTGTAATTGGCATTTCTTGTTTTTTCTTTTTTTCTTCCTTTTCATTTTGATGCACTGCAAGGTGAAGATGCAGGACGGCTGTAGCCGAAATATTGTTACGTTGAGGTCCTATTTGCATTTAATATAAAACACAAAATAGATTTTAATTACTTAGAAATACACGTTCTTTATTAGATATAGTGATTCTGTATGTTAGAAGGACAGTAAGTCTATGCAACTACCACAAAGGCTAACTAAAGGAGCAGCCTACAGGTGTTTCCTAAAGAATAAAATATAAAACAGAGATATGATACCTGAATAAAATATAACATCAAAAACGTAAAAATGTAGGCTACAAATGACAGACCAACTGTAAGTCTACAACACAGTGACTAACGTTACTTGCAGGGCTAGTGGTGAACTGCTGTAGTTAGCTGGCGAGCTAACCGTTAGCTTAGTCACAATAGCTCCCGGAGCTTCTCTCTTTTCTTTCTAGCCTTCAGTTTACTTTCCCCCAGACATTTTGTTCACCATTACACACCATTTCATTCAATAAAAAGTTCATGAAAAGGGAAGATAAAGCTCTCTAAAAAAACAAGCTAACAAGCTGCTAATGAATTAGCAAACTCATTAGCTTAAAATAAAAGTCTCTGAGCTAACAAGCTTGCTAGTTAGCAAACTTGTTAGCTTAATGCTAGCTTGGTTGCTAATGAGACAATAAGTTCGCACAGTTTATTCAAAAGACGAAGCCTATTTGTACCGACTCCTGTCTCATAACTGTCCGAGAGTCATTGCTCTTTCGTGGAACAGTTTTTACTCCCGACAGAGGTTGAATAAAATTAAATGGTGCAACTCAGCTAGCTAATAAGCTACAATAGCTTCCTCTATTTTTGAGACTGGACCAAAGTGTGTGGGCAGGAAATCCCATTATGGCTTGGCTTGTATTGATGGCTCTATTGATCACAAATATTAGAAATATAAGCTAGTAAAGCTTTAAAGTCTCTCAGAGGAACAAGTGCTTAGCAAAATCATGCATGTTTATTTTTCTCTAATATTTGCTTTTTTCTTGTAAAATACTTGAGTTCAATTTTTCCCCCCCAATTTTCAGGCATTTAAAAAGTATTCACACGAAACAATATGGGAAAGAAAAATAACAACTGAAGTGCTCACACCTCAAAGAGACTGTATACAGCCTGTGATGAGTAGACATGCTATTAAAGGGTCACGTACGAAGTGTGAAAACTACATGGAAAATACTAGATAATGTGAATGTGCAGAGAGGTAAGAAAACTGATTTATTCGAATCTATTTGAATGAAACAAATCAAAAACAAAATAAGAGATTAAAGAAATTGGAGGAGAACCTTAGACTATTTAAGTGTATTGTAACTCCAGCAGCTATGATGTGCAAGTATGAATAAATAAGTAAACATGATACAATAAAGTATATAATGTTATTTATATAGTACAGCATATGTATATACACACGTTTCTTTACAGTAATAATACAATACTGTGGAGTATATATACAGCATGAAATTAAAGAGAATACTATGATAGGCTATAGCATTGATCTATATAAAAGCACAATAATAACATATATAATTACAATAGAGTACTATTACAGTGATTTAATGCAAAATATATGAAAAATAAATGTAAAATAAAAATGTTGCTACTTCTTATACTGCTACTCTCACAGTTAATAAACCTGGTATCTGTGTATAAAGGAGGAGGAGGAGATCTGAGATGTTGACAAAGATGTTATGAGCCTGCAGAGATAGTTCTCTCCTCTGTTCACAATCCTTCATGTGAGACTTCTTATGGGTTTGTTCTTCCATTTCTCTGAGGAGGCAGGTGAAATGATCACAGCACAGCACTCATGTTTATTAAGGTATTAAGTAACAGCATTATCTGGTCATAGAGTAGATAAATGATAACAGACAGTACATCTCCTTTTTCATTGATATGTCTGACCATATTTTAGCCGGGTTGGTATAATTTTTAGCCTTGGCATGGCTCTATAGTCTGTCCGCTGCTTTATACCACCGCTTTAGTCCAAACTGAAATATATCATGGTCCCCAGATGATGAATCCCACTGACTTTGATGATCCCTGACTTGTCCTCTAGCGCCACCACGGGGTTCATGTTTTTGTTTTTTTAAAATAAAAAGAGGAGCATATTAGGATAAAGCATGATTGACTGTGTTAATTAATAATCTCCTGTTTTTGTAGTTATTTTGCATCTTTCATGAATGGTGGCGAGTCCTGACAATGGCTTTAGTATGAAATGTTGTTTTAAAGAAGTTGTCTGTGCTTTAATTCGCTATAATAACCAGATTTCACTCGATTTTTGTATGATTTTCACAATTTTTAATGAGGTCAACTTATGATGTGTTAACTAGCAAAATAATACGTGCAATTACTTTTACATTTCACCCACTCATGTTTATATTAGTGGAGGAAACTCCTCCAGCAGGACCCCTCCAGAGCTGGAGCAGGAGGAGAAGGAGGAGCTGACCTCTGCTGAGTGGGGTTATTATTAGGTGCTGATTGGGGGCGTTGCTGCCACTCAGAAGTCCTGTCACAGAAACGCTGATTTAAGTCTCCCCGGGGAGGCGGGACACTGAGCTCCTACAGAGGAATTAGCCGGACATCTGAATTAGTGAGACGTTTTCAGAAAGCACAGAACGTCCGTCAGCAACCATCAGTCTCCAGGGAAAAGAGAAACGTCTGCAGGCTTTTAGGCTACTACAAAAAAACCTTTACTTGAGAATTGACACAAAATACTAAAAGGAAGATGAAGCAACCGTATGAGCACTAAATGTATATTGAAAAATTAATTATTCGACTAATACATTTTGGAATTTGACACATTATATACGAAGCTTGTGATTGACAGTTTTAAAATATGGGCTTGGAGAAGCAAGTAACATAATTATTAATATGATAATTGTGTTTAACTTCTTAAAAAAACAAGTAAATGTCAGTAAAATGTGATTTTTAAGGTTACAAATATAATGCATTCAGAACTGTAATTAAATAAAAGTACATAAAATACACGTGCTGTCAAAAGTGAAGAAGTACTCCTTATCCAGAGGTGTAAGGAACATAAATGGTAATCCCCAAGTAAAGTACGTACAGTACATTTACTCAAGCTCTGTACTTAAGTACAACTTTAAGGTAATTGTGAGTATAAAACAGTTTCTAATATTAAATATCTGAATGCCAGATGAAAAATCTAAATTTATGCCTCTGAGCCACTCGTGGAGAAGAGTGTCGTCCTCCTGAAGGCTGCTGTGCTGTTCTCAGATCAGGTGTAAAGACAAATGATGGGTAACGTCCTCAGATTAGTTGTGGATGCACAGCGTCACGGCGGCCTGTTAAGCCGGTTTAGTTTGTCTAGTTCAGCCTGTTTATTGGTGCTTGGCTCTCGGGGCTGGACGTTTATGACCGGAGCTCTGCCTGTCCTTCAAACAGCACTGAGATCCTCCACCACTGGTCAGAAAACACAAACTGCATCGCACATACACAGTGAGCTTTTCTAAAAATATTAAAGGAATATACGCAAGTACGTATAAGTGAAAGTACATAAGTGTTGGCACCAAAATATACTTAAAAGTACTTCAAGTAAAAGAAAAAGATGCTGTTTTTTTTGTTGAAGCTGCTTTTTGTATTTATTGGTAAATAAATAGATCTTTGAAAAATATCTGCTCCATTTGATCTTATTTTATTGTTATTTAAATACATTTGTTTCATGCATTCATGCAAGTAAAAACTATTTTTAGAGTTTTCTTTAATAAAAAGGTGACATTTTTCTTGAATCTGTTTTTACGTCGTCTTTTAAGATTCTCACACTCATTTAATAAAACAACTTTGTTTTGTTTTGTTGGAAACGGGTTGAAATAATCCCGCTCGACTCTTCACTTAACTTGTGAGAAAGACTTCGAAAGGATTCAATAATTAATTAATATTTGATGACGACCATCATATAAAATAGTTCTGAATGAGTACTTTGATAGTACTTTTGTACTTCAGTAAAACTATAAATGCAGGAGTTTTACTTGTAGTGGAGTATTTTCACTCTGTGGTAATACCACTTTACTACCCTGCACACCCTCACAGTTGTTCTCACCTGTTGTGGCTGACTGGACCTTTGGCTCAGATGGAAGCTGGGCGGAGATATGCTGGAAGTTACATGAAGTTACATGTTTCACTGTAATTACCTCAATACATTCAAGAATTTCAATGTGATTTTCTGACATGATAACTGTGTCCCACAATGTTATGCTCAGGAAAACACATGTGGAGGTTCAGATTATTGGCAGTGATACATTAGAAATGTCATAGTTGAAGACATGTCAGCGTTCGGCCAGCTGGTCAGGGACACAGTCGCTGACAATCACCACTAAACATTTTAGAAATTCTTCTCGATTTGCGTCTTTATGACAATATTGTATTTATCAGATGATTTAACTTCTTCAGACTTGGCAAATCCACCAGGAGCTCCATCATCACAGACTCACAGTGCAGAGAAGTTTTGTTGTTTTGAGTGTTGAGGGGAAAATGTGAATAAAATGATGCTCATGATTTGTTTTGCAAGCAGATGCAGAATACATGATGTCGTATTGGGAAAGTATTTATCATTAAAGACAATTTAAAAGGTGGAAACAACAAACCAAAGAAAACAAAAAAAATGTTTGTCTTAATTTGATATCACGATACAAACGCATCAAGTTATAAATCCTTGGAAAACATAATATATTTCTTAATCTATTGTATCCCAACATTAGTAGATCTTGTCACATGTACTTTATAGCATTATTATATAGTTTTTAAACAGTTTGAACACAACTAATGTTTGCTAAAAAAAACAAAAAAAAAAAAGTAGTTTCTTGCTGCAAACTTAACTTCACTGCACTGCACTTAACAGAAGATGAGGACTTCTTGCGAAGATTAAAGGCTTAACCTACAGGCATAAACAGCTGTCCTATATGAAGGATGACGAGCTCATTATGAATACATGGGAAAAGATGTTGCTCGTTCTTCCACTTAATTGACTTAACTACTAAAAACTGTGGAGCCCATTGAGCTGAAACTGATCCTCAGGTATGAATATATCCAAGCGGTTTTAAGTTCGAGCTCACGGCGTCCTCTTCCACACTTCCTGTCTGTATCGAGCGGCCATCACTCCAGCAGGAGGTGTCACGGGGGGGATCCGGGCAGATTTTATCTATTATGGGAGGGCGTGATTCATGGGGGCAGAGGCAGCTCAAGGAAAACCAATTCTGTGACACTTTCTCCCCCCTGCGCTGTACACCGGGCGGCAGCAGCAGCAGCAGCTACAGAAGGACAAGGCAGCGGCTGCCGGTCGCCCCTGACAACCGTGATAAAATGGCCTTCCTTAACTAAACTCGTAAAGCACCGGGCAATAAAACTCAATCTTCTGTAAAATCCAATTAAGTCATTATCTGACTGATTGTATCTTTAATTGAAAACAGAAGTGACAGTAAATTTCTGTGATATATCAGGATCAATCGATACTGCTGTACAATCTGGTCTCAAGAGGTGATTTATAATGTCAAAGTCTTATAGGTAACTCCACATTCTTCTCTCTAAAACCACTGGTGGATGAAATTAAGAGTAAGTGCGTTTCATAAAAAAACAAGATGGTCACGTTATTGATTACAACAGATGGGGCAGGATCCAATGAATGTTCCCACAGCGCAGCAGAAAGAAAATACAAGTAATTTTCTCTGTCTGTTTTATATTGTTGTTTCCAGCACACCATCACATTTACACTCCATCACGTAGAGCGTTTTTATTTCCCTAAAACTTGTAACGACATAAACTCCAAGACTCCAAATTACTTTTGTTGCTGTCTTATTCAAACACAAACACAAATAAACACTTTGAAAGCATGCGGTTCGAAATGAATCTCCATAAAACACATAAACAGTGTACAGTACAGCAGTGTACTAGTCCGCTTCACAAAGGCAGAAAAGTTGGCAAAATCTCATCCGAGGTGTTTTTTTAATGAACACTTAAACAACACAACTCAAAAGGGGGCAACACAGGATAACTTTCATTAGTTCATGAAGTAAAAAACATCTGCAGTTTGTTTTGGAGTAATTACTTACACAGAGAAACACTGCGACCAGGTATTCTATCTGTTAAAAAACACAACTGTAGAGATTACAAGGGCTGCAGCTAACAGTTATTTTTATTACTGATTAATGTTATTTTTTTTTAATTATTATTAATGGGAGTAGCTATTTGAGCTATAAAACACCAGAAAGCAAGAAATTTAAGGAAAAAAGCAGCAAATATGAACATTTAAGAAGCTGAAACCATAAAATGTTGAAAAAGGATTGATTATCAAAATGGTTGCCGATTCACTGTCTGGATAATCAATGAATCAACTAATTGTTCCAGCTCTACACATCACTGCTGCAGCGCCTTAGCCTCTGCTGTATCTACGAGGCCGTACCAAAGCAAGTAAACAGTTGTAAACAGTAACCTGTGTGCACAGCAAAACTCCTGACCTGAAGGGGTTAAATATACAATAGACATGCAAATTCTCCGGTATAAACGACGCCATAAATAAGCAGCCGGTGCTCATCACACGCCAACGCGACGGAGGGAAACATGATTCATGTCGAACCCTCGAGTCGCACGTCGTCCTGCGGGGAGGACGTCTCAGCGTTCTCTACTCTGAACTTTAACTCAGTGACACTTTCATTTATACGGAGAAAAAAAGAAATCTATGCAGTTGAAATCAGTCAACGTTCGTTTCCAAAATGATCAGATTGTTGTTCTAAATACTGTATTCCAGTGTCGAGGCTCAAAAGACGTCCAAGCATAAATAAATCTGGGAGAAATTTGGTTTTAAAATGTTTTAAAATGGAGCTACACCGATAAATTCATAGTCTATCTGCAGATATATTCGTATTGGTGTGTAAGTCGGCCGATGACTAACAGGAAATTGTTCGTTTGAGGTAATTTGGAAACAGCGTCACCATTAGATAGCTCATGTAAAGAATCCTCATCAAAAAGTTTATGTGTTTATGAAAAACAAAGACGTCAGATGTATCATCAGAGTTTTAAACTCTGAAATATCGATATATATCGGCCACAAACGTCCAGTATCGGTTGGGTTTAATAGTCGAAGAGACGAAGGTCCTGTCAACACACTGAAACACAGTACAGTCGTTTAAATACTGTTGAAACAACCGTTAAATGTAACTTAGCACCCCCTGAAAGTCTTTACTTGTCTGACCTCAAGTGGTTTAATTTCTCACCTGGTGGTGTAGAAGTGTACTCCAGGGTGTGTCAGTACGCCGTGACATCACTGTTGGGTGTGGCAACAGGTGAGCCCGAAGAGGGCAGTAAAACACAGCTTTTCAGTTTGGTGTGAAGTGAAGTTACGCTTCAACATACAAAGAAAAGACGACTTTTACTTCACTTTAAATCTGCAAATCACTAAATCAGTGCTAACTGGGAAGGACGGGGTGAACAGGTTTACGGGACAACAAAACACACAAACTAATAAAACTAATACTAATATTAACTTATACAACATGCATTGCATGTCAGCCAGTTGAAAATTACAAGAAACTAGGGCAAAAACTTCACCTGACATTTTCTAAATAGGTGCTTGAGATGTACAGTGATTCCAGTGAAAACATATATCTTAGCAAACACTGAGCCTGTATTCTGACTGCCGAAGAATCGTCCACTAATATCTAATGTCTAACTAATCGCCACTTAATGACCACTCGTCAAATTCTCTGTAAGCTAGAAAGATTTTGATATCATTATTGTGCACGTTGCGTCTTGTAGATAATAAAAAACAACTTTGCATCAACAGCTTTACAAATACACAACAAGTCAAGTCTAGTTTGAAGGATCTGCTCCAATCTGGATTACTGATAATCAAGGGACTTAATTAACTTCAACTAATTTTAGAAATATTTGCATGTTGTTATTTGTGAACCTTTCCAAGCATTTTTCTCTGCTGGTGAACTTCCTTCAACAAAAGATTTAACAGCTTTGAGGCTAGAAATGAACTAAAAATACGTAAACGACCCGTATTCTCAATTACAGTGTGGAAACCTGCAGCAACAGTGAACCATGAAACTGTTGTTGTTTTTGTCGCGTAGTGTTATCCTTAGCTTCTTTTATTTGTTGGCGTCACCGTCGATGATGGAGTCGACGGTGACGGCCTCGCACTCAGCACTGACGTCAGAGTTAACCAGGGAGCTGATGGACCTGCAGGTCATGGCGGAGCTGTGACCGGAGGTGATGCTGCCGGATGAGAAGGCTGCAGAGACGAGACAGAGAGGCCTGATCAGAGATCTGCTGAGGAGCCCAGCGGATACACTTCATTATCGTCTAATCTCAACTTTCTGAAACAATCTGACAGTCTCGGCCAGTTGGACGGCCGTGTGGAGGAGCTTCTCTTTCAGGTTCTGTTTTTTCATTCAGACTTTAATATCTCAAAAACTATTGAATGTGTTGCCGTAAGATTTTGTACAGACATTCATGTTCCCTAGGTAATGACTCCTACTGACTTTGGTGTCCCTCTGACATTTCCTGTAGCGCCACCAGCAGGTCAAAGTTTCCACAACGTCTACATTTTGTAGTTCCCACACGATTTATCCCTTTTCTCTAGCGCCATCATCAGGTCAAACCTCTGATTTGTCCAGTACTTTGTTTTTATTACCAAATACCTGCAAAACCATTGCTCTGGGACACGTCTGTAATCCATCACCATCACACATGATTGATGTCCATTAACCGTCTACCAAGGGTGTAACGGTAAGTGTATTTGTCCCGAACCACTCGGTGCAGGACGTTTGGTTCGTTATATTTGAGTGCCTGTACTGTTACGGTAAGAATCATAGCCAATGAGCCACTGTTGAGTGTTTACATGTTTCAAATTAAACTACAAACTACTACTTTTCTTGTTTTCCTAGCTGTCCCAAAGAAACGGTAACACGCAGATAGCGGAAGGGGAGGAGAATCATCCCAACAGCCTACATCCGGTGAGTCAGACTACCACACAGGCAACCTGCAAATGTAACTTTACTGCATTTTCTATGTGGGGATGCATGCTTTTATTTTGGCAGCATGACAGTGACACTACTATTTATTACATTTGAAGCAAACTTTAATCATAGTTTATGTGCAATGTTAAAATTAAGCCAGTTTCTTCTCAATTTGAACTGTACAAACACGATAAAACTACTCTGTGATAAATCAGGAACCTCTGGGTCGTCTTTTACATATTGAGGAACATCTGCTCATCATGTGTCCGTCACGTTCTCATAAAACCCTTCAGTATCTCCACAAACTGGGCCATCACAAAGTACTTTTATTGCGTTCGTACATTTCAAATTGAGAGAAAACTTAATTTTAACATTGCACATAAACGTCTGATTAAAGTTTGCTTCAAATGGAAAAGATAGTAGTGCCGCTATCATGCTACCAAAATCAAAGCATGTCTCCCCACACTATTATGGTAAAAAAAGAATTAAAACATAATTATTGAGGAAACAAACATAATTAAAAGCATTAAATTGCTGCCCCACAATGTAAAGCATGTTTATGTATTTGAAAAATAAACAAACCTGAATCTTTCACTTCTCTTTCAGATATTGAGCTACAAATCTCTTTTCTTGGATACTCCTCAAAGTCATTAATATGATAAATTCATATTGCCTCGTGTAGGTAGGCAGCACAGCAGCACACATAAAATAAAAAATGTCTACGTAGTGTAAGGCGAGTAAATAAAAAGGAGAACAGAAATACTATAGTGAGACATCGCACCATCAGCACTGCAGAACAAATGGTCCTCTGCGTTCGAGCTGTATTCGCCTGATATAAATATGACTGTACAGTAAAATGATTCTTAGCAAAGCTCAGGATTTATAGCAAATTGAATCAGTCAGCAAAAAAAAGGGGGAAGACACTGAACACAAAACAAAAGCATCAGATGTTTTACAGTTAACATGAGAGCGGTGTGCACCCAGCCGGTTTAACACGGCTACTGCACACACTAATAACACTGAGGCCAGGAGACGTCAAATGTTACTGTAATGTTTAATAATAATAATATTAATAACCATTGAGGACCTTCATCACCTTGCTTTCATTCTTTTGTCCTCATTTATAACCTCTATAAAGACTTTATCTGTGAAGATTCATAACATTTACTTTGAAGGACTATAGGAGAATCAATAGGCTGACAACTGTTTGACAACAATTAATGAGATACATATAAACATATAAACTAGGTTAACGGTCAGTCGCTCATATCTTAAGTTAAGTTAGTTAAATATACAGTATGTACAATATCAAATCTCAAGTGCAGGTAAGTGTATATGGTTAAATCAAAATGTTCAGTGATTGTGTCCAAGATGCTGCAGGTAACGTCCCGTAAAATCAGAGAGAGTCACATGGTGCTCTACTTTGGCTTCGATTTCTCAATCAATCAGAAAATAGTGAAAAATACTCATCACTGTTTCCTAAAGCCAAAAAAACTAAAAGGTTTTCTGCAGCAAATCTGAATCTAATAATTGTTTAGTAATTGTGCTTGAAAAATGATAGCAGCCACAGAAAAACTTTTTTAGATTAGATTTAGTCTAAAACTGGCAAAAATGATCTAAATCAGGAACTATCTGATCATAAGATTACGACTATAACAACACATTTGATAATAGCTTTCTATACCTGACAGATTTTGACTTACTGTGCTACAAACAAATTGTGGTCAGTACCCAAAAAGCTATTAAAGTAGTAACCCTTTAAAGAAAAATGTCAAAAAATCAACTGATCTCAGCTTCGTCAACTTGAATATTTGCTGTTTTCTCTGTTTCATATCCATGTAAATTGAATCTCTTTGGGTTTTGAACAAAACAAGACGTCACCTCTGGCTTTGAGAAATTGTAGTGGACATTTTTTCATTGTTAAGACCAAATGATTTGCCAATTAATCAAGAAAATTATCTGCATATTAATGGATCTTGAAAACAATCAGTAGTTGCAGCCCTAATCATTAGAGAGATGAATGCACTGGTTGTAAAAAACGAGAGCTAACCACTGAAAGAAATGTAGAAAACAACTCAGGAAGCCGTTGTATAAAGGGGCATTATCTCACACAAGATGATAAAACAGTCAATCATTTTCTGTTTTTTTTTTTAACATATTTGTCAATCACTATTGTCACATGATACCAAAAAATGTTTAAATGTGCTCCAGTTGAGGACAAGTACCTTCACAGCCTAAAATATTCAAATGTACCCGCATTTTTCATTTTCTTACTTTCACTAATATATATACACTAAGAATTATTAACATTAACAAGAGCTGATGTCCAGTGTTTCCCAGAATCCTCTCCTGCTTCCTCATCCCTCACCCTCCACCATCTCTCTCCTCCTCAGCGGTGGTGGGAGGGGGAGAAGAAAAAAAAAAGAAAAAGAAGAGGAGTAATTTCTCTCCTCATTAACTTCCTGATTGGTTTCGGACTCCAATTTTTGCCCGTCTGCAGTTTGTCACCAATTCCAAACTGGCAGCCCAATCGTTAATACTAATGTTTGTGTAGCTAAGTGCACCCTGCTGGTTTTTTCAGCGGTCTACTTGTACAGCAATAACAGCATGTGGGTGGGGGAGAGCGGCTGTGAATTAGCTCGTTCACTGTTAATTCTCTGCCTGTTCATCAGCAGGAAATCTATGATGTAATTAAAGGCTGAAAGCAACTGGACGTGTTAGTTTCACTGGAGATGTTAAATCAGCTGCTGTACACGTGTTCTCTGCTGCATCCGACTGTCCTCTGCTCTCCGCTTTAATACAGATTAATGTTGCTGAAACGCCACAGAGCCTTGTTCTCAATTAGCCAGCGAGCACCTGTTAATGACGCTAAAGGCTGCAACTAATTACAACAATTAACACATTATTTTCATTGTCAATTACATTTTCTTTTATTTGTTTGATTCATCGATTAAGTGTTTGGTCTAAAAAAAAAAAAATGTCCAAAAAACTAGGCTCGTTGCAAAGCGCAGTTTCGTCAGAAGTTTGCGGTACAGGCTACGCTTTACGCATCGCTGTAATCCGCAAGTTAACAGAGCAGAAGAAGCAGAGGTTAGAGAAGAAGTAGACGGACCTCATCTATGAGATAAAAATGGAGGGAGGTCCTCAGGAATTAGTTCCTATTGGGAAAGTTTTAATGTCAGCTAGCATTGGCCACGTTTCACGCTGTCTGGACATCAGACGTTCTTCATATCCCATTTAGTGCGTCAACTCTTTTTCGACAGAGGCAAAAACCACCTCAAGCGAGCGTGAAAACCTTAATTGCGCAATTGCACCTCCACCATGAAAAGAGAAGCTTGTATTAAAGGTTAAGTCTATTTGAGGTTCTGGCTCATATATATATATATAAATAACAGTTTGTAACAACACAGAGACTATAAATGCTGGTGAGAGTTTATTCTCCTGAATGAACTTTTGCCCTTTTCCCAGTCACTCAGCACCCTATATAAGATTTCCAAACTATTAAACAGTCTTTGTGTGGAATAACAAAAGGAAGCTTTCTTTTTTAACCTCCCACTTGTCCTGTTAGAGGAGGGAGAGAGGGAGGGAATGAAGGTGCAATCATTTCTGCGGCTGCCAAAGAGGGGAACAAAAGCCCAGATGTGAGAGGAGATGGTAATTCGGTCTGATGCAGCCGGGATAAGCTCCCTCTGTGGGTTTCATACTCGACACTCATCCACCGTACACAAGGGTCATAGGGGTAGATAACACTTAAGTAAACACTCACGCGCACACACAGGCCTGCACACACACACGATTCGACAATAAACTGTAGAGATGTGAGCAAGCTACAGCAATGCAAACTGCGGATGTACTAATTTCCCAATAACATAAAATTAAGATGACAACTTGCACTGGTAATCGTTTTAATGGTATGACTCATTAACCCAAGATATTTTATTACTCTAATGGCTTTTCAGTTTACTTGTCAAAATTCAAAACATGTCAATCATTCACAAAAGTTAAAAAAAAAATGTAGCCACGACATGTTATCATTTCATTATTCATTAATCAATCAAACTATAAAATGTCAGAAAATACATTTGAAAAAATTCCCGAAAGTGACATATTGAAATGTCTTGTTTTGTCTAAAACCTAAAGATATTCCATTTATAATGATATGATATCTACACGTTTTAGAAGCTGGAATTATCAAATGTTGTGATGACAAACGACAATAAATAAAATTACTGATTCATTATAAAAACAGTAATCGATTAATGGACCCATCGTGTCAGCTCTAGCTCATTTATTCTGAATATACTACATGGTATATGGACACCCATACAAGTACACCCGTACTTGGCTGTTTTCATTATTTGGGCCTTTTAGTTCCAAGTAATAGAAATCTCAACGCCTATATTTTATAGTAATATCATAATTACTCAGTTTAAGGAAACAGTATATTAATAATACGACATTAATGAGAAATATGTTGACACACTTGCTGTACAGCCGGCTGCAAGTTGTTATTGTAGTTAAACCACATTAATGTGGCACTGAGTGTGAAGGTTTGACAAAATGGTCTGAACTTAAGGTCCGTTTGCTAGCCTTTTCCAGAACTTTCAACCGTGTCTCACCGTCTTCTTCTCAGTGTGACAATATCCAATGCACAACCTGCAAGTTACCAAAAAAAAAACTGTCTGAATTTGTCAGTGTTGTCCAGGGACAAGAGCACTTAGTGGAGGCCATCATCAAGGGAACACAAATGTAATCTTGAGAGTGAGGAGTTGCCTGTCACATGACAAGGTTGACCCGGGATTAAATGGCTGCCATTAAAATGATGCGAGCTGTGTCTAAAAAAAAAAAAAAAAAAAAAAAAACGTCCCTGGCCAGTTTGAAAGGGTCCCATTGGTGTCCCTCTGAGGCAGACCCTTGTAGAGGGACCCCCCCTCTCTAGAAACGATATGGGCGTCTGTCTCCTCATCATCAGGCCGGGCAGAAGGACTTAATGGCCCAGAAAACTCAGTCAAAGAGCAGACAGGCTTTAAATACTGAGCACTGAACGGTGGAGGCTCATGCCACTCAGCTGATGTTCACACTGCAGACCTTCACCCTCAGTTTCAAATCACTGCTCACGTCGACTCCTAATTCTGAAAGTCTCTCATGATCTAACTGACGTCTGATAACAATATGAAGATTAGGATTCATCCTCTTGGTACCACGAATGTCTGTACAGAATTTCACGGTAATCCATCAAATACTTGATGAGATATTTCAGTCTGGACCAAAGCGGTGGACCAGCACAGTTAAACACGTAATTTATGCTGAATTTTGTTGCAAGATGGTATATAAAGATAATCATAATCATAATGTTTGATAACTTCACAACATCTGATCTGGGTCACCTCAAGGGAACGGGTATTTTCAGTTGCTGTGTGAAGGTAAGCAGTCACTTCTTTTAACTTCTAGACAAAAGTCTCATTTGGTTCACTGAGGTTTTACTAAAAACCAACCGAATACATTTTTCACTAAAGAGTTAAGGCTTCTGAAATATTGCTGTTGCTGGTAAAGTGAACGCCACAAGTGCCGACACTGAACTGTGACCGCTGCTCTTACAGTGAGCCTGGTAGTGACGCCTGAGCTACAGCTAATTTCAAGCCACATCAAACACCTTAATCACAGAAGTAAATAAAGAGTCAAATAATCGCTTTTGCATTATCGTGGATAAGGACTGTTCCTTTTATTGTGTGTGCAGTTAAATCTTCCACATATTTCTCATTCTCATCTACCAAATGAAGAGCTGTTGAGACAATTGTTCAAAGGGATGCAGTCTCTTATGCAGCCATTACAGGGGGTCAGAAAACACTTAAATGCTCATTATTGGTTTGCTGTGGAGCTGAAGGGCCGATGCAGGCTGACAGAAGGCATCAGTGTCGGGGTCAAAGGCTAATTAAGCAGAGAGGAACCTTTGCTCCTGCTTTGTTAACCAATCTGTCCCCGGTGAAGATGACTGCCGGAGAGGCGTGACACGGCCCTCGTCCCTATGCTAAATCTCCATTTCGGCTACTGTGCCCCATCAACTCACAAAATGGCCTGTCAGTCTATCGTTGGGCTTTTTGACGTGATCCGTCGAAAAGTTATGGATATGCAATAATGAGCTGAGGCGGCCGATCAATATTTGCGGGACTTTTCTATCATTACGTTTTAAACAAGAGATTCATTGTGAGTCGACAGGGTAAGAAAAATGCCAAAGTAAAGGACACAGGAAGAGTGAAATATATTGCTATGGAAAGAAGGACGGCTCTCGCGGGTGCTAAAGCTGCCGTATGTGTTTATCCAAGTCGTTCAGCTGTTTCAGAGAGCTGCCAAGGCAACGTCATTTATCAATCCAACGCCCAGCAGCCGCCGCTGCTCAAAACAACACAAGGAAAGTGACTACAAGAGCATGATTAGGTAAGGAAATCAGGAAAATCCACTTTACATATGTGTAGAGACCTGAGCATGTTAGATCCTGTGTATAAAGTATTTCTTATGCAGATTACATTTAGACACACACTCTACGCAGTAAACTTGCTGATACTATGATTAACTGTTTTCAAATGTTAGAACACAACTGCTGTATTAGTTTGGTCTAAATGGAAGAAGGTTAAAATAAAAATGTTGAACATTTATACAATTTTCTTTGTTTACGTGCAGGCTTCACTTTTTGTGGGGAAGTCAGGAAAGAAAAACGTGAATTTAAATGTGCAAATAACATATTACAGTGAAATTAGCTCGTATTTCCCATAATAGTGGTTAGGAATTAGAAATGCTGTTATCGCTCTGTTATTAATGCACCTTAATTAAAAAGAGAACTGTATTTTACTACCTTTTCTTTAATATTAATTTCAGCATCTTTTTATGAAAATATCATAAATACACATCACCACCTGTAAATCACAATACATATCCAATTATTCTTTCTCCCAAAAATATGAAGTGTAGCTTCCAGCCCTCAGTAGAGTCTGCAGATCTTGACTGTAGCCCCAAATGGCTCAAGCAATTACATGCTCAGGTCAACCTGTATGAAGCCTGAGAGGCAAAACCCAGGGCAGGAAAAAAAAAGTCTACATATATATTTATAGTATTATAGATTATCGTGTCTGGACAGTAAGAAGACACTGTTTAGAGATTTAAGCCATTAAATATACAAAGTTCTGAAGATGTATAATAACTTTAGAAATAACGTACTTCACTCCGCACATGCTGCATTTACAGAAATAGAAGAAAATAGAAAATAACACGCCAATTTTGATGACTATACATTGCTGCACAGGCATTAGATAAAACAGTCAAGTCCCTCAAAGATGGACAGTGTGAGAGTGTGTGTTAGTGTGTGAGAGAGAAATAGAGAGTGAGGGGAAGAGGACATAAACTACACAGCCCTGGCCATTTAATGTCTCCACAGCCCCAGGCCTGTGTTAATGGTGGTGTTGTACAACACATTACAACAGTGCTTGTGCCCCGAGCAGACAATTACACTGGTATTTAGTCCATCCACAGCCCCAGAGGCTATCAGGGCACTTAGCAGCACAGCAGGGTGGGGAAGACAATCTGACAGGCCACACAGGACTCTTCCACTGTAACCAACAGCCAGGAGAGACCCTCCATCAGCCACACATTCAATGAGGCCCCCCGGGGGTCTCACGGGGCCCCCGACAGGATCACTTGCTCTGCTGCCGGCTCTTACTTACAGATTGAATCAAGTCATTAGCTCAACCAAAACGCATGAATCTTCTGAATAACTGCAAGGAAGTTTAGATTTTTCTTTTCTAGGGTTTATCAGCCTGCCAGCGTTTAGAAGGTAGAGACATCCTTCCTTTCCTCCTCTTAAATGATGTAAAGCAGTAAAAAAAACTTGAACTGTGCAAGGTGGATTGCTGGTGCATTGACTTTTTCCAGCAGGTACATTTGTCATGGATACACAGTGAGAAAAATCACTGATTAAATTAAATATGAAAGGTATTATAAACCTCTAATGTAAGCGGGAGGTCCTGTGTGTTTCTGGACCACGTACATTTTGTCTGTTTCCTGTCCAACATCAACACTGAGCATAAATTTCATTCAATCTGTCAACTGTCAGACAATCCCAGTGAACGTAGGTTTATGTTAAAACCTGCATAAAGTTGGCTGAAAAGTTGCTTTTTATATATATTTATATATATATATATATATATATATATATATATATATATATATATATATATATACACCTATTTATTTTCTTCACCTTTATTTGTTCAGGTTTATTTACTTAGCTGCTGTACAATGAAAAACTCTGATTCTGACATATAATCATTGTTTCAACAGCATTAATGTTTAAATCTGAACTACATGTTGAAGTTATACTGAAACAAATATTAAATCAAACAACTTTCATTCTTCAACCGATTTTATCCGCTTTAAACCCATCAAAACTAATATTTAATGGGATGCTTTAGGTACTACAACTTAATGACATGATCAGTAAAACGTGTTACAGTATTAATTGTTAACATTACGCCACAATCCAGACCGACAGTCTTCTTCTAGCCTTTTCTCAGGTAGTGAAACAGCAGAGTACATGCGGAGGTGAGTGATGTTCTCAGCATGTCAGTGACCAAGGAAATGAACTCTTGCTGCTACATGACATGAAACAGCACTTCCTTTGAAAAGGTCACCTCTTGGGTTAGAAGTACCGATTCGTTTCGGGTTTAATAAATCCAAAAGAGTGAGAGGCCTCTTTGACATCTCCAGAATGAGTGTGTGCGCGAGTACATGTGCAGTGTGTGTGTTTGAAGGGACTTCCTTGACTGTTTATGTGTGTGTGAGAGAGTGCGTGGGTGTGAACAAGTGCAAGTTCAAAGTAATCTGATCTGAAAGCAGGTACGAAACAAAGAAACTTACTGACGCCAATCTCTCTATCGTTTTTTTTCTTTTTCAGAAGAGGCGGAGAACCTGAAACGACAGACTTTATACGCAGTAACTCACTTTGGTGTACAGTACAGTATAGATTGAAGCAGGAAAAATCAATAGAATATCATCTAGAAAGATAGTAATGGATTTCTAACTTAATGGGCTCACGCAGGTCTATCGATTAGCAGGATTAACATCTGCAATACCTCAACAATCTGATTTGCATTTAAATTACTGTACGCTCCGTGCTGACACCAATATAACAAAACAGACAAACGTATAGCCAGCACAGCGGCGCTCGACTCTGAAGTCTGACGTCAGTATAAATCAAAAAGAAAAAAAGAAGTAGTAAGAAGTATGTGAAAGGAAAGTTTCTGTGCTGTCAGCTTGCAAACTTTGAGCAGTTTTGAATTTTTGAAAAGAAGTCCAGACAAGGACAAAAAAGAAAGAACATAAACGGCGGCTTGACGCTGTCTCCTGTGAGACTGAAACAGCCATAACTCTTTCGGGGCAGCTCATCTGAGCCTCCCCGGTTAGATCCTGGTGAGGAAGTGGGGCGGGTGTTTGTGGAGAAACAGTGTGAGTGTGTGTGTCTCTGATATAAGAGGAGGGGGTGGAGGGGGAGGGGCAGTGTGAGGTGAGATGTTGGGAGGGCAGCGAGGTGGGGTGGGAGTTTGATGGACTGCGCTGTCACCTCCCGCTCGGCGATTTACGGCGGCGGGGCTGCTGACGAGCGCGGGGCAGTAAACAGGCCGGCCGGGGGCGTATTTCACAGAGAGCTGGCTTTTATGAAGAACACCAGGACGGCTCTACCCACAGCTCCGCCCGGCCCGCCGTGACGGATGGAGAAAGACGCATGACAAGCTTCATCATTGTTTGTAAATCTTAACTGTTCCCGCTCACTAACTCCAGAAGGCAATTTTGCGGAGACAGCGGGGCCTGCGGAGGGGGAGGGCGGAGAGGGGGTGAGGAAGAGGAGGCAAGGAGGGGAGGGGAGGGGAAAGGACAGCGTGGCACTCCTGAAGGTTATTTGGATCTCTGTATTTGGCCAACTGATTAGCCCTATCCTGGGAGGGAGATAAATCTGACGGGGCGCTGTTTGGCAGCCAGGTAGAAGGGGAGGGCAGGTAGGCTCAGAGCTCGCAGCTACTTCGTCCTCATGGACTGATCCCGAGGGACGAAACATGTTCGGTCAGAGCGAAACAATTCAAGGATTATGTGGCTGAATTTTAATATCCTGAAGCAAATGTTAACTTAAATCAACAACCAGGATGATATTCTGTATATTAGCTTACCTTCCTTACTTAAGCTGTTTTGGTGGTGTTGGAAATTTGGCTTTTCAATATCAATGAATCTGCCCATTATTCTGTGGGTTAATTGATTAGCCATTTAGTCTTTAAATAGTGAGAAAATCCACTGCAATTTCCCAGAACCCAAGGTGACATTTTCAAATCACTTGTTTTATCCAACAAACAGTCCAAAATAGATAAGTCAATTCATCGATTAGTCAATCAACAGACAATTTATCTGCAACAATTTTGATAATTGATTAATCGTTAAAGTCTAAGTCTTCTTTGATAGTTAATTGAATATTTTTGGGGTATTGGACTGCAAGTCATTTAAAGACATTTTCATCATTTTTTTCACACTTCGTAGACTAAACATTTAATCATGGAAATAATCTTTAGCTGCAGCGACAGTCCAAAGCCATTTATCTGTAAAATCAGAAAAGCTAGAACCAGAGGATGATTTGATAATTATGTGTAAAAATAAGTCAGACAGATTAATTTTCTGTTGCTTGATTATTCAATGAATTACTAAACTAATCGTTTCAGCTCCAATTGGAAACAAAACTTCACGTCACTCTGGATAAGAGCAGCTAACAGCGATGTGAAATACAATAATTCGGACTATTAAAAAAAAAACAAGTAGAAAAGCTACAGCACCTTTTGAAATAGAAACAGAAACAACTTTACAGCCACATTAGAGAAGATAAAAAGTTCATTATGTGATGCTCACAGGAACAACATGCTTACAACCCCGCAGAGTGATTCACGCTCAGCAGATAAGATATGAATTAGCCTTGGAACAACATCAAGGACACGGTCCAAGACAGACGAGGGAAAGGACAAAAATCACACACACAACATCTTGGACACAGAGGCTCTTAAAGAAAGCCTCCTCTGCAGTAACAGGGTTCATCTTCAGGTGGTGGAAGCCTGCTGTTTAGACACCACCCACACCCACACACAGTGGTTGTACCAAGTGGGCACCACAAGTTCAGACTGACTCTTTGACAATACAAAACTTCCTCTCTCAGCTCTGTATAACAAGAGAAAAACAGGCCACGCCATCCAGTAACAGAACCTACTACTGATCCCTGCATCACATTAATATAAGACACAGTACAGCAGAAGAAGAGCAAAGACAACCCCCTAAGATTTGATGTAGGTGAAACAAAACAGAATTGGAAAGAAAAAAGTTTCTTTTCTCTACTGTGTCTTAAATCTTTTCCTTTTTCTAGTGAAATACAGGATAGATTTATTCCTCATTGCCTTAAAAATATTCCAGATATGTTAGTTGGCATTTGCCCGAATCCATACATGTTGGGTAAACACCAGGCAAAGTTTAATACAGTTAAGTTTACACAGGTTGTATTATTCAAAACTAACGTTACACAGATTTTAATCCTCAGTGTCTGTATATTGTAATAGATGCAAAATCAAAGAAGAAATCTTTGGAGGTGTCCAGTGTTTGTGATTCATTTTGATCAATATCTCTTACCTGTTTTACAATATATATATAAAAGAGGAATACTTCCCCACAGAGATATGGTCAATTTCAGATTTTATCACCGTCCTGTCACATCCAATCAGCCTTGATAATGAGAACAATACTCGAAAAGATAGACACATCACTCTCTGATGAAGAAATACAGAAAAATATCCAACCTGTGACGAGGCGTTGTGAGTAGATGTCGCTTCCTTTTAAAAAGGGATCACAAGCCAGAAAAACAGGTTGAAAACCACAGATTTTGTAGGTTTGTTTCTGTGGTGTTGGAGCTGACACCAAATGTGGGACCACCCGCTGAGAGAGTTGTTATCTTGTCATGGAGCATGGCGATTCACGACAGGAGGCTGACATGGGACCCTCACAGGAAACGGACAGGTGAAAGTCATAAACAACTACGTATACGAGGGAAGATGCGGGGGTCTTTAGGTTTGTGATGCAGGTGGTGTCAACAGTCTGTTTCACTAAAAGAAGGATGTTGAACTAATGACGCTCTGCCCCTATGTCCTTTATAAATTAGTAATAATATACAATACCACTGTGGTATAACAATCAACTTCATCTTTTAATTCCTGAAAAGTCAATCAAGTTAAAGCAGTTGTGCTGGGTGGTAAGATCACTCATCAAACTGCTGTGTTTTGAGGAAAAAAGCAGCAGTGAACCATCATTAAAGATACAAGAAATTAGTTTTAATAAAGCTTTTAGGCTTCTTCAATTCCAAACAAAAGGAGACCTGTAATAAGTAACAAGAGCTGCCTTCTGTCAATCACAACCCACTCAAGACAAACCAGAGTAACATCAGTTGGTAAATTACAAGAAAAAATAAAGCTTGATTTTACACAATTAAGGCTTCACATAACTATATAATTATCCCTGCTCACCTGAATGAGTGACACGTATATTCATCTACAGCATTTATGAACAAGGGTTACAACAGTCCTTTGTATATACACAGAGACTCTATGTACAAGTGGAAATTAATTAGAGGACCACAAAAATCAGCTCAATTGTGGAATAGAAGAAAAACTGAAAACACACATATTACACTGCTGAAAGCTAAATACAGAAAGTGCCAATATTCATCATAAACTTCCATCTTACATAAATAGAGCACTAAAACAGCATCAATACAACAACCCCAGACAGTCCAAAGGTCAAAGAATTGCAGAGTAAGAGCTATTAAGTGTAATAAGTGACTTCCACCATGGCTGCACAGACAAAGAAAAGAGCGCCACCTACAGACTGATTTAACTTCATCAACAATCTCAGTGATGATCTGCAGCCTGTTTCATCAAATCGCCAACATGCAAGCTGCGATTTGCAACATTCGATAATTTCCTCTTGCGCTACGTTTCACTTATCAAAGCAAATTCCATGCAATACTTGCAACCCCACAGATGAGCACGCAAGATCCCTCTACAACTACATTTGTGACGATCATTTGTGGAGAGAGGATGTCACCATTTGCAAAACACACTTGACACAGGCCTCTTAATGCACCAAAGACTGAGAGAAAAGGTGGTTGCTGTTTGAAAAGTTATTTATCTTTCCTACAGCGAACTAAAACAACTCTCTCTCCCACTGCATCGTGCTGGAACCTCCCTCTTATCTCACTCTCATCATGCACTTACATGCAAAGTTCGACAAATACTTTCCTGAACATATTAAGCAATACACACACACACAATCTGATTTACCAACATTCACAGGTATAGAGAAAGGCAGAAAATCCAGGCAGCCACAGCTGAGATTCCCATCTGAGACTGGTGGCGTAGAGTGCCAGAAATCTACCGCTGCATTGTCAGAAATTACAGATGAGATCTACTTCATCTTTATACACGATGAAAAGAAACAGACCTGCATTGTCAGGTCTCTGACAGTTTTAAAATTGTTTACTTTTTCTGTGAATTACAGCCGAAAGATGCGTGTTTACACAATGTCCATGCATACTAATCAACACCAATAGACATACTAATAAACTAAAGATGTGTGTTTTTCCATTAAAGACTGTAAATGAGAACTGGTTGAGGCTGAGTAGCTGAGCATCATTTTATTGAACATTATGTCATCTTTTAAAAAGAAAAGACAACAGTAAGTTGTGAGTAAGAGTACGGAGATCTAACCTCCTTTGATTCATTCATGTAAAATGATGCAAAACATGAATTTAACTTGAGCCAGACCGACATACACAGTTCTGTATTTGAAGTAAAGTAAAAAGTAAGTATAGTAAAAGTAAAAAAGCTTCACTTTAGACTAATTTCATCTTATAAATTTTATGGCACTCTTGACTTGAGTGCAATCCTCCCTTGAATGTACTTAACCACACTGTTGATAAAGTCTGGGTAAAACTTTATGGGCCCTGAGAAGTGTGTGTGTGTGTGTGTAAGAGAGTGTTTTTGTGTGTCACTCACAGGCCGCTATGGTCTCAGAGCAGTTGTTGTTGTTGTTGTTGTTGTCCTCCAGGCTTAAGAGGGGCGGCATACAGGTGGCGGAGCCCAGGCCCTGAGTCAGGTAGGTGGCTGCTGGGTAGTAGGAATGCATGCGGGACTGAGGGGACATGTTGTGGCTCGACAGGCGGCCGTCGCCATGGGGCATCTGCTTCATACAAGAAAACACAACAACAGGCAAGTCTAATTGTCTTAATATGCTGTATTTCATAGACAACACCCTAAAATGACAAAACCTTCTTAAATCCACCACAGACTCCAGAGTTGTTTTTGATGATTCTGTGTTTGGGTATTTTATGACTGAAACGATTCTTTTCATAATCAACTAACTGAGGGTTTAAAATGTCAAAATTGTGAAATGCCATCATGATTTCCTAAAACTCAAGGTAACAACTTCAAATGTCTTGTTTTATGGGACCAACAATCCAAAAATATAGAGAAGAAAAAGCAGCAAATCTTTGCATTTGTGAAGCTGGAAGTAGAGAATTAAAAAAAAGACGTAAATGCCGATTCATTTTATAAAATAGAATATTTCATTCTCAGTCCGTGCTCGTTCACGCCAACATCCCTCTGTGTTTCATCATGTGTTGGTGGTGTGAGTCATACGGCCATGAGGTGATGCTCGTGGTCACAAGGAGCCACAAAAACAGTCCCAGCAGAGCAAAGAGATTCCCAACACTGGCATCATTTTCATTAATTAAAAATCAGCTATTGAAGCAATGTGCTTCTTCAAAGTCTGTGGTGGCTTTTTTTGGTGATGTAAGTTAGATGCCATTTCAGGGTGGACATCTGATCAAGGTGACGTTGGAGCAAAAGCGTTGCACATTCTGGCTCTAAAAAGGGTTTCGCTTCTCTATCTTTGTCCTTCCCTGTTTACAAAAGAAGCTACATTTTATTTCCTGCAGGAACAAACTCAAGGCGAAGTCATCAACAAAACAACAAGTTGTAACTGCTGCAGTGGGTCTCTGACTTCATGTGTTACCAAGGTTTTTTTTTATTGAAATACAGTTTATTTCTTCCTATTTTCTTCTATAAACAAACCACATTTAAACCCCAGTAGAGGGATTTAAACCTTTGTAATATTTGTCCTTTTATTTACACAACGTCCGTGCATACTAATCACCACCAGTAGATATACTAATGCATTCTCTGACCGTTTTTCCTTTTCTACATCTGAAATTTTCAAACACAATATAAACACCATTGTTCTATGATCCCATTCACGTATGTCTGACTGTCAGCCATCAGATACTCACAGGCAACACTTCAACAACCTAACCTGACGGGGAGAAATATAGCGATAAAATAATATATATACGACGGAGAATTAGTAGTGTTTGAATTCACGGGTCCGCGGCCGGTTCTAAAAATGGGCCGCAACACGCAGCGCTGGCTTTCTCCAGTCCTCTGAAAACTTTAAAACGAGCTGTCTACTCAGCAGCAAGGCCGCCTCATGGAGGGTTTTCAATTTCACTTTTATGGAATTTGATTTCTGTCAGCCTGTAATATGTCACCCGTATTGTCCACACCATCAATTCTCCGACAGCTTTATAAACTGTTATTTAAGCTACACTCAGCTCTTGTATTAGGCCGTGAAAAATACAATAGAGATTGGACTGGAGTCTTGAAAGTGCACTAAGCTTACGGTTTGCAGGACACATACAGAACCAAACAAAACTGTCTTAGTGAAAGTTGCTCACGAAAAGGCAAGTTCTGTCGTGTTTACAGAAAGAAAGGTTTACATCCAGCGGACACAGGCAGATCCACGCAGAGTAAACTAGCTTAAACGGTCAATGTGATGCCATATAAATAGTTTATAAACCTTTCTCAATGTATACTGAAGGGGTGAATACTATTTTAACTATGGTTTGTTAGCCGAGTAGGAATAATTGTAGAATTGGATTCAACTTTGGATTCAGTATGCCAAATAATGCACCAAATGGAAGTTGTTTGGAGACGTTCGTGTGGCTGTTTCTTATATTCTTGTGCTGATTTTTCTTTTCCTGTACAAACCCGCCTAATAACAGAAGTTGATCTTCTGTACCAATCACCTTGCTCAACACTCACGTCTGCACAACGTATTGTTAACTATAACTGTAACACCTAACCCTGTACTTAGATTTAGGTTTTAAGGTCATAGGGAATGCAAATAAGAAGACCCCCTCATATTATCCTCTACTTGGGTGGGTCGTGTTTTTTCCAGTAAATTATAGCAGCAATGAAGAAATAAAGTCAGGTAACATTATCTTTGGAAATAGCTCTAGAATGTGTCTATTAGCAGAAGCAGTTTAAAACAGCCTGGGGGTGCGTTCCATTCTCCTTTCTCTGTTCAAGCAGCCAAAGGCCAAACCAATAACCAGTTCCCTGGGAGAGTTCATCAGTTCAGCTACAATACTCTGTGAGACTTTAAACATAACACATTTTCAGTGCTTGAGCTCCAAAATAATGTTGGTTTCGTGTGCGCAGTTTTGTTGACATACTGCCTCTTGTTTTCTTCTAGATCACTTCCTGACCTTATACAATTGATTGAGTGCCTTAATTTTTACACCATGAACGGCCTATGAGCCACAGTTTAGTGGTTTTCAAAATAAACGAAAAGGAAATTCAATCTTGTGTTTTCCCCACTGTACCAAAATCATACTGAACAGTGACCCCACAACCAAGTTGAACCATAAATTGTGTGTACTGTTACACACCTAGTATCAACAGAGTTGGTGGTAAAGTGTGATTCATGCTCTTCCCTACAGTTATGGTTCACCCTCTTTCTACACTCATCTCATCGAGCCAGAAACAGCATCTTTAGTTTCTCCACGAAGATAAATCCAAAGAGGCGTTCAGCACAAGCAACACTCTGGCTGGAAGAATCATAGATGACCTGACGATAACTCTCCAGAGCTCGTTTCTAAAAGCATTTTCATGGTACTGAGCATTAATAAACAAATGCCAATTCACAATTTTGGCAGAGGCGATGGACAGAGTTTAAGTTGCGGGTTGCGGACAGAAAGTCATTGTTAGCTACATGACATTAACAACAATCTCGGTAAAGCCAGTAAGAATAACATGACACAACATTATGGACTAAGTTATAATAAAGATAGACATGTGCTGGCGTTTCCTTGAGGAGAATGCTGCCACACGTCCACAGTACTTCCTTTAAACTCATAAGCTAACTTGTTGACTCCTGGGGGGGCTTCCTTACCTCCCTGAGAGGGCCTGTCTTCTTATCTGGCACCATCTCCTGTCTGGAAGCTCTACACCACCCTCATATTATCATCATCCACCTGCATGACAGCCAAGCACCACTGAGTGCACAGGAGAGGAGAGGACGAGGTAGATGGCCTTACACTGATAAAGACCACAGTGTTTCCTTGTGGGTTTTGATTAAGTAGCGAGAAGAGCTCAAGACCTGTAGATCACTATATTATGATAGTCGCTGATATTGGATTAGCTTGAAGATTTAAAAGGCAATTGAAATGTATCACAACAATTTTAAAGAGGTTAGCAGGGGAAAATAAACTAAATCTTCTGCAAACCACCAAGTAATCTTCACCCGGCGTGGGTACTATTCACAGACAAAGAAGCAGTTCAGGCGGGTTTTGGAAATACATATACAAATATGCCCTTAAAAAAACTTTTTAAAAGAACATAAGGAAATCCAGCTGCCAATAAAACAGAAACCTGTGCTCCAGGAAATCCAACAATTACCTCCTTGAGGAGCTTCTACCCCTTTTTAAACAGAAAGCTCCTCCTACAGACAAACCAAAGTTAATTCATAATCAATTAAGACATTCAAATAACATTTATATGTAAAAACAATAAAAACTATTTCTAATCATTATTCCAGCTATTTATACAGAGAAATATTAACAACAAAGGTTGTTCACGGGCTCTTAAAAGAGTCTATTTCCTGAAACAAGGAAAAACTCCCCTCTGTCCTCTGCTCAACATGGTACAGTCTGAGCTCCCTCTACTATAAAGCCCATTGGATGCTCTCACTTCCTGTTTGGCAGATTGGCCCAATGAGCTAACATGGATGGGAGCTCATGCAACAAACATTTAGTAAGTTGAAGTTGAATATAATCAACAAATTAATTTAAATTGAATGTATTAATAAATTAATTGGGTGGTTATTTCATTAACAATGTGAATGATGACAGTATGCATACTGACATTACCCAAAATTACTTTTGCTACCAAGATAGCACACTTATACCCACAAGTGCTCCCTATGCTAACATAACTCAGCCACAGAGGCCTGGGCTACACTACTCAGCTACACAACTAGGACTACAGATCTATTGTGCCGGCAGGATGGATTAAATAATAGAACTGCAGAAAGTAGGTTGTGAGTTGCAAGAAGTCAGTGTAATGTTGTAGTGCAGTTTGGAATATTGTTTGGACCTAATGTTTTTATTTAATCATGTTAAGTTATTTTACTTGTATTAACTATTTGTATTGTGGCATTTAAGTCAAACGAACAAGCTAACTAACTAGCAATAAATTAGTCTAATAATTTGAATTTAATGTTGAGAATATGACAAAGATGGTGGTGTGTTTAACATTCACTTTATACTTCACTTTTATATAAATAAATATCCAGCGCTGAAACCACCATTCTGGAGCAAAACAACTAAAAATTAAATTTGTCTTCGTCATATAATTTTTAAAAAGATGTAAAGTACACATTCACCAGATTGCGTTGTGATGGAGAAAAGAGTGCCACCTTCAGAAACACAATGAACAGGAAGTCAGTGAGAAAAGACATCACAGTCCAACACTGTGATCTCTGAGAAGTGCAGAAAGACCACAGAGAGACGAGCGCTTCGCAGCAAATATGGAGACAAAATAAAAATTGAGTAACTCAAGGATAATCACTTCAGTTGGTGGGATGCTAAAAGTGGAGTAGTGCCCATTAAACTGTGGAGGTTTAGGACAGGTTAAGGAGACAGAGGAGACATTTTTATTATTTTTTACCAGCGGAGCCATGGTCATTATTCCAATTCAGGAAATAACATGCTAAGATTAAATGAAAGAAATATTCCACCACTTTTTGCGATTCTAACAATATATTTCTTGTTACAAATTGTGCAACGGTGTGTTTGTGGCACTGAAACTCATCTTCAAATAATCAATCAGCTCTTCATGCAAATACAAAATAAAAAAAAAAGGTGTCCCTGAATTTGAATAACCGCACGTAGCCCTCTCAACCTGACAACTTCACTGAAAATATCATAAATCACAGAGGAGGATGGCTAAATTATGCTAAAGAGCGCTAACTGATTAGCATTAATGTGCTCACTTTCTCCTTCGAGCGCTGAGGCATAGCGGTTTGTTCCTCTGCCGACAGACAATACCATTAACCTTTGCAATTCAGGCCCCGCTGTGCGCTGGCAGGTTAGCGGAGGCAGTGACCCCAAAACTAGATGTTGCTAGTGGGGCGGGGGGGTTGGGAGGGGGGGTGGAAAGGGGAGAGCAGGGGTGGACAAATGTTGTTCATAAAAAAAACAAACCACCTCATCTGAGATCACTGGAGAGTTATAGATCTAATTTGCTTCACGCACAAGCTCATCCCATTTGACACAATAGAGATACATTTAAGCATAAATCAGTGTGAATATACAGATGAGTGAATGAGGGACTGTGTGTGTGTGTGTGTGTTGATGGGATGTTCGGCACTGTCTCCCTCATGTGTCCTACGTTATAGCGTAAGTGCCAACATTAAAGCAGACACTCTCATCCGTCTCTAAGGAAAACAAAGAAATAAAAGTTTATATAAATCACAACCAGAAGCAAAGAAAATTAACTTCTAATGTCCACGAGGTTGCCTTCACATGCATCAGGATAAAATTAGCTTCCATTCAGGGTTTCAGTGCAAGGATGGGGCATGATATGTTTTTCATCACAAAGTAAGAAATACTAAGAAATATTTTAGATTCTGGGAACTTTTTTTTACTTGTGATACTTGTAAACGATTAATAAATTAAGAAAAAAACCAAAACATTACTTGATATAATATAAATAAATAATTGTTTCTTGCAACCCTAGCTGTGTTCAAATCTTCACTTGAAAGTTAACAACAGAAACAGACAGGAAACATGGGGGGAGAGTGAGGTTGGGGGGGGGGGGGGGGTCACATGCAACAAAGGTACCCAGCTGGAATCAAACCAGTGACGTTGCAGAAGTTTAGACGCGCTTAGACCACTAGGACGCAGTATTTTCACTTCAGCTTATGGCTAGATGTGTTTCAATGGTGAGAGTTAACTGGTATGCAGCATGAACAAGAAGTATTTGGATAAACTGCTGACTGGAACAGTTTGATGAGTCCTGATCATTTTATCAGGCACCTGTCAACCAATCAATACTTCTTAAGGCTGAAAAAACAGTCCCTAAAGATGTTTTTCTTTTCAACACAAACATTCATCTGTTCCAAAGGTATTCAAACTGATTTGTAATGATCGCCCGTGACAGACGATTTTTTAAACTAAAACTTGGAGCTACTTTCATCTCTTCCAGCTGTGCATCCACACAGATTACCTTTATATTACTGTGACCGTTTTGGGATCAGGTAGTAGAAAGTAAGGCTTGTTCATGCTGAGGTGACTCGTAGTTAAGCAGCTTATCTCTCGTTTCTGTGGCATGAAGCAGCTTAGATGTGAAGTCCAACGCACACACTTACACACACACGACACCAGTCCATGTACTGTACGCTCAATCCATCTCTTTTAGCAGACAGGCTTTTGGCTCTATTTTTCTCACTCTTGCATATGACTGTGACTGGTCCTAAACCTTTCAGTGTAAGAGTCCTCAGTTTAACACTATAATCAGTCTATATACCACTCTGAGACAGGAGAGATGATGTTAAACTAAAATTATTATATTATTATATATAATATATATAATAATTATTATTATTATAATATTGCAACGAGTATTTTAGTATAAAACTTTATTTTTTTCTTTTTACAATATTAGTGTTTCTTCAGTGCTCGCTGGTAAGCGTAGTTGAGTTTGGGTTCAAACTGGGTTGATATCTGCCTTTTACTAAATACTTACTAATCAAATTGTACTCTTTCATTAGAGATGGGAGGTTCCTTACTGAACACAGCTATGGAGAAAACAGGATGGAAAAGTTGCAGAAAAGCTGTATAAGCTTTCTATACATCTTAAGTTTTCACGTAAATCCTCAATAATATTTATATTTATTTAAATTATTATTATTTTAAATTCAGGACTGTATGCCGGTTTCAGAAGAGATTTATTTTCTCATACATACTTTAAATGAGTATGCTGAGAGCAATGGAAAAAAACTGTCAAATTCCTTGTATGTGTACGCATACTTGGCCAATAAAGCTGATTCTGACACTGAACTGTCTCTTGAAATGAAATGGAAAAATTTAAAATATTCTATGCATGTTAAACACAAAGTAACATACAGACAGGTCAAGTTTGAGGTAACAGGACAATATAAATGAGATTAAATAAATAAGATGAGGCAAACCAAGTAAAACACACATCGCATGTAACCAAGACGTGAGGACCAGCATTAACAACATACTTCAGACAAACATTAATTTGCTGTTAAGAGGAGGGGGGTGTTCACATGTACACTGCAGTGAGATCCCTACAATGAGCCCCTAAAAAGGCTCCAAACAGAGTTACTGATGAACAGCAGAGTGGGTGTTGTTAGTCACCTGGTATTGCTGGTAGTTGTACAGGTTGCTGTAGTAAGTGGGGTAGCGTGAAGGCTGGTAGAAGTTGTAATAGGAGGTTTCCAGCAGCAGGTCAGACGGCACCTCAGTATGAGCTCGGGCATCGGCCGAGGGGGTGAAGGATGACGCCGAGCGACTCCCTGGACAAACAGAGAGGAGACCACAAATAAGATCTGTTCAGAGGCTGAAGCATGATGTTTGTGGCTGGATTTCAGTACTTTCAGATCGTTACTACATTTGAAATATGGATTTATGCATTTGTGTACTAGTTTTAGCTGTTTTTTAACTTGAACTAAGTCAAGTTGCAACACTAACTGTTTTTATGAATTATGCATCTGACTGCAAGCTCAAGCAGGTGTTTTTTGTACTTTATTTATTTTAAAGATATAATATATATCTTTGCTGATGCTGAAAACCAATGAATCAACAAAGAAACGATGAGATCTATTCAACTTATACAGACCTGGGCGTGCAGTAGAGCTACTGATCGACCATTCAATAAGAAAAGACGATATGTTTCATGAACTTTACAAGATTTTTCTGGTCATTCCACCCTTAGCTCAAATTGCTATCAACAGCACCATCTGCAGGTGACGGGTGTTCCTGACATCAAATTAGCAGACCTGATGCAACACACCATCACAATACAGAAATGTGGGTTGCCCTGTCAGGACGAACATGACCATCAAATCATCAGTGCTCATTATCTGACGTTCTTTCCTTATCAACAAGGCCACATTCTTCTCAGGCAGACCCTGATCTTTTCGTCTCACACAATGAAGACACTGTGCACCACTGAAGACAAAGATAATGACTTTTTTTTTTTTTTTGTCCCTGTTCTAATTCTTGTCATCAGTGAATCACAGAGTGCTCAACTCCTTTTTCCACCTCAGCCTTTCCTCTCTGTTGCCAAGCCAGAGACCCAAAGTTCCCTCTCACATGAGCACAAAGCAGAATCAGAGCAAGACGTGAGCAGCCTTGACCACAGTCGTATTACAACTCCTAAATATTTGCTATCGGGCCGACAAGGAACACGGTATCTGTGTCTGCCTCCACACCTGCGCCAAGAAAGACATCTAGGGTGCCCTTTCATGCTGCTGTCACCAAATCAACTTTAATCTTCACTTATTTTCCCACAAAAATGTCTCTTATTGATGGTATCTACAGTGCCTATAAAAGTACTCTTGTCCTGTGGACTTTACCCATGTTTTATTGTTTTACAATATTGAAGGACAGTGGACTTAATTCAGTTCTTTAATGTCAAAGTAAAAATATAACACACAAAATAATTGATTGAACAGACACCACACCACTGTCACGTTTTCCTTGTAATTTTGTCTTTTATGGCTCTTGTATGGTTTCTAGTTTTACTTCTATTCTTATTTTAGTTTTATATACCTCTAATTATCTTACTTTATCTATTTATCTGTACTTATTTCTGGCCTTGTGCTGCTACAACAAACTGAATTTCCCCTCTGAGGATCAATAAAGGCTTATCTTAGAATGCAACAGCGTTTTAAAGATAAGCCGTACCCAGAAGCACGTCTTAAGTCAGCTGTTGACCAGGTTTTTCAAAGAGAGTGACCATATCCTGTGAATTATCTACAACTCATAAACACTGGTACCCCTTTGTTTCTGATGCTGTTTTGGACAGCATCTTTGAATATCCACCATTGTTTATTTACAAAATAGGCACCAATTTAAAGGACCGTCTAGTGAAAGCAGATGTATCTAGAAGGAATATTTGCTTCATTAAAGGAAGTTTTCCATGTGGATCCGGCACACAGGATGTCAACAGTGTATACTTAGATCCTGAAGAACCTCTTTTATAAAGAGACACTTAAAGACACTGCAATAACTGTTTGACTATATAGTTTCTATTTATAAGCAGAATGCATATTAACATCTGATATGTGAAGAAATACGGTGGATTAGTAAGTCTAATGGACAGTGCTCACATTTTTTGTGTTGAAGTAGTTTCCACTTTCTTCCAATGCTGGATGTTCATTGGTTGTTCTGTAAATAAAGTGACTTCTTGTCATTGAGGTTGACCCTCCTTTGTCATATGGCTGTCTAAATGTATACATTTCAAAGTGAAAATTAGGACTTATACTTAGGGCTGTAACTAATGATTATTTTCTCAATTAATCGATAATTAATTGATCTATAAAACGCCAGCTTATAGTGAAAAATATCCAGCAAGATTTTATTATCACACATGACAAGGCAAACCGTCACAACTGAGACTGTGGAAACAGGTTATGTTTGTCATTTAATGCCTTAAACGACTATCAAAACAATTGCTGATTATGTTCTGTCCATCTAATCAATTAATCAACAGATTGTTTAAGCTGTAATTGTTTTTAAAAATGTAATTTTTACCTCTACCAGCAAATGGTGTTTCCAACACATGTGGCTTCTATGATTTATTATTGTATATGTCTGTATTTATTTTTTTATTTATTTTCACTCTGGGGGCTGTTGTTGCTTGCCATGCCCTGTAATTAAAATATAGTTAAAAGAAATTACTATTTCTTGATAGTTTCGACTATGTGATATGTGATTATTCTTTAGAGCAGGTTAAATCTACTGATGAGACCAACACACAATTATAAGGAAACCATTAATATTTGCAATGACGGAGGCTTTTAGATCAAATCTGACTGAAGAGTTGATTGTGCATCTGTATAGGTTATGTACTGATGTCACTTTCACACGTGGTACCACCCTCCTCACCAGCATATGAGTGCTATGAGTAATACATTTCATTCAGAAAACATCACACACATCCATAGAAAGTATCACTTCATGTTGCTTCTCTTCCTTTTAGCCTTCAACAGTCTGTATCATTCTGTGAAAACTTCAGCCTGATTTATTTCTAAATCTGTCTCCTAAACTGCAAAACAGCTCTTTATCATTTCAGCTGTGTTTTCCATGTTGAATTTGTCACCATATACTTTTTCCATACTTGCTACAGCTGTTTGGGCAGAATGACTCACCTGTACAGCTGTATAATCAGGTGTCAGCTACATTAGCAGGGTGGCACATGAGAGGAGGGAGGGTGGTGAGTGAATGACGGTTGGCAACACCTCACCTTTGACAGCAGGAGAAGAAGTGGAGGTACTGGTAGGTGTCGGAGATCGTCCCTCCACAGAGAACAAGCAGTCTGCTCCAGCTTCACTCTTCACCATCACCTCAGGGCCGGACAGAGACAACGGACTAGAAATCCCAAGCTCCTCCTCCTGAGCCTGCTGCCGTCTCAGTGCGACCTGGAGGGGAGGAAAGGAAATATACACTATGGCTTATGAATAGGTTGGGTGTCTTGTCACAAGTTTTTTTAAATGTGTTATAATTCTTTATATTATTCATTGTTTGCAAAACAGAGCAGTGGATGCATTAAATGGTTATCACTTATGCCCACTTATGTTCATGTCATGCTCTTCCTGTGTCTACCAAATAAACACTGCAAATGAAAATGAATTCATTATATCTGTGAAAATAAAATATATTATGAGGGACAAAAGGTACAAGATACACCAATACAAGACATTGGGCTCTGGGAAATGAAATGAAAACAATCCACATAATCCAGCCCTAGTCCTATTTGTTTTTTATACTGATGTGACTGTACTGCTGTCAAATCTATCCATCTATCTATCTATCTATCGTTTTAAAATGTATAATTAATGTAACTAGTGTAACTAACCCATAACATAACCTACACACAAATGGCTGTTTTACAAACCCCTAAAATGTTACTTCAAGCTACAAAGTACAAAATAAATGACCACAAAATATGGAAAAAGGAGCTGTACCTGTACATTAATTTCTATTTATTAACTGTCTGCTGTCAGCAACAAGTGCAACAATATACTCATAAAACACACACACAGTTAATAAAGTTCTGTTAGCTAGCTGTGTTTAAATTAAGCTAGCTAGATTGATAGTTTAGGCTGCTTTGGTCGTTAAGTACACAAATGAAAATAAGGAAAAACTAAAGTAAACTTGTCAACAGCCGTTAAAAAAAGTATACAAACATACATTTAAATGTTTTTCTAAACAATTGAATGTTGTATTTCCTGTTTCACACGGCAGAAATAATGTATTTCCAGCCCCAAACCCTTGATGTTTAAGAGCCTTATTTTCAGCTCAACTCAAGTTAAGCTAGCCCTCGCTAACCGGTGAAATAACGGTTACCTGGGCCGCCATGACTCTCTGCCTCTCGGCTATCAGTTTACACTTGGAACACTGGCAGTCCCTCCAGTTGCAGAAGCGCTTGTGTCCCTTCAGGGGAGACACATAGCCGTGGTTCCTACAGCGGGAACACTTGGGCATCCTCGGGGGTTTCTGGCCTTTGGATGGGGACAGAGGTCCAGTGCACTCCAGTACTTGCTTGCTCTCCTTGTCCTTGCTCATGGCTACTGGATATTAAATCAGGCGCTACCTGCTTAGACCTGCCCAGGAACGACAGGGAAGTCCGGCTTTAGCTACTATGTTGGAGTTTGTCCCAGCAGGCTCGGCTGGTTAAAGCCTGTACTGGTGCCAGGCTGGAGGCTATAAGGTCACCGTCCTTCCCCGCCCTACTGCTGCCGTGACTTGTGGGAGGAAACAAGCTGGAAGTGGGGAGTAAACCGGCAGAGCCACGGCATCACTCTGCTGCACTCACTCTCACTTGTTTTTCACACTCAGATTATTAGTAAAACATATTCACTAAAAAGTAAACTTCTGCTTGGGTACCTCAGAAGTGGAAGAAGTACTCAAGTAGTAATACCACAGTGTGGAAATACTCTGTTACTGGTAAAACTCCTGCATTCAAACTTTTACTTAAGTAAAAGTACAAAAAATATGCTTAAAGTATCATTTCAGAATAATGTACATTATATTATTGGATTATAATTATTGATGGGTCTAATTGTAAATATTTTATCTGCTGGGTTGCTTGTGAATGTGTTGATAATGTTATTGTGTTATTGATCTGAACATGCAAAGTAATTAGTAACTAAAGATATCAAATAAATGTAGTGGAGTAAAAAGCACAATATTGCAAACATATAAACATAGAGATTCAGTCTCAGGGGTACTAACCTGGTTGAAAGAAAGGTCAAATGTACATTTGATTTGAATTCTCAATCTGTAACATTGCAGACATTTTCAAGTCCCTTTAGCTCAAGATTTGAGGTAAATCCTGGCATCTGAACACACCATCTTGTCTATATTTAGGAAATACCTGAGCAACTCTCTGCATCAGGGTTATCACAAAGCATTCGCAACTATTTTCTCAACACTGTTGTGTTTCTGTGCATATTATGTACAAGCCTAAGTAGTTGTAAACAACTTGCTAGTTTGACTGAAAACAGGTGGCATCCAGATTTTAGAAGCAACTTAGTGACTATTATATTTTAAAATTCTCAATTCTTGTTGTCCCTGCTTTGGACTGAAACTGAAAACACTGAAATCTGTGTGTGCGTAGCTGCTGAGATACATTCCTGACAAAAAGAAATGTTTGTCTGACTAAACTGCGACTGAATTACTCTTAATGCTGATTAGTTCCCCCAATTTAATATCAGTGTACCCCGCTACAGCAGCTTGTATTGTGTGAATGGTTCTCAATTAATAATAGGCAGCGGTACTACTGTGATATCCCCCCTGGGCTTGTAGTTATGCTGTAATATCTACTGCTGTAGCATCCTACTAAAATATATTTACTGTAGCTCTTTATTTCATGTCGGCTGATATGCTACGTGGTGAATTAATACATTTTGTCATTAATTTACTAAGCTTGACTGAGCTGAAACTAAATTAAACTCCACAGTGGTCGAGAGTCAGCCCAGTGGATTTATAGGTAGGGAGTGAAGTGAGGTGAAACACACAGGCACCCAATTAAAAATCCCTGCTGCCAAATGAGGGGGGGATGAAAAGTTACCAATTAAAAAGCAGCATTTACACAGCACTGAATCACCCGCTCAAGATAAATAACTGCTACACTTCATTGGCTGAGGTCCTGGTGCTGTAAGGTAACTGAAAGGGTTACGAGTTTAATTGCCTCTATAGCAAAAGGTAAAAAAGGTAATAATGATAGATTATAAGGCAGTAAAGTAGTATGTGATTTAATTCATTTAACCTTTCTATTAGTATGACTCTCTCTGAGCTCTACAGTGCACCACATGAAAAGAAAATATGGATTCCTGCATGCACAGTGAACTGTACCATGCAACCAGGCAATATTTTTCATGCAATACTGGCTCATACCGCCACTGGGTTCATCAGATGGGTAGAAGGGGCCAAAGGTCATGGCCACATTACTGGGTAAGTTTGATCAATTTCATAATATTTAATAGTACATACACTGAGTCTGATAAAATTTAATTAAATGTGTTTTATCACTGAACATAGTATGCCAGTGACAGATGTAAGGCTCGAGGAGATGGTTATGGTGCCTATTTTGAGAAAAAAAATAAGCAGAGATACAATATCTTTCAATTTCTACCAAGAAATGAGGTTACTAACAATCCTTTAAACTGTAGCCTGTGGAACATCAGTTTGGTAGTGTTTGTATTATTTATTATCTACATATTAGTATTTCATAATTTCTTGTCAGGTGGTGGCTTTGCACTCAGTCAGATTTCGCAAAATTAAATTAACCAGAGCACATTAAGCACTCTAAAATATGGTTAATACATCAATAAAACATTCTATTAAACACCATAAATGTAATACATATTTTCACAAGCCTATATTTGTTAAAAAAGTGATAAAAGTCTGAAATCCTGATTCATCTTATCACGTTTTTATCCTCCTGCAGCTCGCGGTGCCCGTGTGAGGAAGTAATCTTTACGAGGAGTCCTTGAAGGCAGCATTGCCTAGCAACAACGTAGTTTAGTTAGTTTCTCCGCTGGCCCTCAAGCGTAAACTTTTTTTGCCAACTTTCTCTGACACAATGCCCAAAAAGAAGGATAAGAAAAGCGGCGACAAACAAGATGAAGTCAAGAAAACATCGAAAAAGGAGAGTTCGACGACTCCTGCAGATAAAACCGCTTCTGACGACAAGGAGAAGGCTTTATATCTGACTCAGATACGATATTTGAACGAGCAGTTGGAGAGGTGAGGCTGTTTCTCTATTTAGGAAAATAAGAGTTAGCTTAAGTTAACGTTACTTTAACGGGGTTCATGTTTATTCGTACAAGTACATGCTTTGTAGATAACTTTGTTAGTCTTGTTTTTGAAACGTATATACTGTATAATTTACCCCCGGGGATCAATAAAGTATTTCTGATTCTGATTCTCTGATAAAAAAAAAAAAAAAAAAGAGTCACTTCTGCGCGTCTTTCTTACGTCATTTGCGTAATGTTGTACGCTATGTTAGCTTGTCATTTGTTAGCTTGAAATTAGCTTCTTGAAAAGTGTATATATAATATACCAATATTGTAGATAACGAGCCATAACGCATAACCAGTGGTGGAACGTAACTAAGTACATTTACTCAAGTACTGTAATTATGTACAATTTTGAGGTACTTGTACTTGAGTTTCCATTTCATGCTATTTCATACTTCTACTCCACTACATTTCAGAGGCAAATATTGTACTTGTACTCCACTACATTTATTTAACAGCTATAGATACTTTTTAGTGTATTAAATTCAATGCATTGTTATCGATCAAACTATCCAACAGTACAGAAATGAGCATGCATCAGAATTAATAACCCACAAATATGATACATACCAATATAACACTCACAGGGGCCATGTTTCTGTACTGTAAGTACTTTTACTTTTTATACCTTAAGTAAAAGTGCATAAGTATTATCAGCTAAATGTACTTGAGTGAGTTTTTGAATGCAGAACGTCTTTATTGCTACTTTTATTGAAGTAAAGGCTCTGAATACTTCTTCCACCACTGCACACAAAGTCTTCATGTCTGATTTTAAAGCCTAGACTGAGACGGTCACCTGCTCAAAAATGCTGTGGTCTTTTAAAAAATGTATTTGAATTTCTGAAGGCCCACTCCAAATATGAGCATCTAGAATTATCACTATCTTGAAGTGAAAGCAGTGAAACCCAGAAGAAGTTACACATCACCCTATTGTACTACAAAAATCATTTCGCCCTTAACCCTTGGGCCTGCATGACCCTCTTCCTCCTCCAGATATCAGCTGAAATGTGATCAACTAGAGAGGCAGAAGAAGGACTTGAACTCTCAGTACAGTGCGCTGGAGAAGGAGAAGAAGGACATTGTTGAGTATCTGACACGCTCCGTGCTGGAGAAGGAGGACAAGGTGGACGAGCTGACGGAGCGTCTGGAGAGTCAGCGGCAGGCTGCCGATAAGGACAGGGATGCCCTGCAGCTGCAGCACCGTCAGCTGAGGCAGGAGCTTCAAGACCGGATTAAAGAACTCACCGCAGAAAACACGACACTCGGTGAGACTGAAGACCTCTGTGGGTTAAACCAGGGTCGAGTGCAGCTCTTACTGTAGCATGTTGAAGGTGCCATGAAATTATTTTGATTGTAACTTTTCCATGGTTTGACATTTTCCCACATAAAACAAGACTTATTATTTAATTGAGAAAATAATACCGGTATCAAATAAAAATGTTTTCCACACAGCTTGAAATTGTCACATCTTCCACCCTGTAGGAAATTAATACATGAATTTATTTATATTTAAGTGCAGTGTATTCACTCACCATGACAACAAACAAGATGACATGGCTGAACCGTTTAGCAATCTCTACACCACATTTAACAGTAACAAACTCATCTCCTCTCCTCTCCTCTCCTCTCTCCTCCTCCAAGCCGCGAGGCTTGCAAGTCTGGAGGAGTTTCAGAAGCAGAAGGAGCAGCTGACGTCCAACATGCAGTCTCTGGAGGAGCAGCTGGCCGGTCAGAAGGAGGAACACAAAGCTGCCGTCCACAGCCTGGAGATGAAAGCGCTGCTGGAAAAGAAGAGGTTGAGACTACTGATATACTGACAGCATTACATGCGTTATTATAGCCTACGATTACAGCCTAAAAAGCTGCCTTCAGTATAATTAAATATACTGTAGCTAAACGATTTCCCTGTCCTCTCTCCTGTTCCCTGACAAAAGGTTGGAGAAGGAGATGGAGAGCCACGTGGCGGCCATGGCGGCACAGGTGCAGCACCTGGTGGACCAGAAGGTCCCGGAGACGACCAGGCTGGTCCTTCAGGAGAACACGGAGGTTAAGGCTCGGTTCAGCCAGCTGTCAGAGCAGGCGCAGGTCCTGATGGGGGAGAACGCCGCCCTGCGGGACCGCAAGAGTCGGCTCAGTGTGGATGTGGACCTCCTGGAGCAAATGCTCAGCGAGACGTCCCGCAAGAGCTGCATCCGCAAGAAGGTGAGAGAAAGACTTCCTGGATGATAAAGTTTCTCACCAGATAACAGATATCCATCTAGTCACTGCTTGGGCCCAATGAAGGATCGGGTCCAGTGTGCAGTTTTAGAACAGATATATACTTCATAGTGTTTTCATACATGAGTTGTAATTGTAAGATTTATCTTTAGATTCTGATTGTGTTTTTGAAAGTTATTTATTGTGTTATTTTTTCATATTTTGGGGGTTATATGATTAGTAGAAGTAAATCCTGGTTCTTATACTATTCTAAATAATATCTGCTCAGTGAGGATTATTGGTCTGGATGTGCAGTGGCAAGAAAGGAGCACTCAGAGCTGCAACGGTTTCATTGTTCTTCTCCCCCCACCACATGAACATAACATGAATTTTGTTTTTCCTTGGGCCTGGATTTTAATAGAAAAAACTGTTTGATTCCGTAAAAACATTCGACATCTTCTCTCCATCAGGTGGTGGAGCAGCTTACAGAAAAGTGTCAGCAGCTGCAGACGGAGCAGAAAGACCGTCGGCAAGAAGTCGAGCAGCTTCAGACTGAACACACAGGAGTCCTGGCTGAGATGGAGGCACTGAGGTCAAAGTTTACTCCGTCTCTACTGTCCATACCACTGACTCATATTTATGCTTTACAGACAGTAACAAATCCTGGAAGTTTCTGGAAAAAAACAAAAACAAATCCACAGTTTTTATTTTCAAATAAACTAGCAGGGGCTGCTCTTTAAACCAGGCTGTTCCTTTCAGTTATTACTCATATACATTTATCTTATTATTTTCATTAGTAGTAGATGACTGAGGAGATGAAGGACAATACAGGACAGCAATAAAAAAAATATATTAAAGTTAACGTTTCCAGCTACAGAGATACAACAAATATATTACAAATAAATAAATAAAATACTAGAACACGCAGGAACACTGAAGCACACTCTTAACTAAAAGGACTAACTGGTCTTAATTGAATGCAGCCGACTGCAGCTCTGTTCATTAAAATATCCAGCAGGTGACTCTGAAACGTGACTTCGCTATATTCAGTCATTTAGTGTAATTCCTGACGTTTTTAGCAGCAAGTTTTGACAAAGAAAAACAGACTTTAAAAAGTAAGAAAAGTTTTTGAGGTTACTTTATTCATGTAAAGCGACCTTGAGTAAGTACTCTATAAATAAACTGTATTATTATTATTACTATAGATGATGAAAAAATGTACATACGTGTACATAAACACAAAATGACAATACCACATGAAATTTAATTGAGAAATTGAAAATGCCAAAATGCAGAGAAAGAAAACTATGATGTGGCGTCACCGTCAGTGTTTTTGTGTTTTTCAGACAGGACCGGGCCTCACTGTCTCAGCAGTGCAGCAAAAACAGAGCCCAGGTGAGTCGGCTGGAGGCGGAGCTACAGGAGGAGAGGAGGAGGAGGAGCAGGATGAAGAGCATCATGCAGGAAGCAGCTGTCACTCTCAGACAAGCCCTGGTGGTAAAAGCAAAGTCCTGACCCTGAACATCAGGACACACAAACACGTTCAAGTGAAGGCAGATTTTTCTTCCCTCATTTTACAAATTAGCCAAATTAAAGCCTAATTGCTAAATGATTTGTTTTTTTTTCTCTGCTAAGTTTCTGTAACAAACAGGGAGGTGAACAAAAGGGAGCTCTGTGTCATTCATGAAACCTGAAGAGGTGCCATCACTAAAAAACACAAAGAGATGCACATCTTTATTTATTGGTCAAAAAACAAGTTGTAATTCTTTTTAACTTAGAAACGAAGATCTCGATCTTCTGCAGTCATTAATTAAAATAACTTCCCTAACTCACAACTGTAACCTCTGTACAACACCTCTGCTGAAGTGTCAGAAAGTATTAAACCCCAATAACAGACACTTTGCATATTGATCTTTGTTAATCAAATATAACTGAGTGATGTTTGAAATATCACCAAATATTAAGTTGCTGCCTGCAAACTGAAATGATATCATGTCATGGCAAAGTGTAAGGTTTACATCACTGTTAATTAAGTAGGTTAATAATGCACTGAACAATATAAGCAACATTACAGTGCACAAAATACTGATATGGAGCTCAGCCAGTGAGTTTGTCTCAGCCCGTTTTCATGACTTCAGGCCTGCTGTTGGCTCTGTTCCCTGCAGGAGGCACCTGCCAAGCAGGACTCGGAGGTGGACTCTGTCCTCCAGTGGAAGCTTCTGATGCAGAAGCTGCTGGTGGTCTTGGACAGACCCAAACTCACCAACTCCACCGCTGAGAGCGACCAGCTGAGTGAGACGCCTGACGCTGCAGCAGCCAGGTCACAAAATCACTCTGGATAATGTCTGTCTGTTGTTTTGAGACTCGTGTCTGTTGTTGTGAGACTTGTGTCTGTTGTGTGACTCGTGTCTGTCGTTGTGAGACTCGTGTCTGTTGTTGTGAGACTTGTGTCTGTTGATGCGAGACTCGTGACTGTCTGTTGTTGTGAGACTTGTCTGTTGTTGTGAGACTCGTGTCTGTTGTGAGACTCATGTCTGTTGATGCGAGACTCGTGTCTGTTGATGCAAGACTCGTGTCTGTCTGTTGTTGTGAGACTTGTCTGTTGTTGTGAGACTCGTGTCTGTCTGTTGTTGTGTGACTCGTGTCTGTTTTTGTGAGACTCTTGTCTGTCTGTTGTTGTGAGACTCATGTCTGTTGATGTGAGACTCGTGTCTGTCTGTTGTTGTGAGACTTGTCTGTTGTTGTGAGACTCGTGTCTGTCTGTCTGTTGTTGTGAGACTCGTGTCTGTCTGTTGTTGTGAGACTTGTCTGTTGTTGTGAGACTCGTGTCTGTCTGTCTGTTGTTGTGAGACTCATGTCTGTTGATGTGAGACTCGTGTCTGTCTGTCTGTTGTTGTGAGACTCGTGTCTGTCTGTTGATGTGAGACTCGTGTCTGTCTGTTGTCGTGAGACTTGTCTGTTGTTGTGAGACTCGTGTCTGTCTGTTGTTGTGAGACTCGTGTCTGTCTGTCTGTTGTTGTGTGACTCGTGTCTGTTGATGTGAGACTCGTGTCTGTCTGTTGTTGTGAGACTCGTGTCTGTCTGTTGTAGTGAGACTCGTGTCTGTCTGTTGTAGTGAGACTCATGTCTGTCTGTTGATGTGAGACTCGTGTCTGTCTGTTGTAGTGAGACTCATGTCTGTCTGTTGTAGTGAGACTCATGTCTGTCTGTTGTTGTGAGACTCATGTCTGTCTGTTGATGTGAGACTCGCTGCGAGTGGCTGGACTACACATGTGACTTTAATATTTGATAGCATGCTTGTGTTAGTGTGTCACTCTGGCAGGTTGTGATGACTCAATCACAACGAAGAGACAAAAGTCTCGGCAGAGTGAAACCAAACCGAGCACTCCGGCTTCGTCGCCATCATCCCGTTTCTCGTGTCTTCACAGAGCCGGGACCCTGAACCCAGCTTTGAGTTTCCAGTTCCAGCTGGCCCGCTACAGGCCGGGCGATCTCGGCCTCGTACCCCGTCCCACACTGAAACACAAACACATAGTCTCCAGGACGGGAGCTGGGTCCGGCAGCACCCACGTGCCTCTGCACAGGTTTGTTCAGACCTGGATCAGCAGGGGGCAGTGTTGTGTGTGGAAGTCCTGTTTCAGTTTCCTTAGCTCAGAATTGTCTTGTAGAAACAGAACGTTATAGTGAAAGAACTGTTAACAAACAAAACATATATTTTACAGGAAACAACATTCACCTCATTCTAAATTAACACAGGCATCACTTTGATATTGAAATAAGCTCCTTAATATAACTTTAATATAACTAACTATATGTTTATAAAAACCTCTTGAATGTGTTCATGACACTTATTTTACTGCTGTCGTTCTCTCCATCCCTCAGGAAGACGTCCAGTCAGAAAACCTCCAGAAACTCCGTCACTGAACAACAGTAACTCATTTCATACAAAGTACCAGAATTGATGTTTATTTTTTTGCTATAAATGTCTTGAGACTTTGTAACTTTGAGGCCACAAAAAATGATAAACTAAAAATGAGGCGTAGCAGTAGGACAAGAAGAGTGAACGGACTCTTGATAAGGTTTGTGTGCGTTTTCATTAATCAGATGTGATGAGCAGCCAACAGAGGTGGAAGAAGTACTCTGATCTTTTACCTCAGTAAGAGTAGAAATACCACAGTGTAGAAACAGTTACATGTAAAAGTCACGCATTCAAATTTTTACTCGAGTGAAAATAAAGCATCATAATAAAAGTATTTATTGAAGCTTGGCCGAGGAGAGTGGAGAGATTATCAGTACGATGGTTACTGCACGATGCCTCCTCAGCTCTGAAGATCAGGTACCTTTAAGCCCTCAATGAACATGCACGCCCAGAAATGGTCAAACTCTATGCACCAACATCAGGTGTAGGTTAGTCTAATAAGTCAATAAGGAGTTCAAGCAGCCACCGCCTCTGTCCTTGGTTGCTCCAGCAACGCAGCTCTCCACAGAGATTTATTTCGTACTTACCTCAAAGCTCAGTTTCTACCCAAGTGACCCCTGTTTCTGACCCCTGGAGGACAGAGCTGAAGATGGATTATAATTAATGTGTTCATCACTTTAATGTCGAAGCTGGTGGAGCTCATTTTAATGACTTTATAAACGGCTGGGCCGCTTGTGAATTTACCCCCCCAGGATTAATAAAATCTTATCTTAATCTATAATATTACATCATAATTTATTTGTTGATGTTATGTAGTAACTGTAGATGTATGAATACAAATCTCAACCTGCTGCGAAACGCCAGTTCATTACAATTCATACAAGCTTTTTATCGTCATTAATTTCATTTTATTATTGAGTACAAAAGAAAAGATGTAGTGATTTTAACTAAAATGGTGAAAATCATGGGTTTTGTTTCTGCTTTGATTTATGTTCTTCATCCAGTTTTTTCTTCTTCTTTTGCTTCATGTTTGTGTTTTGGGGCTTTATTTTTACATGTGTTTGTTATGTCTCAGGGTGAAATGTTTTGTATTGTTAAAATAATCTGGTGCAAATGAGATTAAGTGTTCTTTTTTTTAATTAAATTTTTCCCCCCAGCACCATTTTCTTTTGTGGTAGTTTTTAAAACATTTTGCTAAATGTTGGACATTAACATTTTGTCTTCTTTGGAAACCCAGCAGTCGCAGCACAGACTGAAAGCGTCTCCATCAGGCCGCGGTAACAACATGATCCTTGATGCGGTTTACTGAAAGCTTTGTGGGGCATCAATGATGATGAGACACCGATGTATAGTCTTTAATTGATGTTTATTGTTATATGGCAAAGTCTCAGGCACTTCAATTCTCATCTGAGGATGAAAGTCAGTACCTTGATGAATACTAGAGGAGGACAGACGGCGTATATTACACATGAGAGACAGACAGACTGGACACTGGACACGAAGACAAAAAGGAGAATAACTAAACTAATGACCTCCGTATGTACAATGAAATACATATATCTGCATTAAAAACTATACTTTGATAAATATATAACTTCATGGGTCGTTAAGTAGTAATAGGAAATATTCAAAATACTGTGATTCTTCTTTTTAAATAGATACAAAGGATTTGTATAAAAGTACAATTTCTCCAGTCTAGGTCACGTCTATTCATCGATGCGTCCATCCACACGAGTCGTACATGTACTGTAGAGCTGGGATGTCGAGGCGAGCAATATATACAGGAAATACTTCCTCTAACATGTGGGTGGATTATTCTCCATCTGTCGACTGACGCGCTCAAAAACAACAACAACAAAAAAAATTCACAAAGTTGTTTTGGTGCTCTTGAATGATCAACATTGAGCTTTAGAAATAAAATAAAAAGTTGTCAAATTGCAAAAAAAAAAAAGAGAGAAAAGACGGAAAAAAATGGCATTTAGTAGTTGAATTAGTGTCCATGTTTTCTGCTGATTGAGACTCTGGTGGGACTCGAGGCACCAGCTGGTTACATTCATATTCAAAGGGCACTTTGGGCTCGTCATGGAAGCAGGTGTGCACATAAATAAAAAACATTTCCAGAAGTATCTCATTGGTTGGTTGGTCGATTGGTGCTTGGGATTAAGTCCCTCATCCAGCCGTGGGTAAGGCATCGTTCAGCGTGAACCAATAGCAGCGCAGGGTTTGTAGGGAGAGGCGGGGCCTCTAATCGAACATGCCCCTCCGGGTGGGACTTGGTGACGTCTTCCTGCCGAGTCGAGGGGTCCCCTGCAATACAGACGCACACAAACGCATCACGTAAACAGACGTGAAGTTCGGAGAACAGGGAGGTTTTTAAAAATGGAGGGAGAGACGAGGACGCACCGGTGACTGGGCTTTGGAGAAGTTGACATGTGCATAAAGCAACACCGCGATGTCTTTGTGTCCTGCTTCCAGAGCGATGGACAGGGCGTTGCTCTCATCCTGAAAGACGACGATGAGGACAAGGAGAGACAAAGTATAAAAGATCAGTTAGAAATCAGTTTCTAACAGTTTCTATAAATAGGCAGTTATCAGCACACAGTATGTAAGATTTCTGAGTTTAACTCTCAGTTTTCCCATTAGTGGAGTAGAAGTATAAAGTGGCATGAAAACAAAACACTCAAGTAAAGTACAAGTACCTCAAATTCGTACTTTGCACAGTACTTGAGTGAATGTACTTGGTTACCCTCCTACGTCCCGCCCCTTTATGAGTTACTCACGCTGTCACTCAGCGTGGCGTCACAGCCGGGTTGAGCCAGCAGCAGCTTGACGATCTCCACGTGTCCGTGTTCGCTGGCGCACATCAGCGCCGTGGAGCCCTCGTCGTCCTGGACGTTGACGTCGGCCCCGTGAGCCAGCAGGGCCCGGACCATGTCCATCCTGCCGTGACTGACCGCCAGCATCAGCCCCGTCTGACCCGCCTGAACCAGGGACGAGAAAAGGCTTTTTATTAATGCTAGTTTTATCTTTTTTTTTAATTATCATTATTGTTTCTATCCTTTTATTATTGTTGGGTATTTTATTCCATTTTGTTTTTGTATTTTTTGAATTGTCTAAAACAGGCAGTATAAGTATATAGTTACTCAAAATAATCAAAACATAAGGCTAAAAAATTGTATTTATCATGACTTATAAACAACAGCTACGGTGGAATGAACTCTCAGAGAAAATCTTGTAGGAAACGGCTTCTGTGATATGAAATATTAAATGTGATTAATATAAATTAATACAAACACGGACTGAGATGCAAAGAGTTTAACACGTAAAACTTTCTGCTGCTGGTAAACATCTTCATCCAGAGAGAACTGATGGCAGTTACACAAAGTCCAAACAGTTACCTTCTTTCACCACTTGGTGGCACCAAAGTACAGTTTTTCGTCTGATAAAGAAACTTTCTGATAAAAATCTTTTGCAGTGAAGACTTTCAATCTGGTTTTGTGTGTTTCTGATTTATTAATAGATCTGAAAAAGACTAAAAATACCTCATTTGAAGCCTTTTAAAACAAACTTTTATGACGCTGGAATGTCTGTCAAGTGCACTCGTTAGCTTCAACCTGCTTTAGTTTAGATACATAGAGTCAGCCTTCATGTCCCTGATCACTGAGACCTAACCCACGTGTGGTGGCCGTCCTGCCGCTGACCTCTGACCTCTGACCTCCAGTCACTGACCTGGCTGGCTCGAGCGTTGACGTCCCCCTTGCTGAAGAGCTCCTCCACAATGCGCATGTCTCTGGGGTTCTCCACTGCGGCCAGCGCTGCCAGCATGATGGGTGTGTATCCCGCCTTGTTCTGCTGGTTCACGTTACACACATCTGAAACACACACACACACACACAGAGACGCCATGTTTAAAGCACTCTGCACCAGCTTGAGTGTGGGTGGTCTCTGCTGTGGTCTCTGTCCGCGATTGACTCGTCACTGTCGCTGCCTGTCAGTCAACAACACAGTGACGTACAAGGACTTGTGTCAGACCAGGTCAGGCGCTTCTACAGGGACCACGATGCATCTTCTGAACCTCAAAGAACTCATCCTTTTCAAACCTGAAGGACATCAGAGGCCGGATGGGAGCGAGGCGGGTACGAGGGTGGCTGGCCCGCCACTGAGGGGAGGAGAGGTCTAAGGAACTGGGACCGGGTGCGAGGACAAAGGCCACAATGGGAACAGGGGGGTGGACACGCTGTCACGGAGCACAAGGACACAAAAGGCCGAGGAGACAAAAGGCTTTCAGAGCAGCGAGTGGCCGAGACCTCATCACAGTCTATTGAGCCTTCAGAGAGATCGCTGCATTCAGGTCCTTTCCTCAAGTAGAAGTATTAATACCACAGTGTACAAATACTGCATTTTAAATAGAAGTACTGCATTGAAAATCTTACATTAAAAGTATTAAACTAGGACTCAATGCTAATGATTCTTTTCATGATGGATTAATCTGCTGATTGTTTTCTCCATTAAATCGATTGTTGATTGATTGTTTGTGTCCAAAGTGACGCCTTCACTTGTTTTAGCCGACCAACAGTCCAAACCTCAAAACGATTTAAATAATTAACAAATTAAAATGTTTTTCTTTGTTTTCTTCTACTGATCAGCAGCGACTGAATATCTAGTAAACGAGCTCGGTAATAATGTTTGATTCAAATTCAAACCGGATTTCTTTTTACTTTAGAGAGATGACGATTATCGAAATATTTGCCAATTAATTTTCTGTCACTAATTGATTAATCTTCTAATCGCCTCCAGCTGTCCGTGTGTAAACTGTTGGGTAGTTTAATTTATGACAAAAACATCGTATTTTTGAAGCTATCTGTATGTTTTGTTTGTAAAGTATCTAAAGCTGTCAGATAAATGCAGTGGAGTAAAAAGTACAATATTTCCCTCTGAGATGTGGTGGAGTAGACTACAGTAAAGTACAAGTACCTCAAACTTGTAGTTTAGTACAGTTCTTAAGTAAATGTACATGATGAGTCCAACTTTGAACCCTGTAATGTTTTGACTCAGATTTCACTCATTTCAGAATCAATGTTCCTGTGAGTGATTGTTCTACGACAGTTTTTATGATATAAAAAGACATTTATTATGCGCTGAAACCCTTTTTTAAAATAAGATTTGATCGATCAGTGTTTTAGTAATATAAAGATCAAGCTGCTGAGACAGTCTGAGCTATTGCTGATGCATTCTGTCGATCCATGAGATTATGTTTTCGGCATTTTCTTCAGAATTTGAAAGTGACGGTGGAGATACAGACAGACAGCAGTGACAAAGTTCCCCTGCTGGACTCAAAAGGGGGACGTTGTTCTCACATTTTATGCATGTTAACTACCAGTTTTTCTTCTTGTTTCCATTTGGGACGAACATGTTGTGAGAATTGAACAGGAAGTGTGATGTTGCCGTAGAGAGGAGTGATGATTATGACGCAGCAACATTAGTTATGAGGAGTCTTTTTGTCTGTGACTTTCTAACGGACATTTACCATCATTAACAGCGGCACAGTTTACTACTGGACAGAGTTGAGTTACACGCCTTTAACCTGCTATCTTAGAAAGGAAGATGAGGATGAACAGAAGCAGGAGAGTGCTGAGCAGTGTGAAGAGTTCAGGAACACAAAAAGCTTCTGCTGGTCTGATGAGGTAGCGAGGGAGTTAAACTAAACTAAAGATAATCTCAGGGTTCAACTTATTACTCAACACTCAGCGATGCTCGGTGGCCACATGAAGAAGAAGAAAAGAAGAAGAACTCATCCTGCCGCTCTCACCTGCATCCAGCAGCTTCTTCACCACCTGGAAGTTGGAGTGCGACACGCTGTAGTGCAGCGCCGTGTTGCCGTTGCCGTCGGCCATGTTGACGATGTGGCGCAGCACGGCCGGCGAGACGGCCCCGAAGGACCCCAGGTAGTCCTCCACCATGCCCGCCACCGCCGCCTTCTGGCTGGACACGCGAAACCACTCGTGCTGCACCGTGTTCAGACAGGCTCTCTGAGGAGGCAGGGGGGGACGCGTTACTAGTGATGTGTGGAGACGGTAATGTGCAAAAGACTCTGAATAAAATCATATTTAAGTCCATACTTAAATACACCTGCTGACACTCAAATTCAACTAAATATTTAAACTTTAAATCCACTGAAAAATTCTACAAATCACCTAAAAAATATTCCATAAGTGGTGGAAAGTACATTTACTCAAGTAAAAATTTGCACAATAATCCAGAGGGAGATATTGTACTTTTACTCCACTGCATTTATGTGACAGCTTATAAAACATGACGCATTGTTGACGTGTTGTAAAGTAACTGTACATAAAATAGTTCAAATCAGCTCAGTAAAATGTTAATTACGCATGAATGCATCAGTAATAATAATAATCCCATATACAATATTAAAAAGACTCACTTTCTTTCACAATCTTTCAGCATTATGAGTTTTTTTACTTTTGAAGATAATATATACTTGCTTTACTTTAATTGTAATGTACTTTGTATTTTTACTTAAGTAAAGGATCTGAATACTTCTTCCCCCCCCCAGTAATGTAACAGTGTTGTACAAACAATTTTCCATCTCTTTGAACATAATGTCCATTAAGTTAAATTCATAGCATTTTAGGGTAAAATAAGGTCACCATGGAAAGTATTCTGCACAACACGGAACATGAATATAAAACCTAGTGAGCTGATTTGCAATAGAAAAATATGAAAACACGAGTATTAACCACAGACATGTGGTGTGGTCTTCACTAAATAAACACACAGTGAGGACATATTCAGCGGTATCTTCATGTCGTATTAAATACAGTTGACTGCAGTATTTAAACACAAAAACTCCTCACCACGTCTTTACTGCTCACAGCCTTCGCGTCACTCAGGTGCGTTTGGAGAACGCTGCACGCAGCCAGCATCTTCTCACTGAGCTCGTACCTTCAGAGAGACACGATCACACGTCATCATTTCAATCTACTCAAACAGCCTCAAGCCCCATTTATCTAATAACTGTTCCATAATACTGCATTTCAAATGACTACATCCCACATTAATGTGTCAAGTGTAACTGCTTTCATCACGTCCAGCCGCCATTATTTCAACTTTAACATAACACTTTATTTATCATTATTATTCAGCTGGTTCTCTTCTGTGTCTGAGGGGAGACTGAAGACAAATGTCCAGCTCTGGCTGGACAATAAAGTTTTATTCTATTCCATTATCTGTTTGCAGTTTCTCTTTCACAAATGTTTAAGGACAACCAGCACTGCTTAGCGTCGACTCTTCCTCAACGCCACTGATGCATCTTGGGTAGCAACTGTACGCAGGTAAAGGGGGTCTGTTGTCTATACAGATATTTGACATCAATATTGTATACAACCATGGCTCCTGTTGGCGCTCTGACTCGGGTAAAACAAAAAAGATCCTATAACTACCTGTATAAACTTGAGGCACCAATATTCCTGCAAAATTCTTACAAATCAAAGCAAAACAAAAGAACCAGCGAATGAAAATACTCTCAAAATAAATATCTAGGATAGGTCAAATTCTCACACAGCAGGTCACTTCAGAACAGTAAACGAAGATGCGATTTATTTTCTTTAACCCACCTCTCTCTCATCTCCTGCTTCTCTGAACTTTCCTCTTCGTCCTTCTTATCCACATCCTCGGCTCCCTCAGGCTGGAACTCCTCCCTGGTGCTCCCTCCCTCCACGTTCTTGTATTCCTCCTTTCCTCCGTACTCCTTCTCCTTCTCCTCCTCCTCCTCCTCCTCCTCCTCCGACCCAGAGGAGCTGCTGTCCTCCGAGCTGGAGTCGTCACTTGATGTAGTTTCGTACCTGGGCCACGAGGGGGCGACAAAAAGCACAGAAACTTGAACGCTCAGGTGCTGCGACGTGCATCTCGTCCAGGACGCCATGTGGTACGTTAACAAGGAGGAAAGAACAAAACCGCCTTGTAAATATGAAACAGCACCTTTAAACTCACCTGAGATACTTAAAACACACCAACACATGACAACATCACCATGTTAAAATGCAGTAAAAGATAATCTACTTAAACATTCATTAAACAGCCTGTGAATACATTTTCCGACTCACCCTCCGTTCACCCCGACGAACTGCAGGTTCTTCTTGGTGCCGTTGGAGTCGGGGCGGCCATCTTTCTTCTTCATGATGGATTTCAGGGTGTTCTGGCTGCACGGCTGCCCTGAAGGCACAACAGGGTCATTTAGACAAGAAGATCAAAGAAAAAAATCACATGTATTTGGAGTTTATGGATATATATATATATTTTATCATAATTCTATAAAATCTCTAATTACTAAAAGTACCCTGCAGGTAACAGCGACACAACTTAACCAACAAGCCCGGGTCAGTTCATCACAAATGGCTGATGACGCCTGAATGACCCACTAAAGTCCTCTGACAAGATCAAGAGCTCCGGCTTAGAGGAAAGTAGCCATGAAGTGTCCGCCTCATGTTCTTTCCAACGCGATCTGTCAGCGAGGCATTTGGAAGTTTCCCCCAAACCCTGAAGTATCTCAGTCATTTTAAATACAGGCCTCGGAAACCAAAATACCAGCCGGGAGCCAGAACACTCAAGCACATCTGCCAAGACTTGCCCCGATGGAGGGGCCTCTTTCACTGCTGCGGGGGGACAGCTGACAGAGAGCGAGCGCGCGTGTTCGTGTATCAACATGCATGCAGTTGTGTATGTACACATTGGCGTGTGGACGCTCAGTAGCAACAGATTCATTCAGCACGTTTCCCGTGTTTTGACAGGCGGGAGCTCGTCAGGAGGAATCCAGGCTGATGATGATGATGATGATGTTAGTGGCCATGTTTTATGAAGTAAGTGTGTGAAACCCGTGAGGACAGAGGCATTCAGGTGACGGTATGGACATATTTTAGACATAAATAGCCATAAAAATCTGCTGCTGTTTCTAAACCGACTGTAATATTATCACTTCACCGCTGAAGAAATGTTTTGTTTTTACATTTTTAGCCAGCTAACCAAAGCCTTGTGATCCGGTCAGATAACCATCACTGCCTTTTTGTAAAAACCCCAGATTGACACACAAACATACTGCAGCCTCCAGCTCACTCTGTGTTTTTCATTTCTTTGGCTCACAGCAGCACACTGGGCTTACAAATCCAACAATGAGCGATTTTACAACGATGCAGCAGGACAATTATCCTGAAGTGGTTTCTTATGGCCATAAAAACATCAGTCATCTGATCTCCATCCAACTGATCATGTGCTTCCCTGCTGGGGAACCAGACTGAAGGCAAAAACCCACCAAAAAAGAAAGGAGATGGCTGCAGTAGAGGCCTGGCAGAGTCGTGTCTCCTCCGATCGATCGTACTTGATGGATGCAGTATTTAAACTTTACGATATATCTGTTATTTTGTTTGTGGTGTGTTTATGGATAATGGGGTGCAGCACTAGCTGAACTCCTGCTCTCATTATCCAATAGATTTGAAATTCTGCTGAACCAGCCATCCAAAAACAAATGTGCACCTGTTCTGGGCTGACTGTGTGTCTTTGCCTCGTGTCTTTGTCCAGTTTGATTCTCTATTTCTGCAAATCAATCAGTGTGCTTCAGTCCTTTCTGCTAATGTCTCTGGATTAAATACGTCAGATAATGTCGTCGTTTTTAAAGGCAGGTGTGTGAAGGCAGCCGTACCATGTAGCGCTGTAGACATCTGCAGGTCCATACGGCTCTTCTGCTCAGCGGCACTCATCTGCTGCTGCTGTGCAGGCGTGTTGGCAGGTTTATCTGCGGGAGTCAGGCCTGACAAAGTCTTCTCCATCTGTAACCGCTCTGTCTGAACAGACAGCGACTGGGCGCAGAGCTGCTGACCGCCGTCTGAAAAGGAGGAGACCAAAGTCAGAATCCAAAGACACACAGGTGGGGCAGGACGGCTCCATTATGCACCGGAAGTTTAATACCATTAAAGTTACTGAGATGCAGTGCAGAAAGGTTATAATGAGCAGGACTGTGACGTTTGAAACTGAGACGATGGACACGCTACAAGCATTTGTACTCTATTAAAGGACTTAAAACATACTTTCTCCACCAGCTTGTTTACTGCGAGTGACGGGATCCGACATGAACACAAACATGTTGGTTATTTCACATGAGATTTCTGCATTTGTGGGTCTTTTTTCCTTTTCTTTTCTCATTTGAACCCACGCATACTGATGGAGAAGATTAGCTGATTTCTTAGTAGATAATAACTTTGATTGTTATTTAATCATGAATATATAAGAAGTCATATATGCCTGGTGAATTCATAAGACAAATTCTAAAGCCATTGAAACTCACTAATCCTGACTTTTTAAACATATTTTGATCCTAATATATGTTTCTGGTAAAGCAACAAAAAGATTTAAAAACACTAACTGCCAGACATATTTTTAATGACAAGTTGGCAAGTTATGGTGTGTTTAACTCTGTCACGTCTTTAGGTTCTTGACACAAAACGGCCTCAAAGAACTTCAACCAACCGACTTGGAGAAAGTTGCTTACAGTTTTTTCTGATCTTCTTGAAACTCCGACTGTGTAACGACACAGAACTCCAACCAAATCATTTTTATAGTCGTTCCCACTTGGCTTATTGTGTTCAGGGCTGCGATTATGCCAACATTAGTTACGTGAACAGGAACTACGTCTGGTTACTAATTCTACATTCCTAAAGAGGCCAGCAACTGACCAGAAACAAGCTCGCACACAACTCAGACAATCGCCTCTGCATTCATGTCGCCAGCCGGCATGAATGCGTGTTATGTAACTCAGGAGGAGCCATGAATCAGCATCAGCAGTGAGGTGTTAGTGAAGGCAGGGCGGCCCGCAAAAACAACAAGCGGCCGATTGGTGCGACGTTACTGGTTCCCGAAAAGAAATGAGCTCATTGTTGGTTCACGTCCAAAGCCCCCGCCACATTTTTCAGGGTCAGAGATAACTTTGGCCTGTCTGATCCTATCAGGATTCTCTTTAGACACTGTGTGAACCCTCTAACCACAACCCCCCCCCCCCCCCCCAACTCCAGACTAGATCCTCCACAGTACAGCCAAAACTGTGCTGGCATTCAGTCCCACACTACATCTTACTTTGTCACCACATTATCTCTACAGCTGTTTCACTGACCTCTGAACAGCCCTGCAACACTGCAATGAATTTATTTCACATTTCATAAAATGACTAAGGCCAACTCCAATCTGTCTTTTAAACTCTCTGTTATAGTTATTCTATTACCATAATTACATCCCAACGGAATCAAGGGAAATCCCAACATTAAATATCTATTTATTTTATGTGTAAATATAGAATCTGGATTATCAACGTGTGGCGTCGTTGGTTTCAGCTACTTCTTGGCTCTCTGCTGAAAGTTACCCTGCAGAGTTTTTGGCCACTAGTGGCACTATGGAGCAGTTCTTTTTTACATGCAGGTCCCCGTTTGGTTTGATGCGGGGGGGCAAAACCAGAGGTTTCACATTATTCCACTGTTTGACAGGTAGCAGTAAAATGTTAAGAAATGCAGCAATATTCCAATGAAGGCAGAGAAGAAGAAGACTGCAGGCTGGTAAGTATGGATGTAAACAGTGCAGGATTTAAAATACTCACTTTTGTTTGTTTTCAAGAAAACTCCACAGGGCGACTTTAAGTGCAGCGACTCTTAAAACTCTAAGGAGGCACTTATCAGACGGGTAAGAGCCTAATTGACGTGTTTTACCCAGGAGTAGTTGCTCTGGCCTCAAAGACCGTCTGCACTGAAATATAACAACTCCAAAACATTACCAAAGCAGAATTATTCTTCTCGCAATCTTCAAGTGCCAAAGCTTACTGTATATCTTGAATTTTCAATTGTAATGAGAGACAGACATGAAACTAATTTAATCTGTTGTGCAATAAACCTTGGAAAAGAAAGAAATCAAACCCTCTCTTTAATGCCCCCTCAGGCACCAAATACATGACTACATGATATTTTGCTTGCGCAAGATTCTGTGTACATTTTCTGTTGTCAACCCTTGAAACTATGCTTTCATCGCCTGCCATGACTTTCAACCAATTATCACAAGAACCGCTTGTGTTTTTGCAACACTCGTGAGCTTGTGGACCCCTTAGCCCCCTCAGTGCTGGATGTGGTAAACCTCTCACCTTTGTTTGAGTTGACAGAGTCTGACTGCAGCTTGAGGATGTCCTCAGAACTTCCGTACTTCATGACCGTGTTGATGGACGAGAGCGTGCTGACCAGCTGACTGTTGATGGATCCAAACTGGGACTGGGGCTGACCAAAGGCTTCTGCAAGCTCGCTGTAGTTGTCTGCTAGCAGCATTTGTTGCTCCTGCAGCAGCTTCTGCACCCTCTCGATGTAATGGTCCAGTCCGGCGCCCCCCTGGGCCTGAGCTTGCGGTGGTGCAGCCTCCACAGTCTCTTTGCTGCTGCTTGTGACAAATTCAGTCGGCTGGGAGGGGCCGCAGGCTATGTTCCTGGTTTTTAAGCCAACCAAGAAGTTCTCATGGATGCTAACTGGTCCCACCCCACATTCTTTGGTTTTAGTAGAGCTTTCTTTGCCAAGGAATGACTCCACATCTGTGGTGGTTCCAACAGCAATCGAACGCATCTTTGCTGTTGAGTGAACATCTTTGACAAGTCCCTCCCCAGCAGCCACCGTCCTCGTTTCAACCGCAGCCGTGTTGGTCTGCTTGTCACAAGTGATCAACACCATGTCAGTGAAAGAGTCGGTCAGGACAGCGGTTTTTGTGTTGGTGGATTTGCTCACAACCTTTATCTCAGTATTGGTCTCTTGAGTTGCTGACTCAGGAGCAGCCATTACACCAGAGTCCACTTTGCTGACAAAATCTGGGTCAGTTCCTTGTGACACCAGCGTCTTGATGGGACTAACGATCACATCCACTGAACAATCTCCGCAGCCAATTGATCTCGACTCTTTGCTCAACTCCGTCATGGGTTTGCAGAGAGCCAAGCTGTCAACCGATTCCTCTGTGTTAACTCCCACCTCACAGACATTCAGCTCTGTGCCTGCCTGCTGGTGACATGTCTCCACCCGTCTCCCTACACACTGGTCATTTACCTCCACACGCTCATGCACCACCCACCGGTCCATAGGGATCTCTGGGCCTGTGGCAACACTCTGCACACTGGGTTGACAGGACACTCCTATAGTGTGGCTTTGTAGAGTTTTAGCTGTGTTAGCATGGCTGATCTCCAGATGGTCACCCACTCCCTGGCTGCGCATCTGGACTTTGGCCTCCACGCAAGCGTTGTACATCTCAGGCCTGGCCATCAAGCCTTTGTCCGCTTTTTTCTTGTTTGACCCACCGGCTGCTTGGAGCTCCAGTTTTAGCTTTCCCATTTCTATTTGGTGAGTCGTTTCTTTCAGCTGCACCTCCAGACGGTAGATCTTCTCCTTCAGTGCTTCGATGGTCTGCTGCTGGAGCTCAATCTCCTTCTCAGCTTCACTGGTCATGCCCAGCATGGCCTCGGTCACCCCAACCGCAGCGCTGCGCATTTCCTGCCGCTCCGTCGATACTCCCGCATCCTGGAAACAATGTTCATTTGTCACCTTCTTGTGAGCGACGGGAAGGTTGTTCATGTTTTCATCAGTAACTATGCCAATGGACTTTTGGTGGGCCTGGTTTTGCGTGAGCTTATGAGGCTGAATGTCAGTAAAATTATTGTCCTGGGTCGTCTTCTCCAGAGCTTGGACGTCAGCAGCCAGACGTCTGAACTCCACCAGCCGCTGAGCGCTCTGTTCCTGGGCTTCAGGCTCCATGATGTGCAGCTCTGTTTCCTTTTGGATGGGGCCCGGGTTCTCCATTTGGTCAGCACTGCCTACACTGTAGGAGCGCTTGCGGAAGCCACCAGGACCTTGATTTTTGGACTGAGCAGCCAATTGTCTTTTCTCTTCCTGAAGAACAGCAATCTTCACCTGTAAGATAGGAATGGTTTTCACCTGCTCCTCTAGCTCTTTCAGTTTCTTGAGGGCTACAACCATCTGTTCCCGAATTTGTTGAAGGTGTAATGGGCTGACATTTGTCACAGGTGTGGCCATGCCAGAGCTCATGGGACTGTGGCGGATGGAGCTGCCCATGGATGGCGGGTAGTAGGGGTTATACTCTCCATTGGGGTGGTGACCGTTGATTAGGAGAGGCTGATGGGTGCTGGGAGAGATCTGGCTTGGGGCCATGGAGCCTGAGTAAGAGGACAGCGAGCTGCTGGACCCCATGCCGCCAAAGCTGGCGAGACGGCGGCGGGGCATCGGAGGATCGCTGTGGGGCTGCATGAGCAGACGCTCCTGTTCCAGCCGAAGACGTGTCTCCATAAGGGTCCTCTCCACTTGTGGGTTGTGACGAGGGGCAAACCTGGGCGAAGGAGGTGGCAGGAGCTGTTTCTGCTCTGTGATGCTCAAGTAGGATTGTTGCAGGGAGGCTTCACAGGTTGCCCTGGAGAGGGTGGGGGTCTGCGGTGCAGAGACCTGGGGCCTGGAGCTGAAGAAGACTGGGGACTGCTTGTCGTCGCTGTTGGAAGAGGACAGGGAGTCTGTGGAGGTCCATTCAGCCTGGGTGCTGCCCCCGCCAGTGCTGCCCCGAGGCACCGACAAGGGTTTGGCCGCTTTGGGCTTCCTCTGGATGCTCAGCTTCTTAATTGTGTTGCCCCTCTCAATGTCGTCGACATATTTGAGGAAGTCCAGGTCTAGCTGATAACCATAGGGAGTTTCAACATAGTAGGGGGCCACGGAGTCCTTCTCGTCTTCTGTGCTTGGGCATCTTTGTCCTTTTTCTGAAATAGAGACCCCAAGAACACATTAGTTAAGAGTTCTGATGTTAGTGCTTTCGTAAAGACCACATATTATTTCTATTTGCTTCTTTCTACAAATTTAACATAAAAGGTAACTTGAAAAGAAACTATCACTTGAATTTAAAAAAGGAGGTATTTGTTGCCAAAAAATGGCCCTGAAACAGCTCGAGTGTCAGTTAAAGTGTTTCCTCTGCTGCTAACAATCGGCACAATTTGACAGTGCGAGTACAAACATGTCTGAAGTTTCTCACGTCTCTGCTGGAAAAGCGTGAGTGATAATCATTTTGGCAAGGGGTTGCTCAAGTCAGCCCAAAACTATGTGAGACCCAACTATGCAAAGCCAACACGAAATAACAAGCGGCATGGTAAACAAAACAAAAACAAATGCTGGATATCCTTGTATAATCTAGCCTGTTGAAGTTTGTGGAAACCAAAAAGTGCAAAGCTTGTGACAGATAAACAGGCTGTTGTTTACAGAGCTTGGATAAGAGAAGGGGGTCAGGGAGACAGAAAAACAGATTGTGTCAATATTTTCTAGTCCAAAATCCATCCTTCATGCCAACATGACGCGACAACAACTTGAGACACAAATGAACCATAAACTATCAAACTGTGAACACACAAAAAAACAAGAATTTCCTAAGTTCATGCACTTAAATTTAAGCAGCTCTCACTGATCTGTACAAAGTCCAAACTCCTCACATCCAGCTGAAAGTGCACCCTGTCAGAGAGATCTGCATCTATAGAGCTAGTCAGCTCTCCAGGCCATTAGGAGACTCCACTACAGTCACACTGTGTTGGCTAAATCCAGCGTCTTGTTCTTGGTATGCCTGGAACTCTCACGGACTAAAGCAAACACAGGCTTGAAATAAACAGCCCTGCTCCTTCCTTTCCAGTCCTCCCAGCTCCGGCAACGTCTCCCGTCAATCCTTTCCATTCAGCTACAGCAGAGGAGGGAGTTACAACGCTAAGCCTGCTGCTAAAACCTCACCGCCTTGTTGTTCAGGCTTCACTCACCTCAGACCAACAGCACTCCCTCCATTCTTACTTTCTTCTTCTTCACTGCTTCTCTCTGCTGGCTGCTTTAGAGGACAGGACACACTGAGCTGAGATCAGGCTGTTTCTCCTCACTCTGTGCACTCTTTCTCAATCCTCTCTCCATAAAGGGGGGGAAAAAAAGTTCCACTATTGGTGTAAACTAAGCACAGCGCTGCTCTGGCTGCACTATTGGACAGCTGCCTCCTCCAATCCTGCGAGGCTCTGAGGCGAGCGCTTCCCCTACCCAAATAAGAGTCCTGTTATTCAGTGGAGGGGAGGTGAACTCATGACAATAACAGCCTGTTGTTGAGACGGATAGCTCCACTACTGTACACGTCAAACCTTTATACTCCGTCTGAAAGTGAATGCTGCAAAGTGGACCGAAGTATAAACCAGAGTACAAGTACTGAACATATGTAAATACAACTCCTGATACAGCTGACCTTTAGTTTTAGAAGTAATCTTAAATCTTAATTTTATATCAAGTAAAGCTGCAACAAGCAATTATTTTCATCCTTTTTTCCAATGACTTTATTGTTTCTATTATTGTTTAGTTTACAAAAATGTCAGAATATAGTGAAAAATGCTTGTGACAATTCCACAGAGCACAAAGTGACGTCTTCAAACAGCTTATTTTGTCCTACAAACAGTTAAAACATTACATCTTGTTCAATTAACAGTAAAATAAATCAGTTGTGTTATTTCCTGCTGATTGACTATTTTTAAGACATGCTTTTTTTTTACTTCACATCATGTAAACAATTTACAATTTCAGTCATTTTTCAACCAAAAACAGCCAAATATTTACTGGTTCCAGCTTCTCAAAAGGTGAAGATTTGCTGCGTTTCTTTGTCAAATATGATAGTAAACTGAAAGGCACTATTTTCTGACATTTTTTAGATGTCAATAGAAAAAACTATTAACCAACAAAAGAATCTGCAGGAAATATTGATAGCTGCAGCTCTAAACTAATATATTAATAATCTCATGTTAAATTGAACTACAACGATGTATTTATGCCAGTTGGTGTGTAAATAAAGCTCATGTCCTTTATTTTTAGAAAGTAAGCTTACATTTTGTATCAGTGCACTTCTTAAGACAAAGTTGTCCTGAAAGAAGCACTTCCTGTTTTGTTCCTGGTATAAATAATCTGCGAGGCAGCACAGTCACGGTCTTGTGCTGTCTGGTTTTGAGGACTCTCCCTGGCACGAGTTACCGAGCGCTGATCAGCCGTGTCGCACATGCAGAGGAGTGACAGGCGGCCCTCTGGTACCGCAGAGACCCCGAACAGCTGAGCGATGACCTCATCAACACGGGACAACTGAAGGGGTCACGCTCCAGTGACGAGGAGCCAACAGTGACACCGAGAGCCCGGGAGTCTGCTCCGGTTATCAACAGCTGTTACATTGTCAATTTGACAGGGATTACACAACAGTTAGACAGCCAGCACGCGGCCCTGCAGGACTTTTGTTCCTCAATTAAAGAAAAGCTCTTTTTATTATCTGTTGCTGAATATGAGATGTGATATTTTCAACATTTCCCAGTCTTCTTCTACTGTCATCTCCGCCTAAAACTGTTTGCACGACCAGAAAATGACCCTGAAAACTTCCCAAGCAAATTGAACTCCACCAACATGACTAAACACTGCTAGTATTTAAGGAACTCCACCTACATTAAACTTCCCTCTGCATCATTTGAAAGGGGGAGAAAAAGGTTTTCAGTTCAAAAGCATAACTAGTCTCTCTTTCACATCTGAGAGCCTTAAAGCGACTTCACCAGGTTTTCATGCATAAACAGAAGAGATGGGCTGAAATCTAATATACTATACAATATATTTCATCACCATATACCTTAATACAAATATATGGGACAAAATGCAACATAAAAATGATAAATACATCACAACATGAATTCAATTTAGTCATTAACTTTGTTTCACCCGTGAACATCTGAGATCTACGGTCAGTTTGTGTGGAGAGGCCGACTGATTCTTCGGGCCGGATCAGGCTGCACGGTGTCAGCCCGAAAATGTCGGGCGTCGGGGACAAAAATAAGCTTTGGGCCTGATTATTGCTCGTGTTTAGAAAATGCGACACAGCGACACACCACATGACAACCTATGCAGCATCTGGGACGCCAAAACTTTGTCCAGTGAGTTTTAGAGCTGAAACGTCGATCAACAACAAAAAATAATAATTTCCTACACTTCTGACATTTGGATAATTGTCATTTATCAAACAACATTTGCTGGTTCCAGCTTCTCCAATGTTGAAATGTTGCCTCATTCCTTGTTTCATATCATGTAAATCCAATATCTTTGGGTTTTGGACTGTTGGTCGGACAAAACAAGCAATGTGAAGACGGCATTCAGCCTTGGGAAGTTGTGATGGACGTTTTTCACCATTTTTAAAAACATTTTGTAGATAAACGATCAATTAAATGGAAAACTAATCAGCAGACTTAATCGATAATGGCTAATAATCGCTGATCGTTAATTGCTGACCTAGTTTGTGTTGTCATCGTGAGTTTATCCAACAGTGTGCCAATTGTAAAACATTAAACGTTATACAAGTGCCAGGTCAACACTTAAAAATAGCATTCACTCGGAGCACACAGCGTCCCAGCCCTGCTCTACTGCTCTCAGCTGGGGATATTAAGATGTTTCAGCCTAATTATCCAACATTAGCTGTAGATTCAGTCCAACGACATGTTCAGCATGAACTCCACAGTGATCGCCAAGAAAATGCGGCTGTTAAAAAAGTTCTCACTCGCATGTTTCCAGGAGCTACTTGCACGTCTTTCACAGATGATTTCCAGGCCAGAGGCTCTAACAGGAACCATGTGCCGACTGAACAGTTGTTCTTCAAATTAAGTCAAATACACTGATATCCGGAGAAGACACACACACACACACACACACACACAAAATCCCTGTAAATTCGCGACTTGTCTGCACTTGAGCAATAAAGATGTTTCGTGTTGCTTTTTGTATATTTTTGCTGCACTGACTGAAATCTTTCTGCAGCTCCTTTTCAGTCACTTTAAGCCCGTGAACTCTCCCCCCCGCCTTAAAATACTGTGCTGAAGGCCAACTTGGACCTTGATGTTAATCTGTGAGGAAAAATATACAAGCATGTCTTGGCTTATTTTGCACTGGCCCTGTAAAAGTTTAAATTTAGAGCTGACAAAAGCCTTTTAACATCCACAGAGCCCTCAGAGACAGAATAAATTGGGCTACTGGTCTAAATCTGTCTGCCAGTTGTTTGTTTTCAAACCGGTGCACAGAAATGTCTCACTAAACTACTCACTTAATCACGGCTGAATTAACACAAGTGAACACCAGATCACAACAAATTAAACCTACAAATGATCAAGCAGCTCACAAACACTGACCACACTATGTACACATATATGTACGCTTATACTGACGGCCGTCACTTCGGGTTTCGGCCATTTTGTTAACTGCGGAAACCATTAATCCGTATGCAACATGAAACAACGACAATCCTGATGATCAATTTATCATTTAAGTGTTTCATCAAGAAAACGTTTGTTGGTTCCAGATTGTCAAATATGAGGTTTTTGTCTCTGTTTTATAATCATTGAAAACTCGATATTTTGTTGAGTTTTCTTTTGGTTGGTGATAAAATGCAGTTTGAAGACATCACCTCTGATGTTTTATAGACAAAACAATTAACTAATCTATCAGAAAAATAAGATGGACGAATAGCAGATTTATCAATAAAAAGAACAGCAATAGTTTTGTGCAGAAGTAAGTAAACTATACTATAGTTGTTCTGTTGTGTTTTATAATAAGTATAACTGTCCTGTTTGACAACAAACAGACAAATGAAAGAAACAAAGCTGAATAAATGAGTGGAGAAACACAACAAACGCAGATGCTTCCATCGGGGACACAAGGGGTCACCGAATGGATTAAGTACAAAAATGATGAATAAATCAAATGCTATGACATTTTGGAGCGACATGTTGGACAGCACCGTCATCAAAACACCAAATGAGGAATTATCTTTAGGAAGGACGCTGGTGGAAGCTGATACTGAGACGCTTTGTTGGTTTTCCCCCTTTATTTTGACATAAACGCACGATAACAACAGCACACAGTGGGAAAAACTGCACCTCTGGGAGATTATCAACCGCCATTTCTTCACAAATGCACAAACTCATCGGACAGAGACGTTAAAGAGTTGCACTGGTTTCATACACACAGCCGCAGAGGGGAATAACACAGTGTAGCACTCACACTCGGTGCATTACACTGAGGGAGAGCAAAGCATGATGCAAGAGGCGACGGGGTGGAGGGGACTCCGGTGGCCACACACACACACACACACACACACACACACACACACACACACACACACACACACACACACACACACACACACACACACACACACACACACACACACACACACACACACACACACACACACACACACACACAGCCTGGTATTTCCTGGCTCTGTCTGGGAGCTCTATACGCCTAATTGCTCACAAGAAAAGTAGAGCCAACGTTTGATCAACACCTCATACTGCAGCAGCGAGACACATCCGTCCACATAAAAAAAAATAAAAAAAAACAGGAAACAAAACAAAAAACAATGAGAACATTTAAGCTGCACATTCCTGCCCTTTTCAAACTGAACCCAGGCAGGACGGACGGAGCAGACTGTGATCTATTAGCTTCTTCTAGAAACTCACAGGGCCATGCCAGACTCTGCTGCCAAATTCAACAACTTAACTCTGTACATGATGATGCAGACTGGAGGAAATGTTTGGGCTTCCTCTGCAAGCGTTGAGGCGGCCTGAAAAACTTTGCCCATCTCGGTTCTTTTCTCACAGATGGTCAAGCAAAACAATCAGCGACACAGAGTGTGCAGGCTGCTTTGGTTTGGTTAGCATAAACTGACCCACAGAATGACAGAACGCTGAGTACTTCTAGCAACTAATTAACAGAGAATGTCGTTTATTTAATCTTTACAAAAACAAAACGTGTAAAAGAAAATAAAGAAATAGCCAGGCTAGCTGTTTCCCCCTGTTTCCAGTCTTTTTGCTAAGCTAACCGGCCATGCAAAAAGTCCACACAAGATGCTGGTCTTTTCTTCTTCTTCCAACTGTGTGGCAAACAATCAGCCTCCTCTGAGAAAGACATTTACAGTGCAGGTAGAGCAGACCAGACTACACTGTTCAGATCTAACATCACTCACTCAATCAGTAAAATGGTTTCTGTAGTGCACCAACTCTCCTCATTATATTGCATCTCTTGCAGCGTGACCACTGGATTGTAAGTGCATACATTGTTGATGCTAAAACAACACACTGTTCAGCCCAACTGGCTGCAGAAGGCACCTTTCAAATACTGACAATGAACGGATTAATGCACACTGAGATACAGTCACACTTAAACAAACCAGTTCCACATCTATTCATCATTGTGTAAAGACGCTAAGAGTCCGGATCCTTCAGGACCAGCGAATAAAGCAAACAATTATCCTGTTTAGTTTACAAAGACACAGCGTCCCGCCCCTTTGGCACATGTTGTTAGAAGCTCACAGCACTTACATAAACACACACAAACACAATACGAGAGTGACTGAGGGGGCAAGGAAAAAGGTACCATGGGGTATTTCAAGAGGCAGCTGGGTCAGTCCCCGCTGCAGAAACAAAACCACTTCAGTAGGTTTGAATGAGCTGCTGGGGGGGGGGGGGGGGTCGACCCATCGGTCCGACTCTGAGCGCTGCTCTCTGGGTTCTCTGTCCACAACAGACTGGTGGCATTCAAGTCAGGCCAAAGCCATCACGGTCAGCTCTGAGCCGTGACTCAGCCTCTGCAGCATTATTTAGCCTGTTTCACTCACAATCCTTGTTTTCACATTTGCAGTTTTGATTAGATGTGAATCACAGGTACTGCTTAAATAAAGGAGAAAGAGGCTAACGAAAAGTAGCCATCTAACACCTTTTCCTATCAGTCACGTGATCCTCCATAGACCCCGCCTGCCTACATCAAACCAGTTTGTTTGCAGACTTTCCATTAAAAATTCTACACAAGCCTAAAGGCCGAGCAGAGGAAACCTCGTCATCATCGTTTGGGTTATTTTCTCAGACTTGACAAATATTTGACGGGCTGAGTAGAAATCTTCATGAAGAGTAAACTAAACCTCAATCGCTGAAGTGTCCCTTTAAAAGAACCAGATACAAACAAAACAAATACTTCCCAACTGATTTTGGCAACACAAATGCAGAGAAATCAATGTGAGATTAGTGTTTCCTAAAGTTATTAGGCCATCAGCATTTCTGAGCACTGGCCGCTACACTGGACTTAAAACACTTAAAAGGTTAAGTTTCGCTGTCTTCTTGAAATTCTTTGGGTGCAGCAGGTGACCACGTTGGCATGTTAACTGCCAACACTGCAGAGAAGCTATTTTTACAGTTTGCAAGGGGGAGGAGGTTAGCAGCGTTAGCGTAGCATTCCTCAGCATTTTTCACATTCTCTAAAAATAGACAAATTGAAAAAAACACTTTGTTGGGCCTTTTGAAGTAAACCACACATTTTTCTTGACAAGACCTACATGCTAAAAAGGAAAAAGGCATCGTATCTCAGAGCGGAGTACACGCTGGTGGCGGACTGACGCTGTCTAAGTGTCCTGGAAGCATCTGCTCTGCATGCTGTGCATTCCTGGAGGGATTTGGAAGTAAGAAGCTTCACTCTCTCCTGTTAGTCTGACCAGGAATGTGAGCCGTCTGCAGGTGTGTGTTCAGAGCTGACGGCGTTCATTTCACACCGAGGCGTGGAAATCTTCTCTACATGTGCGCTGTGTGAACGCACACAGCCTCGGTGTGTTTCAGAAGCATCAGAGGTGAAGAGATAACTTACAGAGGAGCGAATTAAGACTTTTTGTTGTCCACCTTAAGCTTCTGTTTAACATTCGTGCAGGGCTGTTGTTTATTGACTGATATATCATGTCATGCATTCTGATTTCACTTGGTGTTTGTTGAGGCAGAGACAGATGTGATGCAGGAGCTGACACCTGATCTACATTCAGCGCCATTGTATTCTTATCCAGCTCCAAGTTTATTTAGTAAGGATGAGCACATAAAGCTCACGAGGCAGCCAGGAGTCATTTGACATGTAGAAGTATATTATTAGAGACTAACTTTAGGCATACTGGTGCGACTATCTACAATAAGACCACGAGGATTCAGTCTGACGAACAAGACTTGACAGAGAAAAACACTAATTTCACACATAAAAATAGATAAAAATAGAACCTGCTACAGCATCACTATTCATGCACAATCAAAATGAAAAGAAAAAAATAGTACCTCATATGATAAAAATAATATAACAAAGGGGGTGTTTACCTGGGCCACTGCCATTCACGTGCACGGTTTGAGCCATGGCTGCAGCTGTGCGCTCTCAGTCCCACAACAAGACCTACTGCGGTCATGCAACTGCCATGCATCAAGTCCAGATTACCATGCAACCTGCAAACTGAGAACACAAAAAACACAAAGGGAAACATTTACTCGCACATCAAGTTAGTCGTCACGTGCAGACAGGTTAGCAGCAATTAGCAAAAGCTCTTTATATCAAAGAACTCTGCAAATGCGTCTTTATTATCTGTAACAACAATAACATAAACACGGGAGAAACTTTTTTATAAAAATGTGACTTTCATGACAAGAGTCCTGTCAATCAAACGGCAGATTTAAACATAAACTCTCTTAAATCTAAGACTTCAGTACTTTGACAACCGATTTGTCCTCAAGCTTTGCGTGGCAACCTTAAAGCCACATTACGTTATGGTTGCGTCATCACATCTTACAAATGCAAAGTATTGAAGAGAAAAACAACGAGGCCTCCGTCCAACATCATGTTCCGTTACACAGAGGTCTTTTTTTTAGTGAAAGCTGAAGCCCGCTTAATGTGATCGGCGGCGCTGACCTCTCGCTTTTTCACAGGTGTGTTTGCATCTGACATTTATGAACATAGGAGGTCCTGTGTGCACTGGCCTGGTCATTATCAATGGAAACATTATGAGCAGGAACAAAAGAGCCATTCTCCTCTAATAAAAAAGGAGCCAAAGTCGACTTCACGGGCCACAGAGAGGGCTGGTTTGTTCGACGAGCATCTGGAGGAGTAAAGAAGCAGGCAGGTTGGCTTAGATAGACCCTTTTTATATACTCTATGACTTCAGACTCTATTTATCCTCTGCCCTGCAGATCACTGGCTCCCACAGTGGGATCTAGGCCCCCAGTGGGGTTTAAGACATATCAAACTGCAGTATGTGAACTATAGTATGATTTCTTGTGTTTCCATTATACTGCTTATTGCTTTTTAGATTTAGAAAATGAGCTGCTAATTTTGCAGATTCCCACTGATCTGATTTTCTGTTTACTGGAAGCATTTTAGCTTGTGACTAGTGACTTTTAACATCTTTAAATCTGTTTATTTTGGGGGGGGGGGGGGGAAGATTGATTCCCATGTCATATCTTTAAAATATCCTACTAAATAAAATCCTCAAACAGGGAGATGGTTTTGTTAGCCTTTTATGATCTGAGAGAAGCAATATACATGCAGTTTATTACGTACCTGCTAAAGGTAAGAGTTCAGTTATTACAACAACAGCCCTGCAATAAATCCTACCTTCATTAGACTACAATGAAGTGCTCTTCATATTAGACAGAACAGCACCACATATTTCAGCCTCCAAAACGGCCATAAAGTTGAACCAACAACTATGAACTAGCAACTAGGTCAATATTGTAATATAGTAAGTTTCCCTGAATTAAATGTAGAAACTGTTCATAGATACAATAACCAGGTGAGAAGGTTGATCTTATATAGCCACTGAGCCATACTTGTGTATTTATTGCAAACCTATGGGACCCTTATGGGATCTGTGGCCACATCATGAGTCTGAGGGAACGTCTGAAAGGTCAGTCAGGAGTTACTTTGCAGGCAAGCTTTCACTCATCTGCAGCACATGTAAAGCCTTGTTTACAGTACGCATCCAAATAAAGCAGCGCAGCAATGTCATTAGGCTGGTGTGTCTAAATCCTAACTGTACGTCATCCCGAGGACCGGTTATAGATCCGATACAGGGAGGAAAGAGATACGAACCAACCGTTACAGAGCACTCTGAACTGTTCCAACACCCAAATAGACCGTAATCGTAGGCGTGTTGCTAAAAAGTCTGAAGTCCCTCCTCCTCCTCCTCTGAGCTACTCTCCCTCACATTTAAAATGAGCAACAACATGTGAAGTTACAGATAATACAACATCCATTCTGATATACCAGCATCCTTCCTGTAAACAACAAGACTCTCAGCCTCTAGAGTACATTTCACAATGTGCCACGGGGGGTTTTTTTTGGAGAAAAATCGGGGTTCAAAACAGGAAGAAGACGATGTACAAAAGTACTAAAAGCCTTTGAAAGTTTGTTTAGGACACATACAAGGAACGAATGCAGATGGACCAAAATAAAAAGAGAAAGAAAGCCTTTTACCAAATAAGCAGTTAGAAACTATAAGGTTCATGAAAAACTAACTAACATTAATAACACAAACAAACAGCGAGAGAGACGCTACTAACGAATACATACTTTAGGAAGCACCTTGGAAGAGTCTTTATTAGAGCCTTTATTGGGTTGAACAGCATCTTTATGTGGTTGTAGCTGACTACCTGTCATAAAACAAACTCACTGAGGCCTTCCTGTTTGTATAAACAGAGGGTGTCAACATAAATGACAGCTATCATAATATACATAATGATAAAGTGTGCAGACAGCCAAAGTGAAATAAACTTAATTGCAAAATGCGAGACGGACATGAAGCTCACTATAAAAAGGTTTCTGTGGACCTACAGTACGCAGAGGGGGGTGTTATGGGTAAATGTAGGTCACAGAGGGGCTGACTAAACCTCAACACCACATCAGGAGCTCGAAGCGGAGATGAAAACGAGCGTATCGACGTTAAGCATTATCCCACCTTAACAAAGCAAGTGAAAATAGTCAACCCAAAATACAAACTCTTCTTGCCAACTTCATGCAAATAAACAAACAAAAAGAGCCCATAGGACTGACCAAACATCTCCCAAGTGTCCGGTTCCATGAGCTGCCAGAACGCAAACCTGAAGGAGGGAGCAGGAAATGCTCAGATATACCACAAAGTCATCTTCATCATAACCTGCATCACTTCACTAGCAGAGGAGAAAACGGTAAAGCTGGTCCTGAAACTTGTGCACAGCATCTACGACGATCTGTAAGCTACATGAGTGATCAATGGACTGCTTATAATGAACACTGAACACTGAAGCTGGTCGGCTCCTCGCTGTGTTTGCACAACTAAAGAAAATAAAGCTGGACAATAAACCTTGCTGTCCTATGAAAGAGACTTTAAAAGGCGAAAGTCTGCACTTCTTCTTTCTTCTCTCTCCTTTCTGCTTCACAGCAACATGACGTTCAGTTAATGACCAACATATTAAGGAATTCCTTCTCATAATTTACAACTCTGTTGACTTTTACCATTTCAGCATTTCTACAAAAACCCTCAAGACAACATGAGCTTCCAGCCTGTTGCATAATAACTCAGTAAAACTGGGTGGACTCACTTGAAAGTAAACTTTTTTTCTTTTTTTAAAAGACTTCAATGTCACATGCATGAGTTCCTAGTTTAAAACGGGCATTGAGGCTTATCACATTACATTTCTGGACCTTTTATCCAGCAGATGTTTGAGGAATTGACTCCAACAAGCTATTTTTTTCTGCATTTGCGTCGTTGGGATCGTGTGAGGTAAACAGTGAAAACAAGGTGTTATTATGGCCCATTGAACAGAGTAATGCTGCAGGTCCACGCTTGCAGGATCTGACGCTTTGTCACACCTACAGCGGACGTAACCAAACAAACATGTGACCACGTAGCTGTTGGTGCGTCACATGTCGACCTTCATCAAAACCACCGAGATCTGCTATTCTGACAATGTGCTCATGCAGCTTACCTGTAACTCTCATTCTAACTTCCTCCCACAGCACGCAGGTCGCAAACAGGACTGAGTCCACGAGCCCCCCCCCCCCCCCCCCCCCCCCCCCCCCCCCGACTACCAGCCTTTACCCAGAAGTCCTCTGAGCGAGAGGGATACGTTTCACGGCTAAGATTAGACAACTTCCTCAGATGACAGCCAAACGATCTGCGTCCTATAAGAGGAAACAGGGCTTTAGGCTGTTTGGGTACAACCGACCCCTCCGCTGGGCCTCCAGGTGAAGCGCAAGGCGAGCTAAGCCGGTTACTCTTCAGCCTGGGCCGACCTTCAGCTCACGGCTGAAAAACATCTAATGAGGCAGACAATAGCACGTAATGGAAAGCCTTTTCACGAAGGGTTACATATTAACCAACACAGCAGCGTTTCCCTTCAGCCCTCAGCAGCTGAAGGTGAAGACGGGGAGTGAACAAAAAGCCATAAATCACATCAAATCTTAACCGAGCCGAGCCGAGGACGCCTCCCTCTGGGTCCGTCAGAGAGGAACTTTCATCATAAAAGACGAGTTAATCAGGAGACCTTTTGGGTAGCAATAGTAAGATTAGACAATTAGCTTCAGAACTTGTTTAAATAAATGTTTAGCAACATCAATCATACTGATAATCAATAACAAAGACATTGAATTAGAGCTTAAATAATTAGTCGATTGGTAACAATTCAGAAAATCAGTTGATCATTTTAGTCATTTAATCAATGAAAATTCGCAGATATTTGTGGTTCTGGCCTCTCAGAAGTTGCTGCTTTTCCGTTTTATATACTTATGAATTGAATATTTTGTGTGTGGGGGGGGGGGGGGGTTGTTTATTTTTTTGGCTCTTTCAACTTTTTTCTTTTTACTTTTTTAAAGACTAAATGATTAATTGATTGATCAAAAATAGTCAGAATAACAAATAAAAAATAATTATAATGATTTCCTTGTTCTTGACTCACATTAGCCAATTAATACTTCTTGCTAAACTGCATTTCAGGTCATTTTAATTCGCTCGGCAGTTATTAAATACAGGAAAACTTCATTTATATCATTTATAACAATTTATTTTAACCAAAAAGTCTGTAAATGCACCAAAATGTTATTTTCCCCGAACCAAAGGTAATGTTATGTAACGGTAAGTAGAACTAAACTACCAATATCTACCTATCAAAGCCTCAACAGTGTCTCAACAGTGCCTTTCAGCCCTTGTATAGCAACAAGTGGCCTTGGTGACAACACACACACACACACACACACACAAACACATATTTTATTTAATGGTTCATGTTAAAATCAGTTCTTCAGAGGCATTAAATCATTTGGCCAAGTGTGTTCTGCGTGGCAGCGTTTGTTTCAAACAGCCGAATACGTCTTCAACTAAATCACAGTCGAAGTCAAACCTTTGTAGCCGTCACGTGCGGCATCATATTACTCAAGAGCTGTTTATTAGCTGATGTAACAGAGCAGTTTTTAATTCTGATTTTCTAATATGAAGAAAACATCATTCAGCTTTAGAAGTTAGCTGGTTTCAATGAATTCACAGGCCCAAACTATCAATCAGTCCCTGAGACCTTTTAGAGTCACTCAATCTTTACAAATTGATTTTTCCATTTAGTTTGAACAAAGACAAGAAAGAAAAAAAAAAACCTTATAACTCACCATAATTCACTCTTTAATGAACAGAACAAGCAGATTTACAGGCAGCCGGAGCGTGACACGACTGAAGAATAGAAATAAGAAGAACAGGGCGACGACGTTAGCCGCCACAAACCTGAACAACTTGTTTTGTTCCTCCTCAGCTGTTGCATAAACATTGAACACACATGTAGCTTGCAGAGCGCAGCGGTATGACAGGAGCTGCAGGTGCACGTCTCCTGATTTACAGTCAGGTCAGGTTCCTCCTCACAGGGAGGCGTGTGTCCGCATTCACAGGATTTATTGTCATACGTGAGACTCGACACGCAAGACAAACAAAAACAGATGCAAACTAACAAGTAATCAAATGCAGTCAGACGCCAAACATCAAAACTAATTCCAGCTTCCTGGTTGTTAGTATTTCCTAACTTCGGCGTCTTATCGGATAATAAAGAAAAAAAGAAAAAAACAATACGAATACATCATCTTTAGGCTTCAGGAAACTGATCAATATTTCATCAGGATTTCTATACAAATACGAAACAATTAAGAAAATAATCATCAGGATTGATCGATCATTAAAATGATAAGTTGGTTGCAGCTCTATACAGAAGGAAGGTGTGTGCCTGATCAGAGAGATTTAAGTCATTTTAGTCAGTTTAGACTATTTTATAATTAGTGAACACAACTTGCTGATCCTGAGAGTAATTTGAGAGGCTAAATTATTAATAGATAATACCCGCCAGGCTCCATAGAACTTTTATGACCTTTAAATGTTATTTCTTTTTTAATCCCATTAAAGTGTAAATATTAACTCAAGCATTTTTGTTGCACCAAGAGGTCACAAGACAAAGTAAAAATGGAGAGGTATATAAATCGAGTGGGAAAGAAACTTAACTTTTCATTAAGAGTTAAGGGAATGAGAATCAGTACAGATTCAGTGCCGAGTTTAAAGCCGCACTGACGTCAAGAGGTTGAGGTTGTCGCTTGTTTGGGAAATATTGCATGAAAAAAAAAAGACACAAGGAAAAGTAAAATTCTGGACGTTGCAAAAGTTCAATAAAAGTTCCACTGTTGAGTCAAACGATCAGCATCATTATTGTCAGAACATTCATGGCGGCCTTGATGCCGTGCAGTGTGTCTAGACTCATTTGTTTACCATATAAAAAGTGACCAACTTAAGAAGAAACACTCACGTCTTGACAGGATGTGGTGCGACAGTTCACATTTTTTCCACTGTGAAAAAACACACACAAAGCTCTGGTTCTGTAACGTTGTGTATCAACAGTAAACAGCATGAAAGTCAAGAGAGGGCCGTAAAGGTTGCAAACCCGCTGTGCTGAATATTCATCAGGCTTGTTTTTCCCCTAATAAAAGCTGAGGCTGCAGCTTTAATGGAGGGAAAAAGCCTCCAGAGAAACTGGGATATTTTTATTCAGAGAATCAGAAAGCCTCAGCAGCATGAAAACACGAGCTGTGTGTGCAGCAGCATGTAGGGCGTTTTATCTCTCTGTGGATAATCGCCATGATCTGGTGCACAGGAGGCTTTTTCAGGATTTCTGTTAAGAATGGAAAAAGACAACCAAAGCCTCTTGGAAGTACACAGAATAACGTATGTTTCTGTGCTGGTCCGAACAGACAAGTGCTAATATGTACACGTGAGCGTCGGGGTAATTGCAGAACAATCAGCGGCTACTTGTCGTCTCAGCTCTGCATCTGGCCCTCATTAGGAAATGCCTTTGAAGCTTTGGTGAAGAAGCTGCTGTGCCCACTATGGAGAAGACGCGGGCCGGGTGAGGAGGCCAGACGCCTCAGCGCTGACGTTCACTACCGTTTGGCAGCGTTGGCCGCGGTACTGACCTCAAGCTCGTGCTGTCGAACGGTTGGTTTCCCTTTGATGTCCTGCGTGAGCCTGCTGAGCTCAACTCTGAGAGTCTGCCTCAAAGCCTTTCAATTATCCCATCAGGGAGGGAGGAACTTGCAGGAATGAGAAGTCGGCCGAAGGGATTTTGTCTTCTACTTTATGAGTTTACTGTCACAAGGTCAGAGGAAGAAAAGAAAATGCTACATTCAAGTGGCTAAAAGTGAAGACTTCCCATCTTCAGGGAGATGAGGAAGCTTTGTTTGAACCAAAATAGAGCTCAGGTTTAAATGAAACCCTCTACTCCATGCAGACAGTGAACTCAAAACAGCTGGAGGCGATTCATGAAAAAGATTTATGGACAATACTCAACAAAAGTAAGAGTCTATAGGACACCAGCAGCTCTGTGAGGCTGTACTTGTGCACGGCAAATGCTAACGTTACCATGCTAACATGCTCACAATGACAATATTAACATGCTGATGTTTAGCAGGTAGAATGTTTACCATCTTAGTTTAGCATGCTAACATTTGCTAATTAGCACTAAATAAGCACAAAATAGTTTTGCAGATATTTGGTCCTAAACCAACATATTGGAGACATTAAAAGTTTAAAAGTTTGACCTGACTGACGATTAAGGTGTCAACAAAATGAATGCAATTCATGACATGAATGTCTGCACCGAATCTCATGGCAATCCATCAAATCTTTGAGGCTGCAGTCTGATCCCAAGAGCCAGGCTGCTAGCACGACTAAAACAGGAAAATAACAGATCAAAACTACTATCATCAAATCAAACAACACCGGCCTATCATCACCCTCACAGAGGCTAATTACAATTCAGCTTGCACACCTAGTGTCTATTAGTTGTTGTTGTTGTTGTTGTTTCCCCACAGGTCTCCTCACCTCCTCCTGAACATGCCACTGTCATTGTGTGAAGTAAATGTCGAAAACGAGCACCGTACCTTTACGAGTGGGTTCAGCGAGCCGGCCTCTACTAACTAATAAAGTAACTGCTCTTCAAAAGTGAAATCTGGATCCAAATCTTGACTGACTTGAATCTGACGTGTGCTCAAAAATCACAAGTACCACGAAACAAGGAGAGTACAGAAGACCATAAAGTGAGAGGATGAGTCAACGCTCAGTCAGTCCTGCTGCTGTATAATCACACATCAAGTTATTTCTGGTGATATCACTTTCAACTCGCCGCTATTCTTCCTCTGGTGCAGCCGCAGACTTTGTGCACGAGGATAAACATAGCATTCGAGAACGACAAGCGTTTGGGTCAATTAAGCCTGTAACTACGGAAATCAAAAGAAAATTACACGTCATTATGTTCATTCCTCTGTCTGACCATTATATCTCTTTCAGAAAAGACTTGTACAGTGTGTCTCCAGAAAAAGACGCTTGAAAAAGGATCCTTGTTATTTCGAGATAGGAACGAACTTCTGTCATTTTAAATCCTCGTTCCTGACGTCCTTTTTATGCTCAGAGCAACAGTCTGGACCATCTGTGAGACACATGCAGAGATATCTAAATCTACAGCATATTGTACTCTTAAAATCTTTAAAAAATTCAGCGGCAGAGTCTGAGAAAAGGCAAAAGCAGGTCATTTAGTCAAGTGTTCATTTCTTCCAGAAGATGATTTCAAGGCGTGCAGCAGGTTAAAGCGTGTACTTAACAAACAGACAGCATAAAAGACAATGGTTCATTTACATGTATTCAGGATGGAGAAGGCACGTGGAGATTAGCCACTCGTACCAAAGGTGTACAGAAAACTTTCTCAACACAGTAACAGCTAACATCCACAGGAACGTAACGCTGCCAGCTACTTGAAGGATCTTTTTCCACCTGATGTATTTTAAAGACATATCCTCCCACATAACTTTACTAGAAACGGGACAAGAATAATACAAACCCTAAATTTAGCATCTCAACCCTCATGTAAAGAAGGTCAATAAGGATGTATGTAATATGCAGCCGCCTATGACGAGAGTATTCTACACGTATGTTAAATTAAACAAATCTAAAACAACGGACAGGAGAGGAGACCACATGTAAGAAAGGTGTCTTAAACTGCTGTGCCTCTATTTTTAGGAATGTGCTTCATCCGGTTCAACCCTTTATCTTGACAGCTGGCAGCACAATCTGCAGGTTTAACAGACCCCCCCACCCCCACACACACCCCCTTCTATCTTTCCTCAGCAAGGTTTGAACAACCAAAACGAAGACTTCAAAGGCTACTTTTAAAAAAAAAAATAGGAAAAGAAAACAAGATAAAAAAGGATCTCAGAGTATCTGGGTGCGAGTTCTTGTGGTTATGATTACCCCGACATGTGATTTATTGTGCTGGATGATAAAAATCTGGCAGATGCACTCCAGCACCGAGCTCCACCTACGATTTACTGCTCCGAGATTTACTTTTACTTTTTTTTTTTTCTCGCCTGCAGCAAAACAGCAAATCAGCTGCCTCTTGGTACCTTTTCTAAAATGCCACAACTAAAAGTTTTTGCCAAGTTCCAAACAGTTTATCTCCTCTTTTATGGGTTCAATTAGATTTAGCCTTCAGCTTGTTTGAGGTAATAACACTTAATTTGCAAAGAACAAAACAGGTGCAATTTACCTGCCTCAGTAACCGTATGAGGATGAAGTCCTGAGTGATGTAAGGATCATGTTCAGCCTCTCAAAACAATCTTAAAATGTTGATAGCATTTACTTGAAATAACATTTACTTGTTGTTTAATTCAAGGATTGTTTTTAACTTTCTCACTCGCAGCTCCTCAAATACCAGACTATATCTTCCATATTCCAGAGACGGTGAGGTATATGATTTATCAGCCTATTCAGCTCACAGCAGCATGAAGCGGCTTCATCCACCCTGTTCAGGACACACAACTCTTCTGAAACCTTTTCCTCTAAAACACAGCAATTCCTTCTGCTGACAGCAGCGCCCCCTAGAGGGAAACGATGGCTCCGATCCAGAGAGCATGGGGCTCGGTTATAGAAACTTAGTAGAGAAGTGTTAGTAATGCATGTTGTTCTTTATAAAATCACATTTACTGTGAAAACTCTTACCTTCTATAAGTTTTTAGATATAATTATTGTAAAATGCTCCAATTTATCTTTAAGTCTGGGTCCTGATTGGGAGAGTAGTTATAGATTATTTTCTTTATCAAGGAACCTGCGGAGTATTTGTTTATTTCATTGATTAATCTGTTTGTCAGTAAAATGTAAGAAAAACAGGTATAAAACACAGATAATCAAGTTACAATGATACAAAAACAGAGAAAAGCAACAAATCCTCACATTCAAGAACCTGGTTTGGCAGTTTTGCCAAAATTATAATACATATAATTAACATAAGTATAATATAGTAATAATAAGTGTTTATTAAAACTGAATTGATTCATTTTCTGATTAATGGAGTCATTAAGCTGAAATCCAAAACACCTACAATTTTTGTTCCTGTTTTGGGAACCTTCAAAAGATCTCAAAACCTTTGAAGGGTCCCAACAAAAGCAAACTAATTTTAGCATCCTCTCTTACCGACAGCTGAATTTGAGCCGGTTTCCAAACAGCAGAATCACATAAAACATCCTCTGGGGATTAAATCGTCATTTCATCTCTTTAGCTCTTTTAGTTCTGCCTCTCTCCATCTTCTTCCTCTCCTTGAATTACTCGTTCAGTCTGGTTTGGACCCCTTTGAAGCCTCCACTGTTTCCCACTCAGAGCTGGTACCCCTCTCTCTGCACCCTCCCCCACCTTCCTCTGTCTGGCCTGCACTTGACCAAGGACAGACTGGAGCCACTTATTTGTTTAGTTCTTGAGTGGAGTCACTAAGGTGGAGGAGGGGAGCCATGGGCTGGTGAGCACCACTCATCACCCACCGGCCCACACTGGGGACCCTCCTTAATGGGGCACCATGCATTTATGTGTAATGTTGCGGCTGGTAAAGGTGCAGCTAATTGTGACTAATTCATATACTGCTACTGGTAAAAAAGTACAAAATTTCCCTCTAAATAGCAGTTGAGTGAACGTATAAAGTTGAAGAAAAAAGAAATACAATAAGAAAGTACAATTTTGAGGTACATGTACTTTACCCAAGTACAGCACAGAAAAAAAAGCAGAGCCAATAAGAAAAAAAAAGAAGAAACGCTGCCACTTTCATCTCAAAATACAACAAGATCCAGATTAAGTCTGTAGCTCCGGTGAGAGGCTGTCACTCCCACAGCTTTCACTTCGGCTGTCAGCTTTGTCAAAGAGAGGCATTGTGGGAGAAATGCTCCATCTTAAGTGCTCCCATGTTTGCTTTTGTGCCAAGTGAGCCCACTCCGCTGACCTTTTGGAGACGGACCAATGAGATCCACCTCTGCCTCCTCTGCTGCCCTTCTCCTCTGACAGCAGCCAGACAATGAACAACAAGCTAATTAAAGTGATGACAGCATGAAGGAGGGAAAGGAAGCTCTTTCACTAAACTTTAACAAAAGACACCGAACTGAGCCTAAAGGAAAAAAAACACACTTTATAAAAACACCTTTAAAGAGAGCAAAAGAGGATTGACAACTGATTTCTGCAGAATGAAGTAAGTTTAGCTCCACGTTTTCACCTTTAAATATGTTCCGACAGCGGTGACGGACAGTTACGCGTCTGCAACGCTGGCAGCCGGCTGGTCGAACACATTACGATGTCAGGAATGTTTTTAAAGCCGGACAAACCTTCTTGATTAGACTCTTATTGTTTTTTTTGTTCGGCCCGCCATAAACACTTGAGCTGCTGGACCAATTATGGTGTTAATGAGTCAGGGGGCCACGCTGCGCTGGATTACTGCCAGGGGGAAGGCGGAGTGGTGGTGGTGGTGGTGGTGGTGGGTTACACGAATGTATAGAGATGCTGCTCTGGGACCCAAAATGATCAAAAGCTGCATGGACCTGACTGGAGAGGGAAGCCTTTAAATGGGGGGCACTTCCTTTTGCAGCAAGTTGTCACCTGATATCCTGCCACTAATCATGTGTCACTATTTATCAGGTGTGCATGGACTGTTGTACTACATACAGCTGTTGTACTACATACAGCTGTTGTACTACACCATCAACAGAAACAGCAGTTATTAACGGTGTAATTCAACACAACGGAAAAGTAACATGTATCATGTTTGTGACATTTCTGACTGCTCTTTTCAAAACTAGGTACGTTCACGCAAGTACTGTCATGAAGTAGTTTTGAGGTATTTGAACATAGTGCAGTAAACTGCCTTCTTCTGAGCTACACCTCCAGAGCAATCACAATTAATTGATTTGAATTAAAAACTAAAATATCTCTACTGCAACGACTTGTTTTAAGAAATGTTGGTTCCGTTTTGGATCATATATACTGGATACTGTCACCAATACTGACTTTATAGAACGGATTAATATTAACAATATTCAGCGATCTCAGGAAATTAAAGCATTATTTATTATTAGTACGCATTATGTTCCACTGTAGGAACGTTTCACATGGTTCATACGTCCTACATGAAGAACTAAGACACTCAAAATGGTGCCTGTAGAGCACTACATACATACATGTTTTTTTGGAGCTCATGTGTTCTGGAGTTGACACCTCCTTTGTTAAAAGGCTGTTGAGATGAAGACAAGACAGTTTTCAGGGTCACGGTAACTCTGGCAACAGGGCTACACATGTTTATTTGCTTTCACTTTTGCCATGCTTCCTAGTCCCCAAAACCTAATTTCTAAAAATAATTACATAACAGACTTTGAATGGAGCCTAAAGATATGTTTTGTTTTGTTTTTTTTAATGGAGCTCTCTTTCAAAATCAATCAGCACTCCCTCAAGAACCAGCTTTTTCTCTCTAGAGGCTGCAGTCCCAGCTGTGCCATGGTCCAGGTCCTGGGAACAAAAGGCGGCCGAGCGTCACCGGGGAGCAGGAACGACAACCTGCCAGCCTCAGGGGCTTTCAACCACAAGAGGAGCATGAAAAACAGCCTCCAAAAATATGTTTTCCACTGAAAATCCATCCGAACCATTAAACTGCTTGGCTTCTGAGAGCAGTTGGTCTTTCAATTGATCAGAATCTCATGATCAATGCCAGTCAACTGTTGATCACTCGGTCAGTTGCCGCCTTCTGTGGACGAGGAACTATGTGAGAAGGTCATGCTGTGAGGATTTAAAGCCAGCTGGGGTTGGGTTTTTATGGGGTTTGCTGATAATAACAAAAAGATAAAATGATACCAGCCTTAAGCACAGGCAACGCCGGCATTTAAAACTGAAGTTTTGTGGTAAGATCAATTCTTTTAAAACTGAATTACCACAATCAGTGGATTCTCTGGTGAGGGCAAAATAAATCCATGCGAAACTTTCAGAAATTCAACTTTGGTTGCCTTCGAGTCCAAAATGGAGGACACCATCGTAGCTTATTAGCTACTTAACCCTCCGCTATCAGCTTTCAAACTGCTCCACAAAACAGGAATGGTTCACACCTATTATCAATAGCACAAGTAAGTCTTGAATAAACAGTGAGAACTTATTGTCCTTAGCAACCGAGCTAACAGGACAGTAGTTGTCCACACATCAAAAAAAAGGCAGAAAGTGTGAGGTCCAATTAGGTACTCAACTTCAAAAATACAACTCAGTTCACGCCATCAAAGCAATCGATGCCTGTAGAGCTTCACGCTTTCCTCAGAGCTTTTATTCTCCTTTTTTATACGTCCTAATTTATACGTAATCACTTATTTGCTTCTGTTGCTTTTATCGTAGGGTGTTCTGTAAATAAAGACCCCAGGAGAAAAGCATCAAATTTAAATGTAATGTAAAATATATTCATGTCCATCTGTTGAGCTCCTCGTCCCCAGCCGGCCCCGACGCTGGCTGGCTTTTGTGATCCTCTCAGCTGGCCTCATTGTTTATCACGGCAACATCAGGTCCGTACTGCTTAATGTGGTGACATCAGTGGTTAGGCCTGATTAACGGGCTTCAATGTCATTTGTCAACCGGGATATCAAGCATGCTAATCTGGGGGACTCACCGTTATCCCGGCTCAGTCGCTGGGACGCCTTGTGATGATAAAGCAACCAAACTGCAGCGATAAAGAGTTTATTTTGGCCTTGAGTGCAAAAATAAGTGATTCAGTCTCATTCAGAGGAAATAAAGATCACAGCAGAGAAAATTTTCGCAACAAATTCAGTTCACACAAAGAGAAAATGAGGTGACGAACGCTCTAAATAAAATCCTCCATTTACTCCTCATTAATTAACAATGTTCTCTCCCTAAAGCTTTTCATTGAGATGAACCACTTGTGTTTTTCCAGAGGCAGCGCCCCCCCAAAAGAGACGAACTGAAGGATGGACTCCAGCATGTGAAAGAAAAGAAAGAAGACAAGAGAGGAAGGGAGGGAGGGAGTGAGGACTAATCCCATTAGGGTGGGAGCTAAATGATTTGTTCCACTGAGAGAAGGGGAGATAAAAAAGGTGTGTGTGGGGAAGGAAAGGGGGTGTTTTTGGAGGGGGGGGGGGTGTGACAGTAGCTATGGGAGGCAAAAACCCCTTCCAAAAAGGAAACCCTTCTTCTCTCCCTGTTAGCAGCCCCAGGCTTCCTCATTGACAGCGCTCAAAGCTGTCCACACGCCACTTTGGTCCCAAATTTGAAAGTCTAATTTATTCCCATGGGGGAAGCAACGAGGAAATATTAGAACAAAGAGAGAGACGAGAGGACGGAGCTGGTGACATGCCAAAATTCAGCCAAAACCAAAAACCATGACCCACAGAAGATAAGTTTAACTTTTTAAATTTACAAATATTACATACGATTAACAAGATTAAAAACAAACACAAATCTGAACAGTACTTGGTAGTTTTCGATGCTCCAGGCTACTGGCACATTTCGGTCCATGCAAAAAAAGGTTTAATACCCGGTTGCACATACAACATGGAAAAACACTGCATCACCTCACACTCAAACAACCTCCGAGAGGCGTCTCCTTCAACGCTGTCAGCCTGACAGACACTTTGGCAGTTTCTGTTCTCCAAGAATGACAACAAAGAGGCTCCCCGTCTTCATACAGTAAACTTCAACAGCTTCAGCACGTCGTTAAAACAGCAAATGTGTGTTGGGCTCAGAGAGAGGCCGAGCTCCTCCGGGTGAAGAAAGATTTGACGTAACAAATGTGTAATCAACGTCTTTATGTAAGGCTACCTCATAATACACGATGAAATAAAATATTAACCTTTAAAAAAAAGGGAAAATGGGCAGCCTATGGTGTTTAAGTTCCTGAAACAGCCACTTACATTTAAGAAAAGTGTTGTTTAACAGAACAGGAAAGATATTTAATTGATGTATTATATAAATTCTTAGTTTTAATAGTTTCTATGTGATGACATCTTGAACTGGGACAACAAACTGTTTTGGACACTTCACAGACTAAACGCTTAAATCAACTAACTGAAAACAATTACAGGCAGATTAGTCGCTAATGAAAACAATTAGAAGCACAACAATTAGTCGATAAGTTGATTGAAAACTATCTAAAACTATTTTGACAATCAAGTTTTCGTCATTTTCTGGTTCCAGCTTCTAAATTGTTATGATTTGCTGTTTTTATTTGTCATATATGACAGTAAATTTAGTGCGTTAAGGTTTTGGACTGTTAGTTGGACAACACAAGCATACTGAAGACGCCATCTTGGGCACTGAGAAAACGCCATTTTTCTACTATTAATATTTCATTGACTAAAGCATTAATCAAAAAATATAAATCAGCAGATTGATCGATAATGAAAATATTTGCAGTCCTAGATATAAAAACTTTCATAACTTCAGTGTACATTTTGTCTCTTAGGTTATACGTAAAGGACATTTCTTCAAGAAAAAGTTGCATCTTCAGACTTTTCATCCAGTTGCCGACATCAACAATTCAGAATTGTACAAAAACGATAAATGTCACTCCAGTATGTTTATAAAGACTTCTGTGTTTGGAAAAAGTAAAAGTGAGGATTCCCGGCCGTCGTCGAGCAGAAGGGAAGCTGTATTAACTGTGGGACTAACTAATGACTTCCGTGTCATCCTTTTCATTATCTTGGTCTCAGCTCGAGGTCAGCGGGTCATAGGCTACGAAAACAGTAGCATGCCTTCATAGGTAGAATGCAACACATTGTATTGTGTTGGCAGTGAAGGGGTGAGGGGGGGTGAAGGGGTGAGGGGGGTGGTGTCTTCCCAGTGGGAGTCATCCTGCTCAACAATAGCAGTAACATTCCTCTGGAAACACTGTGGCATTATGGCCGCCCTCTGTTTTGGTGGAAGTGGGGATCCTCCCGGCGAACAAAAGGGATTAACTCCCAGGGTATTCTGGGAATTTTCAATGTCACGTTTGGGAATGATTCAGAGAGAACAGAAAAAAAGAAAGACAACAAATCTTTCAGTGCTGTCAACATTATTATTCAGCGCCGCTTTTATCGCTCTTAAAAACTCGTGTTTTGTCAGCCAGAAAAAGTTTTTTCAAGCTTGTATGGAACGCTCCAAACAGGGGCCACATATTCCCCGTGTGCCAGATTCCCACACTTAAACAACTAAATGTCTTGTATCTGTTGCAATGTAGGAATACGCTTACAACTTTCGGTATTTCAATCTTATTTTTGACATTTTCTTTGTGGCTTGCTAAAAACAGTTTGTCTGGCTGCATTTAGCCAGTTTTCCCCACTTTTTTTTTTTATTACTTCATGCATCTATTTTGTGAAAATGAAATCTTAAGTAGTAGATCAAAAGTATATTTGTTTTAGAAGCTAGAGGAAAAAACAAATCAAAGAGGTTCATTACAAAGCGGCCATATTGGCGCGTAACTAGTGGCAGTAAAGGTTTTATCTTACTAGCTACCGTCATGAGGATTTAAGCAATAAAAAAAGAGTTTTAAGTGAATTACATTAATTGTTCCATCAATCAGTTCAACACTTTTTTAATTACCTGTACTGCGTCTCCAAGGATTGTAACAAATACACAGGAACCTTAAACAGGAATATGTACTCAGCAGTATTGTGGTTTAAATTGGTGGGGGTCTGATGGTATAAGATGCGTACCATGCAACAGCAACGTCCCTGGTTTGAGTCTGAAATTTGTTTAAATTGGTACAGTGTTAACAGCGTCTTTGGCATTTTCCTAAGTATTATAATCTCTTTAAAATCTTGTACACTCTTCTGTGATTTCAGCTGCTATAGCCAACTGCAGACCAAGAGTATCTTTCAAGTAAACTACTTTATTTGTAAAATATTTGGGGGGGGGATGAAAATATTTTAGCTTAGAAATACTAATACTCAGACAACCAGACTGTAGATACTATGACCTTGCTTTTCATTTAAAGAAAAAAAAGAAAAAAAAGACCCAAAACTCAGCAGCAAGTTTAGATATAATTTCTTTACCGTCACCATCATAAGAGTTCTTCTTCTCACAGGGATGATTCGTCACTTTTGGTGTGTGGACAGGTTAACAACAGGTCAAAACCTGGTTTAGATCATCCTCATGAGTCTTGTCTCTAATAAACTGACAGCCCGTGCCCAGAAGGCGCTGTCCATGAACAAATATTGACTCGAGTGGTGACCTGCGTGCTCTGCTATTATTTCAGCGACGCTGGAGGGCAGGAACAATCAGCATTTGCCGTTGGCGAGGTTTGGTGGCAGATGTCACTGAATATGCAAAACAGCTAGACGAGAGAGGAAGGGAAGGAAGCTGCAGCAACAATGAACAACAGATAAACTGGAACTGTCAAAAAAACATGGTCAAAACCTGGCAAGGAAACATTGGACCTTGCCACCGTGACTGTTATTGTTTAAAATCCAAATATGAGCTCATTGGAAAAGTGACCCCCCGTCACTCTGCAACTCCAAAATATTAAGTAAATAAAATCATCATTTTCAGACCAGTCAGCCAGGGACACCACCACACAGGCATCGTTCAGGTAGAAACTAACCACTCTGTTGGTGTTCCTCACTGCAAGATACACACATACATACATACATACATCTAGCCTTCTTTGGCTGAGTATATACGGCGTAGTAGAAACTCCAGTTTGCAGAAACCACGGTTAAAAGACAACAGTATCTCATTTTGTTGTTCAGTCCATTTGTGGAATTGACATTAATTAGTCACCGTTGATAAAAAATCTGCCCATGACATTTATTATTCAGCAGGTAAAATCAATGATTGTCTGCTACGAATAAGAAGCGTGTGTTTTGAAATAAATGATCAAATAAATCCAGTAAAAGATATTAATAAACCACAAAAAAAAATCTCTTTTTATCACAGTAACGGATTTATTAACTTTGAAATTTTACTTTTTTCCCCAGCCCCTGTCTGCTAACCAGCTAGCTCCCGTTAGCTGAGCAACCAATGAGAAAAGCAAACAGGCCAAGTTAGCTGGTTAGCTAGGCAACATCGTTTTCCTAGTTGATCTGAATAACTAAACTACTTATTGGATCTGGACTGTGTTTATTTACAACAGCAGCTAGTTAGCTAATTAGCTACTTCGGCACAGTTGATGCGCTCGCTAACGGGAGCTAGCTGACTTGGTAGCAGTTATCAAGCCTGCTAACAGAGGCAGGCATTATAACCGGCACTTGTAGGTCACTGGGAAGGTATTTGGTTATGTATATCTATGTATTTGACAATATAATTATTTATTTCATTATGACACGTTTTAAAATAACCAATAAATGTTGTTTTGGGGATCTAAATGCACCACTTGTTACAGTATCGACTACAAAGCATACTGCTGCCTTCTATCCTAACAACTCCTATATTAAACCCAGTTATCAAAAGAGCAACACAGTCTCTAATTTGAATAAACAAAAACAGGCCGACTTTCTACAGCCCATTAAACCGGTTTGGTCATAAAGCATCTCAGTGGCATGTGGATATCATCTGAGGCTAGTTTTTGATCCATCCAGGAATTACAAAGGTGTCAATGTGCATGACTCCTCGGATGAAATGATTATAATGCGATTAAACAGGCGCTCATGACTGCTGGGATAATTAACCATCTACAGGTTTGTAGTGTCACATTATTTAAACAAACAGTCATTAGACAGTAATAAGACTTTTCGGTAAATAAAAAGCTACTTCTGTCAATGAAGAGTGCCACTCAAGTACGACGTTATTGAACAATGACAAGATAAGAGAGCTATAATAAACATAATACAACACAATCCCAATGATGTCGCTGCTTTGATAAAGCATTTACAATATTTTTATGTCAACAAGGATCCGTATCTTCCCTCACAAGGCAGAGTGTTCACATGTCATCACTTCACGTGTTTATATTGCAGTTACATGTAATTATAAAATACCTCACACTCAAGATCAAAACTAATTTTGAGTTACATTATGACGTAGCAGGCAGCAGGTTATCTTCAATCAACATTAAATTAATCAGACTAAACTGCTGCGAACAGCTGGGACGAGCACGTCATCGGTCGACCACTGTACTTGTGCTCTACGCTCCTCAGAGGGGGAACGCGGGATAGGTCAGGGAACCTGTGGACGGCGTTGCCATGGCGATCTGCCCCTCACTTTGTGGAAACTGAAACCTGAGAGGACGCAGGGCCATTGTCAAGCCGACTTCACCGCAGCACGGCGATGAGGACTAAAGTCACAGAGCCAAACACCGTGGACATCGCTCACTGTGCTGACAACGGCACATTTTCATACATCAAAGTAAAGAAAAACACGTCAAAGTATCTGCAAAAACTTTTATCACCATAAAACAGCAAATCATTACACATTCACTCAATCATCTATGCGTTGATTACAGATCACGCGAGTATTTTCTCACTATAATTAATGTGGGATGCTTAAATATATGTTGCCTCCTGCAGAAACGCAGCCTCATATTAAAACGCTCCCCATGTGGTGTGCTGACAGCAGGCCTTCATGAGCACAGTAGCTCTAACCGCAGCAGATAAGATCAATGGTGTCACCAGGGAGTCAATCTCCACTGTAAACAAAGCCCCACTGACCGCAAGAGGAAATCATTTACTGCTGCAGCTTTACAGTTTACTGAGAAACGCCCGACCTTCGTCTTCGGGAAGATGTTTACACACCGAATCAAAAAGGCATGTGGCTGCAGACAGGTTTTATGAAACCCCTGAAACCCCTGACTGCAAAAAACAGCGTGTTGCTGTCTTCACCTCTCCGTAGTAACTTCCTACGAGTTTGGGGAAAGAAATGTGATGACAACTTGCTAAAACAGCCTCATTTCCAAAATGTTAAGCGGCCGCTCGACGGCTGTGACACGTGAGATGTATTTCACAGTGAACTGATGTTACCGTCTTCCTAAAGAACAAAATAACAAAGAGTAGGATTGATGTCATGACCGCCACCTGTGTCCAGCTAATAACTTCAACAAGGTCGTGCACTTTCTTCCCCAGTAGGAAGCCTGTATAACCCAGTACACACCAAGAGGCCTGTTGGTTGGCGGTTGCTGTTAGGCTCATGTGTGGCTGACCTGTACTTTTTGCATTGTGTCCATCACCACTGCACCTTTTTTTTTTTCTACCACAAGCAAGTGATCACAGGCCGTCAACACCAGAGCGAAGAAAAACAAAACCTCAGCGCAATTTGTTGTCAAATATATTTTCAGGGGCCACTTGGTTTACTACTTGTGTGATAAACAGGTCACTTTCGCAACTTTTCACAAGTGAACCTCGAGGAGTAAACATGATGTCATATGTACTGACAGCAACTCATTCATAGTTTTGGTGATTCAGCATCATCCTCTGTACATGGACTCACGTGGTGAGATCAGATTCTGGTGACTGACAGCAGATCATGCTGCCTTTTACTGCATCTTATGTTTACTTGTGTTCTCTGGTGTCACAGGAATAACTTGAGTATGAAACTCAACCGCACGTTATGGATAATAAGGATCAGGTAGAAACAGGATGAAAAAGAGGCATCTTGAACCCTAATATTACAGGGGGGGTTAATAATAGTAGTTTAGCTTTTGAACTCATGCTAAAACCACACATCTACTATCATAAAATCCTGTGGTTGATCCATGTTGCCTTCATACCACAAACAGCACCACAGTCCTCTTGAGAACAAACAGACACCACAGGAAGAGGTGGGTCTTGGTCTGGCTGTTTCGTTAGAACCAGAACTCATCCGACAGCTTTCACACCAGCCTAAAAACACACTGAACCAAAGGGTTTTTCTGAACCACAACAAGCAGGTCAGGTGTGACAGCATCCCCAGAACAAGTAACATCAGCCAGTGTCTTGTTAAGAAGGCCACAACATATTCATTTTTCCACATCTCGACCAAAAAGGTGGAGCCCCAGCCAGCCTTAAGGTCAGAGTGACTGGATCTTCACTGGGAATGTGTAGAGCAGCAGCTGTAGACACAACAGACACCCCTCACCCCCAAAACCCTGACTAGACCCTAAAACCAGTTCACACTCAAAGATATCAACCCCAAGTACTAGATCAATACTAGCAGCAACAGTAGGAGCTAAACAATATAACGATAAGTGTATTTTCACTATGTTGCATGCAAACTATGAAATACTGTTAAAATATGAAACAAAATTCTAAACAAAAAAAAAAGGTGTTCATCGTCAGGTTATATGAATCCAAATATGCAGGTCGAAAAGAAGACATCTACAGAAAACAATTCAACAGTTGCATTAGCAACTACAGACTTGCCTCACAAACTCCCAGACACATTTTGCACTCACCGTCTTTCAGGTCTTAAAAGTCTCAAAGCTATTTTGTGGGAGCATTTCCCTCAGCTGCAGCTCACAGAAAGCTCCCAGTACAACCAGAGAGGACACATCCCAGAGAGAAATGAGGGATTAACATGGAGACGTCACCCAGCGCTGTCTCACACGGCAGAGCACGAGCCAATCACAACACAGCCGCTCAGACACCGAACACACACACACATTGTAACCTGACAATACCAGCCACTGAGGGAGACTGTAATACGAGCAGCCTGGTGACTAGCGGACCGAAGCTCTCAGCCGTAAACAGTGGCATCCCTGGCAGGAGAGAAATTCAGCAGCTCTCTCTGTGGTGTAGAGGATAATGCAAGTGTGGAGAAACGGGGGGCGTTTCCAATCGCCTGCGGGTAAAAAGCTGCACAAGGCAAGATTTCCATGTAAAAGTACGCCTTACCTCTCATTAAAAAGTGATCCTCCACCCAACATATATCTTCTGAGAATGAAAGACGCCGCTTTCAAGGCTCAACTGCAGTTTGATTTACGGTGTATTGAAGGGAATTCAACAGAGGCCTTTTTTCATGGCAGGAAAAGAGCATTAAGACTAACAATGAATTTTATTAAATCGACTAATCTACCAATTATTTTCTTGATTAATCATTTGGTCTATAAAAAAAATGACGTCTCGATTTGCGCTTAAGAAATAACTAAAATGTAAGATGGCTCAACAACATTTTGTGAAAAACACCAGTAACATTGATAATCTCATGTCTGCATGTCCAGCTTAGAATAAAAACTGACTAATTAAGACAACACACTGTAGATTACACGCTGTAACTATTTCTTGGCGAGTGACAGCCACACAGTGACTTCCTGGAGGATCGTCGTTCTCGTGCCTGTGCAGAGACCAAAAACCTACTCAATGAAGAGATGATAACTACCCGCACTGAGTCTGCATAATGTCTACTCTCTTGATTAAAAGACACGACAGATTCACCTACACACTTCCACCCTCTGAAGGTGACTGTAATAACCCAACAGCAGCACGTGAGCGCTCTCTCCACAGAAATCAGACTCTGGAAGCATCACTGACAGGTTGAAGCGAGACTGTGCAAAGCAGAAATAACAAAATCCCAGTCTTTGAAATGAAAAAGTTGAATTTATGAGCAATAAAACGCACCCACATTTAATTCAACACACTCAGGGGACTTTCAGCTACAGCCCTTCTTGGTCTGGTATAACTAGCAGCTTTTGGTGGTTAATGTTAGCCGACCTGTGGTAGACATCGTTATGTAACCAACACTATTGACTCAGTTAGCTGACTTTATGACTCTTCTTTACTTATGTTGCTGTTGTCACTTGCTGCTCCTCAGAAACACGTTACATGGACTTCCTTTAAGCTGGTAAGCAGGACGACGCTGTGTCACTGTGTGACTTCTTATTAGGTGATTAAATATAAATCTAAGCACGATGTATATACTGTATATAGACCTGTATAAATGCTGTACACAACCACCTACTTCACGTATATAAAGTATTTAGTTTTCACTTAATGTGGGGAAAATAAAACATGTCATAAATAGAATAGGGTTTATGGTAAAAAAAGCTAGCATGCCACCTGGTTGCGGCTGCTTAGCTCTCCTGATGCGCGTCGAGTTCTGACTAAATTGAAATCAGACTGCCTTCTTGTGGAATGCCTCAACTTGACAGGCAAAGTCTGTGCATGCCTGCATAGCTGAGGGATTATCACAGTATCAATTGAGCCCTGAATTCCCTTTGCACCTGCCTTGTCCTGCTTAACGTACACCAAACAGGCGGGATGTTTCACTCCTCTCTTTCTCAGACGACTTGCCTTTCATTCACAAGCAGTTCTGACGGGATAATGACAAGCTGAGGCTGAGCTGCTTCTGCAAACTGACACTTCCTTCTGACGGAGGAAGCCATGGAAGATTTGTACATACAAGCGTTGAAAGTTTTGCCGATCTCTATCATGGTGGTTGGAATAAATGGAGCAGTAACAACAGGACTGCTGGTTTAATCCCCGCCCAGTGTGGCAGATTAATACTCTATACCTTCCAGCAAGGCAGCAGCTCACATCCCCTGATCAAGCCGGTCCATGATTCTCACTTTGTGCATCGTGCAGCACTTTCACAGTTGTGAGTTTAAGGATTGTCATGTCAAAGCCACATGGTATGTACTATTACTGCTCCATAGGAATTACCTCAAAAACTATTCAAATCAAAGAGCAATACAGTTGCATTCGGTGACACATTTCTTCAACATTGCCAGAGTAGTTTATAATGAAACAACTCTGTGACTACATGTTTAATCTCTAACTAAGTAAGAAGAGATTATCTACACTTGCCGTGTTCATTATAATGAAGGAATATTGGTGCAATGGTATGACTTTCTTTATGGTTTCTGGAACACAATGGAGGTGTTCTTTAGCTGTTAATTGGGTCTGTTCATGCACAAATCCCTCAGTAACTCATATGCTTTTGGTCAAATCACGATCCTCCTGTGTACTGTACTGCAGTGCTTGGCGCATTTTCTTGGTGGGCCACCTAAATAACAGAGAGGTCACGAGTAAGAAAACAAATGTGGCCGATTAGAGCCAGTGTAATCGGCTGATGTTGGCTTATCTCTCACGTCTCAGTATCTACATATATGCTGGCAGATATAAATGTAAACACTAACTTTTTTTTGTACAAACGTGGAAAATATCCTGCTTCAGCTCCAGCTCCAAACACGTCTTTATATCACCAAGTTAAATGTTTTGTGTGTTCTAAAAACAGTTTTCGTATTAAGAAAAATATTTATTGTGATTTTAAAACTACAAAAAGTTGCTGGAGTTTGGACTTCTCTCACTTCTCCATGCACTTTGCAGGTAGGTGAAGTTGTCCCACTCTACTGTGTGTGATAGTTTAGCTATTTTCAGCATTGAACAAAAGTGAAAATCACCTGCGTTCCTTGGGTAAGGCAGTGAAAGATAATTGAAGTGTTTGGGTTTCCCTGCCTCACCACACTCTGTTTTCATTTCTGCCACTCCTCCCTCTGTGGTCAAATATCAAAACAATAATTAACTACATGCCTCATCAAGCAGAGTGCCTTTTTTCTTTGGGGCATCTCTGCAGCGCGTACTTAATTCAATTCACAGGTTCAACCCATTAGCTCTAGCAGAGACCATGAAAGATTAAAGCACAAAGGCATGTCCACTACAGTCCTACGAGTAAGGTCGACATTAACGCTCCTTCATAAGAAATCATTAATAAATCAATTGTTTGTCTGTACAACTCCAAAAAAAACATTTAATTACATCCAGTTCAAGATGATAGCAATTGTATTTTGTGTTGACATGATGGATAAACCACATGTCAGGGAGGTGTGGTCAAAGTTATTCAATAAAATGTTCTCCACGCAATGTTTATGAAAAGTGGGTCAAAACAATATCCAACACTATACAACTACAACTCAGTAGGTACTTATCAGGTGTGCAAAAGAAAAAATCCACACGAGAAATCCTCAATTTACGACATTTAAACTGAATGAATTTGAAAATGGCAAATGTCAATGATCTCTGGTATAAAGAGCACATGATGAGAGGAGGCATGAATGAAAGAAGGGGATTAACATACCAGGAAACAAAACATCTTTGTGAAACACACTTCAAGGTTTAGCTGGGGTTAATCACAGTCATTCATGTCCACCACGACAGTTTTCCTCCCAACACAAATCTCACACATGTTGAAGCATGCGGGACTGAATCTTCAAACAATGCTCCATATGGTTAAAAACGTCAAGATCGACGAAAGCCTATCCAGGTCACAAGGAGGGGACGTTTCAGTCGAGAATGGACACATTGCGATATCTAATAAGACAGTTTAGAGTTTAGCGCACGTGTCCGGTGACGGTAAGTGATGCAAGACTTTCAATTAACTCCAGTTCACAACCTCAACAGATGCCACTGACGGGGGACTTCAGCTCTACAGGCCTTAAAGGCAAAAAGAGCTTATCAAGTCTGCCATCAGCTAGACAACAGCTTCCTCTCATCGAGCTATTTTTGGACACAAAGGGAGCAGAAGAGCCATTTATCAAGCCAGAGTTAAACTTGGGTCCTTAAAATGAACATTCCTTAACAGTCATATTGCTTTATACTGTATTTCACTCACAATAAGGATCATTTTAATTGGTCTGAACAATCTTAACAGTTGTATAACGTTTCCTAATGTACTGGGAAATGTGAACTGTGGCAGAAAAAAAAAGTAATGTTTAAAGTCTATAGACAACTTTGCTATTTTTAGATCCTTACCACTGGTGGGGCAGAAAATGAATTAAATTTCATGGCACCACAAAAGGCCATATTGTTGCCAAAGGGTTCATTTGTTTGTAAGCTAAATAGGATGTTATGGCCAGCCGCCAGCTAATTCAGCTTAGCATAAAGACTGGAAACAGCTAAACTGGCTCGGTCCAACGGTAACAAAATCCACCAAACAGCACCTCCAAAGCTCACTAATTGCCACACTATTTCTTGGCCGGGACCAGTAACTTCCTTGAGTCTCTGCTGGTGCTCCGACCAAGAAATATTCTGGTACATAACGTCACGAAAACATTAGCCATGAACTAGTTAACATGTTCAGACTACTTTTTACATACTATGAACTATGTAAACCTTCAATCCAACAATATTTGACATCCCTAAACATAATATTCAGTGGAGGTAAACAGTAGAGTACATTGGCCTTCATGTGGCATCTATTCAAGACATTTTTTATTCTATTTCAACCTGGCAGACAATTCAAAGAATCGGAAACCAAAACAGATTCTTCTATGTTAACAATGTCCAATGATCAAGCATCTTTACACATTGCCCCGACTCAAAAAAGATCTGCATCTGACCTTTATATGAACATTAAACACTGTCATTTAAATGTCTGTATTATATGCCTTACAGTATTCTAATAATTGTGACCAATAAGTGCATGAAAAAGCCAAACCCAGCCAAAACTAAAGTCTCCCAATCCATCGCAGGCCACATCTCAGACTCTGTTAAGCCTCTAAATCCAGCAAGCGCTGATTTAAAAAGATTTTCAAGCAGTTCTGCCAGAGCTTTGATCACTCCAATAATGACTTCCTCGCAAATTTGCAAACAATGTAGGGCTGGCCTGGCGGCTGCCCCAGAACCCTGGAAATCTTTTAGGAGGATTCCCTGAAGCTTGACTTTTCTTTTTTGTTTTTATTACATTTAACAAGTCCTTCATTTAAAATCTGCTGTGTCGTCCAGTTTATTTTAGATTTTACAGGTTTATGCTTAAAGAGGTTACTTGTGCGATGTCTCATCTTATCTGATATCTCACCAAACTAAACTTTTGTACAGTTCTCAGTAAGGTTTGGTTTTTGCAGGGGGAGCTCTAATTGTTTAGTTTCAGTGCATCTACTATTCAAAGTAGGTTTGATCTTGTAATAACAGGGCAGTCCCTCAGGCTCATGTAGGTCTTCATCCCACTCCTAAGACCTGAACAGCTGTAACAACTCCCATCACCTCCACAGCCAAACACTGAGACCAGCAAGAGTGGTTTCTTCAGGGTTATACAGGGTTGTTCAGGGCGTACAGAAAGAAATCATCTTTTCAAGCTAAAGCAGCCAAAAAGGCAGTATTTTAAGCACAAAAACATGCAAGAGATGCACAAATGGGACAGAAGCATGCACAGATGTTCGACCAAAACTAAAATTACAACTCTTCACCCCCTCTATATAAAATTACAGAGAAAACACCACAGGAAGGACTGTACAGCTGCAAGAAAAGCAGGGCCAGATTTGACGTGCAACCCGCTCAGACGGGGCGGTGGAGTGGAAGTCATTTTCTCTAAACAAACACTGGAGGGATGGGAGTCATAATCACAGGGAGGTGGAGGCTGGGGGTGACACATCTGAGCAGCGGAGGCCCAGCTTTGATCATGTGGACAGAAGGGTCGTCTCACTAAGGTGTTAATTGATAGACCTCTGCCATATGTCCACAAAGGCGGAATGACCAGCCTGATGATGTGGACCCAGAGCGCCGCTAAGCCTGATGTACCAACCGACGCCAGGCTGTGCTTCCACCCGATCTGCTTACGCGTTAGTGGGAAACCAGTGAGAGGCTGAGGAATGCTCTGCGTGTTGCTGGAGGACCTGCACAATGTACAGATTCAACACTAAGCTTGTTACAGTACGAACAAGCCTGAGCTCAGAAACGCCAGTGAAATAAACAAGGGGGCACATGAGCTGCCTACACACTCAAATCAATGTGATGCATTTACGCTAATAAATAGTCATCAGTTCACCTAAACGGTGCATTAATTAGCATTTAGAAAATTAGCCTTTCATTACAGTACTGTCCTTCAGTGGCAGTAATAAGCTTTTTAATTGTACAATTAACTTGTAACAAAGAAAAACAGGTACAATTTTGACGGATGAAGCCAGCATGTCAGAAAAAGTCATTCAAATCAACTTGTTTAAAAAAAATGTCCATGTATTGTTTTCAATGATGAATAGACAAAATGTCCTGTATACTGTGTACCTGAAACTACCTGAAAGTTGTCCTTGGCAGTGGAGACAAGGACAACAAGGACTGGTAAGCTTAAACAAAAGAAGTTCACCATTTAGGCCACTTAATAAGGCAAATACACAGGCCAGTTTATTTGGTACACTTAGCTAAAAGTAATGCCTATCTTCAGAAATGTAATGTTCATTTCTTGCTGAAACTGTTTTAGAGAGGGGTTGAATCAACCTTATGGTAATTCTGGAGGTCCACCAGTGAAAATATGCCTCCCTAGATCATGTATTCAGAGCCATTTTGTGTAAATAATTAGGTGGATAAAGTTTAATACTCGTCATGATGTACAACTGAAAATTACAAGAGAGCTTTTTAAGCACTTTGGTGTGTCTGCTGACTCTTATAGATCTGGGAATGTACATACCAAAGTGAGGAGAACGGGTATTTATAATCTTACATTTGTTTGTAATCAGTGTTGGTTTGATTAAGATGGCAGCACTGTAACTTCAAATACAAAAAAATGAAGTTTTCATAGCTTAATTAATTTAACCGTAAAGTAGTATCATACAAGAACAAGCAGCATTCAATTATACTGGAGTTTAACATCGGTACAGCTGGAAAAGTCATGAAAGGACTTTATATAAAATGTGATGTTTTCCAAAAGTGACTGTACAAAAGATCACCAGGTTCACCAAAGCCACACCAGCTTGGTACTTTTATGTCTGAAGGAATGCTTTGTTTGGTCTCCTGGATGAAAGCTCTGTTTGTAATCTGTGTTCTTATTATACGCAAGTGTAGAGAAATGGACTCAGGGATATGCCAAAGGTGCCACACTGGCTCATATTCTTCCCCTTGACATATCAATTCAGAGCTTTATCGCTAAAGAAAAAGTGGAAAAGCCTCTGAGCCCAGCAGAAGATGAAGAGCCCTCTGTTTGATCCCAGCTCTTCACCAGCACAATAGGGACCACCATCCAGGTCTATATATCCCCACTATTCTGGTCCTAGAATGGTTTAGCTCCCTACCTCAAGCTTTTGCAGAGCTTTCATCTGCCAGTGAGAAAATAGGTAGTGGCGTGCCAAATCAGAAGAGGAGAGGAAGAATGAACCCTGCTGTACGGTTTGGAGACTGGATACCAGATATGACCAACAGTGGCTTCATTTACACTGTAACACACAGTGAAATGAGTATAGTGAAAGAAAGAAATTCTTCTTTTAGAGGTTTGAGGTGGCAAATCTGTGGTGAAACCTGATTTACGCTGTTCAATCCATGGCAAAGCTGAGTCAGTATGGGTCATGTAATTGTGAGGGATTACTAAATCATGCAAGAGAGATGGGTCAGTGTCTGAGAACTGTTTCAAGAGCAAACTCACATAAAAATAAAAAAAAGGAGCCACCACAATACGGCTCACGAGTTAAATCTTAATGAATAAGCGGCCGTCTGTCCTGTAATGCACGCACCACATTTCACTGCACTTGGAGTTCAAAGTTCAAACCCCACACTGCAGCACGAGAGACACTTCCATGACACCTGTCTGGCGCGAACAAGCTTTGTTTAGTCGGGGGAGGAAGAAAAAAAACAACAACCAGATTACCACAACGAGTACAACAAACACCATATGACTTTAAACATAATCCTGCTTAACCAGCAGCGCTTCATGGGATTGTCTGGTCTGGCCGCTGCAGGACCACCTGACCCAGAACATGCACCGAAGACACATTTAAGTCATCCAAGACATTATCCCAAAGGCTCGTGCATGCTTAAATAACCACACAGACACCCTCAAAATCTTAAATACATTGAGGACGATTAACTTAACACGTCCCTTGCATTTATCAGAAGCTCCCTGCGACTGCAACGCGTTTAACTTACCCGACGCCAAGTGTCTCCCAAGCTGTTTTGGACTTGAATGCAACTCCTCCTCTCTGTTCGTTCAACTGATTGTTCCAGCAGTCAAATTATTGGAGGGTAAATCGTCCGGATAAAGTGGTAACTTAACGTCAAACTCTGCGAGGTTGCACCCCGTGGCACACGACACGTCCCGTCCCGTCCGCACCACCAGCAGCCTCTTTGTACTTGTCCGCCTCAGCAGCAAGTTGTTAACCGGCGGTCATGCGCAGTCGGTGCCCAGAGGAGCTCAGTCCGCCCGGTGCTGATATGAAGGTCAGTCGGTGCTACAGGTGTAGCTTACCTGCTGCAAGGTTGGCCTACTTTTACTGTGCGAGCCACAGGGGGTTGAGACAACCAGAACATTTACTCTGTAGTCTTTCTGGTGAAAAGTTAACGCAGCTTTACTCCAGGGAGGTAATAAGGCTAGCTAGCCTTAAAAACAAGTAAGCTAGTTAGCTGTTAGTTGATCCAATCACTTGAACTTTAACTCTACTGCTGGTTACACTTCATCTAGCAACTCGGCAATATTTTAACAATAATATTATTGTTAATTTGAGTGTAAAGATGATTAGCTAGTAAATCTTTTACGATTTAGTAACAGTTAACACCTAACCAAGCTAGATGTATTCCCTCCGCGAAACAATATAGTTCTTGGTCTAACGTCTCTTTAATGGGGCAGTTTTCGTTTTGCGCATTAATATGAGTGTTGGTTAATTGTTCTTTGTCACAGAGAGACTTTTGTTTTTGAGGCTAATTTGAACGGTTTCTGAGATTGCTCAACCTGTTAAATGTCTTAAAATACTAAGTACAACTCCAAAGTTTGCATAAACGTAACGCTATTATTTACAAGATCAATGATAATTCTTGGCTACTAAAACTAAACACACCTGCAGTGTTGAGGACAGAGCAGAGTCAGGCCGAGACCGCCATCTTGTGGCGTTTTGCAATAACAGATAACAGAAGTTCAACAACTTTAGAAAAAGTAGAGACAGTATATGAATCAGAATCAGAAATACTTTATTGATCCCCGGGGGGGGATTCAAGAATAAAAAGTAGCATAAATTAGAAATAAGAAATAGAAAATAAAAAATATACACATTTACAATATTTAAGTGAAAAATAAAAGTAAAAAATATGTATATAAAACAATGTATATGTCTGTATATGTATGTATGTGTTGCACTGGTGTAAATAGAGAATAAATAATGAGGTAGTAGTTGCTGACAGGTGAAATAGGTCCAGAATCGGTCTGTTTCTTCTGAGTGTCTGACACTCAGAGGGAGGTGTTGAACAGTTTGATGGCCACAGGCAGGAATGATTTCCTGTGGCGGCTCTTGTTGTGCATTTGGGAGAAATGAGTCTCCCACTGAAGGTGCTCTTGTGGCTGACCAGTACATCATGGAGAGGATGTGAGACATTGTCCAAGATGACCCGCAGCTTGGACAGCATGTGGTATAGTTATGCCATTATAGAGTATTCAAATGTTTATAGCCTATTTGTGGTTTCACTTCACTACAAGCAGTGGTGGAAAATTAAGTAAGTACATTTACTCAAGTACTGCACTTTAATAATTTTAATAATAATAAAATAATAATTTTGAGGTACTTGTGCTTTACTTACAGTATTTCCATTTTATAGTACTTTATACTTCTACTCCACTACATTTTAGAGGCAAATATTGTATTGTTTTTCTCCGCTATATTTATTTGATTACTTAAGTTACTGATAACTTTGCAGATTCAGACTAATAATACAAGATAGAATCAACAAATAAATTAATATTGCAGATTAAAATAAAACTTAATTGATCCCTGGGTGGAAATTCACAAGCCCCCCCCCCCCCCCCCCCCCAGCAGTATATAAAGTAATTAAAATAAGCTTCACCTTTACCAGCTCCTACATTAATGTGATGAACACATTAATGCATCAATAATATAATATAGGCTACATTATTCTGAAATGCGCCATTCTGCATAATGAGTACTTTTATTTTTGTTTATGTAATTACATTTTAAATGTTTGAATGCATGACTTTTGCTTGTAACTGAGCATTTCTACAAGTACAAGATCTGAGCGCATCATATATATAGCTAATTTTATCTAAATGATGTTTGAAAAACTAAAAGCTCTTGTGGGTCTATATTGTGTTTCTATCTTGTTTAACAAACCCTTTTTGGAAACAGTGACTTTGTAAAGCTGTACCTTTGTTTTGCTCAGGCTCCCTTCTTTGCTTTTTATTTATTTCACCAGGTCAAAGTTTCATTGAGATTATATTTTTCATTAGAGACCAGTGCAGAAAGAAGCCTACACGTAGATACATGGTTTACGTGGCCAAAAGTATGTGGACACCCAAAAAATTAGACTATATGGAATTGTTGCACATCTATTTCCAAAACCATTGGTATTAATCTGCTGCTATAACAGCCTCAACTCTTCTGGGAAGGCTTTTCATATGATTATGGAAATCCCACCGATTTTGGCGATTCCAGTTCATCCCAAATGTGCAGGATGATGGTTGAGAAGGCCAGTCAAGTTCTTCCACACAACACTGGGGAAAACACTTCACCTGGCTTTGTGCAGGAGGGTACTGTCATGTGGAAACAGAGAAGGGCCCACCTGAAACTGTTGACACAAAGTGGGACTGAACAGGGGTACCCACATATAGAATAATATACTGCAGTATTAGATAGATGGATAGGGAACAAAACAAAGAAGAAAATCTGTGACAAAAACAATCTGAAAGCTAAAAGGTTAATCTGTCCAAAAGCAGAAAGCAGAGAAGAATGTGAGTACACTCTATCAGAAGTTAAAATTATGAAACGGTTCATTCACACTATCGTTTTCCAACCTGCTGTAAAGAACACGACCCGTGTTGCGCAACGACAGTTTCACTCCGGGCAGCGTCTATTCTTCTGGTCACAGCCGTCTGTTGGTAAAGTTATCATTTCATCACTGCCTGGTTCAGCTTGTACAAGGCGGACAGTGTTTCCAGCGGGGCCACACCTCTCCTGCTGCTCTGGATTGGCCCATGTGTCTTCACTCCCAGCCTTCAGTTCCGCGTTGCGCAGCATTTAAGTCCTGCAGCATTTCCTCCAGCGTCTACTCTCAGGCTTCAGGAGACCATCTGCCACCATGTCTGAACAAGGAGCCTTCGACACCAACGTGGTCACCATGACCCGGTTCGTCATGGAGGAGGGCAGGAAGGCGAAAGGCACCGGAGAGTTGACAACGCTGCTGAACTCGCTGTGCACGGCGGTGAAGGCAATATCGTGCGCTGTGCGCAAAGCTGGGATCGCCCACCTGTGAGTAAACAATCCTCATTTATAGAGTAACAGTGGTAGCACATGTTGCACACTTCTTTAGGTGCTTAAAAAGTACCATTGAGTGAATTTTCAGTACCACGCATCCACGTTGGCACAAACTGAGCAGGAGATTCAGGTTCTCTGTGCGCCAATCAGGAAGCGCATACCTGAAACAACCACGCCCACTCCCAAATACCCGACCATGCAGTTTATTTCAACAAACACAATTCAGCCATATATTTACTGTCTGTTATGTGCAGCTTTATTCCCAGGATCCATTAGAAAAATCATCAATTTCTGCCTCACTACCGCCCTTTTTCCTTATCTTGTCTTCACTGTTTTAAACTGCTGTTCTAATAATATATATATAATAAAGCTATAATAAAGTTATTACTATGTGCTCTGTTGGTCCACATTAACTCTTTTACTGATGCCACCTTGTCTTTTCTGGTTAAAGAAACGTTTACATAAACTATCTATTACAAACAGAGCTATTCCTTAAGCAGTCACGTTACTGTTCATGTCTACATTTTATAATTTTATATTTGTTGTATTGTTTTCATCTGACCTACCAGAGCAGAAGTCTTTTGTATGTGCTCAACGTTTGTGGCTGATGAGAGGTGATGTGATTCAGTACTTTACTCGATCACCAACTAACCTCTGCAGTTTAGAAATGCAGAGTCATGCATCAGTTGCAGTTTTACATTTTTCCCCATCTAAACTGGAGACTGTAGTTATCATGACTTTTTATTCCAGTCAAACGTATCTCAGTACAAAACTGTAAAGCTGTTGAAATAACCTTTAGTCAGAGAACATTGTAGATCTTCCACAGAAATTCCTGTCATGCCAGTTTTCACCTTCACTCTAACTATTTTCATCTTTTCTATCTGATCAGTTACGGCATTGCGGGCAGCACCAATGTGACCGGTGACCAGGTGAAGAAGCTGGACATTCTGTCCAATGATCTGGTCATCAACATGCTCAAGTCATCTTTTACCTCCTGTGTGCTGGTGTCTGAAGAGAATGAAAAGGCCATCATTATAGAGCCAGAGAGAAGGGTAAGTGGGTGTGTGTGTGTGTGTGTGTGACCGGTGGAGGAAGACTTTGATTTAGACGTTAAAACAAAACCAGGGATCTTTGCTGCTCCTGAAAGCCGTGTTAGTGAGGCTAACGTTTGAAGTTCCACACTGAAACTGGAAAAACCTGCTTTCATTCATTTGGGATCTCTTCTGTGGAGAGACCCTTCGGCAGACTCAAACAGGATCATCCGGGTTTCTCTCGGTTAAAGCCTGTTTTTCAGATCTTTTCCTTTTGGGCTCTCATCTCGTATAACTGCTTCAGTAAAACTGGTTCGGCTTGCGTTTCGGTTCCTGTCAAAATAATTGTATATGAAATTAGTTTCACGCTGACCCCTTTCACAGCAATGATAAAACTCAGTAGTGTACTGTACCAACTTAGGTACAGTTAGAGGTTCCCCGTAGAGCTTTTGACTTCTAGTTGTGACCCACTCTTTTTCTATGAGTTTGTTTGTGTCATGCACACGGGTGACGCGATACACATTCCTGCCAATGGTTTCACACTATTCTGCTGATCTACAGGCGGCAGTAACAGGTCAAGAAAGGCAGCAATGCTCCAACAAAAGGCAGAGAAGAAGAAGACTGCTAGCTAAGAAATATGAATGTAAACAAGAGGATTTAAAATTAGTTTTGTAAATGTATGCATTCAACACACAGTGGGTTTTAGCGAGTAACTCTGAATGTAGACAACAAACTTTTGTTTGTTCACAAGAAAACTCCACAGGGCACTTTAAACAACGTGACATCCGAGGTCACTACTGACACTCCTTCCTTCTCTTCCAGGGCAAATACATCGTGTGCTTTGATCCTTTGGACGGCTCCTCCAACATCGACTGTCTCGTCTCCATTGGAACCATCTTTTCCGTCTACAAAAAGGTACTAACTCGGGTTAAAATTCCCATGATGAAGTGGCTTTGTCCTTGGTTTGCAAACTTAAGGAGGTGGCAGGCTGATATGACTTTTATATTTGTACTAGTCAGAGTTATTGAAGGCCGAGGCGGATCAATTGGACTGAAGTTGTCGCTGATATTCACTGTCTTTTGATTTTGGTTATCGGCAGGCGGCTTCCTTTATTCTCTCTTCCATTGTTATAGATAATAAAGTAGCCCACACGCCACTGAAATGATGAATGAAAAGGGGAATGATTCAAAGATGACATTAGTTTATATGTTTTCCCTCAGAGCACAGATGACGAGCCCTGTGAGAAGGACGCCCTGCAGCCAGGCAGGAACCTTGTGGCGGCCGGCTACGCCCTCTACGGCAGCGCCACCATGATGGTGATCTCCACCGGCCGGGGAGTCAACGGCTTCATGCTCGACCCCGTTAGTACCCTCTTGAAGGCACTGTGTGTCACATACAAAAAAATCTTGCATATTGGTTTTGTACAAAACATGTGATTCTGAGGTTATTGATGACATTTTCTGCTTTTTGCTCATCAGGCAATTGGTGAATTCATCCTGGTTGATCGGGATGTGAAGATCAAGAAGCGAGGCAAGATTTACAGCTGTAACGAAGGTTATGCAAAGCACTTTGAACCCGCCGTCACAGAGTACCTGCAGAAGAAGAAGTTCCCTCAGGTAACGCTGATGTCAGGACGTGTGTGTGTGTGTGTGTGTGTGTGTGTGGAGAGAGCTTCAAACAGAGTAGTGGTTTTAAATATTAATATCGATTATATAAAATGGTAGACTCTTGCTGTCCAACTCGTTCTACGCCTTTCTTAAAGGCATTTTGGTGGCAGTTGGAGAGCGCCACTACTTTTCATGGCGCTCTCCAACATGGCCAGATTGTCCTAGCTGCTTTAGGGCTTCAAACCCAACACCCTTCTGTTCAAAAGCACCATTTCAGAGACTTTTCTGTGAATACGTACCGAACCATGAAGAATTTGGTGGAATTTTTTGTTTTTTTATTGGAGTTATTAATCAGGGACAGAGGACACTGTTCAACACACATTAAAATGTAATTATGCCAGTGTTTCCCAAGATTATTTATTTATTTATTTATGTATAATTTTCCCCCGCAGTCTTGGATGAGATGTTTTGTATTTATCTTGTCCAGTGCAGGTTTGAAATACCTTACTAATGCAACGTTTTGAATGACTGCAGGATGGCACTGAGCCCTACAACGCCCGTTACATCGGCTCCATGGTGGCAGACGTCCACCGAACGCTGATGTATGGAGGCATCTTTTTATACCCAGGAAATGTGAAGAACCCCGAAGGAAAGGTAAGGTCCCATTGCTTCTTTCTCTTGCATTAAAGATTGTATAAACCATTGTAAAATGAATATTCCACATTTTTTGTTATTGTCAGTAAATCTTATGAAAAGACGTTAGAATAAGTTAGTCTGTCTCTCAGTACTTCCTGACTTCTCGCCTGTCTGTTGCTCTCACCACAAGGCCATTTGTTCCTACTGAAGACGTACTATTTTTAAATACAGGTGACAAATATAAAGTTTCATTTTAAAAAAAGGCTAAATGCCTGTAGCTTTTAGCTAATGTTACTTAAACAGAAGTAAATTGTGTATTTGTTGTAATTTTGTTTTTATGGATGAATAAACTGAACTGAACTGAAGTTTTTGGACAACAACAGAGGTCTGCGGCACAGAGGGATAAGATATATCAAGCTATGGATACACAGACGCTACTTAATAGGATCATTTCATTGTTGGTTTTGGTCTTTTCATGGGATTTATTAATATTAAGAAAAGTGTAGAATATCACCAGAACTTTTTTAATAACATCATCAACCATAAGTGGTCTTGAAGCCGCTTATTTTTGTTTAGTTTTCACAAACCAATACGATTTTTTCCCTTGATTTTCATGTACTGTGATGTTGATACTTTCCATCAAAAATAGTTTGTTCAGTGTCACTTGTAACATGAGACCATACTGAAGAAAGTGTCACAATGTCGTTTCTTCACTCTCCACATCCTTCCAGTGTTTGCGAGACTGAGCTAAACATGATGTTGTCACATTTGAAAAGGGTAGAATGCAGCTGTCTCCAAAATGCGAAAGAAATAAGAAATAAAACTCCCCACAGTAACAGTTACCAAAATTGTTTACATTTTAGAATTGATGCAACCAGCTTGCCATGACTTAGTTACTTCATTTAGTCACTCAAATCCGTTAAATCAAAGTCATTTTTTTTAAAAGTCAGTGGCCAAAACAAATGCAAACAAGAAGGAAAAATCCAGGAACTCTGAGTTTTGAGTAAAATTTAAAAGCCATGCAATATATAAAAGGCTTTTTATCATACTCGGGACAAACATTAGGTTTACTTCTTACAATTCACAGATGAAAAATTTGCAAACAAACAATTTTAAATGCAAAAAAAGATCAAGCAAGATCTGGTGGAATATTTATGGACAGATTGTTCCACAGTTTTTATCCATAATTAGTTCTCACCAAAGGATAGCTTCACAATTTCATAAAAAGTCTGTCTTAAAACAACAGTCGGGCCCCTGATGAATGTTGAAACAGGTTTACTTGCTTGCGATAGTCACCTCCTCCTGTTCATGCTGGACTTTTTAATGCGTTTCAAATGTAAGTGATGGGGGACAAAATCCACAGTTCTCTCTCGCAAAAGTTTATCTGAGGCTAATCTGAAGCAGTCCGAGTTCAGCAAATCAAGTGGGTATCTTTCAAAGATACTGTCTTTTAGTCTGAAGTGCTCTTTGTGTTTCCCTGGACAGTGTTTCTTTACAGAGCTGTGACAGAGGGACAGAAACAAAAAGAGGGTATTTCATACTAAAAAGACTGTAACTTTGGACTGCTGAAGCCTCATATTAGCTACACATAAATGTTGTCTCAATGCTAAACCATTTAGAGCTTTGTTAACAGGTAATAACATTTTAAATTAGAATATTCCTTTTGGAGAGTTTGACATCAGGACTAGAATCTAAACTCCCCTTCTTCCTCAAAGCTGCGGCTGCTGTACGAAGGTAACCCCATGGCCTACATCATGGAGCAGGCGGGCGGCATGGCCTCCACCGGCTACGAGACCATCCTGGACATCCAGCCTGATAGCATCCATCAGCGGTCTCCCGTGGCTATGGGTTCCCCCGAGGACGTGCTGGAGTACGTCGCCATCTGCAAGAAACATGCCAAGAAGTGAGACTGCACCGACTCACTCTCACAGCCATCACTGTCCGGCGAAAACCTTGTATTTCCAAACTGTCCACTTTTACGGGGACTGAGGAAGTCGTCCTCTTTATGAGCTTGATGTAAATGTATATTTGATAAAGCCCAAAAATGTCAGGGGATTTTCTCAGTTAAAATACAAAAACAACCACATTTGGAGTTACAAGGTTTTAAAGCCATACCAGCAATATTCATGCTCTGTGTGAAGGTGGTTCAGTGGAAACATCAAAACTGTGGCTCATGACCTCAATCACGCACACAAACACAAAAATCTACCAAAGACCAAAAATGTGCCAAAGAAAACATGAACAAATGCACTTGAATAAACATCTTGAAGACTTTCCCTCTACACTTTACCTCCATTTGTGCCTTAATTAGAATGAACATCCATTCTAGACGAGCGAAGGACCAAATACAAACCTCTGTGCAACAAAACCTGATGCCTTTTTTTTATGATGTGAACAACGACTGTTTGGATTGAAGTCTCTCAATAAATCGACATGAGTCTATGAAGACAAAATCGGTGTTTTCATCATTCTGAAATGTGTGTCACATCTTTAAAACTCACCTTTTCACTAATATGTAGTTTGTGTATTCATTATTTGACACTTTTTTTATTATAGCATCAAAAGGTTAGAGAGGCAGTATTGCAAGAAACATGCAGCATTTCACATATGTGGATAAAATAAGATAAGTTGTATAGAAGACTTAAATTAAATTCATTGTGATTTAGAAATTGAAAGGTTGGAAGATATACTGTCTACAAAAGTTAAGAGATACTTTATCCAGAGGAGTTGACCTTTAAGCTAAAGGTCAGTGGGCGCTCACGGAGCCCTAATGACCTTTTTAAAGCTCACTTGAGCCGCTGTTGTGCTACAACTTAGCAACCGAGTCTTCTTCTACTCTCTTCATATTAAATTCACGTCTCTTTCTCACTTTAACCAAAGTGTCTTGTGGCTCAGAAACCTAAAATACTGAATCAAAACTCCCTTTAAACTAAATCATATAAGTTGTTTCGATGGTAGTGGGTGAAATAAAGCATATTGAATAAATAGATTATATGTAGTCAGTGAGTTCATTTAAAGCATCAAAATGTAGTTCTATTATAAACACTTCCTGCAGGATGTCTTAACCTTAAGTAAACAGGATTACGTTTTTTATAATCACGCCTCTTTGTTCACCACATGAACTTGGATACAGACTATAGACAGTTGTTCCTCTATTGTCACACCACCAAACTGTGCAATGTGCAAATAAATGTGGTTAAAATACTGAGAATTTACCTAAGAGCTCTCATTGTTACCCAAGTTTTGAGTTACTGGTGTCAAACATGTTGCAAGATGAAATGAATAACAGTGCTTGTGTTGTGCAGGATTAAACTGTGCCAGCCTGTAGAGCTGACACCTGACACCCCCTCACCCATCTCCAAATACACACACACACACACACACACACACACACACACACACACACACACACACACACACACACACACTTCCACTCGGCTGCACTCACAAATAGATCCCGATGGCTCCCGGTATGAAAAGGACTTGGCTGGTAATGAGGTCGCTCACTTACTGTCCGTCCTCCGCCGGATCTGCTGCCCACCAGGAGGGACAGAAGGACCAGAACCCACCATGTCGGACCAGTCGACGTTTGACACGGACGTATGGACCCTGACCCGGTTCGTCATCGAGACCGGCCGCCAGGCTAAGGGGGCGACCGGTGAGCTGACCCAGCTCATCAACGCCATGCTGACCGCCATCAAAGCCATTTCATCTGCTGTGCGCAAGGCAGGCCTGGCCCACCTGTAAGTACTGAGGTACTGGAATAGGCTTACTGGGAACCACTGATGTACTGTATATGCCCCATTACATTACTGACTGATATAAAGTGACTAAACACTAATGTGCACATTTGGTCTTTTAGAGGAAATAATAACGTGATGATACCTTTGGAACTTTGTAAGACTTGTGTTGCTTGCCACGGAGAGGTCAGAGGTCAAGGTCAGCTGCAGAACAGCAGTCATAGAGGTGGGAGGAGTTCAGTGTCTTGCTGAAGGTGGTTCTTTAACATTTTGCTTCACTCCCACAGTAGATTTGCCAGCCAAGACAGGATTTCAGCACTGTACCGTAGAAGCAGATATGATATGATTGATTGTTTTGTGTGGCGTAGAAGCTTTGTATGAGTTGAGGTGCATTTCAACACTCTAATCTGGAAGTGATAAAAGATTGTGCAGCTTTTTCAGTGTCCTGTCTAGCAGGAGATAAAATTGTAACATTGTGATTGCACAACATTTTTGATTTGTTGAAAAGTCACAGAACAAACGGCTCTTTGTGAAGGGGATTGACCTTGGAGAGAAGCCAGTGTTCTGCAGGAGCCTGAAAGGGGTCGGTTTCTGACTGGGGTTGTGAGACGAGTCTTTTTAGCAGCTCGACCTTTTAGGCTGCATTTAGATTTTGACATGTGTGGCCCTGTCTATGGCTGGACAATTCATCGAAATATTAATGAAATCGCAACATGGCAACAAGTGCAATATCCAAATCGCAGGAGCCGCAATATTTTTGATAAAGGTAAAATGTGTGCTTATAAATAAAGCATTGTGGCGTTACAGTAGACGCCCCCGCCATCAAGTTGTGTGTTGCGCTGATCGATTGGTCCACACAGGCAGGGCTTGGCGGGCTCAGTGAACGTGACGGGCGACGACGTGAAGAAGCTGGACGTGCTGTCCAACGACCTGGTCATCAACATGCTGCAGGCCTCCTACAGCACCTGCTGCATGGTGTCTGAGGAGAACAAGGAGCTCATCATCACTCCCAAAGAAAAGAGGGTGAGTGGTGAACACTAGTTGTCTGCTGAGGACGACAACAACACTGCATGATGATGGATACTAGGGTTTTTTTCACCTGTCCTACAAGTTAAAATGAGCCTGCCCAGGGACTAGGGATGAAAATGAGCTCATTAGCTAACCCTGTCACATTTACATTCATGTGTAAACTGAAGTGTTGCTTAATGTGCCTTGTCTCTTAATGAATAATAATAAATAATATTGATCCTCAGAGGGGGGAAATTCAGGTGTTGCAGCAGCACAAGGATAGAAGTAAGTACAAATATATAGAGAAAGTAAGAAAATGATTAGAAGTATATAAAATAAAAATAAGACTAGAAATAAAAATAGAAATTATAACAGCAATTAAACTCAAAATTACAAGGCAGGCAGCAGTACAACCAGTGTTCCACTTAAATTAATAGTAAAGTTCTGCTAGAGTAATATGATACCATCTACTTTAACAGCGTACACACACAGAATAATATAGAATATGATTATAAAGTGAAGTAATTATACTCAAAGTAAAATAGAAATACAAGGTAATAAAACTGTATAATGTATTAATATAATATAGTATGGGATATAAAGTGAAATGTAATATATTACAACAATATATAGTATAGTATAGCAATATATCATAGAATATAAAGTATAAAAGAAAATATAGAAGAAGCATTTAGAGGCGTTGACACCATTAGAGCTGCTCATACTGAATTGCTTATCATACCTGTGTGTTTTGAGCCCAGTAATAGCGATAAGGTATACTATTCTGGAGGATGTGTTTCACGTCATTCATAACACAGAATATTATAGTTCAACATTAAGTTCAACAGTTCAGATAGACTTGAAATCCCCTGACGTGTGACCACACTGTCCTCCTACATCCTTTGAATAAATATTGCATGTTGAATGAAACTCCTGGCTGCTGCTGAATTTGACGACCCATAAATTATTCAGAATAAAACACTAACAGAGGAGCCTTGTAGTTTAATACCAGATCTACAGCCACAACTAACAGCTGGATGCCTGTTAGCAGTTCTCTGTGATCTCTATGTAGAGCCTGGTGCTGATAACTGGGACAGTCTCTTATAAAGAGAAACTAGTTAAATGTGAAATAATTCAATTTGTGGTATTTGTTTCATTTTAAGAGTATGTAATGGAACAAAATTGACTCTTTTTTTTAAAATTCTTAATAACTTCTCGGCCTGATTGTGTTTCGTCACAGGGAAAGTACGTGGTCTGTTTTGACCCTCTGGACGGCTCCAGTAACATCGACTGCTTGGCTTCAATCGGCACCATATTTGCTATCTACAAACGGGTGAGTCTGACATCTGTAAAGATGCACAAAGCATGCAGGCACTGAAAAGAATATTCTGATATCACAAAGTCTTCTTATTTACTGTTGTTAAGATTTTCAGGAATGAGGAAAGAAGGATTTTATTCCTCGTTGCGTCCCATTTTTAAAATGATGCAACAACAGTTCATAAGGTTCATTCCAGGCAGAAAAGGAAACAATAACACTTATCTGTGTTGTGCTTTCAAATGTTGTTTGTAAACAGATTATATGATTATGGCACATTGCAAATATTCATTGAATGTATTTGTTTCATTAAGAAGGTCTAATAGCTTGTTATGCAATTTTCCTATGTCCAAAAGGAGGAGAAATACCTTAAAATAACGTTCAGAAAAACAAGCACCAAACAAATGTAGTACAGCTTGTCTCTTTTTGTTTTGGATAATAATTGTGACATAACTATATTCATCATTTTATGAAAGGTGAGTGTCCGAATAGTTTTATGTATTATATATTAGGATATTTATCGTGTAAATAGCTTTTAGCTGCTTGTAAGTGCTGTGATGCTCTGCCGACACAAGGGGGCACTGCTGTCCATCTAATCCAGGTTTCCGCTCACTAAACTGCATGCAGAGGGAGTCATTCAGTCATTTCCAGAGTTACAGTCTGTTTTATTGGCCTATCAAGTAGAGAAACTATGCATCATATATCATATTTAACATTTCACAACACAAAGCTACAAATCCCACTTACTGTGGGGTGAGAGAAGAACCACACAGACATTTAGATGCTTTTAACTTAAAGTAGTAATATCAGTGATATCAGATTGTTGCTCTACATACAGTGTGGCCCCATTTAGCACCCTCACTATTGTAGCTTAGCATACAGTCCCTGAAACAGACACTCCTGGGTTAGTGTTATCTGAGGAACTGAAATCTGCAGGATACCGCTGTTTATGTTTTCTTCTTTGTTGGTTTATTTCCCCCCTCGGGTCGCTCAGACATCAGAGGGGGAGCCCACAGAGAAAGATGCCCTGCAGCCGGGAAGCAACATCGTGTGTGCAGGCTACACCCTGTACGGCAGTGCCACCCTGGTGGCCCTCAGCACCGGCGCCGGCCTCAACTTCTTTATGTTGGACCCTGTGAGTACCTCATACTCACTACAGTTCAGTTAAATGTCTCCAGTTTTCCTCTGAGATCTGGTGGTGAAATGACAGGAAGTGAGATACGCCCAGACGTCCACTGCTGTCTTCTGCTTTCAGTATCCTGCTCTTCACTGTCACTGTTAACAGTTTTATGCTTTTATTGCTCTATAGCTGCTTTTATTTGAGAAAACACATATTGTCCTGTCAATCATTCCTCCGTGCTGCACGTCTCCACAGTGCAGTCAGGGATGTAGGGACTGAAAACACACATCAACACCCTTTTTATTGGGCAGGAAGTGCGTGCTACCTTCACTGTTGAATCCAGCATAAGTATAAATCATATTATATATAGTACAAAGGCAAAAAAGAGCATCAATTCAAGACTGATGTAAGAATTTCAGCCTTTTTTTGTATTTATTGGTGGTTGTTTCCCTTTTCGATACCCCTGACTGGAGGTCATAGGTCTTTACATAGTTTTTTATCATCTTTTCATTTTATTTTCACCCTTTCACACTCACTCACAGACTTACCCATACCATTTTCTGCATCTTATTCCAGATTCAGGTTTACCCACAAATAGAAAGACTTTTGTGAAAGCAGTTTTAGTTATTATAGGATGAAAAGGTTCAGTGTGTGTTTGTAAGTAATCTTGTTTTTGCTGCATCCAGAAAGCTAATAAAACCAGTGAACACACAAGAGAAAAATGTTGTTCCTGCCCTCTGAAGCCTGTCAGATAATGTCATTACATACTACATTATGTTGTGATACAGAACATGTATTCTGCAGCAGTGGACTGTACTCCCTTCATAAGTATATTTAGGTTGTTTTGTTGAATATGACACATTTTCTTTCCCTGGAAATGTAAAATTTAAAGATAATGATTTTTCCACAAAGCATTTTGATGACTTGGTATGCAAATCCAAATATGAAAAACACACTCAATTAACAAATATGCACAAGTTTTTTTATTCTTTATTCATCTAATCTGCTGGCTGCTGTCCTGATTCATCATTTTATATGATGTGACACCTTTTTAATGTGTTTTTAAGCCTTTCTTTCACTCAAATTGCCCTTAAAACAAGTCAAATTATGGTGAATTCGATTTGAATTCGAAGGTTGTTTTTTTTTTTGTCTGGTGGTATGCTCTGTCGTGGATTATCCCACCTAAACATTACGTTCGTGTTCCTCAGGCCATCGGTGAGTTCATCCTGACTGAGAGGAACGTGAAGATCAAGCAGAAGGGAAAGATCTACAGCCTTAACGAGGGCTACGCCAAGTACTTCCACCCCTCCATCAACGAGTACCTCAAGCACAAGAAGTACCCAGAGGTGAGAGGGTATAACAAAACTAAACGACTTATAGAGAAACTACTGTGCACACAAACACACAAAACTCCCACTAATTTGAGCCCAGGTTTTGACATCGATCAGTTCTACTTTGTGTTTGTGGTTTTGAATCTGACACCTTTAATCAAAGCTGTACAATAGAAAGAGCGTCAGTTCTGCTGACACACAGCTGTGCTCGTGCTCCGTCCTGAGGCAGGATGTCAAACACCAGCAACCTCTCACACTCATCATGTGAATCCTGAGCAAGCGTTTGCTCTGGTAGAATGAGTTTGCATGAGGACTTTTGGTTGGCAGAACACAAAAAGCTGTTCTTTTTTCAAATGGTATCAGCAGATTGGAGTTCTTTTTCTCAACAGCAGAAATAATGTACATTTATGTTAAACCTAAAAAGATATGTTTACTCTTTTTTTAATATTTTCCTCTAAGAAATTGTCATTTTCAGCTTAATTCATTAGCTGAAATAAGGAATTCACCTTTCACCTCCTTTTAGTTTTATTGTGAAAATGAATAGTGAAGTTAAAATCCGGTTGGCTGATGGTGTGGCTCGCTGCAGCTAAGTGACGGTTTAAATGTCTCGTACAGCTTTATTGTTGGAACAAACTAATACGGGATACGTATGTTGTAATGTTTTAAAGGTTAAAGTAAAGTCGCTTTGTGCGACCAGGTACCGCACGCTGAGTGTTCAAAGAGTAACCATCCTGACCCAAACATGTGATCCACCAGTCGAGCGTGACACTTCGGCCAGACAGGTTGAAGGGCAGCAGCTCGGTCAGCTGAGCTGCAGGATGTCGACACAGTTACTGCAGGAAACGTCGCGTTCCTCAGGAAACTGCAGCTTCTCATCTGGAAACTCTGATCTCCGCACACACGCGCACACTCAGCACTTCTCCAGCACCCGTGTCATCAGTGATTGGTTCGCTGATGTACCGTACTGAAATCTGAAAGCTTGAGCGTCCGTCTCTGAGGCTTCTTCTTGACCAGAGTTTATTTATAATTTCATCATGTCTGTCTATTCTTTACACACAACTTCTATTTCCTGTCTGTCCGTCCTGGGAGAGGGATCCCCTCCTCTGCTGCTCCTCCTGACGTTTCTTCCATTTTTTTCCCTGTTCCCAGTTTTTTGGGAAGTTTTTCCTCCTTTGAATCGAGGGTCTGAGGACAGAGGGTGTTGTATGCTGTACAGATTGTAAAACCCCCCCTGAGGCAAATTTGTGATTTGTGATATCAGGCTATATAAATAAAACTGACTGGACTTGACAGTTACATAAAATCAGACTCAAAAATCTGTAATATTTTACTTTCATTCCATTTTCATTTATTTACGCAGCATCAGCCGACCTGTCGGCCTCAGCGGTGCTTTGAGATTAAAAGAATCCTCCACTTAAAAATCTGTATCTTTATCATCAAACGCTGCCTGTAGGCTTGAAATGTGGCTCTGAATAGTTTGTTCGACGACAGCGGCTGCGGTCAGCTTGAATCCACATCAGTTAGAACGGATTCCAACATTAACGGCAAATAAAGCACATAAAACTATCGAAACCACTCTTGCAGCATAATAAACTCAGAAGACTTGAGGTCTGCTCCAACTCTCAGTTCTTTTTGATCAGGGCTGCACTATAACTCTCTTTATAATTTGTATTTGGCCTTGTGTTTGTGTGGGTCAGGGATGTTTTTGTAGATGTAAGTTGTCGTGTCATCAGTCACCTTCCTTAAAGTCCCGTGATAGTTTAAGGATTGTTTCAGAGCCTTTTACACTTTGAAAAAGTACATTTAGTACAAATTGCAGTATTTTAGGCATGAAAATGGAACATGTCAGTTGCGTCTTCTACTAATATCTTCCACCAGCATTGGTCGAACACTCATCATCATGTTGCTCTTCACACGACCATCATGACCCAGCAGCAGTAACCACACTGTTACTCACTGACGGAGGTGCGTCGCATTAGGAAATAGCAAAAACTTGTCTCACAAGGTTGAACTGGAATGCAAATGTTGCTGAAAAGACAAAGAGAGAAGTTTAAATCCGGAGTAAAGGTGGTTTCCTTTATCTTTTTTAAGTATCTCAGTGTTCCTCTCTGCGCTTTTTGTAAAGGGACTAAATCCTGCTGTTGGAAAATGACATGAATGAATGAAAATCAAGGAAATAGACATTAAATTATATGACTCTCTCTCTGTGAGCCAAATGATGATTTTAACACGAGATGGTTGTTTGATACTGACACACTTCTATTAGAAATATCAGGTTGCAAACTCATTTAAAAGCCTGTGAAGAACGGCATGACATGTAGTTTTTCTGGCGACCATTTTCCGTCACATCTCACCCTCAAAAACTTTCCCTCTCGCTACTTCCCTCTACTTCCATTCTCATTTTCTCTTCTTTTATTTTAGGAAGTTTCTTGTTGGCCGGCTGGATGTGATTTTCCTTTTGAGAGTGTGTGCGTAATGTGGGTGGGTCTGTTTATGAGGGAAATACTATGCACACACACACACACACACACCCTCATGATGACTGGGATGTGACTCAGCAGGCACATGACTCTGCATCACGTTGTGCCGCTCTGAACATGAAGCTCACTTCAGAGCAACTCCACGTTAAGATGGACTGTTTGGTTTGGAGTCAGTGAATAAAATATGGTGAAATAAATTAAAGAAGAAGAAAGACACTTATCGTACTCTGAAAGGCCACTTGTTGAACCAAACAGTGATCCTGAAGCCGCCTGTTTTGTTTAGGTTTGTGTAACGCAGTCTTCACGTGTGTTCCAGTTGCTGCAGATGGACTTTGACCCGTCTGTTGTTTGCTGTTCAGTTTTTCATCGGCAGCTGGTCAGAACGGCTCATGATCTCTGAACGAAGCAGATCTGCTGTAGCTGCAACTTTCAAATGAGCTGCCCAACTGACCTGTTTTTATATATATATATATATAGATATAGATATATATATCTATATCTATATATATATATGTAGGATGTCATTCATTTTTCCTTTTAAACCACTTCTTCAGATTGATTAACCAAAAAAGTATTTATTAGAAAAATGAGTACTTAAAGCCGGCTGATGGAAATTAGCACGAGACGTTTTTATGTAATGTCGATGTTTGGAGGTGACTGTCTGCATTGTGTGTGTGTTAGTTAACCTGAGGCCATTTGTTTCATAATAAGTGTTTAGACAGCAGGCCTCAAATAATCAGTTATCACTCTGACTTGAAAAGGAAACATCGAGATCATTAAAAGGCTTCAGGTGGATCAGGATCAGGATTATCTTCGCATACGTTTTGTAAATTTAGGCGTGAAAGTAGAGAGTTGACGAAGCTGAGTTGGTGGTTTGACAGTTTTCTTTGGATGTTTTGATTTTTTTTCCACCGTGAAAACCATCGTGACTGACATGAATACAAGCTGCTCTTCTCTGCGAAAGACTCTCAGGCCAATGGGGAGATGTTGTCAATTAAATACAAGAACTTTGACTAAAAGTCTAAAATAGGCAAAATTAGAATTTAAAGAAATCCACAAACTTGACCGAACACACACATTTCCATCCGCACTAAAAAGGTATTGAGGTTTAATACCAACCCCAATTAAAACATATGAAGTTTGTGAGCTTGGTTAAAAAGATCTTTTGAATTGTGGAAACTAACAATCTTCTTCACTCCTTGCACTAATATTTAACATGTACCCTGGCCTCCTGCAGGACGGCAGCTCTCCTTACGGAGCTCGTTATGTGGGCTCCATGGTCTCAGACATTCACCGCACCATCGCCTACGGAGGGATCTTCATGTACCCCGCCAACGAGAAGAGCCCCAAAGGAAAGGTACGCGCTGACCCTCACCAAGCCATCTTACTGAAGCACTGCCACTGTCAGATTTTGTGATTTCCGCATAAGCCACAGGGTCTTAAACTCATTAAAAACTCTTAGATAATACCTATTAAGAACAGGGATGTACCTGCTGTAAACTCGGGACAAGGGCAAAGGCAATATTTTGAAGTAGAAAATGTGTTTTTACGGGTCAAATATGGTGTGAAAAGGAGAAGAAGTTTGCTTTAAAGACTACAAATAATTAATGTGAATTAAAACAAAACAAAAACAAACAAGAGTTGAGCCATAAAACCTCAAAACTTTTGTACCAAAACAAAAAACCAGTACATCAGAAAGTTAGGTATGAAACCAGTGACCCACACTGGTTTATTAATGAGCCCATTGTAGCAGAGTCACTGGTCCAGAAGTCCTCAAGTCTCCCCCAAGTGCCTCAACAGGTCAGTTTAAAGGCCAGTCCGACCTACAAGATTCTGGTTTCTGGTCTCTCTTGTGTTGCATGTCCAGGCCAACTGTGGAGTGACTGGTGAGTCTTGCCGTAGTGTAACTTGAGTTGGGAGGTGTTTTTTTCCCGTCCTGTGATAAATAAAGCTGAGACGCGGTCGAGGCAGGTCGTAAAGATAAACAACAACCTCTCACCCAGTTTCTCTGCGACCCATTTATCAGGAACATACTGTCATTGTTTACATCTCGAACTGTTGTTTATTATTAAAGTGCTCAAATGACAAAAAAAAAAACATTCAAATAAGAGCACACAGCTGGTCTCATGATGATCCATTACATACATTACATACTGGACATACAGCACACTTTAAACACAGTGGCATGAAGATTAAAATCATTAAAATTAGATTAATTAATTAATTGTAAATGTTAAAACCAAAGCAGGAAAAATATATAATTATAGGCAGTAATAAACAGGTTGTTCACAGGTTGTTTCGTTGAATTACATGTTTCAACGTGTAGTCAGGACCTGCGTCACACTGACACGTGAAATGAAACAGTTAAAAGTAACCTGGAAAACCAAAACACATTTCAGCTAAATTTAGCCCCCGTTTTAACACAGATGTCAGTCAGTGCTTACTGGGAAGTGAAATCGTTTAAACTCGGCTCACTTGAGAAAATAGTTTTAAGCGGTACTCCTCCACGACCAGCATCTCAGAATCATTGCACGACTGCCGCGGCCTGTACACGTTTTCAACTTGTGTTATATAGATATGGTGACACCTTGATGCTGAAGCCCGATTAGCATGTGGTGTAGTTGTGTTTCTTCTTCTACTTCCGTTTCTGAATGAGGATGTGTTACTGGCCGCTGACGTGAATGTAAACGTGAATAGAAAGAACGTGCGGTGCTTAAGGGGCTTCTGAGTTTGTGAAAAACATCTAAATGAACAGTTTTAAGTGTGTTCACTTTATTAAATGGCCCTTAGGAAAATTATAACTTAAATGTGGCTGTAAAGTAATGATTCAGATACATGACGTAGTAACATTTCTATCATCATAATGCTTTCTAAACCTAGAAGACGTATTGTATTCGCCTTTTCTCAACACGTTTTGTTCCACCTGATAGCAGACAGCATCTACTGACTGCTACAGAAATGTACTCTTAGTGCTGTTGGATGAACAAGGTCATTAAAGAGGAACTCTTGTGCTTCTTCTTTATGTAAAGATGTATGTATGTTTTTCTTCACTGTTTTCTCCCCGAAGCTGCGGTTGTTGTACGAGTGCAACCCCATCGCCTTCCTCATCGAGCAGGCGGGAGGCCTCGCCACCACCGGCGCTCAGAGGGTGCTGGACGTTCAGCCCGAGGCGCTCCACCAGCGGGTGCCCTTCGTGGTCGGCTCCCCTGACGACGTCAACGAGTACCTGTCCTTCGTTAAGAAGTACCCGTAGAGCTGCAGCAGCAGCATAAATGTCTCTTGATCGTAGAATAATACTTGAATAAATCTAACAATTTGAGTCATCTAATCCCTCAGGAATAATTGTGCTAAGTGTTCCTTTAACATCTCGATCATCAGACAACAAAACATTACAATTACAGTCATTTCAGCTCGTCCTCTGCGCCTCTTTTAGAACAATATTAGAATCACGGCCTTTCATGTACTTCAACACTTAAAAGTCATTAAATGTACATTTTTTGAAACAAATGATGATTGTTTGGTTCAGTCAGATGGTTTTGAAGGTACAACAAGGATTCATAAAGACATATTGATGAGTCACAGGATGTGTTTCTCAGTTTGTGCAACATGTCTTAAGTATTTCTGTTTCTATTGATGTATTTTTGACTCTTTGCTGACTCAATGAAGAGCTGCCCTCAGAACACTTCACTTCAGTCAGCTGTGGATAAATGAAAAGTTGTTGCTCACCTACATTTTCTCATCTGAGTCGCAATCCGTCATGAAGCTGAACGCTCCAACAGATTCCCACGATTTCATTCTGCCAGCGGCGGTGCTACAAACTGAATTAAAACTACACTTTTTTTACGTTCCTCTTCACTCTTTTTATGAAGACAGTTAAGAGGATCGAGTTTATTATTATGATGTAGAATTTCCACTTGTTGGCCAAATCTGTTGTTTCCTTCTTTCCTTCTTTGTTTCCTTGTGTCCTTCTTTTGTTTCCTTCCTTCATCAGTATTAATCAGGTACAAGTACTGACAGTACAATCTTGTATTTTATTTATTCAGTTAACTGTACAATTAAACTGTCTGTTGATGAAAAGCCTGGACAGAAAAGTGGCAGAGACAGAAATACTTAATGTTTTATTGATTTATTTTGTTGAAAAGTTGATGAAGAAGTTAAATGTAAAGCTGCTGGAATCAGACTGTAACATTTACACAATGCGTCGTTTTTTTTAAAGTTGCTAAAATTCCCATTAAAAAGTACGAAGGACGCGACCTCAGTGTCCTTAAAGGAAGCTGTACGGGACTTTTAACCAGGATGTTTCTGTAAATATTGTATTTCACTGCTTCTGAAATCATCCGTCACCTCCAGCAGCAGAAGCTTCAGAGGCAGATACCTCAGAACTGTCGACCAGAGGTGAGTGAGTATATGTTTTTGTTTTTGTTGTGATTATGTGAACTGACCCTTTAACCTCTCAGTCCTTCTGTCCTTTTTCTTTTCTTTTTTTTTTTAGGTTGCACAACACATCAACACATTCCTCCAGCTGCTTGTACTGTTTGCTCTGCATATCAGCCGGGACTGAACTCGGAGGTGAAGTAAATATGTTATAGAAACATGAACACACACACACACACACACCTTTACTGCTAACATATAGGACACTTGTCATCCCGGTCATTCAGCAGCCCACATCTGACCTAAAAGAACTAGAAGCCAACTCCGTTTGCTCATGAATCAACACCATTGTTAAAGGATCAATAATCCTATAAGATCCCAGGACCAGACGTCAGAGAGCACAGCTGCTTTTACACGAGATCATGTGACTCTCTGCTCCACATGTCAAACCAGCACGACATGAGCTCAACCACAGCGCTCTGAATAACACGACTAAACCTGGTTACAAGTTAAAGCAGGTCCACAAACGATTTTGTGATCAACTCCATTGATCTGTAACAGCTGAAAATATCGTGTGTGGACATTGATCCCTAAATTTGTCAATGAGTGTTTTGAGGAAAAAGATTAATCTTACAAAAACAAACCCCCAGTCTGAGTGACATCTTTAAAAGTTAGAGATCAATACAGGTGATTGATCACTTTGTACTTTGTCATGTAACAATGAAAGGTTCTTTTATTTATTTGCATCATTATATCAGCAGTTTTCTAACTGAATCTAATTTAAAATGTAATTAAAATAAGTTTATTTTGTTGTTTTTAGGAGAAACAATAGAAATAAAATGGCTTCACTTGGGTACTTTGTACAGTATTTTATGTGTATAATCGCTGTTCAGAGAAAAACATGCATCTCCAAATTTTGATTTTGTTGCTTTATGAGCTGAGAAAATCCTCCAACTTCTCCTGTTAAAGATTTAACTACCTGAAAATACATGGTTTTCACAGGGCAGCAACAATATACAATGCAATCTAAAAACTAAATAAAAAAAATCCTCCACACATCAAACTAGTGTTTCACAACTTTAATTGATCACAGTAAAGGTAGAAAAAAAAATCATTTACAATGACCGAAGCAAGTGTTAAGGAATCACTTACCAAGTAGCATCCACATATTTACAAAGAATAAACACGACACTAAAACCTCCTCAGACAAAATAAAGTGGCATAAAACCAGCCAAAACAAAATGGCGCCATTTCCCTAAAAACAACAGTGTTTCTCTTAAAAACGTCGCAGAGTCTCCCGTCGACGCTTCGCTCTGACCGAAGCCTCGTCTCTCGCCTTCAGCCGAACTATTGCAATAAAAACACTACGTGCTGCGGAGCCGCGCAGACGTTAAACGAGAGGATAACTGGCTGCTGTCGCGATCCCACAGTGGTTCTTTCTGTCTTTAGCCATGTAGATGTAGCCTTTGTTGCCCCACTTCTCACTCCAGCTGCAAGAAGACACGCAAAAGTCACGACGTGAGTTCAACAGATTTGATTTGCTCCATTTGTTAAACTATTACAGTCAGAGTATCTGCAGTTTTAGAGCATTAAAAGCCAAACTAGCTTCAGAGACAGACGTCCTATTCACTATTTCAGGAGTTGTAAGTTCATGCTGACTGGAACTAAAATGAATACTATTTCAAAACCATAATATAAGACTAAAGAAAGCCCTCAAAAAAAACAAAATTAAGTGGATTTTAGACAAATACTTGAAATTAAACGTCATTATTTTAAGCCTCTTGAGGACTTGATCCCTTATGATACTTCAAAAACAAAACTGTATCTCTGCAAGCTAAATATTCCTACTTTCTTTCCAGGTAGTACTTTTTCTCGTTTCTCACCTGTTCTTCACGATCCAGTATTTCTTGCCGTCCACATCTTCTCCCTCGAAGCCGTAACCCACCACCAGCACACCGTGGTCCAGCTCCTCGCTGCTGCATTCCTTCTCATAGTAGATTCCTAAAACAACATCCCAGTCAGCGACATATTTAAAAAACCAGGATGCAGATAAAAGTGGGAAAAACAATGATGCGTCCTGCGTTTCCTGACCTGATTGGTAGAACTGGAAAGACTCGTGTCCGGCGTCGATGGCGACCGAAACGGGTCCCACGGCGGCCACGGCCTTCATCAGAGCGCGCTCCTTCCCGCTGGGGACGTCGACGAACCCGGTGTCGTTGGCAGAGTTGTACGTGGGGTCGTAGTGACACGGCTGGTCGTCCTGGATGAAGAAGAAGAAGAAGAAGAGGGTGAGCGGGACGTTATGGCGCAACACACTACAATATTCCAATCATTTCCTGAACAAATGACTTTAAAGCAGCAATAAGATCAATAAAAGGTGATTGGTGAACTCCTTTCACAAATATGAAAACAGATCTGCAACCAGTTTTTCCACTGAAACACCTGAAGGGTTCATGAAGAACGATTAGTGGATCGACAAAACGTTTGATTACAATAAACTGAATGTTTTTGGTTTAACAAAAGACAGTTGAAGACGTCACACCTTCGAGAAAATAATCAACAGGTTAATCAATAATGAAAATGATTGTTAGTTGCAGCCCTTGTTGTATGAATCTCACATTTAGGACTTTTTAAAAACACCTTTCTAATGCCAAGAATGTTGTAAAAGAAGACAAATATCAGAAAAGAGGAACTTTCTTTCTTACTAAAACTCTTGTTTACACTTTAAAATCAATAATTTCATATAAAAAAAATCTTTAAATTGATATTCATAACTATTTGCAGTTGATTTTGACATTTTAAGATGTCCTCCCATGAGATACGTACTGTTCCCAGGTAAGGATAAGCGTCCTCAGAGTCCAGGCCCTGGTTGTCCTTGACGTACTGGAAGGCCTGGTCCATCAGACCGCCGTTGCAGCCCTCGTTGCCCTCGGGTCTGGAACAGTCCACCAGGTTCTGCTCGCTCAGAGACACCAGTTTTCCAGTCTTCCTGAAGTGCTGACCCTCCAGAGCTCCAGTGGTGCTGAAGGCCCAGCAAGAGCCACACTGACCCTGAGAGGAGGAGGAGGGGGGTTACACCTTTTCATGTTCTTGTGTCCCTTTCTGATGTCGGCCATTTTGTTGCTGTTATTCTCCTCTGTGTGGCCACGCAGAGTTGAAGCAGACTGATTCATCGATTAGCAGCCTGTCAAATGTCAGTGTTTACTGGTTTTCAAAGCTTTCTAGGATTGTAAAGTGAATACTTTTGGGATAACAGGTGATTTTAAAATTAAGACTGAGGCCATAAAAAGAGTTCAGAGCTCAGTTTCCTTCACAGTCATCGTTGTATTCTTATATTTTGCCCTTTTGTCTCATCAACAGTTTTATTTCTTGATGTCTAAATGTTTTTTTAAGTCCTGTATCTTGTTATTGCACTTTTATCTCCCCGACTCCGGACACCACTTTGCTCCCATAAATAAAATTATATTGGACGTTGCTCTCCAGCACTTTGACCTAATGTATATGACTGAGTGTTTGCTCCAGCCTGGCCTGGTTTACAGTAAGCTGGTCCAACTGGTTTCAGCTTACAGGGTGTTAATGTATGCTGAGGGGGCGGAGAGAGCAAACTGAGCACCCAGGAGGAGGAGGAGGAGGAGGAGGAGGAGGAGTGTGGGGCACATAGATAACAAAAACAACCGGCAAGTGGCCACCTTATCTTCCCGTTCTCCTGCAAAACATTTACTTCTGTGGACAGAGGGCCCTCGACCTTTCAAATAACTGTTCAGAGTTGCACGTGACGTAATGTTGTTTTCTTCAACAGCTGATATTAGGTCCTGCCTTTGGATCTCCTGCAACGCTAACATGGCTATTACAAAAAAAAAAAAAGAGGTGATTCATTGGGACTCCAGCAGAACAACGGACTATATTTGTGTTGAAGAAACTTGGAGAGAGGACACTTTTACTTTAACTCCACTTTTGTGACGATTAAGACATTAAATTTAATTTCAGAGAAATAGTTTCTGTCCAAAAAGTATTCAATAAAGATCCTAAATGTCTTCACGAACATCACTACACTGTGGCTGCCTTATCTTTTCTACCCTTTACTCCTTCCAAGCATTAAAAACACGTTTGACCGCACCTTGATAATTCCTCTGGCGTGGAGCCCGGAGGCTACAACACAAGCCATAAAAACAGCCGTTACCTGGTCCTTAACGGGAGTGACGTAGCCGTTATCCCTCCAGTCCACGGCACGCGGCGCCTCCAGGAAGTTGGGCTCCATGAACAGAGACCCCTTGAACTTCCTCTCTGCTTTGCGCTTGTAGCCGTTCATGATCTGCTTGAACTCCTCGTGAGTCTGTGGGGAAAAAAAGTCAACAAAGTGAGGAAATGTGACTTAGACCAACAAGAGGACAAAAGGCAACGAGTACAATGTTACTACACTCTTGTTGCAAGTCCATTTTCCTAGGCTTTCTTTGGTTTCCAGACCTTTTAATAAAAGAACCCTGATATGTGGCTCTGTGTGTTGAATCTGGGCTCTTACCATGTCTCCAAAGTGGTTCATGCCCAGGCGGTAGGAGTGTGTTCCCATGGAGTGCTCCAGGTTGTGCAGCTCGATCTTCTTCAGGTTCTTCTCCCACACCATCCTCCTCCAGCCCTCCTCCTTCTACAAAGAAAACACCATTCAGAATTGTTTTTTTCACGGTAACTGGCAGGCTGGAAAGACTTGCTGGTAAAAAAAAAAAAAAAAGAAAAAAAACATTACCTGATGATATTTTTTTGAATGCCAGCTCTTCCACAGGTCCCAGTGGTCGTCCAGCTGTGGGTCCAGGCTGGGGGCCGAGAGGGCTGCACTCAGGCACACGGCCAACACGGCTAGAGGTAGCATCGTGGCTTCCTACTGGAAAACAACAGGAGAACAAAAACGAGTTAGGACTCCATTTCCAAAGAAGTTAGTCATTGATGTAGGCCTGGCGTCCTGACGAGACAACCAGACTCCCTTTGCAAAACACATCATTTCTTGTGAAAGGCGTCGAGTCATGCTCGTTTACCATCGTCATGCATCCACAGTCTGTGGTGCAGCCGGTTCACTCCCGCAATTCATAAAGAAATTAGATCCGCATCAAAGCTGCGATCCACATTCCCGACAGTGCAGTCATTTCCCGACTGCTCGCCCCCAGACAGGGACACTATTTAGGCCAAATAAGCCAAATAAGCCTGGAGATACTTATAATGTCGACTGTGTGGAGTAAACAAAAGAGGCGTTGGTTGTTTGAGGGTTGTTTTCCTGCAAGTTGGGGAGCTGAAACTTCGCCAGATCCCAACAATAAACCGAGTCTGTTTTTGTTTTGTTGGCAGGTCACGGGATCTGCGGCGGCGGCGAGCCAAGAAACCGGCCTGAACATCGAAACTACAACCAGGAAAACGAAAAAAAAACCAATAGTTAACTGACAGTTGGCTACCAGATAGCGGTCTTTCCACCGGATCCACTAACATTACTAGTGGATGTTGTTTCTCTCTTAAATTTAAGCCGATGGAAAGAAACTAGCAATGGCTGCTTTCAGCTATAGAGAGGTAGACGACGACAAAGGCAGCCGAATGAAACAAGATGGCTAAGGCTGGCGAATAACAATAAAAATGAAGGGATTTTTTACTTTAAAAAATAAATTAAAATGAGACATTTCTTAAAGTCGACGTTTTTTAAACGGACACTGGGATGTTGTTTATTCTGGGCTCAAATGACGAAATAAATCTCGAACGGTCATCAATATTATTGCTTTATACCCAACATTTGATCCAAGCTTGGATACTCTGACATCAGAAAGCGAGTAAAATAAGAATATGTACGACTTACTGTATATCCTTTATGGCTGAAGAAGAAGAAGAAGAAAATAAACTCCTTTGGATCGAGAAACACAAAGTTTATAAAGGCCCGACTGGCAGCAGAACGACGTCCCACCGAGCTCTGTGATTGGCCCGCTCCTTGTTTATTATACCGATGCCCCGCCCCGATGTGTGGCGTCATCATGGAAGCACGTGATTCCCTCCCTCTGGAATGGAGTCGAGAAGAGGACATTGTGTATTTTGCAGGATTGTTGCAGCTAAAATTGTGAAAAAAAGGGATTTTTTATGAACCCGGGGCTGTTTGTTCGAACTTGTTTCATGTTTCATATTCACAGCGACTTACAAGGCTGCTCACCTGATTAAAAGGCTTCTTTAGTGATCAAATCAGCCTTCAGATGAGCTGAATCATGCAAAAACACTTACACAGGTACGTCCCTAATGAGAAAATATGAGTCCCCGGATGGTAATTGGAATAGGTCTGGCCATTTGTTGTTATTAGAAATGTGGATTGAGGGAGTGAAACTTCCTGGTACAGGATTTCGTCCCCCTAACCTCATCACTCAGAGTGTTCACATGCATTTAAGTAATCAGGATGGTGTCTGCTTTCTGCGGTAATCTGATTTCTTTAATGTCATGAATATAAGAAACCTGCGCCCCTTAATCAGAGTAGAGGAACCTAATTCTCCCAGCTGAATTTCTCCTGAAGAAAGTAAACTTTGGCCACGTAGATGTGTGACCAGTGTTTCTTATCCCCTTTTTACATTTTCACATGTGCACGACAAAGACTTCAGAGAGTGAAAGTATTGCTTTGATAGCAGAAATGAAAACAAAGGCCGTTAAATGTACTGTAGAGACGCGACTAAGTCCGACTGAGACTGAAACTCACACAAAGTAACCTCTAGAAGTCGACATAAGTCGGTTTCCACCACTGAACATTTGACTATTTGTAAAATTCAGACACATTGTGCTGAATGTATGCGCAGATTTATAGTGCATGTAAACGCGTTGTCTGATCTCTCCTGTAACCTGGCTTCTTATGTGCATGTAAACATACTGATTAATTAACACTGAGGAGATTAAGGACTGGAGTGTACTGAAACGTTGCACATTAAACAAGCATTTAAGGCAAAGTAGGTCAACATCGTTCAGTTTATTGGCTCCTTGGTGGCTGAAGGAGATGGATGGATTACTGAACAGGTCTACTGGGCACAGGTCCAGGGGGCTACAAGGGGTCAAGGGGGGCCCTATAAGCCAAAGCCTCTGTATGAAATTACTTATTAACATTTCCTGTCAGACAGTCAGACAGTACGCCTACATTAGGACGGTAGGAAGCTTTGGAAAGGTGTGAGATAGTCAGCCTCTCTTTATCTGCAACTCCAGTGTGAACAAAATACAGAAGTTCAGGTGGAGTTTTAAAAACCAACTGCAGCACTTTAACGTGAAGGTTAACCTGCAAAATGCTGCTGAGAAATACTCAAAATACTTCAACAAGAGTGCAAGGGAACACCCACATGAGAGAACATTTGTTGTAGACGAGGAGTTAACGGAGAGAGAGTGAAACTCATGAGCACATAACATTTTCAAAACCGTGGAGATGTTTTCAAGAAGGAAACTGGGCGTGATCCCCATAAAGGATATATAACGTGTAATACCGTCAGCCGTGGGAAGCTATGAATATGCATCACAGCAGGACTTCCAGGAACTGCAGGCACAAAGTCTGAGTTAATCAAAGTCAATGCTCATGTGATTGATAAGATTGAGACGCTCCGAACAGGACAGAGTTGTTTATGCATTTAGAGCAAAACCTTTTGTTTTCGGTTCCTAACGCTTCTTATTTGTGACAGAGATAGTCTGACATCAGTGGTGGAAAGTAACCAAAGCATTTACTGAAGTAAATACTTCAGATATTTGTATTTTAGGCTACTTTATACTTCTACTCCAACACATTTCTGAGGGAACTCATGGTATGGTCTATATTTATCTGAAAGCTTCAGTTCCTTTTCAGGTTAATGATCAACAAATAAACTATGATGCATTTTTATAGATTTCACTACCAAACAGTATATAAAGTAGTCCGAATTAGCCCCACTACAGCAGTAAAATGCATCAGTAATAATAATCCATTAATATAGATGTACTTTTTTTTCCCTTCATATTTTGTTGTTGTTTCTAGTCTTTGTGCTAAGCTAAGCTAGCTGCACAAACATGAGAGTGGTATCAATTTGCTCATCTAACTCTTGACAAGAAAGCAAATATTTCCCAAAACGTTGAACTACCACTTTGAAATGTACGAGTCTAACAATACCGGAGTCAACCAATTAAACACCCACCACATGTACGTTTGTAAAAGTAGAGCGTTAACTTACCGGCATTTATTGTTACTCGAACAAGTAAATTGATTAAATCATACAAACTTCATACCACCAACAAATACATTAAATGCTAAACGGCGATGTGACATGATTCATCTACATCTGTACATCATGTCTTCATGTCGTCACATGCGGGATACATGATGTTACAAATGCCTGTGGTTACATTAACATGGCATCCTGCTCTACAGTAGGCTAAAAATACGCAGTTTCCTTGAATTTGCAGAAATCTGAAAGCAAACTGCGTCCTCAGCAGCTGATGTGTGACTGGATCATGTTGCTCAAGCAGAGCGACACATGACAATGGATGACTGAGCACTTCCTGTATGAGCATGCAAGTCTGGTCAGTATTCATATCTGTTGCTTAAATACAAGTAGAAATACATGAACGTGCAAAAGTGTTAAATTTAAACTTAAACTTTTAGGCAATTCAAGGGTTTGACATGAAGTGGACAGCATGCAATAATAACATATTGTCTCTGTTTACATGTTTTAACTTCACATTTTGGCAAATAAGCATATTCACTTTCTTGCCAAGAGTTAAATGAGAAAATTGAGGTGGGTTGTGTAACTTTTGGACAGAGCCAGGCTAGCTATTTCCCCCTGTTTCCAGTCTTTGTGCTAAGCTAAGCTAACCAGCTGCTGGTGGTAACTTAAATTTTTATCGCACAGACATAAGAGTGGTATCAATCTTCTCATCTAACTCTCAGCAAGAAAGCGTATACGCATATGTCCCCAAACTATTCCTTGAAATGTCTTTATTATACAGAAGGCCACTGCTTTTACAACAGCCTCATTATCTAAACGCGTTTGATAACATGTTTGTGTCGTCAAATGATTTCCTGTTGCCTGTAATCTGTAATTTGATGAATATTTAGTTTATCTAACAGGCTGTTGTACAGGCCATATCATTATACATTCTTCAGATTAGGACGCTGCTCAGCTAACAGGAAGGTTATCAGCCACTGGTCTGGCCTTCCCATCCAGACACAAAGGTTAACAGACCTGAACTGATGAACACGTCTTCAGACTGGGGTCATTATCACCATGACATGTTGTTTTGTTTTTTTCACACAACAGACTCAACTGTTTCTTAACGTGATTGATCCAGGAAGTAGTTGATTAGGTGATACAACAACACTAAAGGTCTCCCTCGAGGCTGTCATAATATAAACAGGACAACAAAATTGTTTTCCATCTGCTGATGACGGTCATGTTACATGATTGACAGCTCCAGAACAGCTACTACCTTGTGTTTTCTCAACAGGCTTTGTTATTATCTGGACTTTGTTAGCCTCAGCTAAAATCAGCTGTTAGAATTCAGTTCAAAGCACAGCTAATGCTAACATTAGCTAACATTTAGCACCTTGCCCAGCTACATCATTAAAATGCTGCTTACATGTTAATGAATCAGTAATAACCCATCATTGTAATATGTAAAACTGACGTTAACCAATGTTAGCCGTTAGCATGTTAACAACTAGCAACTAACAGCTACAACATCCTGATGTTTAGCATGTGATTCAGCATGCTAACGTCACCGTGTTACTCTGCTAGTGTCTAGCTACATTTAAATCTAGCATGTTAGCAAGCTAACTAACTCAGGTTAACAAGCATAAATAACATGCTAACATTTAATGTATCATCAATTAACAATACAAGTCTTTAAAAACAAATGGATCTTTATCTGTTTGTATGTGTTTATGTATAATATTGAATATCTGTCGCATGTTAATCACCATCATTGTTTATATGTTAACATGTTAGCGTTGTGTTGCAGTAGATCATTTACAAAGAAAGGTAACAAAGCCTTGATTAGAGAGAGACCTTCACAGACATGTGAAAATATTAAGTAAATGTTTAATTTGTACAGTTCTTTAAGGGACGGCGAGTATTCACAGAAACAGGAACAGACTTGTTTTGTTGCTAACAAACAGCCTTACAGGCCTAAGAATGAAACTCGACCTGAGAATTGTTTGCATCACCTCATCATGTGACTGACGCTTAATCACAAATTACAAATGTATTTATGATGTGTACTGTGACACAATCCACCGTATATCTTCAATATCTACTGTATATGTGAACTGATGTGTCTTTTTGTAGGCAGAACAAATGTTTGAGCTCATGCTCACATTGAAACTGTTTCAAAATGCATTTTCTTATTAATGAGTTTGAAAATGTGATTAAAAATGTAAGTTTTCTGACAAATTTCGAGGGATTTAGTGTTGTTTTTAGAAATTAATCTCGTCCTGCGCACGTATGTTTGAGTGTCAGAGCAGGTTGAGACAAACCCAGAGTTCTTCAGGCAGCAGGTCATGTGACTGCGTGGGCGGCGGGTCGACGTCCCTGCAACTCTGCAGCTGAAGCTCCACAATGAACCCAGAGACGTGTGAATAACACCGCCTGGAATCTGGCAGAGGACAAATAAAGCAAACACCCACAAGACAGCAGTCTGTCCCTGATTCACCAAAGAGATTTAAATTCATAAAAGTCTTCTCTGGTTTTGGTTAAGTTTAAAAACAGTTAAAAACAGAGATTTAGTGTCATACAACCACACTGCATCTTGCAGGTGTTTTTTGAAATCCTTTTTTGTCTTTTCTCTTTGATTTGATGTCAGTTAAGAATCTCAGGGTTACACTCGCACCACACTTCATTGTAAACTTGATCATTTTGGTAATTCCTACCCAAAAATACTAATGGCCTTTACTTCATCTGGAAAATTGTAAAGGAAGAATAAGAAAAAAAATTAATGATTTGAATCTTTTATTGACCCCTAGAATATATATTTCTTAGTAAAAAATGTGTCCCTCACCCTCCTCCCATCCCTGTCTGCCTTTAGTTTCCCACACCTTTTATTCTCTTTGTTCCCAGCACCTGTTATAAATTGTTTTAGCTCTGTTTGTAATGGAAGAAGAACATCCGCCTCTGTTCTGTGCTGTAAAGCCACCAGTTGCTTATATCTATATTGTGACCACTTGTTTTATTTGAATAACTTCTAGAGAATTCAGTAAGAAAAAAAAAAAAAAGGGAAAAGCCTGAAAAATCAACAATTTTGTGTAGCAGAAATATTTTTTTTAATGTCCTGTTGTGCTTTTAATCCTCTCTGGACCCCCCCAGGTTGGAAACTACTGCTGTAAGTCAACATATTTTTGTGTGTAAGCTTTACTGCATGTTTGCTAATCCTCTTCACAAGGGTCTTGTTTACTTGTTTACACTAATGCCCCAAATATGTAGGAAACGCAACCTCAGGAACCTCTAAATTAGGACGGAGACAAGTGATATTAGGTAAAGAATTTATTATAAAATGTATTACACTATAAAGTGTCAGAAGTACTAAGAACATGGCATTCCAAGACATGCTAAAATAACGTAACATAAATAGCGACAAAAAGACTTGTGCAATGAGGCGATTAGACCGGAGTCTCCGAGGGGGAAAATTCACTCAAAAGCAACGTTGAGTCTTTCCTCACCAAACAGAAACAAACAGGGAAATATTTTTCGCCTTTAAATCCACTTGTTTCGGTCGACCCGCAGTCGGAACCATCCGGGGAAAAAAAGACACCAAACTTGAGACGAACTTGATAATAATAATAATAATAATATAGTGATTCCCAGCTTTTACAAAACATAATGTTCACTTCCCTTTCTGAAAGCATCACTTCTCAGCTTGTGTACTGTACAAGGCGATAATGGAGGAATGAACGAGTGTGTTTTAGGCACACCAACATTGGCAATGATGATACACAACTTCAACAAAAGCTTCAATAACACAAGAAAAATAAAACGATGTTTCTGGCCAGTTTGGGACATTTCATTTCTTCATGTTTTTTGTACACGTGTTGAGACCATCTCTTTGATTTGTTTTGACCATATTCTTAGGAAAGTTGTGTTGTACATTCATTTTGCCTTGTTTGAATCAACATATTAGGGCAAAAAAACCAAAAGGATGAAGTCAAGGAAGCAGGACTGGAGTATTTACATCACAGCTCGAAGTTTGCTATGTCGATTGGCGAGTTCAGGTTGAGACGCAAACGGTGAGAGAGGTTCAGTATTTGAAATTGTCTTGAAAGTGTCACTGGGGAAGTAAAGCAGACATGAAATACTGCACTCGGCCACTGAAAACATCCACAAAGTGTAACGTTTTTAGGAACTTCTTTTTCCCCCCAACATCCTCCACATCAACACACGTGCTTGTCCAGTTCCAGCTCACACAAAGTGAAAATGCCTTCCTAGGACATTTAACAATACTAACTTCACGCCGTCTTTTTCCTGCTTTTGCTGACGGAGCCGAGCTGCAGCTTCATGTTCTAAAAAAAAAAAGACAAACTGAAAGGAGATGTGAAGCCACGCACAGCCGACCAACACTGACAGAGGATCAGATTTAGCTCGACAGAAGCGGCGCCGACGCCGCGGTGTAAAAATGTGACACTGTGGACGGTAACTGGACTGTCTGGTCACTAATGCAGAAAACCTGTTGACGAAGCATTAAAAAGGTGCAGCGTCAGGTGTGTTTACTGACACCGACGGCTCTGCATGTGATAAATTACCTTCTGGATTAGCAGGAAGTGTCAAAAATGAACTTTAGGTTATTTCTATCATTTTTGGTGGCACTTTCTCTTCAAAGTTATTAGTTTGGGGTCTCAGCTGGACCCTGTATGAGCTCCACTCTGTCCGCCATGATGGGTTTTAACATCAAACGCTCTCAACAGCAAATACATTTTGGTGCTGGAAGGATCAGCGTCCTTCAATAAGACACTGTACTTCTCTGTAACAATGGCTGTGAATTGAAAACGAGCAAATAGACTTTAAAGAGAACATTTATAGAAACACTTTATATTATAGGTCCCATAGTTAACGAACATTTCCAAGAAAGGAACTAATATCTAGCTGTAAACCCGGGAGGTTCCTGGAAAAGGACAATCTCGTAATTTGGTAATAATTAACTACATATTAATCTTAAACAGGTTGAATCTTAAACACACAAATGTGACTAAATTAAAAAAACTCAAAACAGTCAGTAAATGAGGTGCAATTCATTCATTTCCTATTAGTATAAAATGGTCAAATACATTGGTTTCTTGTATACTAACTGCGACTAAGATTAATATTATAGCTGAAACGATTAGTCGATTAATCTATTAGTCAATGAACTGATAATAACCAGCAACAACGGTGATAATCAACTGATCATTAAAGTAATTTTTTAAGCCAAAAATGCCAAAAGCTCACTGGTTTCTGGCCTCGTAAATGTGAATATTTGCCGGTTGTCTTTGTCTTCTATGAAGTCTGAGTTTCGGACAGTTGGTCAGACAAAACAAGTCAACTTTGGCCTTTGTTTCACTATTTTCTGACATTTTATAGATGAAACAATTAATCGATTAATCAAGAAAATAATTGTTAGTTGTAGCCCTAAATAATAGAAAATGTAGCATATAATTGGGACGTAGCTGGTGTTCAAATTGGCACAATTAATTAAAGCTGCATTGAGAACAAACTGAAAACAACACTGACATACTGTCGCCTTATAAAGTTAATATAGCCAACGTGTTAGCAAAGGGCCAATTCTCTGTTAGCAATTATTTCAAGGATATTTCTCCGGAAAACTGCACATAGACACAAATAACTGTGTTGTGACACTTCAGTTAATACCACATTTAATTTCCAGTAAACTTACAAGGAAATCAGGAAAATTACGGAACCCGTAAAATAAAGTGTCACCAGAAACGTCGAGAGATTTCTGTTGTTGGACTAATGAAGAAATCATCTGTATAAACCCACAAATACGCCACCTGAACCTGAACGACGTGGTTTCCCTTTGACTCAGCTCCCACTGAGCGTCGCATCGACTCCACGCAGACTCTAACACGAGAGAAGATTTAACGTTTTATCTCCTGCGCTGACGATCAAACACTAAACAAAACAATCTCTGATTTCAGCTGTGTGTTCTTTGCCAGTAAAATTTCATTTTCAGAACCTTGTAACATGAGCCGAGCTTCTTCTTTTTCTTTCCTCGTGAACCGTTTCCTGTCTAAAATGAGATGGCCTTTTCCTCAATAGAAATTCATTTTACTATTAGTGTCAACAAGGCACAGTTGTTCAAATGTTTGGAAAGAACTACTGATTTTTTTTATAATAACAAGACGTTTTGTGCTCTTTAGGGAGGTAGAAGGCCACAAAGGCACTCTGAAAAATGCTGTTAATTTATCAAACACTAAGCTGAACGGTCACATCAGTAAACAGAAGCTGATATTATATGTAACAGTGATGGATGACTAAAGATGGCCGCCTCCTACATGTACATGGATACAATTAAGTCCTCAGTGTTTCACTTGAGGATGGAGGTCCAAACACGAGGCTGCCATCTTTATAACCACGTCCATTCCTTCATGTAGAGTTTGAACATTTATCTTTTCTGTCTTTTAGCTGTGAGACGAGAGAGACGTGGTGGTGCAGGAGAGCAGGAGGGATATTAAAAAGCAGCACAACAAGATTAAGAACAGAATAAAAAGCACTGGATTCCTCTTTGGAGCTCAGGACAATCAGCTCTTTCACAACATTCATAGTGGAAGGAAAGGTCAGCTGTACAGGTGTGGCGAGCACAAACACAACATCTGGTTCACAACTCAATGGTGTGATTAAGGAACGAGCAGCTGGACTCTCTGGTAACGATTGCACTTCATGTTCATTCACACGCAAGTCTGTGACCGTCCTTCAGGGGAAATGTCACATCAGAGTATACGACCGGTTCAGCTCAGCGGGAAATGACGGAGCTGATGGAGTTGTACGACGTGCCACCGTTGCAGGTGGGGGGGTAGCCGTTAGCGGCCCCCACCACCGCTTCCATGTTGACCCTGAAAACAGGGGAAGCTTTCAGCAGGAAGTCGGCGGCGTCTCTGCGGCCGAGCTCCCTCAGTTTGGCCATCAGCACGCCCACCGTGCTGCCCGCCCGCCCGCTCCACTCCTGCAGCAGCGCCGCCGTCGGGCTGGGCTGCGGCACGGCCTGCTGGGAGTCCGGGGCCGAGTCCAGCTCAGGGGTGCCGTTTGGAGTCCCGTTGCTGTGTTTGGCCACCAAGTCCGTGAGGCCGAGGTTCATGGCCAGCAGGCACCAGTCTTTCCCCAGAGCGTCAGGAGGGTCCAGCATGCGGCAGAGCTTCCTGCGCGCCAGCAGGGGGACGTCTGATATGTGGATGTCCGTTCCCAGAATCCCCTGCTGGTAAACTTCAGCGCAGCCGAAAGTCAGAATGCTGCTGAAGCTCTCTCGGTAGCCGCCCATGGTATTAGTGAGAGAGGTTTCCCGCTGGACTTGGGCCCGGAAGAAATCTTTGGGTTGGTAGATCATGATGGGGGCGTGGTGTTCCCGCAGCTGCTGAGGACTCAGGTAGTATTTGGCTGTGAGCAGTCCGGGGAGCGTGGAGGCCAGCAGGTTCTCTGTTATACTACAGATGGTGTCCAACAGGGTGTAACACTTGGCCCGCTCTGAGTCGTGCCCGCGCACCTGAATCTCCACCCCCTGGCCGTGGTTGACCAGCAGGACCATGGCCTCCACTCCTGCCTGGCTCACCTTGGCTCCATTGGTCCACAGGTGGATGTCTCCATCGAAATCCTCCCCGCCCTCCTCCTCAGGCTTCTGCTGGTGGCTCCAGCGACACAGGTTCACCTGCAGTTTGTGAAACAGGCCACAGGGGAAGGGGGTAAGGTGCTCCGCAGGGACGAGTCGGACCCCGCCGTAGAGCAGCGAGTCCTCCTCCTCTTCTTCAGTCCAGGAGCGGTGGAGGCCGTTTGTCTTGATGAGGGCAGGAACATCCACCATGGCGGGGTTGGTGGCGTCACGGGCGCAGACGTCCATGGCATCCAGGATCTGCAGCAGCTCGTCCACGTCACTTTCAGGAGCCAGAGCCTGCACCTCCTCCAGCCTGTAGCGCCCCCTGTAGTGGTGGATGGCCTTGGGCGTCTCCACAGAGAGCAGCTTGCCGAGGACGTTGCTGCAGAGCCAACGAGGCTCCAGCAGGACGACATCCTGCACCGTCTCACTCTGCATGATGTTGATCTGAGTGGAGGAGGGAAGATGGTGGGTGGGGAAGAGGAAAGGAAACAAGGGGTACGTTGACAGAGAAGGTGTGGGGAAACAGGTGAGGATAGAAAAAGGTGAATGTGGTGAAACATATTGAAAAAGACATGAAAGAAAAAAGTATGCAGGTTGCTGCGCTGACAGTAAATCAGGACCCAGACAGACCCAACCCCTTTCTATCTCAGGATGTTCCTCATTTCTCACTCAGAAACATGCTCCTGCTGCAGAGTGATTCTGAGGAATTGTTTACAGATGAAAACAAAGCTTTGGTTTTGTTTATTCATGAGCAAATAGCGCACCCTGGTGGCAGTCTGGTGAACTGACAGTCAGCGTGAGCTTTGATGAGTAAACCTTCAAACGAGGCGTTACGAACAATTAATACTATAATGAAGACAACCATTTCCTTGCAGCTGTTTATGCGACAAATGTCAAGGTGTAATTTCTGTTTTGAGGTTTTGCATTTGTGAGCTCATGGTACTGAAACAGTCCTATCTTTTTTCCCTTATGAAAAACATCAATAACAACAATAAATATTTTTTTCCACTTCTGTTATTTAGTAAATTAAGACATATTGAACTTGATGATTTTAATCAGAATACTGCTGAAGGTTTCCTTTTTCTTGTTTTGTCTCATGTGTGAGCTCTAAAGTCTGGGAAGCTTTTCAAGTCCCGGTTGTCGTTCCGAGTTGTCGTCTTCACCACCACTGCCACCAAAATAATTATTTTATTTTCCTGCAGCTTTGAAGCTGCTAAACCAACACGCACCTCCCCCATGCTGTGGAGCTGCAGGGCCAGTGTGCGCAGGTGATCCTGGCTGACCAGAGGGTTGATGTGCTCCTGGACGTCGCTGACAAACTGCTGCCATGACGTCAGCTGGTTGGGTCCGCTCAGCTTCCTCCAGGTCGGCAGGGTGGTCAGCAAACGCTCCGCCAGCAGCGTCATGGGGCTACACCTCTGCAACGATGGAGAAGGAGGGGCAGTAAATAAACTGTGACTGATTAATGACTGTGATGACACAGTGTTTTCATAGAAATACTGTCTGTTTTTGATCTATCAACTGTATTCTGTGCACATGATCTTTGAGGAAGTAAAGTAAAAAAATAGGTGAGGTGAAAGATATTTTGCGATTGTGTGTGTTTGCAGAGCTCACAGAGATGATGTTGGTGCGGAGTTCCTGCAGGTGACTCCTCAGCAGCTTCACTTCTTTGGAGTTCGAGGCTCCGGCGTCCATCACAAATAATTTGTCGCTGATCTGCAGGTCGACCCCAAACCTGAAAACAACAAAAACACATTTTAAAAACTTGCTGAGATATGAAGGGCCGTCCCTTGTCTACTGAAAAGGTGCCACACCTGACTGTTCTCACAACGACACTTAATTTTTGTATTTTGTCTCCATAGCACCTGTTGCAGAGGCTCATGGGTACTGTAGTATTTACAGCTATTTGACAAAGCGAACACACAGAAAAACATGGTTTTCAAACACTAAACAGTTCGTTTATTACAGAACCATTTGCCTCTGCGTTGTGAGAAGTGGCATCTCAACAACAACATAATCTCCATCTCCCCCTCGTGTCCCAACCTGTTCCGGACTTCCTTGAGCAGCGCTTTCTCCTTGTCGTAGATGAACTCTCCAGAGAAAGCTCTGGGGACGTCGGCGAGGTCAGCGTGCGTCGCCACCAGGACGACTACAAGAGGCTGCTGGATCCGACCTCCGAAAGCTGGAAGAAACACCCGAAACACACACACACAGTCAATAGACATTAAACATTTTATTTTGAAAAGACATTTTCTCAACAGCTATGTATTACTGAGATTAAGTCTAATTAAAAGCACTAATATAATCAATATAATAATAAATCTGGTGTCTAATTTGAGCGTATTTTAGGATAAAAAGGATATATTTAAATATATGACTGAGACTGGTCACATCTTTCTGTCCTCACCGATGTTGTCCTGTGGCAGGTTGAGGGCCTTCAGCAGGTTCAGCCAGTATGTGATGTGGCCCAGCTGGGTCTCGTACGGCTCCTCCAGGCTGAACAGGACCAGGTGGATCGCTGTGGCGTCGTTGGCCGCAAAGTAGTCGTAGGAGCAGTAATAGACCTGGTTCCCCGAAAACTCCCACACGCTGAAATCCCCCACACCTACGGGGGGGGGGGGGGGGGGGATAAGTGACATGAGCAGCGTGTTCATTCTCCTTCACTGCCTTTAACATTACTGAGCAATGTCTCATTTATCACAGTACGTTGTTTTATTCTGAAAATCTAACCATGAAAGTTCACACCTTAAATGACAAATTATGTTCCAGTTTTGGTAAAATCTAAGCTTCCTTGGTTCTCACCAGCAGTGGAATGTAACTGAGTACATTTACTCACGTACTATACTTGAGTACAAATTTGAGGTACTTGTACTTTACTTGAGTACTTTCTTATCATGCCACGTCTTCCGCAGGGAAACATTGTACTTTTTACTGCACTTCATTTATCTGACAGCTTTAGTTACAAGTTACTTTACAAATTCACACACAAAACATATGAAAATATTAAAAAGTATGAATTAATTGACAACTATTTTGATCACTGAAGTCCTTTATCACGCAAAAACATTTCATGGTTCCAGCTTCACAAATGTGAAGATTTGTAATAATTTGTATTTATTTCTAATAATTTTGAGGTTTGTACTATTTAAAATACTACATAAAATATAAAAAATGTTAAAAATGTGCTCCACCTCAACCGGCTTAAAAAGTAAAATCCTGCTTTTAGATTAATACATGAATAATAATAATCTAATGATATAATATATAATAATGCATCAGTCACAGCGGACATTTTTCTGCATTGAGTACATTTACTTTTAATACTTTGACTACATTTTCCTGATTATACTTACATACTTTTACTTCCGTAACATGTGTTTTTACAGTGTGGTATTAGTACTTTTACTTGGGTAACGGATCTGAATACTTCCTCCACCGCTGGCTCTCACCGTGGATGTTGGCGTGCTGGATGTCGATGGCCTTTGTGGCCTGTTCGTCCGCTGCAGACAGAGCGTTGTGGACGGGGGAGAAGACCTCCAGGACACCTTTGGTCAGGCTGGGCTCGAACATCATGCTGCGACTCCGAACGCTCACGTTCTCACAGCCGGGGTACAAGTTGGAAATGCTCACCGACACTAAACACAGCGGAGAAGACACACGAAGGGGGGGATGGAAACTGTTGATCAATGCCTACGGCAGGGTCCGGTGTAGTGAGCTTGATGATATATTTGGATAAGAAGAGGGGATTTCAATTTAGATTCAAAGCATCTTTTCTAGTTTTTAAATCAAATTGTACAAGAGTGTGAATAAATATCATTATTTAAAGTTATTATTTTTTATAGGTTTCTGCCTCGGTCGTTTCAGTAGATAGATTTTGTCTGATTGAGTTTCCACTCTGCTCAGAATGGCATTAATATGGTAAATATAAAAAAACGCTGTCTAGAATCTGTAAAAACAACAGCTATTGGTTTCTAAAATTAAAAAGGTTTTCTAAAAACCAGAAGCAGGTTGTTTTTCCACTCTTTCTTTCAGGAGAAACTTCACAAAGATGACAAGAACCCTGCAATATAACACAAAATGGGAAACAGCTTCTAACTACAACAACCTGAGGGAAACGTTGCTTTATCGATTTTCAACTGATCAAATAAAACAAGAACAAATGTTTTCACAAATCTCAATTGTACTTGAATGTTGAACTATTTCAGGTTACTGCACACTCGCTAACACACGGGGGTGCTATTTTATTGCAAATAAAGCCACAATGCAGACACAACATTTGGATTTCCTGACACTCTGTAGGACCACACCTACAGTTTGTTTTCTATGGTCTTGAACAGCTGACAAAAAATGTCTTTTCTGCTGCAGCTTTGTTTTTGTTAACGTCCATAGCGCCCCTTTTTGACGTAATCAGGGCTGTAAATGAATGTCACACGGATTCACAAGTAAGATCAGTTGTTAGTGTCTTGTAAGCTGTCACTATACAAAGTTCATTTTAACTTTCCGAGCACGAGGAACTGCTGGCGATCTGATGTAGAAATCCATCTGCAAAACTGTTTTGTGGTCGTTTCTTGCGGCCAAGTTGATGTTCTCAGACCTGATCCATCAGAGAGAGCTTCTCACCAGGCCAAACTATCGCAAGTCAAAGAGAACACACGCTTGACTTGTTTCAGGCATGCGGTGAGGGAACAGTATGTGCAGTGAGGTGATCACACCAGCAACAACACTGCACGGCAGAACTGGTCGCGTCAGAAAACAAACAAAAAGTTCTCTCAACCAAAAGCAAAATGCTTTTCTTGTTCTCTGATCACTTCAACTTCAGCTGAACTAGTCTTGGTGTGATTCCTGTAAAAACTGTCACCTGAAGTCAAAGCCTCTCTTGTTGTTTTGAGAAGTCTTTCTGCATAAGAAAGAAGAGGGCGAGACAAATGTTACAGTGCATGACAAATGGACTTGATGCCATATTGGTTTTAGGTCAGGCAGCTTTTTTTAATAATAACAGCTGTTGTAGGTTTGGATTTCAGGGAAGCAAAGCTGCTCACATTTTCTCTTTATGACTAAGAGTCTTACAAAGAAAGGGTGATTTATTAATGTCAAAAAATAAAAACTAGGAACACCAGGCTGTATTCAAGCAAAGCACAGGCTCTCTACAATGTTGTTCTGTGTTGTTTTAACAGATTACTGAGGTGAATGAATAAAAGGAGATCAGTCCCTCTCAAATCACTGAAGCATGAACAACCTGAAAGGCCAGAAATCAATGCACAGTGCAGAATACTTTCAGGTGTCAAGCTGAGTTTTGTAGGCAACATCAAAAAATGTCAAATATTGACACTAGACAAAAGGTAAATATGCATTTAACGTGCCACACTTTGACTTTCGACAGGCTTACAACAGAACACAATTGATGCTTGTGTTACGTTTGCTTGCATAGGAATCTAAAAACTGGACAAACAGACATCACGACGGCACTTGTTCCCTCTCAGCTCTGCTTCTTTGTGTTTCGCTGTGGACTCGCGTCACGTATCTCTGCAGATATAACAGAGTCAATAAAGGCCGTTACTGAATTTAGCTAGAATTGAAAGAAACACGACAAAAGAAGCTCTTTCAACCCGCCCTTCAGCTGCGACAGAGGCTACAGATCTCAGATAGTATAGAGGATGGGATCGGTAACACTATACGACTCACGTAACTGAGCATCACGTCTGTCTGGGAGGTAATGACTCTGAGCGCCGCACAACAGAGCGGTTAAAGGAAACACAATGGTATGTATGTGTGTGTGTTAGGGAGGGCAGATTCAGAGAGATTGAAGTGTGTGTGTGTGCTCGGTTGTGTTTTTTCTTTTTTATACTCCACACTGAATGTGTCAGGGAGTCTTACCACAGACCTGTCGCTGTGTGCAGGACTGACCTCCACAAAGAGGCTTTTCTTAAGGTTCCAGTTAGGGTTACTGGAGTAATGGTAAAGGGTTATTGGGTTAGTTGTTGAGTGAATAGGGGTGAGAAGCAGGGCAACATTTGTGTTGGTGCTTTTCATTTTGATCGTGGCGTGTTTATTTGTGATCATAGTATCTTTTAAATTTGTCTTGGCATATGTGTATACAGGAGGAAAGACTGCATATTTTTCTTTGTAGAAGAATGAGACATCCTGGTGGAAATGGGTGCTCTCTATGTTTTGCTTTCAGCCCGTCCACCTCAGCGTCCCTGGATCAGATCTGTGTGTGTGTGTCAGGTGTGTCATTGACATGCATTCATGTCATCCACATGTCTTTTTGGATACTCTCACTAGAGGTCATCCAAGTCAGACATTCTCCACAAAAAATCCTACATGTCTGCACACAAAGCCTCCACACACAGGGGCAACAAACCGGATGGCAAACAGCAGATAACTGCTGGAAATACTGTGCAGCTAACAGTAAGAAATCCCATTTTGTTAATCTGAAAACGTTCTGTAGACAATTAAAAAACACTGAAAATATAAATCTCTGGATTAACTGCATGAGTTGTTGACATTTTGAAGTTCTCTCCTTGTTTATCCAGGCTAGGGTTGGGCTCTTTGACTGCGACTGTGAAGAAAATTGTCAGCCTTTAGAGGTTTTTCTATACCTTTTATACCACATTAGCTATCCTTCTGGCATGTATTAGGCCTTTGTGGGCAATCTTAGAAATCAATGAGAAGGTCTACTTTTAAATCAATAAACGACACAAGCGATGGCCAAACCTATAAAAAAATAAGGTAAACTGGAAGTATTATTATCTCTTGAAAATGTGAAAAACATTAAATGAACACAGTTGCTATGCCTTGAATAGAATGGCAAATTAATTACTCCGGCCTTTTTTTTTGGCAGGTGAAAGCTTAATCTTGTGAAGGATTATCTCAGCTTCACCGGAGCCGTCTGTCACCTACCAGCAGGTTTGGAGTTGACGGGGGAGTTGGGGTGGCGGGCCGTGTTGGTCATGCGTGTCCTCTTCCTCCTGAAGAAGCTGCGCAGGATGCCACATTTCAGAGACTCCAGCAGGGTGCTCTTCCCGGCTCCAGAGTGTCCAAACAGCTTCAGCTTGATCCTGGGCTGGACGGTCTGAGTGGGCCGCAGCTGCTGGATGTAGTTCAGTTTGTGGTTGTCCTGATCCAAAAAAAAAACCCACAGAGGAAGAAGAGTATTTATTAAAAACCACTGACAGTTCAGGTCACATTGAGATACACGTTTATCTACTGTATGGCATGAACTCCCACATGTTTTCATATCAAGAAGCCCCCGAAAATCCGATGACAGACTTCAATTTATCAGATTTCATTCCACATACTGGATCTTCTTTAGTAGCAGAACACCTCCTACTTCATGCCACAAAAAGAAAGAGAGTCTACGAGCTAAATGCTAACATCAGCATGCTAACATGCTCACAATAAAAATGCTAACATGCTGATGTTTAGCAGGCATGTTTTAAAATGAACGTTAGCATGCTAATATTTGCTAATTAGAACTAAACGCAAAGTATAGGCTGATGGGAATGTCACTACTTCTGCAGGTATTGGACAAATCTGCAAAACCACAGTATGGCCTGATGATGGCGCTAGATGGAAAGTAACAGGATCACCAAAGTGAATATCTGTACAAAATTTCATGGCAATCCATCCAATAGTTGTTTAGATATTTCAATAAAAGCCAAACTATTAATTAGCTATTTGTTTCTGAATCATACTGGTTCATTGCGGCCTGGTAGCAAATGTTCCATGGCCCTGCACCGGTCCGCATCCCAGGGGTTGCAAACCACTGTATTGCCGAAGGACGATCACTGAAATTCTACATTTTTATTGTTCAGACTGAAATTATTTGATATTACAGACTCTTAAAAACAGTCAGTTTATCCAACGAAGGCAACAAAAACGCAAAGTCATTTCATGTGGTAAAAACTTTTGATACCTAAGTAGTGAAAAGCCTCAGTGTAAAGGTAAACGACTACATACTAGATATATACTGCTGAAGCTTACATGTGTTGGCATAGAGTCCTGTGTTGAGTGGTTGATGTTATTGTTTTAAATGCCTTGTAGCCAAGAATGTGGCTGGTAAAACTTTATCAACCGAAGTGATCTTCACAGGACATGAACAATATTCAAATGGATCTGAATCTGCCTGTTGTTTGTTCGGGTTGTCATATAGCTAAAAACCATAATGTATGTTGTACGTAAATCATCATCACCTCACGCAGCCACGATGAAGTTGAACATTTGTTCACATGTAAGACACTTTTTTTTAAACCATTCAACAGATGAGTCATACATCAGAAGTGGCCTTGAATACTGTGAGTGGCTGTGTGGGATTTGAAAGCACTCCCTGCTCCCACCTGGGTTACGTTAACACATTCAATAAATAAAGCTTCTAGTTTCAATACTTCTGAGCAGAATACAACTTCTTGTGTTGAAATAAATTATGTTGAACTCCATGTGTACTTTTTTAAAGTTGGAGGAAAAGAACTTGGTTTTTTTTAATTTTTTAAAAATCTCTCTTTCTCTGGGATCTCGGAAAGTCAGCCTTTCTATCAAAACTGGCATCAATGTGCTAAAGTGTCTTAAATTAGCCCAGCATATGCAGAGGATGACTGTTTTCACAGTTGCTGCTGTCATGTTTTCACGCTCTGCACTGAATCTCAGCAGGTTTTCTGGAAAAATCGATCAGAGGAGAAGTCGGTAACATTTAGCTTTAGGTAGAAAAAAAAGAAGAAAAGGCCTGTGTGTGTTCTGGTGGATGCGACTCAAGTCCGACTGGGAACACTGGTCTGAACTCCCCATATGCCTCTGGAGCAAACCAGGTTAGAAAAAAGACACGGACGCCCAGCCAGTTCATTCAATACATTCAACACAGATAAAAATGGCTAAAATATATCATGAAAACATCCACAGAGCATTATAAAGTTTTGAAGCTTATTTCTAAAACTGAAATACAGATGATTAGTATCTCATTATCTCTTTAAAGATAAAAACCTGTATTTCATTTGAGTACTGTGTCCTTTTATTCATTTATTTATTCTGCCTGTTAAGTGTGGAGCAAAGTGCTGCAACAAAGTCTAAAAATGGCGGGATGCTAAAATCTAACACCTTCCTGATGCAGACGTCTCTCTCCACACCTCTGAACTGAAATAGACCAAGTGTGAGGAGCGTTTGTGAAACCTGGTTTTGCATCATACAGAGTTTAGGTTTTTTCTTCCACCTTCAATACATTGACATAATGTAATGAAGAAACCACTGGTTAGACATTTATTGATAGGTGTGTGTCTTTTTGTGAATACCTTTTTCAGTTTGCCCAACAAAGAAACGATGAGTTCATGTTGATCAGTATAAGCCAAATCCTCTGCTGTCTTTCCATCCTGAGAGAGAGCGAAGAGGAAGAAAGGGATTAATATATGCATGAGAAATCTTGAGCAAACAGATAATCCCTTACATTTTGTCTGGCTGTTGTGCATGTGCACTCCAGTGTTTCTAATACACATTTTGTTGACATTTCATTTAGGAAATGTGACATCTCAGTTCTTCAGGCTTGTCATTTTAAAAACAAGGCAACACAGCTCTTACTAACCTGCTACCTGATTGTTTTAAGAAGCGCAACACAGCTGACAGTAACTGAGTATAGTCCTCAACCTACTATGCAATGTTTTCACACTGGCCTGTGTGTTCGCTGCAGCAGAAACACACTGCTGCTGGGAGAAGCAGCACTGATTGTTTATTCAACATACTGTCAAAAACAATGTAAATATCTAACAGTATTGTACTGTATGATGTTTGTTCATCATTCAAACATTAGACACACTCACGAGAGAAGATACTGATCACTTAATTTTTTCAGGAGACTTCAGAGACAACCAGAAAAATGAGAGACAAAGTCAGAATGACTAGCGAGCAGTCAGTGTAGCTTAGCTATGTAGCCAGCATGTCGGTAGACGAAATTTGCACATAAAAAAGGCACTCGCTTCTCGCTGTCGTCACACTTAAACCACCTGCCAGCAGTTCCTCATAGTACACTGATCGGTCTGAACCACTGTGGTTCGGCCACAAGTGCATAAGTTGAAGCCTGGCAAGATGGATTCTCTCGTGATCTCGTGAATCCAGCTGCCTCACAAGGTAAGTAGAACTGTGTAAAACTGGTGGAGTTCCCCTTTAAGCGCTCTCACAGTTGATTCCAGTAGATAAATTACAGCTGCAGAGCCTGTCCACACACACACACACACACACACACACACACACACACACACACACACACTTACAGTATATACACTCTCAATCTTTACCTCCGTCCAGCTCCAGAACTGTCCTAATTTATAACTCTCCCCATTCTGCCCCGAACACAATGACACAGAAACACCACAGACCCGACATGTTTCATGTCTCTTTCACTAACGCAGCCATCTGTCACTGTCCGGCTCTGGCTGCTGCTCCACAGGGAAAAACTGCATCGACAGCCTGAAACGCCCACAGAGCGCTTCCTACTTCTACAGACCATTACGGCAAAGCATGTTCAACTGGGTTTGTTATGAAAAGATTGTTTTATCTAAATTAAAAAATAAATAAATCAATGAATACTTAGTGTTTTAATCTGAAGCTGTACAAATACATTTTCTATCTTCTTCCTTTTTCTTTCTCTAGAGTGCCTCTCTGATAAGGTCACATAATATTATAAGAGCTCGAGAACACTGACCTTTAAGTTGTTTGGATCAGCTAAATGTCAGAAATGTGAATGTAAATGAAGTTCAGCTCGAACCAAAAATCGACCACTTAGTTTATTTTACTCGTGAGCAAATTGATGGGACTCGCTCCTACAGATGGCTGGGTGTTACGACTATTACTATCGCTGCTTGGCAGCTGACAGATGATGTGAACGGCCGGTGGCGGTGTTTGAAGAGTTATATTAGATCATCCATAGTACCTCTGTTTTAGATTAAATACCTGCTGGAACGGATTACGACTGTTTGACTGGTGCTGATCATATACAACGCAGAGCGACAGGGAAAACTGAAGGGATGACTTAGACCAGAGGCTGAAAATTACATTCAAACTCACAATGCTGTGAATTAGTGGCATGTAGCTGAACCCACTAAGCCACAAATGTATTGCTTCTCTGTCCAATAACGGAGCAAATCATAGCAATCCAGCCTTGAGCTGACTATCTTCCCTCAGCTGCTCCACAACAAACCACTGGCCACTGGACAATGAATTATACATCTCAATATGTGCTCTCCAGATTAAACATGCATAGCACATCAGCTGTCATACAATATTAACAGCTAGATAATGCAGAGAGAGGAAAAGAAACCTCAGCGTGGGACATCTGGCAGTGGAGTCTCTTAAAAACACAATTTCCTTTTTTTTAATGTTAGTTACATGCCTTCTAATATCACAATACAATAAAGCCTGACAAAGAAATGAGCTTAGAGAAACAGCACCACACTTATTGTATTTCAAAGTCAGATGGGTAAAAGTGACAAAGAATACTCAAGATGGACCATACTGAGTCCAGGTTTGAGTGGTGGGAATGTTTCTAAGTACACTACACAGTGTGCAGTGTCTGATGTGATTCAGATGAGAGATTAGTTAAAGTCCATCAGGATGTCAAACAAACCTTCAGCTGGTTCATGGGTTTAAATCTCATAAGATAACATGAGACTTCATTGAAAATCTAAAACATTTTTATAGTCAAGAAAGCAAACAAATACAGTTCTAGAAACAACTGTACAATTTTCAGTGCTCTCTATTTCCTGCAGTATATTTCAAATCTGTACATGTCACTGCAGGACCACAAGTGACGATTATTTTCATTATCCTTTAACCTGCTGAATATTTTCTCAATTAATTTTTTTGTCTATAAGATGTAAGAAAAAAGTGAAAACTGTCCATCACAATTTCCCCAAATCTACATTGACATATTCAAATATGGTGTCCAAAACCTAAAGATATTAAATTTGCCATCATGTGAGACAAACAAAAGCTTGAAAAATCACGAAACAATTAATCAATTGTCCAAATATTTCTGTCTATCTACGAAACGATTATCGGTGTCAGCTGGGATCATTTTTATGGAAGTTAACATGAGAAAAACTTTGACTTCAAGTGTATTTAATGTGGATTGGTCAGATACCAGATCAGCTTAATAAGGTCAGTATCAGCCCTGAAACTGATCCATAATAATCTATGTGCTCATGATTTGGAGAAATATCAGCTGACAGAGCTGAGGTTATGAACATGATTAAATTCTCCACTACAGCAGAGGGAGAACATGGTGCAGCATCTAAAAATCATTGGACAGGAGGTCAAACACACTCGCGTCGTGATGAAACGAGTGAATCAGGTCTCTGACTCCTCGTACAAACTCTGCTCTCCATTTGATCCAGAACAGTTTGATAAAAGCTGTTGGCCTGCGGCCGTCGGAGCCCTCAACATCTTACCTGCTGTTCAGACAAGCAAGAGACAACTCAATGAAGTCAAGACATGTAAGAGTTTTCTTTAGGACTCCTGACGCTCTTTCCTGCACAATAATTCACTGACAACTCATTTACTACTTCACGGTTCATTATAGTAAAGACAGACCACGTGAACCTCATCATACAGCAGAAATTCACTGTAAATTTGGTTGATGGCAGTTAATTTAAAATTCACTGAAATATGAAGACACGAGTATCGTGAATGTAGTGAATTTAAAATATATGTTCTGAATGTTTTTATCCTGAAATTAAATCAAAAGTAATTTATGTTATGCTTTATCTTACGGGTCCATGATTTCATGATGACTGCCCAATAATTTCCTGGAAATAACTATGTAATTTGGTACTAATTATAGGGGGGAAAAGACGTGCTCCTCACCTCTTTTTAATTAATTCAAATGTATCCCACAGCAGGTCAGCTGAACATGTAACAATGCAAATGGAATTAAATCAAGCGATTATTTGAAAGAAATCAAAAAGCCATTACAAACTCAGCTAAACTCTCTATAATTAGTACCAAGTTCTACCCATTATACATTTTCAACTTCTTAGGAAATTATTACCATACATTTTAGCATATGAACATTGTCACACTCACTATTTTCATAATATGTATTTTATGTGTACTTAACGTATTAGTAAACATTTAGATTTCTTTTTAAATCATTATTATTATATAATTATTATTCCACCCTGTAGTTTATTTTCACTCCCTGTGGAGATCCCAAAGACACCAAATATTTTTGCCTGAATTACACAAAACATGTGTATAACATGGTTAACAAGACATCTAAAACTTTTTATGTAATGTATGGAGCTTGGATAAAGTCCACTAATGTACTGTGAAGAAAGTATTTTGTCAAAACTAAAGCTAACTAAAAGCTACTTAAAGGGAAATGTAAGGTGAGTATCAGGGTTCAAGAGGTTAAATCAACTTCAATAATAAAAAAGGAGGAAACACATTAAGATGTTTAAGCTTTAAACCCACCGAGGCAGAGATTGTGGAGAGAAAGGTGGTGCAGCTCAGGAGAGCAGCGCTAATAATGACTTTCTGCAGATTAAATCCAGTTTGAGTTAAAAAGCTGCCATCAGCTTTTCTACTTGCATGAAGTGTGTGTGTAAGAAGTGAGCAGTGACGTGCTCTGCAGCTCAAGCAGAAAATTAACTACTCACCAGCAAACAAGCCATTATTTGAACAAACAGAGACTGAGATGTTTTCAGACTGTTTGCTATATGAGCTACATCATGTATGTTGAACCACGCAGAAGAAGATAAATAACATACCTCTCAACATGCCAATGCATTCAGCTCTACTGACAGCAGCAGTGTTCATATATAAACCAGTCTGTACAGTATAATCAGTTAAAATGCCAAGACGCTGCACTGGATTTTACTGAGAGAAATTGCTTTCACAATTACCTGTAGTGCCTAGAGATAAATTCTCATCATGATGCATTATGTTCAGCAACTGCTACTGTGAAGTGAAGGGAAACGGCGAGAAGAAGAAAGCTGTGCGGTGACTTACGTTGGTGACGGCGTCGATGTTAGCTCCAGCCAGGCAGAGATGACGGACAACTTCAAGGCTCCCGTTGTTAGCAGCCAGGTGGAGGGGAGTTCTGCCGTACTGGATAAAGACAGAAACACATGGAAGAGGAGATTTCAGTCAACACCAGGCGACATGTGACAATAAAAGCACCCATAAAGTACTGGACTTGTATTTTTCTCTTTTTGTGTGAAAAACTCTAAAGCCTGGAAGTGAGGCAGAATGTCTGGTCTACCTTGGATATAATCCAAAATAATATAAATATACGGTGTGCATCCACATGGCTGAGGGTCAGCGTGGCATAAATGTTGTCATCTGCTAATGTCCGCAAAGGATCCTCAAGGACATGATGTGGATATGGGCACGAGAATTTGGGCTTATATCCAGCCCTGAACATGGACAATGGATGCGCACATCATTCTGTTTATGTTACACTGGTTCACATGTTCACATGCTTGTACAAATGCATCTCTTGCATATCTTTGCGGACATGGAAATTTATGTCACGCTGACCATCGCAGCTATACAGTCACAGAAAGTATAGCTTGTGCTTTAAAGTACAGTCACATTACATTTTCATTCAATGAAACTGTCTCGCACTCGGCCCGGAAAAAGGTGTAAATAAATATTATTATTAAGTAAATATTGAGAGCATCGCAAACTGTAAACAGTGTTTAAGAGCGACACTACAGAACACAGTCTGGTCGTGTGATAATGTACTAGAAAAATAACTTCTCCGCTTCCAAAAACGCTGCATCGGTGCTTCAAGTGGCAGACTGTTCACGTCCACTCAGTCAAAGTGGAACGAAGTGAGCGGCTGCAGCGTAACAGATGTGAGCTTCAATAGAAGCAGTAGAGGCGGAGTGAATATCCGTAGGACAGAAATGTAATATAATACCTTTACTTGTGGTTACCCTGCCTCTGTTTGACTGGTAGAGAGGTGCTCCACTGGGGTTAAGAAAAATAAAACGGTAATGAAAATAGCTGGCAGTGTGTTATTACCATCACTATTTTTCACCACAATATATAGTAAACCCCTTTAACAGCTTTTCTTTCTTCTTCTTAAACATATTGAAATGTGCCAAAAATGTTTAATCTGCCAGAAGATAAAAGAAGCTTCAGAAAATATCAATAAGCATGTTTGAGAGCAGCATTTCAATCAATGCCCGTCTGTCACAACTTGAAAAAACAAGGAAGCATTCATTCAGATCTATTCCACTGTAAACCGAACAGGACACACTTTAAATTCCACCCTTCTCATCTTCCTCCCCAGTGTCTACAGCTGACAGCGAAGACAAACACAGGCATCGACTCAGCAATGTGAGATATGCTGCTTTAGATAAGCTTTTAAAAAAAAAGAAACTGAAAATAATGAATAAATCACAACATCTTCGGGAGTGCTGTCTGCTCCTGACGCACATCACTTCCCTGAACTACTCTGGGAAAAAAAAAAATGTTTCGGTACGCGAAAAAGCTGCGAGGAGCTACCAGCGTCTGAGAGAACCCATCCCATCGCAGAATACATTAAAATGGATGGTGTCAAAATAGAATGTGAAATAACCAAAGGCAGAAAGATGTGTGGGAAGTCGTGCCTGGCAGAGAGGCAAAGCAGGACTGCGTCTTCAGTCAAATATAAATCATGGTATGTGAGAGCTCCCTTAAAAGACCAGTTCACCCGAATGAGAAAACAAGTTAGCAGATAGCAGAATAAAGATCATTTTCAGGCCAACAAAAATGCTCACAGTAGATCAAAACTGCCACAACAGGTACACCCACATTAAATGTTCTCACATGCAATATACTGAACGGCAGATTTATGAGCCCAGTCTAGACCAGATTGGATCACACAGCAGAAATCCTCAGGCTGCATGTATTTACACTTACAGAAATCCCTTTAATCCCTGTGTTTATGTATCCCTCTGTTTGGCCTGTGATTAGCCTTAGTGTAGCCTGGATGGAACAGCTACATGGTCAAAAGTATGTGGACACCTGAAGCCATATGTAATATATAAAACATCTCATTTCTAAACCACGGGCAGCTATAACAGCCTCCACTCTTTTGGGAAGGGATTTGCTCCCATTCAGAAGTGTTGGATGGGGTTGAGGTCAGGGGCTCTTTGGAGGCCAGTCACGTTCTTCCACACAAAACTGGGAAAACTTTTTCTTCATGCGCCTCGTTTTTTGCGCACAGAGTCAAGTTGAAACAGGAAAGGGCCTTCCCCAAACTGTTACCACAAAGTTGTCTAAAACACCATTGTACGCTGCAGCCTTAACACTAACATAACAGTGTAGACTGGTCTGGCTGCTTATAATGCCAAAATCTCAACAATTGCGAATTGACTCATCAAAGTGGTGAAATGCATCACATAATGCTGCTAGTGCGTGGCAGGCAGCTGAAAAACAATGGCTGTGTTTGGAGATTATGTAAGATGTGTTTCAAAATTGTTGATGGTGCTAACAGGAACATTTTAACACAAGGATACACTACTACACTAAATGTTATTGGTGTCATTACAGTTCTCAAAAACTAACATCTGGATATAAGAAATGCCAATTACACACATATGCACATGCACTTTGGCTGAATAGATTTGTAAGTTTGAGGCTGATGGACAAATCTTTCTTGAGAAAAATGGCCTGTGAATGTTTTGTATGCGAGTGAGTCATTAAATCAAAAACTGAAAAAATGGCACATTATATTGGACCCAGAAGCAGCCAAGGATCGCACAGGAGGATCTGGGAAAACCTACAGTAACAGGGTGGGTGGTTTGATCCCTGATTCAAGACTCTAAACCCCAAATTACTCCTCCACATGCTTTTAATAAAACTGTCAAATTGATGTAACGCCATGTGAGCTCACTTATCTTCAGTGGTATGGAGTCATACAGATTGTTTTGTTTTAGGTGTCCAAGTTTTGAGATGTCTGCTTGAACCCCAAGACAATGGAGGTGGTTACTCTGGACAATCTATAGACCTCACTGTCAACAGTTTTCTTCTTTCTACCAAAGAAACAGTTCTTTTTCTGGGGTGGAGGCAGACATTTTAGAGGAGGATAGCTCAAAAACTGTTGCTGTTATGGGTTAGCCCAGTATTTGTATTGTAAAAGAGTATGGGGTGTGGTGGGAAGTGGCTCACCTTGTTGGGGAGGTCGAGGCTGGCCTTGGCGAGGCAGATCGCCGTGACGACGGGCAGGTTTCCGTCCTTACAGGCGATGTGCAGCGGCGTGTTGCCATGGCGATCCTGCTGGTCCAGGTGGCAGTGGTGTCTGAGGAGGCAGCGGACGACTTCAACCTGACACCTGCGTACGGCCAGGTGGAGGGCTGTGTGGCCGTCCTGGACACACACACACACACAATGTAAATCCTCTCCTTATTGAATGTCGGTGCTTGGTTCGTTGTAACCTGTCTGACTTGACCTGTCTGCAGACTAGTGACCACACTAGTTTACCCTCTGGGAACGAATATAGTTATGTGTCCATCTATGTTAGAGGTGCATTGGGAACAAATGACCCGATTTCTGACCCGAATGAGGAACAAAATGTTCAATGAACTGTGTCCCATCTTTCTTTCTAATAAAGAAATCAACAATAAAACTGTGTTATTGTCTTTGCATTGCTTTTAAAACACTTGTACAGAAAAGTTAGCAGTTATGTTAAGTCAACATACTGCATTCATTTAAAGAGTGGCACTGAGCTCTGAGTTCAGCTCTGATCACCTTGTCCGTCGCTTCTAGATCGGCCTTGTGCTCCACCAGGCACTCCACAATGTCCACAAAGCCCCGAGCGGATGCGGTCAGCAGCGGACTCTCCCCCTCCCGGTTCTTTGCATCCACATGGCAGCCTGCCTGGCAGAGAGCTCGGGCTACTGGCGAGTATCCGTGCCACGCAGCGCAATGCAGAGGGGTCTCCTGCTCCTGGAGATGGAAAACGTAGAAGGGAAGAGAATAAAACCTGGGTCCTTTGGTTGCAGAAAGGTCTCTCTAAAAACCAGTAGCCTGCGCATGGGCTTACCCTGTCAGACAGGTCTGGGTTGGCCCGGATGCTGCACAGGTAGCTGACCACATCCACGTTGCCATAGCGAGCCGCCACGTGAAGAGCAGTCTCCCCAGACTGGAGGAGACAACAAAGAATTAACACAATATCAACAAATCATCAGCAGTTAAAATACACATTATGTCAACCACAACTTAAAATAAAACAACAGAATGTCTTGGAGTTTTTACAATAATTACTGGTTTTAAAGCCCTGATATTCTGGGATATGATCACCTCTGACGAACAAGTTCGTACTTTGAGGTATAGCAAGTGAAACGCCTATTCCTGTTCGTCATGCCATTACCGCCGAATCAGCAACTTTCCACTGAAACAAGGCTTTCAGATTTTACTGTCCCGTGTGTGCAGACGTCGGTCTCGTTAGGAATCGATCCGTCAGCTTTAACTTTATGGCTGCCAGTCAGAGCACAAGCTCGTTAGCAGAGAAGCTGCTTATATGAAACGACACCCAAGACGCCGCGTTCGTTCAGGTGGGAAAGTGAACCGCTTAAAATAACATCTAATGGATTTATGTTGGGGAAAAAAAGCTTTACAGATCTATTTAATTAGGGGAATTACATAAAAACACAGAAGAGAGAAAAGAGTCACCTTGTTAAAAAGGTGCTGAAAGCTCTTATGGCTTTCTCTTTCTCACATGATAATCATTTGGTTCCACACAGACACCTCAGTTTGTGATTTCGGGGGTTACCGTGTAATAAAGTAAGATGAAACTTTAATGATCTTTGTACAGGAACTGGATAATAATCAGGAGAGTGCCTGGAGTGCAGATTAGCTCCGGTCTGGTGGAGGAGGACCCTGCTCTGCGTCGGAGAGGACACCACCAGCGGGCAAAATGATTGAAGAGATTGGAAAATGCTTTTGGGATTTCGTCTGCCCAAGCAAGCTCTGTGATCGAGGCTACACACCAGCATCAAAAGCAAACACACACACACACACACACACACACACACACACACACACACACACACACACACACACACACCCATCTTTCTCAGCAAGATCTGTTTCTATAGCAACAGCAAATAAGCTGATAAAATGCCACAGTAACTGGTTTTCTCCCCAGGTACGTAATGTGGTGAGTGTGAGTGTATGTATATGTGTGTGTGTGTGTGTGTGTGTGTGTGTGTGTGTGTGTGTGTGTGTGTGTGTATCTGAGCATTTTGGAGAATCAAAGCGATGCTCCTCAAGAGGTTTGATGGGTAGGAGTGTGTGAGTAATTGCTGATAGATAGCTGCGTGTGGTGAGTAGTAGTAAGTACGTGCGTGTTTCTGCACACATACAAACACACTCACTCACACACACTCTCACCTTATCTTGGACATCCAGAGGGCATTTCTTTTCATGGAGGAATTTCAGGGTCTCCACGTGGCCGTGTCTCGCTGCGTAGTAGATAGCGTTGGCTCCACTCTGGAGGTTCAAGAGAGAAGAAAAGTCCAGGATTTATCCCTGACCTTTACTAAAATCGTGCTCTTTGGGACGGAGTCTGCTGTCAGATGATATGAACACATCCTTCTTAATACTGCACAGCATCTTTCTGGAGGATGTGTTAGCATCCTGCCTTCTCAGGCTGGTTGCCAGTTGTTGACAGTTTATACTTTGTCACTTCTTGCTGATTTAAACAAGAGGATTTACGGCGTCTCAGTTAGTCTAAAAATCTTTTGGTTTTGGTTTGTCAGACAAAACAAGACATTTGAAGACGTCGCCTTGGGCTCTGGGAACTTGTGATGGATGTTTTTCACTATGTTTTGACACATTTGAACAATTCGATTATTTGAGACAATAAATCAGCAGATTATTCCATTATCAAAAAGTAATGATTAAGTGCAGCCCTACGTCCAGTGTGTACAAAACAACTTCAATTACTCTTTTTGTTATTTCATAATTACAAATCACTTTGGGCAGAACTTTATGCTAATGTAATCACAATATGATTCCACTGAAAGTCGAATGACCATAATATTGAATTATTTGCCAGCCTCTCAAGATCTTAAGCCAGAACCAAGTAAGTTTTATTCATAGAAATATTCAGATTTTCATATTTATTTGGCAAACACGTTTGTAGTTTATATATTTTGCAGCTGTTGCATGTACAGATGGATGGATTACTGAAAGGATCAAGCACCTATCTATCTAAAAGGACTATTTAAAACATACCAGTGTAGCATATGCTGAGCTGAGTGCAATGAGTTCATGGGTACATTTATAGTGTAGATAGCCCCCGTCATAATCCAAATGACAGTCTGTCACAGTCTGACAGTCTTCATTACTGCAGTCTATTAAACTCCACAGCTGGCTGTCAGAACCACACTGTTTACACCAAACAGACGAGTCTTTACCTTGTCATGGGCCTGGATCTCCGCACCTTTTCTCATCAGCACCTCGATGATCTGAATGTTGCCACAGCCGGCTGCGATCAGGAGGGGAGGAGTCCCGTGCTGCAATGCACACACATTGTAGTTTCAGTTTTCAGTGACCGTGATGTGTTTATGTGTCTTCAATGTGTGCTAAAGATGGAGCTGCAAGCCTCAATCTAACAGCACTTAATTACACGTAAGAACATATGGCGAACGAGGCTGATGTTCTCACACAGGTTCTTCAAAAGTTCAGGCATTCAGGAAATTACTTTGGACGGACGCATCTCAGGTTTTAGACAGATTCGACTTAGATTGTCTGCATGGTGATGGTAATACAAGCTGAGGTAAAAGAAAAGAAGGAAAGAGGATTGAAGAAAATGGCAAGATGACCTTTTCTGAAACAGTTCCTGAGATTAAATATAGAACAAAGTTATAAATCTGGCTTGGGTTTTTTTTTTCATTTGCCTTTTTACATTCTTTATAACCCTCTCTCAAGGCCCCTGTCACTAACTGTAGGGTTATTCTCCTCCTCCTCCTCCTCTCCATATTGCTAGATTCTCATATCTTCCCATTTCTCTCTTTTCCTCTACACTTCACTGAGTTTAATAACATCACGTCCGCCCATCGCCCATCAGCTGTCAACAAGCAGCGTCTCTTCTCCGTTGAAACAGCGAGCAGAATGAAGATGAGGGAGTTGTTCAGGATATGTACCTGACCATCAGGTCGTCGGGTGTAAAGACAAACAAAATGTTTGGCTCTTCTCTGCACTTCGCAACTCATTCGCTCATAAAATGTATGCAACTGTGAGTACTTTGGGCTATTGTATAAACAAACTGCCACACCTGAACTATCATTAATTTCAGCCCTGTCCTCTTCAAAACATCTCGGTTTTCCATTCCTGTATCATCCACTAGTTTCTCTTTATGACAGAGAGACACATGGAGATAAATGTAGATGATGTAGATGTGTTTTTTTACTGGCTGTTCAGAAGCTGATTTGTTGCCTTTAAATTATGGAAAGCTCTTCTGTTTAGGATGGTCATAGTGAAGAGACTTCTGTCTTTTCGCCTGGTGTCATACAGTGTTTTGAGTGAAATTACCTCTTGCTAAGACAGAACTGGCTCAGGTGGAAAATTAACATTCGGAGACCATTTTCGAGTGATAACAACTGTGACTTTGCTGCATGCCAGATTCTCTTTATGAGTAATACTACGTCATAGGAGTTTGTTTAAATATTTAAACATATTTATATCCACGCACAAAAACCAAGACAGTAACAGACCAAGCTGCTGTTTTCCCTGTGAGCCATCTTTGAAAATGAAGCACTGACTTACAAATTAAGGAGCTACACAAAATTCACGTCCTGATCTCGTGATCGGGAACTCCCATTCAGTCCTTAAAAGAGGCTTCATACTTGCATCAGGGCAGAACACGAGGACACCTTGACGAATGGTTACGACATCCCTGAGCAATCAGCTGCCTTAGTGATGACGCTGAACTAGTCTGTGTATGTGGGGGGACGTGGTCTGCGCTGCATACTTTGATAGACTGGGCTGTAAATTCTGTAGAAATGTGCGTGTTTGTTTTTCTGAGAGTTGGAGGTTTGGATTTATTCAAAAAAAGGAACAGGAAACACTATCTCCGTGTCTGTCACCTTGTTGGGCTGGTTGACGTCGTAACTGTTCAAGGAGCCGAGCAGATGCTGCAGACCGGGCACGTTGTCGTCGTTTATGGCGTGGATGATGGCCTTCATCACAAAGGAGTCTTCCTCATCCTAGACGGGTGGGAAAGATAGTTACTCTTCTACTGTTCACAGGATGATCTAATCCTGTGAACATTAAGCCTGTGAATTCTTTCTATCACATGCCTCCCCTAAGTCTCTCTTTCATCTTTTTCTCATGCATGAACACACACAGAAACAAACAGACTTTTCTTTTTGCACTTCAGGTTCAAATATATCAAGTTCCTTTTTTTTTTCCCTCTCTGTGACATGTGACCCAATAACCTTCAGCCAGAAATCAGCTGTGACGCTCTGCTGCACAAAGACACGAGGAGGAGGAAGGCAGGGAGGTGAGGAGGTGAGGAGGTGAGGAGGAGAGGAGGGGAGGCTGATGTAGCGTTCGTTCAGCCAAGCGTGACACTCCAGCCACATTCCTCAACATAACCTCCCTGCTGGGGGAGCCGTGACTAAACCACCTTAGAGAGCTGCAAACACAACACAAATATGTTCGAGCAGCAAACCGCCTGCTGGGGATTCACTATCAACACAGTCATTTGGGATTTTTTTACCTTCTGAAAATTGCAATTCATGACCCATGATAGAGAGGTTTCAGCAGTCTACCTTATTTTCTCTTTGATGTGTACCATCTCCAGAGTAGACTTCTGGTCACAGCCTGCTGGTAAGTGACCACTTCAGAATAACAAAAGGGGAAAACATCCACAAAAGTGTGGTGACAGTATTTCTCGCTAATGTGACTCCTTATGTGACCCGTGGTTCTGGATTAAAGAAATACAACTCTCAGACAGACTGGGAAAACTAGGGTTGGCAGTGGGAATGAGTAATGTTGTTTTGTCCCTCAAAAAGTTATTTCTGTTTTTTTTACAGGAGGCTAAACCTTATACGCCTTTTTACCTCGGCAAGCTAACTCTCCAAAAAAATGTTCTTTTGTTGGAGCATCATCCATTCATCTGTGAGTTTCTCTTATTATTTATCGGTGTTGCAAGGATGAGCCCATCAACTCAAGTTAATTTTCACCATATTTGTGTCCCATGAATAACCATGCAAAGGTCCTGTGAAAACACTGTGAAAATGAATCTGCTATTGGTGAGCAACAATCTTTTGTGAAATGGGTCTCCGATTCACATCTCTGATTGACTTCTTCTCCATAGCAACAGCGATGAGGCTCGTGAGGGTTGTAAGCACTTAGAGCCATCTGCCAAACCAGACAGACAGAAAAGGCATGGCGGTGGAAACAAAGCTGGAATAACATTAAACTATAGTATCATAAAATCATCCAGGTGACTCCTGTGTTTCTATGTTGAAGAACATTGAGGTTATCAGGAAAAGAGAAAATAGGAATTCACAGTAATAAAAATAACTCAAGTTTAGCCCATTTTAAAGACTAAACAAGGAACCAAACGAAAATAATAATTAGTTGCAGCCCTACTACTAATACTTTCTCAGCTGTCACACCCCCATCCACAACATATTTCCACCCTCTGATATAAAGCCTCCAACACAGAAAACAAACAACGTCTTAGAGTCTTAAAGTAAAGCACTTAAACCTGACGCTGCTCAGCCAATAAACACAATGATCTATTAGAAAGCTTGTCAACTGCCAGTTCTGCTTGTAGACTGCAGGGGGCGCAGCATCCTCGACATGTTTCGCTCTACCTGCCAGCTCACCTGAGACACAAGCAATGTGCTGAGTAATGCTTTGGGCCTGGCCTTGGCCTGCTGACAGTGCTTTGTTAATGATTAAGCCTCTCGCTGAGGCTACAGTGTTTACATCTCACAGGCTTTATTAACTCATAGACACACACACGTAACAGGAAAGCTTTCATATGTATTTCATATCACTATTTGTGTACAAACTGAGTACATTAATGAGAGTTTCCTTCTCTGGAGGCACATTCCTATAAGCTCAACCAGGTTTTAAGGTTGCACACACTGAAATTCCAACAGTTCTACAAACACCTGACCTGTGGCACTGTGGGGAACTGTGGGGAACTGTGGGGAAATGAGTAACAGATCAATTACATGTAGGAGCTCAAGATTCTCACAGAGATTGTCGAGTTAGAAATACCGGAGCTGTAACTGAGAGCTCGGGGTCCTAATGAGAAAATGCACTTCAATAAAAGCAATCTGAAACTCATTAAGCCGCCAGTCTCCTGTCAATTACGTTGATTTGGCTCATATTAAAGATAGGACGGGACTGCAGAGATAAAAGTAATGGTTCTCCTGTTGTAGATGTTTTACTCAAGTGCAATTTAAAGCCTTGATGGTGTTAACAGCTGCAAACCCAATCAACTGGAATGAATTTGGATCAAGATCTTGGCTGTCCCGTACTTTAATGTCTTTTTGTACCGACTGTTCAGACGTCAACACAGAAGCAGATCTCCAGGTCTTACCAACGTGTCGTCACTGCGAGCCACACTTATGTTGCTTCTGGACAGGAAGGAGCGGGACAGGCGGTTGCATAAGGAGATAAGTCGGACGGATTGCTGGAAAAGAGAAGAATGGCGGTTCATGAATGAGCACAAGTTAATGTCAAGTCGTGTTCAGGGGACCATGAACAGGCAGGTGTAGACATAAAGCAATTTCCTGCTGTATTTAAATTCACTTCAGTTACTTCACTCATTTTAATTCATTCTTTGATAAGCCATTGTCCTTCATGTTAGGTGACTTAACATTCATTCACACATAAAAAATGTGATAAGAAAATGTAAGAAGAGAAAGGGTTAATCGCAGCGGCGCATCTGTAACTGTAACATCCAACACCAGTTCAAAAAGAGCATTCATCAATCTATACACAAAGTAAACTGATCATATGTTCTTCACAAACTTCCTTCCATTTGTTTTATACGCAGACAATCTAAAAAGGAAAATAGGCTTACAGACCTTATTACACCGGGTGTTAGTCTTGAATTGGACTCTATTAGCTCTGCCTTTTGGGCTTAAAATCAACAGAATCTCATCTCGATCACAGCTGGATTTTATTTGCTCTCTTAATTTTGGTTAATCTGGAGAGATATCTCATAAACCTGGCAGGCTTTTCAAATCTTAATTATCAAAGCATATTTCCGTCTCGGCTTCGTTCTACACGTGGAAATAAATAAACTCAAAGTCAAATCGAGGTTACTGCAAAGCCAGAAGCTGCCAGTGTGCCAGATTCTTAGAGGCGGCCCGAGCTGAAGACAGAGACATGGCATGACAGCACCGCCAAACCGCCACAGATAAACACTCCCTGCATTACTTGCAGGCCAGACGCGATGCTGGGTCAGCCGTGACGAACCAAAACAGACAAGGAGACGACCACTAAGGCAGCACTGGCGGTAAATCTGATGGTTATGGCGAGCCTGCAGCAATTGTGGTGACATCTAAGTGCAACGTCTGAGGAGGTTTTCTGGAAAGAAGCTGTCAAAGTGCGTTTTCGGGATGTCATGAGTTACTGGGCACGTTTTCTTGTAACGTGCAGTAATCGGTCTTTCCTGAAGATTGAGTTTTGGAGTGTAAAAATCACAGTATCACAGAGAAGTACTTACTTTCCATTTTCTTCGAGCAGCAAACTTCTTGAACTTTTCCATGTTGACAGCCGACTCCTTTCTGCTCAGTGCTTGTTGAGTGTCTTTTGGCTGGTTTCACAAACACAATTAGAAAATGTATTGATAAACAAATCTTATGACAATATCTTTGGCAATATACATTTGGTACGGAACCATTTGGGTAAACATGCAAGCTTGTAAAACCAAGCTCTTTCAACAATCAGCTACTGCCACAATATAAAACACTTTCAACTTTACTGGACTGCGAATGTGTTTTTTATGTGTTAGGTTAAATAGAGATGCGATCAGTCAGCTAAAAGAGTCCAACCTTGATCCAGGGGTGCTGGAGGCTGTCCTGAATCGTCATTCTCTTTCTGTGAACAGAAGATATATAAAAATGAATTGAGTGCCTTGAGTTGTTAAGTCTCATTCTCTGCTTTCTGGCATGGCACAGCATTTAAATACTAAAAGCAATGAAGTATGAACAGAATTCACTTTTAACCAAACTTTACATTAATGTCAATTACTTTTTATTTTAAAGAGGAAGAAATATGTCCTCATCCACAGGTGGCATGTGGCATAAAAAAAATCTAATTCCAGGCACTCACGTTGGTGGTTAAAAATAAAGCCTTTAATAAATATAGGCTAGCAGATTTTCAAAATACATTTCTACATTTCAATTTCTATCTTTCAAATTTTCCCTCCAAGAGCACCAGAGGTTGTAACGGACACCAGAAGCACTACTAGTTGTATTCCTGTTTTAACTCCTGTTCATAGTCTGAGACACTGAAATGAAAGCGGTGGACAGGCTGAATGAGGGATTACATGAACACAGGCAGCAAACACAGCTGTGTGCAAATGGATGTAAGAAAGAGTCACTCCCATTTAGCTGTAAAGAAATTATTATTACAGACTTGTGAGACACAAATATGCCACCTTGCAATAAAGTCATCATAATCCTTTCTAAACCTCGAAAGAGCGAAGAAGTTGTTTCTTCTGGTAGGTTAGCTTAAATCCATCAGTCAACATTTGTCTCAGTGTTTTATAAGTTAATAAGCCATCAAACTCATGGATCCATTACTTAAACTTGACATCCTGGATTGTGTAAAGAATATGAGAAATATAAGATATGGCCGCTGTCATCTGGAGAGTTTGAGTCTGTGCAGTAGTGATCGGCGAGTGGAGCCGCGGTATCAAGGTCCCGCCCACCAGTCTGGCCCAATCATGTGCACACCACAGTCAATAAGTGTGATAAGAACTACCGAAAATGACTTTGATTTTTTGTTTGGCCCATGTCCCATCTGCTAACATGGAGGGGGCGGGGTTTAAGACCTACACTGCAGCCAGCCACCAGGGGGCGATCAATACGTTTTTGCTTTAGCTGATATAAATGTGATCATACAAACAAAAAAAATCCTATAAATGAAAATACTATTGAATGTTATATTTTTATGAAATGTATAAGTAATTAAATGACTTTGTTCTGAACTCATCCCCAATTTTATTTTCTACACTGACCTTTGTCCTTTTTGAAACTCTTCATACTTCCCTTAAACAACACCTCAAATAAGGTATTGAAACAAACTATTTCATCTGAGAAAACAGGGAACAAGAAGGTTCAAAAGATAAAGTCACCTCTCCATCCACACACAGATTATATTTATCAAACATTGTTAACATTCAATAAAAGCCAAGCTAGTCTTTAAGGGAACTGAGAGTACAGATGCCACATCCCTTATTACAACTGCTGTAAACTAACAATGAACACAACAACACGTTTTGTTTCAGTATGTTCAACGTAAGCCAACATAACCATTAGGGAAACTATTGTGGTCCAGTACACACACCACTTCCTCCTGTCTACATCCCTGTTTCCAACTGGGGCTGTTCTGTGTTCACACACACACACACACACACACACACACCTGAGTCACCTGAGTCAAAGTAAAAACCCACAAACCTTCACTCTGACGGAGGTAACAGTGAACTCAAGGGGTGATGGTGTCTTTGCACATTTTAGGTGAGGAAATGTATAACAGTGAACAGCGACTACGCTGGTGTGATACAGTGTCATGGTGAACATTATTGAACAGTTATGCGTGTCATCTTCAAGGGAACTTTCATTAATCTTCCTGCCAGCTGAGTGGATCCATGTCTGCTCACGATGTGGATCAATTAAAAGCCGTTCCGTTTTGATGCACTCGGCGGGGGATTTCTAAAAGCCCCATTAGTTGAAGTTTGTAAAGTCACTCTTGTCTGTTTAAAGCAGCCGGTGCCCGCCCTTCACTGTCTCTTTTCTTACTTTATGCGGTCTAAATGAAATTATCTCCGCACCCATAATTATTCACCCCTGTTAACCCCCTCACTCTCTCGCTCCATTGTTCTGGAGAAACAGAAGCAGGAGCGAGAGCGTAGTCTTTTAAGTGTAGCTGCAGCCATTCAGCTGTTGCTAGAGCAGCTCGGTAATGAAGGAGAGACGTTCACAGTTTATCGTCTCTAGTGACAAGAGGGTTTTGTATCTGCAGTGGGCCTACATTCAATTTTCATGTCAGAGTTTTAAAAAATGAGACCAATTAAAGAGAATATGTTTTGAATGATGTCTTTTAAAGTAAATTATTTTAGAATCTTCATAGAGATGTGGATAAGATGGAACATTTTATTTATAATGCTGCATTACTTTTGGATTCTAACTAGCAAACGGCTGCTGTCTTTGTAATTTCAAGTCCCTAGTTGACGCTCGATGTACTCAGGAGGATGAACTTCAGAGGGTGTTTTCCCAAAATGGATTTATGGAATTTTGGAAATGAAGTCTTCAAATAAAATCGTGAATTTGGAGTCGAATTGACTGATTGTTTGCGCTGAAAAGATTAGTCGATGAATCCTTTATTCGATTGGCAGAAAATGAATTGCGATCATGTAAAACATCTGTCAAGTAAAACTACAGCGCTCTACAACAAGGTTTTGGATGCAAAAAAACAAACGCAGTGTGAGAGCGTTAGCAGAGCTCTGAATAGAGTGTTTGCAAAGGAGATAAATGTGCAGAAGTTTTGATATTTTCTTTTTGCAGCCATCAAGCAAAAATGCCCGATATTCTCTGGACTATTGGTTGGACAAAACAAGCGAACAATTTGAAAATGTGATGGCCACATTTCATGTTTCACCATTTTGTCACATTTTATAGACTTAGAATAATCATTAGTTGCATCCCTTGTTCACTCTTTTATAACTGTCTGAATGTTCTTCCATCCAGCTCATGCTGTGCTGTTACTATACCTGAGAGAGCATGTACATGATAGCAACACAGTCACTGCCTGAAGCAGATTTGTTTCAAATTCCTGTCTCAAATATCACAAGAGGGCTCACACATACTTGGGGTCTTTGATAAGGAGCCTTGATATAAACTCTTTGGCCAGGACGCTGGTGTTGCTGAAGAACTCCTCGTCGAACGTGTAGTCCACGGCCGACACGTTGGCCAGAGTCTCCTGCTTGTTGTCACCCAGGAAGGGAGACGCACCGCTCAGACTGCAAGATGGGGAAGACAATAAGGTTAGAGGTGTACACACTGACTGCTGTCTAGCAAAGAGACAATCAAGACAATACAGTCAAACATCTGTTTTGAAAAAATTACGCACCTCAGACAAGTTGAATTTGATTCATTTCTTTTTGACTGCATGTTCAGCTCTACATTGATGCTTTAAATCAACTTCAGAACCTCCAATCTAATCTACTAATGCTCTCTCATCATCTAACTTGTCCCAGTGGGTCTTGTAGTCAAAGGGAAAGGGAATACATTGGACTTCTGTTCAAACACCAACTCACCCGCTGCTGATTAGCTTCGGCCCTCGAAACCAAAACTGGGACCTCACTACTCGTAGATGGGGGAATGTGATTGCAGAGCCGCGGAGCAACTAATGGTGACTCATTAGTCAAGCCTTGCCATCAAACTTAAGTATTTGGTGTGTTAGTCAAACACTATCACAGGAAAGCCAGCTGGACGGCTCCAATGAATATGGAAGAGGTTTGAGTGCAGTGCAGGAGTTTTAACGCACTTTCATACCTCTCAAATCAACAAACACAAAAAAATAAGCAGATGTAGCGAGGGGGATAATGTGCACGAGACAAAAGTATGTCTCAATGGACAAAACAAGACACAGTACAGCACACACAAGAGCTGAGCGCTCATGCGCGTTGATAAGGTCTCCGTCTCTTAGAGCTCAGGCAGTTAAACACCAGTCCGTGACAAACCTTCCCTTCTCCACCCAAACCTCTCCAGCTCGTCAGCACCAGCCGCTAATCAACACGCCAGCAGGGACAGACATGGAGGTGGTGCAGGTCAAGCTCAAGTTGAATGGAAATGTATGAATTTATCGACTGTGTAAGGTGCAGCTGCTCAAAACAAACAAGTAATTAAGGCAGTTCTTCACCAAGCAGGGCAGTAAAACCAGCAGGAAAGTGTTAAGTCAGGATTCTCTGGCAACATATTATCCACTGTTTTTCCCAAAACGCTGCCCAAATGAGACTTAAAGATGCAGTATACACAATTTTTATGTGGAAAATTATGTCTCCAGCAGAGCAGAGAGTCGCTGCACCATTCGCCGCTGATTCACCACATTTACCAAAATGATTTCAGGTTACATTATCTCAGGCAAGCAAAGTCTTTCAAACTCTCATAAAAACGGAAGCGGTAGTACCTTTTGCTACTACTTGGAGTTGCCTAATGGAGCTTTTTAATGCAGCTTTCATTACTCTGTAGCAATCGGCTCACCACTCATGCAAGAACACTCCCATTACAGGTTTGGAGATGCTCCCAAAAATCACCTCAAATCGCTTATTGAATTATTCCCAGCCGTCCCCCCCCCCCCCAACACGTTGTCTTTTTGTTTTTACAATAGGGGATGAGCAGTAAGTGCACCTCACTGTTGCTCGGCTGTGATAATCGGCAGTGAATGATCTATTTTCTACCTTGCCAGGCAGAGCTGTGACAGCTGTGTGGGTGGACAGCATGAACAAAGATCGTGTGTGTGTATGTGTACAGTATGTATGTGTGCATGTAACGTACAGACAAAATGATGTATCATTTTAACAGCACCTACATATTACTCCTCTAATGTGAAGCGTTTGCAGCTACTTATTATGTAATAACGTTTGTGTTGGCATTTACGTTTACTTTCCTTGTATTTATTCTCTACGTGTTTGTGCGGTAAAATGCAGTTTTGTGTGCACGTTCTGTGTTTGGCTTCGTGTAGGTGTTTCTCTGAAGGATAAAGGTGTGTGGGAGCTCAAAACCTTGTAGCTGGGTATAAAGAGAGGAGGACAGCATCGTCGAGAGCCAACAGCAGTTTATCTGTGGGTCGCAGAGGGCATGAACTTTTCTCTCGCTGTTGAATTAAACTGTGCTGACATGTCTGCAGGCGGCTACTTCAAGAACACTCGATAGTTCAAAGAAAGCCAGTAACGGCAGGTTTCACAGTTTGATGTAACTAAAGTCAGGAGGGAGCCTCTATGATGTGGTCAATAATGACTCACATATATTGGATATCTAATAAGAAGCCAATTTCAGTCTTGAAATAAAATATGCTTTTTTTAATATGCTGGATGGTTCTTGCTGCAGGCTGTTACATAATTCATGACAAACATGCAGCGTGAAGAGAGGTCAAAGAGCACCTCTTTACGTCTCGACAAACATCCTGACTGACTGTCATGTTTAGTGAGTGACGACGCCCCGGGGTTTTTAAGAAAACGTGCACATAAAGGTGAAAGAGGCTGTCGTAATAACCCTGCGGGGACGCGTGTTTCCGATTCATACATGTTTCACGTTTCACACAATTATCCGTCATCACTGGTGGCATTTCAGATACTTACAGGATGTAGGTTATCACACCGACACTCCTGAGCAGAGGCAGGGAGAAAGAAGGAGGAAGAGGAGGGATTTTTAACGTCAAACAATTTGTGCATCATGTAAAACATAAGTTTACTTTACAGCAGATGCTCTTCAGAAATAAGAACGCAAACAGCATATGTACATAATTCTCGTGGTAGAGCAGATTGAGTTTTTCTTTACTCACCACATGTCTGCCTCCAGGCCCAAAGGTTCATAGTTGACTACTTCGGGAGCTGCAACGCACAAAACAGAAGATTATTACTATTCAGGTCAACACGCAAAGGACACACACACACAACACACTAACTTTACCTCTACATTTTCTCTGATTAGGTATGCAGCTCTGGCTCAGACAAAATCGAGACAACTGCACCCCACTATAGACGCTAACATTAAGATTTATTAAGTTGATCAATTTCAGAGCGGCTATCCATGTCTGTGTAAACTCAGAGTATGGGCTTTCTGCCACTTCATCTTTATTTAGACCATTTAACTGCTGCCAACCTGTTGAACTGGGAACAGGCTCTGGTTTTGGCCTGGATGATGCCAATAGTGGGCACTGGCACTGGACAGGGGCAGACAGGGAGTGTTGGCGGCCACCCAGGGCAAAGGGGTAGCTGAGGGGAGATGGGACAGGGCCACTGATGTGTCTATGAGTGTGTGTGTGTGTGTGTGTGTGTGTGTGTGTGTGTTGGCAAGAAAGAGCAGTTCTGATAATCTCCAGTCTATTATCAGGTCTCTCTCACTTAGTCCCTATGGCACAGTTGGCCCCTGCTCTCACAATACGCAACCCCTGGAACAGAGCCAGGAAAACAGGGTGGTGCAGTGACTGTGTGTGTGTGTGGTTGTGTGTGTGTGGTTGTGTGTGTGTGGTTGTGTGTGTGTGTGTGTAAGAGTGTGTTTGTGCATGTATAGAAAAGAGAGGGTGGAGAGTTTATTTGTGCAAACTCATCGGAGCAGAATCTCTCAACATCACACGAGATGCAGAACGAGAAAATAAAGGATCAAGAACACGATTCTTCATCAGCACACACACACACACACGCACACACACACACACACACACACACACACACACACACACACACACACACACAAAGAGATACTAACCTACAAATTCTGGAGTTCCAAAAATGTTTTTAAAATCATTGCCAAAATCGATCTTGTGGGCGAGGCCGAAGTCAATGAGCTTGATGCGCGGGTGAGGCACTGAGCGGTTCAGCAGCATGATGTTCTCCGGCTGGAAAGAAAGAAAAAAGAGAGACAGTTAAAAAGGTGAGACGGAGAAAGACGGGAGACAGGGAGGACAGACAGAGGGACGGGGACAAGTGGAGTGCCAATTTGGGCATTTTTATAAAGACCAAACTCTCTACTGACCCTTTCTTTTTAAGCTATTATTACTAAGCAGGTGTGCAAACTGGAACTGTTCACAGAGAAATTAGAATTAAAAATTGGCCCCTAAATCACCAGTGTAGGACACAAGTGTGCACAAGGGATCGAGCAGCAGAGTCCGACACAAAACCAGGAACAGGCTGGCAGGAAGGAGGCTCATCAGCCATGGAAATCCCATGCAAAACACAAGTAAAAACCTCTCGAGGAAGTGGGAGAAGGAAAAGACGGCAAAGATGCGCTTTAAGCAAAGCCAAACGACAGAAGCCGGACATTCCTAAGGACACAATGCTTCTTTTAGACGAAGCCATCTTCCCTCCAAACCTCATCCTTTCAGCTCGACTATGAGCCGAGCTTGAGGATTTAGTCTGGGAAGAGACGAGAGCAGGCTGGCTGTGGACAGTCAGGACAGGAGGCTCTGAGAAAATACAACCAATCTCCAGCTCGTTGGTTTGGTTCTCTGCTCTGTCAACACTGATACGCTTATGTTAATGCTGGAAGGAGAATAATGTCAAATGTGGGTTACAAACAGTTTTAGTTCTCCGTCTGCATAATTTGAATACCTTAAATCCAGTAGTGGAATGTAACTAAGTACATTTACTCAAGTACTGTACTTAAGAACAAATTTGAGGCACTTGTACTTTACTTGACTTTTCATGCCACGTTCTATTTCTACTCCACTACATCACAGAGGGAAATATTGTTACAAGAGAATATTTACAAACCAAACAATCAATCAATTAATCAAGCGAATAATCAGCAGATTTATCCATAATGAAAATAATCATTAGTTGAAGTCCGCTCCACCTTTACCAACAGGAAAACCCTGCTTTTACATTAATACATGAGTAATAATAATGTAATGATATCAGTCACAGGGACATTTCACTGCATTGAGTACTTTTAATAGTAGTAGTAGTAGATTTTCCTGATTATACTTACATACTTCTACTTGAATAACATTTTCAATGCCCCCCGGCTCTTGAGCACAATGAGTTCATTGATTGGCGATATCACCGTCTCTGTAGAATTGATTTGACTCTAAAAAGAAAATAACTTTCTGAAACCAGCCTTGTTCAGTCATTAGAAACGGTGTAATGGCCGTTTAAAGAGGTCAGAGACATCATCTGGTGTGCTTTTATTTCTGCCCCTTGTTATGATATAGCTATGGCTGCATAATATCCACATAAAAACCGATATATAAAGCTTTGAACTAAAATTGACAAAACGTCTTTTAAATGGTGTCAAACACAAGTAAAAAGGACAAGATGTTCTCAGGATATGGGTGAACATAGCAGATAAAGACACTGACCTTTCAGTGGATTACTGCGGCATTACAGTCGTTCAACTAAACAAATTAAATCTTAATCTGAGGGTCTGATGAACAGTGAATAACGGTAGCTAATATCCAAAGCGGAGGCTGCAGCGGTTGGTAAAAGCTCGAGCATTGATCAGAAGTGGCTGGCTGAGCACAGACGTTATTCCTTTCTGCAAACCTGGAGGCTGAATGTCCTGAACTCTGATGTATGATTTGTGAAGATTGTTCTGTAAGTGGAGGAGTTAGTCTGGACTGTTTATTCAGAAGACGCCACATGTGCAGCCGTAAGTGGACGACTGATCAATGATATTGATTGAGATGTGACAGGGGTTCGTAGAGCTTTTTAAGAGTAGAAGAGCAGAGTAGAAAACTTGTGATTTTGTCGATGAAACACCAGATTATGTTGAAAATTAAGCATTTTCAAGGAGTATATTAGAATTCAAGCATAATCCTAACCTTGAAAACACAACGGTTGAAATTAAGATGTACAAGAAGATAAAATGAATATTCATGAGTACTTTATAGCGCGTCTGTACACTATGACCTTTCCTCTTCCCCCCTCAGGATTTTTTAACTACACACACACACTCCATGATAAAAAGGAGAGAATCCAAAAATAAGCCCAAAAAAGATTAGTCATGGTAATTAGCCTCAGATGCACTGGCTCCAAAAACATAGCTACAAAGAGAAACTGATATAAAAGGAGAGGTCCACAAAGAGGCACATATTCACACAATGCTGCAAATCCAGTTCTCCAGTGAGCTGGATGCGAAGTACTCCAGGGGGGCTGAACAACAGGGAACACTTTACTGTGACCTCTGATCACAGGAAAACATTTGGGGGGTTTTGTCCTGCGTATGTGTAGGACGAGTCTTTTCAGAGAAAACATTCAACTGTGTTGTCTAAACGTATCATGACCTTGAACAAGCAGCTGCCATCATCTTCTGTGTCCAAAGTGTTTTCACGGAAATCATCAGAAGAGTGAATCTCTTCTTCTCTAAAATTGCACACTTCTGCTTTGGTTCTCATTTTGGGGACAATACCAACTAATCACTTGAAAAGTCTCATTTGCATTTGTTGAACTGTCTGAAACAAAGGATCTATGAAGGACAAACGCATGAGTTTAGCATCTATTGCCGTGTCTCTATACTAAATACTAGTATTCATAACATTTTCACAATACACAGTTTCAGTTTCCCAACATGTTTCACAGCATATAAAAAATAATATAAATTAATGATGGCTGAATTCCATTTAGCTGCTTCAGTTTCAGGCTCCTGGTACGGTGCATGCTGTCTCACTGTCACAGCTTACTGGGACACTTGAATACATCATTGCCATTGTTCATGTTATTAGTAACACCTGTGCTTTTACTACTATGACAAGTAAAAATGTTGTGAAAAGTGTGTGCATTGCATTTTGGGACACTAGTGTCTCCAACAGCACACTTAAAATCAAATGGATTCAGGATGCGTGCTGACTTTTCAGCATGTGCTTAATAGGGCTTCAACAAACAAATACTTTCTTTCTTTTCTCGATTAATGTGCCGATTATTGTCTCGATTATACTTGATGTACTCCTGCTTGGAATACATGACTGACGGATGATGTTGTTGTGTGTCTGTAGTTGCTGAAGTACCTTAAGGTCAAAGTGGGCGATTTGTTTGGAGTGCAGGTAGAAGACTCCATCCAGGATCTGCTTGAGGAACTGAGTGGCTTCCTCCTCGCTCAGAGACTCCTTCTCTGCCAGGAAGTCGAAGAGCTCACCGCCGGCCACACTGAACGAGGAGACAGAAAGAGAGGGAGAGAATTAAAAATGCGAGATCTCTCAGATCAGAGCCAGCTACAAATCCCTGCTTAACAGAGCTGAGCTGATGTAATCTAATCATCCTGGTGCATTAGAGCGCGACCAATTTACACGTCGCGAGTACACTTCATCCAGCGCTGTTTAAATAATGAAAACCTTCCATTAAAAACAACAAAGAACAAAGAATGTGCCCCAGCGGTTGAGCCAAGTTTGTTTTATTGAGCAAGTTTTTCTTGAGTTTTTGTACTGTTCTCTTCAAATGAAGAAAAAGAACTTGAAGGAATGTTAATCAGGGTGAAGGTGACATTAACAGGATAAAGTTAAAAGAAGAAGCAATAAGTTCAGATGTGATAATTCACTGAATCATGAAAAACATTTAGTAATTTATCAAATGAAAATCAACACTGTTTGCCTAAATGAACATAATTACGGCACAAAAAGTAGTGAAATATCAGGACTAATGAACAATACTGACCCAGACCAATTTCTGGCTACTTTTGGGCATTTTATCATGTAAAAGGCTGAAAGTCAACTCATGTTAATTCAGTTTTTGGTGTCATGGCTATCTTAATCCCATTAGAATTTAATTATATTGTTTTGTTATTATATAATATATATTGTTATTAAAATATCAGTATCAGCGCTTGCTAATCGCTACCAAGACATAACCTTACATTTTATCTATCGAAGCCTATAAAGGTCTGTTCAGGACCATTTCAAATCAGAACTGAAGATCATTTAATAAAACCAAGGCGTGAATCAGCACTTAAAGGGAGAAGAAGTAGAGAGACAGAGGATTTATCATGGTCACAGCGTGACAACGTGAGTGAAAGCCTGCAGCGAGGGGAAGTATGACGGAGAAAGCAGAAGAGAGAGGAAGAGTGTAGATAACTGTAATTACAGCCATGCTTATTCCAGTCGCTGAGCGTTCACTCAGCCATACGCACATACAAACACGTCGTTTGTCTTACAATATATGTGAGGAATTAAACTGACTCGTAAGTCGCAGTTAAATTTGCCAATTCTCGTTTATTCAACCATTATTACCATATTATTTATCACTCACACACACACACACACACCCTTCAGGGAGGAAACACCAGACCAGCTGCACAGCTGGGACCTCCACCCTCTCCTCCCACCAAACACCCACTCTGTATCTCGGATGTTTACTCCATCATCTGCTTCAGTGGTTAACGGGGTGTAAACGGGTATTCACAGACAGGAAAGAAGGTTTCTGCCCGAACATGTCACCTCTGCCTCTTTTTGTAAGGGTTGGTCAATGTTCAACGCCAAAGGACAGTCGCTGTCAAGGTTGTATTTACCCAGAGTGCAGCAGGAGGAAGAGAGGATGTGGAGGACAAAGGGGCACAACATGAAGCCAAATATTTTTAGCAATCCACATGTAACTTGTTGTTTTACCTGCCCAGGGCTAGAAAAACGAAAACACAGCATTACGTCCCCCTACCAGCTTTGAATGCTAATTGTAATGTATGCAGAACCAGGAGCAGTGTTCTGGTATTGTAATTTATACCATGAAGTGCAAGTGAATCGAGATTATTACTACAGACAAATTCTCCCAGCATTTGGCTCTTTGTAAGTTGTAGTGTCAGACGCTGTCACAACTCTCAGTCAAGTCCACTACAAGAGTCCCAGGCAGAAAAAAACAAGTTAATGAATGTCTCAACATTGTCCTTTTGTTATGTGAACTGTCAGCTGCCATGGAGCATTAATGGTACAAGCTTGGCATTAACAGTTGAGTCATCGCCTGCCTGCTGATTTAACTGAAACAGGATCACTCTCTAAACAAAACATGACCTCCTTAATTCATAAAACCCTGATTTTAACTCATTAATGAAGTTTGGTTAGCTTTGGTCCTGAGTTCATATTTTGAGTTATAAATTACTGGATCAGTGAAAACCAGCAGCTCCATTATATATTGGCTCTGTACAGCTGCCGTGACAACTCTACATAATAAAACAATAAAATACAGGAAGTATAAACCACTGTACCCCATAGCAACATGCACACACAAACGCAGCCTGACTGACATAACAATGACAAGCATGTCATCACATGAGTTCCTGAGGAGCAAATCAAATGATCCTATCAAATGGTTGCTAGTGCTGTGGGAATCCATGGGCTATATCACCAGGACAGACTGGTAAAGAAAAGAAACTGCCATGATAGATACGTCTTTTTAAATGCTGATCATGTACCTCACAGAGTCGTAACATTGCACCATGTTTTTCTGAAGACTCCTTTCACTTTTACAAGCTAAAACATGAAAAAGGAGTATGAACCACTTATTTAGGCCCCATTTCCCCTGTCGCATAACAGCTCAGGGAGTGTAACACAAAGGGAGTCCTGCAAGAGGTTAATTACACAAACCCCTTTATTTAAATTGAACTTGACACAATTAAACAATGCAGTGTGGAAGTGAGCAATATCCTCAGTGAGAGCAAAGCTTGAATGTGTGAGATACAGTATGTGCTGTGGAGGTGTTAGTGGAGCCAAAACAAGTGAGGATGGATGCCAGCTGGAAGAGAGAGCGAGAGATAATGGGCCAGTCTTACACAGTGAGTCCAGGAAGATCAGGTGAAGATCCTCCCAAGCGAGATGTTACCACCCCAAAAACAACAGCAATAACAGAGACCACCACACCCAAAATTCCCCAGCTGTTTCAAGCATCATTGACCAACCAACTTCTTCTACAATCTTTACAACCTCTTATGATTTATAAGAAATAATTACTTAAATTCAGGACAATTTTTTTTTTTTTAACATATATTCATAAGTTTATATAAAGCGTTTCATTGCACAGCGAATTACAATTTCTTTCCCATAATGCCTTGCATTAAAAAGACACCTCAGAAATAATGAGACTTTTCTCAGACATTTGAACTGGCATCGTCTGGGTTTATTCTGCCCACACAAAGACAAACTGAAGTGAATAACTCAAAAGAAAAGCTAATCGATGGATCCTGCCTAATGGCTTGAATGACAGAGTTTCAGCAGTGGCATTACCAGACACTGAAAACTGGCTGCTCTTAAGCAACTGTGTTGAACAGAAGTCATTTACATACATCACAGTCACATAAGCTATTTTGTTTTCAGTGCAATGTTTTTTGCATTTTCCGAGGATAATGTGCAGTTAGTACTGTATCTTAGAGTCCCAACCTTTTCACCTTCTCTTAGAGGTAATCCTGAGATTTTAGTTTTAGGCTGTTTGGCAGGTTAATCAACATGCAATGCAATGTTGCATTCATCTTTTCTTATTGTCAAAAATCGGACAATGTTGATAGCATTGAGGTGCAAGTGTGCATTATTGCAAACCAAAGGGGCTGCTGGACTGATACGGTTGGTTGTTGACGCACAGGATGATTTTTGTATCCTTGCAGAAGCCGTCCAAATCTGGGGAGCTCAGTTTTTCAAAAGACACTGAGCCTTCAGCTGGGAAGCGGACCAAACTACGGGGGAGTACAATTATTTTGACTGGGCATTGTAAATATAAACTCGAGCATCATTGTGCAACTGAACAGCATATATCTATCCACAAATGCATTCAGAAAACTGATTGCCTGGGTTATTATATGGAGATGGGACCAGTTTTCATGTTTTTCCTGAACTTTAACAGCCCCTGAAGTTATAATAATCTAATCAGGAGCAGGAGGGGTTCATGCTGGCTCTCCAGAGAACTTCTTTTGTGCTTTGGGAATGGGGAAACATTAGAACAATTCTACAAATGTTTGAGAGGAAGAAAACAACACCCAGTTCATAGATGTGCTCCATGTTGTGGTTACTGACTGCTTGCTTTGATGAGTTCACTCTCTGGATTAAATTTAAATTCTGTGTTGTTTAAAACATCACAGCTTCAGAATGATAAATAAGATCATTTTTGCACTGGTCTGTGCAAAGCTCGTGGCATTTATTGAAGGTCGTTCAGAGTTAATTTTCATTCTGACTTTAAGTTAATTCTCCTCTGAAGCATTTAATAAAGCCTTAAAAATACTGAGATATGATTTCTAACCATAGTGACCTGCTCTGAGCTGGAAATGAGCCATAGACTTATTATCCACACACGCGCTGTACTGTAGGCGTGGGCCGGTTTTGTGCTCGTTATTTCTTCGTATGTGATCACTGGTCGGGAATGTTGTCCTGCAACTGCAGCTTTCAATGTTACACTCATTACTGCTGGCTGTAAGGTGACCTAGTAATTGAGGCGTACTAGAGTATTCTGCTTTTGTGCTTATTTGTTCTGAATAAGCGTGTCAGCTGTAGTATAAACATAAATTATCTTACAGTGTTTGGAGTAACCTGGTGAAACTGGTCCAACTGGTGCTCAGTGAAAAGAGTGGCCTTGAGCCACACGCCTGTAACAGGTTACAGCTACAGTCACTGTTTATAATCAATACACCTTGAACACTGCTTACTATGATGACTTGTAACACTTTAGTTTTTATATTTGCTTTTTAAAAAGGGACAGTCCACCGATTTTACACATGAAGTTCAGTTTACTTGTCTTTGAAAACAGTTGAATATTCTTCTTAGGTTTTCCGGAGCTGTTGATGTCATCAGGGTTATCTCGGCTTGGGCATGAGAAGGAACGGTGTGATGAAATATGCGGTTAAATTGAATCAAGGGAAATGAAGGATCCAGCGTGTTTGGAGCTTCACCCACACTAAGGATGAAAACTCAAGATATCTTGGCCTCTGCAGCTTCGATTGTGACCATGTTTGTAAAAAGGTCTGTCTTTTTGGAACCACTACCATTTTGTGAAGGTGTTGATCTAAAAATGTATATGCTGTTAATATGTTGTAATTCTGGATTCAAACACAGAAATCTCAATTTGCCCAGTTGTTGCCCACAGAAGAATAAAAGAAGACAGGGCCACTCACAGCTCCAGGATCAGGATGACCTCTGCCTTGTTTTCAAAGACCTCATGGAGCGTGATGATGTTGGGGTGCTGGATCTCCTTCAGGATGTTCACCTCCCGCTCGATGTCCTCCCTCGTCACCCCTCGCCGACTCGACTTGCTGCGCCGCTTCTTGATGAATTTGGCGGCGTACTCCACGCCCGTACTCCTGTGCCGACATCTTCTGACCACAGCAAACTGCCCACTAGAGAGGGGAGGAGAAGAAGAGATCGTCAAACGTGCATCTATCCTTGAAACCTTAATACTGAATAAAATAATCTGCCAACCAGCACCTCTAAAGCTCACTAATTAACAAGCTATATCTCACTCCATACAAAAGAGGTGCTGGTAGGTGGACTACCTTTTGACAGAACCAGGCTATCTGTATCCCGTCTTTATGCTAAGCTAAGCTAACCTCAGCCGGCTACAGACACATATCTACCATACAGATATGAGAGTGGTATCAATTTTCTCATCTAACATCAAGTGTATTTCCCAAAATGTGAAACTATTCCTTTAATACTTTAAAGCTAAAACTGTATGTTTAATTACTATCATAAACAAATAAGATCATCAACAACAAATCAGGCAAATAATGGAAGAGGACAATAGAGAAAAGTGAGTGAACTAATCAATCAGTTGCTCAGTTCACCACCGCTCACCAATACATTAAAAACATACTTTTGGCCGTATCTGAGTCAGTTTCAAAGTGGTAAACACAGACGTCTGAGCCAAAAGGAGTGGGTGGGATAATAAGGCATTAAAACTGTTGATTAGAAACAGCTTTAATTAATAACTGGCTGATGCATCGTGGCCGACACTGTCTAGAAACAGAAATAGCAAAGACAGAAGTATGTGCTCAGATACAAATCAGGGAAACATCAGGTCAACCTGAGGAGGTGTTTCAGAGAATTACTTCAAGATCAAAACCTTCTGTTCTTCTGTTACACATATAAAATGATACCTTTATTCCTCTTTTGATCCCCAAATCTGTCTCATACTTAATCATCAGTATTCGTACATCCCTACAGATTAAAAAAAAACCCACCTGCCTTCACCCTCATCATCAGAGTGACAACAGTGTGTGAATTAAAGCCAGCCAAGCAGCACCGCTCTCACTGTCAGCAACACACTGATAAGAATCACAGCTCAGCACAACATCAACACAGCTGACAAACATCCAAGCAGTGATCCTCCCCACACACTCAACTATAGAAGAACTATTTAAATAAGTTATTTAAATCATGTTTGTACAATAAGAACTAAAGCTGGCTACACTGTTCTCAGTTATTCCTTTCATGAGAGTTTCATAATGAAAGTCTCTGGTGTGAGTAACTAACTCTAAACAGTCAACATGTTCTCTGTCTTTTATTCATCTGTCAGGTAAGAAATAAATGAGACACATATCACACCTCCACAGTTCAAAGTACCTGTTGAAAGGCTTACATTTTGACAGGATTGAGTGCTTGTTGTTGCTATGTTTATATGATGTATTGGCTGCAGAAGTACCTGCATCTTTAGAATTAGCAAATATAATAGAAATGATGTATGCTGAAACAACAATACTGAGTATACTGTTATAATAAACTGAGTATTTTCACTATTTTCTGACATGTTATAGACTCCACATGAAGCAGCAATATGACAAAATGTTCCACTCAGGGATACACAGTTTTAGCCACAAACATAGGTTTTGTCTAATTTTGACTGTAACGATTTGGATGCCAGTGAGAAACATTTTTATCATTCCTGTACACACATGTTGTTTCCTTCTATAGCAGACACGGTCCTGGTTTAGTGGAATAAAAAAAAAAGCAACCTGTGTGTGTAAAGCCTGATTGCTGAAATGCACACATAAGCACTTTTACTGTCTGGGCAATCCACATGTGGTGAGCCTGCATGACATTTAAGCGTGACAAATGACTCCATGTATGAACAACACAGGAGTTGTTATGGAAATGCCACCATCATGTTGCCATGCAGCATTGTTGTTGAGCGCTGCTATCTGACTGGATAACGCTGACTCCGCTGTTGCTCGACCAAAACGCTGCCAGAAAAGCCACTTGGGGAAGCAAGGACACTTGGCTGAGGGCTGTTGACGCCTCCGCCGATTGTGCCTCCTCACGGCCCTGGCAATCATGAAGCACTTAGTGTACCAAACACCCACAGAGGGAGGAAGAGAACAAGGGAGTAGGGGGTGAGAGATAGAAGAGTGAGAGAAAACGAGACACATTTTTTTAGATTTCCACGGACAGATTTTCGCAGATTTCTGGCAAAAGCTTCCTCTGCCTTGGCAAAAAGAAAAATGGCCACAATAAAGAGAGAGCCCTGCGCTGTCATCTGACTCTGACAGTCTTGCCAAGACTAGAGTGCACAGTTGTCAGGAAGCAGTTTAGTAATTTAGCTATATGTTCCCACTCTAATCCTCGCTCTACAATGTGTCTCCCAATATTTGATGAGTAAATGCAGGATCCAGACAACAACAATGCCAGCTGCAGAGGAGCTTTAAAAGGAAAAAAGGAATAAGGCAGCAGCAAACTCTCTCGGGGAGGATCAGTGACAAAAAAACGTCACCCTGTTCTGACCCGTAACTGTAGCGCGTCTCTTGGGCCCATCAGTGGTGTCTGAGGCCAAGTCCTCATTAGTGTGGATAAATATGAAGAAGCTGTTTAGGTTTTAAAACTTTTGCATCCACACTAACACTTTCAGATGATTGTGAAAATTTGCTCCTCACACTAGGGCTGCAGCAATTAAAAATTGATTGGCAACTATCAGTTAATTGTTTATTCATCATTTTTCAAGCAAAAATGGAAAACCATTAATGGTCAAGGCTTCTTAAAATGTGAGGATTTGTTGCTTTTCTTTCACATATATCTTAGTAAATTAAATATCTTTGGGTTTTGGACTGCCGGTCAGGCTAAACAAGCAATTTAAAGAAACAAATGTTTTACATAACCCTCTGGACATATTCAAGAATTATATTATAATCAATCACTGATAAACTGACATATTTTGAAGGGACGTAATCTGATTCTGCTGGTTAGATAATAGATTGTTGACAAACTTAAGTACAGACCAGCTGAAGGGAATGATGTCTCTTTAAGGAAGTCACTTGTCCCACGACTGAGCCAAAGACACCAAGCAGACAATGTGAAGAGGAAGAGAGAGCCGAGGATGAGGGCTTTCTCATGCTAATGGCACTTCCACCCCCATTCAGTCTGGCCTCCTTCGTGTGGATTGAAGGGACAAAAACATCAGGATATGATCTGTTTCTTCCACAGATGAGAGTAGAGGACTGTTCACGCTGTGTATATGTAATATCATTACACGTAAACACACACACAGGACTCCACAATCTGTATACAAATGACTAAACACCTGTTATAGCCAATGAATGAACTCTGCATGCTATCGTACCTCAAAGGATAATCACTTTAGCTACAAATGTGAAGCAATACAGGCCAAATTTAGACAGCTACCGTGATGATAGCGCTCACGGCTAATGATTATATGTTTGGCCTACAAGTTCAAAGAGTGCTGTGTAATTTGCAATGGTGCATATTTTTGGCCAACATAAAATGTGCCTCCTTAATCGCTCCTTTTCTAAACAAACAGACATCCAGGTGAACAAAAAGTGAACTGGGAAATTCAGCAGCTAAACATGTAACTTCATGTGTTTACCAAACTGCTGAAACTGGAAAAGAACAAACCAGAAGTCGAACAAACATCCTTCAACTCAAATTTTCCACTGCTGAAAGTTCATGCAGAGGAAAAGTGTAATCTGTGAAGCCGTGGGACTTGGTGTGAAAATACTGCTGAGGATGAGAAAGAAAAACACAACTGATTTCCTGTTCTTGGTTATACACCATCTGTGCAGTTTTGAAGCCATCCTGTAACACATTTACTTGTCCAGTCAGCGCAGCGCTCTTGAATCCTTACAATGGTTACTACTTCAGTGACACAAAAACTGGATTGAAGGGGGATGATCTTGAACAGAAAAAAAACAACCTTGTTGTGTGAGAAATGAAAGACTGTTGGACTCCAGCATTCGGCACACTGAAAAGTCCTGTGCACAAAAATATGAATCATAGCAGCCACTTATTATTATATATTCTGTGTGATATTTTGTAAGTGCTCTTATGCTGCCTGACAATTAAATAGACAAGTGATGCCTTGTGCATACAAATTCAAGCCAACTCACACCACCCCCAAATTCACTTATACAATACACTGAAAAGTTCACTGCTGCAGCCGAGGTCATGTCATGCATGTTTCACATCTTCTTTTCATAAACGCCTAAATTCAGTGGACATTCATGTTTTTAAACGTCCCCCGAACTTCAAACGATTGCAGGAGCAAGAATTTTAGATCTCAAAAAACCCAACTATGTAATGAGTTTAGGTATACTACACTTGGAAAGTTATATGACTTTATTACATGGACTATTATGTTAAAGCACCTGTTAGGTGTCAGGTTGAGCATGCTCTGACAAAGACGGCAGCGAAGCATAACAGTGACTCTGGAGGATTGCTTCACGGTGGGAGGAAGCTGAATAGGAGTCACATCTAAGGTTGGGTAACACACAGTACACATTCAGTCTCAGTAATGCCACTACTTAGAGGGTACTTAGAGCAATACAGTCCTGGTCTTTAAAAAGCAGGGTGGGGTGAACATGAAAAATCAAGGCAAGAAAATAATTCCGTGTTCTCAATATCTCTCCACAACCAACATGTAATTGTCCTGGAGCAAGGCACTTCAAATTCTCTTTTGTTTGTTTGTTGAACTGAGATTTTTCCCAGATCCAAACTGTGTGAAGCAACAGAGGTACTATAATTACTTTATCTTGTAGTCAGTTCCCCAAGGCTGCAAGTTGAGTTTTTGACTGATAACAGAATAATTAATGTGTGATCAGGTTTTGGCAACACTTAACAACACTAATGTACTGATGTTTATAAAGCACTTTCTTATCTTTACTGAGCTACACAGCAAGACGGCTAGGGGAATTCAAATCAAGTTATGACGCGGCAAGTAAAACACGGCTTGAAAACAGAATAATGGCCACATCTTAGCACAAGAATGCATCAAAATATGCAGTTTTGCAATTTACTACATTTACAAGTGCAGATCATTTGTTGGCGAATGCCTTAAGCACAGTAGTGATTTATTAGTTCACATATGCGATGGCAGAAACAATCTGGCCCATATCATGAAAACAAAACTAAAACGATGGGAAAGTTTCCAATCACACATTTAAGCGTGGAGACTTTGCTAACAGGTAACAATAACGTAGCTAAAAATGTTCAGAGTAATGGCATGCAGCCTGTGGGAATCAAACTCCACACTTCAGTTATTTTCCAAAGCTCTCCCACTGTACGCACATAAAGAGAGGGGAAAGTGAGCCCACCCTTTGTTAACAACACCAGCTGCACACACATACAAACAAGGGGAAAATGGCAGCAGTTCAACTACGCTCTCTTCCCTTGGTGAGGTAGTGGAGGGAAACCAAAACCTAATGATGCCGCCTTGAAAATCAAACACCCTTTCCCTGGTAGAATTTCTCTGTCTGAGAGACTTTGCTTTTAAAAATATAGCTAAGAGCTAAGTTAACAGGAGTTAATGTGGTGGATACCCCCTGTACTATCCCTTTTGTTTACTTACTAGCAGAGGCTAGCTGGGAAATCCCTCTCATCCTCCAGGGATGTTGAGGGAGAGCAGTGACTTGCACGAATGGTGCTGAATAAGCGCAAAGATGGGGCAGAAATAATGAGCAGACACAAGAAAAACCCTTCCTGGGACTCACTGACAAACAGAGGCAGGGAGGCTGTTTTTCAAGAGCAGCTCTCCCCCTTGAACCGAGCGCAGTGCAAAACCCCAGATAGTCTGCAGGATCAAATTGCTCGGTTCCCTTTGTTGTGCTTAAAGCACAGACAAGGCTTCCTACTTTTGGCCTACTTGTTTCTCCAAAGCAGCTAGAGGGGAGGGGATGATGAGGAAAGGAGCTGGTTGGGAAAGAGAGGTTTGTTTGTGTCTATCAGAGCTGCCTGGGTGTGTTACAATGCCTTGCAGAGCCTTGCATTACCTAACACTGCTGGCTGAAGACTATTTGTCTGTGGAAAGATACTGCGGCGGTTAACAGATTCATTGCTGCATGCTTCTCTTTACCCTCGATACAGCAGGTCTGTACGACAGAGACAGATCAGCACTCCACATTCACCAACTGATGTCTCAGGTTTACTATATACAGTCCTGCCTGTTGAATGTGCACACATGGGAGCAGAGTTGCATACACAAAGTACAAAGTAACTGACGCTGCTTCTTAAAACAGACCTGCTCTCAGTCAATTTACATGCAAGCAGCCACACAGAAGGTATAATAGCAGTAACATAAATCTAGTAATGTAACATAAAAATATACCTGCAGCAGCACAATTATGTGATATATTTAGTAGTGTAACATTTCATTCCTCAGTTTCACTATGTGGAAATTCTTAAAAACATCAAATAGAAAGATAATTCAATGTTTCCCCCAGAAAGACAAATTGGGGGGAAAAATGCTTTCGCCGTGTTGTTGTGTTAGAAATAAAAGATAACTCAAGATTACAGACAGTAGCTTTCATAAAAAGCAACAATAAGACAGCTTGATAGCACAGAGTTGTGGTAATAACTGGAGTCTTGTGTCCACACAGTGAGAAGATTGACCACTGGACACTAGTGAGCTGTCAAATCAGTGCGGCCTGGACGACTGGCTGATCTTAGTTAGACTTTGCTGCTCTGACTGGGAGTCTGGCCTTGTCAAGATGAGGTTAGCGCTGGAATGAACAATGTTCAGCAGCAGAAAGGCCTTGTAAACAAAAATCAGTGAAGTGGGAGTGGGAAGGGTGAGGAATATATTTAATGCTAACAAGCACACAACACAGCGCAATGCAACACAACACAAAGTGTGGCCAGTGTGAAAGCTGCAGTTGACAAAACAGGTTGGATACAGCAAGCTGTAGATGTTCTCTACATGACTACATTCATGTTTTTACAGTGTAAAATTGGAAATACAGACACACCCAGAAGCAGCTGTAGCTCTTCACCAGTGTGTAATAACTGCTGATGTACAATTTCAAAATAAAAGAACCTGAAGTAGGGCCCTTTAATATTGGGACCTATCTGACGTTGATTAAATATGTATCTGACACACTGAAATGACACCTGTAGCCTTCTAAATCTGACGCACCTTATTTACGTATCAGTCTGCTGGAGTTACTACAGAAACTGCTGTGCTAAGATCCGCTGCAAAAACAATTCATTGTGCTGTATTTTAATGAACTGTTAATCACAGATTTAAATGGATAGAAAAATGAATGAACGACACACACAGTCATCCAAACAATAAAACAGCATCTCTTCTTGCTACTGAGGAAACATTTTCTGACTGTACTCAGCACTCTAGGGCAAAACATTATGAATTATTAATTAATTCCACAGACCAGAAACACAAAATAATGATGCTACTAAATGAAAATAAAATGTATGCAATGACAACCGAGCCAAGACAAAATGTCCAGTGATCCACAAAGTCCAGTTGATGGGAGCCAGACCTGTGTCTTATTTTTTCTAACTAACACTATTTAATCAAAGCAAATGTGTAAAATGTGCATTCCTTATCTATTTGTGACACACAATTTTTTTTTAGCTTTAGACGTCGGCACAGGGTTGTGTTGAAAAGGCAGCTTCCTCAGTGAGAATGAGGTGATAACAAGCTCAGTCTGAAGCTCATGTCGTCAACGCAGGGAGTCTGGCACAGCTTGGGCTGACAGCAGCTGAAGATGACACACGTACAACTACTTTTTTAACACACACACACACACACATCACTACCAGCCTAGAAAACCTGTATTTTCCCTGCTGTAGAGTTGACGCTCCAGCTGACTTTAGGGTCTCAGAGGCAGGGAGAAATATTGTTGATATCTTCATGCATCTGCACTCCTGATACTAAAATGAAAAATAAAATCAGCCTGGTGTTTTACCAATAGAAGCTTTTTTTCCCCCCTCAGCCAGACAGTGCATGACCAAGCTTCTGCAGGACCAAGCTTCTGCTTGTCTGGACAGCATTGGATGTAAATAATTTACTGCAGGATAATCTAATATGTAAGTAAGCGTAAACCCTTCTGACTCCTTCTGATCTTTAGCCTCAATCCTGCCATAATCCATCTATACATTACAGCCTGTTTAATAGGGCCTCCACTCATGGGAGTATAATTCAATGCATATCATGACCACCACTCCCACACACCCAAAAAACATAGCCCTCACAATGTATAGGGATCAAATAAAAGCCCTGCTTACATCAGATCGTCTGCACACTGTTTCTGTGAGATGATCATCCTTTTTCTTGAAGCATCTTCGTTAAAACACAACATCTGAGCTTTAAGTAGCTTCCCCCTGCAGGTATAGTAGCTGTCAAGCCAGTACCATCACATCAGTGATCAAAGCAATTGGAAACCCTGCAACGACATCACCATGCAGCTGTCATTTGATTGTTTTGAGCTGACTCATTGCTGGCTCTAAAGAAGGACATATAGTACAACAATAATATAATGTAATTGGCTGCTGACAGGGAATCCTGCCCAGAGATTCATCATTTCATCTCCAAATTTCACATCTCCTCCACATGTTCCATAGAAATCAACAACTGATGGCTGTTCAGAAGAACATGTCAAATATAATGTTCAGAACTATTTCACTAGAACAGGTTTTAAATTCAAGAGACTAAAATCTAACTTCATGGTACCAAGAGTACGTGCAAACAATTAGCCTGGACAAAACGTCAGGAAGGAAAATCCGACTGCTGGAGAAAGATTAAACAACAAATTCAAATATTTAAAACAACAATCACATCACTTTTATCAGTGATTCATCTGTAAATTCCTCCATTTAGTCTATATAATGTGACAAATTAGTGAAAGATCATCTTGATCACAAGATCCCAGAACCCTTGAGCAACGTGACACCTTCAAAAAACAGAGACAAACAAAGACTTTCAATTTACAATGATATTAAACAGAAAAAGCTGCAAATTCTCCAATTCTTCTTTTGTATTTTCCTTAAACAATTCACAACATTGTATTTTCTGTCAATCAAATAATAGTTTTAGCACTAATAACAGCCAACACACTACCAACACATACAATATAGGCCAAAGCTTCATGACATAAAAGTTAGTTATCAGGTTTCTGGTTTTGAGAAAGACTCGTTCATTCACGATGCTCAAAGATATGATGAAAAAACACATAAAATAACAACAAAATTCAAGGTACTCATATTTGATTTAGCTTTCAAGGATGAGAAACACTGTCCTTGTGCTGCAGTGGCCAGTACTACACCGTGTGTCATCTCCCTTCCACTGTTGTGAGCCAGCAATTGATTGGCTCTGTGTACTACTACTGTGAAATCTGAGAGGGTGCTGAAAAGCTGAAAAGTGTTAAGTACAAAAGCAGGCAGGCTAGCAGAGCTCCAGAGCACACACAAAGCTCCTCTGTCAAATCTGATACTGATGCACATGGACAAGTGGGAACACAACGAGCGTGATCTCACCTACAGTTTGGTCTCCTCTGGTGTGAACCACAGAGGAAGTTTTGCTTTGTGGCTTTTTTTTTTTGTATTTTGTTCATTTTGGTTTTTGCTGCCCAGCGACAAGCAGGACAAACTGCCAGTCACATGATACGAACTCACATACAGTAACTGACTGACGTATCAAGTTGATATAAAAAACTTGTTAGCATGTTTACACATCCAGCAGTTATGGAGCAAAATAATCATTCATCTGAGGAATGTAAGTTCAGAGGAGTGTAATTCACTCTCTTATAGCTCTGTTTTTGGTCTCTACCAACTCCTGAGGGAAGTATCTGACTCTGAATCTAGCTGCTAAACTCTCCACTGTGTTCACCAGCTAGTCTGCTGTTTGGTGTTGAGCAGGTAGTGTGCAGTGGGTTTTTAGAGGTTTTTGCTGCCTGCTGCGGCCAAAAACAACGCTTTGAGAGTGGTGAGAGTGAACCACAACAGGAAAACCAGCTAAACAATGACCTGAAAGTCACTGTAAAGCTCTGTGAAGCTGAGAGGAGCAGCAGATTCAGGTGTTAATTCTCTGTAGGTTCATCACTACGAGCAACCCCTTTCACATTGCCATTTGACCAAAGTACAAGAATAGAAGGCAGAAGCGCAAAGTAAACCCCTAAAACCCCCTATATTCTGTATATGTGATGTTTCTCACAAAACTAAACCACCAAGAAAACAGTATTAGACAAAATATTGACATAACAATGAAATACAACAATGATTTTGTTAGCGTCTGCTCAACTGTCTTTATCTACCAATGCTATTTTTATGCATCCCAGCGTGGTTATCCCTGTGATAATCTCAGCAAATACCTAATCTACACAGCTGCCTCACATCTGCCTACTCTGACATGCTTACTGGAGATGGCGTATTGAAAAGGATTTGATGTCATTAAACACAGGTCTACGTTTCAGGTTGGATAATGCAGCCATCTGATAAAAGTGAGGTGCTGTAATCTGGCATGAGTCTTGATCCCTGTCAGCTTTGTGACAAAGCAGCTTTTATGCAGCCCAATGATTGGCTGACGGGATCAGTCATCACCATGTCAGCCTGGTAGAGAGCGGTCAAGTGCGGCAGGCAAGACCAAATTATCACAGAGAAAACCCTGGTTAATGTGTAGAATACCTCTGATACATCTGATCTGACCCATTAGAACATCCTGCAGTAGTTAAAATCATAATTTTATTATAATATTACTCCACAATTTATGTTAAAGCCCGGAGTCCCTGGTGAGTAGAATACAAAGGGAGATACAGTGCAATGACTGCTCTATACGTAACCTCTCTTTCAACTGCCTGCGCTGCGTTTATTCAACTTCTTTCGGGCTGAGTTGCTTGAGTGTGCCCACTCACACTAAGCTTGCAGCGCTCCAACAACAGCCAGTCTCAGCAAATCAATATACGTGTGTTCCAAAGTAAATTAGCAACCTCACTACTGCTTACAGGAAAAGACGGTTTCATGAGGCGAAGGACAGAAACTGTAAGCCTTATGATGAAAAGAAGTAGTGTTTTAAGGTTTTACACAAATGTGGATGTACAGTATGAATACAACAACTTTAACAAACCTTAATGAATGTTCATTCAAGTAAAACTGAAATGTGTTACTGTACTCCCCTTTAATTAGCACTTAGAGACTGAGGCCAGCCGGTCCATTAGTTGTTCATTAGTTTGATGCCTTTTCACTTTGCAGGGAATGACCTTGACTCATTAAGTGTTTCCATACTTATAGAAGAAGCATGACACTCGAACTCTATCTGTCCAAATGTGACGGAAAACACAGCAGCTGCCAGGTTTTATGGATTTTGTGATGAACTTGTTTTGGATGACAATTCAAAGAGCAACAGCATTCTGATAAGCCTTGGGTGTGCCTTGCAATGGTGCTTTTTGCTTTTCAAATCAGAGATTAATATTTCACGGGGATGAAATTCATCTTGGCTGCATCGCTGCCAAATTGCTTGGCACTTCAGAGAGCAAAACCTAGAGACAGAGTGAGAAAGAGAGAAAGAGAGCACAGACTGTGAAAGTGGGAAACGGCTCAGCTTAAATGTGCAAATCTTATTAACTTTCCACGAAAATCTTTGCAAAGGTTTTTAACTTTGATATCTGGCCCCTTCCTTGTTTTACATTTAATTCCTAAACAACTCAACCCACCTGAATTTAACAACCACGAGAGCATTTTCTCCAACAATATACTACAGTGACAATTTGGGTCAACCGCGTCTTCCCATGAAAAGAAAGAGACCAACGATCTTTGCTTTTGTGTCAGACACCCGGTCACTTCAATTACAGTTCTGCTTCTCCAGTTAATTAAATTGTCTTTGGCTCATGGGGAATGAATAAAGTCCCAGGGCACTGACTGCACTCCATCCTTTGCCTGTGCCCAAACTCAGTCTACTCCTCCAGAACTGGAGATGATACAGCTCTGAGGACTTCCTCTACATTTAACAGCTCTTGGGTGTCTGTGCTAAAGGAAATGGTAAGTGTAGATGACAGAGCAGATAAAAACCAGAACAGAAACTACATACTGCTGACAAATTATGAACAGGAATACCTCCCATTCTGTGCTCTACAAAGCAGGCCTCTGAGCGCAACTTAATATTCTCAACAGCCATGCCGTTAAGACCAAGCTAACATACTGATTAGATGATCGACAGAACATTTACCAGCTATATTTCTAGAAAATTCATTATCTCTCAATTATGAGGATGTACTGCTTTCCATTGCCTGTGTAACTGAATATATTTGGGTTTTACTATCTAATATACTATTTAATATACTATTTCCTGACTTTTTACAGACCAAGCGATTAATCGTTTAATCTGAATATAATAAGACCAACATGTTCCACACTGGACATTGTTAAAACCCCTGATGAGACCTTTGATGCATGTCATAACCTGCTCTCTCTCCCCTGGTTTCCTGTCTGCATCTTCACTGTCAACTGCCTAATAAAGGCAAAAATGCCAAAAAAACATCCATAAAACCATTAAGCTGCCATTTTACTAGAGCTGCAAGTAACAATTGGTGTCATTATCTATTAAGTGTCTCCACAGTTTAAGCTGACGTCTTTAAATGTCTAGTTTTGTCAGACCAACAGTCCAAAACCCAAAGATAATTGATTAACAATAATGTACAACAGAGAAAAGCAGCAAATCTTCAGGAATCAGAGAAACATTGAATAAAAAATAAATAATTAATACGTGCAACGTATGAATCATTATTTAGATTTTGGTCCTGCTATTACAGATATTGGTCCTTGGAAATAACAAGTTGTGATCTTCACAGACAAACTCAAGAATGATGGCTGCTAAGAATCCCACGAGGTTATAGTGGTCCACACACAGAATAAGGCAAAGATTTCGTCTTGTGCACAGCCAAGAGACATTACTCAAACAATTCAGTCAGACACCTTTAATGTGACCCCGCACTGATGGAAGAGACCTTTCACATCAGTTTTGGTCAACTCACTTCTACAGCCAGTTGAGTTGGAGAATTTCAAACTATCTGCGACTCCTTCAATGACAGAGAAGTCAAAAGGACGCTGCCTGTGCAGCAGGGCAGCCACCACAGGCTCCGAGGCTCTCTGCTGTCCGATATGATTCAGTGTGAAAATTCCCTGGTGAGGCCAAGCTTTTCATTAGCATGGAGCGAAGTGTGGGAGGGAGGCTCGGAGTGCTCCCTGCCCACTCAGCTGTAGTGTGGGCCACAAACTGCACCGGCAGAAAAACATTATGCAACCACCATGCCATTGTGTACAGAGGAAGGGTAACCACAGCAACAGGATTCAGAGACTGAGCAGAGGAACCAGCGCTGGTTGGAGGAAGGAAGAGTGTGGTAGATAATCCTGGGTGGCCGTAAACAGCGTGTGTGAGAGTGTTTGTGTACAGATATGGATTTTGTCAGGATGTCCTGATGGAGTTTTCTCTAACCTGAACCCCTATTTAATATCAATGTCATGGCCACGGACGCTACTACTGTCTGGTTGGCATAACTGCGAGACTGAGCTATACTGGGAGACCTGAGTTCCTGTTTAACAACCACTTTACATCAATCCTCAATGTCGGCCCAGGTTAAATGATATACATACTTACATACTCCATTTCCACAATATTAAAAATGACTAGCGTTGAAAGGGACGACACACAGCCAATCATATCACAGAAATAAAGTAACCAATCATGTGGCAGTCCTATAGGAACAGAAAGCCCACTCCCCCCCACAAATAGCAGGGTTAGCATGACACGATAAGTCGTATTTTGATAATGGCAAAAATGGCAATAATTAATTGGCTTTTTTTTGCCTCTTTTGATAAATAAATTGCATGTCTTTGGATTTTGGGGTTTAAAGATGTCACCTTGGGCTCTGGATAATAGTGATAGACATTTCTCACAATTAAGAAAACATACAGATTTATGAGACACAATAAAGATTGCTAATGTCAAAGAATGAAAAACCAACCAAACCAAAAAGAGAAAAAAAACGCCACAAAAGATATCATACATGCAAAATGATCTGCTAATACATGTGGTCGAAAATAAGAGCTACAATCTAATGAGTAACTGAGACTCAAACATTCCTCAAGATTTAAGCTTATTTATTCATTAAAATAGATTTTTGGTTTGTAGCCCACGCATTTCTTTGGGATTTTAAACATGAATAACGTGATTTCACATGGTCAGCGTTGTAACCCCCTCAGCCACAAGGACACCACTAGCTCAAGGTATATTACACTGCAGGTAACCACAGCAACATTATTCATCATTCATGTTACATTACCTGTTAACTCTCACTGGCGAAACTAGCTAGCCAACAAACAAACTACTTCTAACTATGTCTGAATCATTAATTTGAAATATAAATCAGCCATGTTGGAGGTCTTGACAACATGGGACTTCCTATCTCTCTACAGGCGTGCAGACTTTTTTCCACTCTGCTGTTTTACAATCTAGCACCCAAACGTGAACTCAGGAGGGAGGGGTCACAGTCGCAGCTTCAAAAACTATAAGCGACAGCACTGACAGACGGATTACTGACAGAAAGCTAAATGAGCAGCAGGCGGTGTTTGCCCTTGTCTAGTAGTCACAGTGAAAAGCCATTCAACGTGTCAGGGGAATGTCATTCACCTCCCCCAGCTCCAAGGTTTTAAGGCAGCACCAACAAGGAGTGCATTGTGCTTAGAGGTAAAGAGAGGTGAAAGGTTTCCTTTACCATCTTGAGAGTTGTTATGATCTACAGCCAACATGGTTCCCCCAACATTTTCACTGTCAAGAGCAAACAATCTGATTTCGTGCAATTCATTACAGAAACACAGGTGTGGATAAAAAACAGACATTCTTGCCAGTATATGGATATGAAGATACCCTCGAATTATCGCTGTGCTAGTTTTAGAAAGACTAATCTGAAAAAATGTAATGAACAATGGTCATAACTGTGCCACCTCCTCTACCAGTGCTCCTAGAGAATCAGCTAATCACGCAGAGATAATTGGGAAAGCCTGATAAAAAAATATTAAATGTGAAACAAAGGAATGAGTTGATGAACTGTGAAACTCTCAATTATCCCCCATGCTGATTCTAAGACTTACAATAGTTGATAATGTATGCAAGTATTCTGCAAATTTTTCCATGCCAAAAAATACCTTCATAAATCACTAGGATTTGGTAATTATCTCTAATCAATATTCTTGGTTGGCTGAAAAAGGAATAGAAATACAAAACCAAACCTCGGTTCTAATATTTCTATTTTAAACTAACAATATTAAACACACATCTTGGATCCTCTGAATTGTACACCACTAAGCACAACAACAACAACAACAACAACAACACAATTCTTTCAGCTTTGTACTCAATCTGATATTTCATTGATTAATTACAATTAAAATACCTGTCTTCTGTAGATACCAATGTGCTCATTAGCTTTACAGAAGGACTAAGAAAGACAGACACAAATACAGAAACCAACTTGATATCAGGCTGTGCATACAAATTGGGAGAAGTGCAAGACCGTTGTTCTGACAACCAAGGAGATGGTGGCAGGAGGTGAGGAGGGGGGCTGCTGGTGCTTCAGCTGGTCCATCTATCGTCTCCTGTTTTATTTTGTGCTTGCTCTTTAAAACAGGGCCCCTATACGTCTGGTGAAACTGACATTCAGTAGGTTTCGAGACGGTTAACTCTGTCATGACTCAGGGAAAGTCAGCAGGAGCACAGACTGGTTTTGTAGGTTTTTGCAAAGCGTGACCTTTTGTTTTGAGACAATCTATAAAATGACAAGTCGGCAGGAGATGACATGCAAATGCTAAATGATGACTGCACTTTATGATTTGTGGTAATGACTGTCAGATTAACAGAGTTGAATTCCCTCACCTCCAGTCTGACCTTGTTGACATTAATTAAGACTGAACAGAGTTTTGAAAGCCCCCTGCCCTTTCTTTTGATTATCATAAAGCAGAAACACATCACAGCACAACACAACACAAACGGCTGATCTTCAAGGAAAGTACCTTTAAGGAAACCAAACATAACAGAATGTGTGAGTACAAATATTGCCAAGGCAACTCAGAACGACAACAATGATCCACCTAGAGACAAGCAAACAGAAAGTGTTTGCCATGAAATTGTTTGAGGATTAACAGGAAGAGAAAATTTGTTAAAATTTTTAATTCCAGGCCAGCTGACATAGTTTTAGACTTTAGACCCCAAACATTCACACGCTTCAAGCTACGCATGATCGACTGTCGTGTTCTGGAGCGTGTCACCTGAAAAATCTCAACCAACACAAGCGTGAGCTGTGAACAAGAGAGAGCTAACTCCTTCTGTTTGATGCAGCTCTAGATGATCACGTGTATGCATAGGCATATTTATGACACCTCGTCACCTCTTTATTCAGACAGGAATGCAATTGAAAACGTATATATTGTGGCCATGGAAACGCAATTAGCTTTATATCACGCCCCCTTGAGGACTGAGGTTTGCTTCCTCCACTGGTGCAAAAGAATGTACGTTGAGTATGTTCATCTGGGTCGTGTGTGTGCCGGCAGGGCACTGCGTGGACCACGTTTGGGGCCTTAAAGCTGTGGTACTGGTGGGCTCTGAGAAGCACTTCCTTAAGCAAAGCCTACTCCAAAGCAGGGCAGGGCCATATACACGATATTAGATCAGGACAGAAGATTTTCTTCAGAATCAGAAATACTTTATTGATCCCCGGGGGGAATTACACTTCTTGATAATGAAATGTTTAGTATTGTGTAAATAAGTAGGCAGGTGCGTCATAACAAGGTTGGTTGAGTTGGCCCGGATACACCACATTTTGTTTTCATAACACTGATAACGGACAGAATCTACTGGCTACTTAAAGCCCAGTTTGGCCATTAAGTGGATGAGAGAGTCCCAAACTGGGCTAGACTGTTTCGTCCAACACGAAACAGAACAGGTGATGTATGCTGTCAAAGAAGCTGAAGACCTGTGCCAAACAAAGACCAGGAATACCACAAACTATTACTTCATTGAGCAACAAGGCTCTCAGAGAAACACCTCAGCAACTAACATAACATTACTATATCCCAAGCTCTCACATAACAGTTAAAATTGTAATTCTAATACAAACTTTAATATGGATTTTCTGAGGCTTGACTAAAACCTGGTGCTCAGTGCAGATTCTTATTAATGACTACTGTACTGAATGATCCTGTAGCATCTTTGTCCAGTTACAGAAGTTTCCCAAACAGACAGCAATCAGCCCTGCTCCTCCCAGGCTTACAACAGTCATACTTTAAGCCTTCAGAGCATTTTAAAACAATGACCTTTAATCCCTCTGGGGGCTGATGATATTTTGCACAATGTGTTTCAAATTATCTTGGGTGCAAATAAACCCACACACAAAAAAAAAAGACATTTAATCCGTCAGAGTGTGTAGAGGCAGCAACAAGTGTAAAAGATGAAGACACATTTTACAAAATAATGCACAAAACCTCTAACAAAGAAATCAGTCAGTCAGTGTGTCAAAATCAATGCTTCAACACTGTTGACAGATGACCACCGTTTCCACAATTTGTCTTTAACATCCCATAACAAACCCACACAGCCTTTCTGACGTTTGTACACAGACAAGCACACATGGAGCACACATCCAACATACGCAGCTCTGGTCCTGTACAAGCTGCCATGATTATTTTTAGAGTTGATTTTTTTTGATGACACGTGCACTTTGTCTGCTCAGCTACGGTGGCTATCACTGCTCATGCTAACTACCCAGAACTTTTTATGCTTATTCAACACAAACAAGCTGTTGCCGCTTCTAGTAACACAATTAATGGAAAAGCTACCAAACAACAGGAAAAACAAAATAACATACGGTATTTGTTTATAATGAATTTGTCATTACTTTAAGTTATGAAATCAGGTTAAATAGTGCCATATCACTGAAACTGCTTCATGTTTGAGTGCTGCGTCCTCCCAGGAAAATGTCTTCTACTTAAGTGGGCGAACATGTGTGATAACAGAATAGATGCTCCAAAAAATAACACATCTTCTGAATGTAATATAAAATGTTTACACCACCCCTTTCAAAACTGAATAAAATGTCTCACTTTTTTTTCTGATCAACTGTTCCAATTTAAACTATTATGTACAGTTAGTGGACTAAAAGGCTCCATTTAAACATACAGTAGGTACAGTTTACTTATGTACACTCATCAGACTCATTATTGTTAATTGCAGGGGAAAAGATCTTGTGACGGAGTATTAGCAAGAGTGCAAAAGTAATATAAGGAGGATGGAAGACATAAAAGAGGAGAGTTGTCTTTCCTCATTGATTATAGCCCCTCAGTTTTCACACCTGACTGCCTGTAGATTTCTCCTAATTGACCACAAAGGGTTGTAGCTCCCCCTCCACCCCCAGCACACACACATATGCACACACAGAGCACGATACCCCTGCCTTTCACCCGCTAACACAGTTGGCAGGGATCCAATTATCCTCCATTGACTGCAGAGATTAATTGAAAATAACTCATTACGCTCCTCGAGGACATTCCAGATGAGTCAGATTTCAATTTGACTCGTAAGCTGACCGCAATTTGAAGAGTCTGACTGGAGCGATCACAAGGCTTAAGCCATTCACGCAAAGATGGACAGACTGGCCTCCGAGACATAGACAGAGAGCAGAGGAAGAAAATCTGACTTGAACCGTGCAGGAATACTGTCCGCCAGTGTAAAAAGACCTGTACACTGTTCTTAGCTCTTTTCTTATGTTCATTTTTCTGGCACTTCTCCCTTACGTGATGATCTGGAAGTCACAGGAATATCATCATGCCTCTCTGACACATACACTCCGTACTACAACTGCTAGATAATGTTGGCAAAACAGACTGAGGCTTGGTGTGCTTTTGCACTCCGTGTACTCGGTTCTTTAGATGAGTGTGTCAGCTAAATAACTGAAATGTAAATACACCACATCGTTATCAATGGCGTCCTTCCAGATAATCAATTCTCAGTCTGACCTCTTGACCCCACACCTGATGCCAACAATAAACATTGGGCAGATATTTTGTGATCATTGCTAGGTTGCTTCTTCAACTGGGGGTCAAAATAGGAACTACTATGACATAATTCAGTCACACTGTATAAACTCAGCATTTCCTCTTTGTCCAGTGGCTATCATTATAAACTGCCTCAATGAAAAAAAGTGTTATAAACATGAGTTATTATAAGATTTTATGAATAAATGATAGAATAACCTGAAACTAATGTACTCAAAGCCAAATCCTTGGAGCTCAAAATGTGGCAACACTGCATTTATGTGACAGTGCTGCCGCTCCCTGGGGTCAAGGGGGGTGGGTTAGGGTGGGTGAGTGATTGGCAGGCCTCATCAAGGCTACTCCTGCAACCCAGACTGCCCCTCCACCCAATACTGCAATCCAGGGTAAGGGGGGGTAAATCTAGGTCAGTAGCTGGGGCACAGTCTGTATGTATGGCATTAGCTGGTGCTGGTGTGTTTGGAAAAAAGGATGTCACAGTTTGCTGTAGTGAATATTCAGTAGATTTATTTTTAATGGTCTGCACAAAGACTTGCAGTTTCTTGAGGGAAAAAGAAATTCTAAATTTTATCCCCATTTAATTCAGGAGCCCATGTGGATGTCTTGCATATAATCCTATTTTGTATTCATAGAAATGTGTCTTTGGGGTGATTTGATTTTTGCAGAGGAACAACCTAAATGCAGTCCCAGTTTAATGCTTTTTATGTTCATCTGCATTGCTAAAAACACCTACTGAAACCCAACGGCCCCTCCTCCTCTACGAATGGCAGCCACACACACACACACACACACACACACTACAGACACAAAGGAGGGCCAACTGGTAGAGAGCCACACCGCGGTCACATTAATGCAGACTAATGACAGAGGCAGAGCACTGCAAAAAATATGCAAAGTGTGAAACTGCCCTGGGGACCTGATGACAAGGCACACACTGAATGCCTTCCACCGTCAGCTAATGTCTTAGTTCATCTTTCTCTCTCCAAGTCAGCCAGAAAGTGGCTCAGTCAGTGGGTCTCCAAACAAATGACAACATGGAAACTGAAGAAAGCAAAAGAAAAACCTGAACTCAACTCACATGACCAAACAGTAACTCTGCTCCGCCTGTTTCTTCATGCAGACTGGGATGCTGCTCTGTTTTGCTGAAGAAGAACCAGGCTGAGGTAATCCCAGAAGCTTGCATGCTATGATCAGACAGATATAAAGGCGTCTGATATTCTAGACTGACACTGGCCTCGTATGAAAGATCAGATATCACCCAGTCAGTGTCGTCTACCGCTGACGTGACGGGGGTTTCTCTTCTGTTGACAGTGGAATGGAAAAATACTCTGTCCCAGATTTCCCCCATCCCCAAACAACAGGAGAAAGTCACCTGAGAGTTGTTTGGCCACATTAGTATTTAAATTGTATTATTAGGGTTTCAGCTGAAGAGATTTTCTGTCAAATTATGGTTTAAAACATGTTTTTAAAGCACTCCTGGCAGAAAATTCTAAAAAAGTAAGAAGTGATTATATGTCGATATATTAGGGATGCAACTAATGAGTATGCTGAGTATTTTCTCAATTAATAGATTAATCATTTGGTCTATGAAATGTCAAAAAATGCTTATTATGATGAATCCATTAGTGAAATAGTTGCTGATTAATATTCTAACGATTGACCAATTGATTAATCATTGCAACTCTAAAATATATGCACAATTTATGGACTATTGGACTAAACAAAAATAACAGGTTTGGGAGCCCTAAATACGAGGCCCTGAGCTCTAATAGTGTTTTTATCCCTGCAGTCTGACACCCGTGCAGCACACCACCACTATGATGCCAGTAGCTGTAATGTCGTCAGTAATTCCCCGCTGATCTCAGGCATGAAGTGAAGATTTTCTGCCAATCTGTGAGGCAATTAGAGAGATCAACTGAGCACAGATGCGGTCAGTGCTCGACCTATTAGAGGAAAGGGTTTGGGAGGAGACCGGCAGCAGTGCCAATTTCTATCAGGAGCCCTTTAAAACACAGCCGGGAGACGGACCAACTGGCCATTTTTTGGACACAGTTCAAAAGGGAGAATTTGACCACTGATGCATTATCAAACTTTCAGTGCAGCCCAACAGCTAACCTGCTGCGACCCCAGTTATTATGGTGGGTCAAAATGTGGCTAGTTATCTCACATACACACAGACACCAGGTCAAATCAAGGTCTTATGAATCAAAGACTTGAGGTGATTCCAGTGGCTAGAAACATCAGACGGCACACTTCACCCTAACATGAGCGTTCCACATCTCCTCTGGCTGTATTTACTGAACTCTGCAGCTGCATTGCTTCTTCCACACTCTTCTCCTCATTATACTGCTTGCATGCTCACTGTGGCTGGATACTAATGAAGGATAGATGCTCGGCTTCACCAGCCTCCGGTTCTACCATGGATGCACACCAAAGCAGGCAGTGTGAGTGTCAGTGAAAGGATAAAGTCCCTTGCTTGGGTGATTTCCCATTTTCCCATTTTGCCAAACCAAATGGGCCTCATTCCAATTCCATCCGGAGTCAGGCCCGCAGTACAGTCAGATCAAAAGCCTCTCTGTCTTTAAGCGTGCAAGGCATTACAGTGCAGGTCATGTCGCTGTAACCTAGCCAATGAATAAACAGACTCACCAGTTTTCCTCTATAAACTAACTGGTTTATCAAAAGTTCATCCAAGTTAAAGCATGTAAAAAAAAAAAAACCTTGAAAAAAATGTTGTTGTTTCTTATCCTGAACTCTCTTCCATGTACGAGTGATCCAAGTCAGATTCAGGAAACTGTCTTAACTGCACAAAATTAAAGTAAGTGTTCATGAGTAGGTGACCATTTGTGAGTTATGATCATGAGCATAATCGACGTCCTCACACTGCTATAAAAAGGTCACCTGTTCTGCGCCATTTGGGCAAGTTTCATTCATTTAAATGTTACCCAACAGTCAAAAGAAGCTGTTTAAAACAGAACAAATCTAACAGTCTTAGGGGACCCAAAACAGTTACAATATTAATACAGCTAGGGATCGGCAATATGACGGTACAAAGCGTGCGACAGTAGAAATGTAGCCACAACAATCTGGGCTGTTCTCTATTGGAGCACATTCAAAATGCCGGCTTCCATGTATTTTCCTACTTTACTACATAGCTGTTTTAACAAGAAAAGCAAATGTTTATCATATTTCAACACTCCAAATGTTGAAAAATGCATGATTATCACACTAAGATGGTGGACAACCCAATTTAAACTCAAACTACAATAGAGAATGGATCCTGGTGTTGGAGCGATGACCAAATGAGACTATCACACTCGCATAGCCGTCTCTTTACCTCCAGCCAGAAATTCAATCCCATTACACAAAGCTCCCCAATCGTCTCTATTACCAAAGTAGCATAGTGAAGCAGACAGAGCAACTTCAGCTCTCCCCCACACTCCTGGAAGGTGAGCACTAAATGGAGAAGCAGTGTTGCCAGACAGGCTTTGGAGAGCAGAAAACAATTGGTTGATTATTACCAACACGGAGTACACGTGTCACTTTGATAACCAGAAACTCACAGAGATCCGTGTCCATGTTTCTGACAGTCATTTGAGAAGGCGTCCGCGATCCACCGTGAGGATAAATGCACTCTTGATTGTGTTATTTCTACCTTCACTATCATGCAATGTAGTATCTGATGTATGCAGCAGTAAAGTTAGGCTGAAAACTGAAGATGGCCACCAGTTTTGACACTGTGATTTCATATTTAACAGCAAATCAAATATATCACTGACTCTTCAGCCTTAGTGTGACCACCCTGCTCTTCATTTAAGCAACTTTCCAGACAAAAAAAAAACAACCCCAAGAACCAAAACCAAATTTTTTTCCATCTCCATTCAACCTCTTTATCCCCATTGTCAAGAGTTCACCTTTGACCAAACACAGTCTGGATGGGATGAAATGAAAACAGGCTGTGCCAGGATGTAAATCCTCTCCCTGTAAAGATGCACAATGATACCGTCTGTACCTCCTGCAATACATCTCCGGGAAGAGGCAGCTACAGTAGCAGACGCTAACCTCTTCATCACTGACAATGATGCATTATGGACTGCATTAATCAGAGCCTACCAGACACACTCACAGTGGGGGGATGCATGTTCTGGGGACTACTCACAGGCATAGCATGTGTGCATGCATGCTTGAGAGAGAGAGAGTACGCATTAGTGTATGTGTTTATGGACTAATGCAGAGTTGTGGGTGCTGCATGGCATGAAAACATATATTTAAGACTATTGTATGAACATTTTGGATAGATGGATTGAAATGCTGTACCTAAATATAAAGATCATCTATATTTAGGGAAGAAAATTAGGTGTTTTCCCACCCTCCCTCTCACACCTCCACCACGAAAAGGGGAAGTTCATACGCATTAGGAATAAGATAGACCTCAGTGAAACTTACCTCCCCAGTTCGTCTCCAATTTCATAAAATTCCTCAACATTTTCCTGGTTGAAAACAGTCATGTTGTCCAGGCACTTCCTCGCTTTTCCCCCGACCGCAGGCATGTCCTCCGAAACGGCACACCGGCTCTTCACAGCGGCACCATCCCTACCAGCAGCCTCCGGTCTGGGCTGGGTTACAGCCAACAATCCTCCTCATGTTAGAGCTTCCAAACCAAGTGAAAATCAACAGGGGAGGGGGCAAACAAACATTAGACCTCGACTGTGAAACCTGACTGCAGTTGTTGGGAAAAGGTGGGTTCAGTCAACAAAAGGAAACCAAACTGACTGAGCGATGAACCTGCACCTCCGGGGCGACGTCACGACTCCTGGAGCTGATCTTTCCTCCCAGTCCCGACTGTCTCTACTGTTTCCCCGGCCACCCGTTTGAATTATTGGGCTATAACAGCTGCCAGTTTTTTAAGATAATAGTAATATAACAATAACTATGTCAGCACCGGCTGGTTAGGAATGCAAATAACCCTCCGTGAAAGCTTGGTGTAGCCATGGGAAACACGCGAGCCTACTCCTCCTCCTTTGAGTCCAGCCAGAAAAACGACTGCTGAGGACTCGTATCGTTAGCCTATCTTCTCTAAATAATGACCTGAGGGGACCCGGGACAGGTGTTTAACCCAGTTTAACTCCGTGCTACAAAGTCACAACCCTAAAAAAACTCAATCAAAAGCCAAACCGTTACGCTTTTCCTAAATTAAAACCACGACTCGCCCCTGTATATTCCCCTGCAGTATGAAATATTCAGAATCGTGAACATTAACGTTAGCTAGTATGTTTGCCGAGCGTTACTGGCTCTTTCCCGGTCTGAAAACTGAAGATAAACTGTATGAATACACTAAAGTATCTTACAGTTTGCCGGTGCGTGTCCCGCTGCCAAATGTAGCCGAGATTTCATGCGTTTTGCGGGAGCCTGTGACCCCCGGTTTGGCTCACGGAAGACAAAATGCTGGCTTGAACGGGAGAAATCAACGTTAACAATGTAAGGCAGTCTGGTCCTGGTGCTGCGTTCAGAGTCTATGGGAATTTTTGGAAATGTACGTTTGAGCGACTCGTGTTCGCTAGAGGCGACTGGACGCGGTTCACGACAACACCAGACAAACACAAATGAAAAATCCAGACAGTGTTTGTGTTCTACTATATTAAAAAATCCAAATACATTGGGGTTTGTTCCCCTCCAGAATTTTTTTAGCAAAGTCGAGGCAGCGGTAATAACCGTCTTTTTACGTGCCTTAAATGCAGCATCGGTTAATGTCAGTTGGTGGAGCTACGTCGCTCGCACGAGGGCAGCAAAGCTTTCACTTTTATTTTAATCACAGTTAAGCACATCATTTGGGCATTAAAGACTTTTTCGTAATTAAAATGTTATTTATAATTCAGTTGTTTATTTTATTCTGGAAGATATAATATCCACAAAGCAAACCTGTCAAAGTCCATGCCCATTTTTTCACTTTTATAATGAATAAAATGTTACTCCAATACTGTCTGTAGCATTTAAAAGAGTTAAAAGAAAGAAATTATTGCCCTATAACATTTTAGATGATCACAAGACCAGAGTTGGACACCTGGCAATGTAAATACTTCATTATTTTGTCATATTTGTATTGTTTTTCTTCACTTATCTGGTCTTTTGAATGTCACATATAATTGAGGTTCTTCTTTATTGTTGATATATTGTATACATCTCTGTCATAAGATCATAACAGAGTATCCAGAATGGAAGAATCACACAAACATTTATCAAATATTTATATTTCTACTTTGATTTTTATTTTCTATCCATGGACATCATTTCTGCTATGACAATGATATGATGAAGTTTATAGATTACATGACAACACTACAGAGGAAAATAGGACCAATGACAGGACATGAAACAAGATTAGCATATGTATACAAACAAAAATACATTATGAACTGTAAAAGATACAGTATATATATATAAATACTCACCTTTGAAGGGGGCGTGTGCACAGCATTCTTTGTTTTTATTGATTCTATTTATAAAGTTTGTCATTCAACAGATTATATATTCACATTATAAATAGAAAATGAATAATTCTGGATTTTCTGAATGCGTGATATTTGCCACAATAGAGGCACAATCATCTTTTCAAGAATTGATTTTAGTATTGTTTGACCATCTCTTTAAGATCAGATTAATGCAAAAGACAATTTAAGGAAATATGAAAGGTAACGTAAGTTAACTTGAAACTGTGACTTCATGTTTTAACTTAAACTTCAGTTAAAGTTGAAAGGGGCATCAAATTTTAAAATTTTAGTCTCCAAAGAAGACTGAATACTTTGCGGTTTGGCCGTTGTGGACAATCCTGGATGCTGTTAGATGCTTCTGACTTGTTCAAGGTGCAACATTTAATGTGAAAGTACGGCAAACAAGATGCAGCCTGAGATTTCTAACATCACATTTCAGTGGCTGCCTCTGAAAACTAAATAAATACAGCACATGTGAACCAGGTCTTTCTTTCTTAGACTAAACATGATGATAGTTTGGTGGGAGAAAAAGTCATCATCATCCCCGGTGATGTCAGAGTGTGAGAACACGATTCACTGAGAAACCATCCATCCATTTATCCATCTGGCCATTTTCTAAACTGTTTATCCCCTTCCAGCTCTGCGGGGGGCTGGAGCCTATCCCAGCATGCACTGGGAAAGAGGCAGGTTACACCCTGGTCAATTTACTGGGAAACAAACTTTACAAATGAGAGCAGGAGGCCCCTGCCGACCTTTCACTCTCTGAGATTCATTATGACTTTGATTTGTATTGTCCATGCTCAGTCAAGGTGAAGTGTAAACCGGTGTTAGCATCATATCTGATGTGGTCTGCTCCCCTTCAGGTGGCACTCTGTAAAGATATGAGAGAGCCTAGAGCTGCAGCTATAGTTATCATTTTGATCATTCATGGATCTGTCACTTATTTTTGACATCGTTTAGTCTATGAAATGTCAGAAAATTGTGAGAAATGCTGCATCACAAGTTGTCAGAAGTCAAAGTGAAGTATTCAGATCTTTTACTCGAGTAAACGCAGCGATATTTTGATGTCAGTTAAGCAAAAGTACTTTTTTAGAAATATATACTTAAAGTATTAAGGTAAAAACACTAAAAATAGCCTCTGTGAGTATTGTTATCATATTATTGGATTAATGCTGATGCATTCATGTAAGTAGCATTTTATTATTGTTAGTTGGTCGAGGTGGAGCTCAGTTTAACTATTTTATATACTGTTGAGTAGTTTAATCTACAACAGTATACAGTACAATATTAAAATGAAAAAAATAAAAATAAAATAAGTGTAAGTATTAGAAATATGAAGTAGCAAGAAATCGAAACACTCAAGTAGCACAAATTTGTATTTAAATATGGGGCTTGAGTAAATGTACTTAGTTGCATTCCACCATTGGTGAAGGCCAACAGTCCAAACCCCCAAAATACTCAGTTTACAATGATTTGAAAGTGAGAAAAGCAGCAAATCCTGGAATGTGTCCATCCACTTTAGTGGAGCAGCTGAAGCACATCATTTTGCACTTAGTAAAGAAAGCAGCAAAAGTGACACATACCAGCTGAAGAGGAGGAAAATCACAGATTCTGCTTACAGTCACTGTCGGTTGGACTGAAATATCTCGACAACCATTCGATGGATTTATGTGAAATTTTGTACAAGCGTTCATGTTCCCCACAGGATGAATCCTAATGACTTTGGTGATCCCCTAGCTTTTCCTCTAGTGCCACCAGCAGGTCAAACTTTTCCCCTCAACTTGTGAAATATCTCAACTACATTATTACTGTAGATGGATTGTCGTAAAACGTACAGACATTCCCCTCATGTCCCCCTCAGGATGAACTGTAATAACGCTGGTGACCCCCTGACTTTTCATCTAGCACCTTTGTCCAATACTTTGATTTATGAACAAACACCTGCAAAACTAACGACATTTCGTGCGAATTAGCGAACGTCAGCATGCTAACGTGCTAAACCGGACATTGTAAACATTATACCTGCATAAAACCAGCATGTTAGCATTGTCATTATGAGTATGTTAGCATATTGACGTTAGCATTTAGCTCAAAGCACTGCTGTGCCTAATTACAGCCTCACACAGCCTCTAGCGTGACTCTTCATCTTTTTTTTTTCAAGGCAACAAAATATTGATTCAAAATGTTTTTTTCCAAGTCTGATGAGTCAGCTTTGTAAGACAATAACTGGGTACCAAATGAATCTGTGAGCTCATGTTTTCTTTGCTCTGGCAGATGCCCTAACCCTAACCCTCTGTGTCTTATGTTGAACTAGGAGACGTATGAATTGGATGTTAGAACTAGCCACCTTGCCTAGCGGCCTACCACTATGTCACACATTTCGTTGCTCTGATTGGTTGTAGCGTTCAGGGGCCCGTTGGTCTGAAAATATTCAACTTAATGAGGTCAAGATAAAGACGACCTGTTGCGATGCTCTGATCTTTTCTGTCAGACTGCAGAGGGTCAGAACCAGAAAGACAAAGATAAATCAAGTCATTCATTCTTAACTTTTACATAGATAATATCCATTTAAAGAATTCATACATTTTAGATGCAACATTTCCCCTCTATGTTTCAAGCAGTTTAATTTCTCATCATTTTGGACTTAAATTGCCTTATTGCATCGATGTGGGAGAGTTATAATGTCATGTTATAATGTTATATATGTTGTGGTCTTGGTACAGTACGGTCTAACAGCAGCAGCAGCATTGAGCTACACTTTTGCACCAAATGTCCTGTTATTTTAATCTTCTTTATGGTCACAAATGGGCACTTTTGGCCCTCAGATGGAGCACAGTCAGAGCTTTCTATATTGTGATATATGATGCTCATTTTCACCCTTTATGCACCGCTGTGCAGCGTGATGTTCAGTGCAGTGCAGTCTCATAAATCACATTATATTACATACTGCACATATTACCGATTGGGTTTGTAAATAACAAATAAAACATGTTCAGTTTGAGCCATAATAAATCTCCAGCACAGTTCCAGCACGATGAGACCCTTTCAGTGTTACACAATAATTGGAAACATCAGGCTGCTGTTGTTGTGTGGTTTGACAGAGATGTAGAAGCTGTGGTGTGAAGGGTTATTCCACCATCTGCTGGTGACGAGCTGCACGCATAAAATGACATTTATCTGACAGTAGAGTCACATCGCTCTGCTGTTTGTTAGACAAAGATTACGCTTCATGAATAAACAGCATAGTTTCTAAATATTACATAAAGTATTTAATATGTCCTTTTTGTACAGGAGAAATCTTACCTCAACTTACCACCTTACTTCTACTGACATCCAGTAGATCTTTATGTGACACATTTCTCTAAGAAGGAACACATGGATGGATTGTGAGAAAATGGGCCCCAGGACACGGACGCCTGAAAGAGTGAAGAGATACGCAGCCGCTCGTCATCTTACGTCTCTTTTTAGCAACATTTTGCAGGTTAACCATAACTGTAAAGTGCTGCTGTTGCTTGAAAACTGCACCTGAACTTTATTTCAGTTTATTTATGCTGGAGATGAAGAGCGTCCACACACATAATATATTATATATAAGATATCATACAAAGTAAAAATGTTGTAAGAAAGAAAGCCTGAAGTGCAGATTACACTTTCTAAAGGTTTTACTAAGTGTAAGTATGCACAATAAAGCTTTGTAGGTAAAACAAATAAACATAAAATACAACAACAACATTATGATTAGCTGGAAGAAAAACCATGATTAGCACTGTAGTACTTTTGACTTTGCAAACAGCAGTCACTTAATAAAAGAGCTCTGGCTTGCAGGCCCGTTCATGAAGCCATCCATGGATGAACACACGCTCTGATTAAGTACAGATATCAGTCCAATCGAGCATCTGGGGTGAAAAAGCGTGGCGGTGCCAAATATGCCATATTTTTAAAGCATTATTGAAATATAAATATGCTACTGGACCTCCATACATCAACAAAATTGTTTAAGGCGGCTCTGACACACAAACTACAACGAAATGTTGTATTTTCTTGCTGAAAACCAATCCATTCAGCCCTAAACAATAACAGAAAAACTCTAGATGCACAAAGAATTATCTTATTCTCGACAGGTGGATCTTTTAGATGTTTTTATTGCAGTACAAAATGATACAAAATGATTATCAGGAAGAGCAGGGTTAAAAAACAAGTTTGAGGAAAAATCCCTTATGTTACAGTTTCAGCCTTCAGGGCTAGAGATATAATAGTAGTAATATACTGATAAATATCTGAAGTTTTCATGATGGCTTCAGTTTATTTTGGACAGTACCACAGAAACACGGGAAAAAGACAAATACATGAGTGGACTGTGTGGCAGCCACTATTAGCGTATTTATTCTGCATTAATACTGCAGACAAAGCTCTGCTGAATGTGATTTTGGGGCTCATAATTTCAAAAATGCAACCTGCGATTTGCAACATGAGCTCTTTTCCTCTTGCTCACTATGCCACATTTCTCTAATCAAAACAAATGCCATACTTGTGACCCACATATGAGCATCCAAGAGCACTGTAGGACTTTCATGACACAACTTGATTTAAAATAAAACTTTTGTTAAAAGTTTCTTCTGCATATAAACTTCAAAATATGTCCGTAACGAACACTTTACAGTAAATAATAACTGCACTGTCAGCTTCAGCACGATGACCTCCAGCATCAGATGTCTGTTTGATGATGAATTTCACTTTGGAGTAATTGAGACACACAAAGCCTTAAAACGTCTTTGGTTCGACACCAGGGTGAGATGTTAGTACATTCAATTCTGGGCAACAGCTGACTGAATCACACTGTGGTAACAGACGCCCAGATACAAACACTACAGGTGCTTCAACAACGTTATGACGTCAGCCGTGTTAATGCTTTGAATTCAAACTGATGAGCGAATTCAACCTATCAAATACTAAACATTAACCAATTCCATTTGGACTATTCTTTGAAACTGCACACACCAGATAATAGATTAAAGACAAAATGTTAACATAAAAACATTGCTAGTCCTTGACTGGTTAGCATAAAACATATCGTTTATAATCTTCCATCAAACAATTCTTGTCGTGATTGTTTCTGTGTTGCGTAATATAGGAATTTCCTTTCCCATTAATATTAGATATTCATATTAGCTCGTATTTTCATTAAGCTGAAGAGAAAGACGTCAAGCCAGATAACAGTTAAGATACACTGCATTTTTAATTTGTTGATTAGAAATAGTGCTAACCACCGAGCTGATTGTCAGGCATACAGCATATAGTGAGCTTGTTGATGTGATTTTGAAATAACTATTATGTGATGCAATATCTGATAAACTGATATGAAAATGAGGTATAAATCATTAAGATTCATGCAGCACCATTAAAAGCTGCTTTTAGGCCACGTTTACATGCTTCCTATGTGATCTGATCACACGTCGTTGACTCTGACTGCACTGATGAACTATTGTGGACATGCGTGACCCCAAATGTGTTCCACCCAGTTCACTTTGTAGTGTGTGTACAGTACGACAAACCTCCCAAACACAAGCAGATGATGATGTTTTTCAAGATTAGTTCCTACACAGCCGGCGTGGCCCACTTCCCTGGTCGTAAGTCACTCGAGGTGCATTTAAAGCACATTCTGGTGCACGTATTGAACTACGATCCCTCTCAAGTGGATGTAGACATTATCTGGTGATATTCACGTCCTGTGCAGGGCTTGAGCCTCTCGGACTCTCAGTTGCTATAGTTGGAAAAACAAGTCAAAATGTAAACCCAGACCTTAAAACTGACATTTCATGCTCCTATAAAGCTGCACTGGAGAAGATTTGATACCGCTTTGTAATGAGACATTCTTCATGAATTGTTAATTATAACTGAGGAACTTTTGGGTTGCCAGGTTGTGAAAAGTCCCTTTGGCTGGTTTCCGTGAACCACACCTCCCGCCCAGTGCATGCTGGGAGTGATAAGTGAGTATAGATGATTGTATGGATGGATAATCCTCCAGCATTCACTAGCGCTTTAATTTATCATGCAGGAGGACGAATCCACTGGACACTTGGACACCTCTTGAAGAGCATCCAGACCAAAATCCAGTTATTAAGAACGTATTAGCTTTTAATGTACAAATGCAAACCTTCGGACGACACATTGTATTCAAATTAGTATAATAAATTTCTAACCAACAATAAACTTTTACTTACAACTTATAAAGTATAAAGTATGTCTCATTGCACAGCGGTACTGGTGATTGTAATTTAAATGTCCCTGTGTTTTGAGTGTAAATCAAAAATAGGTTGCATGAAATTCTTTCAGCACACGGAAAGAAAGTAAGAAGAAAAATGTCCGACAAAAGCTGGGTGGGCCCGCGATGCTGAATCCTGCTGCAAAAACGTGTTTTCTTCCCGGAGCCACTGAAGAGATTCAGTTTACAACACAGTCAGTCGTCTCCCACTGCCATGCGACGCTGCCAAAGTGCTAACTGCTTGTACAGCTTTCAAGATGGGAAAATAAAAAAGCTTTAAAAAGACACTTAAAAGTACAAAATTAAAATATTTTTTATGCAAAATAGCTTTGCTGGTTATATCCTCTAAAACTCTGCTTTGCATCTGGACTCCCAGGGTTAAGAAAAGCTGGGAAGTCTGTAAACATGATGACACTTTGTCCTTCTCATGAACTGTTCCCCTTCTGTGGTAGTTCCTATTTGAAAATAAATCATCCTGGCACTGTTTCTCGTGTCGAAACCCCTCATCTGTTGCATGAGGCATGTTTTACATGAACACTCATGATCCACACATCCATCAGACGTGTAGTTCCCTTTGTTAAACCGTTACAAAATGAAATGCTGGGAGCAAAAGTCGTGTACTTTTCAAACCTGGTCTTGGCAGATGAAAGACGGATCATGAAAAATCATGAAGTTCTCTGGAGAGCCCGAGCAAGTTCCTCCTGGCAACAAATGTCCTGATGCGGAGCTTTAAACGCCTCCGACTGCCAGCAGCAAACAGCTGTCCAGTTGGAGTTACTGCTTCTCCCAGATCTTCTCCAAACACCATCTTAAATTTAACCCGCTGTCCGTCAGAGGGCAGGATCTCTGATAGTCTTGTACATCTGCAGCGATGTCACCTCCACGTCCGGGACTTTGGTATTCTGGGGGCGTCCCGTCGGGCTGTATCCAGCCGATCGTCCCATGGGACTGAAGCCCGTGGTGGCGCGACCCACGAGGGGGAAGCCTGAAGATCGGTACACAGCAGGACGCCGCAGGAAGCGGTCCGATGTCACCAGGTGCCCGTAGCCCTGCGCGTGCGAGAAGGCGTAGCCTGAACGACGGGAGCTGGTGCGGCGGATGCGGGCGCGCCGAGGCGGAGGGGGAGGTGTTGCTTTGGCCTGTCTCACCTTGAACATCACCTGAAAGTTTGGGCAGATAGCGACAAAGTCAAAATGTTGGATAGAGGCACACTTTTACAAACACTTGGGATTTATCTGGAAAGCTGCTGGGTCTACTGGAGGCCAGGCGTTTGCTACAGTCGGACTTTTCTCGAGGTCAAACTAAAAAAATGGGTGAATATTTAGGCCATCTCCTCAGAGAGCCAGGGTTTGATCCCTGAACACACACACAAAAAAAAACTGAATCATAATTGTATGGGTGGACAATAATCCTCCAACATAGTGCAACATGTTAATGGATTTTGTCACTCCAATCAGTATTATTTGTCCTACTTTTATTTGCTTGCAAGTTTTGTAACTACAGCTCATAATTTGGCTTTTCTTGGGGGATTTAAACAGGAAGTATAATGTTGTCATGGAGTCAGTTAGCTTTGGGCTGCAAGTTGAGCCCCGTGTTTTTAGCCTGGCACCATTAAAAGTAAGCAGAATTAGCTATTAACCGTTCCTGCTTGCAATGTGCCCATGGATGTACAGACGACTATCACTGCATTACTTTGATACTGAAGAAAACTTAAAAATGTGATTCTTCTTGGGCAAGTTCTGAATTTACTGTCATTTTTTCTGTGATTTCTGGGCATTTATTTGCGAAGGACATCGGAGATAATGACATCCTCGGAAAGTGAAAGTCTCACAGTTTGAAGTTCCCAAAATGGGAGATTTCAAAGCAATTCATATATAATAAGTGCAGCTGTATCTTAGCCAGCAAGCAGAGTTAAGTGGTGAGAGTAGAATAGTAATAACCATCTGTACCTTGTCATTGATGGTGGGGCAGAGCTGAATCAACAGGAAGCGGTAGGTCACCACAGGAAGGACACACAGGATGGAGGTGAGGAGGATCGTCAGCCAAATGTTGGGCTGGTTCAGAGAGTTTCGGGCTGTTCCTGGACAAACACACACATATACAACATTTGTATTTGTACGTTTGTCAGGATCTATTATGGACAGTGCTAATAGGAATACTACTGTATACTGGCCTGAGTCAGTTCAGGGAGACACGTTCTACAATTGCTGTTTCTAGAGGTCAGTAAATTTTAAAACTATACTCACTATACTTCGTGTCTTTGTAAATGCTGTCAAGCTGCCGATGAATACAAAGAAATGTCATTCTACTCAGGGCGTCCATATCAGATGGATTATCTTCAAGACATTTACTGTAGTTTAAGTATAGATGGAGTTTACTTTTAGAGAAGAAATTCATGTACATGTTCAGGGACAAATCTACGATATCCAGGGGTTGGATATTGTCTGAATATTTTACATACGATTGCAGAAACAACACCCGAATTTGGATGTGGTGGAGTGTTGAAGCTCAGTACTTGGCGCTACTGATCACATGATCTTGGTGACAAACTAACAGGCAACAGTCTTTTCAAGGGCAGATATTTTGCCTGTGCAAACACATCAAACTCATTTCAGACACTGTAGAACTCAACTCATTTGAATTGTCGCTCGTATAAAAGAATGAACAAAGCTTTTCGTGGAAAAGACGTGGACGCAAACAGTTAATAACCAGCAGAAATATGGAAATGTACACAGAATATGTGAGTTAAATGAGTTAACCACTCACCTATGAAAGGGAAGGCCGACGGCAGCACGAGAAACAAGCCGTTACTGTACATGGTGAATGTGATGGCAAAGTACATGGCCAGACTGCCCAGCACGAAGAAAGTGTTCACCGCCGTCCAGTAAGACATCTCCAGGCCCAACTGTAGACACAGAGAGACAATGCGTGTGATTCTTTTTTTATTCTGAGCCTGACAAAAGACAAGATCAAGCCAAAAGAAAAAGCTCCTCTTGCCTGGATGCTGACGGCAAACAGCAGACATGTCTGGGTGAGGAGGGCGAAGGACTGGTAGTCGGCGACGTCCTTCCCGTCGCCCCTCACGGTGTCGTGCATGGCGGCGTAGGGGATGAAGAAGAGCACCAAGGAGCTGTAGCAGCTGTGGAGGGCGCACTTGAAGAAGGCCTTCTTGCTGAAGTACAGGTTGAGTTGACCGGGAACGTAGAGCCGAGGATGCTGGAAACTCCACACGTGGTTCACATCCTGACCAGCAGGGGGGGGGGGGGGGGGGGTTCAACAACAAGTTTATTATCAAATCTGCCACTTTGACTTTGTTCTCTGGCACAAACACACATGAACACAGACACACAGCAGTTAGTCACCTGATCAAACAGACTCATTCCCAGCACAGGCAGCGCTGTGTACACCAGATTGTAGAGTGTTATGAACCACTCATCGTACACCGTCTGAAAAGTCAAAAGCAGAAAATCTTTGAATAACTTTTAATAAGACAGTCTGATGATCTTCACTTAGATATTATGGTCAGTATTTCCTGAGAAGTGCAAATATATGAAACACCAACCTAGATATTAGTCACAGCTTGATATCATTTTATTCATATTGTCTAATCAAACTGTATTAACAATTAATCTGGTTGTTAAATTCAGTTTTATCCCACTTTAATCGGACGATTGGTGCTGCATTGCTTTGTTAATTTTTTCTTTTGTTCTCAATATTTATTTTTAATATTCTTTTTTGAATTTGGGGGGAGGGACCACTGTATAAGACGGGCTTCTTCAGTCTTGTCACATCTTTTAACTGTTTCATTGTTTGTATTTAAAAAGACTTTACTTCCTTTTTGAATTTCAAAACAACGAGCCTCTTTTAGTTACTTTATTCTTTTCCTTTTTCTTCCCTCAAACCGTTCAGATTTGTAATCCCAGTCCTTTCTTCTCTCCCTCCCTCCACCTCACCTCGCTGTCTCTCTCACCTGTGCAGAGAAGCCGCAGAAGAAGGCGTACCAGAAGTGGACGAAGGTGAAGGTGAAGTTCTTGTAGAAGAAGTAGCGCAGGAACTTGCACATGCGCAGGTAGGACCAGCGGCCGTGCACCAGCAGGAGGCGCTGCAGGAAGCGGAACTGGGCGAAGGAGTAGTCGCTGGACAGCACGGCCTGCATGCCCTCCTGACCGGAGATGCCCACGCCAATGTGAGCCGCTGGGTGGACAAAGACAGGGAGAGGAAAAAGGTGCTAACTGGGCTTCAGGCAAACACAAATCATATCCTACAACTTAAAGCTGCTAATCCCTTTTAGGCCACTAGGGGGCAGAGATACACCAAAACAAGCTGAGAGATACATATCATGGCATATTCAATTCTTATGGCTGACATGTTAGCAGCAGACACAAAGAAACACTATCATTCACTTGGAGTCCTGTTTCCAGATGTATTCACTCTACATTTACATCCACCAGCTGCTGAGAAGAATATCTGAATATCCAGCAGCTCAATCCACACATAAAGCTGCTGATACCTTTGATCATGCTGACATCGTTGGCTCCGTCTCCGATGGCCAGTGTTACTGCCTGCTTGTACTTCTTGACCAGCTCGACCACCTGAGCCTTCTGCAGAGGCGTGACCCGGCAGCAGATCACTGCCTTACACATGCACGCCGTCCTCAGGAACTCCAGCTCCATGCTGTGCTCCAGGGCGTACGCCTGAGGGTAGCACGGCGGGAAATAGGAAAGCGACGAAAGGCAGGAATTATACAACAGCTGAAATATTACCACCGAGCTGTGCAGTGTCAGCAGCTGTACAGGAGCTAAAATACCAACAGGAGGTAATAAAAACGATAAGAGCATGGAAGCTGACAGATGGTCAAAGATCAGATACGATCGCTAAGAAAACAAATTAAAATGACGGAACAAGGTTGATTTGACAGAGGTCGGGGTACTTTTACTCGCTTGGTGATTGTTAATCATTAACAAATCAGTTATGCAGGTATGAAAAACAAATAACAACATAACAAAGACAAACCCAAAACTGTGGTGTCATTTTTTTCTCTCTGATTAAAGTGTTGATTAATTTTGGATCAAATATGTCATAAAAAAGCAAATATTCTCCACTGTTGCTAAAAACGTCTTTGTTAAATATGTTTGCTGAACTTCCAGAAGAATTAATTTTTCACACAAATGTTCCATTTTATGTATTCCATGATGGATTTTTAAGGTTTTTCACATCAAAATATCACTTTTTCCCGTCGACTTAAGTGACGAGGAAGTCACAAAACTTGCAGCATGCATTGATATCAGGAAACATGTGACGCACCAGGCTGTGTCCGTTGATAACCAGGCCGTACTCTCCATTGGCCACCTCGTCTGTGATCACTTTCACACTTTTACCCAGAGTCCTTTCTGGCAGAAACACTGAATCCTCCACTGCGTCTGGTTTCATGGAGGTCCGTGCATTTCTGCTCCACGAGAAAATAAAAAACAATAGATGGATGCGCGAAAACATTTCATTGTCAGCCACTCAGTTACTCGTGTTCAGCCCTCTGACCTCAGCTCCTGTCTGACATCCTCAGGTGAGTTTCCCGAGACGACGAAGACCTCGTTCATCTCCTCCCGCAGTAAGTTGCACGAGTACCCGATGTTTTCTGCAGTTTCTGCAACACAAATAATCAACATCAGTACGTAGACAATGACCACAGATGATGAGCTGCTGTAATTCTGCATGACGCTCATGCCAGGATCTTTCATCATAGAGCAGTGGAACTACAGCTCAGGTGTTGTAGTCTGATTTTAAGTTTCTATCGTATCATTTCAAGCTTACAGAACCTGAAAACAAATGTCTAATGTCCAAATGGACACTGTTTTTTGAGGGGAGGGAGACTCGCAATGCTTAAAACTCCCAGTTACAAATGAAAGAAGTCCTCAGCTGACATAAATCTAAACTGTGAACTTGACTTGGTGAATTGGACATCAGTAAGAAGTGAATGTGTTTTTGCAGCAGCTCTTTGGAAGAGAAACAAAGGAAAAAAGTTATTACATAAACTGGTTGTAAGAATCCCTCCCAGTTTACTGTGTGACCGACCGAACTCAACATGGTCGTGTTTCTCTGCATTCGGGGATTATCACAAACATCTCATGCGCGCTCACTTTCTGCTTTACCTCCAAATAAAGTGGTTCACATAATCACGTTGGCTGTTAAACTGTTTGCTTGTTTACGACCACTCTGATCACCCAAACGTACGATCATGAGACTCAAACTACAAACTTCAGACCCAAGTTGTGATAAACTGATATAATCATTCATCTACATACAAAACAAGATGACTACAGATAAAACTGAACTATTGCACATGACAAAACTTAGACTCAGACTTATTCCTGTGGAAAGAAAAAAAAGCTATAAATGAATTACATTTGAAGTTCTGTACCTTGCTTGTCACCGGTCAAAACCCACATTTTGATGTCGGCTTTGGACAGCTGCTCAATAGTCTGAGGTACTCCGTCTTGTAACTTGTCTTCTATGGCCGTCGCTCCAAGCAGCTGCACACACACACACACACACACACACACACACACACACACACACACACACACACACACAATCATCACAAACATTCAAATGAATAAACAGTTGAGCTGAAACGTGACTTTGTTTTCCTCCTACCAGCAGGTCCTTCTCTATCTCTTCGTACAGCTGGTCCAGTTTGTCCTCTCGGTCGTCCAGCGCGGTGCTGGCCTCGTGGTGGCGCTGTTTCCACTGGTTGAAATACTCCTCATCCAGATCCTTATAGGCCAGCGCCAGAGTCCGCAGGCCCTCCCCCGCAAACTCCTGCAGATCGGCACGCACACGCATATATGGATGAACACTGCACATGTAGGCACGCACACATAAATACACCAAACACATCCTGGAAGAACCAACACACACACACACACACACACACACACACACACACACACACACACACACACACACACACACACACACTGATATAAATAATATAAACAAAAGTCAAACTCATGTGCCCGGCTGTGTACATTTTGCGATCTAGGAAATAAAACTCCAAGAGGAGAGAGGACAAACAGACAACCAGGAGATACGCAGATGTTTTCTACAACAAGAACTGGAAAGAGTCCCCAACAAAATGCACCATTAACCTCCTGTTAACGTAATGTTTGCTAAAAACTACAGTGTCCAGCTGACTGAAGAAATGACTAATTACTACATATCTGTGACCTCTTTTTAACGACTTCTAACGTCTTCAGTAGGAATCAGTGGACTTTGAGCTGAGCGTCACAGACTGGAGAGAAGTCGGAAAGTTCTGCGAGACGGACTAATGCTTTGTTGGTTTTGGTCTCTTTATGGGATTTGTTGACATTAAGAATAATATAGAACACTGACACTGAAGTAAGAGACATCACATACATAACCCCCCTTTTAGCCTCTTTGTATTGATTTCCAATTGAGTAGATTTTAAGGGTTTGCTCATTACCTTTAAAGCACTCTATGGTCTTGCTCAAGCAGTAATTTATGAGCTTTTGTATCCGATTTTGGATTTTTCTTTGCATCGCCTGAGTCATTACAACAGTGCTACACAAATGAAGGCTATTATCTTTATCATTACGAAGTCCAAGCATGCAAATTCAATTATTTATGCTTCCAGGGCAGCAGGAGAGTTTTTGGATGACTCCTCTGTGGACTCCATCCAACATTATGTTCACAGCTAGATGGAGGACATGCACATCAGGATGAACTTTGTATGTATAAACACACACACAGACACACTTGACACATGATGGAAGAGCCAACACACAGAGACAAACATCCAGCAAAAAGGCAGAAAAAGCACAAGAAGCATTCAGAGAATATTACTGACATTAAGGTGCTCTGTAGTGACGTCCATCAGCTTGCTGCAGGACTGATGCAGCCTCTCATAGATGATTGTGTCTGCACCTTTACAGTAGAGAGAGAGCTTCCCCTCTGGACTCCGAACTGCATGCACACAAACACACGTAAACATGCATGAGAAGAAATCACCCTAAATAGGAACCTTTTTTTTTTACCAACAATCAGTTTCGAGTGGGTTATGTACCTATGACGGACATCCTCTTGCGGACATTGTTGAAATCCAGGATGGCCAGGAGTTCATAGCTGCGCTGCTGTCCCATTTCCACGATGGAAACGCTGTCTGGTGTTCGTGAGCGGAAGACGAACCCAAAGTTTCTGGCCGCCGTTACCAAGGCTCCCTCGTCTGGAGACTGGGCCTGGTAGAAAATCTCACCTGCAGGAGCAAAAAGCTCGTTTTATTTCTCAGTTGAGGGAGACAAATCCTTCTCCAAGTTCTGGTTCAGTAAAGCGACAAGAAACATTATAAATGCGGCTGATTAGTTCCCGAACTTGTGCTTTTGAATGGAATGAGATTTGCATGAATGTGTCGGTCAGAGACAGAGACACTTTGTCTGTCCTCACCTTCTTTCTTCTCCTCGGCCATGACGGTGTGGCAGAGGGCCAGCAGCCTGAAGAAGGCGTGGACCTCTGGGTTCTCCAGCTTCACCTCCTCCACCAGGGCGTGGTCGTGGAACACGAAGCGGGGGTCGGCCAGCGGGTTGAAGGAGAAGTCCACCGTCTCTGTGTGCTGATGAGAGAGGGGGAGGAGGAGAAGAGGAAGATGTTTTTTTGGTTAAGTAACTGTTGCACTGATTAAATCCATTGATCTTCTACAAAGTAACACTGTTGTAAACAGAAAGCTGGAAAATGCAAAATGTAAAAACACACTAACAAATGACATAATTTGCCATTTAGATGTGAATCCAACTCACCTCAGTAATTTCGAGTCTTTGACCTGTGTAGTCATACACGTCCCCTGAGAGGAAGAGACACAAATTAAACAGATACATGATGGATATAGAAGCAAATGCCTTTGCAAACCTGAAAGAAACACATGATGAGAAATGAGTGACTCACTGCTTTTTATTGTTAGGATACATTTCTCTTGTTGATATATATATATATATATTTCTTCTGGTATTATTTTTTCTTGTGTATTCCCTAAGTTTAGTGTCTGACCCAGACGCCGTCCTATACGGACCCGGACCTATAATCAATAAATTATTAAGGGGTTTTAAATTTTGACGGGGCTGCTACACTTCATTTTGTTTTTCTAAAATTAAGCACTTTATTTTAAGACGCACAATTTTTCAAAAGCTATTTTATTTATTTTCTCTATTTTATTTTTAAATGCAGCCTTAATTCTTTTAGTTAATGAGAGAAGGACATTATACCTATCTACAGTATTATATATCTGTAGAGTTCAATGTTAAGTGACAATAAATATTGTCAAAATGTTTTTGAATTGTACTTTCTCATTGATTTGTAGTCACACAAATTCAGAGTGAAGGTCTGCGGACTGAAATATTGTCAGTGAAGTGAGTACAAGCGAGGGACAGTGAGCAGAATCATTTCTTTTCTTTCCATTTAAATGTATTAAATGCCGTAATGTACGTATGTCTTCACTGTGTGTTAGCCATTATGTATAGTTTACCCTGAGAAGCTCCTTACAAAGAGCTCATGAGCCCTGAGCGTTCACAAACTTAAGGTTTTTCTTATAGCTCCCTCTTTGAACGCTTGAAGAAAGCCCCAGTCTCGACAGCTGCTGACGAATCCAGAAGCACTGAAGTTCGCAGAACCAGAAACCAACGTAATTACAGAAAATTTCAGGTTAATTGTCTCGAATCTTACCGTAAGATTTGCCGTTGATGGAGCACTTGTTGAAGATCATGATATTCTGGGTGAGCGTCCCTGTTTTGTCACTGAAGATGTACTTGATTTGGCCGAGCTCCTCGTTCAGCGTGGTGGTACGAGCCTCGGCGGGGGTGTCGCTCCGCGCGTAGTACATCTTCCTGTCCCAGTCGATGTAGAAGCTGTTCCCCAGCCGAATGATCTCAACACTAGATGCAGGAATTGAGAAGAAGCAGATATAATCTTGTTTGAAAGCTCCTTTAAAACCTAACACCCAAAGGTTTGTATCTAATTAAATAAATAGACACAGGTTGTTACCTAACATAGAGAGAGATGGGCACCACGGTGTTGAGGATGATGACGTAGGACCAGAATGTGAGGAAGGCGGAGAAAGCAGCGTTGTTGCCATCTTGTCTGGGCAGGAAGACTGTGAACTCTGAGCCCTCGTTCATCTCCCAGAAGCAGTTTCCTATTGCCAGGACGGTGCACATGAACGCCAGGAAACCAAAGATCTGCAGGGAAAGTAATGCGAGTTAAGTTGGGAGTCAAAGGCATGCTCGCACTGCACGCTGTAGAAACAGAAATATGTTAGAAGCAAGAATGACTGAACACCTGAACTTAAAGGTTCAGTTCATAATCCAAAAGTAAGCCCACTACCAAAAACTGAAACGAGGGGAACTTGTTATCGCTCTCAAACTGACACGTCTTTTAACTTTTATTAACTTCAATTAACACCAGAAAATAAATAAATGTGTGTAATAAAGTTATTAATGTTCTCTGATGCATCTGAAATGTTGGAGACGTGTAAATACAGTTTTAGCACGTCTACATTTTCAAGCATGATCAGTCGAGACGCAAAAGCCAGATTGATTTTTCATGTAAGAAGTCAAACTCTTCAGTCATGTCTGTGAATCTTTAGACCACAATTGCTGCCGCTGTTTGACTTTAAACACATCATCTGCAGTGCTGACGTTTTAAAGAATGATTAATGATCTAATTTAGCTGATGGACTGAAAATGGGCACCTAAATTATCAACACAGGCTGTCCTGAGATCAGATAAACAGGCGGATAAACCGAGGACTCACACAAAGGACCAGGATATTCATCAGACGGTCTATACTGGTCCTCTTGAACGTGCTCTTCCCACAGTTCTGCATCAGCTTTGTCTCTGGACCTGCAGGCGAGGAACAGAAACTCAGACCTCAAGTGATCTCAGATCTTCCTCCTGTAGTTCATTAAAACCGTCTCAGTGTATTCTGAGGTGAAATAAAGAGCCAAATGAGATTGCTTAAGTTTTGTTTTTCATTCCTCTCTCCTAATTTGGTTTACAGGGTTTACAGTTTCCACTAGTTCCCTAATCAAAAAGACGTCCCACCTCCAAACAGCACCAGGCCGAAGCACCACTCGGTGTTCCTCAGGGTGCAGCCTCGCAGCAGGATCTTCTCGTTGTCCAGCGAGTATTTCTGACCGGCGTAGCTCAGCGTTCCTGTGAAGCGGTCGAGGCGGTTGTTGGGGGGTTCACAGCGTACCTCGCCTTGAGGGAGAGAGAGGCGACACGGCAGGTTTGAAGTTAAAGTGTCCCGGGTCGGATTAGGAGATGTTACGGTCATAGTACCACGAGGAATTTAAAATCCCAAAACACATAGGCTCTTCAAATCAATTTAAGTCACATTAATGTGCAAATGCATGTTTCTGAAAAACAGAAAGAAAAACATACGTATTTCTTTATTCATTACATAGTTTACGATCCAGTTGTTTTAGAATTAAAAGTACAGACTTTGACTCCCTTTAACATCATTTGTCTCTTGCAACTGAAGAGAAATCTATATAATCTCATTAACATTCCTGTATTCTTACTGTTGTCTTCTAAATGTGACCCTTTCCTTGAGGATGTGTCTTGTGTATTTGCTCTGAGGTGATAGAGGAGGTTTATGCATGCTTGAAATCTCAGAAACCAGCAGTCGGCGGTCTTGTAGTGGTCCTACCGTTGAAGTCTGCCAGTTTTTCGATATCGCCTCCCAGGTCCCCTGTCACGGTCAAGGCCTGTCTCACCTTCAAGTTAGTCTCTCTGAGGAAGAGGAGGACAACGAAGAGAAGAAAGAAGGGGAAGGATAAGACACAAAGAGAAAGAGGGAAGCGAATGTGGTAGGGAGGAGGAGGAGGAGGAGGAGGAGGAGGGTGAGGAAAGATGGAAGAGAAGCAGAAACAGATGATGACACAAAGGAGGAAAAGGAGGAAGAGATGAAGCAGAACATAAACGAGAGACAATGAATAACGGTGTGCAAACCTGTTGAGCCACTATTTATATTTATACCATAAGTCCACATCACGAGGTTAGACAAAAAACAGACTAACCCATCCAGTTCTGCCGTCTCGATGTAGACCAGGTTGAGGGGCTCGCTGCTGGAGAGCAACAGGAGGTCGGCCTGAAATTACAGCGAAAATCTGTTGTTAGTGTGATAAACAAATGAAATATGAAGGCCGTCAATGTTCTTATTCATCATTCCACATATTTAGACCAACAGCTGCATTACTGTAAATCTGTGATCAATAACAGACACAAATGCAGTGTCTTCTGGTAACAATAACACATTATCTTTTATCTAATTTATCAAAGGATCCCTGCAGGAATTTACTGTAAGTCAACACACAGCTGACAGCGTCGTGGGTTTTCTTTCTTTTGCAAAGGAAAAAAAAACAGAGGTTGTCCAAATACTGAATATTCCCAAATAATTTTCAATCTTCCGAGGTCTTCGTCGGACAAACATGATGCTTTACTTTGTTTGCACACGCCACGATGTAAAAAAAGAAAGAAGAAGAAGAAGAAGCTTTTATTTTCACCAATTTACTCACAGTGACAAACTGGTTGTTTTCCAGCTTGATGATGTCTCCCACCTGAACCTCCATCCATTTCTCGCTCCGCAGTCTGAGAACAGGAAACAGCCTGGTGAGTGGAGGTTTGCACAGTGTGTGTGTGTGTGTGTGTGTGTGCAGTTCAGAGTCTTTGAGGACTGTCAGGAAATAAACCAATAATAAGCCCTGAACACCAAGGTCATCCTAATATTAGCCACTGTCCTTCACTGCATGTTCCGGCCAGTTTCCTGTATTATCTGTCTCCCAGTAGCAGCGAGAGTTTTGATGCTTTTGAGGGTTTTCCGGAGACATTGTTTACTTGAACCTCTTTCTAGTTTGCTGGTGGTCATAACTTAAATAAACTTGTTAACACAATGTAAAAAACAATGTTACAAAACAATATATTAAATGTTTTCTCTTCTCTTTCCTCCCCTGTTATATAGAAAAACATCTCCTGTAGTAATTTCATAGTCACTATAGTAAGTCTCATAGAGTCTTAAGTCTTATAAATTAATTGATTAATAAAGCAACTGAAAAAATAATAAATACACTCATCAAATACGAGAAACGTGTTAGTTTGAGCACTAGCTTTGGCCTATTTTTGAATTAAAAAATAAATCAGACCTCAAATATAATTATCAAATTTTTGATAATAATACTCACATTCACAGACTTTGCCGGAAATAAAATCTGCTCCATTCAATTTCCATTTAATATTTATTTATTTATATAGGTTGAAATTGAAAAAAAAACCCAAACAAACCCTGTAATGAATGTAGGGACCCACACTGTGGGAAACATGTTTGAAATGTTTGAACAAAATATAGAACTCCTTACATATTTAACAAAAGCATCGAGCCAACAGGAAGAAAACAGACTCTTCCTCCTGCAGCTGCTTCCTGTGGCGCCATAAACAGTGGGCACAGAGTTACCGCCCAGCAGACTCATCAATGTCTAAATGTTTATCATAACACGTTGATCACATGTTTGTACAGAAACACTGAAGCAAAGTATTGACTGATCAATTGGTTGACCATATCTTGTTAATTTTTTCAGTTACAAGGTTACATTTAAATAAAATTAGATCATTTATATCGGGCTAGGTGAAACAGCCATTAGACCTTCACCTTGGGAGATAAACCTGGAAATTTGGACCCTAATGTCTAAAATGCATATTTCAAGCCCACTTTCACCTTTGTATGACTTTCCTTTCTTCTGTTTTTAGACATTTTTGACCTTTCTTGTATATTTATATTGCATATCCCTGTATTTCTACCCATCTGTGTATTCCTTGCGTGCTACATAACAAATCTCTATCTTGTACAGCCACAGGAAGCAGCTGCAGGATGGTGGTGAGCACTTGTTTTTTATCCTGTTGACCTGAAGGCTGCTATTTCAAATATGTGAGGTGTGTTTGATTTGTACATGGGATCTGATAGGCATATGAGCTTAATTCCTTCCTTAGAGCTAAAACAAAGCAAATACTACTTCTTGGATTTTTTAAAGTCTTCTTTGTAATAAAGGTACAGGGCTCCCAACATGATTCCCTGAGGAACTCCGACCTGTACAGAAAAGTTAAGGGACCCTGAAGGTACCTCTACAAATACACAAAACTAGGATGTAGCTACCTGAAACTTTGGATAAATGAGCACAGGTGTATTTCCATCGATTGATTACACATGAACAAACTTGTATGTACACATACAAACTTACTTTCTATCAATAAGGACTTCAACTTTTCTGTTGTTGACTTGATTGTCGCTCCTGTGGCGATTCTGGAAAGAAGACACACACAATGAAACTGCACTCATGAGAGTCACGAGTTCACAAGAAACTCAATTTGTTCGCTGAATCACTGATTAGTTGACGAAAATTCCAATGAAACTCAGCAACTAACAGATTGTGTTGTAATTGAGGTGTCGATGCCTGGGAGTAGATATGTTGTTGGAGTTTCTCCTATTGGAGATATTCACCTGAATTTGACCTTTGACTCTTTTGAAAACTGCTTCTTCCCTTCTAACTGCTGATGAGTCACATTGATAAAGCCTCCTCTGTCTTGTCTCATTTTGTCTCTGGTTAAGTTTCTGATCACTATTTATGTCTTTGAGTGAGACACATAGGCGGCTACGGAGACAGTCAACGCTGACAAGTGGTTTCCTTTTTATGATCACCAACACAACTTTTGAATTTGGGCAGTGTTTCATTAGTTTTTTCAAAATATAGACTGGAACTAAAGTGAAGAAGGTGATGCTGTTGGACAAAGTGATGATTTGAACTAGTTGACATCCAGGCCTCCAGCCAAATGAAAGCTGCCCTCCGTGGCGATGAAAGCCCGAGCTCTCTTTGGGTGGCTTGTCAACAAGACGACGGCACACTGAAGACGTTAGCTATGTATGTGCTCACCATGTTCGGGTCGGCCTACAGGTCTACATGCGACTCAAAGATGAACCCCATTAAGACGCATGAGAGGAACTGACTGTCAAACCAATCTTTGGAGGACTGCTTGCGAATAAGCCAAATAGCTGCCAAGCCTGATGTTAAGAAGTTGGTATCAGAGGCGAGTATTTCGTTGTATTCATGGGATTCAGTGTTTAATGACATGGTCTACTTAACGTTGTACAGATGTCTTGCAGGAAGCCGCTCCGTTCAACTGATTCTTGAAAGCAACATTTCTAGTAACCGAGGCCTGTCTCTTTCAGCCTTATATCCGTTTGTCACACAAGGCTGGCATTGGCCATGCTCTTCTCTTTTGCAATGTCAATCAAACTAACTGGTCTTCCTTTTCTTGCTTTGACTGAGAAGTTTTGGCTGTTATTATGAGTCACCGTTATTATGCTATGAGCTATGAGTTTGTCCCCATCCTCGCATGGGGAAAGATATGGCACAAGCCGCATTCCATTCATAAAAGAGGGGAATTCGTTTCTGCTTCACTCGTCCGAGGCTACTGCTATTCAGTGCACAACCAGCGAAGCAAGCACAGCTTTGTGAGTGAGGTAGGCCTGACTCCTGCATCGGGTTGTGTGGCCTAGCCTACTCGCTAATGATTGACAGATGGATTCACGACGTCTTTAGAGCCAGCGGGTTGAACGCACATATTTGTGCAAAATGACCCCGATCTAGTTTCTTCAATATAAAAAGAAAAAAATGCCAAATATTATAAATACCTTGCATGCATTTTTTTCCTCCTCACATTTTCTGAATTTATTAAATATTCTGCAGGCCGGACGGGAAACTTTGGCAGGCCCAATGTGGCCCGAAAGCCGGCAGTTGACAAGTTAACAATCAAGCCTGAAGCAAGTTAATGTTTAACCCATGACAACACTTATTTCCTCTTGGTGGTTTGGCAGTAGGCATTATGTGCCACACACACACAAACACACAATTGTTCGGTTGTCCTTGACGGCTGAAACGAAAAGTCATTTTCCTTTCATTGTTTTCGTAGTACATTTCGTTCTGTTTCGGTTCCCATAAAGTGATGAAAGAAAAAGAAAACAGTCCGTCCATTAACGAACGAAATCTACTTCCTGAAGAACTTGCAGTGTGGTTCTGTTGTGATATAGGCGTGAGCCTGGGCAGAGGGGAACTTCTGTTATTTCTTCATCAGTCTCAACTCTCATATGACCTAAGGAGAACTACATCACGCCATTTCCGTGATGTAGTCTATTGAGCAATCGCTTTACAGAAAGGGGAAAAAAAATCTCTGTTTACAGTAGTACGTTGATTTTCAAATTTTAGGCTTCTGTTTGCCAAAATGCTTCTTAAAATAATGGAAAAACAAAATGGCAGCCTGAGGTCGACTGAGGTTAAACTGTGCCTGAATCAAAAGTTAATCAAACAGAGATGCAGTCGCCGCGGCAACCTTAATTTGACGCTGAGCAGACTGATAAAACGCTCGTTCTAACAAACAACCGAGGTTTAAGCACTGAAAATAATAAGTGGTCTGTGCATGAGACTGCGGATGTCAGCAAAACTGTTTTTTTTCCCACAGTCACAGAGTAAACGGTGATTATCAGCAACACAAGATAACATGAAATAACACACAGTACTGCGTCTGTTTGTAAAAACAGTTGGACCAATATACTGTGCGGATTATATGTTTCAAGGCCAGTATTTAAAACGACATATCATCAAGGTGGTTGACGTCAGATTCGGCAGAAATTCCTCCCTGATCAGCTGGGAAATATGTTATCCTCACTTATTTTTCAGATGACTCAGAGGAGTCGGTCTGTGTAGCAACATCTTACTCAAACCTACTGTAAATGACAACATGGCTCCCATATGACCATTGCAAAAATGTTTTTTAAAGCCTTTTTCTGATCTACTCCCTTTAAGGCGTGGTTAAATTTAGGAAAAACGAAAACTAGTTGGTTAAAGTTAGGGACAGATCACCTTCAGTTCGAGGTTAAAAGAAACAAGGCTGTTGGTAAACGCCGGTCTTTGGTCCCTCACGTCCACCCTGACACTTTAAGGGACTGTCAACCTCCCACTACTTCCACTTCCACTTCGATCAATCTGTCAGTCAACCTGCACCACTCTCTGAGCTGAATCAGATAATGAAGCATCTCATCTTGTGATCTATTTAGTTAGTACAGGTCAGTGTTAACAATTGCTATATTTAATATATAGCTTTTACTGTGCGGAGCCGATCATTTAATAACAGTCAGGGCTATAAAACCTGCAGTGAAACCTCAACATGCATTAAAGAGTCCATCAACATTGCACTGGAAAGTGAGAAATATCTGGTACATGTATTATATGTATATGCAGACCTAGACTCACATGCAGATCTAAAACTTCTAAACATTTTCCAGTAATAAAATAAATAAATTAGAAGATTATTTGGCTTTTTAGAGGTATGGGCTCTCTGAGTGGCTTGTAGTTTGTTTACTGTACTTATACCTCTTAAATTCTACACATAAGACTTCTTTCGAATGTGCTTACGATATCGTCAGTGGCGTCCTTGGCAGCGGTGACTGACAGCACGAGGACCAGAGGCACGACTGTGGTGAACCAGGACAGAGAGGAGATCTGAGGAATCACCTGAAGAACACACAGAGAGAAAACTGTCTTCAGCTCACTTCAGTGTTTATTGTTGGATACAGCAGGAAATAAGGTACAAATTGTGTGGGTGACACAAAGAAATGCAAAGACACTTCAACTGAAAGAGAAAATGTGGGCGAACAATTACAGACAATGAAAACACGCACAACATGCAGGAGAACAGCAAACGATCAATATGATGCACAAACGACAAACACAGGAGAGGATATTTATTTCAAACTGCTCTGAAAGGACAGACTGTGGCAGAGAGAGGTGAGCTGTGGGTGTGTCTTCAAAGACTTAAAGGAAAGATGTTCGTGTGAGTGCATTAAGTTAATTAAGTAAAACCTAAACTTCACAAAAAACAGACATACATACTCTTTTAAAAATGCTTTTAGTACTTTTTAAAACGTAAACACAGTACTTTCCTCTGTGTACAAGTATGTTTTTATGTCTTTATTTTTTGATCAATTGTTCAGCTTTTGTGTACTGTACTTGCATTAAATATGGCCTGTAAGACGAGTTTACATCGAAAAATAATATAGTTTGTCTTGGTTAAAAATATGTGCTCATTATGTCTACCGTGAAGGTTTTGTTCCGTTCCATCCTGGTTTGTCTGTCTTTGTTTGTTAGCAGGAAATCTGTTTTTTCCAGATTTCAGTGAAATTTGGTTGAAAATTAAGCCATGTGATAAGGAAGAACTGATTAGTTTTTGATGTGAATCCAAGAACATTTTTAAGTTGTTTCCTCGTGAGTCATGAAGTGTCAAACCCTGATAGATTCTGATGCATAAATGTTAACGTTAACTTATACAGAAAATATATGAAAATGTTGCGTATCATTCATTTATAATTGCTGTTGTGCTCCAGTTTTCTCTTGTCTGTCAGCAGTCACAGTCACTGCAGACGACCTCTGTGGTGCAACATGGCTGGTTTTGCACACGATGAGGCAATTTCCTGTGCTGGATATTATACTTCCTTAATCTCATTGCACTTGATTCATCCACATCCTGTTTGGCTAACACACAGCTTCACTGTGAGAAAGAGCAGTCGCCTGCTGACGACGTGTCATGTTTGACTCTATGTTTGTGATTCTCACGACTGTACGATACGATCTTTGATACGATTCCTGAAAAACTGTCTCCCAATAAAACGCTTTTTTACTTGTAATCAATACATCTGATGGTTTTATAAGCTTGCCTGTAGAGTAACTGATTAATTTTATGTCGCAATACCAAGAGCATGTATGCATTGTTGCTATTATCTCACTATGTGAGCTGCTGGGGTAACAATATGAATTATTTAGAAATATATAAATATGTAAATAATAGAAATAACAGTCAGCTAACAGTACAAGCAGCTAACATTACTGGAACAAAGCTACCATCCGACAAAGATAAGCTCATAGGACACAAAGCTAATTAGCGGAACTAAGCTACTGTGCTAGCAATCCAACATTAGCAAACTGGGCATGAGGCTAATATTAGCAGGGCTAAGCTAACAGCAACTGAACAGCTACAATAAGAGGACCAGCAGTTTACACCGCTATCAGCAAGTTTATTCATTTTAAGTAGCCACACCATCTTTACCATTTGTTGACTTGGAAAAGAATGAGCAAAAGGTTTAGGCTAACATAATATTAGGAGGGCTAAGCTAACATCAGCTAACCGGTTAAATAGTGCATAGAGCAAGTTTTAGAGATGAAACCATTTCTACCATTAGACAGCTCACACGGGAGCAAAGGATTTCACAAAAAGTACCTTTTCAAGCATGAGCTTCGCCTCCTTTAATCAATAAAGTTCAAGAAAACATGTATAAACTGTCAGGAGTGAAATCTGGTTTGGTTTGGCTATGATATGACATGAGGTATTTATGGATTGTAGACATAAAAAAAATATGAAGGATAACATGTTAAAATGAAAACACTTATTTCCAACACGGTCCCAAGATGTTAGAAATGAAACGACAAGACATACAATATAAATAACAAAAGTTAGCTATACCTCTGTTATAGTGGCAATCTACGTTTGTTTATTTTGTGTGATTTGTGATGTTGGGCTATATAGAAATAAATTGACTTATGTCTGGTTTCACTTGTTAAAATATATAAATACCTAACATGATAAATATATATATATAATTTCTTGCATCAGAGGGTTAACCATCTTGGTTCAGTTTTTCTTTCTGCTGACATTGCTGATAATGCAGAAATAAGTTAAAAAGAAAAGGTTTCACTTCCTGGTACCTGCTGATTCTCTGAGATGATGTCGGACACATAGAAATAGCTTTTCAAGTTTTACAAATATACATTTTTCATGGTTACGAAGAGTAATAATTTACCTTGTTTGCTGTTCGAGGTGTTCTTTCGACACTTCTAGAAACATCTTTTTTTAATGGTTGTTTATGGGGAAAATGCGAAGCAAAGCTGACTCGCCATTTTCTGATACATTCATAGAGGAACTTGTTGTGACCAGTGTAATTTCTATCCCAAACCCCTTCCTTCACACATCCCTCTTCAATACCAAACAACTCACTCAAATTGGGAGTCAAAATGCTTGTCCAGCATGATAATATTCTTTCTGAATCTCAAACATTCAGTGTGTCTTCAACCCATTTGAGAGAAATAAGTCTAGTTTTGCATTTTATTATTTGAGACATTTCCTGCATGTGTGTGTGCGTTTGTTTCCCTCACCTGGAGCACCAGCAGAAACAGGAAGTAGGCGTTAGCGATCCTCTGGAACTGCTCAAACAGGTTAAGAGGTAGGAAGGTGAAGAGGTTGTACTTGTTGGTCTTGATGGCGTTCGTCTGGAGGAGGTGCACAGGGAGGGAGAATAAGTGACAGAAAGATATAAGATTGAGTGTCACATATTATATAATATTAAGGTTGACATACACAGGATTTCAGGAAATGTATGGGTTCTTTGGATTGATATTCAAGATATATCAAGCTATATGTTTCTGTGAAAATTGTATTTATTGTTAGAGGAACCTCAAATCAGGTTCTAGTTTCTTAAGTGTAGGTGGTTAACTTGCTGAATATGTTTCGTCTGTGAGGTAAACCACCAAAACAGGAAACAAAAATTCTCTTGATCAGAACCAGAAGACAGCAGGAACATTTACAACATACTCTGTGATCCCTGTAAAAGTTACAAACACTTAATAATTAATGTTACAGTCGAATTAGTTAATAAATGATGACTGTTTGGTGCGGGCATGATTATTGTTTCCTTCTTCCTGACAAAGAAGATAACACTAAGATCAATACAGGACAAATATATATTGATTCACCTTTTGAACTAAGGTGTGTTGAGGTATTTTCTTTGTTTTCTCAGGGAAGAAGAGGCAATAAAAAAGATGCAGTTTATACTTGCTGTCGCTCCTACAGCATGAAAGGGTATCCATCTAGCTAGCTGCAATCCAGCATCGGCTAATGAAGCATGAGGCTAAAGCAACATTAGCATAAGCTAAGCTAAGGGGAAAAATAGAGCCTGGTACTCCACTTGTTAGGTCAGTGTGTGCAGCTTGTGTCATTCTGTGGACGGTGTTTACGTGAAGTCATAAAACCTTCATGGCTTGTTTTATGGAAAGCTGGCTCTATGCATCCGGGACGATAAGACAAATGCATGGTGCATAATCACGTTCATGGCTTGAACAAATATTTACCCATGTTTGGGTAATGTTAACAGACAGACAGATGGTAGATATGGGGGGAATTCAAGGCGCAGGACAGGGTTAAAATAATCTACAGAACAAATACTGTAAAACAGACACCTTCCTTTTAACCAAATGGTCCAGGTTCTTGACTGAAGAAAGAAAGCACTCTTTCTGCTCTACTTTAAGCGAGAAATGAATACACATGAACACGCTATCTCCACAGGTATGTTCTGTTACACTGAACATGTCTTAATGGACTGACAACCGTATTGAATGTACTACCTCCATCTCATGAAACATTTGCAAAGCTTGAACTGTTCACATCCCCCAAGAACTTTATTTAACAAGATTAGACAACGTTCAGAGAATTTTTTACTCATATGAGGAAATATTAACATAAATGTAATGTTTGTTGGGGACAATCCCCAAAAAACAAGCTCTTGTAGTTTGTTAGCTGTGAAAGAAATACTCTGCTAAATTAAATATAAGGTGACTTTAGGTAACGTTCATGTTAGTCCAGGGCTATAAAACCATGTCATGAACTATAACATTCATGATGTATATCCTCTCCTGTTGTCATTAACAGTACATTTTCTTCATGTGTGATTAAACACTTGCTGCCTTCAAAACTGATAATGCAGAAAGTGCTAAAAATAGAAAAAAAATATTTATTTCACAGTATTTTTCACTCATTTCAGAATGATCTTCTTCTCTTTAATTTGAACCACACATTCTAGAAACACATATTAATCGAACACTAGCTAAAATGCAGTGTTTACCTTTTGTTTCCTCTGTACCTAACACACTGAGCTGCTTCGTGATCGTTATAATGTTCAGCTTTTGTTGAAACTGTCCACGAGGGTAAAAAAACCCCACCATCTCCGGATGTATCTGCCCACTCTAAAATGTTAAGGTCAATGAGAGGTTCTTTGAGGACCAAAACAGAACCAGAGACCCGCTTGGGGATCCTCGGAAAACATCCCTAAAGGAATCACTCAGAATTGCCCCCCACGTGTTCGAAATCTCTGGGTCACAGCTTTGCTTCATGAGGTCTCTTAGGTTACATGAAGAATCGTTGAGGGTTCTTTGCAGACTTCATGAGAGTGTAATCTGGTGGGAGGTATTTGCTGTATGCCAGGTGGATCTTATCAGGAGGCTGAAAGCTCTGGACGGCCGGACTGTGACTCCCATTTCATTTTATCACTGGATCTCTTTACTAACAACGCCGCCCACAGACTAGAGAGTTTGTTCTGTCTGTAAACGTTTAAATACACAAGCAGGGGAAATGACTGTAACACCCTTTTTGGTATTTTCCACTAGTTGTATCCCCTTGAAGTTGTATGGAGGATGACTATTTAAAGGTTAGGAACAAAAACACATTTAGTCAACTTTTTCCATTTTCCATTAATGTTTTCAACTTAAGATCTCTTTTGAAAAGTGATATATTAATTAAAGTTAAAGTTAAAGTTTATTATTTTCATTATAAATTCCCATTTCAAAATATCCACTTGTCAGGTCAATATCAAATTTCCTTTTCTGCTTTTTAACATTGCATTACATCCCGATTATCTTTCGTAGAAGAGCAAAATAGCAATTTATTTTTACGATTTTCTTTTCTTTTCCATTTTATCCTCCATACATACGTAGCAGACATACCCATTGTAGAAGCAACACCTCTTATTGCATTATTTCTGCACAACTCATTGGCCAATGCAACCCTTTTAGAACCAACCAGCAAAAATCTAAATGTGTGTTTACGATGCTAAAACAAGTTATACATGTATTTATTTCAAGAACTTAATATTTCAGTGAGTTTTGACTTCAGCAACTAAGAGAACAAACTGAAGAGAATGAGTTTACCCAGAAGCAACTCTGACTTTGGCTGACGACCAGTCTCCTGATAACAACCGGACACACCCCAAGAGAGAGTTTCTCTTGTAAACATCTGCACTGACATAATGTCGTAGTAAACTGTTTCGTCTAAAGGGTACGTGGACAGAATCCGCTGTACATCCCCTTCATATCATATCGATGAACACACATGTCCACATATTAATACTTACTGCATATTTAAAGGAGAGGTTGTAATCGCGGTCGTTGGCACGGAGTTTCCTCTCCAGCTCTGGTTTGAAAAGACAGAGAAATTATTATTATCAACATACATGAATTTGTCAAGTGTCCACTGATGTCATCTTCTTCGGAAGGTTTTATCTAAAGCACATCACAACAGAGACGTATAACAGGAAACAAACCCAAGCAGTTGAGACCACGCTCTAATTTCAAGTGATGAGCATCTCATGAAACGGTATGACTGTTTGACTTTGTATTAAGTTTCAGTTTTTATCTTTTAAAAGAAAAAAATGTTTTGTTGTTCATTTTGATAATTGAAAAATGTGGGAATGTCAAAAAAAAAAACTAAGCTGGTCACTGTAGTAAGACTAGAGTATAGTAGTACACACATACTCATCGTCACTGTAAACAATTTTAGCCGTTAGTCTACAAAATCATCATCGTCATGCTTAAACATTTCATACCAACAGGCAATGATACAGTTCGTGTGAATCAAACAGCAGATTTAGAAAAGTGTTTTCCCGAAGATTCCTTTGTGCATTGCATTGTGGGAGAATAGTGTGCACCAAACGCACATATTTATTATGCATGCTGTGTACTGTGAGTATACTTTATTTTGTCACTTTTCCAGTGTGAACACACTATACACTACAACCCTGCTTAGAAACAGTACATTTATATCGTTTACTGTGACTTCTTGCAGCAGGAAACACGAGTTATATTAGTTGCAAATGAGTACTAATTTAGAGATTTTGTTGTAAAAGTACATTTAAAACTGACAAAAACAATCTCCCCTCAGGCGCTGTTCTGGAGCTTTCAATCATATCTTCCTCTGCAGATGGAGTTTTCATGGAAATGTAGATTTTTTTTCTGACCACTTTACTTAAAACTTTAATAATAACTTAATAAAAAAATACAATTTAATAACATAATAACTTTAAGCATTGTAATGACAATTGGGCAATTAAATCAGCTGAGGAAGTTCATGTAGTATGATTGAAAGCTCTTGAATAGCCACTGACAGCTACTTGTAGCTCAATGAGTAGACGCTTTTAAGTCAAGCTCAGGTTGTCCGTCTGGTTGAGGCTTACCTCTCTCTTTCTTCCTGACACAGTCCACGCTAAAGAACGACATCTTCTCTTCCTCTTCCTCCCCCTGCTATCTATCCATCATACCGAATCTGTGAAGAAGAAGGAGCGAAAGCTACAGTTACGTTGTGACTGAACAAAGGATAAATCTGACTCACATAATATCTTCATCACCGGGAAATAAACACACCCGACTGCTTAAGTCACCGGTTTTCTCCTGGAAAATGAGAGTTTGAACATCATTGCTGTTAAAGTGAGAATGACTGAGTGCCCGCCAGCTGCCATTAGGGCAGTTTCCATAATGTGCTCTATGAGGTAATCATTCATCCAGCCGTACGGCTTCTTAAACTGAGGTTAAAGCAGATTTCACGTCCCCACTACATTTTATTTCTGACTGGGAAAGTTGTTGAGACCAAGTAGGAGACATTTATTGTCAAAGGTACACCGTGGGTGTGTTTGCATGAGCTAAATGGTCAGTATACAGGGAACATGATAAACAAACAGCCACAAGAATTTAATTAAAAAACACACAAAGAAGAAAAGTCCAGGTTTAAGCTTTGTATCTGTTCGTCTTTGACCCTCTACCAGGGTATCTATTTGTGTGAATATGTTTGTCTCTATGAGAAAGAGAGAGAGAGAGTCCTGCCTTCACTTCCCCTTTCATTCCCAACAGACCTTACTTCAGGTTTGCATCAGCCCTCGAGCCTCTTAATGTTTTTCCCTTGTAGGGCAGAGTGACTCAGAGGGAGGCTCCCCTCTCAGGCCAGACATCCACTCGTTCAGCTATCTCCTCCTTCTGACGGCAAGAGTTCAAGTTCAAGAGCCGTGTCCGGCCCCTGTGGTCTGTCTCTCAGCCGGGCGATGGCGAGACCGAAAAGTGGTTGTTGGTATGCCACCGTTATTTTAGTGGTTTCTCTCTTTCAGCCCTGACACACCAAGTCAACAATCATCAGAAGTGACCTGTAGCTGTGGCACCGTGGCTCTTTATCAGTGGCCTGAAATGCAAATGCTGAATCCACCTGCACAGATCGTGCAAGTTGAACTGGTCAGGACCCCGACGAGACGGCTGTGACTGTTAACAAGATATATACATAAAGTGATATGTTGTTATTACGAGAAAAGTTTCTTGTTAAAACTTAAAACACTTTGTAGCAATAAAGAGAAAACGGTGTCATAACAACGTGAAAATATCATGTTATGTTGTGAAAATTATCTTGTAAAAATGAGAAAAACAATGTGTTCAAATCTGATTAAAATCAATAAAACAAAATGCCATTAGCAGTGCAAACCCTCTGTAGTTTAATAACGAAATCACGACGGTCATGATGACTTCTTTCTCTCAGCAGTGGTGATGTCAGTGCTGCTCTTTCTCATCATTAACACCACATTTCCCATAAACCCTGTAGCTTCCTGCCCCCTTTCCCCTTTTGAATACGGATAAACGAGTCTGCCTTTTGAGTCCTCCGGCCTGTCCAACCTGATGGAAGACGGCTGCCCGTCCTCTCAGCGGTAACTGCAGTAATGTCTCTGAGTGAATCCCAATCTCAGTTAAGCGTCACTCCTGCACACGAACAAACAAAAGCCTTTTTTCATCGTCTCTTCATCAAGCCCCTTCCTGGAGATAACTGACTTCTTTGCCAGGTGTTTTGGTGTGTTCAGGTATGTAAAGGATTTTCTGTGTTTCATGCGTTTTCTACAGACACGAGATCCCGGAAATCTGTACAAAAATAGCACAAAGTGAACTGCAAAATTCACCAGAGAGCAGAACTTAATAAAACTTAACAAAGTGCAAATATGCTCATAAGTGAGGGGAAAATGTGTGTGTGTGTGTGTGTGTGCCCTCTGCCCATGTTGCGTATTTTCGGACAGGAAGCTCCCGCCCCTCAGTGTTGGTTGCCATGGTGACGTCAGCACTGGGGCTATAAATATCAACCACATGTGTTTGCTGAAGAATGAGTGTGTTTTAACAGGAATACCAAGGCTCTGGATAACACACACATACCCATGCCCTGACACACGGGCAAGGCGGTGTGTGTTTTGTCTGCATCTTTGTGTGTCCAGGTGATCCCTCTTGTGTTTTTGGGTTCATTCTTGTGTTAGCTTACATGTTAACACAGCTGTATATAGAGAGCAAATGCACACTAATACACACTTGCAACCGCCCACCTCGTGTCCACCCTTTGACAAAGTCCCACCGTAAAAACCCCCAAAAGCAAACAGTCCACCTCTTCATTCACTCTGAAGCTCCACTAGATTAACCACCTCGTCGATTCCACAGCCAAACACAGAGTCACGTGACCCGACACCGAGAGGGGCGTCTCCAGCGCGGTTAACGGGGGAAAAAAAGTGACATTTAAACTCACTACAGTCATCATGACGATTTAAACGAGGCTTTAAATATGAATGTCAGACGGTGGGTGGACTGTTGAATGTTGGGGAGTTGTTTGGGGAGTTTCACACTCTCGGATTTGGCAGACACTCTGACTTTCCAGGCTTTACTACAGTGCCGACACACCACACCAGACGAAACTGGTTCCACAGAATGAGTTATGGAGATGCTGGGAAGACGATCACAGCTCTCGCATAAGGTGGAAGTTATCCTGAATACAATATCTCCTGTGTGAGTAAAATTGAAACCAGAATCTACTCAGGATCATTTAATGATAATGCTGGTGTTATTTGCACATTTAATAAATGATCAAAAACCAACAATTTACCCTCCTGCTGAGCCTGATATATCTTCTAAGTAAGTTAGAACGACACTGCCATGTAAAAACAAATAAAAACATAATTCAAAGAGCCATATTGTTGCATTAGGACTACGTATTCCTTCATTATAAAGACTACTGTAACACAATGAGGATGGTACATATTGTTACCTGCCAATAATACACAACTTCTGGATAATCAAAAATACTGTATGTATTGCCCACAGTACAACACAGACTACAATACCACATTTCCAGTAAACCCTGCTGCTCTCACCGTTTTCCTACCAAATCTGATCTGTGGCACCGAGGCTGCGGTGATAATCTAATTTATATCTTTAAACAGGTGTGGGATGATTTAGCGATGTCAGTGAAGGAACTGCCGCATTAAAAAAAACTTTACGTTTACAGACCATCGTCAAATTCAGGCTACACAGTAGCAGAGATTTTTTTTGTTCATTTTTCCTACTGTCCCACGCAGCCGTTGACTTCCATTTATTTTTATTTTCTGAACAATATGAAAGTAAATTGAGTGTAATCCTTCACAATAATGCATTTGTTGTATGCATTTATTTTTTTTTTCAGTGAAACAATGATGTAACTTTGACAACGATGAATGTAAACTTGATGTTCACTGCGACGGATTAACAACAATTTCTGCCTGGGAAATTGTTTGATAAGAACTTCAATAAAATGTCAAAAACACAATAGCATGGTTTGCAGAATGGTCAGCTGTGCTGAAGAGTACACATGACACGTAGTTTATGGGCTGAAACATTACAAATCACAAGTATAGTCTTTAAGATCTTAACCTTTAAATGTCTGTAACCCTCCTGCACCCATCTTAGTTTTCTATTAGTTTATAGTTGAAGCTGGGGTTTTATTATTAAGTTTTCAGTATATTGTAATTCAAGTAGTCTGAGAGGAAACTAGACTTCTGCACCTCCTCGTGGTTCTGTTTTCAGGCTTCAGAAAATCTAGCCCGTGACGGGAGATTTTGGCCAATCACAGGTCGTTTAAGAGAGACGGCGTTCCTATTGGCTGTTAACCCCACCTCCACAAATGCAGATGCGCGACCTGTTTTGTTGTATTTGTAGTTTAGTTGGTAGTGTCTGTCTTTGTGTCACCACTTTGTTTCTAAAATGGTTCGATCAGACTTTATATACTGTGTGTTCCCCTTCATGATCAGTCTGTTATGTACATTTCGCTTTATGTTAAGAAGTTTTCTTTAGTTTAGACCTTTTTTATGGACCCAGAACTTTGCTGCATATTCTGTAATTGTTTTTGTGTGAATTTTTTAAATCTAACGGTAGCGTTTTGGAGGGGAACATAAAACTTTTTAGTGTAACTACATCAAAACTCCAAAAACATATCTCATATGCTACTCGTGGTGTTTAAATAGGTCATAAGGTGTTTCACATGTAGCTTTAAAGCCACAGTGGAAAGAGGGGGAGGTTGAATCAGAACACGTTGTGGTTTAACTTAAACCACTTTTAACAATGAAACCCAGTGATGACTTGAAAATGTCATGCTTATCTGTCTTTACACACACACACACACACACACACACACACACACAAAGGCTTACTTTTTAAAGTGTGGGCAACAAACACTGGAATTAATGCTATTCCAGCCAAACAAAGGTGGGTAACAGTATCCCAGTGTCAGAGTCACCTGTGACTGGAGTAACAGGTCAGAGGTCACACAGATGAATGAGTGTCTTGTCCGATTAGTGATCTCTGGTTTCTCAACTGAACAGTGCTCTATTACCAACAACGACCGCTTGTTTGCAGCTGAAAGAAAGTAAGTAAGTGTGTGTGTGTGTGTGTGTGTGTGTGTAGGCAGATGCCTGTGTATCCAAACGGCTGAAGAGCCCTTTTGTGTTTGTAAGGTTTAAAAAAGGTTTTCCTGCCACTTCTTACTCCAGTAAGAGCTGACACTGTAGTTTACCTCCTCAGAACAGCATATGAATTACTGGTGGGTGAAATATTTTACCACAGTAAATATAATTACATATTATTATAGGGACTTTGTCAAATTAACGCAAAAAATCCTGTAAATCCTGTAAATAAGTCAGTTCATCATCTTTTGGTGTGTGTTATTATATCGGCCAACCCTTTTAAAGGAAGAGGTCATTTTGGGAAACACACCTGTTCGCTTTCTTTAGTTACACGAGAAGATGAATACTGCTCTTATGTCCGTATGGAGCTTAGCTTAGCATAAAGACTGGAACCAAGGGGAAACAGCTAGCCAGGCTCGGCCCCAAGTTCAGAAATACGGCTGCGAACACCACCTACCAGACTACAGCTCCCTAATTGTTCATTAAAAAGAAATGAAGCATGTACATGTCTATTTTAAAACTTTGGACAGAGCAGGCTAGCTGTTTCCCCCTGCTTCCAGTCTTTACGCTAAGCTAAGCTAATTGCCTCCAGCTGGCTCCAGCTACGTACTTCAGTGGTATCGATCGGTAAGAAAGCGAATAAGCATGTTTCCCCAAAATGTTGTACAATTTCTTTAAGCTACTGTACATTTGTAAAAAAATAATTGGTCTCCTCATCTCCTGATTAATTAAGAAAGAAAATGATGATGAAAAACTGTATTTTAAATTCCCCCAGACAGAAAAAGAAAACAGTTCTGAACTGAGTGTTGTGTTTGACTTGAACAAGGCCAAAAATACTTGACACAACTGGGGAAAGACAGGAGTTGTTGCATAATAGTTTCCATTGATCAGCCAATCACAGAATGACCTGTAGTAAAAGATAAGCCAATGAGCTGCTGCGTTTTCAGAGGCTGCAGCATGTTTCCTCTCTGTGTGTTTTGTCCAATAGCAACCAGAGGAGAGGAGAGGAGAGGAGAGGAGAGGAGAGGAGAGGAGAGGAGAGGAGAGGAGGGAAGGGGAGAGGAGGGGAGAGGAGAGGAGGAGAGAGGAGAGGGGGAGAGGGGAGGAGAGGAGAGGAGAGAGGAGGAGAGGAGGGGAGAGGAGGGGAGAGGAGAGGAGAGGAGAGGAAAGGAGACGAGAGGAGAGGAGAGGAGAGGAGAGGAGAGGAGAGGAAAGGAGAGGAAAGGAGAGGAGAGGAGAGGAGAGGAGAGGAGAGGAGAGGAGAGGGGTTGAGGGGAGAGGAGAGGAGAGGAGAGGAGGGAAGGGGAGAGGAGAGGAGGGAAGGGGAGAGGGGTCGAGGGGAGAGGAGAGGAGAGGAGAGGAGGAGAGAGGAGAGGGGGAGAGGAGAGGAGAGGAGAGGGGAGGAGAGGAGAGGAGAGGAGAGGAAAGGAGACGAGAGGATAGGAGAGGAGAGGAGAGGAGAGGAAAGGAGAGGAGGGGAGAGGAGAGGAGAGGAGAGGAGAGGAAAGGAGAGGAGGGGAGAGGAGAGGAGAGGAGGGGAGAGGAGAGGAGAGGAGAGGAGAGGAGAGGAAAGGAGAGGAGGGGAAAGGAGAGGAGGGGAGAGGAGAGGAGAGGAAAGGAGAGGAGGGGAGAGGAGAGGAGAGGAAAGGAGAGGAGGGGAGAGGAAAGGAGAGGAGAGGAGAGGAAAGGAGACGAGAGGAGAGGAGAGGAAAGGAGAGGAGGGGAGAGGAGAGGAGAGGAGAGGAGAGGAGAGGAGAGGAAAGGAGAGGAGGGGAGAGGAGAGGAGAGGAGAGGAAAGGAGAGGAGGGGAGAGGAGAGGAGAGGCAAGGAGAGGAGGGGAGAGGAGAGGAGAGGAAAGGAGAGGAGGGGAGAGGAAAGGAGACGAGAGGAGAGGAGAGGAGAGGAGAGGAGAGGAGGGGAGGGGAGACGAGAGGAGAGGAGAGGAGACGAGAGGAGAGGAGAGGAGAGGAAAGGAGAGAAGGGGAGAGGAGAGGAGAGGAGAGGAGAGGAGAGGGGAGTTGAGGGGAGTTGAGGGGAGGGGAGGGGAGGGGAGTTGAGGGGAGTTGAGGGGAGTTGAGGGGAGGGGAGGGGAGTTGAGGGGAGGGGAGAGGAGAGGAGGGGAGTTGAGGGGAGTTGAGGGGAGGGGAGGGGAGTTGAGGGGAGGGGAGAGGAGAGGAGGGGAGTTGAGGGGAGTTGAGGGGAGAGGAGGGGAGTTGAGGGGAGAGGAGGGGAGTTGAGGGGAGGGGAGGGGAGGGGAGTTGAGGGGAGTTGAGGGGAGGGGAGGGGAGTTGAGGGGAGGGGAGAGGAGAGGAGGGGAGTTGAGGGGAGTTGAGGGGCGTTGAGGGGAGGGGAGGGGAGTTGAGGGGAGGGGAGGGGAGGGGAGGGGAGAGGAGAGGAGGGGAGTTGAGGGGAGTTGAGGGGAGTTGAGGGGAGGGGAGTTGAGGGGAGGGGAGGGGAGGGGAGAGGAGGGGAGGGGAGTTGAGGGGAGTTACTTTACAAAAGTTGCTTCAGCAGAGAAACTTATCGTGGCTCTGAGACTTCTTGTGCTCTCAGAATAAACAAAGAGCTTTAGGTAAACTTTACTTCTCAGGCTACAAACATTAGCAGCATGGACGGACTAAAGTCTCCTGGGCACAGACATGTAAAAGCCCCCCCCCCCCCCCCCCCCCCCCTCCAACACAGGAGACTGTGACAAACCCAGACTGAAAAAGACTACTGTAGTGGGTTTGTAGTCATTTTGCCTGTTTTGTCTGTCTGAGGTCTGAGCTCAGCATTCCTCAATCCAGCAGCCTGCGTCTTCTGCTGCATCTCCATCAACAGGTACTTGTCTTATCCGGCTGCTAGCTAATAATAGCTGGCAGCCGACTCTGTGTTTTTCAGAGCCCATGAACTCTAAGCAATAAAGCCTCCCAAAGAGAGAAGAAGAGCGGCAACGGGTAGTCAATTAATGGATTACTCGGTCGACAAGACATAATAAATGAAATGAAATTCACCGTCTAAAGTTGATCATTTAGATTTTCTGTACAAGCAAACCTCCCTCTCGTGTGAAAACCATTAACTGCTTTCAGATTTCAGTCCACAAATCTGTTACAACAATTGCAGGAAGTTGCGGGAAGAAGCAGTCGTAGCGCGTTCTTGCTAACTGCCACAAACGGCAACTTCTGTGGAAAACGGAGCTTGTGTGCCGTTAAAAAGGGGCCGTGAGTTTAGTAAAAAAGTACATTTAGAGGCGGCGAGATTCAATACAAAGTTAGCGGAAAGATGGCACCAACTTAGATGAAGATATTAAGAGCTTAAAATGTTTCATCTTGGATAAAAAAAACGTATAAAAAAATATAAAGTTCTTTCACGTCTGCTTTACATTAGAGACGCAGCTAAAGATTACTGTTGTTACCGATTAACCGTTATATTTTAGAAAATCATGACAAAAGTGTCTTGTTTTGTCCGACCAACATTTAAAAACCAGAACACACAGAATTCAACATCACAGGAGACTAAGAAAACCGGAAAATATCAACTGGAACTGAGAATATTTGGAATTTTGATGAAATCGATCATCAAAATAGTTGCAGATTAAATGTTCTCTAGGCACCGTAAGGACGCTCAGTGTTTAAGGACACTTAAACAAAAAGATGCTGCAGAGATTTTGAGGTTTAAAGCAAAACAGAAACACTTTTTTTGATTAAGCGAATTTAAACAAAAGCCTACATGTATTGTTACGCTAAAGAAAAAGGTGCGTCCACGTCATACATGAAGTACAAAGATGAGTCAAAGTGTCACTCGGCAGAGGGCTCCGGATTTCACCTGACCACAGCTCAACCACAGCTCAACTGAAACCCACACCCTCATTACACCCTGAGCTCAGGGCCTTTGCTTCTTTACTTCTGCTGACTGCTGCTCACCATCCCCAAGAAAAACTGTGTGGAAAAATGACTCCTGCATTTGTCTTTATTCATATATTCATTATCAAGTTGACTGCAGAGTCTGAGTTGATGACACGTAAAGGCCTCTGAGAGACTGGAGGGAAGTTTCTGCTGAGTTCTGAATTCAGTCAGAGGCTGAGCTGAACACCGACACCCTGACGTACGGTGGGTTTGTGTTCGATGAGGCCGCTCATGGCTTATTTTAGCTTACAGTTAAAGTACAGGCGTTACATTGAATGTCTGGGGCAAATAAACACAAACGCTTGGGTCTGGATCTGTGTTGGGAAGCCAAGCCAAGCTGAACATAGCACTCACAAGCTATGTTTGCACCGACAAGCTATGTTTGCACCGAAAAGAGGCATTAAACGTTGATCAATCAACAATTATTTACTATTTTATTTGGGCCAAGATCTTGTTCAGCCGCTTGTGTTCAGACCACGTTTAACATTTGAGATTTTTTCTTCAGTTTTATTCTAAATATGTTTATTTTTGTGTGTTTTGGTGTTTTGTTCCTTCCTCCTCCGCCAGAGGTTCCAGTTATCTGTGAATTGTTATCGGTTCCACCAAAGAGAAACTTCCTCTTTAAACTTCTCACGTTGTTCCATTTAAATAACTGTTGGAGGCTCAAAGGAGGTGAAATTATAAACGACATTATACATTTCACAAAACGCAAAGAAAAATTCCAAAACACGAAAACGGATTTTTGTGTCATCAAAACTTCTTCTTTCCCCTCCCGCTAATCATCTCACCACCCCTCAGATTTATTTTGTGTGACCCTTCGGAGGGCCCGACCCCTCAGTTGGGAACCACTGGGCTCAACTAGCTAGCTGTATATAAAGCAGTTAAAACGAGCTCCACCTCGAGCAGCTACATCAAAAAATGTAAAATGCTGTTTGACAATTTATCAGTCACAGGGGCCAAGTACGTTTACTTTACGCACTTTTACTTAAGTGAGCTTTTCAATGCAGTACTTTTACTTGTAATGGGAGTATTTCTACATTGTTGTATTGGTACTTTTACTTCAACCTTCGTAAAGGTTTTGAGAACTTCTTCCACCACTCTTGACAAAGAAGCAAAAGCAGCCACGCAGCCGTAGCGAAGCCAGAGTCCTGACTGTCACTCATAAAATGTTTAACAACTGACGCAAGATCAGCTGCCATCTAACCAACAACTAGGTTGGATAAACAAATAGAAGGTGGATGGAGAGTGTATTCAAGGTCCCTGTGGGTTACTGATTAATGACTGACTTTCAGTGAATGAGGAAGTTTCAAATCATCAGTCGACTGAGGTTCTTCTTTCTTTTTGCGTGCAGTGTGTTTGGCTGCAGAGTGAGCGCTCCTCACGTTCACGCTGCTCTCTGGGGTCAAATCATTCCACTACGTCAAGACATCCCGTCCGCTTGGTGAACATGTCTGCGAGTGGTACAGGTACCTGTGGACCCGGACCCAGGACCCGGACCCGGACCCAGGGAGAGTCCCAGTGAGATGGAAGGAAGGCTTTTGTTTGTTGCACATTTCTGATCTGTCTTTGGCGTAGTTAGCTCGGAGGGCTAACTTGGCTTCTTTACTATGTTACTGACCGCCGCTGTCACCCTGAACGTCCCGCCAAACCCCATTCAAAAATCTGGCAGTTTAATAAAGCTTTGCTTGATAATCTATATGGAAAAAAAGGAACGCATAGTTGAATATTCATGTTAAACAGGGTCCAGGGTCCAGCCCTAACAAAACACAAACACCTGGCAAAGTAATAGAGTAAAATAGTTTGATGACACACACACACACACACACACACACACACACACACACACACACAGAGTCACACTGTGTCGCAGCTGGTAACAAAGCAAGAATGGAAAAGTGAGATGCAGTTATGACACGAGGGCACAATACAGTCACGGCCCTTTGAGCGCTGCACCGAAACACCCGGACAATCAAGCTCTGAATAATTCACCTGACCTCTCAGGCCACGGAGCCACTCCTCCTCTCGTCTTACCTGATAAAACGCTGACATTTTGATTGACCTTTTAAGCTTCATGATGTCCTCCATGTACCACAAAGACTCTCTGGCAGACGCAGCATCGTCACATCGACCTGAACGACAAACAAACGGCCGTCGAGCTGTGACGCAAACTTGGACTTTGACCCACATTAAATGAACGACTGAGATCAAATTAAAAATGTTGGTCCACTGGTTTGGTTCAGACTGAAATATCTCAACAACTACTTGATGGATTAACATAACACATAATTAGCTAATATTAGTAAGCTGACACTCTACACAACTAAGAGAGTGTACATAAGCATCAGCATGTCAGCACCACTGTGCCTAAGTACAGCCAGTAGAGCCATTACGTCCTCCTTACGTCTTCTGTGTTACCGCTTCGGCTGCAACCAGCAGTTGAACTGGTCTCACTGGTCTCACTGGGCTGCTCTCTCCGCTGCCAGAGCCTTCGGGCTCACTGGGCTGAGATGACTGACTGGTAACGAATGATTTTTTTTTTTTATTATATCAAAACATTTGGCTGCATCAACCTCAAGAGACTTCAGAAGTTATTTAAACATATGTATATTTTGCATTATCCCCAATTGTGAAGCGGGAAAACTCCCAGTGCTCCAGATGGTCAGTCCCACTGTGTTTAAGACGTTTCAGGGGACGTTCAGTTTGTCGCTACGCCACCTGTGTTTTACAGTAAGTGTCTCCAGTTACAGCTGAACAACTGAGCAGAGGTGGCAGAAGTACTCTTTTTCAATAAAAAGTATTAATACCACAGTGTAGAATACTCTGTTACAAGTAAAAGCCCTGCATTCAAAATCTTACTTACTAAGTAAAAGTACCAAAAGTAACAGTACTAATTTCAGAATAATATATACAGCATCACTGGATTATAATGATGCATTCATGTGAAACATCACTTCAGTGCTGCAGCAGCTAAAAGTGGAGCTACTTTTAACTCCTTTATATACTGCTGGGTACCTTAATCCACAATAATACACTGATTATATTTTGTATTAATAATCTAAATCTGCAAAATAACTCGTAACTAATGTGGTGACATAAATGTAGTGGAGCAGAAGTGTAAAGCAGCATAAAATGGAACGACTCAAGTAAAATACAAGTACCTCAAACTCGTACTAAGTGCAGTACTTGAGTAAATATAATTGCAGTGTGAATATTAAACGATCTGCATCACTGACACAGGATCTGACTGTACAATCTCAGCTTTCATACGCATCACCGTCTTCATCTTCATGCGTAAACACTACCAAAGACTGAACACTTTGTCTGGAGGCCACAGCGCGGACTACAGTCCTGCGGTGTTCAGGCTCCATCACAAAAACAAACAAACAACAACAACAACAACAACAACACACACTTTTAAAACAGAGAGTTCAGGTAAGAAGCTCCCCGCAACCGGCAGCTCAGCTAAACCAACTAGAACAAAAGTAGTTCTGGGAGAAAGAAGGAAAGTGAAGCAGAGGTCCCCCCCCCCTCCTAACCCAGACCTTCACACCCTCCTCTCCTCCTTCAACTCTTTCATTCTCTCCGTTACTTCAGCTCAGGGCTCCCGGGGGGGCAGCGGAGACAACGCTGGCTCGTTCACTGCAGCTTCCTGCTCGCCTGTGCGCCTTTCTCTCTTCTTCCTCCTCCTCCATCTCTTCCTCTTTTCACCCCCAAAGTCCACCTCAGCCTGCCCTGCCCTGCCCTCCCCGCTCCACCTTGGCCCCTCCGCTCAGAGAAACTTCTTACCGTGCGTCCCGGCTCGGTGCGGTGCGTCCCGGCTCGGTGCGGTGCGTCCCGGCTGAGCTGCGCGTCTCCAGCGGAATTAAACAAGAAAGTCTCCAAACTACGAGAAGAAAGGAGAGCTAATGTTTTCCTCCTGGCTTCCCACCAGCCGCCCCTCTTCCTCCTCCTCCTCCTCCTCCTCCACACCCCTCCCTCTCTTGTGCTCTCCCCTCCCTCTCTCTCCACTCCCCTCCGGAGGCGCAGCGTTTCGTCCTCCTCACTTAAAACTCCACTCTTGCCGTGAAAACACGGAAACGTCCGTTAACGCGAACTATTCAGTCAGTAGGGGCGACATAACGTCATAAGTCACGTGACTCTTAGCGGTAATTAAGACGTTTGGATCAACGATGACTGAACTCACAGATGAAACTCCCAGAGTGCAGATCCTTGACTGAAGTAAAGGTACTAATATCACACTGTACAAATACTTAGTTACTAAAGTAAACGTAGTATAATCAGGAAAATGCATTAAAAGTAAAAGTACTCAATGCAGTAAAATGTTCCTGGTGACTGTTATACTATTATGTATTATATCATTAGATTATTATTTATGCATTAATGTGTAAACATCATTTTACTGTTGCAGCTGGTGGAGCAAGTTTGAGCTACTTTACATACAGTTAGAGAGTTTAATCCACTGAGGTCACAAGACAGAAACTGTAAAGTAACTGTAACTATATATATATATATGTATATATGTGTGTGTGTGTATATATATATAGATATACACATGTACTACTACTAGGCAGTGGAGTAAAAAGTACAATACTTCCAGCTGAAATGTGTTGGAATAGAAGTATAAAGTAGCAGAAAATGGAAGCACTACAGTAAAATACACATACTTTAAAATTGTACTTAAGTACAGTACTTGAGTAAATGTACTCAGTTGCTTTTCTAGTTTTCTGTCCAGATCAGTTGAACGCTTTCACACCTTAATTGTCTTTTCTCTCATCCTCCCTCTTTTATTTTCTTAAATTGTCTTTTTTTTGTCCCATGTCTGGTTCTGTCAACTCTGTCTGACTTTCTTATGTCCCTCTTGGCGGTCTCTTAGCTTTCTGTCGTCTCTGCAGTGTCTCTTTCTGCCACCCCCGCCCCCCCACCAGAGGAGGACACCACTGTGGTTTAAAGTGATATTGCACTCAAAATCTACTACTCAGTTTATTAGGTACACCTGGCTGAAACTAATGTTATAATGGAAGAATCAAATGTACCTTTTACTTCTTATGTCTTTCTGCTGTATTTGTGTGTATGAAGAGTGAAACAATAATACAATACAATATCGTTTCACTGGCTTTATGATACCAGATAACTACAGGCCAAAAGCTCCAGCCAGCATACTCTCAAAGGTCCTGGAAAGAATCCTGCTGGACAGATTCAATGAGTTTATCAGCTCCACAGATAACCAGTTTGGCGATGACTTGTATATATATCATCAGTTCTTGTGTGTTTTATTGATGCTTTCAACGTTTTTGATCGTGTTAATCAATAAAGTTCCTCAAATTGAGTCAAAGAGCGGTGCCCACACACATTCTGGTTTACTGGTGTGCCCACCAGGCCATGCAAGTCTTCTTCTTTTTAATCTGTATGTTGATGATCTTGTCCAAGCAATTGGGAGCCTGTAACACTGGGTGCATGATCGGTAATATTCTAGTGAACCACATTATGGATGCAGATGATCGTGTGGTCTTTAGTCTCCAGCAGCTCCTGTATGTTCGCTGTGGAACTTGATAACAAATACGATGCCGGCAAGATCTGTAGAACCAAAGAGGACAAATGTCTAAAATGTCTGATGATAAAGATAGAAAATATCTTGGACACTTTATTACAGAGGAAATGACAGATGATGATATGTATTTAGGCAATGGAGTGAAGATGTCTCTGTTCAGAGCATATTGTACACCCTATACTGCACCCTTGTGGTCAAACTACAAAAAGTTTACGGAGACTACAAGTGGCTCATAATGACGGCATGAGAATATCACTTGAAAGACAGAGATGACGTAGTGCAAGTGAAATGTTTGTGGCTGCAGGAGTCAGTACTTTCCAAACTGCCACTGAAAATGAAACCATTTAACAGTTTTAACAGACATAATATTTAGTACTACAAGCTGTGGAGACATTAGGACTTTGTAAGACATTAATATGTATTTTTTTCTCTCTTTTATTTCATGTAATTTATTCTATGTAATGTCCTGTCATTTATTTGGACTCTGAGTCTGAAATAAAGTTTGATTGATGGAACATATTTCACAGCCCTCTATAATAATATCTTTGAGCGACTGTGTCTCTCCACGTCATTTTTCTTGTATTTTCGGTTTCTGGCAACTTTATACTTTGTTAAATTGACGAAATGATGAGTCAGACTGGTGGCTGAGTTTGTCCAGAAAAGAAATGATACTATGCATGTAGGGTAAAGACAGTTTAAAAAGGTGCTGAACAAAGACAAAAATGAATGCATGAAGGTCTGCAACAATGAACCAAAATGAACCAGGACTCCATTAAATGTATAAATCCATTCGTAGCCTTTTTGTCCTCCTCCATAAACTGCTTTCTCCAATTTCTACCAGCTGTCCAGAGATCTTTTAGGTACTCTTCGGTATCCCCAGACTCTGTTTTGAGAGTGGCAAAGCTGCGTTTTTCTCTTGGTTTGGAAACCTCCTGAAGTTGCTGTAAAAACTATTTCTCCTTCCTCGTGAAGAACATGAAGACGTCAGATATAAAGAATTAAAAGTTTACAGAAATGAAAGGAAATCTAAATAGTGTCCATATTATGATACATAACCATTTTCTTTTGGTCTTTTTGTTTGTTTGTGCCATATAGATATAGTTTTACTCACTTTTTACTCACTTGAGTTTAGTTCAGCGTTTCAATACTTACCTCCTTACTTTACCTCCATGAAAACTTTGGGCACACAAAGCGATGTTCACTGACACAACTCGTATAAACCACCGAGCATCACTGTCCCCAACGAGTAAACATATTCAAACATTTAGTAAACTTGCACATCACTTCAGGCTCGTGGGGTTACGGGCTCACTGATGATGTGACCACAAGGTGTCGCCAGAATGCATAAAAACACATCTTTTGGATTATTTAATATTTGTTCAGTGTTGATTTGTTTTTATTCCCTTCAGACATCTTGGATTTTCCAGATGTTTCTTGTTAACGATCCCATTTTAACTGCTGAGCTCATGATATTTAGTGTCCCAAAAATGAGTTTTATCACAGATTTATGTTTAGTATAGTTACTGCAGAACACACAGTTGGCAAAATGAGTCAACGCACTTGACTTTTAGCTTGGAGACAACAAGTTTGTGTTTTCTTTACATATCTGTCAGATTGTACTTTATTTTCAATAATCTGATAAAAGCTGAGAACAGAAACTGATGGTGGACGGACACACGACCTGGATGGTTTGTGAATGACATTAACAGGTTTGAGGATGTTCTCAAGCCCAGTTTTAGCCTGTAAGGGTAAAATAAAGGGACGTACTAAGTGAAGGATTCTGCCTTTACAGGAAGCTGTCGTCAGAACGAACACGTTTAGGAAACTGTTGACTGTGTTTGGAGCCGCAGCCTCAAAAAAATCCTCTTCTTCTCCTGCGTCTTCCTCGTCTTCTTCTTCTCCTACCTCTTAATCAGCGGTGGAAAATACAGATGTACATTTATTCATGTACTGTACTCACATACAAGTTTTGGTAATTTAAAAAAGTACTTCCATTTTATGGAACTTCATTTTCTCAACTACATTAATTTGTCAGATATAGTTACTTTGCAGTTTAAGATTCTTCATATAAAACACATTATAACACACATAAGTTATAAATCATGATGCAATGTTATAGATTATTAGGCTTAGGCACCAAAACTACTTGGTTAGGCGTCCTGACAGAAATTGTTTCTAACACGTGGTCAACGTTGTGAAACAGTCGCAGTTTAGTCAGGTTCCAATTCAATTCACAATTCACACACATAAAATAAAAAATACAAATATGATAATATAAGGAATGAGTTGAAATACACAAGGGTCAGCAGCCAATGACTCATCTGTAGTTTCATGACAATTAAGCAAATTCCATCTGCTGATGAAGACCGTGTAATACAGTCGAAAGCTCCAGAGAAAGTAAGAAGAAACACTGACGTCACAGCTGCCAGTCGCTACTTACTTACTCAGCTGGTCTTCAGTCTGTGTCAACGAAGCGAAACTACTGAGAGAAGTCGGCCTCCTGATCCACTCCAGGAAAGGACGGCAAGTTTGCAGCACATTTTATAGACGATGGCAGTTTAAAGTGCTTTACATGATGAACATCACAGTCTTTAACCTGGATTTAAAGGTGGTCAAAGTGGGTGCCAGTTTGATATCCTCTGGAGGTTTGTTCCAGCTCTGTGGTGCACAGACTAAACTAAATACCTATTTTGGTCCTACGCCACTGAAAGATTTATAGATGGTACTTTAAACTCTATTCTCTGACACACTGGAAGCCCGTGAAGAGACCTGAGAACAGCTGCGATGTGTTCACTTTTCTCGGTCTTCGTTACGACTCCGGCGGCAGCTTCCTGAAGGAGCTGAGGAGCTTTTTTTGGGGGGAGACCCGAGGAAAGACCATCACAGCAATCTAACCTGAGAATGGATCCGTTTCTCTGAGTCCTGCCCGGGCGTGACTCCTCTGAAAGGAAGTAGAATGTCTCACAAATTCCTGGATATTTCATTTATGCTGTAAAACACACCAGCTGCAGCCTCCAAATTAAATCGACAGACTTCATTCATCTTCTCTCTGCAGCGCCGCCTCATGTCTTTATGACTTCCAGTCCTGCAGGGAGCCGACACTTAAACTCGGGCCAGACGCACTCGCAGACTATTGAGGTGGATGAGAGCCTGGAGGCAAAGACGTTTTCCTCATTAAAGCCAAAGTAATCACCAAGAGTCCTTCACTCTGCCCCCCTCCCCCCAACAACCCCCACCTCTCTCTCTTTATCTGAACTGAAGGAAAACAGGAAGGAGAGGCTGCAGGGCTACATCTATACATCTTCATATTCTGACAGCCTCCACTCACATCCCCCCTGTGTGTGTGTGTTCACGCAGTATGATAGTTAAGGGGGTTATCAGTACAAAAGATATTTAAAAACAAGGTATTAGAAGCCATGTTTTGTGACCTATTTAAAGGCATTTTTTGATGAAATGCATAAAAATGTTTGTAACTCATTAATACATGATTTTTGGCCTGAATACTTTGCAGCCTTGTTTCCTTAAATAGGGTCAATGGGTGGGTTAATTAAAGATATACACCATCCAAGCTCGCTGTGTTTCAACCAAGGTTTCATTAAAATATGATTTGCCATCATTTTTGATGCATTGCCTCAGTTTAGTAGACACTCTGCTGCAGCTTTTTCCTCAAACGCAGTCCAAGTGTTCGTAGTCGAGGCCTTGAAAACAAAACAGAAAGCCTGACACATATGTTCCACCCAGACCTAAAGGTCACGAACCACGCTTCACTTTTTATCAGCAAAAAGCAGCGAGATGACAGGAAACGAGGGAGAGAAAGATGCAACAGTGAGGATTTGGTTATATGGGAGAGATACCCATAAAGGCATTAAAAGTCGTGATACCACGCTGCATTTCTAACAGACTTCCTGCTTCTGTCACAGATGTAGCCAAGAAACAAATCAGTCAGTAAAACCTGATCCTTTAAAGCCCCTTGTTTACAGGAGAATATATGTACACATGTCTGGTTATCCTGTGAGCCTCTTGTTTTCAAAAAGGAGATTAATTCTGGCTTCTGAAAGAGTGATTGTCTCCATCGGACCGTGTCTGTAAATCTTAAAGGGGTACTCTGATTTAGAGATTTAGTACTGCACTTCCATGAAGTTGGGGTTTGGAAGTGAATGCAGGTCTGTGGGAGATGTTATAGCATATCATAGATAGCACGACTGGTATGTGTATTTAAAAAATATGATCTTGTAGGAATATATAAGTATTTTGACCTATTGTGCATGGTGTTTTTGTAAATCCTATCCATGTTAATCCTATACTGAATACCTTGTGCATTTCTCTCGTGCCTTAATTAGATTCCCTCAGACATTCCTGCATGGACTGACAGCTTTGTTAGCTTGTGTGTAGCATCACTGTAGCCTCTAATTCGTGACTGTATCTTCAGTGACAATGTGGTGTGGAGACACAGTGAAGAAAACGAAAACTCACAGGGGAAAACTAAGAAATGTAGGCCAAGTTCGTCCGCGCTCCGGACTCCAAACTGGTGTGCGATGCCAAGTGTAAAGTGTGACAGACCAGAATTCAAGACCAGAGCTTTCATCCCTCCTGACACGCATCCAGGAAATGTAAGCTTGTCCGTGAATTCCCCCAATTACATTCTTCCCACATAAAAAGTCTCCATTCATAAACTGGACTGCCATTCAGAAGGAGCTTTAAGGTTGGAAAGATTATGTTAGTCCACTGTCTGACAGTATAAATATATTCGGTATCAGCTCGTTCCAGCTCTTTAACACAAAGTTAAATATTCCAACACAAGACTCTGATCAAACAAGAGTTTAATCAAATGGAATCAAATCTACATGTTGGAAGTTTTGGCATCCCCAGATTTTTAACGAGGTTTGTAAAGATGGAAGAAGACAGTAGTTTCTGACCCTTTAAGCTTATGACTCCTTAAAATTAAGCCACTCACAGTATACTGGTGACCCTGTACCATACGTACTGTAGATATGAGTTGTCAGCAGTTTACTACAGAGGGATTTTTCCTCTAACATTGTTTAATTTGAAGGATTTTTTTAGAAGCCCAAAGAGGTGAATGAAGATGTCAGAATAAAATAAACTATAAAAGTGAACATCATTTTGTGTAACAGGTCTGTCCTAATTATTGTTTCCAGACAGTTCACTTTAACTCAGATCAATTCATCACTCTTCATTCATCATCAGCATCAAACCATCATAAAGCCCCTGAACTGAAACTTAATCTGAAGTATTTCTCTCCTATTAAAAAAACAGAAATAAAAAAAACCCTCTTTAGGTATAATCTAATTTTAACACTCAAAAATTCAGTTAATATTCTAACTTTGGCAGAAAATAATGTGATTATAGGTTGTTGTTGATTGTTGATTGTTCTGAACTGTTGGTATGAACTGGTTTTGTATTTTAAACACACATTGGGAGACTGCGCCCTAAACCTCCAGGAGGTCAGAGGTCAGCCCTAGAACTGGTTCCATGTTCTGCTAAAAGACACTCCAGCTGGGTGGACGTTTGTCGACATATTCTACTTGCTGAATGACGATTTATCTGAACTGTGTGTTTCTGTGCGTATTCAAACACCAACAGGTGGCAGCATACACCTCACACACACAGCCAGACAACAATAAGTGTGTCAGAGAGGAAAGATTCCCCCCTGCAGAAGCAGGATGTGTCCAGACATGGGGGTTTATAGTCATGTGATCCCGCCCTGCTCCTCCTCATCTCTTATGTAATCCCCATCTCAGCCATGTGCTCCCCGTATAACCACTGACCTGAATAATGGTAATTGTGACCAGTTACCCGCAGAAATAGATGTTTTCCACCTCTAGCGACTGACGTACAGACGACAGAGGTGACTTTGGGGGATGTTGCACATGAGTTCGACGACAAAAGGATGAAAGTCTGCAGGATTGTGTGGTGGAATCTCCAGCCTACACACATGCCTTTGTTCAAAAAGCCCAAAAGGCAGATGTCACCAGCACTTCCTCGTTGGCAGAGCCTGGTTAAAAATGACATTGTTTTTTCCACTGCGGATGATCATTAAAATTGAAGGGAATGACGTGAGATCAATTTACGCATGCTGAGGAAGTAACAGCCTAACCCATGCCTTAAAAAAGACCAGCACTGTTTAACGGGCGGAACAAAGACACAGCTGAGGAGAGAGTTTTAGAATTTTTAATAATGAACAGGATGATAAATGTGACTGAGGCTAACAGCCTGAGGTTTGTTTATTTCTCCATGCACGGCATTCTTTCCAGCCTGTTTTGTGCCCTCCTTCCTCAACCAGACTGTTCCGTCTGTCTGTCACTCAGGCTGCCCAGTTATAGATGAGCATTGTCTGGGTGCTTCTTATGGAAGCCCATTGCCACCAAGAAAAGAAAAAAAAAAGAAGTTCAATGAATGAAGTTAGGCATGAAAAAAATGCTCATGGTAAATCATAATTTTGGCACACCATCTCTTTATTTTGACTAAGTAATTAAAATGTTGTCTTTGCCTTTCTTTACCTGTGTTCTTGTCTGTTCTAGTAAACAGCATCAGTTCTTGCTCTACCTGGGGTAGACAAGTATCCCAGCATGCATTTTATATCAACCAGAGGTGATGGCGGAAAATATGAGGCAAATTCAAAGCTGTTAGAATTTTTGTATAACTCATACCCTGTCACCAAATTAAAAATTATTAATTTCTGAGATTTTTCTCAGGTGAAAAATTAACTATTAAGCAAATTAAGAAAACATCTTCACCAATTTGACAACACATGAGCAGCATTTAGAAAGGAATATGCAAATACAGAAATACAACTACATACAGAAGTGCGTTTGTCTGAGGATAAAGTTAAGGTTCATGTACCGCCTCTGTGTACTCTTGGCTCTGAATATGTACAGACCTCACCAGGCTTCAATAAAAGATAATAAGCATATATAAATGAAAACAAAGGGAGTATATTGTATATCAAATTGAATTGTATCTATATAGTTGAGATTATTTGTCACAACTGTTTTACAAGTGTAATTACCAGAGCATGGATGAGCTGGTGATGTAAGCAACAACACGGCATCCTCCCATTTTATATTCTTATGTTTATATACATGTTGCCTATGTTACCTATGTTCTCATGCTTATGTCTATATTTTCATATTTTGTCCAAAGCACATTGAGTTCATGAAATGTGTTATATAAATAAAATTTCCATTGCCATTTAGCTAACTTCTAAACCTTTGTTTGAATCCCAAAGACCTGAGAACGAACATGGTGTATCGTGTATTGAAAAAGGTCTACTATCTCATAAATTTGACTTAGTAAATAAAATAAAAACTTGGTATCACATAATTATGATTCACCATGAGTATTTTTTATTTATATCACGCATAACTTCATTCATTCCTTTTTCTCTCTTCCTGGCACTCACGGCCTTCCATACATTCTCCACTTACACCAATCATAACAATAGGAGGGGGCGGGGCCACGTCAGGTTAGGTTGTCACTCTCATTGGGTAAATAACAAACCACCCACTTATTTTGTAGCCGTTGGGGAGTCACGAGAAGTTTAACGTAAGCGAAGCTCCACGAAAATGACACAGAGGTTAGTGGAGATGACACAGATGAACCGAGTGAAAACGACTTCGCTGGAGTGGTTCTGATAAGAAACGGACGCTTACTCGTGTGAGGCTCGGGCTCCTACTTTGTTAGCCCACCTGCACTCGGGGTGGCCACCGTCTTGTAGAGGATCCGCTGTGGCTGCTAGCGGAGATCGTTAGCCGCTAACTACCGCAGCTAGCGAGCTAACTAGCCGCTTCGCCCGAGTGAAGTGAACAAGTCGCGGCGTGTGATGCTAACGACGCCGACGCTACTTTTGGAGGGCTGCTGAGTTGGATATATTCCTGGGAGGGATTCGTTGCCGCCCGAGGTGGTGTTATCAATACCGGTGCCGGCTGCATTGTTGTGCCTCTCCCCCCTGCCCTCTTCTCATTGTTGGCGGAACGTCCTCATCGCACACCGCTGAGTCCATGCATGCTAGCAGCGGCTGCAGCCAGCTAGAGTGATGTGTCACATTAGCTAACGAGCCTATCACCGTTTTTGTTTTTGACCGAGTGGATGGTGTCACTGGTACGAGCTTTGGGAGACCGACGGGGTTGTATCATCCCACCGTGACGCCCGTGTACTAACTGTACTTTCATGTCGTATCACCCGACAGCTAGTAGTCCCTCCAGAAGAACCAGACGCGGAGCATGCAGGAGAAGAAAAGATTTCAGATAAGTAGATAGGGGACGTCGGACACAACCGAGTTGTATTGGACTGTGTGGTTAACTTGCCACCAAACAGGGATTGCATTTGGTGGCCGGACTGACAGAAAGTAAAGGATGAAGAAGTTTTCCAGGATGCCAAAGTCCGAGAGCGGCGGGCTCGGAGGGGCGTCCGGGTCCGGATCCAGCTCCGGAGTCAGCAGCTACTTCGGGAAAGTGTTTGCGGTCGGCCGGTATCAAGTCACCGTGGAAGAGCTGGTTGCAGAGGGTATGTACTGCAGATTACAGAGTGTGTCCAGTAAGTCTTTTCTCACTGAAGCACCATGATGTTTTCTGGGACACACCCGTCCTCCCCTGTTTGAAGAGAATAACTCTCACAGGCGCAGCAGTGAAGCAACTCCTCCAGCTTTGTTCCTTTTATGGGTTGGTAATTGGTTTGCACTCCACTGTGAAAGCTCAGCCCCCCCCCTCCAAACATCTGCTTATTTCCCAAGAAATTATATGTGGAGTGATTGAAATAGGTCGCTCTCCTCTTCCAGGCTGTGGACGCTTTGGTGCTTAAACTGGGGCACCAGGGATTTGGTACATAGCTGGAATTAAAACTGGTAACTTTTCCCCAGTACAGCTGTAGTTTACATCCTGATTCAGCTGCTCCACTGCGGGGTTTGCCCCCAGGATAACAACGGTCCAAGCCTCCTGTGTCAACATACAGCATGTAAAGATCCAGCCATTAAAAAAATCTTTGCTTTGTCTAACATGCTCATGCAAGTTCTTCTGCAGTTTGCTTTTTTTTTTAGGGGATATGAAACGTTTTGCTGTGCTTGCAGATGTTACAATTTACAAAGACTAGTTTCTCCATAGCATGGCTGAGAGACACTATTGTTTTGTGTCAACATGTACTAAGTTGATTAGATTGCTTAACATTAAAACAAGTAACAACAGCTTGCTGGATAAAGACATAAAGGACTACTTATGCAATGGCTGTGTCTACCCAGTACAGCTCTTAAGGATGTCAACAGGCTTCTTGGAAATCTTAGAAATTTCCCTCATGGTTTAACAAAGCCCTGTGTTCAGAATATGTTGAAATGAGAATCTCCTCCATGTCAGACAAGCAGAAAAATGAGGAAGTGTGGAAACATGTTTCTCAAAACAGCTGTTCTTTCACAAATGGTTCAGTGCTCATCACGGCGTATTAATTAGAAGCATCATTTATAAAGCTGCACCAGCTAACCCAGTTCAGCCAATTAGTCGGCTAATTGGTCGCTATGGTCTTAACTTTACTGGGAAGTAGTTAGTCATATTATATGTATATGTGTATATATATTTTATGCTCTTTATTACAGATGTTATTACAGTGTTAAATTTCACCCATCAAAATACCATTCACAAATATGCTTTAGTCTGTAATGAACACTAGATATTAACGGAGGGATGATCGCACTGGACAGCTTGACAGATATTTTTTTTTTACATAAATCAACAAATTGATTACTCAAACTCTGCCTCTCCTGTTTGAGGATTTATTAAGTCAAGGTCAGCCCAAATGATATAAACTTGGAAGAGTTTAGTTGGGTGAAAGTGAAACTATACTAACAGGCAAAGAAATGCAGAGCTACTCCCACATGACTCTAATCGTAAAATCAAATGAAATGTAAAGTTAAGAGACATTAGTAAGTACATTTTGTGTACGTACGTACTTATATCATTACTGAAACCATAATCATTCTTTGAAAGTGACTGTGACTATGAATAAAGAACAGCAGCTAACTGTTGCAGGCGTGACGAGCATGCCTCTTCAAGTAACACAACGTTGTAAACAATCTGAGTCAAACTGTAAACCTGATCTCACTCGCCCAAAACAAAAAAAAAAACCAAAGCAGCAGGCAGTCATGAGTCTGTGTCGTGATATAATCATGTGAAGTGGCTGTGGCTGGTTTTGTTACCAGAAGCACAAGGTTATATTGTGACCTTTGCTCATCATTCAGTCCCAAGGTAAGAGCTGGGTGTCTGCGCCTGTCTGGGCTGCACAGTTAATCATATAATAGTCTATTTCATTTCACTTACAGCGCCTGCTGCATTTAGAAAGATGGAAGTAAGACTTCAAAAGTAGAATATTGCTCCTCTCGTTAAGGTGGCGTGAAAGTGCTAGGTGTAAAAAAAATAAAACCTGAAACGTAAATAGCCATTTCAAGACTTATTCAGAGTGAAACCAGAAACAAAAACGTGACATTTAAAGGGCCAAAAAGCGGAAAGGACAATTGAAACTACATTTTTCAAATTAGAAGAAGAAGAAATTACAAAATAAAGCACCTTAAATTGAAGCAGATTAGTCTTGTCTTCCGTGATTTTGGAATTCAGTACAAGTGACCCATTTTATGTTATGGACTGACAACATTTGTACTCTACTGGATGTGATTTAAAATGAAGTGCAGTACCACATTAAAACTTACTTAGGTAGAAATAGAATAACTATGAAAAATACTCCAGAAAATATTACAGTAACCATAGTCAATCAAGTAATCAAGTACAATAAAACTTCTATCTACCACCGCTTCACTTGCATTCATGATGTAAATACACACTTTCGTGAGCACCTTGAGGAGGTTTTCATATAAACAAAGCACTTTGCAGTGTCATCAGTGTAAAGGGAGTCAGTGGTGGTCCCATGTGTCGCCCATTCGGCAGCACAGGACCTCTAACCACCAACCAACTGCTGCTAATTCTTTGCTGAGGTTTGGGGGTTTGTGGCCGGAACCACTTGGCTATTTAAAGACCTACTGGGAACAAAGTAAAAGTGTCAAGTTTAATTTTGGGATATACCTGCCATTGTGGCCCAGAGACCACCAAGTAACTGTCCATCAGGTATGTTTGCAGAAGTGTTACTCATTTAGGTTTCCTTTTTGACCAGATGAATGACATTTGAAGTCAGTAACTTCGTTAATAACTGAGCATGCACTTTGAACTGCAGTTTGTAATCTGAATTAACTGCAGAAGTCTGCCACAGCGTGACTTGTTATGTGCAAAGGGAAACCAGGGCTACCATGTTATCAGCCGTTCCTCATTGACAAAACGTTGTGCGTGACAAAATCAGACGAGGCAAAACCACAGTATGAATGATGCTCATGTTGATGTGTTCTTCCTCGATGAGTCAAATTGTGTGATTTAGTTTCTTCATCCGGGGAGGTTCCTCCGTGTGCACAGGTTTGATCAGGCAGACAAACCTGCTGCTGGACAGTGTGTGCCACTGGGTCACTTATGTGACCGATGTGTAGGTACTGTGTAGATCACGTGATGTTTTTGAGAGGCTCATCTCCCACTCCCTTATTCAGCTGTTATCCAGCAGCTGTGCCAGTTTAATGAAAAGCACGAGATTCCCTTAAAGCCAAACGCACAACTATAGTTTGCAGGAGAAGAGGAACCGATAAAAATACGTTTGAATGACATCTTTGTTCAAAACAGTGCAAATCTCACCACTTCCTCCAAATATATTAAAAATTAGACTTTCGTTAAGCTCAAATGTTCTCTTGACGCCATGTGGTTAGTTAGCTATTTTTTTCCAGTGACATATCTGCACAGCTGGACTCTTCCTACATTGAGTAGGAGCGTAGTCATTTCCCTCCTCTCCCCTTTAGCCTCTGTGGTTTCTCTTGAGCTCTATCTGATGGTGTCTCCAAGAGGAACACAGAAATGACATGTAGGAACAGGATGCATCTGCGAGCATGTCGCCCTTTCTCCACGAACTCTTATCATTAAGGGTTCCTTGTCGGGGCTGGGAAGTTTCAGAAATGTATAGAAATTTGATAAATTGTGGATTTGGAAAGTTTGGTAGCTGCACAAAAAGCCCGACAAAGTTTGGGGCCGTCATAATAGGCACATATGAACTGTATTGTAGAATGATTTTCAAGTCTGGAAAAGTGTACAGATGTCACACCTACTCATCTACACTCAGTTTCCAGTTTATTAGGCACGTCTAGCTATACCTAAGCAGCAAGGTTGTAATAGTTTTTTGTTGGAACTGCTGTAGGGAGGTGTTGGTTCAACTTTATGATACTTTTGGGGTGTGTTGTTTCATGCTGCACTGCATTGCATTATACAGAGAGGCGATTCTGTTATCTAGCCTACCCTCATTGATATAAATGGAGTGGACAAAATAATAAGCAGCTCGGAATATCATTATGAAATTCAACAGCACCACAAACTGCAGCCTCCAAAATGATCATAACACCTCTTTAAAACAGTGTCAACAAAAGCTGATTCATGAAGGCAGGATTTATGAGTGCACATGTTAAATGTTGTTGACCCTTGTATTTTTAAATCCACAGGAAACAAAGCCAGTTTTTCTGGTGAATACACCTCTCTGGGTTTTATTTAGGATGCTTAAAGTCACTGGGTAAGAGGGCAGACAAACTGATCGCTGTGTACCTGCAGTCAGAATATTTAATCAAGCAGTTTGCTGAACAGCCGCTAAGCATTTAACAGATAACTGCCTCTGGAACTTGTCTTGTTGTCAGCTTAACTTGCATAATAGCCCGTACGTCGCTGTTATTTATCCAACAGACCACGGCCGTTACATGGCTGCTGTACCTACTGCCACTGGAGGTACAAGGCAAACAGTTCATGTTTGCATGCGTTGGTAAATTCTTGTTAAAATGTTACTGCTTCTTTCTAATTAACAGGAAGACCTTGGCTCAGTGGTTTCACTTCCTTTGTTTGCAGTTTTACAAGCAACAAGGTTATAATTCATCACTGCCTCATCTAATTAGAGTCACGTCCATCTTCTAAGCAGCTGAGATTTTGCAGACGTAGTGCTTCTTAGTGGTTCCATGTGTTTTTTTTCATGCATTATTTTAACCTTCTTCTTATAGAAAGGTTCAAAACAAGCTTGACTCTCAGCTGACTGGTCCTCAAGTGACACACGCCTGTCACAAAACAAAAAAAAACTTTTTCCCTGAACATGCTGACTTCACACAAATGTGCCCGGTTTGCTTGCCGTCAGCAGAATCTTGAAATGTTTACGCTGGGGTTTAATAGTGGCGTCCTGCAAGTGACGGGCTGAAGAGATGAGAGCAGTGTAAGTGTTTCAGCCTTGGTCGCAGGGACTCCCTGAACACGACAAGGCACAGATCATGTAAACAGGAGAAATGCAAACAGCTGTGAACAGTGAACATGTGGCTTTTTCAACAGGCTTTTTGCGTCTGCTCTATTAGAAATTTGCAGAGCAAATTCACGTGACATGCGAAAAACAGTTTGTGAAATACAGTTGATAAGCTCTTTGTTGTGAATTTCCTCTGCAGTGTTTGCTTTGTTTCAGAGAATATGATGAACGAAAGCTAAAGCCAAATGTTAAGTAAATATACTGTAGATATCTGCTGCCTTTTTGGGTCCGACACAGTTTGGATGAAATGAAAAGCAGTTGGCTGAGGTCTGACTGATATGGTTGAAATCAGTATCATGGTATTAATAACAATATTTTTCCAAGATGGAGTGATGGAACACATATTCCCTCATTTGGTGTTTTTACGATGATGTTAGAGGGTACTATCTAACTGAGTGTGGTGTTAAAACAACGCAAGAGACGACTCTGGAAGGTTTTGGTCCAAACTGAAATATCTCAACGACTGTCGGATTGCCATGAAGTTTCGTACAGACATTATTGATCCACAGACGATGAACCATACTGACTTTGTTGGTACTGACTTTTCCTCTAGCGCCACCGTGAGTTTCACAGTTGTGGGTTTGAGTAAAATGTCTCATCAACTATTGGATGGATTGCCGTGAAATTTGGTACACACATTCAAGCCCTCCTTGGGATGAATTGTAATAACTTTGGTAATCCCATGACTTTTCGGCTAGCGCCACCATCAGGTCAAAATTTCAATTTGTCCATTACTTTTAGTTTCTGCAAACTACTGGCATTGCCATCAGCCTCAGCTGTAATTTGTGTTTTGTGCTAAGTAGCAACTGTGAGCATGTCAACATGCTAAACTAAGATTGTGAACATTATGGCTGCTTACCATCAGGATGTTAGCCACTGCACTTACCATGTAAGTAGTGCAGCCTTACAGAGCCTTAGTCTTGTTTAATGATACTTTGCTCAATAATAATAACACAATATCATTATGTCATCATGATACAATTCCAGTGAAAGTAGATAAATAAATGACTATTTGATTACCCCTCAACCGTGAGTTGGATAAAGCTCTTTTGCAAACACTGAAATGCTTTCACTTTGCCAACAGCTGCGTATAAAAAAAACATCGTAATTTGACTGAAACTACTGGTCTTAACTTTTCTTTCTTATGATTGGAGAGAGGCTTCATCACTCATAGCAGCGCAGGTCAGAGCGTTCCTTTTGATAATGTCTTTTTGAATCACCTATTTGATCCTCCCTCTCTGCCAGGGGAGGGCGGTGAGAATGCATCCCATCTACATTATTAGCATACTGTACTGGTGATGAATAGGCACATTGTGCCCCTTTGTTGTCTTATTCTAGCACCCTAGAAAGAATGCTGGTACGACGCAGCACTTGGTCCCGTGATGGGTATCGCTGCCTTTGTGCTTGCTCATTGAGGCCTTCTGTATCTGCCTCTCTGCTTTGCCGTCCCTACCCTTTTTGTGAAACTGCAAATGAATTATTTTCTACCAATTCATCATCACCCGATGTGAGGAGGGCGTCAAGCCAAATGTGGGAGTGAACCCGGGTCATATGGAGATGCCAAACAGAAGGACATTGATTTGTCCACTACAACATTTTGCTTCAGTGCACTTTTAGTGACCGTTTTATGTCTTTGATCAGTGTATTGACAAATTGTGGATTTATCAGCACTCCGTGTTTGAGACACATATGTAGGATTCAATTTAGTAGTCTAAAACTTAATGCAGCGTAATGACAAATTCAAATCAAATACAGCAGCACATCGGGATGCCATATTGCCTCTTTTCATGGCTGTACTGACCTTGAATGAGGACAACTTCTATGTGCTGTTTGTGAGAAGCTCAAAGTTTACAGACTCCTCATAAAGGACTGTAGTCTGCAGTCTGTGCAACGGAGTGGACAGTTGCTACCAGTCCAGTGTTTCTGTTTTCTTGTGGACAGGAAGTTATTTTCTGTTCTGCCAGTTTCTTCAGCACCTAACTGTCAGTCAGAGGTTGTCATCTAGCAGCTTGCAAATTTGTCATTTTGATGTCAACATAGAATATTCTGATAACCAGAAACTGGATATTATTTGTGATAAACAATACATTAGAAATGTCAATAAGCTATCATGACTTGTGGACAAAAATAAAACATGTTTCCAAGTCTGCTCCTAGTCAAAATTGGCTCTCCGGGGAGACTTAAGTACAGGTTGGAAACTGATCATAGGCTTATGTGAGTTCACCTGACTACATGACTACACTCGATCGGATGGCGAGTCAGAAGTGATGAATGGTTACCTCACCCTTAACAACACTCCGGCCTGCCAGAGGGTACATGGAATCTGAAAAACATTTTTATAGTATAGTATTATAATTCTAATCCTGTTGTTAACACTTCTTTGTTATGGAGAATCATTTACAGGCATCCATCTATCACAATCAAATGAAACCTTTTCAGAAGGGAAAAGCCAGTCTTATGGCTGTCTGGCTCTGATGGCCGGATTTCAGTCTTTGTTTTGAAGGTGATTGTGTGCTTGTTGGGTGGCATACACTGGAATATGAAATCATTAAAAATGCTATGTAATCTTATGCAAGATTTATAGTTGCCTCTGTGAGATTCATCAGTTCGGTGGTAAAATACATCTCTTTCTGGGTGTAACGTCAAATCAGAGCTACAAAAACATGGTAGGACATGGACTTTCTTATCCGTCCTTATCGGTTGGTGCAAAACGTGGTTCGTCCATGTCAGTTAACGAAGCACCACTGGTCTGCAGCCGACAGAGCCGGTGTGCCTCGTCAAAGTTAAACCTACACTGTATGGCGTGAGTCAAAAGAACTGCTGCTGCACTGAAATTATACTGGCTACTGTATGGTGAGTAATTTATAGTGTTAAAGCGGCTCTACCTGTTGACTTTCCCACCACCACAGCGGCATGTGTTCACGTATGTCCACGCAGCATTTCAAGATGCTGTGATAAAAAAAGGTGATAAAATTACAACTCTTTTTCATCGCAGTCTGGCAGTATCGTAAATTATGCACAGTTTTCATGTTACTGTGATGGGACTACGGGATTTTTGATTGCTCAAAGTCAAAGTTTGTTTTTAGCATTTTTCCCCACTACATTTTCAAAGTCACACCTTGATCCTTTTGGTCTTTTTTGACCGTTAGACTGTGGTCAACATTAATGAACATGAACATACAGCTTTTCATGTCATCTTGGAAAGAGACTTCATCAGATAACCGAACTGATTTAAAGAAGGCAGTCTTTTCCCCTCCACCTTTCTTGTTTTCCTTTTGTACATCAGGATGGTGTTGAACTCACTTCTGACCCTGTTGTTGTCATGTTTTCACCCTTGTGTATCCTTTTCATCCAGCAGCTCCTCTGTCTCCTTCCCAGTCTCATCATAAAGCCTCCAAAGCACAGCCACTTATGTCTGTCAGCTCAGTTGTAAACACTGTTGAGGTAAGATGTATGAGAGCTGACTGCCAGAAGCCTCCAGCTCACTAAGCCCAGGATGTTCAGGCCTACGCTCATCGCTGCACCTCCTCATATCACCTTTTATGGACTTGCTTCTTAGAAAGACTTCTTCACGCACTTGTGTCTGTCTTTTAAAGTGCTTTGCATCTTTCACCTGAGTCAGGCTGGAAATGAGATTGATTGCCCCTGTGCTTAACACATAGGCCAAAGTGGAAGACTGAAAACTGAATAAGGAGGGGGGAGTCGTAGTCCGGGTAGACAGTTTCGTGAGGCATACCACAAAGTGTCTGCAGTGGTGTTTGCAGTTCTCACTTGTGAGGCAGAAGTTACTGTGCAAACCGGAGTTGAGGTGTGTGTCATGGGGGAGATAGGTGAGGTAGATTTGTGGTGATTAAAACAAAGCTGACAGGGCATTGCTCAGAGTTGGGGTTGGCTTTTCGTTGTTTAATAGCCAATATTTCCTTGACTGTTACTGAGGCTTTGCTGTTTGATTTTCCTGTGGCTCTTCTCAGTGTGCTTTCTTCAGCAGGCAGGATTGTTTGTAGGTTTGACTCGTGTTTACTCTTTGAGACTCTGAGATCATTCTTCACCAGTCAGGTTTGGCTGATTTTATTCTGCCCTGACAGCAGTGAGACTTGAGACTGTTCATTCAGTTTGTTTGTCCTTCTGTCTGTCCAACCTCTTTATCTAGTGCGAGATGGTGTTGACAGTTACCAACAAGATTGTGGATGGAGAGAGGATCTCAAAAACCAATGGCTGGATTTCAATTTCAACCTTTGGATAATTATGAGTCACAGAGGATGAATCTTTCTCTGACCTCTTTTGTAGGCCAACATTTCAACATATTCACAACCCAAGGCTGGCTATCAAACCTCAGCACTTATTTGGTACTGACTGAAATGTGTCTGTAGCACAGAGTATCAAAAGCTGAGTGCTGAAAGTTGGCATAAAACACATGGACAGATTTGTAACTTGCGTGTATCTTATGTAGGAAACGTTGCTGTAGTATAAAATGTTGCATGTAACATATTGTGTAATCGAGAAACCAGATTTACATGAATTTTGCTGAAATTTGCAAAGCTTCCTAATGAATAAACCCTTATTTCCTGCCTCTGTGGCCTTTCCTTATAGGTGCCCTGTGAAGTTTTCTTTGTAAACTAACAATAGTTATGTTTACATTCAGTGGTACTCACCAAAATGCATTGTGTGGGTTTTTTTTTTTAGCTCTAGCAAATGCGTTGAATGCATTTCCCTCCTCACAAAACATTTGCAAAGCCGATTTTAGAAGCATTTTAAATCCAGCATTAACTTCCATGTTTATTAGCTTGCAGTCTTTCTTTTGCCTGCCTTTTTTGGTGCATTGCTGCATTTCTTGGCATGTTACCACCACCTGTAGGTCAGTGGAAAAAACGGTCCGTAGCGCTACTAGATGTCCAAAACTCCACAGGGAACCTTTAAATGCCACGCTCAGGACAAATGGCTTTACATATTTTGGACAGTACGTCATCATAGGAAAGAAAGCGAGTGGCAGAGTTTGCTCATGCAATGCTGTCATGCTTAAACTCTGCACTGGTACTAAGCAGATGCACGAGGCACTTTCCAGCTGAAAGTGACCTCTCCATTGTGAGGAAGAGCAGTGTGACGCTGAATACAGAGCAGATGTACCTGTTGGTGTGATGAAGAGAATCAGAGATACTTGAAACCTTTGATTAGATGAGAACCAAGTATTCTTAATGATAATTTAAGATACTGATAATTAATGCACCCCTCTGAATGATCTGGATTCCTTAAAACTATCTTTATCTCTTTCTCTTTTCACCAGCCTTTTTTATGACGAGCAAACGTGTAACATTGAAATGCGGTTAGCGTGCTCATGCTGCTTATGACCAAGTCACTCCCAGATGTTTGAACATTTGCCAGATTGAGGTTTTCAGTTGTTTTCCCCCTCTTGAATGCACCTTTCATTCATTCACTGTAGTCCAGTATGCTTGCAGCATCCCACTATCTCCTCTGTGTTTTGGCAGAGTGCCTCCCTCACCTCCAAATGTTTAAAAATATCTGACCTGCACTAACCTTGGTTATCTCCTTGGTATGGCCGTGCATACTTGACGTGGCCGGAGGAGGAAACTTGAGCGACAGAGCGTTTGTAGCCTTTCCAGTTTGGTTCGGTTAACTGTGGTAAAGAGATGAGAAACGTGCGAGTTAAGTGCAGCGTTATCTTTGTTTATGTTTAACTTGACACAATTAATAATTAACTTGCTATACATTTTAGAATAAAAATGTGTCCATTTCAAACATCTTCATCTATCTAACAACCAAAGCAGGATTTCTACCTTGAAAGGTCCAGAAAAGATGACATGGTGGTGTGGTGTTCTGTCAGGAAAAAGCTTGCCGAGTGCGGAATCTCTCAACTGCTTGCTAAAAGCAAGTACATGCCTATTTCAGGCCGACAACCTATGCCACTGATGCTTCTGTGAGTGTCGTTACACTAACTTTGAGGACTCAAGGGAAACAGATTAAGCAGCGTTCTTAACGGATAGTCGTTAGTTTAAAGTGGGTTACAAGGGCTTGATGTTTGCAAACTGATATGTCTGTCAGTGCCTGAAGAACGTGAAAACTCTCAGGGTGGATGGTCTGTGTTTGGGCTGCAGATGAAAATAAGTATGAAGTATGAAGTATGAAGTGTCCCAGTGTGAAACTGCCAGACATGTGTTGGTTGTACATTTTGAAACATGTTTGCGGCCTCCTTTTACTTTCAGTTATGCAGACTTGTTGTAACTCTAGTTTCAGTTACCGAATGGCATGTTTGGTTACTACATTACCCGGCCAAAGAACAAAAGTACTTCCCGCATTAGTTCTGTATAATTCCAAATCTCAAAGGATTTGCTAAAGCACTGGGGATCAAAAAGTCATTATTGGTAATTAGCAAGAGCAGCTGGCACAGCGTGGCAAACTGGCAAAGACCTTGAAGCCTGTCAATGGAAATCCAAGTCCCACGTTTATTGTGGAAAAATGGCACCTGTCGATCTACATGAAGAATGGAACAATGTTTGTCGTTGGATGATATCTTATTTAGGAATGACACTGCTGAAGTATTTCACCCTATTCATTTAAGTTCAGTGGACAAATTACCAACTTGTCAAGAGTTTTCCCAAAAGGGGATCCCTTTCCAGGTTTAATTCTTCTGAAATAACACTTCAGTAGAAGCCGAGGAAGAAGGCCAAGAGTAGACTTGCTGGCAAAGGGAGGCAGAGAAAACAGTGAATAGTTCCACAAAGCACAGTCCTTACTTTTCATCTGATTTCAAGTATAACCATACAAGTATTCAGATAACCACTTTTACTTATTTTAACTTTTTTGCAAGCTAAAATGCACACTTTTTGTAATGTAGTGCAACCACAGGCTACTTTACATTGTTTTAAGCTAGTTACTCTTATCTTCCAGCTTTGCGACTGTTAAGACGTGTAAGGGAAGTGTTGTGGGTTCATGTTAGGGGATGGGGGCCTCCAGGAGGAAATACCTAAGCCTGCTCCAGATGCTCTCCAAAAGAAATGGCATTCTCGCCTCTTAAAAGCAGCTCCAAAGCCGAAGGAGGCACTTTAGATTGTACAACGTTCTTAGTTTGTAGCTTTTTAACAAGCAGAGATGTCATGCTAACTCACGTATAAAGCTGTGCGTTGAAATGAGTGACATCGACAGAGAGAGAGAGAGATGAACAGAGAGTCTCGGTCAGAGTGGTCTGTTATCACAGATGACGAGTGCTTCAGAGGAACAACATCTGTGCCTTGTGAGCAGAAACCATAAATGTATCATCTCTGTTTGCTGCATGTTACTAAATCCTCTAATCCTCCCTCTTTGAGACACTCCTCTACCACTTCTGAAGTTTTTTTTTTCTCTTTTGCCTATATCACAAGGCATGCTGAGTATCTGTTTTGCAAAGGCTGTTGAGATCCTCTTTCACAGGCTGTCATGTGGGCTGCCTGTGACTGTCCTAGTTAGTCAGGCTTTGCAGTGATGTCAGGGTCCCTAGCGCTGGATGCAGGGCCGGGGAAAATTCTCCAGTAATTACAGCCCTTGCTCAGTACCAGGCTTTAATGTCAGTACCCCCCCTCCTTTCTTCTTGGCCTGATGGATTTGGGGTTTTCCTCTCAACTGTCACTGACAACTGACCATGTCCTCACAGTGAAGTGCTTCTATCCCCTCTCCACAGTGCAGCCAGCTAACAGACGAGCAGCAGGAGGGGAGGTACAATAACAGTGAGATGTGACTAATGGCCGCTGAGTACTGAGGTTAGACATGCCCATCAGTGATGCTTTAATACACTGAAAGGATTCAGTTACACTCCTGTGCACAGGAAACTTGCTTTGATGCATTATCAGTCTGTGCATCAGTCTGACTTGAAGCAAGTCGTCATCTGTTAACAAAACAGGTGACAGCAAGTCATTCTGCTGTAGTGAGTTAAAGATTGCATGAGACTGTGAGGACATGAGAAGGCAGATGATTCATGAAATATGGAATAAAAATGTGCAGATTTATTAGACCTCAGTAAACCTCTCAAAAGAGCTACAGCCTTTTGGCTCTTACATTTTAACTAACTAAGCTACAAAAGTCATAAATAAGTTGATATTTAAGATGTGGAAGGATAAAGAGAAAAGAATAAAACGCAAAGGATTGACTTTCTACTAATTTCTAGATATATTACATGTTTGCTTTGCTAAATGGTTCCCTTTCACTGCTAAAAAAAACGGGAATATTTTATAAAAAAAAAAGAAAACATGAGGATGAAAATTGGATGAAATCTCCTCTTTATTTTTCGTAGAATTTTTTCATAAGTCATTGATGTCGGGAATTGTTATCTCTGTTTCGAGGGAGTCTCTGCTCTGAAGGTATTTGCATTCCTCACGTTCATTGTTTGACGTAGCATGTTAGTGTTTGCATCTGTGTAGCCAGTGTCAGTTAGTCCAGACAGCTATGTTGTTGTCATTGGTTGAAGCCAGTCTCCTGTACAGTGAGGGACCTTTTGTATTGTTTAGGGGTCCCTTATTTGTCCAAGAAGTTGGTATGCTGGGCACAAAGCCCCTCTAAAACAAATCATTCCATCCAGAGCCACTCAAGAGAATAATACACTCAAAAGCGTACCACTTCCGTGGCTGGCATAGTCATGGGCGGCAACAAAAGCCCCAGGGTGGTGATTTAGTGAGAACCTGATCCTGGAGCATGTGGGACTGGCCCCAGTCAGTCCCAGAGCAGGCAGACATAAAGCGTTTGGTAGGATGGCCCAGGCTGAGGCCTCTGTTGTCTCTTAACTTTCCAAAAGCCACCTCCCCTCCGGAGAGTCAACACCGGCTGCCAGGATCTGTGAAATAGTCGGTTTCTAATGACCGACAGATAACAGCTGGTGTCGGGGGATCTCTGGAAGGATTGTCATGAATTCAGTTTAAGGATGTGACCTTGTCATGAGCTGTCCGACACTTTCATAACTGAGTTTTGTAGTTAATTGTAGACCGTAACAAGATGCTTGTAGTTGGGGCATCGTGGAGATGGGTCGTAGACAAGAGATGGGCAGATTATTCGCTCCAGTTGCAGATCTCTGACTGGAATATTCGTCTGAGATCACACGTGTTGTTTGTGCACCTCTAAGCCTCCTCTAGGTTAAGGCAACACAGTGGGAGTGGATTTAGTTGGGATGTTAAGTGTAGCTCTCCACTTTGTTCAGTTTTCTGTTTTTGAGCAAAGGTTAGCTGTTCTTTTGCATCTCGTCCATGCATGCTTAAACAAGCTGCTCTTTTCTGCCTCTTCGCCCGAGCAAATGGATTTCACCTTGTCATCCGGCCCATGCAACCCCCACATGTTCTTGCCTCCATTCTTGATTTAAGTTTGATCTTTACCACGTCTGCATCCTCTATCTTTGTGTCAAAGAAGTACATAAAGCTTGAGATTTGTCCAAGTTGACTCACAGGTAGCTTTTTCTTATACGGCAGGGTCATGAAGCAGACTCTGCATCACATAAAGTCATAAATAAGTGCATCCTGCGGTTTTTAAAAGTAGCTCTTTCACAAGACTGTCATGATTCAGGTTTCTGCCTAAAGTTCACTCTCACCCCCCCCCCCCCCAAGTCTCTGGATGGCTCTGTGCTCAACTGCCCTTTTTTTTTTTTTTTTATAGGAAATCAATTTAAGCCTGGCTCACAGTTTGGAGTGACCATCAAGCTAACCTTAGCACACAGGGCAGACCAAGGCAAATCGATGAACAGCATCCAGCGTAAACAACTTTGGCTCTTGTACTTTGTTTTGCCTCAGTTGGGTCTTTTTTTGAGATGGCAGCAGGTCTGAGGATACAACTGCTGGGTAGCTCCATTCACACAGGCAGCAAATATCTTTTTATTCTGTTACAATATTTTAACTATTCTAATTTAGTTATTGCAAGTCAATTCGCTGACACATCTCTGCTCCTGTGTCATGTTTCCTTTGCAGTGGGCATTTGATGTCATTCTGTGTACGTTACCCATTTCAGCAGCATCAGCTCAACGTTTTATAAGCTGCTTGTTTTGTCGTCTCATCAGCAGTTTGTATTTTTCATTGTCTTTGTTCTGGTTTTTATCATTTGTCTATATATGCAGCTAACCTGACCTTGTGGCTGTCAGCAGTAGAGGTGCTAATCTAAGATCCTGCTCATTGTTGATGCCTCTGCAAAAAAAAACAGAATAGCCAGAATAATCAATCCCAGTCATTTACACTATCGAATGCTCTGCCTTGCTTTATCAGCTGCAGCTCTGCTATAGCAGGTTGTCTTTTGTCTCATTAGCTGCCTCTTCATCCCTCTGTGCTGCAGAATAGCATCAGTCACTCCTTCTAATCCAATGATGTCTGCTACGGTAACTCACTGTTGTGACTACTTACAAGCAAACACTACGCTTTAGTTTGTTTATGTTTGCTTTGTCTGACTTTCTGCCTGTTTAGTGCCACACTCAGAGACGTAACCTGCGTGAATCATTTGTACTTTGGGGGTTTTCGTGTTGCACTGTCCCCACGTATTGCTGAGATCTGTTTAAACGTAGTGTTGATGCACTCTTCAATGAAGGCCTTTGTGCCCACTGGTCACTTCACCCCCCCCCCTTCCCATCTGCTCATTCAACCCAAATCCATGCTGTTTTTCAGCTGACCTAAGGTAACTTATTGGGCAACAAGCGCGCTATTGTTGATCCTTTCTTTCTCTTCCTCAGCCGGTGGACTTTGATGCCCACCACTCAGTGACTGAGTGAAGCCCTCCTAATGAGACTGGGGACTGTCCCATCACAGTGCTAGTGTCCACTCACCCAGAGAAGCACACAGGACAGTGACAACAGCTACTGGTCCCCCAGCTAAGCACCATGTCCCTGTCAACAGACAACTGAACCACTTGAGCATTAAAGTGTCTGTTTATGGGCAGCAAAATGAGATGTTTGGGGTTTTGATTCACCATGTATGTGTTAAGTTAGTTTGCGACGTGGAAGTTAACCTTAAGTCTTAGACTCTTAGTCTCATGTGAGCATTGTTTAATTTATCCTTAATGGTAAATGAGCAATATGTCTCTGAGTGAACCCTGATAACCATTACCCCATAAAATACGTTTTATTTTCAGCAAAGTGTGCTGATGTAATGCTAACTTCTTGTCGTCTTGTTTTTTTTCCAGGAGGCTTCTCGGTGGTGTTTCTGGCTCGTACGCACAGCGGTGTCCGCTGCGCTCTCAAAAGGATGTATGTCAACAACGTCCCGGACCTAAATGTCTACAAGAGAGAGATCACTATCATGGTGAGAGCAGCATCACAGACATTATCTCTCAAGTCTTCCTGCTTGTCTTTATTGTCTATTGTCTTTATTTAGTTTTGTCAAACTGCATTTACTTTCAGTCCTTCCCTGGCTGGAAAATGAATTTCTCTCATTTTTTGTGCAAAGAGGGCTTAATTTGCACTTGAAGACGCTGTGCTCATTATCTGAAAATTTCACGAGGGCATTCTCAGTTTTCAGGTGTATAATTTAAGCACATGATTCGTGTTTCTAATGGGACACAAGCCCTCATAAAGACGCACGCTCTCATGAAGCAAGGTGCATAGAAATGGCTTGATGCCATCTTTCTTACCCATCCTGTTTTCCAGCATTTCCAGTCTGGCAAGAGCGAAAGGCTTTTGGCTGTGGGCTGGGTGACATTGTATTAATGCACCTGGTCCATTGACAAACACTTTTGATCTGCCACACAGAGCTGGCACTGCCATGTTTACTGCAGATGATTCAAGGTGTTTAGTGTCATTTAAAGTTAAATATTCTCAGTTATTCTGCAATCTACCAGAACATGTACGACTTGGATAACAGCAGATGTTTCGTCTTGAACGTTTGACCCCAGTGTGTCAGTGAACAGCTCACTCTTAGCTGTTTGGCCAGCTTTGTGTGTCTGTTCATTGCCTCATCAGCTGTGTAATAGTCACCCACACAGACCCACACACACACAGCTGACCTTAAACATTGACACAGCCCGGCCTGTTGGGACGTAGCCTTAGGTGTGTCGGTTTCCACAACACACAGCGGTCTCTCTTCTCATGCTGGCATTTAGCAACCAACCAACAAACAAAAACACGGGGATGCTTTAATCCCCCGAATGAATTAATGTAAGAAAGATTAATGGAGTTAAGAGATCGGCTTGGTGGAAGAACATGAAAGAATATAAAAAGTTACTTGACTGTTAAGACAAGACTGGACTGAATTCAGCTTGATGTTGAACTATTTGAGATCACTGGCATTTTTTCTTTGGTCTCAGATTTGGATATGGTTTCCATAGATCTACACTGCTCATACATAGTGAAGTGTAAAGAACTGTCATAGGGACTCACAAGTAGCTTGTTTATGAGGCAGAATTTAAGTTTGTGTTCTTCAAAGTTTGACATGTTGGTGTTTTTTACTGCACTAAACAAATCTGTTTAAAATGTCTGCAACTTCAGGCAATCTAATTGGTTTATCTGTAACTTATCTAACATGATTGATTTGTCTGTCCTCTTTAATGCACTTTACATTCGTTGTTGCTTATACCACTTACAAAGACACAAAGAAGCGTCCCACTGCTGAACAAATATAGCAGAAATGCTAAAAGTCCAGAAAAGTCCAAACATGAACACTCATCAGCATTTACTGAAAGGGGCAAAAGTGTGTGTACACAACCCTCATATATCCTTTGTAATCGCCTCAATAGCTACCTTGTATTTTTAGTTTTTTGAGGTGTGTGCAGTTGGAGCTGTAGTAGACAGACAGCTTCCATATTTAGTACTATCTTTATTTCTTCTTGCTCAATACTTTTGTGTCTTTCTGTCCTGATCAGTTCCATCTTTTCATCCCGTCTGTAGAAGGAGCTGTCAGGCCATAAGAACATTGTCGGCTACCTGGACTCCACAATCAATGCAGTGTCAGACAGCGTCTGGGAGGTCCTGATCCTCATGGAGTACTGTAAAGGTACAGCGTCTCTGTTTGTGAATACACACATGATCTGAAACCACGATATGACCACCATGTTTTATACTCATTCACAGTTCAGCCTCATTGAAGTTGTGGTTTTTGTTTGTAATATCTGACGTTCTCTCTGAGTTTTATTTGGGTCTGGGTTTTGGTACAAATAAACTAAATGAAATGAATGAATGATTTGAGTTTTATATGTTTTTGGTCCTGTCATATACTGTAGTAAAGATGATGAATGGTGTTTGGTCTTCGAATTCACCAACTGTCTACGTTTAGTTTACCGGGCTATATTGTTAAAGTTGCTCTTAGATAAAAAGTCTGTTGTTTACATGCAAACATTACTCTGGTTACTGAGAATAACCCGATAGTTAGATGAAGCCTTTACATGGTGACGTATTTTGTTTACTTAGAAAGGAACATTGATCCTGCTCATGGCCGTCTGGTAACAGACCCAGTACGACAAAAACATTTGGACTTTTCTGGCACACGTGTTATTGTCCTTGAAATGTTATGCTGCGTGTAAGCTAAAAGCAGAAGGTACTATCATGTACTCAAACAACATGTGCCATTTCCCTTTTTTTTGTTTTGTGTCTTATTGTTGTTATGGTCACAAAATATGACCGTAGCTGACTTATACTGATAGCTAAAAATAGCTAAAGATGTAAGCATTTAGATACCATTCGCCATAATTTAAATATTGAGTTTTAATCAAGTCAACTTGAGGGTGTAGAATGTAAGAATACAGGACAACTGAAAAATATCCACATTGGAAAAGTTTGTTTGCAATTTTCAAAACACCAAACATGCTGGCGTGTATTGGTGCTGTGTTGAATCCTAAAGCTGTCCTCTCTCCCCCAGCTGGTCAGGTGGTGAAGCAGATGAACCAGCGGTTGAACGTGGGCTTCAGCGAGGCCGAGGTCCTCACCATTTTCTGTGACACCTGCGAGGCCGTGGCTCGCCTGCATCAATGCAAGACACCCATCATCCACAGAGACCTCAAGGTGACGAGGGAATTACTCCCTTTCTCTCCCTTCACCTTAATTTACCGGTCAGATGCAACTATTGATTCTTTTCATTATCAGTGCTTTTTTGATTTTATAAAATGTCAGAGCCCAAAGTCACATCTTCAGATTGCGTGTTTTCTTAGACCAACTGTCCAAACCCGAAATATTTTCAATTTACAGAGATATTTAATAAAGAAACACAATCTGCAGACAGAGAATTCTCTGAATATCTGCTTGATAAACAAGCTATCTAGTTTCTACATTCACCCAGTAGGTCTTTTAAGGTCTTTGGGAAAAAGGGAAAATTGATATTCCTGGAAACAGGAAGAGAATCGGTGAAAGAATAACCGGCGAGTTAGTCACCTACAAACTTCCTGAACTGAAACCAAAAGATGTCTCAATTCTACCCGCACGCAAGTTGTGAAGCGTGGTGCTCTGCACAACATCCACAGCAATGGATCAAAAGGAGGAACGTGTTGTTTATTAAATTTAATGTCAGAAGATGTTTAGAAGCATGAGTGATGTGAATCTGCTTGGTCAGCAGAACTTCACTTCACAGCTCGCTCTAACTCCTCTGCTTCCTCTTACGTTCCCCCGCTTCCTCCAGCTCGTTCTCTTATTTCCTCTCCTTCCTCTCATCCGATACCCCCCCCCCCCCCCCTTTGTTGCTCATCCACCTCCTTTTCCTCTTTCTCCTCCACCTACTCCTGTAAGAGCACCACACTCACTCTTGGCACAGGCCACGGTAGCTGGTACATCTTGAAATTCCTCACTAGCTGTCAGCTAACTTGATTGTGGGTGGTAATTTCCCACCCTGGTTAAATTCTCCTCAGTGCCCCATCACTGGGCCGCTGTACTCTGTCCAGTTGGACAGGCCTCTAAACAGTGCGGTCCCTTCAGCTCCACAGGCCTGTCCTCTGTTCGCTGTCTGTGTCTATCTGTTCAGCCTACATGGCTTACATAACATCGCAGGGACACAAAAGACCAAGGAGGCCCAGTCACGCATTGCCAGGGGAAGTGAGAGTGCAAAAAAAGCCCCTTAACCCTGAGCTGTCAACAGTATTGAGACACTTTCATTAGCTCAGTTTTCCTTTTGGAGAGTTTGAAATCTTTTTGGTCTCTCATCCTCTTCTGTGTCACGTCTCCTACAAATGCCTTACTGGCTTTCTATTTTCAGGTGTTCACTTTTTAAATGTTACGTCTTTATGCCCTTGTTGCCCTTTCAGCCAGTCTCGTCTGTCTGTTTCTCTGTCTTTGCTGCTTGTTTGCCATCTTTCCTCCACCTGCCTTCATTTATTTCTATCGTTTGGTCAATTATTCCTCATACTGGTTTTCCTTTGCCTGGGTCCAGACCTTTGAATCCTCCCACTCCACCGAGTTGACGGCTTCTCGTCTGGCATCGTGACATGAAAGAACAGCTTCTCAGTTGAAAAGCGATCGATTCAATGAGCTCGCAGGGGGACTGGCGATCAGTGCCACGGGCGGGACTAACTCCTGTTATCATGCTTGGAATCTCTCTGCCGTGGCCCTAAAATAAAAGTATTATCTCAAAATCGAGACCTTTTTAAACAAAAAAGAAACGCATCTGATAACCTACAAATAAGAAACAGACCCGTTTTTAAATTTGCCTTCTGTCTACTGGGCCACAGAACAGCTAATGATGGGACTCCTCTGGCAGAATTAGTTTAACGAAGCCTTCTCTCACTACTCCATCGCTGTGTGTTAAATCAGTGTTGGGTGTTGGTGTGGGATTTGTGAGGTTTTACAAGCGACTTTATCCACTAATTGTCATCCATGTCCATTATGATGTAATTGGGGATGAGCTTCGGCTAGGGTTGTTTGTTTGTTCGTCTGTCTGTCACAAACTATTTCACAGCTAATGTGATTTTGAAAGAGTGAATGCGTCTCAATCATGACCACAGTCTTCCTTTTGCGAATTTGTACAGAACGCAGAGCTGTTTGGTCATTGTCAATTAATGCCTTTGCAATATTTGAGTCATGTTTTCTTAAAATGTCTAAACCCTCTGTCTGTTTGTTTTTTTATCAGGTTGAAAACATCCTGCTAAATGACCAGGGAAATTATGTGCTATGTGACTTTGGCAGTGCCACTCACAAGGTTTTGCTGCCACATAAAGATGGAGTGACCGCCGTGGAGGACGAGATTAAGAAGTAAGTTTTAGCGTCAGTGAAAGACGAGTTCACGTGTCACTCAGTACAGTAGTTGGTAAAACCATAATATTTACCTGCCACTTCTATATTCTGGCTGCTGGAACATTATTGTTTTACTTGTCATGTAGTGGTGGTGTGTGAAGTTGACACCGTCACGTGAAAGACCAGCATATAGTGGGCCTTTTGCATCACAGGAACTTTGGGACTGGAAACTTTTGAAAAGCCAGGACTGTTTTAAGAAAAGCAGGAACTTTACCTGCATTTCACCTGCAGAAAATGTGTTGTTTCAGTTTTAGTTCCTGCCCCCCAAAGAGTCCCTGCTTCTGAGAGAGTGCTGATGGAGTTTGCACTACTGAATGTCGCTGACTGGTCAATTGATTGCCTTAAGATTGTTACATGGATTGTGGGATGGAAATGTCTTTCATGCTCTTCAGATGCAGTGGAAATGCGAACAGGAAAGCACAAAAGGGACTTGTAGTTTCTAATTTAGTTTCTGGATCTCCTCAATTCCTGGAGGTGGTGTGTGGCCCTCCTTTGTGGTCACAACTCCTGCTCTTTGGCTTTGCGGTGTCTGATGCAGTGTTAGTGTGTGTATTCTATCTGTGTAGTGTCAAATCACAGATCTGGCATGTTAACGTTTCCCACATTTATAGCTGCAATAAAGCGCAGTGTGTGCTGCTTATCGGCAGTATATCACCACGTGTAAACTCTGTCTTCATGACACTGGTCGTACAGAAACCATCAGTCCTCTGAACTGTGGTGACTGTTTGCATTTTCATAACTCAGCTGGGTTTATTCCAAACACAACCAGCTGCTTTGATTATTATCAGAATGACTGAGTAGAAAACAAACACTCTCTGTTACTCCGAAAGGTGAACTAGGCAGGCAGCCTTTGCTGGAAGGCTGCATCATCAAAGAAAAATGTGTTTCGGCAGTGGTGAGAGAAATACTCAGAGCCTTTAGTACTCTATTACATCTGTCCAGCTGCAACTGTTTTGGTTCACTCTCACCGCTCTCATAGCGTCATTTTTGGCTGCAGCAGGCAACTGTTTTCAGGGAAAGAGCTCTATAAAAACCCACAGTGCACGCACCAAAAGGCAGACAGACACAGTTAGAGACTAGCTGGTGAATATAGTGGAGCATTTAGCAGCTGAAGAGCCAGATACCTCCATCAGGAGTTGGTAGAGACCAAAAAACGGAGCTAAAGGAGAGGAAACTTGTTTCTGATGTCCCCAAGTGGCCAAAAAGAAACCAGTTACTGCAGGTTTAATGATGCATTAACATATAAACAGCATTTTAATATTGTAGCTGCTTGAGGTGGAGCTAATTTTAACTTTTATATATTGGGTAATTTAATCTATATCAATTCATAAAGTTTTTTTTCACATTTTTTCATTTTTTTTTAATGTAAAATCATTTTACAAGTAACTATAGCTGGCAAAGAATACACTACAGTAAAACAATACAATATTTCCCTTTTTAAAATGTGGTGAAGTATTAAGAACAAGTACCTCGAGACTGTGCTGAAGTACATTACTTTAGTAAATGTACTGCTTAGTCATTTAAACTTTGACCTGCCGTTGACTGCTTCCTGTTGTTGTATCTCACAGGTACACAACCCTTTCATATCGGGCGCCGGAGATGATTAACTTGTACGCAGGGAAAGCCATCACCACTAAGGCTGATATATGGGTAAGGTCCTACTTTGTGTGTGTGTACAGTAACTGTGTGTGTGTGTGTGTGTGGTGTGTGTGTGTGTTATGCACCCTGCAGGGCTGGTTTGTCCTGGCAGTGTCCTGGGCGTCACTCTGCTCCGACAGGTTCCTCTTCTCTCTGTCTGTCTCCAGGCTCACCCCGAGCTGTTTACGTCCACCAGCTCTCCAACAGCGTTTTTCCCTCATAAAACATTAAGCAACAACATTCACAACAAAGCCAGGACCCCGCCTCCTCCTATTCCTCCCTCCTTGCTGCCTGTCCTCTTCTTTTTTTTCCCCCTCCCTTTGAGATAATTAGGCCCAGTTGAGGACCTTTATTAGCTTGTGTGAAATAGGCCTTTTATAGGTGCGAGGTGGAGAGGCAGGAACAAGGACTTGGACAGCAGCCATTTTGAGGAGTGCTGTAAATTGATGCACTGAAACCCAGGGAGTTAAAACAGCCGGCGTGTAAAGATGTGGCTGTTGATTGGACACTTTGTGCATACAAACATGTGCACTTTGCTTGGGTCTGTTCCCGTTTTGTTGTTGTACAACTTTGAATCAAGACGCAAAAAGACGAGTGTTGCTGAAATGATCAGTTGTTCCAGATGTTTTTTTTATTATTAAGAAACGCTTCTTTTATGTGCACCAAAATATTTAAACATATGAGCATACTCTATGTAAATCAGTGCAAATTAAAATACACATGACACTACCAAACCAAAAACAGATATTCAAATATCTTCCCTCAAACAAAACACTGGTGCCTATCAAAGCTGTCAGCCAAGTTTCAGTGAAAGGGGTCTCCCTCTTTTCCAAGTACAATGTTTTTTTTCAGCCATTGAAACCAGTCTTTTCATGTTTAATGAACCTGCCACTGTGGATAAATCTGTATGAGTCTGCACTGGCAGTTATATGTGTGTGTGTACATTAGCAAATGAATAAACAGAAGCTTTAAATAGGCCTCTGGTTGTAGGAAGACAACTACTGTGAGACGTACAACAAAAACAGCAGCTTCCTGTGGACTACCCCCTGCATTCCCACTTCCTGTTCTATGTTTAGCCAGTTTGAAACTCTGCTGTTTTATACATTGTCCCTCACACAAACGTTGTGCATTTATCCATTCGTTTTGGGGTTTGTTGGCAGATATGCTGTCTGACTCAGATTAGGAGTTAAGTATCAGACTGGATTAGCTCGTTGAGTGGAGAACTGTGAAGAATATCCGTCTCCTGATAGAGCGCTTAAAGGAAAATATTCCCTAAACGCTGTGGCTAATTCCAAAGTCTCTTTCATCTCCAACTGCATCATCAACGAAAAGATGCCGGAGCCAAATATAGTGCCAGCTGAATATATGATTTGGGAGCAGTGCACTTCTGCATGTGGATGTGTTTGGACAGTCATATTGCCTGGGGAGCAGACTCCGGGCCTGTTTTTTAAAAGCAGCTTTTTAGCCTCTGAAATAAGGAACGTCAATTCTTTGCTAAGCAGTCCTGTGTGTCTCAGTGGGTGGAGAAAGGCAGCAACACTGCCAGGGTCAGGGCTTCACTTCCTGCAAGGATGGACACTACTTGTCATGTTAAGTAGTTGTAGAAGTCTATTTTTCATGTGTTATCTGCGATGAATACCACAGATAATTCTCCTTCAAGCCATATGAAAAGTACAGATTGATTAGTTTTGTTTTACAATATACAGCTAGCTACATCTTGTATCTCATAAATAGACTTCTTGTTGGTCCGTATCTTCATAGTCTCCAGGGAATGAGGGAAGTACCTAAGTTCTGGCCAGAGTGGAGGTTTACAGCTCCAGTGTCGTGTAGTTTCAGTTAAAATGTTTTAAACTGTTAGATAATTACTAGCCGAATATCAAAATGCAAAGTCAACTTTTTGACTTCAAAACAATATACGTCTGTAGCACTGAGCATCAGAAACGTAGCGCAAGTTGGCATCAAATGCTTGGTCAGATTCATAGTCTTGTTCACTTATTTTTTGAATAATAATTTTTTATTCAGGCTAAGTTTCTTTTATAGCTTTGTTGTGTTGACAAAATTAAGCTGTGATGCATTTGAGGTTTGGCCTTTTTGTTAAAAATATGGAAGGGTTTTATAGAAAATATTTTAAATTCTCAAAGAAAGGCACAGAAAGAAGTGTATGGTGCAATAGAACACATTAAACTCATTTCAAGCGATACCCAGCCCTAAAAGTTACTGTTTCTGTTTTCTCCGCAGGCACTTGGATGCTTGTTGTACAAGCTGTGTTTCTTCGCACTTCCATTTGGGGAGAGTCAAGTTGCCATATGTGATGGAACCTTTATCGTTCCAGATAACTCCAAATTCTCCTTCAAGTTGCACTGTTTAATCAGTAAGTTTGAGACTTAACATGTCAGAATGTGTGTGTGTGTAATGATACAGCAGAATCACTTTTTATAGCTATTTAGTATATTTCTCTTTTTTTTATAGACAGTATGTGTCTGTTCTGAAGAGTTCAGAGTTATTTATGATTACTCTTGAAGTACTGTACTAGTACTTTTTCTGTTTTCAGTTTATAATGTTATGACCGTAGGAAAGGCGTGTTTGAGGTGAAGACTGGAGGCTCGACTGTGTCAAAGTATAGTCAATAACACGACTGCACAGAATGCTGCAAAGATATAGTTTCAGTCATTAGCTAGATCCTGCAGTGGATCTTCAGTTATTTGACCAACAGCTCCACCAAGTGGCCGAAGAGAGAAGATGCGCATTAACCTCTGTCAATCAGCCACTGTTGTTCCGCACAGCATGCTGTCTAAAATGACGTCTCTGTCTTTTCCAGGATATATGCTCGAACCAGACCTGGAGAAGAGACCAGACATTTACCAAGTGTCCTACTTTGCCTTCAAATTAGCTGGAAAAGACTGTCCAGTGCCAAATCTCTTTGTAAGTCACCGGACTGAAGCAATCAGCATGGTTTTAGCCTTTGCAGTTGTTTCTTATTAACATAATTCTCCTGCCCCTTTTTCCAGAACTCTCCCATCCCTACGTCGCTCCCGGAGCCTCTAACAGCTAGTGAGGTCGCTGCGAGGAAAAGTATGACGAAAGCCAGGTACTGCTCACTGACGGGAACAGAGTTTTCTTATTTCAGTGTTTTCATTACATACAAACAAGCACTGGTACTGATAGATGCATTACAAAATAATAATAGAAGAAAATGTTGATAATTTTCATTTCATTTATGTCCTCTAAAGAATGATTTAACAGTTTGGTGCTGTATTAGGCAAACCTCCCTGTACACACATATGAACTTGTTGAGGGACATGGTTTATTGGTATTTGTCAAAAGAAATTCAAACCTCAACTTGATCCTTCTTTTCAGGATAACAGAGTCCGTGGGCCCGACGGAAACATCTATAGCTCCCAGACAGAGGCCAAAAGCGGCAAACAGTAACGTCCTGCCCCTCGCCAACACTGTCACCCCCGTCAAGATGACCGTGCCTTCAGCACCCGTCAGCAACGGCCAGAAAGGTTTGTTGGAACATTTGTGAGGTTGATATTTTATATTTATAGAAGTTGCCATCATCTTGAAGGTATGTTATTATCTCGACACAAAAAAAATGTGTATAAAAGTGTGGTAACTTCTGACAACAGTTACTACAGTATACTCACAAAAACGTTTCAAATGGTACTTTCAGGAAAAAAAATACTGGCTTCTGTGCTCAATGTTGTGTTCAAAGTAGTAAATCAATCCGTCAATCCATACCTGTCCACTCAGCTCCCACCCCTGGCTCAGGGCAAACATCCATGCAGCCCCAGCCCAGCAGTCAGCAGCACAGAGTCCTGCAACAGCTACAGCCTGGTGACCTGCGTTTACAGCAGCTGCACCAGCAACAACACCACCACCAACAACAGGCAGTGCAGCAACATGCACAGCAACTCCAATACCTCCAGGTACGCCCACCACACTGACAAAACGCATCATCGAAGAAGTCAAAGTCTGGAACCGTCATTTCAGATTTTTAATTCCTTTACAACCCTCCTCAGTACCAACAGGCTGTGCACCAGTCCCTCCAGCTCCAGCAGCAGCAGGCACTGATCCAGCAGCAGCAGCAGCAGCAGCAGCAGCAGGCACTGATCCAGCAGCAGCAGCAGCAGCAGCAGCAGCAGCAGGCTCTGCTCCAGCAGCAGCAGATGATGATGCAGCCGATGTACCAGCAGCAGGTTGCTCAGGCCCAGGCCCAGGCTCAGTACGCAGCCATGGTGAGTTCTGTCAGAACCTGGAACCAAAGCTGTCGAGGCCTGAATTCAATTTGCAGTCTGCGTTAAAATGGACATTCATCAAACTGAATTTGCTTTTGTTCGTGTACAAGCCCACTGAAGCATTTGAGGATGCTTCTACCTCAGAATCATGACAGGATTTCAGAGCAGAAGATTTTATCCAAAACTGCAATAAATAGTTTGAGCAAATGACAGCGAAACACATGGAGACACAGCATGAAATAACACGGAGATGAATATTTCATTTAATATCAGAATGCCCTAAAATTGCTCTCTCTGTTCCAAACACTGGCAGCCAGTCCTCTTCAGTCGAATCGCCTCATGTCTGTGCCAAGCAGCATTGGAAGCAGACGCTCAAACTTCCTACTGACTCTGTCCAAATATTCAGAAAACTAGTATTTACGCAGCTACTGAATCAAACACACAAACACAGGTCCTCCAAATGCGTACTGTTAGGGCGACGCAATTTTTAGTCTGTTTCCCATCGAACGCGTACCATCTGTTTTATTTCAGAGGCAATCTGGTCTGAGGGAAGCCACGAGGGGATCGAACAGAGGGTGAAATCGAGCAGTTTCCTCTGTGTTGCATCCTGACATATGAAGCAGTTCACAGGCAGGGGAAGAGAGCACCGCTCAAAATTACTGTTCTTACTCCCAAGATACCTGCTAAATGTTGAAAAGCAGCGTTTCCTTAGACCTTCTCCTTATTGTGGTGAGGAAGCTTTGCTAAGTGACTGCAAATTTGTAATATGGTGTAATGACATCAGATCAACTTTGTTTGTACAGTGCGTTAAAAGCACAACAGTGGTGCGTACAGAAGTGCTTTACAGGAAAAAGGAGATAGAGGATGGAGCAGCAAAATTAGGATTTAAAGTAACAAGAACCTGGTTAGAGGCATGAAATAATAGCAACGGGTAACAAACATTAAACATTTTGAGTTTTAAACGTTTTTAAAAGAATTCACATAAAACTAATTCTTATATTCAAAGATCTGCACAGAGCTGCTGTATTGTGTATCTGCGCTTTAGTCCCTGAACAGCCCTACTAGACTCCAAGTTAACATTGGTTTTGTAGTGGCTGCAGATTTGTTTTATTTTTTTTAATGTGAATTCTCTAATGGAGAAGGAGCCGCTTTGAAGAAGTCTGATCCAGATCCATCAGGGGATAAATGTTTTATCTTGAGAAGGAAGTGGAACATTTAGCAGCTAAGGAGTCAGATATTTTCGAAAGAGCTGGCAGAGACCAAACCACAGTTAACAGGAGAATACGATTGGAATTCAACTGAATGCTAATCCTGCATGTGTAAATAGGTGACTAACTGTTAACATATTATCAGCTGTTATGGATAATATGTTAAGACTATTCATCAGTCAGCTTGTTTTGTTTAGTTTTTCTGCCTCTTAAGTGGCCAAAAATGAAAGACTGTCAGCCAGTGTTTGAGGTGATCCTTATTGCGTTTGGAACTGAGTTCATTTGTTCAGTTTGGTGTCCTACGTGCTGTTTGACTTTCATTCCTTCATCCCTCCCCTCCACTCTGTCCCCAGCTTTCCAAATCCAGAACTGGTTTCTAACAACATTTCATCATCTTGTTGCCATCATTGTGCGCCATGAAATCAAAGGTCCGTCCCTCATTCCCTTCCCCCTCTTCTCCCTCTCTTCCTTCCCTAACAGCTGCACCAGTACCAACAGGCTTTTGTCCAGCAACAGCAGCAGCAGCAACAGCAGCAGCAGCAGCATCATCAACAACATCAGCCGCAGCAGCATCATCCCGCTCAGCAGCCTCTCCCCTATATGTCCTCCCCTCTTGAGTTCCAGATTCCGCTGGGTTCCTATAACGCTACCACGCCCACTGCTGGAACTGGAGCTGGAACTGGCCAGATGGGGGGCCCGTCACCTGTGGATCCCTCATATGCAAACCCCAGGTGATGTCCCCTGAACTTATCGTATTGTTGGACACTTGTGTTCTCTTTTTAAACCTTATTAAGAGATGCTAATTTATATATTGCATATATAACGATTGAAATGTACTATTTAGAATGGACGAATGTCTGTGACCCATTAAAAAATACCAGTAGGCCTACAAAGTTTTATTTTTACGTGTGCAATAGCAGCACAAACAACAACAGAACATGAGGATTCACACATTGAATCCTCCAGCGCTGTACAGAACATTTAGTAGGCTTGATAGCCTAGATCTCTCTTGTAGGAAAATATTTTATAGCTGAGCAAATAGTAGCCTGACTTTGTCATAAGCTAATAATATCATATGCTACATAAAGTTTGCTTACCTGCCAATTTAAAAAAAACGGTAAAAGGAATATTAAGAGGCCAGTGGGATCATAAAAAGGACAGCATTTCATTTACAACGTGCAAAAAGTGAGTTCAAAATGTAAAAAAAAAGCTCTCATTTGTCCCACTGCCTGTTGTATATACTGTATTGATTTGTGAACTTACGTGCGTCAGACGAAACTCTTCTTAGATATTATCTCACAGCATTAATATCATCACTGCAACAACAATGTGTGCTGGAGGTGAATCCTAACAATAACAGGTCATCACTGCTGTTCTGTCTCCACAGTAGAAACCCTCTGCTAGCTTCAGATGGGATCATGCCTCCCTCTCAGAGCTGTACAGTCAGCAACCCCCCCGACATGTCGGGCTGGAACCCCTTCGGAGAGGACAACTTCTCCAAGTTGACCGAGGAGGAGCTGATCGACCGGGAGTTCGACCTGCTCAGAGCAAGCAAGTGACCCCTTCGATTATTTCTACAGTGTTGTAAAATGTCAATAATATTTAATGGAAGTGATGGGTGTTTTATGCAGTCTTGAACACAGGTTTTCTGTCTCTGAATGCTCTAGTTTAGTATATACTGTCATAACTGTGAGTTTGTACAAAAGAAATCATATGATATGGTTCAATAGAACAAGGTGTTCTGAAGAAGATGTGACAACCACAATAGGATAATTCCATATTTGCAGGTGACTTAGTGTTTATGCCTTCAGAGATCCATGTGGTTCAGATACCTTGCCTCTGTGTCACAGCAGTGGATGATCTAAGTATCTTCCCCTCTGTGACCTCCAACATACAGAAAAGCCAGCGGAGAGAACAGCCAGTGTGGAAACGGACCGACTGCAGCCTGCTGCTTCCACCGCAAAGCCCCCCCCACCAGAGGACCTGTTCGGCTCAGTCCCGTTTGTGGCCAGCGCAGGCAAGTCTTAGAGGAGTCTCTACCGTGAGGACCCAACACTGTGGAGCCACCTGCCCCCTCTCTGCCCTCTCCTGCCCCCCCCCCCCCCCCCCTGTCCAGCTCTTCTGTTCCTATGCCACACAGACCCCACAGTGGGGCGTTAAAAACCAATGAGCAGATTTTTGTTTTGTTTGTCAGTCAGCAGGATAGTTGTGCTTCTGTTGTCAGTATGAAATTTAAATTAGGAAGAAAAGCGTGAGCGGGTGCATCAGTGAAGTGCTTAAAGCGCTTTCTGAATTCACTGCAATCAGCTGTGGCTTTTGATACTGAGCTTGGTGGTGATCATCTCTAACTGCCCTGCTGTAACAAACCTTTATGCAAGTCAGCTGGAGCTACAGCTCACAGGGTGAAGCAAGGCACTAACTGCCTGGGTTTGGGGTTACATTCCCTGTCCAGATCAAGTGGCTGGAGCAAGTTACTAACACACAGGGGTCTCACTATGCAGTGTACGCTCATGGTGAGACGCTTTGCATAAAACTACAATTTTAATTTCAGTGCATAAAAAAAACTTTGGTGACAAAGAAGAAAAACTTCCAACTCGCTGTGTCCAACCAGGAACGCAGCTGGATAAAAAGTTCGATCGGCACTAAAAGCAATATGAACACGAGTGAAAGCTGAAGTGACGACCTGTCAGCGTGAAGAACACGACACATAGCCGGTACTAATTAGGGCTGTCAGAAGTGCACAATGATATAAACCATAGCGTGTAGTTGTCCCTCACTGGTTTACAAGAATGAATACACAGGCAGTCTAATTAAAAACCACGGCTTTGAGCAGATTTCATGAATCACAAGCATACGGTTGTTGATTTCTCAAGGCTTTCTCATGCTGTCAGAGCTCCCTTCTCTTCATGAAGGTCCTCATTAGGTGTTCAGCCAATGCTCAACACTTTATTTTACTTACAGCTAGCTTGCGACGGTTGACTCTGTGTCAGACAGTTTGACTCTGTGGTTGTATTTTGCTTTCGTTCGATGGTTTGTGCCTGATCCTGTGTTTTTGATCGTTGCTAATTCTGCCCCCCCCCCCCAGAGAAATAATTTCTCATGTTGACTAGCTGTTACACACGTTCTACCTTTTTGTTGAACCTTTTTCAGATGCTCTAATGACCCAGCTCCAAGTCGTACAAACAGGCTTGTGATTTTTGGAGTTTAAGTTGAGTAAAAGATGATGGTACTGAGCCCAGTGACACACAAGAGCCCTGTCCAACCCCTCCCTCCCTCTTCAGGCCCGTTCAGTAGATTCAGTAAGTCATTCATAGTAAAATCCACATCCACAATGTCTCTCAAATATTAATTAACCCAAACATCGCTCAGCCCTGGTACTAATAAACTCCAATTGAGGAAAAAAAAAAAAGGCAACACTTGAACTTCCAAAGTTGTGGCTCTTTGCCGTTTGTTTACATTAAAAGACCATTGACCCTCGTCGGCCATTGAAACTGCAATGCAAAGATTCTTCACAAATTGCTAAATATGATTTTAGTTTTTTTTAATAGTTGGGACGAAGCCTCAAACGTTCTCGTGTGGACTGTGCACTTTACTGTGGAGGCCGATGTTAACATCCACTCTAATATAACCTGATAATTAGTTCTCATTCGGCTTAACTAACCAGTCAGACTGCATGTGGTTTAACCCTGAACTCAGATCATAGCCGTGCTACAACAATGTGAATATCAAAGTGCAGTATTTCTACATATATTACATCGGTGGCAGCAATAAGCTTCTGTGCCTCTGTACTCTTTCCGCTCCTTAAATGTGAATTAGTTACCGTTTTGATAGGCAGTTTAGAAACGCTGTTTGTAACTAATCATAGACTATATTTAATGATAAACAGCATCAACGCTTTGACACTTAGATATTTTCTAGAGGAGAGTGAGAGAAGACTTTTTTTTTTTCTACAGTAAATTCATCTCTTGTGTCCTTAAACATGCAGGCTTAATGCAAGTCCAGTGGCTACAGTATAGAGTAGAATAAGACAAGATAATGATGCAATATAACCCTCTAAGCACTTGAATGTAGGTGTGGAAATATTTTATTGTCTTCACTTGTTACTTAATGAATATACAATTCTGTTTGAGTTCAAATTGGATCAAAGGAAAAACCAAAAAAAAAAAAAAGAGAGAAAGAAACCAAACAGATTGAAGGGACTTTTGTACTGAATTAAAAACCCAGAAAGGTCAAATGGACCCACTTTGTTGGGACTGGGTGTCATTCCTTCAGGCTGGCATGAAAAAATGTGCAACTAGTTTTTGATCAGCCTTTTTTAGCTTCCTGTGTTTGTGCCATCACAGTGTGTCTGTTGGTTGTTTAGGGTCCAGGTGATTCTTGGGTTGTTAAATATTCCTGTGCAAACACGCCGCTAGCAACTTTTTAAAAAAAACATCCTGTCATTAGCATAAATAAGCCCGGGTTTATCTTCTGTGGTAGTGCCACTGTGTCCTTGTTTGGGTGAACTTTGGTCGGTTTTGATGATCAGCTGTTTGATGTTTTTTTCCCCCAGTAATAGCAAAGTTGACAGTTAGGAAAGGAAACGTGGTGAAGTCTTTGCTTGGACCTCACTGAGACAAAGCCTCTGACAGCTGATGTAGAGCTTTGGGGACCAGAGACGGCCTGCATCAGTTTTCTGACGCTGTTAAAAATGTAGGGCGATATTCTCACGATGTGGCTGCCGCTACGAGCCTCATCTGCAGATGACAGAATACACTCGCTGATGTGACATTAAGTGCCAAAAACAGAACATCCCATATAAATCCAGGACTATGGCCAAAGTTTATTTTGCTGCATTTTCAAAACAAGAGAGCAGCACAGACGGATGACGATTGATGACTTTTCTCTTACATTCGTTCCTGTATTGTACAGTCTGACAGATCGCGACCAAGGTTTTTATCAGACCCGTCTCACAGTGTGACATGCAAGATGACTGTCTGTGCATGATGTATGGGCGGGTCTTTCTTAGGCTCCACCCACCGCGGGTTAACTCAACCAACCCAGTGCAACTCTGCCTCAGAGCAACGTCACCACATTTTACAAGATTGTCTCATTTAATGAATCTGTCTGAATAATTAAAAACAAAATCTACAAATAGCAGCTTTAAAAAATGAATTTTATATTGTGATGGCAGCAGAATTGTTGAGCAGCTATGAAGCCATGAAGTTGCTGGCGGTGTGACTGCACATTTTGATTCAACTCCTCTTTTTATTGCAATTTTTTAAGCATCAATCAGGGTTTCTTTCATAGTGGAAGTCGTTTGGTTTCCATTCCCAGATACAAAGTGCCTTCGTGTGGCATTTTATCTACCTGACCAACACGGCTGACAGAGCTTTGTGTCCCGCAGCGATTACAAAAGATTTGTGTTTTAGTGTCGGACGACATTTAGCTGAAGAATTAAATGTTTAGTGGAAGTGAGCAGCAGTGAGACATTCAAATCAGCTGGCAGGTAAATGAAATGCATGAGGCACTGAGGAGTTTTCCAACAGTCAGAGAGGTTTTATTAGAAAGTACGTTGGCTGGTAAAATACTGGAGGCTGGTGAACAAGTTATTCTGCCGCGAACTTGATGTTAGGAAGCATTATTCCCACATAACGTAGAGCTGCTTGATAGGACGAGAACTGACACACTCTGAAACTCTAAACTGTGTTATTTTTCTGTTTTTATGTTGAACACAACTGGCTGATGGCACATTCAGTAGTGTAAATGTAAATTGTCGTGCTGAACGGAGTGCTTGACGAGAGCGTGCTGATGATATCCGTCAAAATGGTGAACATTTTGATTTCTTTGTTTCTTTTTTTTAAATCCATACAATCCTAAAGGGCTGTATGTTTGTTAATCCTCACTGTGCTGCTGTTATTCCGCCTTAGAGCAGCAAGTGAGACGGTCATCCATGCAGACATGAATCATACACATTTTTGTACAAATACATTAACTGGTAAGATGTAATTCATGTGTTTAGCTGAAGGTAAGTTTGGAGAACAGTAAATGTTGCCTGATGTCCCGCCTCATGTTTCCGCTCACATCACTGCCTCTGTGGAGAAAACCTTGCTTCATTCCAGTTCAGTTTATTTTATTATTTGCTTTGTTTCTTTTCGTTTGTCATTTAGTAAGACAGCCATACTCAGAAACATCTTGTTCATGTGTATTGGTGGATGGATCTATAGTTTGAAAAGGCGAACCATCAAAGTGAAAGGGATGACCAGAGCCATTAACTGCACTTTATTTCCTTTTTAAAGTGCGAGGAAACGTGAAATATTATCCCAGGACTTGTGGGATGAACAAGCAAACATAGACATTGAATATGTTGTCACATATTGTTTACATTTGCAAATTTTCTGTGCTTTGTCCTCTTTGTCTCGGGGTCTGGTTTCCCCCCCCCCCCCCCCCCTTTCTAGATCAGCTTTACATCCTGCTGAGGCCTTAGGAGCCCCAGAACAGATCACTAAAACTTTGGGAACTTTTCATTTTAAGTCATTCTCATTAGAAGTGTTGAATAAGTTTTAGTTACACTCGATATCAGCAGCTCCTGGTACCTCTCCTGCAGAAAGAATACAACCTATAGATCAAAACGTTGTCTAATACATATCTTGTTTTTGCAACAGACTATGTAAAAGGTCCTGTATCATACTGTGAGTGTGAATGTATTTCTTTATAGAATGTTACTGATAAATAAAAAACATTCAAAATCAAAATTCACTTTGGTTCCTTTTTTATAGCTCTTTTAAAGTTTTGGGAAGTTTAGAGTCTCTCCACCACTACACCACGTGCAAGATGTTCCTGTTGTTAACATGGCTGTCTTTGTTTGAGCTCTCGGTCGTCCAATCTAACGCCAACAAAACTAAACGGATGTACAGTGATGGTCAAAACAAACATTAATGCACAATGATGTCGACTGTGTGTGTGTGTGTGTGTGAAACATAAAAACATAAGCAGCTTTACTCTTTGAGATGCATTGGCCTGCATCGTTCACGTTAAAGCCCTCATGGTGATAAACAAGGAAATGTAAGTTTTTAACATTTTTCATTTGACTCTTTTTCCCTTCAAATACATAAAAAAAAAAAAAAGGGGCATATTTCCAGGTTTCATGACTTTATTATGGATGACCTAAATTTCTTCACGTTTATCTGTAATTGTGCTCCTTCATGTGTTTCCTTCTGTCTGTAGTGTTATTTCTTGTGTGCAGTCGCATTACGTCTAACACACAGTCCGTTAAAGATGTCGCATTCAAGTAGAAGCATCAGAATGTCTTTTTAAGATGGTAAAATAATGTCAGCAGATGTTTGTAAGACACAAAGTGCTAAAACTCCTCAAACGTGTGAGTACTCCTCAGATTTATACGGCTGCCTTGAAATACATATTTCAAATTACATAAATAACTTACGTTCTCATTTTTGAAATTGAATAATCAGGTTAACATGCTGTTATTTAAATTAAATATACAGAGCAGCCTGTTTTACGAGACACAGTCAGTAAACGGTCTAAAAATACATGATGCACTGTAAAGTTAAAAGTGTGAGTCCTCCAGAGCGACGTGACCCCAAACAGGCTCATAATTCATTGTCTTTTCCTATTGATATTTTAATCCATCTAATCCCGTTATTCTCGCCTGAACAGACACGGATTCAGTTTGTTATTATCTCAACCACTTAACATACAGTATCTTTTATTAAAAATTATTTTCATTTTGGGGTCATTTACATTTCTACAGGTCATCTGACAGACTGACAAATCGTCCTGTGAAGTAAAAACAAATTAACCTCAATTAAGCGATTTGTTAGAATAAAATCTGAGACATCTGTTTCTCAGTTCCAGGGATAGAAAGTGAAGTGGGGGGGGAAGCAGCTTCTGCATTCAGTGGATATGATGAGAAAATGTGCTGTACTTTATCAAGTATGTGTTTATTTTATTTCTTTAATGTTGCTGAATTCCAGCCACAATGACACGTAATTAAAGACTCAACTAATGATTCTTTTCCTTTATGATTTATTGTTGAATCTATAAAATGTCAAAGAAAATGTGAAATAAGTTCTCAAAGTGTCGTCTTCAAGTCTTTTTTTATTTATTTTTTTAAATCTGACCAGAGATAATTTTACACTGACTGGATGACATAAATAGCACATTAACATTTGAGAAGCAGATACAAGTAACACTTGGCATTAATGACAATTTCCAAACTGTTGATTAAGGAGCTTTTTCCAACTACATAATTATTTGTTATGTAATAAAATTAGCATTGTGTCATTTGTTTTCAGCAGCCTTGAGTCCCTCAGTCTCGTAAATGTTCGTCTCTCTGCAGCTTCGTCAAATCAGTCTCGGTTCAGTCGTAGTTGTTGGGTGAGCGAAGAGACTTCTCTAAGCTGCTGCCCGCCCGTCAGACGCTTCTAACAGATTTTATCTCCCATCAGACAAGAGAACAATCACATGCATGTTTTCCACCACTTATCTGTATCTTAAAGAGATCGGACGCAGTGTGTAATCCTTCAGCTTTTCCCCCCCCAAACGAACATCGACAGAACAAATCTGTGTGTCGGTCTGTGGTCTCCTCTCATGATTAAAGATGTTTCTATTGTGAGAGTGTGAGATTGTGAACGTGATTACAAGTGGGAATCAGTCGGGTGGCGCGAACAGATGCAGAGCACCTCTCGTCAGTAATATGTTTTATTACTGCATTGTTTCTTTTGTCATTAACAAAGCTTTTGGCTAATCTGTCATCACGTCCTGCCAGTTTGGACGGTTGAAGACGTGGAGAGGTTTCCATTTTTGTGTTCACAGCAGGGGATCCTTTCTCTGCTTTCTGATGTAGAGCTTCCACTAATAAGGAACAATAAATTGGCTCATTGTGTATGGCACAATTTATTTTCAATATAATTGGAGGCTATCCACTTGCTAATTAGGCTAATTTCTAAATTGTCATTATGCAAATGTCTTGGAAATAAATTTACACAAGGCACACGTTTTTCAGCAAATGCCAAATGTGCGTCAGAATTTATAGAAATGCAGAAGTATGGTGTTGTAATAATAAAAGTCTAAAGGAGGTGACTGACAGTTTAAATCTTTTCACCGTGAGATTTAAATTTAAAACCAATGAATCTTTGTGAATCTTGAAAAGCCGGGCATCTCATTTCTTCCGCCTCTAAGCCTGCGCTTCTTATTGCCGGGTCAGAGTAGAGAAGTCAGAGCAGCTTTTAGACCATATTGAGTTTTGTGATTTCAAACTGTTGGGATTTGTGTTCGTGGACTTCCAAGTAATCCTGATTTCAGCAATGCCACATATTACGGAGGTCAGAGGGGCCATGAGGCGTTCTCATGAAATGAAAACTTGTACTTTTGGCATCAAGATTCTCCTTCTGTCACTCATCTTATTTAAAACATCAAACTTAAAACCATCAAGAAGTCTTCAAGAAGCAAAACTTGAAAGGCACATTCAAGAGAATATTAAAAATACAAGACGACTGGTAACATCTTTAACTCTTGCCTTGTTTCTGCAGGTACAGATGTGATAAAGACCAATGAGGAAGTCAGCGTTCCTGCCCCCGTCTCAACCACGGCAGAGGATCTGCAGCAGCCGGTGGCGGCCAAGGAGCACAAGCCAGGCAAGAAGAGCAACTGCAGACCAGGTGAAGAGTCCGACAGCGACTTCGAGTCTGACCCTCCTTCGTCGAAAAGCAGCGAGGACGAGGAGCCAGAGGAGGAAGAAGGCCTGAACAGTGAGCATGGAGAAGACACTGAGCCAGAGATTTTAGGACAGAGGCCTCTGCTGATGGACTCCGAAGAAGAGGGAGAGGAGGATGAAGACAAGCACAGCTCTGACTCCGACTATGACCTCAGCAGGGTCAAGAGTCGCTCAAAGAAAGCTCTGGTTGGTAAAGCAGCTTTGGCCTCCACCAGGAGGAGTCCTCTGGAGGATTCTGACATGACTCTGATCACCCCGCCTGAGTCGCCCAGCAGAGCGAGAGCTGCTCCAGCTGTGGATCCAGTGGATGTTTTTGGTGCTGTTCCCTTCCTCGGAGGAGCCTCGCCTGTCGGACCTCCAGAAAGCTCGGACATTTTTGCCAAAGCGCCTTTCAGGCAAGTCAGCCATGAGCAGCAAGCTACAGATGAGTTTGATGTTTTTACCAAAGCGCCATTCAACCGGAACCTCTCCAAGTCAGGCAAGAGTGATGTTCCCATGGGCCAAACGCCGCCCATTTCCCCTGAGGGCATTGATATTTTCGGCTTCTCTCCCTTCCAGCCGGGCCCCACCGAACCGCCTCCAACCACCTCTAGAAGCGCAGAAGATATCTTCCGGACGTCTTTTGAGGAGTCGGCCAGCCCTCAGCAACAGAGGCTGAAGCAGCGCAGCCTCCAGAAGCTGTCGTCACGCCAGAGAAAAACCAAGCAGGAGGCCACAGCAGGCGGCAGCAACGGCAAACGCCACCACGGTACGCCGACTGGAGGCCGCAAGACCAACAAGCCAACTTACCGCACACCTGAGCGAGTCCGCAGACACAAGAAGGTTGGTCGAAGAGACTCACAGAGCAGCAACGAGTTCCTTAGCACCTCTGACTCTAAAGAGAACATCAGCGTTGATATAACCATGGCTGAGGGGAAGGACAAAGGAGCTTCTCTGCCGGTGGATGAGGCCCTTTTAGACCCATTTGGGGCCAAACCTTTCCATCCTCAGGATGGCAGCCGTCACAGCCAGTATCAAGGACTCACTGACGGCAAGAGCGACATGGGCACAGCCAATGGCAAGTCCTGGACGGGTTCTCTTCACAGTGATCTTGGAGAAAGCAGAAACATGGATGATTTCGGGGCGGTGCCCTTCACAGAAATGGTCATCCACAGTGGACCTCAGCAGCAGCAGCAGCAGCAGCAGCCGCCGCCCTCACAGCCGCTGGAGCTCGACCCGTTCGGATGTGCACCTTTTCCCACGAAGCAGTGACTTTTCTTGCATCTTCCCACTCTGCCAGTTGCTGTTAAATAACCCCTGACCTTTTTTTTGGCTTGGGAACATCTTCAACCAATCATGAAATGACAAGCTAACAATGTCCTAACGCTTCTTTAAAAAAAAAAAAAAAAGAATCCAAAAAGATTATACATCTCTCACTTTCAATAACAAAAACCTAAATCCTGTGGAGTGCGAGTAATGTTTCCACATATCTTTCAGCTGTACCTGTTTGCTGAGAAGCCTTTTATGCTGCATCTTAACGCTTTTAAAGACGTTTGAACCGGGAGAAACGGAAAACCCACTCGAAAATCGTACTGTGATGATAAGCTTAACGTTTGACCGCTTGACTCACTGCAAAAAGCTCTTTATGGCCTGCCTTCTGATCTACCAATATGTTTTTTTAGCACCACAAAGCCTTACCCGAGCTGGGCTCTGCCTTGCTGCACAGTACCTCGGAAACCACGACACAATCGGCCGGCGTTGGCCTTTCCTGTCGGAGGAATCATTTGGGAGTTGACCTTAACCACTTTGTTTTGTCCTTATTAGACCTTTCTCTATGCATAAGTTCACAGTAGTCTTTACGCAGCCAAATGTGGCTGCGATACGTGTTGCGTTACACTTTGAATACTAGGAGGGGTCGGATTTTATGGATCTGTTAATTGGGTCAGGTTTAAATTTAGGGTCTTAACTGTTTTTTTTTTTTTTTTCTAGCAGTAAACTTCTATGTACTGTTAACTTTCTTTTTTATTAAGTTACAACTCAGCACGTTCTGTTAGAAATAAGGAAGAAATAAAACACAAAGCCACATTAGACCACTAGCCTAGGTTTGTGTTTGAAGAACTTTGACCCCTACAGAAACTCGCAAGCTGATCTGCAGTTTTCTCAGCGATGTAAGCGCTCCTAACGTTAGATGTTGTAATATTTTCTGAATAATTTATGCTTAAGAATAAATGGGAATTCCTTTGGTGAAAGGATAAGGCTGGCGGTATTCTGAACATTTTGTTATTGTTAATAAATCCCAGGAAAAAGCCAAAACCCCATTGGTACCGACTGAAGGTGTAGATCTTTAAAGGAATAGTTAAGTAATAGTAAAAACATTTTTTCACTTTTTTGCTGAGAGATAGTTTAGAAGATTGATACTACTCTCATAACTGTGAAGCTACAGTCAGGAGACAGGTAGCTTAGCTTAGCATAAAGACTGGAAATGGCTAGCCTGGCTGGGTCCACCTGTACCAAAATCTATCTACCAGAACCTGTAAAATTCAAATAGTTTAGTGTGCAACAATTAACGGGATGTAATGTATTAATCAGGTGCTGGTAGGCCGTTGTCTTTCAACAGAACTAGGCTAGCTGTTTCCTGCTTCCGGTCTTTATGCTAAGCTAAGCTAAGCTAAGCGGCTGCTGGCCCCAGCTTCTTATTGAAAGAACAGATGTGAGAGCGGTATTGATCTTCTCATCTACCTCTCGGCAAGAAAGAAACATTTTTTACAAAATGTCAAACTATTCCTTTAAAAACAGGTCACAAATATATATTTTCAGTAATTTACTTAAAACAGGAGTATTTTTTAGGGACTACGTTCAGCTGCAGATTAACACATATTTGGTGCTCTATGGCAAAGAGGAATAAGAGATACACACACACACACAATTTGTTGACAATAACAACAGTACAGAATATCTCCAGAGTTACTCTTTAACACGTTTTTTTCTGCTGCAGAATGTGAATTGGCGTATTCATAAAAGGGAAAAACATCAATAGTGACGGAGAAATCTGTGATGTGACATCAGGTCGTTTGTCTTCATTAATGCACTTTTCAGTGCAGAATTCTTCCATGAACTAGTTCTGTGTGTACTCTACGTCGACAGCCTTAAACACTGCATTTACTTACACAACCATTGGCACATTGTTTGAATTAAACCTGCAGGTTGCTGTGTTTTCGAACCATTTCTACAACTACTTTCCATCTTTTTTTTTTTCTTTCTTTTTTCACAAGGGTAAATCTTATATTGTATTTATCATGCTATACTGCTGTTTGATGCAATAAACAAAGAGTCATCTCACTGCAGTGTGAGGAATTTAAAACAAAGCAGTTTTGCACTTTTTAAACAGTTCATGGTTAATTTTATTTAGAGTCAAGTTCAGCAGTTTGATTGCTCATGTATGAAAAGTCAAGATACAAAAATGTCAGCTACTACAAAATGAGTCTTGGACACACAGCTGATGTCTCTCAGAGCTTAGCAAAGACAACACGCTTTATAGAAACCATTACAGACAGCACATAATAATTTAAATACAGAACAACAAAAAGAATCTGAAATTGTATCTATAATCTAAAACTTAAAAACATTAAATATCACAAAGAACGAATGACTTTTATTCCAAAATGAGACAGCTACCATTCAACTGGACACCTACTGAAATAAAATGATGCTGCATTTCAGTTTGAAGCATTAAGACTCAACATTTTAGAGAATTTAAACATTTATATTTTTGAAATTTTGAGCAGTTCAGTTAAGATGACTTCTTTCCAACATGGATGTGTTGCATTTTGGAATGAAGCCATTAAAATACAAAACAACAGTTGACCTTTAACATTGCACATTACCCTAAATTAGCTGGAGAGGAAAAAACAGTTTGAGTTTACCGACAGTGGAAGAGTCTCTAAAGTCGAGAGAAAAAGCAAAGTAGTGGAGTAATCTGAATCTACAGTAGATAACAAGGCTGCACAGTATAGAGAAAAGTTGCAGTTGCAATATGAACTGAAATGCACGCAGATACAGATTTTCAAAATGTTAAATCAGTGCTTGAACCTTTAAATACAAAACTGTGTCCCAATTTCAAACTAATTTTAGCTTGACAGTAGTCACAGTTACATACAATAAAAAATGCCCACATGTAGAATAAATAGATTTTTGAGCAATATGATGATGGGCACTCTTGATAATGAGGCTTGGATGAAATTATGGCTGGCGATGCTACATCTTGAAGGTAGTAAATCCTTGGAAATTCAAAATAAGTGCTCAAAAAAAAGTTTGTTCATCTTTTCTGTTACTATACAATGAAAGTACAGAAGGTAGAAGGATGATACATACAGGCAACTGAAATGTCTACTACTACTGTTCAGCTGCGTACACGTCAACATTACTCCATGGTGTAGACATCAGTATTAGTTTAAAGTTTAGAATTGGGACACAGTTTAAAAGTCTCACTAGCAGCCCCTAGAGGCCGAGCTGCTCCTTCACACCCGAAAAACTGACCACTCACCTTTCTAACAAGCTTCTGGTAGGTAATCCACATCGTTTTTTAATGAACTGTACTTTTCTGATATAAATGTCAGTTTGAACAGAGGCAGTGCAGCACAAGCACCTGGAGCATCAGGTACTTTGAGTCTCTGTAGTACAAGTACATTTCACCGTCCTGTCTCACTCAGCACTATTAAAAACCTAAATGTAATATAAGATAACATGTTGAGCCTTTGGTCTTTTCCATCTAAACATTAATAGCGTTGAAAGATACTGGTTAGTTTTTGCTTGTTCTCGTGAGAAGTACCTCACAGTTTCACCACAAAGTAGAAAGAAAATGATTTGGGTCGACTTTAGCTCAGCTGATCTCAACACTGTAAAAACTGATTTGTTTACTCACATTCACACATTCTTTCCCTTTTAAAGGAGATTTTACTTGACTACTTACTGAAGGAAGCCCAAAGGCAGTTAACCTAATTTAAAGAACGAGCTGTCTTTAAAAGCATTTAATAGAACGATATTCAAAATAGATTTTTTTTTGGGGGGGGGGGGGGGGGGTACCTCTCAGATGGTGTACCTTAAAAAAATAAGTGAATCAGTTGAAAGCTCTGGCATTCTGGAAGCAAAACTTTACAGAAGTTAATTCAAGAGCTACATGATGTTTCATTAACAGGCACTTTTTTTGCGGCTGCATCTGTGATGGAAGCTGCTTTTAAAGTCAATTTGAACGCCGTGCAGATGCTTTAAATGCTGGAGCTTCAGTAGTTTCAGTGATTTGATTCAGGATTTGTTTCAGGCACTGTTACCTACAATCCCTCAGGAGGTCCAGTTTTATCTCAACAATATACACTCGACACGCGTCACCTCACATCCCGGAGGTCACAGGTCGGGTGGACTGAAGACACTTGCAGGTAAGAATGAGTCCATCTGTGGTGACACTGAGACGGACTGAAGCGTCGTCCATGGTGTCTCGCCGCCTTCCACCCGAGCAGACATTCACCGACCTAAAGAGAGAAAAAAAACAGTGAGATCATTAACAAATAAAATGATCATAACTCGGACTAACAAACCTCAACACCTGTTGGAACACATCCCATCGAAAAGCAGGTTGTGAGAGCTCAAAATGTCTGCTTTTAGATTATTTCATTTAAAGTTCTCGTACAGATGCTTTGTGTTTGAACAAGATTTAAGAACTTTGACTTCTTTTGTCAAATGAATCCAAGAGTTTTTACAGAAATAAACATTTAGATTTCCAAAGTAATTAGTATAGAAACTCTGCTACTACATCAGAACTAGCATCGAAAAGCTTGCAATGATATCCAACCGTAAGATCTGTGAATGAGAATAAGTGCACTAATACCAAAGCTCTCGTATGCAACTACAATATTTAGCAGTAGTTGGGAAACTGTAAAGTAATAGTGCTGCTCACAGTTTCACAGAGTCAGGGATCCCAGCGTCCTAGGTGTGATGGGGGGCGTCGGGGCAGGGCTGTTCGTGTCTGTGCGCCATGATGAAGCATGACGATTGGTGCCACCAGTAAAACATCAGCACCAGCAGCAGGTGCCACACCTGGTGACTGGAGCCCAGGTAGTTCAGCTGACCTGCAGGTGGAAGCAAAACCAGAGTCAAAGACAGAAACACGCGACAGATCATAAGTGATGATATAACACAGTAATGTGTGTGAAGATATCTAAAGGGTTCTTTAACATTTGTCTTTATATTGTGTGATTTTTATCAAGCTCAGAGCTGTTTGAGACACCTTTCCCTCCAAAAATAAAACTACAACCTTTTGAACATTTCACTGGTTAGTATTATAACATTGATCAACTATGGAGCTGTAAGTCATTCCGGTTGTAATCATTTGATTACGAGCAAAAATCAAAACGTAGTCTCACCTGGGAAGTAGCGTTCAGGAACTTTTGAAACGTAGAAAATGAGAGCTAATGCAGCGAGGAAGTACATCCCCAGGACCCGAGGAACAAAAGCCTAAAGGGAAGAAATATTTATTCAGTCAGTGTGAGGACACAACGTGCAGAGAGAACTCACAACAAAATACCAATGGATGGCCGACTGCAACAAACAACAACCTGAAACAGACTCACAATCCTGCAGCACCCTGCTGAGAGAGTTGCTCATCCGATATGAGAATAGCAATTCCACAATTAAGGAATTTACCACCCAGACAAAGACAAGATGGCTGAACATATTAGGTGAATAAAGCCCGGTGTACTGGAGGAGAGCTGTGTGTTTTAATTTGAGCAGTGTTATTACTGCATACTACAGATACTACAGATACATCAATGCATCAAATGTAAGCTCTCAAACAAAGAATCAGAGCGGTGAATATTCCAGTTACTGAGGCAACGCTGAGCGTGCTCACCTGGACGAGCTCCGAGGAGAAGCCTCCGGTGATGCAGATCCAGTGGACGGTGGGGATGAGGCCGTAACCGGCCACCGAGCAGAAGATGAGCGAGCGCAGCTGCTTCCACTGCTTGCTGAGGTAATGAGGGTGGATCTGAGCGAAGAAGACGGCCAGGATCATGGCCAGGACCGTCACCAGGTACACCTGCCGCCAGTACTGCAGGGACAGGAGGGTCAAAGGTCAAATCAAACACGGTCTACACATTTACAAACACACACTCCTACGGATGCTTCTCACATTTCCAATGAAGCAGGTTAATTTCAAGGCTTTTTAATCTACATGTTGCAGGTATCTGCAGGTTCAAGAGTCCCTGGAGGAAAAAACTATATAATCTAATACATAAACACACACACACACACACACACACACACACACACACACACACACACACACACACACACACACACACAGTGTCAGAGTCAAACTAAAACCTACAAGGAAATGAATTCAGTCAAGATCTTTTAAAAAAGAAAACAAAGGCTGAGCTGGTACCGCAGCACGTTTCTGACTGAACACTCAGTTAATGCATTAAAAGTAGAAACAGGTAAACTGCAAATGCATGTTTTGCACACGGCACTGCTGACCCAGTGAATGTGCAGCACAGAGAAACCCACCTAGAGTTCATTGTTTTTGTATGTTTCTCTGCACTGAATCTTGACTTTAACTTATTTCTTAGAGCTCCAAACAAAACGCTTCTCGTTTCATATCACAGTAAACTTTATATATTTGGGTTTTAGACTGTTGGTCAGACAAAACAAAATTTAAAGACTTCATCTTGGGCTCTGGGAACTTGAGTTTGATTTGATTTTTTAAAAACAATTTTCTTGATTGAAAAAATAATTGTTTGCTGAGGCCATGAATCCAAATCACTTGAGACTTTGTTGGTAATTTTCAGCTTTTTTTACCGTCTGATCTGCCTGTGCAGATAAAAGAAACCCAAAGATGACGTGGTAAAGAATGATAAAACAAACTTCCTCAGTGAAGATCTATGTGCTAAAAAAAGGTCTCCGACTGTGTTTTATCATACTTATGATTAAAAGTCCTCGCTGTTACTTAAACTTCTATAAGTAACTGTGCACAGTCTGGACAGCCTCGTCTCAGTCCCTTCTGTCCATTTGTGTGGATGTAGGCCTCCGTCCAGTCACACGTCCTCATGTAACGAGTCCTGCTGAATTTCACAGTGAATAAATTTGCACCAGGAACAAGGCCCCGCTTGGCTCCAGCCAATTTTTTAAGCTCTTCTCCTCACAGACGCCATGTTCTCTCCTCCAAATCTGCATTTCTAAAACACTCGACGAGACAAGAGTTTGAATGGCTAAATATAAAAAGCAGTTTTTCTTTAGGGACTTGGCTTGCCACAGGAGTGGAGCCACCCAGAAGCGGAGCCCTAGTCTTGGCAAGGACAGGGGGGCCCCTTCGCTGAGACAGCTCCCAGACTTGCGAACGTCATATGGTGGGGAACAGGAGTGACGGACCGCTCCGTGAACGCAGCCATCTGGTTTGGGCTTGAGCAGATTTCAGCTGCGTTCTGGGGGCAAAATAACCCGGCGCTTCCAATATGCGGGGGAAAGCGAACAGTAAGGAGCACAGCCAAATACTTCAGGAGTAAAAAAAAAAATTAAATAAATAAATAAATGAAAAGAGAAGCACAACCAGGAAAGAAAAAAAAAAAAAAACATATAACACGGTGGTGGGCGGCTGGAATAAGGAACTGAACAGGCTTGTGTCATCAGAGGCTGTTTTCCAAACGGCGAGCGCAGCAAAGGTGTCGTGTTGCTTATTCACCAGGAACAATGAGTCAATCAGCAGAGCCAGACTGTGGGCTCCACTTCAGCTTTATTCAATTACTGCTTCTCAGGCCGGGGACGTGGAGCTAAGAAGTCTCCAGGGAGGACGGTGGTTAGACGTTATAGCGATGATGCGCGCAGTGAAGCTCACATAAACATATTTACATCATCTATAATGTGCACGAAGCTGCAATGAGTAGAACAGTAACATAAGACTCAAATCTCCATACTTTTTTGGGACCAATCAAAATGTGTCTGTACTGTAGCATCACATAGGTACCAAAATATGTGGTCATACTTATTCTCATATCAGATAGTCCCTATTCTGAATCATAATTTTTTCATTTAAAGTTAATTCTTGAGCCAGGAAATAGCAGTCTGACAAAAACAAGTCTCATCAAAAAGGTCCTCTTACTGTGTTTCCGCAGCTTTCAGCCACATGATATGAACCAAAATGTGTCCGAAACACATCCAGAAACACAGAATAAGTGACTGTCTGAGTCCAGACCTCCTTTCAACATCAGTCTGTTGTCGAGCCCACTGCTGTAGGAACAGTTGACCAGCCACAGTTTCTTAGGAGAGATTAAGAACATCAATGTCATCTTCCTGCATAGCTACTGAACTACATCCATGAAAAACCGCAACAAGCATGGATGAGACTGACGCCGCTGTAAAGTTTGTCGTCAACTTACTAAAACGACAGCTCTTAAATTAGAGACATTTCTTTCATTATCCTGAAAAACAAAACAAACCCCCCTCCCAACAGGAAATAGGCTTTTCATATATCAGTAAAGGTGTCAAAAAGAGTATTGTTTTGGTACTGGTACCAAAAAGCCATAGCAGTCAGACAGATTTTCTGAGATCATGGAAGAGTTAGGACAAGAAACATGAACTCTGAAGAGAAGCAGATAGAAGAAAATAGTCGAGAGTACAGAGGAAATATATGGAAACAGGATATGAAACAGTGGAGCAGTTTGTCCACGAGGAGAATAAGCCGTTAGCGAATGAACTGAGCCGGAGTGTAACTGAGTCACAGCGGATCGCAGGGCAGCTTTTCACATTTAACGTCTTTAAAGGAAACTGGCGCTCTGGATGCAGCTCCAGAGGGAGACGGCGGTGCGTCGCATGAGGAGATAAGAGTTCAGATGAGCAGCTGTTGTTAAAGCTTTATGCTTTTTCTGGACTAAATTTAATAATTTTTGCAAATGTTTTTTTGGCCGACGTAAACAGTGACACGTAAACTCTCGTATCGTCAAGCTCAGGAGAGTCAGATAAAAAGCTTAACAAAAGCTTTTGTTTAATCAATAGCACCAATCTTAAGGCAAATTCTGATATTTAGTGGGACAAGAATGTGAAATCCAAATGAAACTTTTGTTCGTAACCAGACATCATTCTTGCAAGTGCAATTTCTGTATTTAGCTATTTCAAATTTCGTGTCGCCGCATTTTATTTTTGTCTTATTTCTCTTTGTAGTTCCCATTTATAGCAGGTTTATATACTTTATTTCATGCTTCATTTGTGTACAGTAGGTGCTCTTGTTTCAGAGTTGTCTATACTTTGCATCTATTCTTTTATTTCTGCTGCTTGACGCTGCTTTACCACCTACGCTGTCAACATAAAGAAAACAGCAGAAATAAACTGGCATGCAGACAAATCAGAGGAGTGAACTGCAGGCTGCAGGTGAACTTACATTATTGCAGTAGAAGGTGTAGAAGACTCCGGGGACGTAGCAGCCCAGGATACCAATGGAAACCCCCGCGTAGTCCAGCGCCATCCAGCGGCGGCTGGTCTTCTCTGAGCGGTGGCAGCAGAACAGGTGATAGCCCGCCGAGCACAGCATACACAGCTGAGGACGGTAAGATCCAGAGGAGACCACAAGGGGAGAGTCGGGTTTTTACAACAGCAAAGGATGTGATATGCACAACAAGACAACAAGAAGAAAAATATTTATGATTTAACAAGAAGGGTCCTAAGCCTTTTCAGCTAAAATTCTGCCTTTTTTATAGACTTATATCTTTTTTAAATTGGTCTTGAAGACTCCGGTTGTCAAGCCTAGTCCAGCCAACTGCTGGACTGATTATTTTTCATTTGTTACGAATAACTGCCAATATTTTGGATAAGGTCTGATGTCCTTCTGTAGCCACTCAGATTAAGGTAACACCATGCAATTGTCACATATTCATGTTCCCAAGATATTTGGCTAATTTGAAACCACCACATTGCTTAACAGGAGGAGAAACCTGGTTGTAATTGAGCCTGGAACACATAACATAACGTAAAATAAGCCCTGCCGAGGTAAACAAGGCCAAACGTAAAGACGACAGAAACAAATATCTTTTGCAACTAATCACTTATTCATTGTTTATTAATTGAACAACAAAGTGTTGGAATTTGGTCTCAAAAGCTTTGTCATTAGATAGACTATATATAGATATTTATACTTAAACTACATACAATGAAAACATACATAAAATAAAACTGTAGTGTGTAAGTTTCAAAACAATTTCCAGAAGTGAGTTATTCAGAGGTGACAGCTGTGTTGAATCTTTAATATCTATTATTTTGTCCGCTCAACCATCCACATGATTTGACACCACTGTCTCTGCCATTCTCCTGTTCTATATTAAGCAGACGTTATTGGCAGCAGGTCTGACCCAACAAGATGATCAACATTTGAGAATAGCTGACAAAGGTGAGGCGCTATTACTGTACTGGTTTTGGCGTGTTAACCAAAGCAGAGTCTTACTGTGATATAAGCAACCAAATTGGTCTGATAACCCACAAACTATTCATCTAGCCAGACATTTCTACCAACTGTCATGGCTGATGCAAACTGGAAAACTTAGACCTGTACCTGGAAGCAGAATACCCCGATGGAGTAGATGACGTAGTCCTCTCTGGAGGCGCCGAAGGACGGCAGCACTGAGGCCATGTTGTACACCCCGACACAGAAGAAGAGCAGGAAGCCCAACAGATGGCTCCAGATATTCACCGTCTCATTGGACAGAATGAAGAGGCTGCACGGAGGATTTACAAACTTTAAAACCCAAAAAAACACGTCATTCTCCTCCTCTCAAAATCATCTATTACTACAGACTGAGATCAGTAATCTCCACACACACACACACCACACAGCCCAATGTATACATAAATTCAAACATCTTCATGCTGTATGAACATGCAGAAAGTCAATCCTTTGGCTCCGGCAAGGTCCAAGGTTCTGTTCTCTGCTTCTCACCTTTTGATGCACAGTCTGGATGGCAGGTAGGCTCTGTATCCATCTGTGATGTAGGGGTTCTCCCTCAGAAACACTGGGATCTGTTCGTAGGTGTACAGTCTGATACCTCGGGGCACCAGCACGGGCCAATACTGATAACCTCCCAGCTCAATGTAGTGTGAAGTCTGGGCGCTCTTCTGCGGTTTCTGAGGCATGGCTGGGCCGGAGGAGTCTGCTTTAGTCTGACCTGAAGCTGAGAACAAAAAGTCAGATCCAGATCAGAATCAATCAAGGCTGCTGCATCTTACAAGTCAATAAACATATAGATTGTAAATGAAATGCTGTTACATTTTGGCTGTGGCTTGTCAGTTTGTCTGACCTACTAGCCACTGCGTCAGGTGGAAGAGGAATACAAGCGACCAACTTACTGAAACTGTATCTTAGTGATATCCTGAATTCAGAGCAAAAATTAACGTAAGGGGAAAGTTAATATCTCCATATTATCTGCGTGAATGGAGCTAATATCAGATAGCTAACAGTAATTAGCTGCTTTACAGGCCACCGACTTGTCTTGCATGTAATCTTATGTTACCTCCATTAAATATCTCCAGCGTATCCGTTCCGCTCTGATTATAAAGAGAAAAACTAATACCAAACTCCGTTCAATAATATGGCAATTTTCGGCCTGACGTGCAAGCAAATGTTAACGTCCCCGAAACATGGCTCAATAGTTTTTTTTTAAGAAGACTTTAATCCAATAAGCATCTGATACTCCAAGTAACACTTAACAATAAAGTTTAAATGTATCGACACTGACAGTTAGCTAATGATACACTATAGAGGGCGACGGCGAGCATTGCATCACTGACTACAAAAATTTAGATTTTGTTGACATAACGGGCTTCCTTTGTAAATTATTATAAACCGACTATGCCCAAAGAACCAAATTAACTATAAAACCATTCATTAAGTCTTACCAGATAAATAATACTATCGTTAACCAAGTCAATCTTAAAATAACAGAATTGTCAAAGCGTTTTGGCAACTAGTGACTAATCCCAGTTTGAGAGTCTGTCTGAACAGGCTACTACCGGCTAGCTAGCATGTCGCTTTGTTTAGAGTCAAGATTTTAACAACAAACTCACCTTTCAATTTGGTATATGTGCAGTTTGTGTCATTTTGGGACTTATAATACATATTACGCATTTGTAAACATATGTTAACACTAAATACAAAAACAACGCAGTGTTGATCAAGTTTCGGCTACAACATCTTCCAAATCACCAGAGACGTCATCACTAATGGACCCCGTCCACTGTGCCCGAGGACTGCCTGAGTAAAAAGAATAGACCCAAACAGATCTGTGTGCAGGGTAACAAACCAGACTTTTACTGAGCAAACTCCTCTGGTGAAGGCCGTGAGATGCGGTTGAGAGCGCTGGAAAAACTAGTAAGTGGACCCTGAGTTAAGATTTGTTCTTCAAAATTAAGAATACATGTATTGAATACATACAATAATTCTCTTACAAAATATGTTGAATATTAATTGACTGAAAGTTAACATACTAAGAAATACCTGGTTATAAAAATAAACAATATTTGTGTATTAATCCTACATTGGCACGTGACAAACCTTTACATTTCGTTTTCAGGGCGAAAAGATAATATTCACATCATTCGCAAAAGCTTCAAGTTTTCAAGTTTTCTTTGAAATTCAATTTTAATTGGCAAAAAAAAGCTAGTATGGCACTTGTTACAGAAATATTCAAATGACATGTTTAGCATGAAAACAAACTATAACCCCTAATATTATCATATGATTATACATGAAGCAACAATGTAAACATTATGGATTGAATCAGTTCCCCAAATCTTAATGGTGATCTCCTCTGTAAATTATTTATAGCCAGTCAATAATAACGTTAATATAATTTTACATAGCTGTACAAGATTGCATCGACATGTGTCAGACAAGCAAAAGCAGCACTCTTCTCCTCTTGTTCTGCTCTTTTTCCTTTCCTTGAAATTATAATTACTCTTAATGATTTCCGTCTGTAGCCTGAGTGAGTCTGACTGACTAAATCAGGACATAAGAAAATGTATCTGCTGTTAGTGTTTGTGGTAACGTCTGTGGTAAAAAGTACTACACAAGCACACTGCATTGTTTTTATTTTTAAGGTTTGTGACCTATGGCTTTTTTTCACAGATTATCTTATTTTTAAGTAACTCAAGTGTTTATTGAGATAATGGTGCCCAGCCAGACTCGAAGTGGGGACACTGGGATTACAATTGGCATTTTAAACCCTCAGGCCACCATGTTGCTCCCAGATTACATTTAAGTGATTAAATTTACGTTTAATGGGATTTATGTGTTAATGTAAGGGGCACGCCACCAATTTCCCGCATACAGTTCAGTTTACTCGTCAGACGTAGCTCTACCCGGCCTGTGGAAATAGCTACACAATGTCTGATGTCTTGCCCCGTAGGCTTCTTGCAAGGTCTCATCATTTATAAAATATGACACCTAAAGGTATGCTGGAATATTCAGGTGTGGGCCATGTTACATGTAGGCAGCTCCCAGTCTCCTGGCTGTCATCCCGCTGCACTGTGTTACATCCTCCTGTCGCTAACTGTCATCGGGAATCCTCATCAGAGCGAGCGTTCTCCACAGACCTCTCAGGTGTGAGAGATGTTGGAGGATTCCCTCAGGAGGGGAGTCGCACTCAGTCCTCCGCCCTCTGCTGTTTACACCCCTCTTTAATTGCCTCATTCTCAACTGGAAGTGTGTTCTTCATTATCACTTCTAATACACCTCTCAGCACATCCACTCTGGCAAAGTGTCAGCTGCCAAGTTAAGATAGTAGCTCGTGCATGCAAGGGCAAACAACAAGAATCTCCTGCTGCTGCAGTCGCTGCTCACAGTTAGTAATTGATTTTGTAGGCTCAGAGTTGGCAGTGATTTACTACAAATGATTTTCATAGGAAAGAAGCTAAAACAGGCAAATGTACAATATGTCCTTTCCTTCTACTTTCTTTTCACCGATTTCTGAATCAGTTATAAAACACACATCTTTCACTTCAGTTGTTTTTGCTGCCGTCATCTTTTCCAGTCAACCAGAAGCCATAAAATCCAAATCTTGTCAATGGAACACGCTGAGTCCCCCGACAATCAAACAAATACTCCTTAAAACAATCTTGATATCCTCTAGCTGAGACAGCGATTCTCAAAATCCCTCTTCTCAAAAGTTACATAAAAGGATGATTCCAGTTTTATTACTTACTTATTTCTGTAGTTTCGTCCTTCATGATAACATTGTACTTACCAAACTAAATGCTAAGATCTGGGATTTTAGCAGTGTCACCTCGCTCCCAGATCTCATCTATTTATTTAGTGATTTCAATATTATTATTTAGTGATACGAATGATGGCCACTACTACAAAACTAAAACCCAGATTGCATTAAAACAGAATTTTTCTTTAAATATTAAAACCATAATGTCTTCATGACAAGATCGATACCACCCTCATTTGTGTTAAGTATGGCGCTACAGCCAGGAAGCAATTAGCCTAGCTTAGAATAAAGACTGGAAGCAGGTAGAAACAGCTAGCCTGGATCTGTCCAAAGGTAGAAAATACACCTACAGTACCAGCACCTCTAAAGTCCTCTAAAGGTGCATTTTCTATCTGAATTTCCTGAATGATTCACTTCTTCACCATCAGAGAACAAATCAACAAAGAGAAATGGTGTTGGAGCTGCTTTATGCTAAGCCAATAGCCTCCTGGCTGAGTGTGGATTTTCTCATCTAACTCGCTGCAAGAAAGGGAATACGTGCACTTCCCAAAATGTTGACCTATTCCTATAAAGAGTTGGAGTTTTGTTGGAGTGTAGTGGCCATTAGAGGAAGCTTCCAGCACTTTCACATTGGCTTCATCTTTCAGTGGTCTAAGTCATTTATTCAGTCAGTTATTTGTGATTTAGGGTGTAACCGTTGAGATCACGAGGACATACTATTCGAACATCCAACTACACCGAAACCACGTCCAAACAGCACCTCCTCGAGCCTGCTGGTTTTCACAAAGGTCGGAAATGGTTGATTTGAGACTTTCATGAGTTTTTGGGTGTTTCCTTCAGGGGATTACAGCCGTCACTGCAGCTGTTCACCCAAAGAGGATTTAAGATCCGACCCTGGTCCATTCATGATAGAGGACGCACCTCTCGCATGCACTGAAGGACGACTCCCTTTCTCCCGCCCCACCACCTTCTTCCTGACTGTTCACTGATTCACTGTGACAATCTGTCGTCGGCCCCGTTTTTTTTTTTTTTTTTTTTCTGAATCGTTGATTGCGTGATTTCTGTCCTCCATTTTTCTGTCAGACTTAACGTGGAGAAATGTGGCACGACGTAATTGTGCGCTAAGGCGGCGTGTAATGGAACATGAAATTAAAGTGCTCCTACTTAATCTCTGAATGTTTCGTATAAACGCAGGAGGTGATTTGTGTTTCGGCCATTTCATCAGTGTCGAAACATCTCATTTGTGATGATTATCGCAGAGATGCTGTAAGTGTTCCTCCGTGGTATATTTTCTTTCATGAAGCGCTAACTGAGGATGCGTCCTGCAATGACACGTGCAATAAAATGGCACCGCATTACATCTTAATTGAGGGTGCCTACACTGTCTTGGCAAGTGAAAGTCTCTCCTCTCCAAACAAGGCGCTGTTAGACTGGTTTAAATAGAGACAGACAGGCCCCCGGGCTACCAATGTCCTTTGGGATTGTCAGGGTCATCAATGAAACACAAGGCTACACTGGTGCACTCCTCTCTTGACTGTTGCACCACATTACGTTACGGTAAATACATTAGATGTTATACTTCTTCTCACTGATGTTAAACGCATGCTAAATTGACTGTATGTTACTGTACATGCACGACGTGTTTCCCTCCGCATCCATGTTTTTGTTTCCTCGGGCGTCTCTCCGCCGAGCTTCTTTCGTGCACCTCAGCTTCCACCATTTCCTCTCCCACCTGCCCCAACAACTTTGATAAAACCTCAAATCCTGGGATCTTTATTTTCCTCTCAAACCCTGAACACAAAGCTCACAGGCATCACAGGCTTCGACGCAGGCCCCGCCAAATGTTAGCCCGCCTGCCGTGCCAAGACTAGACAGGCCCTTTGCAAAGCTCACACGGCCTCGCGGCGGCTTGTGCTCGTCAGCGGCCGGCTGGTCTCATTGGCTTTATTTATAGTCGGCGCCACAAGACATCTGCTGGAGACGAGACTCTGTCCTCTGTGTCCACACAGCACCGCACAGAGGGAGCTTGTCAACGTTTTTTCGAAGGCAAAGTGTTTGCGAGGACCCCAGTCAGAGGAGGGGAGAGACGGCTGCAGCCTCCTCTAATAGGACGGGTGTCCCCTCCGATTGCTTTCTCCGCAGCTCTGATTAACGAGACCGGAAGACAGAGGGAGGCTTCACAGTTTGTTGTGTCTCGTGTGTTAGCCGATGTTTACTTGATCTGAGAGCTGTTGTTTGTTTGGTGTCTTCAGTCTGGTCGTTGCTCGCCACTATTTTGGGACACTGACACTTGGATGCAGCTCGGCAGTCGTCTGATGCGGCCTCGCCTTTTCCTCCCCCTCCTCCTCCTCCTCCCCCTCCTCCTCCTCCTCCCCCCCTTTGTGTCACACAGAGTTTCTCTTCCTCTCCCGTTCTCTGCTCCTCACATCGAGGACGTCTGGATGTCTCTGGCTGACCGTGCTTCAGGCCTTGACACAAAGTGCCGGGGACAGCTCTTTGCTCTTCCCACCGAGCGGGGGGTGAAGTCAGATTGTCACAGAGGGAGGGAGTGTGAAAATACTCTGTTTACATGTTCCTGAAAAGAACCAACCTGAGAAAGATGCACTTCATGAGGAAACAACACCGAAAAAACATGCAAAATCTGGTTCATCTCTGCTGCAGATTGTGGACACACAATGTAATATTTGTATTCACACTGACCCAGTAAGCAGAAGTCCACAGCATATATCTCAACATGTGGTTAGGACCTGTTTTACATTGAAACACAGTCATTTTATGCAGTTGAAACAACACTTTTATGTAACTCAGATGTCCGTGTTTAGTCCAGTTCATGGGGAGGAGTCTTGTATAATTATAACGGAGCCCAGTTACGCTTCCTGAGGAACCTCCTCATAAAGTCGTCATAGGGCTATCACGGCTCGTCCATAGACGGTGTATTAGGGCCAAGCAAAAAATTAAAGTCGTAAATTTATGAGAAAAAAACTTGTCAAAGGAACCACAACGCCTCACGTTGGTGAGTGTTGTCCGCGGAAACTGCAGCTCACGATCTGTTGTATCAGCACCGCCAGAGCTGCACACGAAACAGCCTCTATGCTCGACTCAAACTGTTAACTCATAGCCCTTCAGAATAAATATTTTCTCATTACTGAACACCAGACACCCACTGAACACACAGTTAAATACATAGCTCCGCTACGCACCTGATTCTGTAATTGTGACGCCTTTTTCTCAGTTTGTAGGTGCTCAGAAACAAACGTTGGTGGACGGTTTAGGAGAAATTACAGTTTCAAGTGTTTTTCCACTCAGCTAGTTGAATCATGTCAGTGTCTGAGGGATGTTTATATTTGCATAGTTTTTGTAAAATGGTACATGTCTGCAAAAAGTCTCCTAGAGGCTCGTCAAATAAACTAAAATTGTATTGTTTAATGTGATAATCTTGAACAAAAAAACAACATTTGTTTCTATTATTCTTATTGTTGGTAAAAAAAAATCTTTATTTGTTTTGTCTCTTTTTAGTTGTGAGACTTGCAAATTAGCTGCTGAGCTTCCCAAAATGTCCATGTTGATTAATGTGCATCGTCCATGTAAATAATTGAATAATAAACTGATTAAAAAAATAAGCTGCTATTAGGCAAGAAATATCACACAACAACTGTATTTGTCTGCGTGGAGGCCATATGTAGAGCAGCACATCACAAACTGGGGAAAAAAAACTAAAAATGAAATGTTGCATCAACAAATGTTCCAGCTCTAATGTCTGAATCCTCGTAGCATCTGGGCCACTGAGCTCTTTCTGGGAATGAAATGGCGTTGTTGCTTAGTCTCCTTGTACTTTTTTTTTTTTTTGGGTTTAATTTTTTTTGTGGAAAGTTTCATCTGTATAACAATATTGAAAAGCATTAGTCTTAATCTCCGTGCTTCCTTTTACTTTTTTTTTTTTTAGTCTTAGTAGATACATCTGGTTCCCTATCTTGTAATTCCTGCCGGGATTCCAAAGAAAAGCGAAAACAATTTTTACAACAGTGGAGGGATTAAGGAGGAGGGCAGGGTGGTTGTTTTAGGACATTTAGCTGCTGCTGGGAATGAGATTAATGCCTCCGAACAGAAACAACTGCTGCGATGGGTTGCACTTTTTGCAGCTGGACGAAACTTCCTGGTAATCCTTAATGGATCAGAAATTGTAAGTCCATCCTCATCACTCAGACAAACTGTTTAAGCTTTTTGACACTAAGAGTTTTGTATGCTGGGTACTTTATTTTTTTATTTTTATTTTCAGAACAATACCGAAATAAGCCCTTTAATATACAACTGACTGTAGATTAGACCTGCATATGCGCTGCCGGAGTTATCCTCTTTCTGCAGCGCTACATGGGACGAAGATTGGTTTTCTTGAAGATTTAGATTTTAAAAATGATGTAATTGTGTATTTTTCATAACCCAAAAAAAGCCCCTTTTTTTTTTTTTTGCTATTGTGTGATTTGTACTCGTCTACCTCTCCACCTTTTATAACAAGTCACCTCAAACAACTTGTTTCCGGTCGGAGCCACGTAATCCTGCAGCTCAAATACGTCCGACCAAAGTGCTGGAAGTGACGGAGGGAGCAGGTTTCTGACACGATGAGCAAAAACGGAAGTGTTCGGACTTTGGTTTTTATTTTTGCAGACATTTCCTTTAAATCACAAGATGTATATTTGCTGCGTGTCCCTAATGCTCAGGCAGAGATGGGATAGAACGTTTTCATGTTTTCTGCTCCACTTGTTACGACTGTGAATAATCTGCAGAGGGAAATGAACAAGTTTACGACTGATATGAAGTCTATGGTAAATGGCTCCGTTGTTGAGTCTTTTGGCCTTTTTTGGTATAATTTTATGTGTTTTTTAGTATTGCTTTGAAAATGTTACCTGGTTAAATGAAGGTTAAAATAAAGATGAATGGTTTCTTTCTTCTGTAGCTTATCTGATGGCACGTTTACTTATTTACAAACTTCATCAGGTGAATTCACTGCAGTGATGTTTGATGATGGACAGCTGATTTACAAGAGTAGGAAGGACACCGATGTCTTAAGTATTATTTTTGGACATCTTGGGTTTTCTTAACCTGAGGAGGCATTTAGATTCTCGTATTTTTTCAGACTTGACAATGTCTTTAAAATGTGACTGTTTGTAGGCAAAAAAACAAACCAAATCAAATGCATTGATAAACTACGTCTCTACCAGAAGAAGACTTTGAAATAGCATTTAGAAAATCATTACTGAGCAGTAAATGAATCATGAAAAAATATTACAAATGTTTTTGGTGTCAGAATTTGGACTCATGAGGTCAGTATTTCTAAAATCAGGGCTGCATCTTTGAGAGTAGGTTATTTTTTAAATTCTAAATGGTGGAGTTATGAACAAAATGATGCACATATGTAGGAGACTGGCTGCAAATAATTAAAAAATGCATACTTTAGAGATGCTACAAGATTTAACTTCATTCATTCGAGAGACATGGTGTACGTACCAGAGTTCACCAGTGAGCCAGTCTCACGGAGATGTGTTATATTTTATGTCGCCACGTCAGTGTATCTCCATCACTACATGCCTCAGGATCAAACTGTAAAAAGTAAAAGCTTTTTTTCTCCATTCTGTAGCTATTTAGTCAAACTATACAAGAAGATTCATGAGGAAATACTGCAGTAATTTGTAATGTCTCTTATTTATCACTCGGCTGCTGAAGACAGAATTAATTTGTGATATTACTTAGAGTACGAGAATCTAACTTTCTGAGTGTCGGCAATAAACAGCCTCTTCAGTGAAACGTATCAAACTTGTTGACGTTAACTGCTGTGTAAATCTAACTCGGAAATAAAATTAAACTGACGGATCTCTTCAAAGTAAAGACAGAAACTTGTTCAACTTAACAGACTCTCATTCAGTGCCACTCCATCCATTAAACATGCAAGATATTTTATAACATAACTCTTTTTTTTTTTTTAGAATATTAACTCTTTGACTCTTCGCTGCAATAACTAAAAAGTAAAAATAAATGAACTTGAGCTGCTGTTGGAAATCATCGATGATCATTCGGTGTTTCTCAGATGTGCTTTGACTGTGAAGACATCAGGCTGCAGTTCAGTCCGCGTCCTGTGGAGGTCGCTCTGCACCTGCTGTGGACGTCAGTGCAGCAGCAGAAGGCCACCCAGTGAACACGAGCTGCTTCAGATAAAACATTAAACTGATGGATCTAATCTGTCTGTCAGTGAGGAGGAGACGCCGACTGTACAGTGTGTGGCCAGAAGGATATAACGAGAAATATGATCATCATTAGAATTTATATTTCAACGTAATTCTGCTCATTGGATTCAGTTCTTCACCACCTCAAATGTACAGTAATCAAAATCATTAAAAGCAAATGTGTTTGTAATTTTTCGCAAATTATTTTATTTGACATTTTTTTCCTTTTTTTTCCTTCTTTGTACTTTTTCAGTTCGATCGTGGAGGAGCTTAATAAAATATGAGAATGAAGAATCTTAACCACATCAGTCAGCACTGAGCAGCACTAGTCAACCTCGTCTTTTACAGCATGAATAATTGGAATTTTCCAATTTGTTTTAATTCATAGCATCATTTTTATCATTGTTTTACATGCTATTTTGCAATTTTCTTAAAGCATTTTTTGCCTTTGGTTAACAGCAGACAGCTGACAGAAGATGAGGGGGAGAGAAAAGAGGAATGACATGAAATAAAGGTGGCAAGACTCAAACTGGAGATCTTAGCATCCTAAACCCCTCGGCCACATGGACTGTGTTTTCAATTTGACTTATTCTGTGCTTTTTTACATTTAAAAGCAAATAAAATTACACCAAAATCACCCGAACAGCGTTCATCTCAGCTAGAGTAAATGTCTGAATGAGCAGCTAAGTGAAGGACAGTGAATCACAGACTGAACCCAGTTGTTGTTACTTGCTGTTTCGCTGTGTGGCTACAACAAAAGACTCACAGCTGCAGAGCAATGAATCAGACACCAGACTGAGAGGAAAATGAAGCCTCTACTTCCCCCTGAAGGCAGCAGGTGGCGCTATGGTATCTCGTTATGGGTCCTCCATAGAGACATCAACTCCCTGCATGAGCTTAAGTGTATGAGACCCCCAAAACTGGCTCCTGCATCAGGCCAATGATAAATAACACACCAATTGGTGGCTGTTTCAACTGGTATGATTTATTAAAAGTTAGTGCATCAGATCGGGGCAATAATTGAAGTCATGAGTGAGGAAATGAAAGGATTGGGACCTGCGGACGATGAAAAATGGATGCGTGGATGGACAGACGCACTAGCAGACAGATCTGGTTTGATAAATAATTCACAGTCGGATTAAACCAGATTGAGATACAAGCCGAGCCTTTTTGTAAAGTGGGTTTTTAAAAAAGATTTTTCTCGTGGGATTCGCTCCAAACCTGCCGCCAGGAAGCTCTGGAGCCGGTGGCATGTTGCTCCGAGGATCATCATTGTCATCATATGCAATCCAGTATTAAGATGGATGCTGCCTGATCCCATCAAGATAATGGGTTTCATGTCTCCTGGCGTTGGGGGGTGGGGGTTGGTGGGACAGAGAAGATCTCTGCAGCTGATTTCTTTTGTTTCCTCCCTCATCTCTGCAGGCATCTGGACCCTGCGAGTCTACAGCACATGCTGCCACGCAGGGACAATTACAGCTCGTCTTAATGCAAAATGAATACCTCAGAAGAGGAGATGTGGGGTTTCCAGCCAGCGAGGCCGTCAGAACAAAAGAGAGGAAGAAGAAGGGTTGTTTGCCTCTATAATGGAGAGGAAGAGAGAGACAGTGGGGATGGTTAGCCCTCAACCTGTCACCCCAGGAGAGGTCACGTTGGATCTGTTTCAGGCACTCTGGCTGCGTTCATACCAAAAACATCACCATCATTTCCAAATCTGTGGCCGTGTCTGACCTGTATGGATGTAAACGATCACTAAACAATGTAAACTGGCAGCGAGTCCAGATGGACAGTAATGAAGGACACTGACTCCACTAGTTGTACACATCCAGTTTCAGTGTTTGGCTTCAGGTTGTGACCGAACTGAATGTGACAACGCAACACAAACTCCATTACAAGTTAATAAAAGGACAAAGGTATCAGCAGAAACGTGTCCCTGAAGTAACAAAAGTAAAAGCACTCATCGTGCAGATTCGTACTGATGCATTGACCTGTAAGCAGCATTTTAATGTTGTAGCCAGTCTACAGTAGGTGGTGCAAAGAAAGACTCACAGCTACTAGTACTACTATATATTTGAAATATTTAGCAATGCATCATGTGTGAATTTACTGCATGTAGTGAAAGGAAAGGGATATTTTCTTCTGAAATGTAGGAGGAAATGAAAACACTCAATGAAAGTATCTAAACATTGTACTTGTGTAAGTACAGTACTTGAGTAAATGTACTTAAGTTAGGTTCCAGCTTTGCAAACAGATGTCTTTCTCTTCATGTCATGTCTTTAAACACTGACGAATATTTTAATATTCCAACATCTAGTTTTGTACCCATGTATGGCGTTTATGGAAGCCATATTAACTCTAGTTTTTGTTAATGAACAGTCCTGCAATCCAAACTGTATTCAAGTAAAGAGTATGAAGGGGAACTCCTATTGTACTTCCATAAAGTTGAGGGACTCAACAAGAGACAAAAAGATACCATGAATTTCCCTTTAAAGCCTTATTTTCCTACAACTCAAAAAGTAAGAATATTCCAGCTTTCTGACCGACACTTACTTCGTTTTTTCCAGAGCTTTCAGCCACGTCTGTTAGCCTTTCTCAGTAAATGAAGTGGGCTCAGTGGCCACAGTCACGTGACCTGGAAGTTTTGGTCATGTGATAACAGGTGGTCCCACAACAGGCTGAGAAGAGAAGTGGCTGAAAGTGGACCTTGTGCTCAATATTTCAGCTTCGAACGCAGATGAACGCGTGTCAGGTTGTTATTGGTAGTATTCTATTTTAGGATACGGACGATAATTTCTAGAAAATTCTTAAAAACGAGTAGATTTTTGTGGGAAACAGGTTGAAATATTCTGCAGCGTGGAGGAAGCCTCATTCAGCTCCCGTTGTCGCCCCCCCCCCCCTCACTCCAAACCCTGCAGTGTGATTCACCTAAAATAGGAGACGGGGGGTTGGGGGGGTGGGGGAGTGGATGGAGGGGGTGAGAGTGGGCAGGGCACGGAGGGGAGTGGATGTCTCAAGGTCAAAGGCAGAGCGGCGAATTGGGGTGGAAGCAAACTAATGAGTTTTTCCGTTCTCTCCCTGCCCCGGACCGCTGGCATCACCTCGCTCTCCTGTCAATCCACCTCACCCCCCCCCCTCCCCCATCCCTCCCTCCTCAACCAGCCAACCCATCTTCTTCTTCTTCTTCCCCCCTCCCATCTTCTTCCTCTCTTCCCACTTTCACTGCAGAGAGCGAAAAAAAAAAAAGAAAAACAGGAAAAAAACTGTTTATTTCTGAACAGGCCTCTTAATCTATTTGGACTGGGCATAATAGGACATTTGCATGGCGAGCACAGCGAGGTGTCAGCGATAACCACGGGGTTGTGACATCCCCTCCGAAATATGCTGAGCTTTCGCTAACCTCTCATCAAACACGCTGATCTTTATGGACTGTATCATATTGTGCCGTAATGTGCTTTATTGTCCACAGAATAAGCTTTTCTTTAAGGTAATTGGAAAGCGGGAAATGGCCGCTATCGGCGGACTTTTTAAATACATTATTCCTGAAATGTGGCTTGTGTAATGACCCTGTCGGTGTAAAACGTGAGATTTATCTTGGCAGCAGAAATTGATCCATTTCACCTTTGTCTAATGGAAATTTTTATCAAGTATTATCTGTTTATGTAAATGAGCGTGGCCCCTGGAACGGAGGGGATAAAAAAAAAAAAGTCTGGAGGGGGGAGCAGTTAATCTAGGGCCTCTTTACGTGTCAGTCTGGACATAATGCATACAGGATTCATCTCTGTGGGGGTGGTGTGTGTGTGTGTGTGTGTGTGTGAGCTCCTGTGCTTCTATCTCTATGAGAACCAGGTTGACTTGTAGACCTTCAGAGTGAAGAAGAGGACACTTTGGATGGTTCTCAGTTCTTTACAGGGCTGCTCTAGGGTCAGGACTTGGGTTTTGGGTCATTGATTAGTGAATATTGTGCGGATGCGGTGTTGATGTTTAAAGACCCCTTCAAATGGGAGACTAACATCCTGGAACAATGTCACCTCTTAGAAAACAAGACCTCATTCTGCACAAGTCCGCCTCAACCAAAAAAAATAGACATCAGGCATTTTCTCCTTCAAACCAAACAGCCCTTTTCTCCAGAACTGACATCCCGTTGGGTTTCCCTTGAAGTGGATCTCTCACGGTGTTATGAACCAATATAACACCCTGTTCACACACTCGTCAACATCACATGATGGAAGCACAGAATAGATGTCATTTCATGGGGCCTTTAAGGTTGTAAGTAACGGTGAGTACTACAACCGTGCGATCAACAGTTGGTGGTAAAGTGCACAGAAACACAACAATGTGCCACATATGGACATAAACAAAGCAGGTTTACAAAAAAATATCAAAAAGCTTTGCTTTGTATGAAGTTTATGAGGAAACGTAATGCAGATTTTCGACAAATCTGTTCGTGTTTTTGGTGAAAACAACTATAACTGTAACAAAACTCCACAGGGTGCCTTTAAATGAAAGCTGTGACATGCAAATTTAGTTGCCATAGATACCGCACTATGTCACTGTTACTGCACATACTTCAGTTCAAATATGGAATACGTTTGCTCTCATGGTAATCTGTTCCAAACCCTCACCGAACAATATGACTGTGCTTAGTATCACACCTGTACTATGCACTGCTGCTAAACCCTATTAACAATATTCAATCACTTTAACGATTCAGTGTTAATACCAGGGAGTAAAAATGGGTTTCAAATGTTTGGCACAGCATTTAAATATTAGTGTCATGTAAAAAAAAAAAGGCTTTAATGTCCACAACAAAGCTTGCGCTGTGTTATTTCTGGCCCCATCATGTCTATTCATCACAGAGGCTCTCAACATATTTCCATATCATAAAACTTTTCACAGACAGCTCCGTTATGTGCGGCATTATACGGTAACTCAGACATTTGGACATGTCAGCTGCAGAATAGATGGCACAGTTTGGATCACCGACTGCGCAGCATGAAAAATGAATGAATGGCGTGGAAGCTGTGTGTCGTGGCGGTGGGCAACAGTCGCTTAGACGAAGGGCTGTAAAGATTGACAAGGCCCCCCGTCACTTGTGTTTTCATTGCAGCGGACGCTTTTGATGTTTTATGGGAGAGGCCTCGCCTTGTTGCCGGAGTCTTTGCCGTGACAGCAGTGTGACGGTCTTGAAATACAGCTGGTGGGGGGGATTCTCCACGGAGGGCAGCAAATGGAGCTTCACCGGGGGCCGGCGAATCCCCGGTGGCCCCCGCTGTCATCTGCCATCCTGACAGGCAGACAGAGAGGGAGATAGAGAGGGGAGAGTCAGCCGGGCTAAGTGACAGACACGCCAATGTGACCCAATCCACCAGAGGGACGGCTTCATCGCTGTCTTAAACGCCCTGATGTTCTAAGAGGCCAGAGACTGAGAAGACCCGGGTCTGAGACCGGGTCTGACCTCGGCCCGCGACCCCCCCCCCCCCGCTGATCAAACGGAGGCCGTGATGCATCGCAGCGGCCAGAGTTCAGCTACAGCAGGCTGAGGGGACGGAGCAGACAAACAGAGAGACGGTGTAATACAGAGGATGATGTATGGCGCTGAGCATAATGCTGCTGAACAGACACTCAAAGGTCTTCAGGCTGCAGCCAAAACATTTTCTATCACACACCGAAGGATTCTCTGAGATTTGCCTTCAAACCTTTTTGGTTTTAATAGCGATTAGCAGTTTATTTCAGCAGTTTATATTGCAACTTTGCAGTAAATTAGGGTGAGAAACATGAGAACTGAGATGTATATATCATATTATAGTTATATTATATAAAAATAATGAGTTGAAAGGAAAAACAAAGGTAAAAAAAAAACAGTGGGTACGGTAAGTATGGTAAGACGAACCAGGAAGTAGCTCTGCACATGTTCACAATAAATATATGTTTCATGTTTGGATAACATGTTATTTTTTTTACGTTTGTGTTGCTATACTGGTTCCATGTCCACAGATCTCAGAATTTAAACCACGATTAAAACTTTAGAACGGTAATCTTCACCTTGGGCGAGTAGCCGTCATGTGATCCTGCAGTACCGACTGTGGCCACTACACCGAAATCACCTCACAGCCCAGCGCTCGTTATGCCGGTTCTTCTAAGTTTGAAGCCATCGCTGCGTCCGTTTCCTACACAGTGAGTTGTTGGTTTGAAACCTTCAGTAGGTCAGCGGCAGGTGAGCACCTGAGAGGTAAAAATCCACCTGTGTCAGTGTCTCTTAATGTCTACAGTCCTGACCCATCGTGGTGATCCACCGGTGGGACGAGTGTGAGGTGCTCTGCCTCTGCAACTGCAGGAAAGTGCTTTTCCAGCTAGTTCAGTCCTGCATCTGTCCCTGAGAGACACAAGTGGAGACCATTTCATCCTCCCCTCTGGCACTTGTGGGGCTTTTAACTTCTTAAAGAACTCACAGTGCCGAGGTCAGCCGTCAACTCCAGCATCTCACTGAGGTCCCCAGACCAGAACCAAAGCACCTACGAGGCCAGTGAGCCCTCAAACACTTCCCATTCCCTCCATCCATGACTCCTGGTATACTGGGACCTATATGTAATTAAAGGGAGGCTTTAAATTGCCCCCAAGCATTAAAAATGGATCCTGTTGGCAGCAAATGGAGCATCTCCCTGCTCATCTCCCGCCATCTTGTCTGGTCCTTGAGGGCTGGAGATCCAGACAGATGCTCCTCCAGGAGGCGAGGGAGGTTTGTGTGTGCCTCAGGAGGACATGAATGTCTGTAATGGGCTGGAGGCTTTTTGGAGGATCCTTGAAGGCACTGAGTCAGAATAGTGTTGCTGAAAGATGGAACAACAGTCCACGAACGACAGGTTGTTAGTTAACACAAACCTTATTTAAAAAAAACATGAATAACAGTCTTTATCTAAGCAGGAAGTCCTATTAAGGTCAAGACTGCGTTAATAAATATAATGAAATGTTTAATTTCTAGGTGATAAAACAGTTTAATACACTTTGCTGCTGCAGCCTGACTTGTTGTGGTATGATTAGTAGCTTACGGTGGCTAATGTCAGTGAACGTTAGCTAATTTTACTTAGATATTGTTGTGTAACCGACATTACTGGGACAGTTTGGTGAATTTTATGACTCAAATTATGACTAAAATTACTTTTACGACTAAAGCGACTGACTCAGGAGAATCATGGGAAATTCAATGTGCCATTATCTTGTGATTGCCACTTGCGGCCACAGTGAAGTCCCACCTGGTCGACATTTAAAGGGAATTCCACCAAATCTACACATGAAGATCAGTTTACATGTCGTGTTGGAGTTTCTGTATTTTGTAGTTTATTCTTTGTTTTTTTGATTTTAAATATTTATCTTTTGCCTCTTCTGTAAAACACTTTGTAACAACACTGTGTTGAAAGCTTCTATATAAATAATAATTTGCTTTGCTAATGGGTCACTCAGTATTTTTAGTATTAAATTATGTTACTAACATAATACATGAATTTATGTTCCCCTTTTCATGATCCAAGTGAACTGTTTTTTTAGATAAAGCAGCTTGAGTAGGATCTTTTATGATGTAATAATGCTATCTCACAATGTAAAAGAGCTCTGAGGAATTAAAACCACAGGGAACCCCACAAGGTTCCTTGAGGAACACCATGGCAAAGAGTTATAGAACCCTAATTCCACTTCTGTAACGTTCCACCTAAAGGCAGTTTGGGGGATTTTTTTTCCCCCTGTTGTAGTACTCAGAGGTGCTCACCAGTCTACTTGTGACGTGGTGAACCTTCACTTTCCTACAGTGTGATCAACCACATCAGCCCCAAACAGAAAAAGTGTGCTCCCTCTGCACCAATGAGGAGCAGCTGCTTGTGTACTCGTTGCAGGGAGGATAACCATATGAGCCCTGGCGTTTTCTCTCCACACTTATTACATTACCATGAGCTTAGTGGCGAGGGCACCGCTGCATCATAGACACGGCTATTACTTTGAGTGTATGCAGGGGTGTCTGACTCTGTGTGTGTGTGCATGTGACGAGGAGGAGGAGGAGGCCCCTGACTCCTTGGCAACCCCCCCCCCTCCACCTCTTTCTGCACACACACACACACACACACACACACACACACACACTCTCCAACCTCTTGCACCCGGTGTCAGAGCCTTCTCCTGTCAGTAATTTGTTGCTAATCAGCTGTCAGCTCAGAAGCGATGATGAGGTGATCATCGTGGGCGGTGGAAGGTAATGGCCTTAAAAGTCACAGAGTCAATGTCAATGGGATCACTCGGATTCAATCAGGGGCGGCCCGATGAAGGATGGCGCCCGCTGACATTACCACTCATTTTGAGCCCAAGCATCTGGGCCCTAGTAAATAACCATCAGTGGGTGGGTCCGGGGGACAGGTCATTAGCCCTGAGAAAAATAAATATCTCCTCTCTCGTGAAGGCTGCAAGTCATTTAGCACAGACTAGGAAATTTCACCCTAGATTAAGTATGATGAGCCAATATCAGTCAGAGGAGAGGCCATACTGAGCGGGGGGCCCTGATGAGACGCAGGGAAAATTTATACGCAAGCCTCTGCAAATGTAATATGATTTTAAAGGCGAGGAAGTGTGTTGGCACAGGGCTGGAAGGAGGGACAGGACCACTTGAAACTAGAGTTTGACTGATGGGGGTTTTTAAGGGCTGATGTCTTTGGAGTGAAGCTGCTGATCGCTGGTACTTTGTGCTGATATTCTGCATTTTCAAATTTGCCCGATTTAGTGGCAAATATTGAAAACGATTTATAGTTCCCTGTAGATTTATGTTGTTGTCAGGGTAGGAAAACCTCCTAAACACCAACTCTGGGATACATTTATGGGTTTGTTTAAAAATCTGTTTACAAAAAAACGATTTCATCAATACTCTGTGGTGAGAGTAAAACCGCCATTATGGCTGATATTCAATAAATAGCCCAAATCAACCTAATTTGAGAATAAAATGTGCAAAATATGTACATAAATCCAAACGTCTCCACTAAGCAGTGTGTCTCTCTATCATCTTGCCAAACAGCCCTGAGAGGTCAAAGATCAACTACCAGTGACCTTGACAGGAGGAGGGAGCAACAGAAAATGTGGGTATGGGACACATTTAGCTGTTGCTAAATTGAAGGAGGTGTCTAATTGGCTAATTAATGCTGTGGCTGCTCCTGGATCACCCCCCCCCCCCCCCCCCCCTGCAGGTACAAGCTACAGCTTCGAGGATGTTGCTAGACGACATGCAACAAAGGTCAGCAGCCACAATCAAACAGGGACGTTGGGATTACATGGTCAGTGTCTTAGACCTCGAGGCCACTGGGACCTGCAAACTTCTTATCATTTCAATGTGAAAGAGAAGTGCAATGTTCCCATTTGGTAATTAAAATCAGATTAATTTGGAGGTAAAATGTACTAAATGCTGCTACAAACACACAGAAAAGCCAAAACTGGGAAAACAACCACAGTGAAAGGACAACTTTTACTCACAGTCCCCTCAGCCAACAGTCTCTTGTTTGTGGGCGGACGACCCAGGACGCCAACAGTTTCATCAGCAGTCAAGCTTCAATCGCACTACTGAGCTAATATTGCATTTTTCTGCTTTTGTTCTCTGTTTGAATAAGAATAAGGGGGAAAAAAAATCAAGTGAGAAGTGGGGCGTCTTTAAGATCAGCTTTCTAACATGAAAACAAGTGTCAGCTAATACTAGTAACAACACTGAAATAGTTTGTAAGAGATTCTTTGACAGGAAATACTCCTGTCAGCTTGCTGATCGGCTGCTGCACTTCAATCGTTGGTTACTCTTCTTTATAAAAGTTCAGTTATGTTTGGTTTTATACTTGACTTGTCTGGTAACACTAACTTTTGTTAATTTTGGGGCTCCATACATCGCAAAAATTACAAGGAATCGTACAGTTTGTTGAGGTAGATTAGAGCACAGGGTTATAAAACTAATTTATTTTTACTTTGCAATGGTATTAACCTAATCTGTGGTGTTAACAAAGAACAAATGAAGGACAATTTGTACTATGCCTGACTCTGTATGCTTTTGAACCTCTATTATGCGTCATCCTTTCTTTCAGAGTGAAGTTTTGGACCACAGTGGAAGGAGACTCTATCTGGCATCTCCTCTTCTAGAAGTCGTGCACACACTTCATCCAACTTGACTAATGTAAAGCCTTGATGACGCACAAATGACCCCGGCGGCTTTGAACTGTCATCAATCCAATTAATAGGAGATGGCTCTGAATCCATTACAGCAAATATAATACAAACATTATTATATTAACCTCCAAATCTCGTCTAATTCTATCAACATAATTAATTTAATCCATTTGCAAAGTGCTGGTTTTATGAATAATTAATATCAACACTTAAATATTAAATATTCATATTTGTTCATGTATCTCAATTGTGTTGGAGCGCTGCTGAGCCGCTCTCAACCAGCTGTGGATACGTGTGTGCGTATGAGTGTGTACAAGACTGACCTCCCTAAAATACGACATGTGTTTGCGTTGAGGTGACCAGGCCTTAGTCTAACTTTGACTGCTGTTTGCTAACCCTAACCAAGTTGTTTTTGGGCCTAAAACCACAGCGGTGTGCAGGATATATCAAGCTGATGTTGGCCTTTTATCAAACATCAGATCAGTTTGGTAGGCACTGAAAAGCCACTACATCCCGATTGGAATGCGATCACTCAATTGAATGGGCGTTATTAGTTGTTATCAGCATCGTAGATATGGGTTAGAAGGAGCCTCCTTCACCTACGAGTAGGTTCAGAAGGCTTAGGTCAGGCAACAAAAGTACAAACTTAAGTACTTAAAACTTAAAATAAGTCAACATTGATCTTTCACACAGGACACAAACCCGACCTGCTGGGTGAAAGTCCTGTGTTTGTCCATCCACCCCGGCCACGTCCTGACATGGACTTTTTCGCTCTTTATACTTACTGAAATAACAGCCTCCTGAACCTACTAGTAGGGTTAGCAGGCCCCTTCTACCTGATATGTTTGGGACGTCATATGTGATGATAATGCCTATTCCTGATAACAGTCAGATTGGCTGTGAAAGGAGCCTGCAATGCAATGTTTTTACACTTTAGATATTATTCACTACTTTCTTTGACTTTGGTAAATAAATTACTTTAGTCTGGGTTTCAACGGCTAGTTTCAAGAACCTGTGATGGTCTAAAATGTTGTTTCAGAGGTTTCCCAAAACTGAAGCTACATCAGTGGTTAGACCTACCTGCGAAACAGGGACTCCTGGGTTGCTGCATCGAAAGCCTCAATCAAATTTCGTACCGAATCCTTGAGCAGTCGTCTGAAAAAGAAAACCCATGCAGGTCACGTGATCTGAGCCAGCTCCATGACAAATGGTTGAAAGCTCTGAAAGCCTATAAATGGACCTTTGAGCTTAAATTAATTTGTTAAATATTCTGCTAGCAAACGTTCAGAATAACTCTGTTACAACATGAATTTTGTCCAAACATGATTCTATATTTATGGCTGTTATCATACAGAGGCATTACTCATAAGACCCTTTTTCAGGGAAGTAAAAATCCCAGTTATTTGCGGATGTGGTGCCAAAAACAGAGAAAAAGATGTGTTCAAGTGTATCCACATTAGTGTCTAAATCTGTGAGTTGTTTCTGACATATTTGAAAAAAAAAATATATATATATTAGCAGTGGCTTTGATGCAAAACCTTCATACAGACAGACCAGTCAGACTGACTTTCATGGAGAGGAGTCTTTACTATCGGGTTCACCAACTCTCTCCCTCTCTCACCTCCTGGGTCCGGGCCATATATCTCCCCCTGTTCTCTCGCCCGATGCCCAACACTCAGCAACTCTTGGCGAGGCATCATTAGGTATAATGTACTTCCCCTCTCTCTCCCAGGGATATTTTGGAGTGGGGCGAGCGAGCTGACCTTACTGAAGGGCTCAGACAGAGCTGCCAACTCTGTCTGCCCCCCCCCCACCCCCCCCCATCTCCACCATGTCACACATGGCAACATCGTGATTTACTACCGAAAGCGAAGTTACAACTACCAATCAAAACTGTGTTGTAACTCTTGTTATTGCCTTCATTAAGAAGCAGCTTGAATTTGAACGACCCAAAGACTTTGGGGCGATCAGCCGCTTAATTTGTTTTTAATATACAATAGTTTTCTGTGGTCACATCAAGATCCTGATCATGGAGATGACCCTTTCTTGTACTGTTAGTTTAAAAAGTATGTGGGGAACGCTGTATTGTGTGACTGGTTGAGTTAAACCATAGAGCTATAAAGGTCGGAGGTGACGCCAGACAGAAGCTCCCTTCGCTCACTGAGGTCCACCAACACTGGTTGGGTTTTAGGACGCCCTAACCAAACCCAGATCTGGTTGCAGCAGGGGTCCCCGCAGCATATTTTCTATCATTCCTGATTCGATCAAGACTGAAGTGATCCAGCTAATCCGGTGTGGGTAGGCTCTCCAGAACCAGGCACCACTGGGTTCAGGTGCCATCAGTGGGTGTACTCCAAAATTCCCGAGCCTGAGCAGACTGGATCAGCCAATACCCAAACAACAAATGATTGACAGATGGTCCCTTTCACTAAAATATATACATAAACCATTCCTACAACTGATTACATTGATTCGACTTCGCTGTGAAACAAAATGGGGTTCTGAATAAGTGTAAACTAAGAAACAGGCCTTGAATCTTAAACACCCAGTATTTGTTCACAGTTTGGTAGGTTTGGTAAATGCTCATTGGCAATCATTTCGAAGTCAACACGCAGCACGTCTTGTTGAAGACAATCAGTTAATGCTGCTTTAAGGTTAGACTGGTTTTGTGAAGCCACTAGTTAGCCAAGTTGTAACTAGCCATACCAGCCAACAGCTACCTGAGTATGACAGCTAGGTGGCGTGCTGACCTTGAATACTATGTTAATGAATAAATAGAAAAAAGTTATTTTTCTTTATATTTCACGTTCAGACTTTGACCTGAGTTCCCTTTTATCGCTAGTCAAAGGGTCAATTCGTTCAGTTGTTCTCTGAAAGGTTATTTGGCTCCATACAAAATGAGATTATTTTTGGCTCTGAAAAATAATAATCTGACCTACTGAAAGTTTGATAAGAGAAGTTTTATTCTCACATAAAGATTAGTCCCTGTGCAACTTGAGTTGTGATTTATTCCTAAGGCACTTGCACATAAACAAACACCCCCCTCCCAACACTTATCACCCTGCCATGTCCAGTGACAGAAGCAGGTGCTGGGTCCAGGTGGGCCTGCCAACACACAAGGCTGGCACCGTCCAGCACGGGGGTCCGACCGGGCCAGCCGTCCACCAGGATTGATATCATACCTCCAACACCGCGAAACCTGTTGCCAAACTCCCTCCACAAAACACATAAAACACATATACTGACAGAGTGCTTTAAAAGGCAAACTGGGAGGGTGTGCGTTTGTGGATGAGCTGATTGTTATGGTGAAATGATAAACTAGAGGGACAAATTAGCCCCAAGTTTGAATCAGAGTCTGGTGTGTGTGTGTGTGTGTGTGTGTGTGTGTGTGTGTGTGTGTGTGTGTGTGTGTGTGTCTGCGTTGAAGCTGATGAACCCTGCCTGGAAGACGATCATTAGTGAGTCAAATACCAGCACAAATGGCCGCCCGCGATAATGGCTGACATTCATCTATGTCTGAGTCTTGTCCAACTCGCCGCTTAACGCTCACACAACGAGGGAGCTGAAGTCTGACGAGTAAAAACAAACAAAAAAAAAAAACTTTGTGGAGGAAAGAGAGTGCAAACTCATCTCGAAGTGCGTCCGTTTATCCACGTTAACATTTACATTTTGAGCTGATGTTAACACTTAAAGAGAGTGGAATTACCTCAGATGAACCCGAAGCGACTTAGCAGCACAAGATTACAAGCAAATAGCGACGGAAGGTGTTAAGATCTGAGCTGCAGCATCCTGAAAATAGATTTAACAAAATATTCCTCTCGCCGTAGAATAATCGTGTATGATGAGGTAGTGCAAGGGAAGGAAATAAAAGCTTGTTGCGTAACATTTTAACACTCACCCACTTTGGTGTGATCAATCAGGCGCCCGTGCACAGTCCATCCCTCTGCCCCCCCATCTGTTATTGCGAGTGCTGTCCATATAACAGGCGCCTGTCAATTTCGCCTGCTTTTTATTGACTCATCCTCTGAGCCACGGAGGGGTTTCGATCACAATTATCATTTTTTATGAATACATTTTCATGAATATATTAGCGTCCTCCCCACCACCGCCACCCACCACACACATACACATACACATTTGGTGGAGTGTTGTTTTCTCACAGTTAATCAGTGGCCAGATAAATCAGAGGCCATATTTGCAGTCCATCTGCTGGGAAGGTGCAGTGGGCTCCAGACGCCATTCAAACATGCTGGACAATAACAGGAAGTGGAAAGACAGCACGCAGACGTTGCAGCCATCACACTTCACTGTTCACTATGTTCTGTCAATACAGATGTCAGGCCAAGAGGATTTCTTTTTTTCTGGAACAGGACACAGAGAACTTTTCTGGTAGTGCCTGTTGCAACTTGTTACTAGTTTAGATCTACTATCTTCTTAGCAGTACTATACTATACTACACTGAAAGTATAGTACACTTCCTGATGTTCTTGTGCCACCCAACAGCGTCCCAAAACCCCCAAACTTCCTCCCAGCTCATAGCTGTTTGAACTTTTACAAGAAGAAATAGCACATTCTTCTTCTTACAAATGAAAACTTGAATTCATGAGCATTTACATATACATACATACATATATATAAAAATATACATTGTTGTGTATATTTTTTACTTCTATTTTTCACTTAAATATTGTACATGTGTATATTTTTTATTTTCTATTTCTTATTTTTATATTTTGTACATACTTTTAGTTCTAAATTTATGCTACTTTCTACTCTTGAATGGGAGCACCGGTACTGTACAGTTTCCCCCTGGGGATCAATAAAGTATTTCTGATTCTGATTCTGATTTAAATACACTCCTGCTCAAATCAGGTCTGACCAGTAGGTTATGGAGGCTAATGTTGGCTAATGTTAGCTAACTTAAGGTGACGATCAAGTTCACTGGCTGGGACCTTTGTGAGGTTAGTGAGTGTTGGTTTAATGTTCATTATCTACCATTCTGATCAACAAGCATGGAAATGCAATGACAGTTAGCAGTTAACTTGGAAGACTTGTAGGGCCCAGACTTTCCCAGCTGTACTGAAACAAACTGTACTACTTATTGCTCAAAAATACAAAAGTTGCACAGCTGCTTGTCCACCAAATTTGCTAATAAACAAATATCAAAGACAAATATACAGACGTATGACAGGATGCTTTAGAAAGAAACAGTGGAAAGAGAAGAAAAAATAAACAACCAGGGAGTCAGGGACAAGGCATCGTTGCTTAAAATAAAAAACTCCACCGGTAACTCTCTGAAACTCTGAATAAAGACCCAAACGGGAGCCGGGTGCTTTGTTATTCCAGATGGCTTTATGGGTCATGAAAGAGTGATTCACACGTCACTTTAAAAGTGCTCATCGCTGGCCTGCCGTCTAACCGCTCCTCTCCTTAAAAACCGGGAAGCACCCCATCAATTATTTGCTAAGCAGCCATACTGAAGATCTCACTTTGAACAGTGTGTGGGGACGGCAGCCCTGTCAGCGTGATGATAGATGCACTGGAGGCTCACGCTGCCCCCAGCACGCCTCTCTGAGGGTCGGCAGCTGTACAAAGCTGAGCTGTCTGTGTGTGTGTGCAGAAAAGCAAAGCAGCAACACACACACACACACACACACACACACACACACACACACACACACACACACACACACACACACACACACAGGCATGCACGCCCTCAACTCCCAGCGATGCGCGCACAAACACACCTGCACATATGCAAACCCACATTTGCATAAACACCTTATACACACACATACTGACACACACATAATACACATGTAGGAAAACCAATAACAAGCAGTGGAACGTAACAAAGTACGCTTACCCAAGTACAGTACTTACAATTTTGAGGTACTTGTACTTGAGAATTTCCATTCTATGTCACTTTATACTTCTGCTCCACCACATTTCAGATGTAATTCAGCTGCAGCTGTAGTTATTAAGATTAATCAATAAAAGAAAGTAAATAAGTTAGGTAAATAAATTAGCTCCTCCTCAAACAGCTCCCACATTTTAGTTCTGCTTACATGTTAATTACATTAATAATCAAATAATATAATAATGTAACACTGAAAGATGCAAGTCAGCATAATGTGTACTTTTACTTTTGACACTTTAAGTACATTTTTGTTGCTAATACTCACGTACTTTTACTTAAGTACAATTTTGAATCCAGTACTTTTAATTGCAATGTAGTACTTTTATAGTGTGGTATTGCTATTGTCACTTAAGTAAAGGATTTGAATACTTCTTGAATTTGTCTGCATGCATTCATTAATGCAAGCAGACAAAGTTTACACAGAAATAAGTTCATTAAACAAGCAAACAAGGGAAAAAATAACAAAATTTATAACCAGAAGAACATCACAATAAGAAATGTGGGTTTGATTTGTAAATCATCTTAACTCTGCACAGCTGCGAAGCCGCCAGAGTCTGGGCGACTAATTACACCGTTTGCCACTTTAATGTCCAATGTAGCCATTGAGGATTCAACTGGGTCAGGGGAGAATTAATAGAGCATTAATCAACATGCGCTAATTAGCTAATAACGTGTTAATTAAATCAGGTATTTAAGGTTCTGAGACGTGTAATGCTTACTCTACCGTACACGTGTCATTTCCCGTAGAGAGAGCGACAGTACGTCTGCACATGCACGTTGTAGCAGGGACGACAGCGAGTCAATACAAATGTCACCGTGTTAAATCTGGTTAAGTCCGACCTTCATGGCTCCACTGGGATTTCCCTTTTTTGCACCATTGTTATCGACCCCTGACCCCGCCCACCTCCACCCCTGACAAGTCTAATTTCTTCTCCATTGTGATCAGCTGTGACAAACTTACAAACAAAAACGCTTCCCCGATCAATGTCGGCGTTTAGGCCACCATACGCCGCACGCTCAGCTGATGTTCATAGATTCTACTGAGCAGCATGGGAAATGGCAGAAAGCCAATAGCTGAGCTCGTCTTTGAGGTCCAGATCACTGAATTACTTAGATAGTGTTGGAGCGCGCACCGGTGCTCTTAATGTGAAATCAATACACCCTCTTCCACTAACCAGTGTAAAACGCTTGACCTGAAGATTGACTTTTTTGGTTTTTCCCCCCATCTCTTTGTCTTCTAAGGAACGGGTCCGTAAGTTTGAGGACAGCTTTTATTTTGCGGCGACACAGATATTGCTGAGGCAGCTGTTCCTGTTATATCACACACTGTAGGACCTTGGCTCCGGCTTCTCTGGGCTCAACCTCACTCCGACCTTACGGCCCTGACTATTTTCTGACTTTCACATCGGAAACTGAAAAGAGAGTAGTTTGTGCAAGGTAGGGCGCATACCAACGTGCATTAAAAGTACATTTGTATAGTGTTGATAAAGTAAATGGAGACGTAAATACACTGAAAGTATTAAGACACCTGAACTTTCCACCTTTATGACAGCTTCAGACTAAAAGTACACAAACGGGGTGTCCACATACTTTTGGCCATATCGTATAATATGCTAAGTTAACTTTATACAAAGCACAATGTAGCCTAACAGTAAATTTAGTCTACTTGGATATTTGCTAAGTATTGCATATATCCAGTTTTGTAGGTTATATTTTATAATACATATTATAATATATATTAAGTATTACACACTCCATTCTTCTTTGCAGTCACTAGTAACAACCCACTTCCTGTCTACCAGAAGGCTACTGGACTAATATTTCGGGTCAAGTCTGAATTTATGGTTGAAGTTCCACCTCACAACACGACACAAAGTAGTGGGTCTTTTCTGTAGTATTAGTAGCTGAGCGTCCTCTGAGGTCTTTTTAAGGAGCCCGAGAGCCTGCAGGTTTTATTTTAAATCAAATATTACTGATTTCAGACAAATTTAACGAAAATCCACAGAAAATGTCATTGAAATGAGCTGCGTCTGGTTGGAAGTAAAATCTTGTACAAGGTGAACAAGTTCCCTAGAGACCACAGAGACATAATAACACCATGTGATATGAAAAAGCTGCTTAAAATCAATCGCTGATTTATTTCTGTTCTCATTCACATCTCTCTCCTGGTGGTTCATGTTTTAATAAACCCTCCGTACATCCTCTCGACCCCACCGCGTCACTGTCTCCTCCTCCTGTCTGTCCCCACGCTCCCAGTCACCTCACCTTAAAGGAGGAGGCCACAGATCAATACGTTTGATGGGGAGGCAATAAGCAGCCCTATTAAGTGACAAAGGTTTACTCTGTAACAGCTGGGCTGGCGCGAGAGCCGAGCTTGTCTGACTAATGAATCGTGAAACAATCAGGCAGTAGCCATTTGTGTTTAGATCTGTAAATATGGCGCGGTACAAGTGCCAGACCATCGCTGGCACTCCAGCTGGGGCCACAGATGGTCTGGATTGGAGGCGAGGCGCAGGCAAACCGTTAGCTCCTCCGGCCCACACTGCACCGCACCTCCTCTGTCTCTGAGTGACAACTTCACTTTCGCGCTAACTTAGCCCGCCTGCCCCACATTGGGAGCCAGGATTTGGTTAAAAAAAAAAAAAAAGAAAGAAAGAAAAAGGAAGAAAAAAAAAAAACCCTGACAGCTCCTGAATGGGAGCCCAGCCGATGAGCAGTCTTGCTGCAATCCGGCAGAGGGAACCAGGGGGAGCGGAGAGCCAGGCGAAAGAGAGAAGAGCAATGATGATCCTGCTATTTAAAGACACGATCAACCTAATTAACCTTGGGATGCCAATGACTAATTCTGAGGTGGCTGGTCCACCACAAGAGTGGCGACGTGGAGGCCTCATAAATCTCACTAATAAGAAGCACTTTCTCCAACAGGAGGAACATGGGCACGCAGGCCGGTCATTATTTGGAAGAGGAGTGAAAATACTGTATGTGGTGTTCTTATCGGTCGAGCTGGGGGAGGCGGCGGCTGGTAATGTGGCGTAGATGGACTGTATTTCATCCGGTGACAGCTGAGTAAATACAGAAACATTCAAATAGACAAATAAGAATTCATTTGAAAGACCTTTTGTCATTTGCCTGCACAAATGATTGAAATAGAGACAGAATATATTCTGCTGTTGCAGTGAGGTGGGGGGGGGGGGTTGAGGGGTGGGGGGTTAGCATGGTTGAGGGGGGGGTGTCCTTGAAGATAGAGCTATGAAAGAGATGAAAGGTTTATTTAATCTATTTTCAAGGTAAAATGATCTTCCGGCGCTTTACTCTACACATTTGGTGCAGTGAATGTGAAAGCGGTACAAAGCCATTACAATGCCCCCAAGTCCATTAAACTGAATGACAGACGTTGTTTACAACCCCAACTGCTTCTGCAAGCGCACCATTATCGCTGCATACTGATGCAAGCATCAACAGCAGGATTGGCTGTCATTACAGAAGGACGGCAGAGCGTCTTAAAGCTCCATTTATCAGCGTTTAGAAAGGATTTGTAACCCGCTAATCATTAGAGGGCAGGTTACTTTCATTACATCCACCAGCGTATTGACTTGTGAGCGCTACACATTCAGACATGGTCTGTCCTTTTCAACAACATGCTGATTATAAGTAACTCTGTTCCCTAAAGCTAAAAACAGAAACCACTACGACTGTTCCCGATGACAAATGAATTACTTCCACAGACGCAATTATGTTCCCTGTTCTGTTTGTCATAATGCATCACATCCAGTCATGGATTAGCTGATGGAGTCATTTGGCAAGCTAGCCAACTGACAGATCTACTCAAATAGTATTTTGCTATCAATAATGTTAGCGAGCAAGCAAGCTAAGGCTAGCTGTAAGTTAGCTACGTTGCATGGATCTGGCGTTAGTTGCTCGGTATCGTTAGCTGATACCATTTGATTTTCAAACGGCAAGCTAGCCAATTTACAAGCCAGATTAGCCCTGGGAGTCTGGATGACTCAGCTGACGTTATCCACTCAAGACAGCATTTTTCTACGTTAGCTAGCTAGCAATTCGGCCGTGTTAGCAAGCAAGCTACGTGGCCTTTGTGTTGGATTTGGTGGGTGCCGGCCGTTTTTTTTTGACGTTAGCAGACTCAAGCTCTAAGCTAATGTTAGCTCATGTCGCACACTGTTGGCGCTGTAGCTGAATATGGAGTTGAATTGAATTGAATTGAATTGAAGTCTATCAGAATCACAATCAGAAATACTTTATTGATCCCCGGGGGGGGGGTGGGGTCACAGTTTTTCTACATGCACCAGGACAGGGAGCCAAATGCATTCAAATTTAGCAACTGTTCCCCCGCTGATAATACTTTTTCTTTTCTAACCTCATAAAATACATCCAATACATCCTCAATCCAGCGAGTGTGAGGGGGGGTCAGGTTTCTTAACAAGGTGAGATTGGACTTTAATGTTCAGCAGTAACTATCTCAAGACCTACTGCCCTTACTGTACGTGAATAAGAAAATGTATTTGGCACATGTATCCCATAATCCCTTTAGGTATTTTGATCCAGATCCAAATGCAGATTAAACATTTCCTATTCTTAAAAGAACATATTGTGCTTAAAAGGACCGTGCAGTTTCAGTGCTGCGTTTTAATTCACAATGTTGTTGTTGAGATGATTTGGCATCTTAAGCTCGTTGTTTGTTTTTGCATGTTGCTTTAAAAACTCACATATGAAAGCAGTGATTGCTAGTCAAACTGCAGTTGCCATTCAACAAATATGACCCACATTTGTAGGAGCGTTTAAAATTGCATCTAGCTTAAATCACGAGTTGTTGACATTATTTTGTCAAACCCATGTACCCCTTACATAAGTGCAGCTTTTACAATAATTACATCCAATTGACATTCAGATGTTCTCCTCAAACACGGCACCCAGTCTGCTCCAGTGTCTGGATGTTCTGCTCTGCCATGTGCTGGAGGGATATTTATGGGCATCTGAATGTGCATGAGCAGGTCTGCAGAGCCTTTGTTTCACAGTGGTAATAATGCCAGGCCCAGACCTACTGTCCTTGCCCCTTCAGTCCAGTGAATACAATCCGAGGCAATGGAAGTTTTTGCGCAACGTTAACTGTCACGACCCGCGGCGGCGGCGGCGGCTGGAAATGGCTTAACTAAACTGTCAGATCTAATAAAGCCAATAAAGGGATCAGATAAATGTTTATTACATAGTGGGAAAAGATCATTTCTGGACAGAAATTGAGGATGACCTTTCCGGATAATTCCTCGCTGCCTTCACCCCCCTCCCCCCCCTCCCCTCCTTCTGCTGGATAAATCACTGGGTCCCTTTTGTTTCACGGCTGATGGAGTCTTGCTGACGTGGGACTGTTAAAACCTCGCTCGCTCTTATTTCTTTGTCTCCCCAATTACAGGAGCCCTCTGAGTCTGAATGGCTCAACATACAGACAGGGGGCAGGCTGCTGTGCTCCTGCTGTTACAACAGTCAGATAATAATATTACACCTGAGTCGAAATGCAGATAGAGCCCTTTTTTTTTTTTATTGAAGATCGGCTGCACTTCTGCAACATCAATGTTAACAAAATTGATCATAGTAATGGTCTCGTTAGGGCAGTAACTGGTTTCCATTAGCGTTTTGTTAGAATAAACGCACTGACTGAGCCTTTTCTGTTCAGACCTCCCGAGAAGATCCACTTTGTCTGTCTGAGTCGGAGTCTGTAACCTCTCAAATCAACCTTTTTGTACAGCTTACCCTGATTTTAGTTCATTTGGCCCGTCTTTTTTTTATTCTGTATTTTATTACACTATTGTGGTTGTCTGCTGTGGTTTTATGTTGTAAAGCGTTATTACATATAGAGACAGAACAGCAGCTTTAAGCTCTTCCGACTCAGCGTCACTGTGATGTTATCTTTCTGAAGTATTATCAAACCTGCCGAGTAAAGTCCAAGTTAACAAAGTCAAAAAGCTTAAGCTCAGTGTTCATTGTTAATGCAGAGGGGGGAGGTAACTGGAGTCAGTCTTATAGTTAAAACCAATGTAAAATTTAAGGCCAACACAGAAAACCTGTAACACTCATCAAATATGGATGACGACACCTTCCCACAAGCACCTGCACCTCACGGGTTCACTACTGAACAGATGTGGCGTGATGAGATCAGGTTAGGGGCTGTTCAAAGATGCTTCCTTACTGCCCGATCCCCTTTATTTTCCTCTCAGGCAACCCCCCCCCCCCTCCCCGCCCCTCCTTGGCCTGTCCTCTGAGCTACATGTGGCATGGCTGCCTACTGCTTCCTGTGACAAGCCAAGCTGTCCGCTGACCACTTCATTTTTGATGTTGGCAGGCGAAACTTGAGTCGTGGCAGCCGATGTGTGTGCGCGCGCACGAACGTGCACCAACACACACACACACACACGCGTGCACACACAGTGGGTTCAAGGGAACATCATCCAAGAAGAAGAAGAGTTTCCAAATGACCAAACACAGGCTGCTTGATGAGTGTTTGCTTCGCCTCTTCTTTGTTTTCTCTCCATCTCCATCTCAGAAGTCCATCATTGTATCTCTGTTTGTCTTTCATTCCCGTTCTTTCTTCTTCTTCTTTGTCTTGATATTTATATTTCTGTCTTTCTTGGCTGCTGTTTTTCCTCTTTGTTTAAGAAGCATTTCTCCCGCTATTTCCTCCTGTTTTACTTTCTTTCACTTTCTTTAAGATTTAACTTTCTCTGTGTGTCGTCTTTCTGTCCTAAGCGCCTGGTTTCTCTTTCTTTATGGTGTCTTTTCCTCACAGCGTTTGCTTCCTCGCTCTGTTCTTTTATTCTTTCTTCTGTCTGTCCTTCTTTTGATCACTGAGTACGTTATGTTAATGTTTCAGTATTTTGATTTGATCATTGTTGCTGTCTTTGCGGTGTCTGTCCTTCTTTTTCTTACTTTATACTGTCAGTTTCTATCGTGTTTGTCTTCTTTTGCGAACTCATACTGTATTTTTTCTTTCCATTTCTTGTCATTGTCTGTCTCTCTAATTTGTTTCTTTCTCATTTTATTTTTGTCTTTGTTTTGGGGAGTTTCTCGTTTCTAAATGACGACCTGAAAACTCACAGTGCTCCCCTGTTTCTAAAGCTATGTGAACCGTTTAAAAACCCACTGGGTTATCTGATAAATACATTGTCCCAAAGCAGAAAGCAGAAAGCTGTTTTTCTTGGCTCATGAAGAGATGACATTATAAAACAGAATGTTTACTTCTTCCTCCATCTCATGCAGAAGAAATGGTGCACTAGTCAGTGCCGCTGGACACCAACATGTCCCTTATCCTGTGTATCTGTTTCTGTATCGGTGTAATAGACTCGTATGAGCCGTAAAGACATGACAAGGCCCCTGTTTGAGGTCAGATACACAGTAGATGTCGGGGTCAGGATAAGAGGCTTTGATTGGTGCTCCCATGCTGGGTTCATGATCTTTGGAGGCAGGGGGGTGGCTGTGTGTGTGTGTGTGTGTGTGGTCACAGCTATAGAGTGAGAGTATATGAGGCGGGAGGGCCTCACCCAGCCCATTAGATGTGCGCACTGGCCTGTGAGATGTTGTATCACTTTAATTAGTGGGGGGCTGTGGGCCACGGCAGCGTGAGGAGATGGGGAGAAGGTTGATTGTGTTTTAGTCATTGCCTAAAGCCACAGACCCCCCCCCCCTTCACCCTCACCCCGACCCCTCCAACCCCCTCCTCCTCACCCTCATGTAAAAAGTTTTGTCAAGCTTGGCTTCCTCTCTGGGCTGATGATGAAGATGTATTGTTTTGTTTGGACGGCCACACATCTTGTTCTTTTTCAGGTGGTTGTGAAAATGATATGTTCTCTTCAAATATTTTAATTTACACTGCCATAAAAAGATCCCCCTTTTTTCCTCTTAGCCTCACATCTTCCTTAATTGCGGCCACATTTCCATATTAGCTGATCTGTGAGACCATTAATTTAGCCGTTCTGCCTCCGGCCTCATCTGAATTTGAGAAAACTGGGCAAAACTTAAACGCTGTCACACCGTCTGAATAAATCGCAAAATAATGAACATTTTAGATAACTACGGCGAATCAGAGCACGCTGAATGCACCCTGGCACCGAGCCAGCCCCCGCAGACGGCCAGAGATGGAGCCATAGAGAGCGGGAATGGGGATTCTGGGTAATTGGACTCATTGTCCCATTGTAGAAGCTAATGAAGTGGTGCAATTGAAAGGATGATTCTTTGCGATTGTCTTGAAAGTAATTCAGCAGCTTGTAGCATTAGACCGTTTATATGAATAACAATAATTACGTGATGTTTAAGAAAACAACACGAGATTTGTTGCAAAATGATGCATCCACCAGTTCATGAAGCAGAAAATGAAAACAAATTCTCATAATTTAGATGGATAATATCGAAGGTACTTATTCAAGGCACGCTGTGGCAGAAATAACTACAAATTGCATGTAAGGATTTTCTCCCCACATTTTGCCAAGTTTATTCCTACATCCTACACCCGTTTAAAAAAAATGACAAAATGTAGCCCGAAATGAAAAATGATGATTGCTTTTAAAGTAATAGTACTGCATAAACTGTGATAACTGGTACAAGATTCATGATGTGGACGTGATTAATCAAAAGGATATCCTCTCCTGTACTTTATAGTTCACATCGAGCTAAATATAGCAAACTGCTCCCCCTCAATAACAAAAGCAGCTTCCATTATAAAGTGACTGAGTCCTCATCATGGCAGTAACACGCTGTAATACGTGTTACAATGATTCCCCGTCAGGGGTCATGTTTAAAAAACACAAGTACACACCAGAAAATAGTGAAGATTGATGTCAGAGGTGAAAATCACTGGACAATAGTCTCCTAATGGCCGGTGTCACATCCCATGTTTCTCTCCGTTAAGGCTGGGGGTGCAGGGACGTAGGATTGGATGGGGAAATGGGGGGTTGATGGGGGGGCGGTGCTGCGGTTCTTTATCGCTATCATAAAAGTTTACACGACTGCCATCTCTTACAATCCATATTGACGGGAGCTTTCAGAGAAAAGCTTCCTAAAGCTCCGGAAAAAAAAAGAGGGACACGTCGTCTTCCAGCCTTAGGTGCAACATACCCTTGTAATAGGCCAAGGAAAATATAGACTTATGGAAAATGAAATGAGGCATGAATGACCATAAGCGTGAAGACAATTACACCCTTCGGAAATCGTATATTTGTGAAGATAATTTCTGGAGGAGTCCTGGTGGGGTTACAGTATCTTCTCTATGCTTGAACTCTCCTTGAACTTGGGATAACCGTCGCTGGAGTGGGACGTGGCTATCTGCCCCTGCATCTGGTTATTTTAGCTCCAATTTGCTGCCTAATGCCACAATTACCCTGATCTATGGCTTGAGTCACCCCTTTAATGGCTCACTGTCAAAATCAGCACATTTGCAGAAGCAAGGGCCTGAGAGGAAGTCCTGACTTTGCTCCCCTGATGGCTTGATTGATTTGGAAACTGCTTTTCTTTTGTTCCACGAACGGCCAGATGAGCCAGAAGTTAGGGGCAAACCAAATAACTTATACTGATAAAACTGAAATAAAAATTCTACAGTCTCCTTTACAAACGTCATAATGTTTGTAATAATAGCCCAATGTATTAGACTGATTGCGGTTAATAAAACTATAAAACAAAGTGGAGAAGGACATAAAAGCCTGAATCACTTCAGTTTCTACTCATTCTCGCAGGTATTTCTCCTGTTTAATTTTATATAGAGCTCCATCGTAAATCATAATATATTTTTCTACACCTGTTCATATAAATCATATAGAGCCATTTGTTGGTAACACGTACCCTAAAAATTGATTTTTGGTGAGCATCTTTGGTGGTGGTTACCTCATCATGTACTAGTAGATTATAATAATAATGTAATTATAAAGACCGACCGATGAAACAAGCCCCTCCATCAAATCCATTGTTTTCTCTCATTGCTTGTTGGCTTAAAGGACGTCTCTCTGACAGGCCAGATAACAGTCAGAAGTCTACACAGACATGTAATTGTAAGATCACCGTTATTGATCTTTAACCCCCACTAACACTCACCAGCAATTACTTATTACTCCTTCATGAATTAATCCAGTTACAAAACAGTGAACAGCGTCTTTGTGATTTGAGGTTGAAATGAAACAGTTTGCTGAAACTTTTTTGCAGAAATGATGTCTATAATAACCGTTTAAACCACATTTAAATGGTCACAGAAAGGAGACTGTAACATGTTAAAGATATGACTCTCACTCTCACTCTAAACCAGTGTTCACTGTGTTAATGGCCCTAAAGCTCGATAGACTCTCTGCAATCACGATCTGAATTTGTCCCGTCGGATAAGAGCCTAAAATGTTACGTTACGATGTGAGATAAGACACAGCTCTAATAACGTGATTGGGAGGAGAGACACTGCAGTGTGGAGGGAGTGACTCCACTTTGGCTGCCCAGAATCCTCTCACAGCGATGAAAAGCAGCCCCCCGAAGTCCACTCCATCACGGCATGGCTCTCTGCCCTCGCTGTGGCGTGACTGGGACAAGGATGAGTGGCGGTAAAGGACAAACTCATGGACACCAGTTGGGCTCCCAGAACCAGCACACATTATTACCCCCAACAGAAGCCGAGCGAAGGCGGGAGCCAGGAGCCCGTCCCCGGCACAGCTTCGGTGGGAGATGCAAAAACAGATGGCCACCCCCAGCAAGACATTAGCAGCAGAGATTTGAAAACATCTTGAAGCCCCCGTCGCCACACAGAGACTGTGGTCAGGAGGCTAATGTGAGAATAGTAAAACATCGCCGTAAATGGTAAAATGAGCTGCGATAAGAACAACAGCTGTCCAGAATTACAAGGAAGTGCATGCTGCAGTGTGTTTATTTGGGTCTTCAGTGTAACATTCAAAAGGCCATTGTCTGCCTGTTCATGAGGAAACTGCTGAGCCTTTACTTGGACCAAAGATGATGTGACTGAAATGGAACAACAAGCCAATATAAATAGCGATCTACCCCTGCATACCAGTATATATGGAGATTATTCATTAACGCAGAGCAGCGTCGAATACAAGACTTAACAGATGCTTTTATTACAGTTATATATTATTATGTTAATGATGGAGCAGGAAGGCAGATAACCTTCAATAGCTTTATGTTTTCACCTGCACTTCACCGGAATATTATTAAATTAATGCTCCTAATGCCCCGTCTACCTGACCTGGCTATGTTCCCCTGGTTAAGACTGTAATCAGGTTTGTCTAAAATGTCAAAATACAAGAATGTCTTTAACTGGTTCTACCATCCGGCTAAATGTCTCTACTTTAAACACCAATACGCCTCTGTCCTTTTCTGAATGCCACCATCACCCCCCCACCTCTTAGACAAGGACTTTCTTTTACTGGTGAAAATGAAAAGGTGAACAAACCACTGGCCTGATGCCAACATCCAAGCAAATACTGCAGCAGGAAGCTCACAAAAAAAGACGACCAAAACAACAGAACCCAAGGTGACACGTATCATTGTCTCCAGTCCGCTGGTTGTTCGGCGGGGGCGATATTTGTCGCAGCGGTGTCATGAGACTTGTGAACAGAGGGTTTGGCTATTCCTGGACATTTTCTCCACACCTGCGCCCAGAGAGCACTGGGTTGGCATTTCAAACTTTATCACCTGTCACAGGAGAGACACCGGCTGCTCTGGAGAGCACTGCTCCCTGCCGCCACCATCACCTCCGCCCCTCCACTTGCGAGACATCACACCCGTCCTTGGAAGTCGTGCTTGGAAAGAGAAGACGAAGATTTCCCCAGTGGGAGGCTGCAGCCGCTGGCCAGCCGACGTCCATATTGTCTTCTGGATCCTAATTGATTTGAGGGCTGTGAAATCATCCTGATCACGTAAAGCTAGATGCTGACCATGCTGCCTTTTCATATATCCATCCGCATGTAAACCCCACTGCTGGACACCACGTACAGTGAGTGACATATACAGCCAGACAACTTGTTGCAGTGACAAAATGTCCTCACAGGGAGAATTATATATCTGTGTTAATATTTACAGTATAGACAACAGTGTATTTTACGACAGGTATTACGGTATTGAAATACTACAGCTGTGTGAAAATCTTTGAAATAATTAAGTTATATCCATTAATATCCAACTCCTGCTTCACAGTATGACTGGACACGTGACTAAATGCAAACAGAGGTGTAGGAGGTGTCCTCACAAGGATAGAAAGGTGAGGAAACTCTTTTACAGTGAGGGAACTGTTAGTTGGTTGGTGGCATTATTATTATTTTCATTATTATTAGTAACAGGTTAATATCAAGATGGGGGATGTGTGTGTGTGTGTGTGTGTGTGTGTGTGGCAGGCAGTCTCCCGGGGACACAGTGATCAAGGTGACATGTCTCTCTGGTCTCCACAGGGGGTGTCTGGGCTCCAGAAGGCCATGGGTGTCACGGCAACAAAGCCCCACACTGGATGATGTCATACCACAGACACACACAGAAACACAGGGACTGACACCACCACTGCAGACTGTGAAAGGTTAAGTCTACAGTTGAGATTTAAATTGTAATTAACGGCGATAATTCTGACTGAAGATGAACCCCTCACACACAGAAACACAAACGGTGGTTTACGACATGATGTGCAGGTGTTATAGTTATATAACTTTTATATAACTGGCCACGTAGCGACACAATCACCGACGCGCTTCAGTCAGAAGGAAATAGACATGAAGCCTAAAAAGACACTTCGGGTCGCAGTTCGCTGTTTAAAGGGCAAGCTGTTATGTGGCTGATGTGTAAGACAGATGTCAAACGAATGTGTCCATTAATGCACATTTGTTGTTTTTAAACAGACTCACATTTGACATTTAAAGAACTGCACAAGAACTCTGTTTTGGTTCACTCTCTCTGCGCTCATAGCGGCGTTTTCAGCCACAGCAGGCAGCTGTTTTCAGTGAAGAAGCTCTAAAGACAGAAACTAGAGACGAGCTGGTGAACACAGTGGAGCATTTAGCAGCTAAAGAGTCGGATATTTCCCTCGACCAAAAAGAGAGTTACTGCAGGTTTAAGATTAGTTTGGAAGTTTTGGCGCTGATGGCTCAAGTTGGCCCTTTTCGTCAACTGTTTGACCAATTAAGGATGATGAATCAGCAGGTGTGAGAGAGCTATCTGACTTCTGTTCAGTGAATCAGTGGTTTCCACCATTTCTTCTTCATTTTTCACCTCTGCTTTTTCTTTTCCTCTACAAGCTGAAGACGATGGGGTTGGCGAAACCAGTGCAAAGCCAAACGTTACAGTGACAGCCACAACTTTTTAAATCACACATATTCTTCACTTCTATTGCAAGTATATGATTAGACCGTGTGAACAGATTCACAGCAGCGTGAAATTGGTTAGTTTGCTTGTTTCGTTTGTCTTCTCGTGATGTTTTTTGGATTACAAATAGAGCCTACTGGAGACTGACTCTCCCATGTCTGTTCAATATTCAACACAAAACACTACTGTCCTAACTGTGATAGGATCCTTCCATAAACTTCCTGTTGGGGACATGTATTCCTCTCACACTAGGACTTTATTAGACATTATGCTGATTTCAGTTCAGAGCGATCAGGCCCCTTCCTTCCTTCTGCAGGGACACTTTGTTAGCTCTGACACTGCAAAGTCTGTATTTGTACAATAAAGTAAGTCTTAAAAAGTAAAACTATAGTCCACATGCACTGTGAAATGACTGGGGGAGAGACATTGATGTCTTTTAAGATGAGGACCGGGCAGCTGAAGTGGAAGGGTCAAAAGCCCCCGCTGTTCTGGCGTTAGCGGCTATTACGGCACAAGTACTGGTCATTATCTGTCCTACTCCACTACGCCCACTCAGTGTCTGCGTGTGCTGTAAGATCATCAAAAGTGCACGCCGGGGGGGTGGGGGGGGGATTAGGGAATGAAACATAATGTCAGCAATAACACAAAGGACCTTGGTTTAACATTTCAGCCTGTACTGTGTCCCTGCTACAGCCCAGAGCAGAGCCAACGCTGGCCTGCTGCTACGCTCTGACCCGCCCGTCCACAAGCTCCGCTTCACCATCTGAGGTTTGGAAATGTGTTTGCTGCACATGTACAAAGTCCGCAAAAATGCACCACCAGAGAAAAACGTTTCTCTGTCCACAAACAAACACTTCTTCGTGTGTTTGCAAATGGATATTCAAATAAAGTCGGACAAAGGGATTCAGCATTCAAAACGCAGCCCTGCCTTTCATCGTTTAGACAGCGTGTGTTCGTCCCTTTCCTGTTTCAACATGACAATGCCCCGCTTCACAAAGCAGCTCCATGAAGAAATGCTTTCCCCACTTTGGTGTGGAAGAACTTGACTGGCCTGGCCCCGACCTCAACCCCCTCCAACACCTTTGGGATAAACCGGAAACGCTGTCTGCGAGCCAGACCTGATCGCCCAACATCAGTGCTGGACCTCACTGATGCTCTTGTGTTGCTCGATGGAAGCAAATCCATGTCCATGTTTTTTTACCATGTAAAGTAAGTAAGTAAATAACCAAGAAAAGTGTCACAATGAAAAACATACACACAAGCATAGACAAGAGCAAATTATAAAACAAAATCTGAAAGTTTTTTCTTTTTTTACTCTATTCAGATGCAACAAGAAGCAGTTTAAACGTTCAGTTTTATGATAATGAAGGATGGAAGAATGAGATGATCTGGTTTTATCACTTCTGTTACCTGCAGAATCATAACTGTGACAATTTAGTTTAATTAGTTTGATTCCAACTGAACACACACACACACACGCAGGTGTCATTTTACTGTTGTGCGGTGTGTAATGTGCTGCTTCCACCGTTTTAATGCGTTACTCATTCAGAAGGAGGAAATCAAGATTCTGCCACAGACACGCCTGCAGTCATTTGCACATCGAGGAATCTGAAAGTTCAGAGAAAGCACACTGAGACTTTTTAAGACATTTTGTCTGGCGTTTTAGTTTCAGGCCAACTTTAAAGGCAAAAACCTGAAAAAAACAACAATTTCTATGCAAAGTAAGAAAAAGGAAGAGAGGAAATCAAGTCAGCTATGTTTGGTAAACAGACTACAGATGAATTAATATCCATTCATTCAAAATGTGATACTGCTGGAAGAAACCCACATTTTAACTGTTTTGTATTTTTCAAGACTTAAATTAGCCCATTTCAGACATTTTCTGAATTTTTAAAGGACCTGGAGATTCACACACACACACACACACACACACACATATATACAGTCAAACACACATATGCTACAATGCACACATGCAAATACACACACACACACACACACACACACTGAAAAGCCATCCCTTCCTCATCTTCACAGTTCTCAGTCATAAAACCCTCCCCTCCCAACACTCCAACACCCACACATTTTCACCCTCTGCTTTTCCAAGTTCTTACCCCCCTCTCACCCCCATATATACACACACACACACACACACACACACACACACACACACACACACACACACACACACACACACACACACACACACACACACACACACACACACACACACACACACACACACACACACCTCCTCAACCAAACTGCTTGAGCCACTTGCCTGCCAGGGAGGCAAGATGGCCATGCCAGCCCTCCAGCCAATCAGACAGCTTGGCTCGCGCGGGAGATCACAGGCCAGCTGATCCAGCCTCCCGACTTCTTTCTTCGTCTGCTCTTCTGGAAATATTTGGACGCAAGTGCAACATCGCTGATCGAGCTTCATGGGTCTGAGAGCAAGAGAGAGACAGAGAGCGAGACAGAGACAGGGGGAGAGAGAGAGAGACAGGCAGAGAGAGAGAGAGAGAGACACAGAGAGAGAGAGAGAGAGAGAGAGAGACAGACACAGGCAGAGAGAGAGACAGAGACAGGGGGAGAGAGAGAGAGACAGGCAGAGAGAGAGAGACACACAAAGAGAGAGAGAGAGAGAGACAGGGGAGAGAGAGAGACAGACAGAGAGAGACAGACAGACAGACAGACAGACAGACAGACAGACAGACAGAGAGCGAGACAGAGACAGGGGGAGAGAGAGAGAGACAGGCAGAGAGAGAGAGAGAGACACACAGAGAGAGAGAGAGAGAGAGAGAGACAGGCAGAGAGAGAGAGAGAGACACAGAGAGAGAGAGAGAGAGAGAGAGAGAGAGACAGACACAGGGAGAGAGAGAGAGACAGGGGAGAGAGAGAGACAGACAGAGAGAGACAGAGAGACAGACAGAGAGACAGGCAGAGAGAGAGACACACACACACAGAGAGAGAGACCCAGAGCGAGAGACAGACAGAGAAAGAAAGACAGACAGAGAGAGAGAGAGCAAGACAGAGAGCGAGAGACAGACAGGGGGAGAGAGAGAGGGACAGACAGAGAGAGACAGACAGAGAGAGAGAGGGAGACAGAGAGTGAGAGACAGACACAGGGAGAGAGAGAGACAGACGGAGAGAGAGAGACTGAGAGAGCGAGAGACAGACAGGGGGAGAGAGAGACCAAGAGAGAGAGAGAGACGGAGGGAGAGAGACAGAGAGAGAGAGAGACGTCTGATGTGTGATTGAAGATGGAGGACTAATGCCACACTGACTGAAGGGTTAGGATGGTGTGTATGTTTAAACTGCATGTGCTTGAGTGAATGAGTATGTAAATGTATTTAAAGGAAAGAAGTTTGTTTTGTTTTTTACTGAAAGTTAAATGTTACATTTAGTTAGCTTAGCATAAAGCCTGGAAAAGGGTGAAACAAGCAGCCTAGCTCCATTAAAAGGTGCCTTCTTACAACAACAAAGCTATCTCATTTACATTTTGTATCTGCGTCTTTTAAATAGCTTTAAATGTGAAACATCGACAAAACAGTAAAATAATTAGCGAATAAAAAGAGTATTTCTATTAAAAATAGAAAGCCAGAGCGGCAGAGTGGTGAGTATGACACGACTTAGTGTGCAGACTGAATACTGTAAATGCATTAAAAAAAATAGGGAAATTAGACACATAATAATGCGGCTAATAGAATCGTCTCTGCAGTTGAGGTGAATAAAGACCCCCGGCCACAGCTAGCTCATGCGTCGGAGCAATATTGCTGACCAACAACACCCGGACCCAGTAACCACGCGCAGCCTCTCTGGTTTGAATACTTTCATAACTGCTAACTGAGGTGGTTCTTGAATGTGTTGGTGGCTAGCCTGCCGGCTAACAAGAGACAACATGTCAATATGACGATTCTGTAGCTGAAAGTTGTATTTTTCTCTCTCGGCGGAGGAATCGACTCAGAATAAAGCATTTTGTAAGACTTAGATGCCCCCAGATTGCCCTCGTCCTGTTTTTTTCCCCAAAGTTAAATGTAGAACGGAGGCCACTAGAGATTGACAGTCTTTTGTGCAATAGTATCATTTGATTTAACATCTTTCTGATGTTAAAATGACACATGCAGCGCTGTTAAACAATCTATTGAATATTCCTATTGGTTCCTTTGGTCTCCACACATGGAGGAGACACCGCAGGATGTAAAGTGGGGTCCACCCTTTCTTTACAGCGTTCTCATCCCCTTGTTTTTCATCAATCAATCGCTACTGTCGAGTGCACAGTGACCAGACTTCACGGCTATCTTCCCTCTTAGCTGAACAGAAGCATTTTGGCACTTAAGGCATTCAGCTGATGCTTCTATCCACAGCGATTTACGACGCCTGAAACAGCAGAATGAGCTTCATCTTACAGATCACCGACACTACAAGCGGCCAATAAGTGAGGAGCGCGCGCTCACGCTCGCCTTGGTTCGTATCCGGTGTGACACGCTCGCCCTGTTTGTCATCCCAGCCTGCAGCCGGCGCTGGAAATGCTGATCATGCTAAGTGGCTATGTGGCTGTGAGGTGCAGAAAAACACGCTCGAGTTGTTCTACCTTGAAATTTGCTCTTTCAAAAGAGAAAAAAATTAGACAAGGGAGGAGAAGGAGATTTTCCAAATGAGAGGCGTTACAGAAGAAGTGCCATTTTTAGATTTTAATCACTTCTATACATCAATGATTACATGTATACTGGTAAGGTCTAAATATATTACAAAAGTACATTTTACAGACTCTATTAAATGCGTCACCGCTACACTAGGTAGTGACCGGCTACCCTCCCTAAATGATCACTACAGTCAGGTTAATTTGGTGCATTTGAAGAAGACAGCCTCCACTCAGTTTACCTAATTTTACTGTAATAGAGTTGCAAAGTGGGAGCAAATTTTTCCGATGTCCAGGTGTCCAGAATCACTCAAAACTGCTTTACATAACAAATTAAAAATATGTGGAAAAACTGATATGTGGAGCTCTTTCAGGGATTGGATGGAAAATAAAAGTCTCCTGGTTCAATCACGAGTATAAAAGTCTGGTTCTTTGATAAAAAGTCAAAAGGTACAAGCATGTGTACATCAAAACATCGGAAAGTAGGTTAACCGAGGAGCAGAGGCTCATGGGTATCGTAGTAGTTTGAGAAATTCGGCACACCAAAAACACGATTTCTCAGAAACAAAGTTGGAATAACTACGACTGACTGCCATAACATAAACTTGAAGTATTGTAAAAGGAGATGTGTGTGTCTCTATGATGAGAGAACATTTAAAAGAACATTTTAATATAACATATTTATGCATTTATTATGTAATTTTGTCCTTTCTCTGTAAAATCCTAGACATTTATTTCATTTTGAGGTTGTAGGGTGGGGAGTGGCGGTGAGGGTGGGGTAAGGTGGTTATGGAACGTCACCAACTAGCAGCTCCTCCCACTTACCAACTCTATTAAAGGAGTAGCTGTCAGCCAATCAGATTTATATTTAATTTAATATTTAAGTCCTGTCCCTGATGGCACAGTTTCGAGTTGAATAAATAGCAGAGCTCTTTTTAACAAACTTTATTTGTTAGTTTTCTTGAGTCATAGAAATGAAATAGTGAATAAAACAATGACTTCACTGAGGAGTTTGAGCAATAATCAATTAGATTAAATACTGTGTTGGCCTGCAAAACACAAACACACACACACACACACACATCCATCCGTACATGTCTTGAAACAGCCATCTGTACACACAAACACACTTCATGGCACACGCTCTGAAGTGAAAATCACATCCCCGTTCTACCGGGAGGGGAAACTGTTGTGTGATTATGATGAACTGGTTAAACTGCAATTACGCCGGCGAGCGATGGGAGAAGAGACGACAGCAGTTTAGACGACAATTTGGGAGGCGGCTGCCGTGGCTGCTGCAGCTGGGGCCTGTTTTAATGCAGTAATTGATAGACTCTGCCAGTCACTAGTGGGTTCAGAATTAAAACTCAAATTATCATCATTAGGAACCCCCCTAATTGCTGCATCAAATGCACATCAGCGTTTTTGTTTTTCATTATAAAATTACACTTGTGTTATCTAATTTCATCAGCTGCATTGACGGCGTCCACTAAGGCCTTGTCAGTGATTTGAGGATGTTTTTTTTTTGTCCCTCGTCAACCTGCTCACACAGATCATCGTACAGCCAGTTAATGAACATGTGATAGATGTCTTTCAGATGGGGGCCCCAAAATCACTTCCTGGTGTTGATGCAAACCATAAACACAAAGCAATCCTACTTCACATGAATGCACTACACCCAAGCTGAAAACATTCTCGTTTGGATGATTTATGAATCGCTGGGAATGGTAGCTGTGCCCGTTTAATGCCTAATAAAGTCCACTCAGTGGTAACGTCTGCATTCATTGTGTGTGAAGGCTCTGAACCTTTTCAGATCACGCTGAAAAATGGAACGACTTCATCCACATGCAGGAAATGAGTTATATTTTAATTTTTAAGACAACATAGAATCCACAGAAACCACTAGACCACTGGTTCTCTACCTGGAGGTTGGACAATATAACATTCGTATTTTTTGGTTGATTGCAATGTCCCCTAAACTTGTGTGGGTTTAGATAATTATCATATAATACAACACAAACTCTGCAGGTGAGACAGAGAAACAAAGTGAAAACAAAACCTTCACAATAAACCAAAAGAATAAGGGGCAAAAACTTAAAAGCACAAATTAACAAGAGTAAAATAAATAAAATCAGACCACATGCAGCGAAGTGGCAAAATAACTGTTAAACACTCTGCTGTCCAGACAGGATCAAGGTTACACGTCACTCTGGAAATATGAAAGCTAAACAGTTGTGAAAGCCTACTTTATCCTACAATTGACAGAGTCTCCTTGCCCGCAGCTTATTCTGTCTTTGTCTCTGTGTGTGTCATACAGTAAGCATCCACACAGGACATACATACAGTAACTATATGCTGCGCAAGCTAATCTTCCCTCGGACCGGCAAGAACTGGGTGCATGTGTGTGTTTATTTGTGGGTGTGTCTGTGTGTGTGTGCCCTTGACAGCAGTCCTGACCTGCTGTTATCCAGCTGTAACGCAGTCAAACACCAAACAATCAGCCTTTGCACTGCTGCCAGGCAGTTAGCAATATGTAAATTAGCATATAGTCTGTCACACAGTAGAGCTAAATTGGTAAAATGTAACACAGAACTCTGGTGTCTCCCTGCAAACAACATATCAGGCATAAATGGACAGTTTGCACCTATGAAAACTGTATTTCATATGTTTTTTTGTGATTTAAGTTGCACATATAAACGTGTGATCCTTTATATGTTTTTTTCGCTCTTGTGGAGGACACTCAACTCCAACTAACTTCATTGTGTCTCCCCACTTCTCAAACTAAACCATCTTAGAGAGTGTAAAGCGCGCGGTGACCTTCACTGTCTGATGTAAGTGCGAATAAAAGAAAAACGTAGGTATGGGAGACAAAGTGTCACATTTGTTTGGGAGCAGGTGACCAAGGAAAAAGATTGCAATGTTATTTTATTGTCTATAATATATATTCACAGTTTGACAGCAGCATCTTTCAAAAGCTCCCTGTAGGCTGTGGCGTGTTCAGGGTGCTGCAGTTCTACCCCAGTAACAAAGAACTGCATTTGCAAGTGCTTACGGACACAGAGTCCTTCTTATTCAAGAGTATTTTCCTCACTAAAATCTGGCCCAATTAGAGAATATTAATGATTGTTAAATGTGCATATGCTAGAGCTGGAAAATGGGAAGGTTAATAGACAGGCAGCGTCACACGATCACATTTATCAGTTTCTATTTATCTCTCCTTGGGAGGTGGCAGGTTTACAGTAAATACCTTCTGTCCCCCTAATTTCCTAATGATGGTGATAATGATGGAGAATGGCGCAGTCATTAGCAAGGACAGGCTCTGTGCATCACTCTGTCAGCTACGTCTCTCCCAGGCCCGCAATGAGAAGTGATGGGGCCCAGCTGTTCCCCACATCCTCTCCCCAAACTGAACCTCTCTCAGAGAGAGAGATGGAGAGAGAGCGAGAGGGAGGGGGGTAAGAAAAGGGCAGAGAGATACAGAGAAAGTACAAACATCAAGAGACAAAGAAGAGAAAGGAGACCTGAACACCTGCCAACCAAGACAGGAGACAAAATGTCACAGGACTGTCGTTAAGAAATTAGCCAACTTAGCTCTTAATTGAGAACATAGAAAACAAAATCATCCATGTGTCCCTATTAAACTGTTCACACAGGTGTCCCACGCAAACACTTAGGCTAATGTCTTGTTCACTGATAGCACTCTACATGCTAACACTTCAGAATACACTGTGTACACAATACAGGCTCCATGCAAACATTTTATTATATGCCTTATTGACTGATAGTAATCTGCGAGCTAACGCTAAAAAGTAGATAAAAACATGCTGAGTGACACTAGCATCATGCTAATACTTTACCCAATATGCTAATTAGCAGCAGGCTCCATGCTACTACATAGCAGTCTGAATGCTAACACTAGTAGACAATGAGTAATTAGCAGACTGTACGCTAACACTTGCATATGCTATGTTTAATGATAGCAGGTTCATTGCTAACACTGTGAGGGCCCATGATGTCAGCAACAGTCCATGCAGATATCTGCGCAAACAACCACAGATATCTATATTTATGACCATGTGGACTGTACGTGGACCCACCAGCTGCATGTGGAATGCATTCACAAGCACAGACACCCAACGTAGCACGTAGAGAAAGGCTTGTGCATCCAATGTCTGTGCTACTTCCCTCTTTTGCATCTGATTTGGAGAAAATCAAGAATCTTTCCAGTCTCCAAGCTAATCCATTAGCATGCTGAGAGATTGTGTGCTTCATGAGTGAGTTTTAAAATGACGTGTTCAGTTCAACCACCTCCTTAGGCTTGCATTGTATTGAGTAACAGTAGAGTGCACGCTACGGATTTAATATGTTAAGTGATAGTAGCAGTGGTACTTTAGCATGCTAACATTAGCAACCAAGCCAGCGTAAGACAACATAGAGTATAATATAAGTATGTTCAAACGTTTAAAATGTATGAAGCCACAGGCCAAAATAATAAAAACCAGTGATAAGATCTGCATGGCTAACAGCAAGGTCAGACTTCTTATCCCGGAAAATGTTTGCAATTAAACACAAGATAGTGTACTTTTCTAAAGCTTTGTACTCACAGCTGGAACACCTGAAACAGCTCAATAAGACTGGTCTTAATGATTCAACCTAATCTTCTTTGTCCCATTTTTAATTCATTCCCCACATAAAATGCCCTGTTGTTCTGTGCGCCTTAATCACAAACCATCATTTTGTTTTTAACATCTCCTTCCCTTCCAGTCTGGCTCTCGCTCCCTTCTCGCTCATTGCACTTCCTTTCATTGTGCACGCTCCCTTTGTCTCCACCGTCTCAATTAGTAGTCCACACCACATGCACCACTATCAGCCTTGCGGAACATGTTACAATTAGAGCTGATAGCCAAATATTCCTCTTTTCCAATAGATGAATTTGAGAGTGAGGCTTATCAGGCGGGCCTTCCTTGTCCTGTGCAGTGATAGCTTTCAGTAAAAAAAGAACGCTGGTATAAAGTTATCAGAAGGAAAGTTAAACACTTTGAATCCGCTCTATACATTTAGAGGAGACAGAAGATGATTCCTTTGTCTTTTCTCTCCTGTTAATCTTTGTGCGCAGAGTATTGAATCCTTCAGAGGTACATATTGGCGATTGGACGCCAAGGCATGGCTGACAAAGCTCTGTGTAAACCTCAAGTTGAAATAATTAGGCCCTCCAAAAATCAGTCTGGCTGCTAAAAACTGGTGATGTTCAACATTTCAAAGTCACCTCTGATGAATAGCGCAGGGTGATAAATTCATGATGGGATACGCCACCTTGTCAGGCCGAGCTCTTCACTGGGTAATGGCAACACATACATAATAGAACAGTGGTTCTCCGCCTCCCCTCGTCGTCTGAGTGGCTTCAAAGGAATTAAAAATGAAGCCATCAAATTACATCTGTTGTGTTACTTTGTTCAAACAGTGGTTTGGGAACAGGAAAGTGGATCGCATCACTGGGATTGTCTCTCTAACGCAGTGAAAGGCTGAGATGAATGAAGTCAACAAGTTTGCGAAAAAGGTTAAATTGGCGGGAGTCGGTTTGGTTTTTGTGATTGGCTTGAGTGCATATAAAGTCGCTCTACATTAGATCACACTGAGGCAGTGTTTGTCAATATATAATACATCTTTCCTGCATAAGTAATGTAGAAAATACACTCTAATATTTAATCATTGAAAAAATAATAAGAATTTTTGCATCTAACATCTACTCTGCATAATGTCTGACGGCTGATTTCCTCAGATTTTTCTAAATAATTCTCTTCGAAACTGCAGCTGTAAAGCAGCAGCAGCAGCAGCAGCATGCTGTAATGACCGGACTCCTCTGTGCATCTCTGCTTCGCTAAAAGAGTGAAGTCAGTTCAGCAGTGGAGTGACCTTTTCTCTAAACCCTCCAATAACTCTCCGGCTGACAGGCCGAATGAGCAGATGATCCCAGACTCCTTCATGGTGTGTTGCGACTGCACTCGGTGCAAAATGACAAGTGAATCAAGCTTCTATTTTTACCTCCGGGTGGGGAACTTGTGTCACTCTCGACCATTGCACCCAAGAAAATCAGCCATGAAGTTTGGTTTTGGGCAATCTGACCGCTGACACCGCGGAGCTGTCACTGCGATGCCCTTCCCCTCCATCAACCAATCCCCCACCTCGACCTCGCACCACTCCTCACACCTGACTGGCACCAGGGGTAGCGTGCCGGGCCAAAAGCGTGATTGACACCTCGCCCGATCTTCTGTAAACACCTTGAGATCTCGGCACCTCCAGCTGGGAAGATCAGTGACTTGTGTGAAAGAGGCCTCTCCTCCTGGCCTCGGCTCAAGTCTGCTGGCGCTCGCTATGATGCAGCCTGACTTGTCAGAGGGAGTAACAAGATGCTGAGTGACTTAGCACCTCTGGAAATGTCAGCCCCCGAGCCGGCAGACGCCAGGCTGAGTGGAGTGGGGAGTGCACAGACCCCACTGCGACTGGCTCAGCTGCTGGCTGTAAGAAGCAGGGAGGACGACACATACGCTCGACGAGACAAGACAAGCAGCAGAGATGAACCGGGCCCCGACGACGCCTTCTCGCCCCATTCCCCCAGATTTCTGCCACACGTCTTACGCTTGCTTCTCTTTTCGGAGAAGTGCATCTGCTATCGTCCAGATGCTGCTGTGGCTGAAACGGACCTTTGCTGCCCTAGTGCCCGATGTGCAGGGGGTACGACAAAGTCCATGCGTGATGATGATGTGGGCAAAAGCAGAAAGCGGAGCATGCCTAAGTGCCCCATTATTGCTCTAGTGAATCATGTTAAAGGCGACAAGGCGCCAAAGAGACACCCAACACAGAGGGGAACTCAGTCACGGCACAGTCTGTCAGACTGCAGTTATTTACCATGCCGACAAACACATTTTTTCTCTCCCAGAGGAAACTCGAGGATGTATAACGCAACATATTTAGAGCTACATATTTATAGAAGTCAAGCAGAAAGTCAGTTTGGTGAAGCATTAAGGAATCAGGAGACGCAGAAAAGAAAGCTTTTACAAAAAGAGGGAGACGGGGGAGACTTCTGAGCGTGATGATGCTCAGTAAAATCTAATGGGCTGTTTACTCACCGCCTGCCGAGATCCACGCTGCTACATTGACTCTTGATTTATATTTTCTGATTCATAGAGGCGCATGCATCTTACTTTAATCAAGGTTCTCCCTATCACCCCCACCCCCCCATACCCTCCATCTCACTGGCTGCCATCCTTTTTTCCCCCACAATGCACATTAACAGCAAAAAATATAATCAGTTTTATGACAGACTATGTTTTTAGCACATGATGGGTGAATATAGCATTTTGAAAATGGCCCGTCCCTATCCTCAATCTCCAAATAGATCCGCTGGGATGGAAGGCAATATCAACTGAGAGGACACAGTCTCAAGGGTGTGTGTGTGTGTGTGTGTGACTGAACGGCTGCAATCTGATGCCTGCTATTTTTCATGTTTGTTAACAAAATACAATTTGAGGGAGGAACTGAGTAAACAGATATGGACAAAAGCACGTTATTCGGATGAGCTGACGAATAAAGTTAGAAGTCTGCAGTGTGTCTGGGACTGAAATAATTACTGCTCCCACTGGGGAGTTTCATGCTTTTTAATTCCAATGATTGTATCGTATATTTCCGTTGGAAATGCCAGTGTACAACGCACTTGATTAGATTGTAATAAACAACACTGACAAGTCTAAAAAAAGAACACATCACTGCACCAAAAATAAACTAACCGCTGAAGATCACAGTGCGTTTGTCGTGAAGCCGAACAATAGCTGCTACCTTTTCTCAAAGAAAGCAAAGTTCTCTCTTTCAGGGGTTAAGTTTCAGGTTCGTTGCTTGCTGGCTGCTATTAGCCGATAACCAAGAGGGCTAGAAGGCACAGGTTCGGCACATTAAGGCTGGGGATTTCTCTTGACCTTTCAGCCAAATGCCATGCTGTTTGAGGTGTACAAGCTTAATTAGATCTGATCGTCCTGTTGCTTTCTAATCTTTGCCCGGCCAAATTTCTGCACCGCAAATCGCTGTTGTTCATTAGCGGTGTTTAAGATGTGGAGGGCACAGGCTAATGACAAGAGCTAGTGAGGTTGAAATAATCCCGTGGTTTCTGACGATTCCACATGATGTCCACAACTGTTGCGTAGCTTGCTTTAGAGGAAGCCCATTAATGAGGGGGATGGCCTTCCGAAGGTCCGTTTAGTGATGTACATACATCGTCTGGGAGGGGAAGAAGAAAATAAATAAATAAATAAATGACACGCTCTCCCAGCTAATGTAGCCGCCAATTCACAGTGACATTTGCCATTAGCTCCATGCTGAATTCGACCGGCGACAAAAGCAGAAGAAAAAGCTCAAATCATGCCCAATTAACGGAGGCATCAAACAGTGAAAATCCTAGCAGGAGATTTTACGGGCAGTGCACGGAGAAAGGTCAGGCTCCAGTGGAACAAGGCAAAGTCACAGGATTTATTAGAACTAATGAGCGCTTTCGTTAGACCGAATTAACGCCGGTACACAAGCAAAATAATAAATAAATAAATATATAAATAAAGGAGTCTGAGAATAACATTAGTTTTGTGACACACACACACACACACACAGACATACTTGACTGGCTGACAGACTGACCCAGACACAGACCTACAATTAACAATGTCCCCTTAAATACGTTAGATTTGTCAAATTGAACGGTCATACCCGCTTCTAAACACGCTAGTTGGAGCCCTTCAGCAGATGCAACAAGAGAGCAAATACATTTGGACTCAAACTCGAATGATAGCATTAAAACAATAATCTAAAAATATACAGATTTACATTTACTACATTTATCAAATGCTGTTTTTAATTTTACATTATGCATTGAATGCTATAGCCAGGATATTCTACCAGGACTTAAAGGGACAAGTCACGATCCAAGAGTAATTAAGGGGCTTGCTACCAACACAACGTCACTTTCACATTGAGCAATAGCTCCTTTAACACAGTTACTGTCATTAGACAATACCAAAATCTAATGTTTAATCTTTACAGATGCTGTAAATACTTAATCTACATCACTTATGTCTGTAAACATTGATTTTGGTCATATTTCCTGGTATGTAAAAATATCTCCATCTATGCAAACCACCTGAGCCTCCTTTTACAATCTCCTCATTCTACTAATGAGCCCCGAGCCCTTGAACAGAGGAGAGCGTATTTATTGAGATATTTAGATGGATTCTCTTACCCCTCGTCTCTCTCCCTCTCTGAAACGATGGAGGTGGAGAGATGTAACGGAGATTGGCTGTGACAGCGCCAAAATGAGGCTAACAAATATCCTAATGAGGAAATGTCAGCCATGTTTCCTCGTTCCAACCACACCAGATAGCTGGCCTTGGGAGAGAGAGGAGCCCGAGCTGCAGCTAAAAACTCACCCAATAACTGACCTCTAACTGAAACACCAGCACGTTCAGTACGACTCTTTCAAAACGTTCTGCTCGCTCACAACCAAAAAGAATATTCTGAACCACCGTTCAATGATCATACAGCACAAGATAAAAAGCGACCAGGGGGGGCAGAAAATAGACCAGCATGCAGTGCAACTACAGGACAGATTGTGTGTTGACTAGAGGGCAAAACAAACTCTAGTAAACATTATAATGAGATATCTAAAACTGCACAGATATCTGAAAGCAGCAAAAGAATGCAAAGGTCAGTGCCACAACTCGTAATAATAACATCTGTATGAGCCAAGAATAACATATTAAAGACACTTATGTACCATGAACTACGTACATGTGCACAAAAACAGTGAAGGTTTGGCTTCGAGCCTAAAAACGCACCACATAAACAAAGTTTATGAAGTTTTTGGATGGTTTGGACCAAAATAGATTGTTGTACTTTCTCTTACTTTCTCTTTCTGGATCATGTCCAGTGAGGTACACTCAAATACTCCTCCTCTGTTTCCTGGGGACCCTCAGGAGTCACCTCAGGGATCCCTGGAAGTGCCCAAACCTCATTTTGACAACCACTGTCCCACTGAGAGAAGTCACGCTCTCCTTCTACCATTCTGACAAAGCTTTTTGGACCGAAGACAAGGCCCGATTGTGACGAGCGATAACGCTGCATACAGGCGTCTCCGAGATCTCCGTGGAAGCTGGATTCCATTAGAAAACAACAGGGACGGGCCCCTCGGTCCCCCAGGTCCCCCAGGTCCTAAAGCAGCATATGACACAGAGCCTGAGGGCAGAGGAAGTAACTCAGCCTTACATAATCCACTGGACGAGCTTCACAGGAGACAGACTCACTTAATGTGGGGGAGATATTAACGACAGTCCACTGCAGCAGTGACACCACTAATACTAATAGTAATGACTTAGAGTGATAACTGACTTGTAAAAGCCAACAGCAAATTCAGACATGTGTCGAAGATGATTAATAAGAGTTATAATAAGTGACTGAAGTGGCAATAGATACGTGTTTTTACTTGAACTTATCAGTATGAGGTAAATGTTGATCACACAGTGTAATGACAGCTTAGTTTAGATTGATTCAAACTGGGATTCTTACGGTTGTGTCTTGCGTCCCGTGTTGTTGGTGGTTGCTAGGCTAGTAGCTAGATGCTAGTCTTTGCGACAGCAGTGCCAACAATAATAGCACTTGGAAACGCTGGGGGTCATAACAAATGTCAAGATGTTTTGGCTGTTTATCACACAAAATAAGACATTTTAATCAGTTTGTAATTATTTTTGCCAAATATATTTAATTATGAAAATAGTTGCAGCCCTGAAGAATACGATGCAGTGATCAACAAAGTCTAATATATTAATTTTTTTTAGAACGGGCTACTTATCATCATGTTCACTGATCGCGTTTGTAGTGAACGAGAACGTCTATAGGTTATAGAAATAGAAGCTGGGGGCGTTTTACTCGTGAAACCTTGTGCTTGTGTGCATCCTGATGCAGAGACAGACATATTGGGGGATGATGAGGTTGGTTAGGGTAGTATAGTAGTAGTAGTAGGTGGAGGAGGGGAGGTGGGGGGCTGGGGCGATGGAGGGGTTGGCATATGGTCACATGAGAGGCACTATCACGAGTTCGAGAGCCAAAGCCCTGCCTTGTGTATGATATGCAACGTGGCAACAAACATGGATCGCGTGTTTCTGAAGCGTCTAGGTTATACGCACGGGTGGTGGATGGGTGGAGGGTGAGGGGTGAGGGGGAGGGAGGGCGGGTTACGGTTTGGGGACGTGTGACGATGGCCTGAATTGAAAAGAGCCACCTTTTGATTTTGGACGGGCCCTGTTCCTGGCAGGCTGGCCGGCCATAAGGCGGGGTGGGGCCTGAGGATAATGGCAGCAGAAGGGAGAGGAGGCCGACAGCTGGCGAATTCTGCCCCAATATGTTTCCATGAAAGAGGCGAGGAAATTTCAGAAGACGCGATGCCCGAACGACACGCTCGGCGGCAAAAGGGAAGATTAAAAATAAAATTAGTTAACATCTTGCCTGTTTCACCCCACGATGCACATTTCAGCGCAGGAGGAGGGGGGGGGGGGGGGGGGGGGGGGGGACGATTGTGACGGCGATTCACTTTGCAACAACCAAAAAAAAAAAACCTTACAGTTAATTAGAAGAAGTCATGTGTCACCTCCTGAAGCTCGTTCAGCACACACAGATGTGGCCTGGAGTGTTTTAAGCCACTTTCCATCATCTCTCTCTCTCCCCTCCCTGCATGCCTGTCCTGTTTTCCCATCCTAAGCATATTGTGAATCTAAAATGCAAATGACTCCCTCTTTTTTTTCCCCCCCTTCTTCTTTCTTTTTTATTTTTTTTTTCTACCTCCAATCACCGTGCCTCTAATGAGGTGTAAAATATGTGCATTAATGACAGAAAAGTTATTTAGATCTGGGGGAGAGTTAATTGGTTTTAATCACAGCCTACATCCATCTGGTTACACGAGACAACAAACTACTTCATCCTGATGCCTCATTAGACATATTGTGAGTCGCTTGTCTTCAACTAGCCTCCTTTATACACAAGCATTGTTCAGCTGCAGAGTGTTTATGATCAGGATGTGAAGATAAAACGTAGCCCGTGTTAGTTTTATCCTACTGTTGTAAGGTGAACATAACATACAGTGTCTCCTTTTACTTTAGAGAGTCCTAATTGGACTTAATTAACAAACTGTGTGTTTAAGTATTGAAACGTTCTCCTGTAATCCGTCCAGGAAAACATCAACACCTAACACCGAGTGTGTGTCGAGCGACGCACCTCAGCCCACATTTCCTCGGAGGAGCTGCAGAGTTCAACTGTACGAGAATGAAGACCATCTGACAAACTGTTCACGTGCTCGGTTAACAAGCTACATTATAAAATGTACGCGTAAATGAAATACTGACAATACGCCGTTTGAAAGCATCAGCTTGGTCTCTCTTTGTTGCTGAAAAGCAAAAGGTAACAGCTCCAGGAGCTGCAGTGATCCTTTACTGCCATCCTGTTGGGATTACTTTCTGTTGATGTTGAAAAACACCATTTTTAACTACAACCAAGTGCCTAAAAAAACGTAATCTAATCAAATATGTTGACAATGATCATTTTGAACTTACCTAAGAACTTAAGTTTGCTGCTGCAAATTAGTTTATATGAACACAGTTTTTAGGAGACAGAGTTTACAAAAGCTAAAAACAATAAAAGAAGATGTTACACAATATATGTGTACTAGAAATATGATACGTTCTAGATTTTATCCAATAATAACAGTACAGTAGTGTCAGTATTTTAAACTAAGTTTACTAATCCTTGAGTTGAATGCTATAAAGCATCCTCTTCATCAGCGTCGTACCTTCAGGAGTTGTCTTAACCCCTTTTGAGAGAAACCTCACAGTCACTGTAACCGAGCCTGCCTTCATATGTCTCCGTTACTGATCTCCACGAACCTTCACGTGGTCACATAAGTTTAAAAACAGACATTAATTACGCCTCAGGGGAACACAGTACATTTCGTGTTGGTGGGGAAGGGTCTCTTTAACCAAAGCACTCAGCTATCTGCTGTCTGTCTCCATCCGCTAAGCGTAATGATGCTCTCACCATCTGTTGGCAGTGTGACCATGTCCAAAGGACCATGTTTCTGAGATCCTAACAGGCCAAGAACTAAAATGTGTGAACTGCAGTCCTGCTAATCTGAAGTGTTGATAAGAGGCTTGAAAACATACCACGTGTGACTTACACCATAAAAACTAGGAGTCCACTGGGGATTCAGCCAAGATCCAGAGGGACTCAATATGCACCTTAAGAGTTCTTTAAACACATAAACCCTAAAGAATTATTTGCAGACTCCCAATACTGTCTTCATTTTACGAGTACTGATTTAAAGTTTTCTTAAGTTCTACATTTTACAGTCGACGACGTCTGCTTGTTAGTTTGAAGATCTAAATCTCGACCTCACACGGAGGGAATCCCGCCAGACTCGATGTTTTTTGAAGTTTTCAAACTGAAGGAGCAAACGTTATTGCAGATGACAAGCGTACGTGGGAGAAGAAAGAATCTGCAGCTAGGGTTACCCATGTGCCTCATTAATCATTAGCATTTGGCTGAGAGGCTGCTTTACATGCCCCTGTGATTCACATTGTCACTTACTGTAGTCCATCTTCATTTCATGCTGTGGGCTCCTAATGGGTTCCCCTCAGATGTGTCAACTGAAATGGTTTCGTACAGGTGTAGCCTCACCTACGCTTACATGACTGCGTTTGTATTTGCTTCATTTCGCCAAACTACGGACAAACTAGATTTGCACGAATGAACAAGCCGTTTATTTACTGAACACTTGGTTTAAACTGCATCAAACTGAATCAAAACAAATCTGACTCCAGCTTCTGTAACTTATGCAGGACTGCGCTTCACGTTTTGTTCCTTTTAGTATCAGAGTTACAAAGAAAGAATGGCTGAATAACCTTTGTGTTTGGGTCTATGAGCTTGTACGGTATAAGAATAAAATATTTGCTATAGTAGAAAATTTGCCAGATCCAGGCAGCAATTATGTTTCCTTTAAACATATTTGGCAAAATCATTGGCTGTATATTAACTTCCAGCTGCTTGTAAATATAATGGAGGATGTGTCCATATTTACTGCACACATTAAGTACTTTTAATACAATCCAAACCCCCATATTGGAAAATGGTACAAATATCAGCTGTTTCATCAAACATTTGCAAGTTACACACAGATATAAACTGGAGTAATATACAGCTGATGTGATGGGAACGAGTGTCGGTGTCTAGATATTAAAGCCAATAAAACATGCGTCCACACGCGCTCCGTATGATGAAAGACCAAACGAAAGCTACAGAAGCAGAGGGAGGATGAGGAAACGCAGCTACGAGGCCTTCTGTTTGTTGTTGTCCAAGAAATTCTGTCTGATTAGAAAAACATACATGTTAATTACAGAAATCAGTATAGTTGCAGGCCTGTGTGGAATAAGAAAAGTTGTGCAATTTACTGATTTGCGGGATGCGGCAGTTAAACCGGCAGCAGCAGTGATGGAAATTGCTGTGGTAATAATTAAGAAGACCTTAGCATATTTAGCTAAATTAAGCAGCCGAATAGGCTCTATATTTACAGCGTTGTTTTCTGGCTAATTTGCCTCGCGTCCTTATGTGTGGTGTCAGAAATACTCTCAGTGTTTACATTTGGTCCCCGTTCCTCTGCTCGTTCACTCTGATTGACATTTCTAAATGTATAGAGGCTGAGTGTACTGATTCCCAACTAACCACAAATTGTACAGCCAGGAAACGATGCGTGGTGACAATCATTATCGAATACTGAACTCTGACACCTAATCATGAAAACAGTATGCAAGTGGTACTGATAATTATCTGCGGGAGTGTCTGTCTGTGTGTCTGTGTGTGTGTGTTATCTGCAGATCCCATTCTAATCATCCTGTAAAAGGCCACTGTAGTTTTAGGAAGCATTTTAATAATTAATTTGTGTAAAGGTGGTCAAATTGTTTCCAAAAGCTATATATTTATTCAAAAAGTGTCTATGAAGAATACTTATAAAATATAAAGCATCGTGTCTTATACTGATGATGTGACCTCTGACAACCAAAGATTTTAATTACTGAAACAATTTGTTTGTATTTTATGCATGTAATCATAAAGAATCAATGTTTTCAAGTCGTGGAACTGGACTGATAAAGCAGCTAATCGTTTGCATTGTAGTGAATTAGTAAATAGTAATAGTAAATGAACAAATACATGCAAAGTTCTTCTTATATAACATATATACTGTAAGTATTCGTAGAAAATCCTAAACTGTCCTGAGGAGCTTGATTATCATTAATTAACTCTTTTAGCCTGTCTTAGTTTCATTGTTTTGGTTCCCTGGTTGAGCCTCATGTTACGCCAACACCCCCAATATAAAAGTAACTAACTCCCAGAAAACTGCCACCTACTGCGCAGCTCTATGGAGCTTTTTATTTTGGTTTCATGTCATATTAACCGTGGGGTTCAGAGTCACTGCTCTCATCAGCATTGTTTCCAGCATCAAACGGTAGCTGGCGATCCAAGTGGATCATCTGGCAGCTGAAGAAGGTGGAAACAAACACGATGCTAACATTAGCCACAACAGCTAAGCAGATAGGAGCTGTTAGAGAGCCTCTTTGCCTCTTGATAGGTAAATACTTATACTAAGCGAGCGGTTGTGAATAGGTCTTCAAATCTTTAATGTAAAATTGTATTTATTCATTTTGTAATGAATAAAAAATGAGCTTTAAACTTGCTTTTCGAGAGGCAAGGCTGTCAACGCCTCATTTATGTTACGGAACAATTAAAATCTGACTTAAAACCTTGAATGACATTTTTTTCTCACTTATGAATTTATGAAATAAAAAAATACGGTTTACTTGTGTACGGGTTTCACTAAGATGTTATTCTCTTGTGCCGTTTCCACAAATGCAAACCGGTCATGCCAGGGAATATACAAATTCTCTGGATCACTGTAAAGGCCTCCACTCAGACAGCATAAATGTGTCCTTGCAGCAGTGTTGCATCATGGGAATGGATGTGTTCAAAAGGTTGATGGGGAGGATCCAGGCAAACACACACACACACACACACACACACACACAGAGCACTGAGGCTGTAAAACCACAGTGGATTTTTACATCTGTCTGGCCTCATTGCTATGCATAGAGCCCCGAGCCACATTTCTGTGCTCCCACCTAGGGGTAGAGCACATTGGCTACGCCACCGCCCTGACAGATTACCGCCCTAAACAGTGGCGTCTCCGCCAGTGAGAAAGAGGCCTGCCAGCAACAGCTGTCCTTTAGCATTGGAAATGCTAAGTTCCCCTTTGACAAAGACTGAACGGGAATGAGTGTCAACAATGCTTCGCCCCGGAGTGGTTGCTAACATCTTGTAACTTTCTGTGCTCCGAACCACTTCTGTTGGGTACTTTTAGATCAACAGAGCGGCTCAGTTGTAATATGTATGGTAATTTTTTTTTGTTTTCGGCCCCTCTGCTGCCTGTTATAGAGGATAAAGAAAAAAACAAAAACACAGTGTCAACAATGCTCTTGAACTTGAGCGGCGCGTTAGCCGGCTGCTATGCAAATGAGGTCGGAGGAGAGGAAAGCAAACAAATCTGTTAATTGATACATCCTGTCGGTGAAGGGCCTCGAGGATTACCTGGAAGAGCTGGAGTGTCATCATCTGAAGGCTGGGACACACTGCAGGAGTTTAAAGTGCATCTAATGGGGACGTTAGCAGTCGTCCTCTACAGGCTAATGGCAACCATTTTGTCGGATGTGGAGAGGCGCCCAAGCTGTCAAGGGCCAGGCATTCGGAGTGACCGCGCTGACCTGCGCTGACCCCGGCGTACAAGTGTACGAGTAAGTTCAACAGCCTCTCCAGAAAAAAGCAGTCGGTGGCAAGAAGACACTAATTAAGGTAACACTAAGTCCCACAAGTGTAGCACACAGTTGGAGTGTATACTGAACCTTGTCATGTAGGTCACTTTGGAGCTTTTAGCAAAGCTATGCATATTAATGGACCTCCGCCGCAGCAGTCACCGCCTCGGCGCTCATGGGGGGGGCTTTGTGTACTAACTGTGAGGCTCTTTTCTGAAACATATGCATTGCAAATTGAGATTACGGCTGGTTACAGTTAGCGCAGGTCCCTGTGGCATTATTTAGCCATAACAAAAAATAACAGTACATGATGCCGAAAGAATTATGAGTTACCCGTGGATGAAAAGATTACAGTAAGAGAGGTGTAGAGAGATGACCATATGCTTTGTAACATGAAAATACATCTGCCATATGATGGAAACCCAGATGATTTCAGGGTCCGTGCACTGTTTGTGTGTTTTGAGCAGCTGTTTACCTGAACATCAGGTGGCACGTTGACTGCATGTTAAAAAATATAGGCCGCAGGAGTTGTATTCCGTATGGTTTCACGTTCTCGAAGGCTTACGGCGCTTCTGTCGCGTGGTTTTAGAGTTAGTGTGTAGAGTGACACATAAATACACAGTTATAGTCCTAGATCACAAGGTAATCTTAATGACCCCAACCCTAACCTCACTAATGGCTTCTGGAGGAGTTTAGGCTGTTATAGCAGCATGTCTAGATGTACAATCACATATGTTTGGCTGATTTAACATCTACAGTAAAAGTTATTGCTTATAAAAAATAAAACCTGAAAGTCCAAACAAAATTATCGAAATCGGGCAAATGTTGTATTTTCTGACTGAACTATTGTGCCTTCAAAGCATCAAATTAAAAATAATAATCAATAATTGATTTAATATTGGCATGTATTTAATTGTGAAATATACTTCTACATCCTCATACTGTTTCCATTGCATTATTTGTGCTAATAACGTATATAATTAGCTTATAATGTATTCAGATTCGGGTACATCCCCAGCATGTTAAATCCGTATTAATGGGGTCTTTACATTACAGCGCACTAATGAATACCAGAGTTAAAGCTGCATATGATGAAGCAGTTCATCAGGTGTCGTATGGCTGCTGATTTGACCCACAGTGTCTTGCTGTGTGCCTGCCTTTACTCTGATATCCTTCAGTTTCAGTGGCATGCATGTGGCACGGATCTTCAGCTGAGCCTCACAAATCGTCTGCCGCCACGTCAGTCAAGCCTTGTTTACAGATATCCAACATCCCTTCCTTCTCGCTTGGCTGTCTCGCTGTGAAGTCGGTCGGGGATGTGTGATGTACATCATCGGTAATCAGATAAGTTGGGTACCATCCTCCTGCTTTCTCTCCAAAACAACATGTCCACTGAACTGAAAGCCAGAGTGCAACTGTCACATTAGCTGCCAGAGAGTACTCACTCCGCTACATGCCTGGTAAACAAACCCCGAAAGATGTTTTGCATGACAGACAGACTGACGGCTCTTTCAGGCGAGGCCAGAGCGTCGCCGAAGAGAGCCGCCATCGTCTCCTCTCTGTTGTCAGTTGAAACTCTTTAACCAATTAAAATGGCAGAGCAGGGCACATAGTTGAATATGCATGACAGAATGTTGCATTTATGAAAAAAAAAAAAAAAAAAGGGGTTGAAACTGCTAATTATGTGGTCAACAGTCTATCACTGAGCTGTTTTACCTTCTATTTAATTTGCACATGAAATCTCTCCTCTCATGACAGCAACCTGCGTTTTGATCGCACGTCAAATAGTGCAAGCTTTCAAGTGTGCTGCCTTAATGAGGCATTTCATATTCACTGAAAGGGATTCGGTCAAAGAATGGTGATAAAACTAACTGTTGTTTGTCACTTTTCATAATGAGCCTCGGCCTTGTTACACCTCCTTGTCCAGTCGCCACAGTTTTCCACCTCCCCATAGCTACGTTCTCCTGTGGAGGCGACGCTAGGCGGTTAAAGTTATCACTTGATGAGTTTTGCTCTGAGCACTCTGGCAAAGTTGGACAATTATTTTTGAATCCCTGGGCTCTCAGAGGAGCGAACATGAGGGGAAACGGCCAATTATAGAATGTGATTTATTAAAATGTAAAAAAAAAAAGAGCAGTGTTTGTGATGTTGTTGGAAATGTCATTAGGCCAAATAGGAAATGTTTATGACTGAATGACTCATGTGGTTAAGGTCATAAAAATAGTTTGTGATCACTGAAATGTAAATATTTAATTTATTCTACCCGATTCAGAAAGCACAGTTCATCACAATGTTTCTGAGTGACTAGTCAACACTGCCTGTAACAAACCAGCAGTCCAATCCAGCGCAAACACAACGCATTTACACAATGTCAATTCCTCAACCACAGGGCATCCCACGGCCCAGCTGGGACACCGAAATGCCTTCTTCTCCGTTTCTGAGGTACGGAGAAAAAAAAAAATTCCAGTCAGACCCTGCGCCGCTTGCCAAAAACACTGCTCATCCAAAGTCATTTGCAGCAAAGTCCATTATCATCATCACTTGTGGTGATGAATTCCCTATGATGGTGGCAGGCCCGCAGCAGCCTCCACTCATAATGACATTCTGCTCTTGTTGGCAGTCACTCCCCGTCAGATGGCTCATTCCCAACAGCCAGCGTGTCAGACAGAGCACACACACACACACACACACACACACACACACAATACTGGGCTGGGCCTCGCCGCCAGAAACAGGGGGACAACAAGAATGGCGCTTGAAAGGCAGACTTCATTTATGGGAAGGCCGCAGTGTTCAGTCTAGTCAGCATGTTACTTTTAATGTAATCAACTGTGACACTCTGATATAAATATGTTTTGTTGAGCTGCTCTTTCACGTTTTTTCTCTAAGCTTTTACACCCGTTCTAAACACAGTGACGGGCAGGAGATATCCTCTGGTACACAGGAAGTGATGCAGATTCTATGACGCATTCACTTCCAGTTAAATGGCAACCTGGGTAGTTTGTATGAGCGGCGAAAGCCATCATGGCTGAGCAGAGAAATAAAAGGGCATCAGCTGCGAGAACTTCATAAACAAGACATTGAAGAGAAAACAGCAAAGTAGCACCTGTGCTGACAGTTTCACACTGTGGCCACGTCAGACTACCTGCCAAGCACCGGAGATGATGAGAAATTAGAGAAAATTAAACATAACGTTACCCATTACTACTTGACTCACAGCTTCGAGTACATTGATCGGTCCCATTTAACTGGTCAATTCTGATTTAAATGCTTTCACTCTCCAACGTTCATCATTGTCAAAGTGCCTGAGGATGACTTGGAAAAACAACGCTGTGTCCAGACTGAGGGCTGATATTGGATGTTTAACATGCTACGCCAATGTTTTTACAATATCTGCACATGGCAGCTACGGTATGTTGGGAAATAATGTGGTTATGGCAAAGAAAATATGGTTAAGGTGCAGTAATGATAGAAAACTAAATCACTAAGGTTAAAAGGTAGGGAAGAATTAAATAGTAAGTAAATTAAATAGTTAGTAATAGTAAAACAGCGACTATAAACTTAATGGGAGGAGACCCTCTCCAGCATACATTGTAATCAGTGCTTGGTCTCAATATATTGAACATCATGCTTAGCATGTATAGAGGGCAGAAAACAACTGTAACTTTACCCAGTGGTCCCAGCGGAAAGTGGAACAACATTCAGTGGCCACAGTAGACGTGACAAAAAGTGTTTCTCTTCAGGTACACATTCAATTTCCAACCCTGAATGAACACTAAATACACACAAGAGAAAATAAGCATCAGACTTAATATTTAGAATTGTTCCGGACGATGACTGTGACAGATGAAAGGTTTAACTCACAGGTGGACGCTTCATGGATCAGTATTTGACAATCCGATGGAAGCATAAAGACAGACATCGTAGATCTTAAGTTCTTTCAGTTAAGTGAAAGGGAGGGACAATGATGGGCTTCCCTGATTTCACTGCTGGACCAAATTAAGGTTGATGCCCCATGAAAAGAAATGTAAGAGGAGCTGCAAGGCCAATAATATTTAAAGTGCCACGCGACCAAGTCATCACTTCGGAAGTAAAACAGCTCTGTGGACGCGCGGTGAGTCTGCTCGCTCCGGCAGTACGACTCAACAAACTCGCTCCTTTAAAAAGGACTTCTAGATACACACTAAGGTGAGGTCAGACTGGGTCTTTTAACGTCTGCTTGTTTGCAGCAACATACAAAACTGCAGTACGTACAGTTTTTACAAAAGTGGTATTGTGAGCTCAAAGATATGCAATCTGTCTCTTTAGCTGCTAGATGTCCTCCTTTCCTCACCAGCTCGTCGCTAACTTTATTTGTCTGCGTTTGGTGCTGGGCAGGTAGCATACAGTGCGTTTATCAGAGTCTGATAAATACAATAAATGTGCCGTAAAACAAAAACAAAAAGACTAAAATGCTCAACAGAGCCGCAGAGTTGGTCGCAGTTCTGTGGGTGTATCATAACAAGAACAAAATGTAATTTCCCTTCCTCCTTCGGGATGATTATGAAAGGTTGACTCGTGAGATAAAACAGGAAATCCAAGGAAAAGCAAGATGGCTGAAGGTGACTCTAAACCCAAGCTTATCAGGGGATTCGGTAAACAAGAGGCCTGGCAGGCGCAGCGCTCGGCTGTTGACAACTGGTGATGGTGACCAGGTGGGATATGTTATCCTAACAGTCTGGAACTCTTGTGAATTATTTGCTGATAGATATAAACAGCTGTTATTCTTGGTAATGGAAAGCAATTAGAAACATCTGCATACTTGGCTGTGAGCGATGCCTCCGAATGGCGGCCGTGGCTCCCAGGTGCCACTGGGAAATAATTACATCATCAGGACAGGGGCCGGGGCTGGAGGACTGCTAGTGATCTGTGAAGAGCAAGGAGGAGAGCCCAAAGAGGGACACACACACACACACACACACACACACACAGAAATGTGTATTAGTCTGACTTGTGAGGACTTTCTGTTGATTACATTTCAACCTCCAGCCTTCAGCGTTCCCTTTGATCCTAGTCCTCATCGTTAAACCCAGGACTAAATTTAACCTCAACCTCAATTCTTTAGTGGCACTGAAAACCGTATGCCGTTCAGACGACCCAGTATCAGGCCGATAATGGCCCAACCTGACAGATGTGGGGAGTCAGGAACAAAAATGTGTGGGTTTTTTTCTGGGACACCTCGGGTCAGGTGGTTTATACCAGCTGTGCACACATGAAATGCTGCACACTCACATTCAGCCTCTGTCTACTAACTGGGAAGGAAAAAGAGAGAACCCACCTTCACCGCCCAGTCACCATGACTGCATAACACTGTGATTACACATGAAACACGTAATCACACCGTACCGTCAGCTCTGCAAGTTACGCAAGTCATGACAAGTGGTCAGACTTTGAAAACCCCTGGTGTACTTTGTTGTTAGACCCCTGTTTTACCCCAAATTTAAGGCGTTTGTGAAGTGAAATATCCTCAAAAGACCATCTGATGCAAACATATTATTTAGTGAAGAGATGAAGTCAGACAGCATTGGCACCGTCGACGAGGCAGGTGCGACCTGACAAACCTGATCAACATTTCTCAACAGCAGAGAGCATCTGCAGCCACAGTAAATCTGCACCTTTTTTTCCCCCCAGTACATTCAACCGTAAAGATAAATACAACAACAACAACACATTCATTTAAAATTCAGCTGTTAAGAAGCACGGAGGATTCGAAATAACCTCACTTTGTAAAACTGCCCTCTCACCAAATGTCTGAAACTCAAACTGCTTCTCACAGGCGAACAAGTACAAGAACACACTTATAAACACATACACCCACAGACGAAGACAGCAGACATTTGTTATGGTGATAATTAATTCTGTTTTCCAAGCAACATAAAAGATCTGTCTCTCTCTCGCTCTTTTCCCTCTGAATGTCATTAACTGAAACTCTTTTAAAGCCACATGGAGAACCTGAGCCAGAGGCTGACACGAACACTGCTAATAATATTAATAATAGTCCTTGGCGTGGCGTCTTTGTTGTTTATTTGTAGTTTATTGTATTTCTTTGTGCTTTGTAATAATTCATCCAGAACAGGGAACTTTTGGACAGTAAAAAAAGAGCGACACAACATTTGTTAAACCTTTATAAAGCATAAAGTTCATTTTCTTAAAATTAACATTTTCTCAAGTAAAATTTGTGTTTTTTTTATTAAAAACTTTACATTAATATTTTAATATAATTTGGAGGTTGTTCTGTTTCACCAATATATTGCTAAGTAGCTTTAGCGTGGAACAGATGTTGTTTGGCATAGTTTAGCTATGTTTTATGTCGTATATAACTATATATACACATATGTATATGAGCTGAGCATATGTACTAAAGCACACAGATATTAGAGAAGTTGATTATATTTATATAAGTGGCCTCTTACGTTTCCACAGGCGCTGATCTCCGACAATGAGAGAACAACAGTTTTCAGGGCTGTCTGTCGTTTTTTTAGTTCAAAAGTCAAAATACCATTCGAACGTGGGAGGAAGATCAAATATCCAATCTATAAATACAAAACTCACCGTATATGCGACAAAATAATCTCAAGTCCGCGTACGAGCCACTTTTAATAACTTTAATCGCATCTCACAATCAAGAATGAATTTCCATGCGCAGTATTCACAGTGCATTAGTGTCTTGCCCTTCGCAGCTTCCGTACAGTCCTATCACCATGACAACCTCTCTGAAGTGAGACAGCAGAATGAACTGAACAGCGTCACATTCGTTGTGTTAGAATTCATGCGATGATTTACATGTTAAGCTCTCATTTCTTCTAACTTTTCTTTTTGAAAAAGCAGTATTTGATTGAGCGTTTGATTATTTCGGACAGCGTGTCATCGGAAAGTACTTGGACCTTTACGGTGGTACAAAAATGTACATCTCATTTTTCAGTGTTGTTTCTGCTGCCCATACTTTCACTGATGCCTTTCCTGAAAATGTCCTCTGGGATATTTGATCTGCACTCAGTCACGCCACAGTGTCTTCTTCTAATTGTGTTGAGTATGGAGCCGCTGACCTTCCGCCCCGGCCTCCCTCTCTTTCTAAACAATACTGCGGCAGTGAGAGCCCCGACTGCGCGATGCCTCTGAATTTACCCCTGCCAAAGCATGACTGTGACTCTCCACATACATCAACGTACGGGCCCCTACTGAGCGTGCTCATCAGCTGTAAATACCAGCAGTCTGCGCTGCCGTGGTGAAATGAGCAGTCTGGGGGGTTTGACTCTGTTGTGAGGTGGCAGGTTGGGCCTGATGGTTAAAGAGAGTGTCCTGTCAGCAGAAGGTCACGGGCCTGATCCGCTCTGCAGGCAAAGAGTCCTGACTAGGTGTCCTTGAGCAACACACTGACCCCTGACATTAAGCGAACAAGTCTTTGTGCACTGTGGCATCAGCTATACGACAGTGAGGCTCAGTTTGGAGAAAAGATGTGATGTGTGACAAATTTACTGGACAAAGATTTAGATGTACAGTTTTAATGTCTGCCATATTTGTATCTGCTGTAAGTATCCTGAAAACGAACTGTCTGTATTTGCTGTTTAGCAAAAACAAAAATGATTTTGAACTCATTTTGAGTTTGTTTTATTTTGTCGTGTGTCACTTATTCTGAAATTACAAACCAGCTCACTGATGATGTTTCAAAACTCATCTCAGTTCACAATTAATTCTAAAATCTGCACTAATAATTCATTAGAACCCAGATCACGTACTATTGCAAATGTCCGATTTGGTCCTCTTTTACTCCCCCCCAAAAAAGTTGTGAAGAGTCGCAGTGAATTGTCTGTAACCGGCGGGAACCAGTACTGTAAGACTGAAGTAAAAACTGCAAAGTAAAAGCGTGACGTAAAGCGCATGGGCACTTATTACTAAAGTAGTCGTCCACAAGCTTGGAAATGTTTTACAAATCCAGTTTATACACAAATCCATAAGAAGAAAATGTCCAGTCTGTTGGAGAAATATCACCTTGATCGAGATCTATGCAAAAACAATGCAGCAAAAACAGACGGGGGAAACAATCTCCTGTCTGCTGCAGAGGCTCTGCAGCAGACAGGAGATAGAAGCAGCTCCAACACAAAACATTATGTTTGTGCCTTTGTTTCATCGAGGCCCGTAATCCCTCGGGCAACAAACAGAAAATATCCGTCAGAACGCATGAACCTCCGGGCCGTGAGTTGCGGCTGTTGTGGCTGCATGCGTTGATGCCGACTGGCGTACCTGTCACGGAAAGCTGCAAGCGCAGTTCAAAAACGAGGTGGCTGGTGTCACATGAGTCTGCTGAGGGAGTCGTTGACGAATATGAGCACAGCAGCGCAGCAGCACACAGAGAGTTTGTGTCCGTCAGCACTTTCTTATCCTGACTTTTTCCCTGCTTTGCAGTGGGTTTGGGGTCGTTTGACATGAGTAAAGTGCTAATCTACAAGATCCTTTTTGCTTTTTAATTTGTCTCCATATTTGTTGAAAGTAGTAAATCAGATTTGCTCCCTTTAACACCCCCCCGGCTCCGGCTGTACACCACGCTACGCAATGCACCTGGGTTATTTTCCCAACATTGACGTATTTTTAAGGACCGCTAAAACCAAAAAGACGAAAGCCTCAATGGATATAGTACATTACATGTTCATATTCATGTAATGAGCAGTCATCAGCATCTCTAGGAATGACATTCAGACACCTCACGATTCACATCATGTGTGCTCTTTCTGTAGAGAGGCAGAAAGTTGCTGGTGGAGGGGCGTGAAGCGCGTCTGACGTCCATGTGGGAGACCTGAGGTCAACTTTAGTCACAGTCCGGCAGTTGATGTTGCTGTCTTTTAAACTTTAACCACAGTCATAACCAAATGTTATACCATACCTAACCATTGTCTACTTGCCATAACCGTGACCTTTCCTAACCTTCCCCACGCAGTTGTTGCCGTGCACAGACAATGCAGAAAGAAAGATTTGCTGAATTGTCCGATCTTCTTGTGATAGGGTTCCGTTGTTTAAGCATAAAAAGGGAACCCTCCACTCGTGTGTTTTTATTGCCAGTGACATTTCAGGTCAACAGATGCACCGGTTAACATACAGTGGTTTGCTCTGCTGCACACAGCGATGGGAACTATAAAATCCAGGTTAAACCAATACAAATGGTACAGCACAACTCATGTCCTGGTGTTTGTACCTGTGTGCCCTTTGTATGGGATAAGCCGCCCACTCCAACTGTAAAACCATCGTACACGGTGAATAATGTGATTCTGATATAACTCAGACTAGTACAGTCTGTTAATCTATTCATAGAGACTGTGGTGTCCTCATACTACAAGTCAAGTACATGATCAGATATACTTTTGTAAATGCTTTTCATTCAAACTGACCTGGTGGTCTGAGTTGATGAAAAACAATAATAATAATTGGTGTATGGAGGTACAGTACAGCACAGTGGATGAAACCAAAGTACTTTCCTCCTCCCAGATGGTCCGTTCAGCCTTTTAATAATGAAATCTGCTTTTGTGTTATTTAAAAAATTACAATAACCTTTCTGCTAATCCCCCGACTTACGACCCCGTACACCTGGATTTCTGCGCTGCACGTACGTCTCAAATCCCCCCGGCTCTTGATAACATATTAGGATTATATCTCGGATATGGTTCTTTAATAAATAGTTTAGATAAGCATATCTGTTTAATTTTATCCACCCGCCCTCCCTGCGTGTGGGATTACAGTGAAAGGGTTGGTTTTGTTGAGCGCGTGTGCTGCAGTCTGCAGACAGAACATGCAAACATCTGTACAACAATTCATCAGAAAGAATTATGTATGGCAGACTGGAGGGCTCTAAGCTGTGTGTATTTCAACATCCCAGTGTCCTCGATGACTGAGGCAGACCATAAATAATGGACACAGAATTAATTGGTTTATGCTATGAGCATGTGTTATATATATTGATGGCATACCGTTGGTGTGCTGTTGCTCTGCGCCGGACTGGACATGTATACTGCAGCTTCCAGTCTGATGAACGATCTCGATCTGGTGGCTGGATTAGAAGGTTTAGGTTTAACTTATATTAATGTAAACAAACGACGAGGGAAATCTTAATGCTAGAGCATACAATGATATTTTAGACAGTAGTGAGCGTCTAACATTGAGGGCAAGAGTTTGGGGGGGAAAAGCCCAATATGACAGTTCCCCGTGCACAAGATGTGGTTTCCCAGTTTGGTGTGGAAGAACTGGCCTGCACAGATCCCTGACCCAACACCTTAGGTTAAACTGGACTGTGAGCTAATTAATGCCCATAGTTTAGGAATGACTTGTTTTCTGTATCACATGTGGGTGTAACGTTCAGGTGTCCACATTCTACTTGAGATTCTGGGCTTGAAATGTATCTGAGGGTGTTAAACATACCAAAGTGGATTAAGTGGATCCTAATTCAGCAACTAAAAAGTAGTACATGGCCACTCCAAGCCTCTTTAGGGCCCTAAGCATTAGAAACCTAATGCTTCACCCCCAGCCCCCCTGAACACATCCACAGGTATTTCGGGGAACTGTCATCGTTGCTGCACAGTGGCAGTTAATATTATCCCTGTCGCTAGACAAGAACTTCAACGCCGGGAAACTCTGGCCTACCCCCACCTCCACTCCCTTACTGTACACTGTCATACTATTTCCTGTGTTGGCGCCGACTGTTGGCATTGGATGAAAATCATGAGAATTGTCCAATAGACAAACTCCCTCCGGACACTGGGCAGGAGGGACAACACAAATACAGTGGTGGTTTCTGAAAGGTGCCACAACAAACAAGCACACTTAGGATCTGATACGTGTTGGATCCTCTTTACACCCCTACTGGAAACTGGAGAGTTTTTTTTCGCAGGAACTGGCGATTGATTCAGTTATTTGTGTGTTTTTAGCATCAGTGATACACAGCAGCAAAATCGCCGTGTGTTTATATGGAGTTATGGATCGGACACGGATTTTATTTAGATTTTATGGATTACTACCTTTAAATACGTGGCCCCACAGTGTTTCATGGTCTCACTAAAAAAAGTGTGACAGACCTTTAAATTATGCATGCTGCACTTGACCATGAGGTCTGAATTTTCTAGGCCAAACACCCCGCTCTCTGTGGGTTGTGACCCCCCCCACCCCCTGCTTTGTTTTTTTACCTTGCGTGCTGGGCTAAATACCTCCGCACCTGCATGTTGCACTGATTTCACCCAGCCCCGGCAGATGGTCCTCACCCTTCACTGAACACACACTCTGGCACCTGGGACGCTGGGGAAATCCTTCCATGCTCTTGCCACTCTGTCAGAGAGCACATGCACATATTATAAACACAGATGCAAAGGCACGTGTGCAGGCATGCGCGTCCGCGAGCATGCTCAGGCAAACATAGATGCAACGACAAGCGGGGCGCGCAGACGCAAACACAGCGCAGAGGCTTCTCGTTTCCACGTGTGAACATAAATTCATCGGCGTGTGAAGAAAATGTTTTGATAAAATAAAGAGAAGAAATGTACAGCGCAGTTTTATGGTTCAGTACAATATATAAGACACATAACACACCACAGCTCCAGTCTCCATCGAGATAGACAAACTTACGGAAATGCAGCATCACAAATGTGTACAAAAGGTTTTGGTTAGGTTACACCCATGTGGGATCAAATCCATGGGCATTCATCTGCTGCTATAACCAGGCTGCAGGGATTTGTTCCCATTTCATCTCATCTGCAGCTGGCCTCATCAACAAGGCCCGGGACCCCCACGGACGACCCTGACTCTTGATTCTGATACTATATCAGTATATCACTATATAAAGTGTATCTGAAGTGTTGCCCACTTATGTCTTGTGGTTGTGATTTTAATATTTTTCTTTAAATTTTAGCATCTGGTCTTTCAGAATCACTTCTAAAAATGAACTTTTATCAGAAAGTTACTTTTTTTAACTTTAATTTCTTTTCTCTTTTGTTAACGCTAACCAGGTTTATTTCTTTATAATTTTACAGCGTAATTGTTTCATTCTGTTTGGGACATTTATTTTTAGTCTCGTCTCATCACATAATCTTAAAGCACTCTGCTCGTCCTCAGTGTAGAAAAGTGTCTTATAAATAAAAATTATTATTATTCATATTATTAACTTCTACATTTGCACTTTAAAAAAATAAATATTACACATACAACACTTTGGGTTGTGATACCAGAGAAGTTAAACACTACACACACACTAGCCAGCAGCTCCAGAGATGCAGGCTGTGTAAAAATGCTGTTGTAGTCCCCTCACAAAGAATCACACAGTAAACAAGCAGCTGCGCTCAGATTCGTTGTGATGAGGAGGAGCTGTTCCTTCCTTGAGCTTAATGTGAAAATATGCCCCACAACCCCATGACTGCGTGCCTGGACGAACGCGACCGCAGGCAAAACGTACAGACAAATAAACGCCTTATGGCGACTGTTGTTGCACTCCTAGCTGATTTAATTAAAGAAGCCTTCTGTGCTAGCAGTGCAGCACAAAGGAATGTTAATGATGGAACTAATGGCTGCTGTTTTCCACTCTGAGCGCCGCACCAGCAGCACGCCGTCCGAGAAGTATCCCTGAGCTGAATTACAGACTGGGGTGAGCTACTTCATACGGACAAAGACTTCACTTTTCATATCTGCCCTGTCAAAGTGAGCGGCAGCAAATGCCTCTTGTTTTTAGCATTAATTAAAATCCTCACCACGCTAATGCGATGCATCGCTTCAACCAAAGTCAGACTGTTGAGATGGATTTAACAAGCTGAATACAAACAGCTTTTGTCAAGTGGAAGGCTAGCTTCGTCTGGGTTTGAGGCTATCATTGTGTTGCAGATGTAAGGCGTTATTCAGCTGACACTTCCTTCTAGAGGAACAGTGCGACCCACTATGAAGAAAGTCAGGGGAAGAACATCACATCATAAATCACAGATAAAGAAACCGACAAGCAACATGCAAGAGCTAGTGAAGCTTATCGTCGGCCTGAACGAGGAACCATTTCCACAATAAGACAGTGAGGTTTTGTTTAACATCTGAAAGGTGTCAGTCCTGGTTTCTAAAGTCGATGCTCTGACAGCAGGACATCGAAGATCATCTCAGTGTTTCAGGGTATTATGAGGGTTTCTTTTATACTTGTATGTATAATATGAATGAAGTTAAATTTTCTTCTCTTCTCTGTTTCAAACCTGCCTCTCAAGTTCGACCAATCAGGATGCTTCGTGTGCAGATCTGCATGACGGTTTCCCATAACGACCTCTTCTGCGTAGGTTAACACGTGCGCGTCGTGATCATGGTCGTCAAAGTAGAACCCTTTGGTCACACGTCGATCACCGAAATGCTGTGGTGCCAAAAAAAACATCACGCTACGAGGGTTAGCGTTGGGGTTTATATTTTATTTTTTAGTAATTATTTGCAGGACCATTAGTGGTCGCCTGTCATGGAAAAGGTAAAAACAGGGTGTTTTACAGTAGTCGTGTTTCTGCTGAGGACAGAAAATGTGCCGCCTAATATTCTTAAGTGGCTGCCGTTTAATGTGCAGCAGTAAGGGGGGAACTGCAGCAGATAAAAGGCTGATTCTGTCCACTTTTACATTTGGTCAGTTTGAGAAGTCTATTGTGAAATGTTTTTCTGTAAGGGACCATACTATGCCATTAAAGCGTGAAAGCTGCCCAATGTCATCTGTGTTTACATCGAGTATGTTTAAGGTTGCGAGTACAAATAGCACAAAAATGACATTTAAATCTCCATCGGTAGACCTTTTCACTCGGTGGAGGATACATTTGTACGACGCAAGACTAAAAGACTGGTTATGTTGGAGGTTTCTTGAAGAGATTTCTGTGGATTACACAAAAAGAGCAAAAGGTGACAGCAATGAGCCCAAAGTCACTGTATTTAATGGGTAAATTTCCCAACATGAAGACATCATTAAATTGACACGGCTGTTAAACAAAGCAGGTAACTGCATTTACCCTTGGCCTGTCTGGGATATTTACACACAAAGTGATGCAGAACTTCACTCCAGCACAGGTATCATTTTTGTTCATCCTTTCGGGATATTAATGAAAAGTCGCTCAGTGTTTATTCAAGAACTTAAATGAATCAGAAGCAGTAAATCACGCCCACGTGTCTGAAGCCCCCGGACACAGTCAAGGGAACTGGGCCATAAATCACTGGAAGAAAAGGTAATGTGGCCTTATACTTCAAAGTTTAATCGTCACGCAAAGAATCACTCTCTCCTCGCAGACGACAGAGTCAAAGATACTTTGAGGTCCAGACCTTCACTCCTGTCCCACATCAATCACAACTGGGCGTTTTTAATTTTCTGACTGTAGATCTCTCTTCTGCTCAAGATATTACGGGACAAGTTATTTTTTGACATTAGCTTGACACTTAACAAAGCAGCTGTTTAATGCGCAGCACGACAGCGTTAAAGAAAGTCCTGTTAAAGTGGTCCATGCCCCGTGGGTGAGAGGTGACGGGACGAGGGGACGTGTGACCCTCCAGAAAGCTAAATGACGGAGACGCGCACATCCATTTCTCTTTTCTCGTTTACTTCTGGATCTTCTCTCTCCAACAATTCTCCACCTCACGGGGCCTTTCTGCTATTTCTCATACTTCCTCCTCTACAACCAACTGTATCAGGACAATTACAACAATGAGAAGGAATCAGTGGCTGTTAACGATAACGACATATGCCCAAAACAGACTCCAGACTCTGGATGATTCATGTCATAAAGCAATGAATTAATTTACTAGCTCTTGATTAAAAATACAATTTATGCATTTGGCTCATACTCATCAAAACATATTATTATTATTATTATTATATATTGCCCTGGTTTCTTTTCAGGGTAGAAAGACGTCAGATAAGAGATGAGATACCGATACTATACTGCAGCAAACTGTCAAATTACTTTCTTTACTTGTTGCTTGTACTGGATTTGTTTGTACTTTCACTTTTGATATTTTTAGTTTTTGTGGTTTTGTGGTTCATGCGTATTTCTATAAGCTCCCTCTGGGTTTCTTTGTCTCCCTAACACAGATTGTGGTTTCTACAATTCTTTTCTCCTCGTTTCCCCTTTAAGGTCAATATTAAAACATGATCTTCATTGACTTTTGACCTTCTGGAGGCTTCTCATTTAAAAAATCTTAAATCTGTTCTGTGTATTATCCATCCAATGTGGTATTTAGATTGGATTATCCATCCATCCATCCATCGACAGTTGGTCAGCAGGGTGCTGTGACGACAGAGGTTGTCCTGTATGTTTATCAAACATGTCCCTCGGCAAGACAATGAACCCCTAAACCTCAGGCATACAATAGTTATAACACGTAATAACCACCAAAGCTGAATTTACAGTTTTAAAATAAAAATTGAATTTCAAAAACATGGTAGGTGTTATGGAAATTGATGTGTTAAAATGTTCATGTAAGTTGATGCATAAAGAAAACAAAAATGGTAAACAAAGTAAAACATTAAAAAAAACTATGAGTGAAACTGTAAAAATGTATGTCATCCCTAAACAAGTGAAGCCCCTGTTCTGAAAAAGTTTCTAACTTTGTTTGAGTTGCTGTTTTATACATCTTTTTATCAAGAGGCAAAACTATTTTCACCCAGCTACTGTTTGTATTTAGGGTGTTTTTGTCAGGGTGTGATGGACGCGAGCCGGATAGCCGGAGATAAACACTTGGGGAGTAAAGCGTGGCATCTTTTGGTGAAAAGGTTTCCTGCAGATTCTGATACTGAGCAGCCGGACACAGACCCCTCCATATCTTCATAAAATACGCAGTCATGATGAATCAGCCCTTATTATTAGCACCATTTTGCTTCCCCAGTCAAATGAAATGCATCACATATTCATTCATTTTTTAAATGAGACATGATCATGTTTTCAGCTGTTTCCAGTGAGGTTTTAAGCCTTCAACAGTCCCCCTTTCTGGTGTTTGCATTAAAGATCTTTAACCCCGGATGAACTGGACAACATGTGTAATCACACTCTCCTGCTACATCTGTTTCTTCTTTTAAACCATGCCTTTCCTGTAATGACCTTTTTCTTTGACAGGCTTGTTTTGTTTTGACTTTCATTTTTATGACTCTGCCCTGTTTAGTTGATTTTATGTTTTTTTGAATAATCATGATAGCCTCCATCCTTCTTTTTATTCTTATTACTACAAATTGTTTACTACAAACTGGCTACAGATGGGAGCAGGGACATCGAGTGAAAACAAACGATAGCACGACATGCATTAGATTAGTGGAAAATATCTCAAAGTCCAAATTAATTTCACACTAAACTTTTTTTGTTGCCTTACACATGACTCAGTGACAGTTTAGGATGCTACTCAGTGAAAGTTTCTCACATCTCTGTATCCCTGTACAGTTCAGGCTTTTTGCATACTTCTCTGCACCGTGAAGATTAATCAAAGACATCTGTGCCAAAGTGCTGATCCCCCTGATGACGATGATGATGATGATGGTGCAGTTTGGGGGGCAATAGATTAAAACCCTAAGCTATTGACCCATAACTAAAGTGATGTTTGAGCTCATAATCTTTTCATCTCGAGGTAAGTGAAACCCGCTTTGTTGGATTTTGACCGTCAGCAGACAATAGGGAGGATCATTTTAACATGGCTCCATGCTGAGCAGGTGGGAGGGGGGAAGGAGGGATACAAGCAGAGAATGGGAGGGAGTGGGGGGGGGGCAGCAGAAGAGACCAATATTCACCAAATTGTATCCATGAGTGTTGGCGTGCTTTTATGCACTGAAGTATAACCACTACTTCCACCACAACAGACTGAGAAAGTCGCATCTCATTTCAAATCTCCAAAAAAAAAAAAACGTGAGCGCAGAGAAGCATCTTCAACATCCTCTCGGGCTTTTCCCATTGTGTCTGGCAACGCCATTGTTCCGATACAGCGATGCAGAAAGGAGGATGCACTTGGGATCCAGGCAATTTCATTACACCGAGTCAAGCTGTTTCAGTTCAGGATCCAGGCCTTTGTGCCGGTTGCCCAGCACTGAGAAACTGGAAACATGGCACAAACAACATTATGTGTTATAGCAACTTCGCGCTGGGCCTTGTGATATGTCCATCTGCCGTGACTAGTGTTGCAGATCGCGCTGACGTCCCTGCCTCCCTGCCTGTGTTCCCTCGCCTCCTCTCACTGAGGCTCTCCAGGTTGCACGACCACTCAGCCATAGTCGCCCTCCGTGCAAACTACTTTTCCTCAATGCTGTAATGCTTTTGATGTAGAAGTTTGCACTGGCAAGGTGCGCTTTATGACTGCATTCTTGCATGATAATATCAGTAATTACAACTTATTCTGCGGTACACAGCGGTGTGTCCAATCTGCATAGAGTTCACATTAATGTTTGTATGCAGGATAGGACATGCAGGTACAGATGGGAACTTTGCAGAAGTCCAACGTTTTGGTGCGTGCTTGTTTTACTACTGAGGATTTTTTTATTCTAAGTTTACAGACATATAAACTGGAATGACAGTTTTGTAGTTAAGGTTACAATCTTTCACTCAGGTTTGTTAGTTAGATAGCTTGTTGCTTTTCTTTTTGCCTTTACGTTAAACATAAAGATATCAAACTTCCAACTTCCAAGAAGAAATATTGGTGGCGTGAATGCAAAATGCAGAGGAGAAAATTCCTACATCAGATATCACTCTATGATCCAAAATCCAACCACCAGACGGCCCAAAAGCAAGCGAATGACAATCTGTCCCGCCTCTCAAGCTGTTGTCAAAAAAACACAAGCGCAGATCTTCAGCTTGTCACCTTCCAACTACACTTTGATCCGGTTTCATGTTGTTCCCCAAGATTACAACACCAAAGACTACACGGAGCATATTGACGCACTTTAAAAGAGGTGGTTTACAGATGCCTGATCCTTAAATCCGAAAAAACGAGGCGATGCTTAATTCATATCACGCATTTATTAGAAAGTGTTTTTTGGGGATGGGGTGGGCAGGCGGGTGGAGTTTTTGGGGTCGAGCTACAGCGTTTTACAGGCTAAGCTCATGCTGAGACATATTGAGACATATTTTCATCTTGTGGATTATTCTTTCTTGGGGAGGGATGGGACAGACGTTTGTGGGCAGATGATATTTTGAAATAAAAATAAACAAACACATGTCAGCATAATGGGGGTGGGGGTGGGGAATGGTAGAGGATGAGTTGGTGGTGGTGGTGGTGGGGGGGTCCTAGGTCCTGAAGAGCCTCCAGCTATCTGCAGAAAGCTGATTATGCTAAAGTAGGGGATTTAACTAGACGTTTATGTCTGCATTAATCAAAGAAGAATAATATGAAAATCTCAGCCGCTGCCTCTGTTCTATGATCACTTGGTACATGTGTACTGTAAAATGAGTCATGCATTAAAACTACAGACAATCCTCGTTTTAATATGACAGAGCAGAAACAAAGGAGTGCAACAAGAAATCCTGAATGTTATCAGAACTTTTCTTGTACCCTCTGATAACTCATATAATCTTCAGATAATTCCTTTTGGGGCCGAAGACAAAGAGCGGCAATAACGACGCAAATCATGCAGAAGAAAGACTTAAATAGTTGCCGCATCTGTATCATTTCACCACTAATTAGTCTCTATCCACAGAGCCATGAAAGTAAAAGAAATGCACTATTTTTAGCAGACTGCTGCGTACCTCAGTCCAACAATTAAGTGCAATCCACATGTACTTGTTAGCTCCAGTGCTCCAACATATACATATTCCTTATTCATGAATTTAATGTAATAGGTTTAGTTTTGAAGGTAAGCAGCAGCACATTCAAAAAGAATGGGTAGTTGCAGATAAATTATAGTTGTAGAATATTTGTGAATATTGAAACATATTTTGGAAAATGGTTCCCGGGGGAAGTAGGTGTGGGTAGTTCAGATTAGAATACTATTAGTCATTAGTACATTCCCACACACCCGCAAAGATGGTGGATTTGTTGAATCTGCCTTCACAAAAATCAACATTTCACAGCATCAAAGAGTATCTCAGCCCCGACTAATGTGCCGCCTTGTTGTCCACTGCAAGAACTGTAACATTATGTATGATGTAAACTTTACACTGAACATAACTGCCATGCTCAACACCGTTCATATCAAAGTGTCTCTCAGGACAAAAGACATTCTGACTTGCTGAAGGAGGTACTTCTTCATCTTGTTATAACAGCAGCAGGTAACCCCCCCCCCCCCCCACCCCCCTCATCCAGACTGTCAGGTAATAACCACTTCCTCTCCCCAACTTTGACTCTAATGTATCTCCAATGTCATCGATGGATGAAGCTCATTTCTGCTTTATGTTGGAGTCAGAGAGCGAAGAGGCACATTTCATTCGCTGCTGTAATGACATAAACATCAATCTGTCTGAACTGCTGCTTAAATGACTGTGTAACCTTTACAGCACTGTTAAAGAAAGATGTATAATTTCTGCATAAAAAACGAGAAGCCGAGGTAATAAAAAGAGGAGTCTCGCTGATGCACTTTCACTTTACTGGACTTGCAGTCTTTTTTTTATGCCCAGTGAAAAAGTCGTGCCCCGAGAGTCACTTTGTAAAAGACTCACTGATATTTCCTGCTTTTAACATGCACATTAAGATATTCACTGAATTTTAACAGATTTAAAAATTGCTGGGAACAACAACAGATTGAGAGCCATAAAAAGTAGAATAAAGCCTTTATTACCCACTGACATTCCCCACATAATGGAAATGTTTTACAATGCCTCCCATTTATGGACCTCTATCCACTATAAATTATATTATGCAAGAAACATCATCATGACTGGTGGCATTAACTACCTTATATTAAATAGGTTTCCAGAGGGAAGGATTGGCTTACTATATGTAGCCTGGAACAAAATTCAATCTGCCGCCATGTTTAATGCCACATTTTTTATTATCTTGCAAGCATATGTTGGAATGGCTACAGATGATGAAGCTAGCTGCTGGGCAAAGTGATCATCAGTGCTGTTTTTTCTTCTTTTTTTAAAAGCTCTCTTAATAACAGGATCCGGTAAATTGTTTATGACCTTTGTCAAGGTTTTGCTGGGAACACAGAGGCTAGCAGCAGCAACTGTGCTAGCCTGCGGCATGTGTGAATATGCAAAGCTCCCCTAGTTTTTTTCCCCCTCTTTTTTTGTGCAAGGTTTCAACATGAAAATGTGAAATTGTTTGGAAACCTTTTGCCTCGCAGGGCCTTCATGGAGAGAAGCCGCATAGAGCTGAGCTCTGCAAGAATGCTGGATGCCGCTTCCTTAGTTGAGCATATGCCACATTCTGTTTTAGCGAGACCGTGTTTGTGCGGTGGCCTTTTTCACAGAGCTGCAACTCTGGCCATGGGGAGGAAGGGCTGGTCAGGGACAGCAGCTGTCCAGCCCTCTGTGAGCATTACGACATGCATGACCTGGCCAAAAACACAAGGTAAGCAAAAAAAAACACACCAACAATGCCGCTCTCCTCACAGAGCTGACCTCACGTTACCGTACGAGCCTTACAGGTCTGTGTCTCATAAAACCTCCACGTCACTCATGTCGTTACGCTAGAAATGACACTCCAGGAGAAGCATGTGGGTCAGAAGGGTCAAAGAGAAATGTATAAGCAGTTACAGTAGCCAGGAGGGAAGAGGCTTGATGGAGAGATCAAGAGAAAAGGCAGCAGCTCATGGTGGAAGGAAGGAGCAAGGAGGAGGAGGAGGAGGAGGGGGGCAGGTGGTGGGCATGGGCTGGGGTATGCTGGTGCATCTGCCTGCGGCGATGGTATTGACGGACATATTTCCCACAGCTCCGTGTCACGGCGGGATCATCGCACATGATTACGGGAGGGATCAGCATGATCGGCTGTCGCTGATTTCGCTGACATCTGTCGGTGAGGTGATACAAGCTGTGACGAGGATTGCCCCAGACATGAAATCTTCAGCGGCTGTTGAGCCGCGGTGGCCGAGGCTCCTTGTAACCTGAGCTACGACGACGAAGCGTCTGCATGCAGTGTTTTACCTCCGTCTGCTTGCACAAGTCTCCACACTTCTATTCAGTGGCACATATTTTATCATACTTATTATGTGCACACCGTGTCATTGATTATATCTGTATTTTATTATATTGTTTTGGAAAGGGCTGAAGTTTACTCTCAGTTGTCATTATATGGTACATACACATGACGACAACTGAGCAATCCACTAATGAAGACCATCAGTTGAAGCTAGCAACTTGTTTTGCTGACTAACAGTAATGCTAAGTTCCCAGACAAAAATGCATTCAGTGCCAACACTGTTAGAGATAACACACACACACGAGTGTAAGGTCACAAGAATAACATGTAAATACTGATTTTCAGGGTTATTTATTTTATTTAAATAAGAAGGTGTCCCTGAACAGCAGCCACACATCACCTTCTGTAAAAACACACTGAGTGAGCGTCCTTTACTAAAACCAATACAGTATCTGTCCAGCTTCAAAAGATGGATTATTTATCCCCGGGTAAGTAATTGCACGGTTCATAACAATGAGATTCGGATTAAGGAATTCATTACGGAAGCGGAGCACAGCTTGTATACAATCACCTTTAAGTCCGGCCCAAGAGATAAAAAACATTTCCTCAATACGAACTGCTGGAACCGCTTTGATGTGACCCCCATCGCAGCTCAGAAAATTATCTCCCAGCTAAATCCTTTCTTCATTTCATCTCGGAGATTCAAGGGAAATTCTTAAACATATGGCTTAAATTGTTGGTAATGGCTGGATAGAAAGTCATCTGGGGCAAAAGCCTGAGCCCTTTCTTATTTTTTGATGAGAGCTCTATCTCTGATTAAATGTCAGACTTTCACCGTCACATATGCTGCAGAAAATCCCTTTTTTTCCCTTAGAGGTTCCTTATTGGGCCGTTCCAAGAAAAAGAGAGCTAAACTGCGCCCTGACCATGCTGAAGACATCAGATACCATGCTGCCATTCTTGTAATGAAGCATCTTGGTTGCATTCGACAAACCAATTGACAGAAAAGCTTCTATTTCTGATTTAGTTGAAAAATGTGCTGTGTTACATTGAAACCTGACTGTAATTCAAGAATTCAAGAATAAAACTCTGGAGAAAAGTCGGATGGAGAACTTGTAGAAGAAAAGGTTTGAAGGCACAGAATCTCTTTCAAACATAAAGTAAAGGATAAATAAAGTGTAGACGTAATGCAGCATTTGTACGGAGATTGTTGAAAAGTTATTAAGACTATAACAACAGACCACAAATTGTGGTGTCTAATTCAGCCATCTAGAAGGTGTGAGATTACAGTGCGAGTAAAAATCTTGAGACGAAAATGTATGTATAGCTTGCGAATAAATCTACTAACCCTAAAACGTGTCTACAATAATTCATAATAGTTAAAGATGTTGATTTTTCACTGTAGTATCGACTCAGTGAGAAATTCAAAGGTAGTTGTGAAGCTGAAGGCTTGTTTACTGCATATATGACCAGTCATTTACATGAATAATGTCACCCCGCCTCACCACCAGAAGTGTTTATGACAGATGAGAGGCCAGCATCCAACTGCATTTTCATTCCAGTTATTTTTGTTTTAATGTGTGTGAATCAATTAATTCTGTCATAAAAGGCCACCATAAACTGTGTGCAGAAGTTAATGAGTCCGGCATTACCACATCATTACACCAGCTGGCATAATGGAGCATGTGTTGTTTGTCATAATATATGCTGCCACGCTTAACAGTCATAAATTGTTTGGATTGGTACGTTTTGTTTTTTGTTTGATGACAAAGACAAAGGGCTTGTGCATTACGATTACCATAGTAACAGCAGGTACGTACCCACATACATGTGTACGTAAAGGTGACTTTAAAGCGTGTGGGATCCTTCAGGGAGATTGTCACAGATCCAAAGGAATTTTGAGATTCCATATACAGAAGTTGGGATTTGTGGAGGTATTGACAAGGCTCAAACCCCTCTTTTATCAAGGGCTTTTTGAAGATGTACTGGCTGATAATTATTTTCATTGCACCCAATAGCTTCTCCAACACACTGCTTTGAAACCTAGCGTGAGCTGAAGGAGTCCATTTTCCCAACAAATGCATCTTCAGGGAACCTTCTGGGGTTCCATTGGGTGTTTTGTAAGAGCCGTATACATACGACTACTATAATCTGTTCATATTTTAGTCCTTTATACTCCTGATGGCAGTGTGTCCTCAGTAGATGCTTACATCAAGACTCTGTGGCTCTTACTCATTATGGAAATAAAGGAACCTGTAGAGGGAAACTGGTAACTTAACTTTAGCTCAGTAAGCTTTTTGTTATTAAATGTTAATGTTGAATCAAGTGACTCTGATGTGAAATTGTCTTTTGCATTGCTGAACACATTAATAATTACCACCCAACTCTGCGAGCACATGTTTTATTTGCTCTGGCAGATGCGTCTGGCCCCCCTCCAGTTCTGACAGATTTCCAGCCGGCCTGGCCTGGGTCGGGCCAGTCACAACCATTCATCGGATATGGGGTGGGTTAGACACGATGACTGACAGGGTTAGCGCTGTTGAGGCATTTTCGTAAACAACCAAGATGGCTGCCGCTGATGTGGAACGTTCTGTTGAATCCGCCAACGCGTCAGTATTAAACCAACTCACCATCACAGCTCATCTCTGCACGCTGTAGTCAGTTTAAATGTTTCCGTTGCTCGACGCTACATCGCAGAGAGGTTCCAGACTAATTCACATTTACATTCATAAGATATCTTTCTCAGGAGTTGGTGGAGAACAAATCAGAGATAAGTAAGTGACTGTCAGTGACTATTGGACTTCATCAAGTGGAAAGAAACACGACACCAAAATGTTTCTGTGAGTCTGTTTGCCCCTTAGCGATAAATAAATCCCCAATTTGATTTAGCGACCAACATACCACATTTAGTCCAGTAAGAATACACTGAGTAACCTCTTCTAATAAATGGTCAGAATTCTCCGTCCTAACTGTTTAAGGTGGGTGTTGCTGAGAAACAGCATTTGCAGCCCTCTGACAAATTTTACTGTGTGCTCAGTCAACCTTCCCACAATAAAGGCAGGCTAAAAAAGGCATCACAGCGAGTTCAGCACGTTTCGTTCAGTCACAAGCCCAACAAAATGTGCCTCCATCCATCCTCTCATAAGCAGTCTGCAGCACAGTGAGGGGGAGGAGCCCGGCCTGTCTCAAGGTCACCGGGCCCTTCACCACTGTGGCATGATGGGTAACTCCTGCCCGTGCCAGCCAGCCGGCCAGCCAGGAACTGCCCAGGTTCGCATGGCCAGCGTTACCTTGACTGAAAGGAGGGAGGAAGGCACCGGTGCCCCCCTGCCGCTCCGTAACTGGTACCAAATGGTGCCTCCCCTCTGGGGTCCTGACCTGCGAGCAGGCAGAGTCCCAGGACACCTCAGAGCCGATCTGGAGGATGGGCAGACAGCTGTCTTCTGTCAGTGGGCCCGTGGACCTCGAAGATCATCATTCTCTGCACACACACAATCATTTAGCCGGAGACTTGGTCTAAAAACAGGGATGTACGTGCAGTTATTTTGGGTTACACTCACACTGCAACTAAAGATGCTCTGGTTGTGATGTTTCCTCTCACATGTGATTATGATCTCATGTTCTCACGAGTAAAAGCCAGAAAACTGCATGGCGTCCATTTTTAATGCAGGATGGATCGATGTTTTTTTGTAAGAGGAGCAGGTTCAAAGAAGGATGTATCATTGTATCACTTCCTGTTTTCAACATCACCTTGTGTTCATATTGGTATGAGACATGGGCTGTAAAAATGATAAACCACACTATTTCCCAAGCATAAACTTGTGCTGAGACTCAAAAAACAGAACCATGCGTACATGCAGCTCTATAAATGTGATGAAGAATCTGATGAATAATGTGTGTGCATTTGTCCATACATAGTATTAGTCCTCAATCTACACTACACAGTGTTTTATGCATCTGGTCTCAGGAGGACAATATCAAACAAGGAGCCAGAAACCGAACTGAATAAAAAAAAAATGATGATCCATTGTGAAGTCAAACAGAGCAAAAGATCAAGCGAATTGTTTCTGTACAAGGGCATGTATGCTCAGTTGGCTTTCCCTGGATACATATTATATATACTTATATAATATATAATATTACGATATTGAGCCAATCTCTTCAGATCTGTCGGTAGAGTGAATATGAAAAGCCTCAGTGAAACAACAATACATTCTCTTTTAATTCTCTCGAGGCAAGTGTCAGATCTTTTAAAAACACATTAAGAGATAAACACAGAAGATATAAACGGCCGTACTTCCTGTTCGACTACCTCTACCTCTGAAGCCAGCGAGGCTCTGAGGAACAGTGTTATATGGATCTTGATGGGGAGAAGCTGCATAATTAATTTGTATATTCTAGCATGACAGATGTTTGATTTTGGCTGTAAAAGTAATTAATAAGAGAGTGGAGGGAGAGGCAGATTGCTGGAAGATTATTTATGAAGACTCCTCACCGAGCATGTTGGAGGAGGGGTGTGTGTGTGTGTGTGTGTGGCGGGGAGTATCAGCCCTTGCTCATGCCCCAACATCACCTGCTCCCATGGCTGTCCCAGCTGTTAGCCTAGCTGCTACCACTGTCATCTCCAAACATTTGTTTTAATGTCCCTCTTCGCCGAAGGTAACGACTGAAACGTACTCGGAGAGAAAAAAATAACTGCAGCTCTGTTTTCCTTGAAATGTCATAACATTGAAGAGCTTACTGACTTTATTCTTGCTATTGGGAGTCGGAAAAATAAACAACTAATGTAAAACATACTCCGTACACCAGAACACCTGCTTATACTTGTAAAGGGGGGGGGGGGGGGGGGTGAGCAATTCAGAGAATTCACCTCAGACAGATGTTGACATCTGCCTCACACAGAGGTAGGAGGAGAATATTTATGGAGGCCTGGGACTAGCGCACAGGTACATGTGTGATAAGTTGTCTGCTGTGTTGGGGGTGTGATAACACCTTCAGCTTGGTTTCTTTGGTCTGAACTACAGCAGATAAGTGAACTGACACGTTTATTTTAGTTCACACGGTGCAGTCAGAAACAAAGAAGGGCTCTGAAGAGGATAGACAAGAAGGACATCTGCTGGTTTTGCAGTACAGTTATAACTCTAAGAAATATGGACTTCTCCTCTGGTATTTATTTCTTTGAAGGGGACAGGAAAAAAATAGCTAAATATAAGCATCTGTCTAGATGACATTGTATTATCAGTCTGTTTTCTTGGAAGGAAGACTCTGTTGTTATTTAATTTTTTCTGAACCAAATTTCAGTAGGAACTATTGCAGACTTTGAAAATGCTGCTTCAAACAAAATTTGTGTGACTTCCCACAATTCATCAAATTACAACTGTATTTAAAACTGAACTTAAAATATATTAATCTAATGCAACACCGCAGTTCCCCAGTATGGTAAAGTACATAACCACCTTAATGCAGTCATGTTTGGTCATGTTTTAGCAATTGCATGATCACAGCTGTATGCTTCAATCAACATGTTGATATGCTAACAATTAGCATTTTAGCATGCCAAAGTTAGCATGCTAATTTTTGTAGAGATTCATGTTTGAGTACAGGTGAACACAATTGAAAGTCAAAAAGTGGAAACCAAGAATGTGTTATTGAAGATGTTTTCACTCTGGACGACAGCTTTGGATCAAACCGACCGCTGAACCGATCAAAGCTGCCACGTCTAGAGCCACACTGCTAGCACGGCTAAAAATAAGTCCAAGGTAAAGCCAGGCAGCACAACTTTGTCTGTCCGGACTTACAGAAAGACAGACCGAGGAGGAGAAAGAAAATAATTAGATACAGCCGAGTGTTTTGCAACAGCAGGGACGGGACAATTTATGCCTCAATCTAGGCACAAACTTCCGCTTTTCTTTTTTTCCCCTTTTTATTACAGAGCTGTACGGCTTCCGATGATAATAATGAACCGTAATGGATGCCAAACAGTGAGGACAGGGAGTGAATGTAATTTTCTCAATGAGGGCATAAATCTCACACGGAGGCTGTTACTGGAAAGTCTTGTGGATATTCAAATCTGCTGCTTTGATTGAAGCAGTCACAGTACATCACAGGCATTGTAACTCGACAGAAGGTTAGCGCAGGTGATCTGCCACAATGTGATCTTGTTCATTGCGGGCCTGGATGCTCTGTGGGGTCTTATTAGTCTGCAGTGATTAAAAAAACAAAGCATTGATAGCAATGCACAGGAAGGGGGCGATTTAATCAACCCCCTCCTCCTTGCTGTAATATATATACGCTGTTGTGACAACAGTAGGGTCTTGTTTCATTTAGCTGTGAAGTCTATGGGCTTACATTAATTCAGACCAGAGCCGGGGCCGTGGATTATGGGAATTAAACATTATCTGAATAAGAATAGAGGTGGAGAGGAAGGCATGCATGGACGGCTATGAAGAGATTAAGGTCTGACTGATCTCTCCATTTAAACCGTGTAGCTGAAACGTGATGAGACCCTCTGCTGAACAGGTTTCTGTACTGGCTTCTGCAGGTGTCACCTGCGCTGGTTAACTGGGAGCTGCACCAGAGGGTCTTGATCTCTCATACCTCAACAGTATATCTGTAGTAGTATGCTGTATACTGTATATACTTTGTTACATGTCATTGGTCATCGCTGAGGTTGCCGAGAGGCCTCTTGAATCCCAGTTTGAGAGCTACTCGTTTAGTCTGCTGCGTCGGCTTTTTTAACTCCCAAATTTCAAAAGACGAGCAAGTGAATGATGATAATTGATTCCAAGAACTCTGGGAAGTACTGTAAGTGCACTAAAAAAAAAAAAAAATGCTTTAGCCAAGTAAAATCTCTCTTCAAATACTTGTTTGACCTCCTCTTAGTTGTAAAATTAAATGTCCTTGAAGGTAAATGGGCGAGATTGCAGAATGGACAGGTAAGTTCAACCATTGGAAAAGAAATTATGTGGACATAATTGTACAGATGTGTCTGATTAATGGGTAATGTATTTGAAATTAATTACAGAGCAATAAATTAGCGCTCTAACACAAGACAAAGTGAATTGAATCTTGCTCTTTCTTGAAGGATAAATAGAGAGATGAAATATAATGAAGAAAGAAGGAAAGTGATCATAAAGAAATACATTTGCATACTAATTAAACCAGTGTAATAATCTTCCCAATATTCTTCAAAGGAGTGTAGTCAATAGAAGTCATTTCCATAACTTACTGAATTATTGTCCTACTGTCCTGCAGTACTGTGGGGAACTCCTCTGCTTCAACTGGGTAAGCTTTTCTCGTCGTTTCAAACTTTCTCGCTACCAAACTTCAGCATCATTCATTGTAATTCCCGGCACGCCCTCCACACAGGGTTAAATGTCCTTTCAATCTGTTAATTGCAAGACTTTATAATTCAAAGGAAGGGATCCAAGACCTGCTATAAATCAAACAACTACTCACAGGGTTTTAATGAATTCCTCCCTGTGACATTGCAGGTAGTATCGTCTAACCTGAAGACTCAACAGTATTCAGAAAGCACACTCATCACTAAAAAAATGCTTGTTAAAAAGTGATCCGCGCTCATACAAATCATCTACAAGCTCAGGTGTCTGTTCTGCAGCACAATGGGAGTTTAGAAAGAGTTCACTCGGATATTACATTCATGAAGCAGGTGCTAACCTACATTCGGCATCGCACTGTCCCCTTGGAGTGGAGGAAACATATGGCCCTCCTCGACAGTTTCCTAAACACAACCTGTCGCCTCCAAAAGGCTCAGCTGCAGACAGGGAACATTCACCTGCAAGGGTGCCGACTCTCACCCGATCAAAGGATGCGAAGGAAGAAATAACGAAAGATGTGACCGTAATAATGCACACAGGACTTCACTTTGTCAGAGAAACAAAGATGTGAATTTCATGTAGTTGTTTGACAACAGAAAGTGACAATGAAAGTCACGTGGTGCTTTTCCATCTTGTTACACTTCACTGGATTCTCTGCTCATAAAACACATCACTCCCTCATCACTACCGGAGCAGACGACTTGATGCTACACACTGATACTTAAATGTGCTTAATGTTCAAAGAGCACCGGGGCTGAGCTGTTATCAAATTACCAACACCAAACCATTTACCAACCTGAATTCACTCTCGCCTCCGTTTTCAATAGATAAATTGTCCGACTCTCTTTAAACTGTGAATAGCTGCAACGTCTGACCAGACTCTCAAAAAAATAATGAGCCAAAGTCCAGAATCTTTACATTTTCATATAGTAATCAGTCCAGACAATCACAAAAATCTGTAGTATTCTGAATGGACTTTACTATTTTGTTTTTATAACGTAAAATGACACCAGGTGCACGCCAATGCTGCCAATTTAAAACAAACAAAAAAAAGTATTATGGGACAGTAGTACGTCTACAGCTGAAGTGTTTCAAACAACAAATATTAAAGCTTTTGTGGCCCAGATTTAATCACAATTATGTTTTTGCAGCTGGACAATTATTTGTATGAGAAATCCAGTTTCTGCTTTAATAACAGGAACAGGAAATCCGTGAGTGTTTACTGTTTACTGACATCGTGTGTGTGTGTGTGTGTGTGTGTGTGTGTGTGTGTGTGTGTGTGTGTGTGTGTGTGTGTGTGTGTGTGTGCATGCACCGATGTGTGCCGTATGTCTGTCTTTATAAAGATACACTGTGAGTTGGCCTGTTCTTACCTTCGCTCCGTCCACATGGCAGTGAACGTGGATGCATTAACGCACAGAAACTTTCACTAGTTGAGATTAAATGAATCCTTCTGTTAATTTTCTGGCCGTCTGTCCCTCATCTGCAGTCACCGGGAGCGGCAGCGTGCCTCTCCCTCCCAGCGGGGTAAACCTCTCAGAAGCAATATGTAATTAAACTCAGAGAGCATATTCTTTAATCCTAAAGGCTATTATAGATTTATGGTCAGTGCATTGTCTGAGCTCCACAATGGCTTTTCCTCACTGCACTCTTGTGGATACCGTGAGCCCATATATGTTCTTAAATGGGTAGATAAAGGTTTTGTAACCCTTTTAAATCTGGCTTCGTAATGGGAGTGCTACAATGGCTTACTGCCCTCGTGGGGTAATACGTTGGCTTTTGTATTTGGCCCGGGATGGATAGAAAAGCTTTGAAAGGATAGAGGAATCTGTAATTATAATGCACCAACCGTCATCAATGACATATTTTTGAACCCATTTCCAGTCACATTAGAAACAAGCGGAGCTGTACATGTGAAATTGTAATTATGATGTATTCATTTTAGCTGCCAGGGATTAAAGTATTGAGTATGTTTAATTGTAAGTGTTCTACATTTTAGAACAGCGGAGCCCTGATTAAGAGTGACCTATCCCCACGACAGGATGCTTTGAAATGCCATTAATACTTAACTTAATTGCTACTTTTATTTGCGACATTTTTACTCAATCTCCATTCTGTGGCTCTGAGGGGAATCGCTGATGTAATGTTTCCCTTGTGTCCTAATGAGCATCGGTGGAACAGGGTTTGGTTTTTTTTTCCCCTCTGATTTTTTGTTTCATCTCGTCATTCAGTTTATTTGACCAGGTCAGTAGATAATTTATAAAAAGCATCTTGAAACTCACTTTTTTTCCAGCTTTAGCGTGATCTAATAACTTTACATTTTAAGGTTTGTACACTTGTGTGTTGTTTTTATATATTGTTGTGCCCCTCTCCTATATTTTACCTACTCTATGTCTTTACTCCTGTCGGCAAAACACTTCAACAAATGAAAAGTTCTACGTAAATAAAGTGCTATAAATCAAGATAAGAAACATTCTCATATTCAGCTATTTTTGTGATTTCACTAAAATACTACATAAAAGGTACCTAGAAATAAACAAAATGTCATCTTCCAGGTGAACTGTGTGCAGTCCAAACCAACTACAACAACACAAAACTACAGTCTTGACCGTATGTAGCCTCTTATTACTTTCATGATACTTAACAGTATGGTACACCAAACAAGACATAACAAACATCGTACATCATAAAGTTGCAATGCTTAATTTGCATGTCTTTGGACTGTGGAAAAAAGGAAATAATCTGTATCAGAGGAAAGAACTTGGACCAGGAAGAAGACGTTCTCCCTGTGAGGCAACAGCACTTAAAACTTGTACCATGCACCATCTATAAAGTTCATCATTAACCATTTTTTTTCTTTAGTGATACGTGAACGCCACAAAAACTGATTTACAGCCAAGGTCAAGACTGTCCTCTCCAGAAACAAAAGGACCAAGCAATCAGTAGCAGAGGCGGACACACAAATCATGACTGAGCTCTTTCCCTAACTTTCACCTTTTCAGTTGTCTACACTGATGAAGTTTGGGAGGCCAACAACATCTTTTCTTGTCTTTGTCTTGTGTTGATTGCAACCCTCTACTCTCATTATCAGCTGTCTCAACCTAACTATGAGGCAGCAGATGAGAAAACACTCGTATGAGTTGTGTTTGGAACAGCTATAGGAGTCATTTTGAAGGGGGGCACTGACAAACTACCTATTTTGTCCTTAAAAGACGAATATCATGGTGACTTTTGGATTTATTTTGTCTACTAACTGTCTGTAAAGTCTTGTTGGGATGATAATTTACCAGAACTTTCCAATAAATTGTGAGTTCACACGACTTTTGTTCTCTTATAACAGGTATTTGTGAGCTGTAACAAGTAAACTCTTCCTATGTGAATTGAACAAAAGAAATAACACCAGGTGTGATCACACCCTTTATGTGCCACAAACAAGTGGTGACTTTTTGTCTTTTCCGAGCAGCAGTTGGACCCCTTCGTCCTTTTCTGTCACACACAACTGAAAATCATCAGGTCCTGGTGCCTCAATGATAATGTATTCCCTCTTATTTGACTTTTTAATGGGCTTTCACCTAATTATCATCACATGGTTTCTCAGATGTGTGCTGGAGAGGGAACTCAGGAGTCGGGGAACAAAAGGAGGTCAGATTTGGAGGTGTTGGCACATGGCCTGATCCGCTCTGGTACCCCCCTCTGCCTGCTTTTGCGTGATGATAAATTTTCCCCTTGAACATGATGTCAATATGTTGATGTGCCTTCCTTTATTAAGATACCATCCAACTGATAACAAGTCCTGCTGTGTGTTACCAACATAAATAATTAGAACAGAGACCAAGGAACGGCAGGTGGCTTTTGGCACAAAGAAATAATCATACTTGATGTGGAAAATAAAGTAAAAGGACCCATCTGTTCACGGCGGGGAGGGGTGAAAAAACACGTTAACATATTGTCAGTAACATTATGAAATACACAGTTAATAATTTAGTCATGGCACATGGCTCTGGACACTTGTTTGAAATGATCTCACAGAAGTGAGCCAGGGCCTGCTTCAAGGCTTCAAATTAACCGCAGATTTGCACACTCATGACTTGTCCACCGGCCATTTTGTCACACGCTCTGCCAATTATTTACCCAGAGGGTTGATGAAGAAAGAGGTAGCAAAGCCATGTAGTGCTGAAATTATCATCTCTGATATAAGATCAGCCAAGAAGCAGCAGCAGAAGGGAACTGTTGAACCCTGAATTATCTATCTGTCCAACGATTCAACACCCAAAATCTTAATTGTCTCCGAGAGCGAAGTGCGTGACCTGCATTTACTCAATTTAGCAAAGATTTACTTTGAACTGTCATGATGTCACCTTGTTTAAAAGCTGCAGATGAAAAGTATGTGCTGCACTTATGATTGATGTGAAGGGATATTTGTAAAATTAAATTGTCCAAGTCTAATCCATATTTATACCCACTTACTCTGTGCAGGGGGCTGGAGACTATCCCAGCACTCACTGGGCAACAAAAACTGAAATATAATTTAAAAATACCAGATTATACCGGGCATTGGCAGACACTCGATATTAAAAGGATGAGGGGCAAAAAATGTAATGAGGATATCACTACTTTCTAAATGTTAATAACAGTGACTTCAAACAGAGGCAGTAAGTAGTATTATATCTGTATGCACCCACGCTCAGAGGCCATTTTGGATACACTGGAAGACTCAAATGACCAAAATGAAGAGGCCGTCTAGGATGGCCACTTGAGCCAATCAAAGTTCAAGAGGCCTCCTGTCAAGAGCTCCTTGACTGTTATGAGGAAGCACTGGCACATTAAGGCCACCGCAGGCGCCAGCACTGATATAATTTCCTCTTATTCTGTTGTGTACCCACAGGTTCATCTGCGGAGGGCCGTTCTGCAAATCAGATTTATTTACTTGCTTGTTTGAGATGATCAGTTTAATGTTTACTGGTGTGTGGAACCATCCCCGGTATATAAATGAGATGATTAAGGCCGCAGGGCTTCCCCGCTCAGGGAGTTGAACAGCCGCCTCCAAACACAGCGGTGCCTCCACTACGAGACCAAACTTCAACGCACATCATGTGCTTATCAGCTGGCATCTTCTCACAGCTTTTTCTCTGTGAGTCTGCATAAAGATGCAGTCATTTCAGTTCGAGAATACCGCAGCCTGCAGCCAAGCCACTGATTAACAAACCTCTGCAGACGACAAGAACTATTTGGACTGGGAAGGTATAATCCACTCCTCGGGATTCATGCATGTGTCTCTGCAGTGCAGTTAATTTATCCATAGTGTAAATGTATAACAGTAAACAGGGAAAAAGAGACAAAGAAACGAACAAACTAAACCATTCAATAACAGCTGCTCCGCTGGATGTGTTGTGTCTGACTAAGATCAACAACACTAGGTTGAAAACTAGCACATGGCTGGACCGTGTATGAATCAGAATCAGAATCAGAAATACTTTATTGATCCCCGGGGGGAAATTTTTACAGTATCAGTGCTCCCATTCAAGAGTAGAAAGTAGCATAATTTAGAACTAAAAGTATGTATAAAATATAAAAATAAGAAATAGAAAATATACATTTACAGTATTCAAGTGAACAATGAGGTAAAAAAATATATATATATACAATAACAAAGTATATGTATGTATGTGTTGCACTGAAGTGTATGACTATATATGTATTGCACTTAAACATTTAAGAATAAATAGTGAGGTAGTGTATGAACAGGTGAAGTAGATCCAGATTTCCAGTCTCTTCCTGAGTGTCTGACACTCAGAGGGAGGAGCTGAACAGTTTGATGGCCACAGGCAGGAATGATTTCCTGTGGCGGAAATCATTCTGGTGGTCAGTATGGTCAGTGTGCTATATTGTGGCCACATAGCCAGTGGTTGTGTCTATAAAGTGAATTCCTGGATATGATTTTATCTTCAGCTGTATGACTATTAAAGGACTGAACATGAATGATCATTTAATTGATGATTGGATAAATAAAGGTTATCAAAACTGCAGCCAATAAAAGCAGAAAGGCTCATTTAGACTACAATACAATACTTCCATGAACCTCCAACATCTTGTCTCTGTCGGAGGAAAGCCTCATAACTCCAGTTCAGGTAACTTTTATGTTTTATAATCAACAACAACTTGCTCCTCTGCAGGAGAAACATTTACAACCACTGGGCTGATGCAGAGTCTCACAACATTTTCTGGTCTCTAATCTCACAACATTTCAAACTAATTCAAAAAAACACAACCCCGTCTGTATATCAAGTGACTCCTGTGGGGTCTGAAGGGCAACACCAACCAGATACGCCACGGTCCCATTTCCCATTGTTGTAGGAAGTCTTCAGAAGCAGCACATGAATCAAAGGCTTCTGCACTTTGACGACTTCTTTTGTCTGTATGACACGTCCGGTCAAGTCAAGTCAATTTTATTTATATAGCCCAATATCACAAATCACAATTTGCCTCAGGGGGTTTTACAATCTGTGCAGCATACAACACACTCTTGTCCTCAGACGCTCGATTCAAATGAGGAAAAGCTGTTTAACAGGGACTTATGGAAGAAACCTCAGGAAGAGCAACAGAGGAGGGATCCCTCTCCCAGGATGGACAGACAGGAAACAGATGTCATGTGTACAGAATAGATTCACAACAGAAAATCATCAGTATATACAAATGATAGTGTGTGTTAATCAACGGTTCACAATGCAGCTGGTGTGTGTTGCTCTTGAAAACCTCTGGACTACTGAAACCCTTTTAAAACTGTTAAACTCAAACATGTCTGAGCTGAGTTAATTTCTTCCATGAAAGTTTAGAGGACACTGGTTTTAAAGGTGTAATGTTTTCTTAGGGTTCAGATCTTAAGAAAAATAATTTGGTGGCTTAATTTTCTCATAAGAGTCACAATATTAGTCCAAGATCCTTTTAGAATCTCTTAGCCCGCAGTGAAAAGTGCTGTAGGACTTGTATAATAGCTAATATGAAGTCGTTGTTCTCGTCTAACTCTCCTTAATTCATTATTTTAATTCCCATTTAACAATACATTCAACTCAAGGCTCTTTCCAATCTTGTTTCAATTAAGGGTGACATGTTCAGACAAGATGCTGAGGTGCAGAAAGGGGGAAAAAAAACAAAAAAAACACCCACGCATCTTCCCTAAAATGGCTGCTCCTGTATCCCTCGCAGGGAAACATTATTTCTAATAAAACTCTTTAATAAATACTTCAGGTCCTTGGAGAGTTCCTTGAACCTGAAAGGAAACACTGTCTATACCCAGGAGCAAAGAAGGCCATTACAGCTTGTAGTGGAAGATTTAATAGGTGTCATAATTTATCATGTAAACCGAAAAGTGTTTCTTAATTAAGTGCGCCCGTTAATGAATTTTTTAATTTGATCCCTGTAAGTACTTTGCCATGCTAATTGCAATATTCCACACATTAGTTATCGGCTATTGCCCTTGGCTATTTGCTGTCGTGAGGAAGGGAGCCCCCTTCTCCCCTCAGCTTAAGTTCATTAACAGAGTCTGAGCCTCCAGCCCAAACTATAGAGGCAGTATTGTGAGTGTGCATGCATGTATTTGGGTCTTAAGTTCTGGTCAACAAACAGAAATGAGTCAGTGTTATCTGATTCTTTTCACACTGATTTAACTGACAGTGACTGGATTTTACTGATGTTAACGTTTATTGTATTGATAAAGCCCAACCAGTTGTACAGCGTTCAGTAGTTTGAGTGTCTCTCAGCTCATATCACCACATCCCTGAACCTCAGACTGAAATTGTACATGAGAGTAATCACTGAGTGAGCTATTTAAAATGACTAATGTGAGCCGGGCTCTGTCTTGATGACTGCCTTTGTATCCAAAGTCTCGCTATCACTGGTGGCAGGCTCATATTGTTCGGTGCAATTAATCTGTTTGAGAAACATAATAATGGAGTTGCCAACTGCTGCCCGCGCTAGTATTTTATTAATCAACTGCAATTAGGCAGTGTCGCTATGTCCTTAGGATGACTTTTCATTCACTTGCTAGGGAAAACAGTGCGCCAACACAACAGTGCACTCAGTGAGAAAGACTGTTCGCTGCTGCAGAGATCACAGATGGGCTCAGACAGACATAAAGCAGCAACAATGTGGGGAAATTATCGTCAGCCACTAACCAAATGCTAGTGCATTTTGGCTGTGGCTGTTAAGTTTGTCTACTTTACTCGTGACTTCAGCAAATAACAAACGCCATTTTGAGGCGGACTTACACTCTAAAACTCCAGCTGGCTGCTGAATTTTAGAAAGTACCGGAGCTACTGCCGCCCGCGGATGAAGCAGCTTCACGTCCCAGACTGCAGTTTAGCAACTCACAACAGCTTATAAACATGATTATAAGATGAAAGGAACCCTGATCATAGACACCTTAAAGCCCCCCCCCCCCCCCCGCCATGTTTGGTAGGCATGTGACCACACTGTTGGGGAAGTTTATGATTATGTTTTTTTTCCAATGGGCCTATATTACAACCTAAAAGAAGCCTAAAAACTCTGTTTTTCAGCACTTGCCATTATAGATATAGTATAAAACAGTCACTTTACAGCCAGGCTCTGATTTAGGGGCCTGTGTCTGCTAGGTCTGTTAGGTAATCCATGCTTATAAAGCTCCAGTATATGTTTGTGTAATTTGAGGTGATGTAAATATGTATTGTCACTAGCATATTTGATACTTTACTGATACTGAATATTAAAAAAGGATTACTTCTTTTCTAATAACACCAGAGCTTGTGTTTATTTACAGTGATTTTAAATTCTGTTTTGCTACGAGCGCAATAAACAGCCTTATTTTTTTTTGGCTCACTTGGGTTCAAAATAGTTTTCAGTTGCTTAAAAAGCAGCTGATAACAATGTAAAAGTTATTCAAACTACACATGAATTTAATTAGTTGATACCGCACACTGCATCAGACCTTCTGAGTGACCCTACTTATAATATTCTGCACACTGCTGCAGTTTCTCCTCCCTTCAACCCCTTGCAGTACAGTCACGGTTAAGATGGATTTGCTAAGCCCTTTAATTTAGCCAAAGCCAAAGGAACACAAGGCCATTAACACAAATTTTATCCTCAAACTCCACCCCCTTTGTGTCATGACATTCAGGCCTAATGGAGAACTCAGCAAAGGCAAACACTTCCCCATAAATGTTTCATGAAGTAATTCCACCCATATGAAGAAACTCAGAAAAAAATCTGTTGACATTATCCCGCCGATGTTGTCGGAGCATCTGCAGAGGAAATGTATTTAATATTCACAGGCAGTCTTACACTCTGACATTAGCAGAGGAAGATAATCCCTCAAAGATTAAATTAAATGTAGGCTGGAGTGTTTAGTGCTGCTATTGTTTTCATTAGTGCAAAAAGGAATTGTACTCGCTGCGTATGATATTAAATCGTGCTGCTGGGCGAGCTCTTGACATCCATACTCCCCCACCCCTCTGATAAAACATAATGTCATTCGGGGTCCATAATCTCCAAGCAGCAGGTTAGCATTATAGTTTTTAACTACACTTAGCGGTTACTAAATATGCATTTGTGGTATTAAAATAAATCTCCTGTTGAGATAAAAGCAGAAGGTGCATTACACTCCCTGGCTGCTTCGAGCCATTTGTTCATCTTCACTTTGTGAGGTGCGGGGGGGGGGGGGGGGGGGGGGGGGGGGGGTTGACGTTGGATTGTGAGGATGATGATAATGCAACATTTTACTATTTATGCAAGTAATCAGATGTTCTCTGTTGCAAGAGCTTTTTGGGGAAATGTCAACAGGTTGCAGGAAAGCAACATCTGCGAATGTTGATTAATTATGGTTTGACAGATGTTACTGAATGTCTGCAGAGTCTGGGATTTGAGAAAACAGTAGAAAGCCTCATCCAATCCTGTTATCCACACTGAACAAGTCAGGTTATGAATGGACATCAAGCACAACTTGCTACTTGGTAGCACGGAAACTTCTCTTCTCTTATCCTCACAGAGTTTACATATGGCATATTCCATTATTTCATTAAATATGCAGGTTTAAATGAAACACCATTGTTTCCTATGACAAATAGGGATCATTACAGCAGCAAATAGCCAGAAGTCGGACAAACCAGAAATAGTTAAGAAGAGAACAAATAGGGGTTATATATACACACAAACATACATATATAAACCTGTATATATTCCAATACAGCTTCATGTATGAATTAAAAAGGGGAAAAAAAATATTGAACAAAAAGGTTGCTAGAAAATCATCCACAAAATAGGATTTCAGCAAAAACAGGACGTGCAAAATGTATGTAAGAGTTGTTAGTTGACAATGTACAAATCAGAAAGGTTTTAAATATTATAAAAACAGTGTTAAAATATTTGGCAATTTAAAGAAGGGGAGAGGACAGTACACATAACTTCCTGAACACTTAGACATCCGTGGTTTTCATGCTAATTTTAAAGATCATGAAGGACAATATTTGTTTTTGAGCGTTCTGTTCTGAACCAAAAGGCTCCCTAAGGAATTTTTAAAAAGCCTAAAAAACAGTGACTAAGGCAAATTTGCACTATAAAAAGAGCCCAGAAATCATGTCCTTCCTTTCTTCCTGAAGATGCTCACAAAAAGGCATCTTCTGGGGACACATGGGGACACAGAGCGTCTTGATTGACATTTGTGAGAATATTCAAGGTGCAAGCCAGTTTCAAGGTGACGTGCACACAGAGCTTTGATAGTTTGTCGTGCTACTGAGTTTAGAAGGAAACACAGTGATCCCAGTAGGTCGGAGCATGTAGGTGATTGACTACAATCTATTTCTATTTTGTTGTTTGATTGTTTATGTGTTTATGTATGTCATATCATGTGTCATGTCGCCGGAGGACAATGTTTTCAGAGGCAATTCAAAAGGAATAGCCCACTTTAACAGCAGTATACTTGTAGAACTGGAGATTGGAGCAGCAATTGCAATGTTGTTGTCAAAGAAAATGACAATAAAGGTTTCTTGAATGTGCATCTGGATGTATCGACAGGATTTTCAATATAACATAAGTCATTAGGCTTCATTGAAGACACGATCAATTCCATGTTAGCATAACACCTTTTTTCTCATGGAAAACCTAATAGAGAGGCGCTTCTGTTATTTAGCCTGTCCTCCCTGATATAAATGGGGTGGACAAAATAACAGAAACACCTGTCAGTATAATAAGTATTGCAGCACCACAAACTACAGCCTCCAAAATGACCATACAGGTTCACCAAAAACTGAACAAGGTGGGATTTATTGTAGGACTGTTGTATCAGACTGCATTAGTTTTAGCTAAGGGTACCTAATGAACTGGAAGCCACTGTATCACAATTTTGAAGTAGGCCTATGGATATACTCGGCTGCCCTTTTGAGATAATTTTTAAACTTGGGGCCCAACATCCCGCGGCCCCTTGTGTTTCAGCCAGCCTTAACATTCAACTCACCTCGGGTTTTTTTCATGAAAAACCTTGTAGGGGACACTCCCTTTGGGCTGGTCGACTGTTAGTCCAGGCGAGGTACTGGATAGTCCACCCCTGCTCCGGGGTCAGCCTCTCTCCCTGACACGGAGGGCTGCCCCCTCTGTCAGCCCGGCGTGGCTGATCAAGCTGTTCCAACAACTGGAAGACATCACAAGTTAAACACTCATTATTTTAATTTGATGCTAATCATGTGTTAATGAGACTAATCCTCGCAATGATTCAGGTAATTTGCTTAATGGCTCCAGTCCAGATTACAGCAATCAGTCACGTTTGATAAGACGTCTGTTGCGGGGCAGGGGGGGAAAACTCGGTGGAGGAGAGGAGGACAGGGAACAGGTGAAGGCCAGCAGGCCTCCGGGAGAGGGAAGACATGCTAGTTCACCAACCCTCTCACCTTTGAGCCGTTAATGTCCCGGCTCAGCATCGGGGGGGAGAGCTTTTTGATATTTCCCCTTCTTACAACCCAGAAGACACATAACACCGCTGAAACCAGGCATTTAGCCCCATTTATTGTTTCGAAGACGATGATTAGGTTTTAATATAAACACATAATCTATCATTAATAAAAATGACACAGTTAGAGAAGTGAGGCAAGCTGCGGGTGGAGACATTTAAGAAAAAGATGGCCTCCTATCAACTCATGATCGTGGCTACTTTGCTTAGCCGCTCAACGAGTTAACTATTTCACAAACATTTCAGTAAATCAAAGTTACTCAAAGTTCATCACTCCTCACCTTTCCCACCTAGCTGCAAACAGTTCAGAAGAGCCTCGTATCAATTTACTGTCCCTACTGTTTATCATAAAATGACATAAAACAACAAGCCAGTATTTCAGAGTGCAAGTTAGCTATACAAGCTAACCCCGATTGGCAAAGATTTACATACAGTCCTACTTTAAACAAGATATCTGTCAATGCTTTTTTTTATATTCATACATAGCAGCGGCATTCATTATGTGTTGCTGGAAGGTCTTTTAGCAAGCTAACTAGCTGTCTTACCAAAGTAGCTACAGGCTAGCTTTTGAAGCTTAGCTAGCCAAATGAATATTGAGGTTAGCTAACTAGCCAAACAAACCTAGCCAGGCTAACTAGCTAAATATAGGATGGGTAGACTTTTTCAGCTTCATAATATAAGTTTCTTCCTGTCTTACCTTTTGACTTTTCCCATCAGGCTTCGGTCCAGGCTTTAGATAATCCTCCAGTGTGAAAAGACAATGTCAGCTAACAAAACAGGGTTTAGCTAGCAGAGGGGCTGGACTTCTTTATTTAAGTGACTGGGACGACTCCCACTTCCTTGAAATACAAATTCAATATACTGTATAGTTTTCATATGTTCTTAATGGCTAATTTAATTTATTAACCGGTGCACACCTTCGGTTTCTCGTAGACAGGTGTGTAGGAGGAAATGTCCATGGGCAAGAGAAGAAAAAAAAAAAGGTTTGTCTTAGCAGTGTTTGTTTGACTGACAGGTGTCTCATCCTATGACAGTTAGCTGTAGTTGCTGCTTGCTCGCCTCAGCCTCACCCAGTCTCCACCCTCTTTCCCCAAATCAAGATTTTCCATTAACTGCCGAGACGGCAGCAAAGAGAAACCACAAATCGTAGCTTAAAAATGTCTTGGTGGCACTTTTTAAAATTACAGTTTCATTTAAAAGTTTAAAACATATGCATGTTAGGGAGTGTTTGTTTGTTTGATTGACAGTGCTCTCAGCCAATGACAGTCTATGGCTTGCTCAACCCACCTCAGCTCCAGCATCTTTCCCCAAATTATGATTTTCGGGCCCCTAAAACATTATTCTTTATTTGGATACTTTTTTTTTAGTTCTGAGCCTCACACAAAAATGTATAAAAAAATCAATGGCAATTTAAATTCACAGCATCAAACAAAAGGTAGAACAAACCAAAACATAAACATCAGAAGTAGAAGTAAAATGATTATACATATGAAAAGATGAATAATAAAAACATCTGATTTAATAAACAACCATAAAATAATTATTAAGAAATAATTTGAGAAAGTCCCAAACGAGCACTGCTGCGATGGAAGTGAGGTGTGAAATCACACAACAGTAAAACAAAAAAAACAAAAACAAATAAACCCTAGGCCTCTCAGAATTACAGATGGACCCCTGGTGGGAAGACACATTGTCGGGCAGATCAGTCCATCCTGAGAGGAGGAGTGAATGAGTGAGCTCTCTTCCCGACTCAGATCAAGCAGGGGAAGCTACGCCCCTGACAAATGGCTACAGCATAATGACCTGTGAGTGCTAACAAATATAAATCGTTTTCTCTTGCATTTTTACTGTCGTCAAAACAAATGCTCATTAGCCTTTTATGAGGGATTGTGTGAATAATAAATAGATCCTAATTACCCCCTATCACAAATGCAAATGTGTGAATGAAAAGCAACGGGTAGTAAAACAATAGAGCTTCTGTTCTGGTTTAATATTATATGTACAGTTACTGAGTTATTGAGCAATTAATGGTTTGAATTAATTTTGCTTTACTTTACATTATTGTATCCACTGATTGATCTTTAATCCCTCCTGTTCCCACTGAGCTATAACCATTTCCCTCTATTCTAATTACTCTAAAATGTTATTGTTTTCCTAGCAGGTCTGCATAAAATGATTATTAAAGCATTTGCTATTACTCTGACCTTTGGCCTCCTGATGATTAATATAACAAATGGTAATGTTTTCAGTTTTGCAGTACATTTAAATCACGAGTTATGTGCCTAAACATTTTTTTTTTTTTAGTTTTTATGTGGTTTATGATATTTGGACCAACTGCTATTTGCACATTGTTCACCAAAGAAACAAACAAACTGCATCAGACAGCATTATTATGGAGGAAGCTTTAAAACAATGGCACTTATTCAAATCGCCATCACCGTTCATATTTCCACGAAGAGCATTTGTCACCTAAATCAGAGGATAACCTATATTTTACACACTAATCCGAGCTAAAGCATGTCAGATGCCCATACAAGGGGCCCGATCCATTGTTCAGACTGAGGGCTTATCCATGTTTCACATGCTGAGTGACAATGGACTTATGAATCAGCCCAGTTGGCCTCTGACTGCACAGTCGCCAGGTTCTTTTCAATGGCAGTTAAAGCTGCTGCATGTGTTTAATGCACCCACACCTTCTGTTGATGCCTCGTCCCACGCCGGCGGCTGGGTTTAAGTTCACTTACACACACACACACACACACACACACACACACACACACACACACATACATTACGCAATCCTATCTGAGCTTCAAGGACAGATAAAAAAAAATGAATTAAAGCAGGCGCTGCACCAACCAACTTTGACCTGAACCTACGTGATGGGTTCAGGATGTGTTGGGTTTTAATTTAGTTCTGTTAAATCCGTTGGCTTGATCAGGTCAGATTTCCATTTATCATTGATTTTGCCCGAGCACCAACCTCCGGGTCTGAAAAGTGCAGCCAATGCCGAAGTGTCTTAAACCTGCATTATTTCTAATGACCAGCAGGGGGCGACTCCACTGGTCTCATCCAAATGTGGTCACTTCTGGTTCCAGAAAACCAAGATGGCGACTGCCAAAATGCAAACCGCGAGGCTTCAAAACAGTAGTCCACAAAGACGTCACTTCTTTTATACAGTCTATGATTTTGTCAGCTTGATTAACTTTATGTTACCGACACAGTAAGAAGCATGCAGACGAACTGAATAAGAGGTTGGCATTAGGAGAATTGACTTTGTCCTCACAGAAAGGGAAAGAGTCGTTATTGTAACAGTGTCATGATAGTTACGTAGCTTAATATTATAATGTTCCACTTTGTCTGACAGTGTCATATATATTCTGCATTATCTTGCTCCAACTCTTCATTGAAGATATATGATGTTTACACTGAATAAAACCCAAGAATCCATGTTTGCTATGAACATTTGAACAATGTTTGTCTGGAAAGCATGAGTTTGTGATGACCGGCCCGTCAACACGAAAATCTGCTACGGTTAGAAAAGATGATAATCGTGCAAAAGTAAGTTCAAGCATAGAATCCATCCGACATCTGACAGCTTTGGTATCAAAGTCTGAATAAGATGAATGGGTATTCTCTGGCCCACCTCATGCATGGTGTCTGCCTGTGAAAGGGGAGTTAATCTCTTGGTTAGAACTAAAAACTGATATTCATTTAAAAGCGTAACTTCAGTGAATTTGATCTGCATCTAAATGTGATGAAAATGTGTTAAGGTGAAAGTAAAACCTCTTTGATTGAGGTGATAAATGCTGGTGCTATAAGGTACTTTAGATTAAAGCTGGTTCAAATTCCCTCAGAGATGACGGGGTGATTGACGCCGACTCGCAACGACCCCCACTGTCATGCAGATTACGCTTTGTTCTACAACAAAAAGCTCTTTCTCTTACACTTGAACTCATCATGGGGATTACAAAAAAGGTAGCTCACCACGACTTCCATTTCTGTTATTGTTTGTCAGGCAGCTGCATGTGGATTTAGCAGCCCCCCCCCCCCAGCTCCACTCTAACTGTGTGTGGATCAGATCTGCCTGATCCATTAGATGGATTATGATTATTACCACGTTCCAATATCATTTCAGTTGTCACACCCCAATACTTTGGGTTACATATGGGTGAACAGAATTCAGCCGGTATAATGTGCAGGACAGATGAAGCCGATCCAGACATCCCACAGTTTTACTGCATTACTGGTGCACCTTTTCATCACCCCCCAAAAGCAAAGGCCACACAAATAGAGGGGCACTCCACCTTTTTTAATTTCAGTTCGATTTACTCATCCTGCGGATTAAACTAAAAGTTGTACAATGCCTTCTGTGGCTTTCTGAAGGCAGACAAGAAAAACACAACAAACAAAACGTCTGCGTTACAACCCGGGCATCTAGTTTATGAGCCATGGGCATTTATCAGGCAGTGGACGCCTGATGAAACATGCTGTACAGTTGCATTATGTGAAATATAGAAGTCAGCTTTACTAAAAGTCAGGATATCTTAGCCTCTGCTGCTTCAATTTGGACCTTTTGTATTATGTAGAAGTAGAATACAAAATGACTTTAAAGTTTAAAGTTTCTCATTAATTATTGATCTGTTTTCACAGAAAATAAAGCAATTAAACAAAGGTCACGAATGGCCATGAAGTAATGAGATGGGTAGCTCAAGAAATAGACACTTCACGTTCGCCGTTGAGGCTGGATTCTGACAGATTAAGGCATGGCAAGAAACTAATATGGATGCCCACAGTGGCTGGTCAGTAGCCATATTTGGCAACTTTAAGTCAAATGTAATTTATTTTTAAAAACACTTTTAGGAAATTTTAACTAAGAAAAGGTTGGACAGCAACAAAACGCTCCTGCAAAACCTTCTTTGGGTAGATAGAAGGGAGAAGAGAGAGCGAATGTTTCCCCAACTATTCAACTATTCTTTTAAAGAGAATATAGCCCTCAAATGATGGTTGGTTACCTTTTGTGGCACAGAACTAACATACCCCCTGTAGTTAAACCCCAAACGCTGAGAGGCAGAAAAACATTGTGAACCTGACACAGCTCCCTTCACAGGTCTCTGCAGGAAATGCTCTGTAGCGTCTGCCTCTCTGATCACTGGTCTGATTAATAGGGGGCTGAATTGGAAATTTAATTGGATGTGGTTACAATTATAAAGCCATGCTCTCCCCGGAGCGGCAACTATGACTGTCGGACGGCGCCGACGGGGGAACAAGATATTAGCGGGGGAAACATGTTCAGTCACACCACCCCCACATTATTCCAGTAGAGAGGGATGTGAGGTGTGTCAGATCGGTGTCGCCCACAGTGGAGCTGTTAAAAACACCCAGACTGCTCTCATGGTGGCAGCCGTTGACCTCTGTGATGGTCTCCGCTGAACGGCCAATTTGTCACAAACGGCCGGTGTGGAAGTCCGATTTCAACGACTTTTGCACACGTGGTGCCAGGTTTTGACTACAGGTCACGTTTATGGTTTTTAAGGTGGAAATTCCTACAATATGGCAGCATGCAGACACTTAAAATGCTCTTTTTTTCCCCAGCACAGTTAAACACATCACACCTGGGAGCTGCATAGTACAACACGGAGTTTTATAGTGAGCCACTGAGCAGCTCCACTGGAGCAGTTATGTGCTGTGCTCACAGGGAGCCTCACCGGTAACCAATATGCTAAGCAGGGCTTGTGCAGACATGCATGTTCTCCCCCTCTCTGCATCATTTTCTCTCCCTCAACATTTCTTCAGCATGTCTACTTTGAGTATATTTGATCCATCCACTCACATTTTCCAACCGATAAACCCTCTCAGAAATCACCCTCTCACTTGCTCACATGCCCCCCCTCTCTGCAGTTGCAACCCCCCTAAAGCCTCCAGAGGTTGAGAGAGCCCTCTTTTGGTCAGAGTCAGTATTACACCACCACTAAACCACCACAGTCCAATCTCATCAGTGAAACATAAAATGGCTCTGTCACAACCCAGGGATCATTCCACCCACCCAGCACAGCCATGCACGCTGTTAGTCCAGCATACATTATAATCCCTGACATATGTAAGATCCGTGTCATGCTTTTTTTCCATAAGCTAAAAAACTTAAGAAGGATGAAATTGAAGCTTCCCCCACCTATAAGCTGCTTTTAGCAGTCTGTAGCAGCAGCCACCGCTGACAAATGAAAATGGAGCATTTACTAGATTGAGGCCAAGAAGCAGCGATTGTGTACCATTGTCCCAGCTGGGCCGGATCTCTAGCTTGTATGCATCACACTCCAGGAAGTAAAAGTTGCTCAGATTGCAACTTCTTTTTGACAAATTCTTTGATCTTCATTTACACCAATGAGATTCTGTAATCCTGGACTTTCTTATCTTATCTTAAGTTATCTGAAGAGATCCTTGTCTTATCTATCGATTTTTCTTGATTCATATGTTCCCAGGGCTCAAGGTTTAGGTCTTCCAATTGCTGATTGTGCCCGAACAATTGTCGAAGAACCCAAAGGGAGTCATTTCTTAATAAGCACACCTTCACATTGGAGGAGCTGGAACCTATATTTGACATTTCTATTTGAGAAATGATTTAAAACAGGTACATGATTAGTCATTTCCTTCCAGTTGACCATTCGATTAATTCACTAGTCATTTCCACATGACTTTTTCCATCCCTCCCCATTCTTAATTAGTTCACAGCAGACATAAACTGGCATCATCATACCGAAATACGAAAGACCGTACAGGAAGTCCTCTATCATTTGCCATTAACAATATGGAAAAATGCAACCTCAAATCTATCTCTGCTTTTTTTGAAAGGAATTTCAGTGAATTAGTTAAAGTTGAGAGACACCAGTTAATAATTATGTTTATATGGCGGGGGCTCTCCCTCCATAAGGGTAGAGAGAGAGTCAGTCAGCTCAACATGAGGCTGAAGCAACAGTGTGAGCGTGTGTGTTGCAGCATTCACATTCACGTGGATGCATGCTCATGGCTAGTTAACCATGTGTGTGGATATCTGTCTCTCTCTCTCTCTCCTGTCCTCAATGAATGTCTCTGTCTCTCTCCCTCCCCCCTCCCTCACCCCCGCTCTCTGTTGACATGCCAAGTTGATAAAGAGAACGTTTCATTTCATGCCCGGCATCGGCACCACGGCTGCTCTGCATGAGCGGGTCGTTCGTCAGAGCGTACGACAAGCGAGGAAGATCCTCGAGCAGCCAGCGCTGCAACGCATAAAGTGAGATACAAAACAAATGGGCCAGATACAAAAGAGAGAGAGAGACAGACAGACAGACAGAGAGAGAGAGAGAGAGAGAGAGAGAGAGAGCAGGAAGCAAACATATGTGTGCGTCGGAAAGTCATGTCCTATTTAAATGACTATTATTAGAGCGGGTCACCATCTGCAAGTCTAGATAAAGCAAAAGGGGGGTTGGGGGGAGGGTGACACTGCGGAAGATTATGCTCAAAAACAAACAAGCATATTAGCACATGCTAATGCTAGCTTGTTAGCAGACAAGCTGCAATCTAACATATGTCCTACGATGACGTTGAGGTTACAGAGGGTCTCTTCAGTCTCTTCACGCACTCAGAACTGGTATACGCACATGTCTTTCATACTCCACGCCCACTGCTTTCAGTTAAACGCTTCAACATGAGGTAGCCCTGGTGACATCACTGTGACATCATCGGGGTCATTTCGTCATTTTAGCTTGACAAAGCTCCTCCGGGGGCTACATAAGGCTGAGTAGCACTCCTCATGGGGAGTAAACTGGTGACCCTTCACTTCAGCTGGTAGCTAAGTGGAAACGAAAGGGAAATCTGTATGTTACAGTAAGGTGTCAAAAGAACCTTACAAGAGTAAGAAACTTTAGGATTCTTTCTAATTTTACTTTCTAATTGGATCTGGAAAAAAAAAAAAAAGTCTGTCAAACCCCAAATGTGAACAGTTTTTCTCCTGGGAAGCCAATCAGGAAGTCAGCCTTCATATTCACGTTTCATCTATTCTGAATATTGTGTAGACACTAAACGCATCAGCAAAACTCAAATATGTATACTTTTTCCCAAAGGAAGTCTCTCGGGCACGGAGTCAGAGTGCAGCAGCAGCTGAGCATTACAGAGTCAGACCTCTGCAGTCGCTCCAGCGTGCAGCTAATCGGAGCGGGTATGTTGTTCTCAGAGCTAATGTCACCTTGCTATGAAGGCACATATTGCGCAGTGTGAGAGCAACTGCTTTTCAGCCCACACAAACAAAACAGATGTTGTGGGTGTCAGGGGTCGGTGTGCAAGCTGCACGGGCCTTAATCAACTATTTAAACAGCTGAGAGCTAATGACGTCATTACAAACACAGATTTACAGGCACTTTCAGCTCCCTCTGGTGCGACTGGACACATTTTCATTTTAATTCATCTAATTATTTTTGTTGCGAGACATTGAACTGTGTATCGTGCCCACAGTGTGTTTACTCATTCCTGTCGCGTGTTCACGTTAATGTCGGTTGTCATACAGTCCGTCTTATCTGTGAGTTCGTGATGTGTCAGCACCCATTAACCAGGTCACCAGGTCAACTCCTTGTACCTCCACTGTTTTCTGTGAAATATGTTTCAGATTCATCCAGTTTAAGAATACTTTCCCCATAGAAACCACACAACCATCAAGACAAAAACATAAACAGATTTTAGAATTATTAAAATATCAAGCTAAATAAAAGAATTACAGAAGGAAAACATTCAAGTTGTAAGGCGCCTTGGATAAAAGCGTCCAGCAAATGGAATAAGCTGCTCGCAAGCTGTCATTAAACCTGCATTAGCTGATTGTTTGGCCACTTGGGGGCAGTAGAACAAGCTGTAAACACATATTATCGCTGTTTAAGTTGACACGATGTACTTGCAAACATCTAGCAGACATGGAGCAACATTCATTTTGAATCGTGTTTGTGTCCACCTAATGAATGTAAGTCAAACAGTTATCTCCTGTTGGCTCTCCATTGACTTTAACTCTTACAGAGGGAGCGTACTGTCTTTTTTACCGAGAAGAACTGCCTACTGTGTGGGAATGATAGCCGGTGACAGTGAACCAAAGCCTAAACAATGAGCTAAAAGACGCTAAACCGCTCCAGGTCAGTTTGTTGGATCCACTGTTGTCAGCCATCCTGGTGTGTTTTTATGCAGCAACTGTGATCGAATTGTAAGTGGACCCGGCGAGACAGCCTGTGTTAAAACTCATCGCTCTCAGGCTGCTCGTAACCCCAGCGTATGCACCTCCGTCTCCTTGTCCCGCCTCAACTTTTATTGTAATTGCACCCTCTTCTCCTTTAAAGCACACCGCTCTGATCCAGACTGATAAGTGCTTACACAGCACTCGTGCACACAGAGCAGGTTGTGTTTCCCCGAGCATCCCACCGCAACCTCAAGACAATCAAAGAACAGACCGAGGAGACGGACGGACCGCCGTGTGTTCCCCGAGCCTCCCATTGGCTGCCACAACAATGATGGCGGCGGCTTCCCGTCTCATTGAATGACAGAACAGTGTGGCGGCGGCGGAGGGGACATCAGAGAAGTGAGACGGACAGATAGAGAGGAAGGGAGAGGGAAAAAGAGCCTGGGGGCGTTGCAGTCAGTTTGTCAGAGAAACTCAACGGCCACCAGAGCTCCAACCTGCGTCACTTTGAATTCCTGGTCTCGCCAAATGATATCCCCCCCCCCTCCCAAACCGCCCCTCCACCCCATCCTGTCCGCCTGGAGATAGAAGATAGTTGCCCTGGCTGTGAAGTAAGGCCGGCTGTAACAACATGTAGGCCCCGACAAATGATTGATTCCCTCCTAATTCTCTCAAATAGGATGAGGAGCGTGGAGGAGGAGGAGGAGGAGGAGGAGGAGGAGGAGGAGGAGGAATGGGGGTGCTGAGGAGACTGAGTGGTGGATCTGATGGGTGGGGCTGTAGATGAAAAAAGGGGCGAGAGACAATAAGTAGGCCACCCTGTGTCAGGTAAACTTTGAGCTCGTAGCTAACTGGACGTGTCAGGGCGGCTAAACGTTGAGCTGTCGCCTGGGAACAATGGGGTTAAAGATATGGCCTAAAAATCTTATGCTAGCACCACATAGAGAGAGACACGAAGAGAGCGCGAGTAGGGACCGTGAGTCATGCAGAGAATTCCTATGTTTGAGTTTTTGCTTTCAGAAGTTGAGATGCACACCTTATTGGTTTTGTAACCTGCTTTTTAAACCTTTAAAAACCTCGTTGTCCGCTGGGTGAGTTAGCCCGATGATCAGACTGAAATGCCATTTGGTTTCATCGTTTATTTTTTGACGTTGTGTTCATGTCATCCATTTTCCTGTTGGGAGGAGCTGTTACTTCGTCCTGGCCGATTAGCGAGGGACGAGCGGTTGTTGGGAGCAGTTAACTTAAAGTTTGTCTTGTTGATTGAAGAAATACGTCAATTTAAGAGCTGTTATTTCTACAAATACCGATATAGCTGCGTCTGTCTCATCCACACTTGTTGGGCCTTTTGTAACAGTTTTTCCGTTGCCATTTATGTGTCTTCTTGATTAACCCTGCCTGCCCTGTGGCTTTGTTAGCCACGTAACAGGCCAGCACGCTAACTTAGCAAAAAAACCCAGAAGCCCTGCGAGGGGAAACATTCAGCACATTCAACTCTCAATATGGCTGAAAGATAAATGTAAAAAAAAGGTTATTGTCAATAATTTTAGATCAACTGTTTAGTGTATAAAGTTACAAATAAAAATGTGGAAAATGCTCATCACAAGTGACCAGAGTCTTTAAATGGCTCTTTTAAGCCAATCAACCGTCCAACAACCAAAAGTACTGAATATACACTGATGTGTAAATGTTTGACTCAAAATTGACTTAACAAATAGTCTATTATCAAAACTGTGGCTGGTAAACAAATAATTATTTCAATGCTTTGACTGTGAGGGTATTTTTATGTTCCTCTTCCTTCCCGTCAGCGGTCTCTGGCTGTTCTAATAAGTCATGTAAACGTATGGGACAAACAACAGCGATCCAGAGCTCCTCTACGGAGACTGGGCATCTGCCTTCGTTAATCAACGGCCCCTTCCCCCTCCTCGAGCACGAATCGGAATAATGAGTCAATTAATGTGCTAAAACGTCAATGAGAGATAGCAGAGAGAGAGCGAGAGAGAGAGGGGGAGAGAGAGAGAGGGGATGGGAACTGGAAAAGACAGTGACGAGAGAGACAGGGACGCCATGTGAAAAGGAAGGGATTGAAAGGGAAACAGTATACAGAAGAAATAGGGTGTTGTGCCATTTCATTGATAATTGACTGTTTGTGTATCTGTGTGTGTGTGTGTGTGTGTGTGTGTGTGGCAGCCAGCAGTTGCAGCGCTTTGGCTTTTTATCACATCCACAGAGCCACAGCGCAGCGTCCATGCATGACTGATGGTCTCGGCTGACACCCGCCTCCCCTGGCCTGTCTGTCTTAAGTGAGGAACCCCCGGGTTTAATTGCAAAGGGCACATTGGAAATGAATCATGAGAGAAATGAGAGAGAGAGAGAGGCAGAGAGAGAGAGAGTGTGTGTTAGACAGGGACAATAAAGTGAACAGGAATGAGACACTTTAAGTTAAGCAGCTCTGCAGTGTTTATTTTGGTGCATCTTTGTCAGTAACCTCTGTTTCCATGTGATATCTCAAAAGACTCAGATGGTTTATGTTTGAATAATATATTTATATACTGCACTGTAGGTTATCTAACTTGTGATGCATTTAATCTGTATCCATGCTGCATTAACACTCACAAATGGTTTGTCGGTGTTAAAATTATACACAGTTGGCAATTTTTGGGGGGATTTTTGTCTCAAATTTTTGTGCTCACTGTTGTTGTGCTTCCCCACCACATCTGTCAGTCAAACAATGTAGGACGTAATTATTTCTCACTCTAACTTCTTCAGGCGTAAATGTAAGTGTCCAGTAAATATGGAAATATAACTGATGGGTCAAACCGTGATTTCAAGTGTGAGCTACACTAACCCCAACTCACATCAAGATTTAATTATTTAAGTGCGTCGTCACACAATGAAACTCTATTAACAATATTAGGTAAACAACGTCAATACATCATCAAAAGGAGACTCCTGCAATTTATTATTGCACTTTCATAAAGTTTGAGGACTAAAAAGCAGAACCAGATCCTACATTTACCATAATGCAACTTGGTAGTGTCTTTGGCAACTAAAAAGAAAGTAAAAACATATTAACAATAAATCATTTAAAACATTCAAGTTTAAGTTAAGACAGACAAGCGACAAACCAGCCAAAGTGAGTAACTACCAAGTGGTTTACATCGGCGTTAAACCCACTGACTATTGCCGACATTATCATTTTGAGAAGTGAACTGAATCACATTCATATGTAGTTACGTATATACAGTATTTACATGTGGAAGCTGCTCAGTAACACTACGCTCTCCTGCTGTTAACCGTTGAATGGCTGAGATGCAATCACCACAGCGCTCTTCAACCTGGACAAAAAGGCACGATACTGCATGGTGACACCAGCGTACACATGTGGCATTAAGAGACGCTGGTATTACAAATTGGCTGTAAGTGTAATTACCCCTGTTGCTAATTGTCCCCCGTGAAAGAGGCGCTGCCCATGCCATTACAATCCGCAGCCTCTTCAACCTCGCTGATCAATTATTTCCACTCTTGAATAATTAATAACAGCCTAATTGTCCACATTGCTGGCGAAGAGTCGGGCCCTCGTTTGCATCGACGAAGGCAGCGTGAGGGACGCTTCTTTATTCATGTTCTTGTTGCGCGCGATGTTCCAGACGTTGTTTTTCATTACAGCTAAATACACGAACGGAAATCGCAGGAGTGTTCGCATGGTTGTAATCCACAGCCACAGTGACCCGACCGATCAATTATTCAAAGCCATTTGCCTTTGAATCCGTCACTGACACACTGCACAGACGACAGGAGCTTGTACAGCTACTAGGAGAACACCAGGGGGTCCGGGCCCCAGCGGAGCTCCAGGTTCAGACGCCTGCACACTTACTTTCGGCCTGTCACTAGGAGTCACCGACGACCTTTAATGCTTTCACCCCCCCCCCTCTCCCCTCACCCCTCCCGAGGCTAAAGTAAATTAGCATGTGTCTCTGAGGAGCTCCTTTACAAGGCGAGGGTCTTTAAAGATACAGCGTGTCTTATGAACGTGTGATTGTAAAGTGGAAGTAGAGTTGCTGTAGCGTTCAGAGTGATTTGGGAAGAACAGGCAGGCGGGCGGTGATAGCTGCAACACTGCAGGGTGGAGGATAATGACGGCACCTGAATGCCTCCATACATGCGGCTCACAGTGATGTGAATCATGCTGTGGCCCGCACAGACACCTGCGTGTGAGTACAGTAGTAGCGTTCATTCTGGACATATTTTGTCTTTAAAAGAACAATTGTTGACATTCTCAGAGATATTAATTAATTAATTAATTAATTTCAATACAGTTCAACCCATTGTCAGTATCTGATATGTCTGAGAGATGATGCGCTACATTTCTAAAAAGAAAAACTGGGTATAGTTTGAGTTGTGCCTTCTCAGTGCAGCTTGAATCTGAAGTGTATATCATGCCACAGCACGCTGTTGCACTGCTGCTGGCATCCAAAAACACTTAATCGAGCTGCACTCTTGTATTGGGCGACACTTTTCGTCAGTACACTGAACATGTAGCCAATGTAGTTTATTCTTAAACAACTCTGCGGCTGCTTATTTGATACCTAGAGAGCAGCTCCATGTCAGGTGAACGTCACTGAGCATGCCCAGCAAGAATATGCCACCGCATATCACTGTGCGGCTTTTTTGTGTGTTTATATGAAACATAAATACGTATAAAGATTGGCTCCACAGACAACACCTGTTAGTAGGATAAATCCATTGCTGGTCTTGGGCTTTTCTTACAAAACACATCACTGTCCGTGTCCTTTCAGCCTTTATTCCCTCCTTAAATAACGCTTTCTGTGTCATTTCCTTGATTACGTTCGAACACACACAAACCGCTAAATAGCCAGACAGAGAGGCCTTGAAAGCACTTTTCCTCGTCCAGATGTTGGTGACGTCTCCCGGTCCAGTCAAGCCTCACACAGACAGGCTAAGTTGCAGTCAGAAGGGAAATTACATGAGGAATAAGAGCCAGTTTGTGCGCTTTTACATGCAGGCTTAAGGGAACAGTGGGGAGGGCGCTTTAATAGACAGTGCGAGAGGTGGTGCGATGGCACTGGATCCATGGCAGCTGTTTCCTTCAATGTTTCATGCTCATAGCCACAGCTGCTCTCCAAATGAGAGTTAATATTGCAGGGGGGCCGTCCACCCTGGGTTGAGCCTTGTCGCATGGTCTGAATGTCAAACTCCGCCCAGCAGGGTGACACCGGCTCAAAGGACACACTGTGTGATTTTTCCCCTTTCTCCTCTTTTGCCCTCTCCTCCCTGTTGATGTGTCTTTCTGCCTCATTGGATCTTTTTCCCCCAACTGGACAAGGGTGAAATCTGTATTTTTCATGGGCACATCAATGTGGTTTCTGCTTTAAATGAAAAATAAATGAGGAAATAAAAGACGGTTGTCTGGCTGTAGCCGGGAGAGCTCTGTGTTGACATTGGGATTCGAATGGTATGTGTTTGTGAGGGCTGTCACTGATACTAATGTTTTATAGAGAAGCCAAATGTTTGCCCCCGCTCAAGTGCCATTGTTCTTATGCAAAGATGAAGTGTTTTTCACACACATTTGAGCATGTGAGCGAGCTAATAAAATAGCATTTACGCCATTACAAGAAATCAAAACAACAAAGCAACAAATCTGCTGATGAAATATTGTTCACAGCTGTTAAATTACGGTGGTTATTCATTTTAAAATGGATATATTATTATTGTCTTTAAATGAAGAAATAATTCATACACAATTACATTTTTATCTCCAACAATCACATATAAGGCCAATGATAATAGATACCAATCCAGAATCAGTTTAAAGTTAGATAAAAGTAAACATAAAATATTCATTTTCAGTATTAATTATTATAATAATAAACTGAGTTTTCTGTTTTGTCATGGAGATGGACCTGTTGGCGTGCTAGCTCAGTAGCTGTTATTATTTCATCTGTAGTACTTTTAGGATTTCTCGTCTGTGTCGGCTTCTACTGACAAAGCCAACTCAAGGTTTTGTCATTTAGCTGAGGAGGCCCAGTTTGTACATGACTTTCATCTTTTTAACTGATGATTACATGTTTATACCACCTCTGTCAAACACAATGGGCCAGGTTATTTCCCCTGAGGTGGCTTCATGAGGCCTTTTGGACGCGACTTAGCTGCTGTTCTGGATATACGTGGAATAAAAGCACTCATGTCAACACAGCCAGTGCCACGCTCTTCCCATACATGACCTGCACAGTAGACCTGCGCTTCCTCTGTGCTGATAATATCCATCGTGATAGATGTAGGCTGCCCCTCGACCCTCTGTTGTGTCTCACTGCAACATCGGGCACTCGATCCCTTCAGACTGACACACACACACACACACAGTGGTGGCAGCGATGAGCATGATTTGAAGTGTCCTGTCTGCGGCGGTGCAGCTGTATAAAGGAAACAGCTGCTGAAATATCACAGGCGGCCTCCCTGTGTCTCCTAGTATCTATCACACACACACAGTGGCCAGCTCAGCCTAGAGAGAGGAGACACAACAAAGACATCTGCAAGATGGCCTCGGACACACAACCCCACTGATGTGTGCACTGCTGTGATGTCGTCTTCTCTGGGTGGATGACAAGCGCGCCGCTGTGATGTGCTCTTCTCCGGGCTTCATCCCACTCCTGCTGTTTTCTGTTTTGTTGTATGGTGAGACACTGACACGCAAACAGGAAATGATGTTCAGAGTCTTTGTTTGAAGCACGAAGAGGCATTTCTGATGCTGCATCTGTCTGGTTCAAGGACGGTCCAGGCCTTCGACGGCCACTCTGCTTCCTGTGTGATTGTTACTACCTCTGATGGTATTCTCGGCCTCCTGGAGATGTCAACGCAGGTCACGTGTGTTTACATCTTGAGTCTAAAAAAAACCCTGTAAAATCCTTGGTGCTAATCTCGACCACACGGTGTGCAGCAGAAAGCCGCTGGTCGAAGACAAGCTCCGACACGAATGGCATCCATCTTGAAAAAAATAAGCGGAAATAATTGGTATAAAGTCAACTAAGAATGTCACAAAAATCTAAAACTGTGCATCAAATCCACTTTTCTCCCCCAGTGGACTGCTAAATCTAACTGTCTGTCTTTTTACATCTGTCATGGATGTGGATCAGCAGGAAGTCATGATATTTAGATATTTAGGAAACGATTTAGAATAAATGCTGGAAGCGGCCTGTGTTTCTTCTTTTATATCTTCCAGCACAATCTTCTTATGATCACAAGGATTCTTTGTTTGTTTGTTGACCTTTCAGCGTGGTCGCATGTTCATAAAGACAGTTGTCATTAAAATCACTGAATTATTTTGCTGTTACAATAAACAACAATACTAAGTGGTGTCGAATTTACAAACAAACTGGATCGTTTCCACAATACGCCGAAGATATCTTATCTATTGGATTCAAAACCACTTCTCTGTGCACAAACGCATGAGGCGGGGCAGGGTTGTACCACCACACACACCAAACATAACTACCAACAAGAGCTAAGATGAGTTCAAGCGTCAGTAAATAGACGTAAATAGAATATGATCCATTTCACACACGATTAGAAAATCCCTCCGTTTCATTTGAGAATTGGTGGCGTTAAAGCATTGTGAAGTGTATTCTCCGCTAAAAGAGAAGAAGAGCAAAGGCTGATGTAAACATTAACAAAAGTTAAAGTGTTTTATTAGTTAGGAACCACATTGAACAAGTTTCTTAGGCCTCAACGCAAAATATGATTTGGAAACTGATTGTAAACCAAACCACATTTTAAACCCCGTAGGGCGCCTTTAATGATGCTCTGCTTATCTGATTGATGGAATCATGACTCCAGAGGAATAACAATGGGAAATAACAATATATCACCAAACATCTGGTTACTGTCAGCTAATGATTCATGTTCCATTACACCATATTACAGACCAGATATGAAGAAAAAAGACTATTTCTTCAGGAAACACTTGAGGTTTCCTTTTCACCTCATCAGCTGTTTAATTCTCAGTGGGAGTTTTAGGTTCCTGGAGTCTTTCAGCTTTCACAATACCATCTTATCACACTCTGAAGGGAAACAGGAACCTCTGCCAAGTTATTTCTCATAGACGTCCCATACACCCCCACATCTGTTGCGTTACAGCTCCTTGGGGGATGTGCCATACTGCTGAAAATTACAAGACATGGAGAAAAAAAAAAAGAAAGTAAAGAAAAGTCAATGGCATGTGGATCCTATTTGAGCAGCTCTGGCGGAGTTGAGCTCAACCAGATGTTTTGGCAATCCAACATGCTGAAAGGTGGAGTGTGTTGTTTGACAGATGACCCCACCGTCCACGCAAGCCAACGACTTCAATGAGCTCTGAAAAATTGACCCTAAGTTGCGTTTCCATGCGTAAAAGTTCCTCTCACTTCTGTCTGAGGAAGGTTTAAAGTGGTCTTTCACGCTGCCATTCATGGATTTACATCAAAGACTGTGTCCTACATCACTTTTATTGATTTCATGATTTACAGCAGAGTGAAATGACTTCAACAGAGCTTATTTTAAACTCTAATGTCCCAATAATACAATTACAGCTGAGTGCTGAGAAGTAACTTATTTTTCTTGGGGCTGATGCAAAGATGCTGCAAATCTACATTGGAGTTTAAAAAGAAGTGTTTCTAAACCGGGACGGTTTTCCAACTGGATGAGGAGGTTTAATGTACTCGCTCTCTCTGGCTGCCATGTTGGAGGTCACAGCAACGTTTTCATGGCTGTGCTTTTTTGTTTTGTCAAACTGTACACTGTTGCCTTTCAGGGCGTTTTCATATTAGGCACGACTGCTTCATACCGCGCCCGAGTTTGATTTGTTTATGTTGTCGTAAGAAAGGAATACTAAGAGCAGTCTGCCTACTCTTATTGCTATTGTGGAGACGAGCTAGGTAGGTAAGCTAGCAACATTTGCTAACCTGCAGCCTGCTCACAATCAGTGTCTTGTGAAAGTGAACTGTTCAAAAGTGTGTAAAGTATCAAAAAAGTATGTTTTTGATTCAATGCTAATTCATGTGTCCATGTGATTGCCCTAGCTTAAGTGCTAACCATTGAGTTACAATGCAAATAAAACAGGTATCTAACTATCTAACTAGCTTATGGGCCCAGCAAAACTATGTGAGGGAGAGGGAGAACAGCGAGGGATGGAGGTATAGACCAAATATCCACTGTGTTTTAATGCAGCTGAATTCACCATGTAGTTGTTCTCATTTACACATTTCTTCTGTGTCTTTTGTCAGACAGCGGAACGAGCATAAAATCATAAATACTGCGTCGACCAGCAGTCGCTGCAAAACTGCCGAGCTGCAGATGAAGTCATTATTTAACGATCTCGACATCATCAAACAGAACAAACAAAAATACAGGTTAATTACAGCAGCTGTGCCGTGAGACTGTCGATGCTGACATTTAAAAGGTTTGAAGCGACAAAAGGCTGTCATATTCAATACAGCCAGAAAGCCTCCATTACCACAGCTAAACAGCTGCAAACACAGGATTGAGGTATTTCAATGACTGTGGTGCGATATTTAGGTAATACCTACACACAGGTAAGTCTCGAGCCTACATAGTGACTCCATCCACGGAAACTGGGATTTCTGATCTAACTGCATTGCTTCATGGAAGGTTTTAAAACAAATATTGTGACTGCATGATATTAATCCATATTTCACAGTATATAAATTGTACATGCATGGTAGCCAATCAGCTGCCCAAGTCTGTGTCCTAGAGAACCATTTGTCCCCCGTCTGGTTATCTCTCCATGCTACTCCTCACATATGGCCTTCTTCAAGGACCGAGATCTCTGTTGGAGCCGGTTTCCCATCTGGCAAAGTCACATAGAGCCTCTCCGAGCAGAGCTCACAGGGTGACGCTGAGCTATATCAACAGTGACAAAAGTATATTGAATAATTATCTTTGGAATTAATACATTAGCCCAAACTTAAGTAAATGTCAGCAGATCAGTATATCTGGGAATAAGAGGGAGAGCGGAGGAGAAATGTGAAGGACGCCGCGCTTCATTAATCGCATCTTGCAAAGTAATGTAGGCAGATGAAATGATTCTTACAGAGAGCTGTCATTACAATCACAATGGTCATTTTAGATATCTAATTCACAATTCACCATCACAATCTTCTTAACTAGATGGGGGGGGGGGGGGCGGGGGCAGAAAATTAACTAATTCAGTGCCTTTTACCTCTATGAAGGATTTCTATCCTATTGATATGCAGCCGTATGTGAAATGGGGGGTTTCAACCGAGCAATTTCATCATGGTAACCTCCATGAAGCACGGCTAACCTCGGCTACATGAACAGGGGTGTTTACGGTGATATCCTCCTTTCTTTCTTTTTACCTTTGACGATGTTTTCAGGCCCATTTCCTAAAGTCTGTTTGTCGGTTTCATCAGAATTTGGGAAAGTTAGAACAGTAACCAAGAGCCAAACACAAGTTGAGTTTGGCCTTTGACATACTGTATCATTAAAGGCCCCACCCTTTTCTACCTTATTTTCTTATATGTCCTGTTATTTTTGTTTAATTGGTTGACAAATTGGTTAAACAGGTTAACATCTTACCTAATTGTCAGATTCCTTGACTTGATGTAAGATAGCCATTAAACTAGAGTTTAGGATTATAAAAAGGGACTACATAATATATAAAATCATCTGTTTGGATGGAGGTTATTTGAAGTGATTTGCTGCAAATAAAGCTGATGTTTATAATCTTCCTAAATGTAGAATTGATGGCAGATCTGTTGTATTGCATTGAATTGTATAGGTGAAGCTAATAAAGTGGCCAGTCAGAGTGTATCACAGCTGACTCTCTCTACGAACACCTCTCTACGAGTGGGCACTCTTCTTTTTTTTGGGTCTCTGACTTGTCTCGGACTCAACCCCCATTGGGACTCGGCCTGGACGGGATCTCAACCCTGTTCTGACTTGGACTTGTCACGGACTTTCAAAGGTTCGAAAGCATGCAGTAAGAAGACTGAACATCAATGGCTAAAAGGAGACTGCTGTCGTCTGCATCTGTACAGTCATCCATAGTTAACCTCACAGCGAAACCTGATTGATATTTCCTGCGACGTGAACATCAGTTCGTCGTGAGTCGCACACACCCGAACCAGACCCTGCTCGCCAAAAGAAGTGTGTTTACATTATTCACTGGTATGAATAAATCACTCCCAACTCTTGATTGCGCAGCATATGTGAGGCCTAAGTTGTGTTCATCTGCCATTCCAAACATCTGTTTAGCCGCAGCCTCCGCAGAGCGCAGCTCAGTAGTGACCGAGCCTGAGCCGCTGGGACGTGACCATGAAATATACATCACAAGTGTAGAAGAGAAAAAAAAAAAAAGGAGTGAGTTCATGGCGGTGGGTTATGGATGATCCTCCATCCTGTCTCTTGAGCTGCTATCTCTCTATTTTAAATTCCCCAGGTCCTCTCCATATTACATGATCGTTCCAGGGTTCAGAGGGTCTTACATACATTTCTGATTACACTTAAATTGGTTTCACGCAATGTTGCTAATCCATAATGTGCATTCTCACTGTTGCATTCATTGTACACATAAGTTGCTTTGAATAAATGCTACGTAAAACAAAGATTATCTTGTAGTGGCGTAATCTAAAAAACAATTGACTTTGAAGACGTAAAGGGAGCTGCTGCACTGGAAGTGATCTTCTCAAAGTTTAAAACGTTGATGTAGTGGCACAGCGCCGTTTACATACTTTTATTTTGCAACAGAAGACACATTTTGAGAGAAACATAAGGCCACCTGAATTACATCTTTCACTAACATGATCTACCAACTCACAAAATGTTTACACTGAACATATTTGCACGTGTTTCATTGGTTTCCCTGCAATATCCACTGGTAGCAACTAAAGTATGATTCAAGTTTTTTTATGGTTATGTTTAAAGTTAATTTAAAGTTGGTTAAGTTTAAAAAAAAAAAAAAGATCATGGTCTTGGTTGCATATTGAAAAAGTCAAAACTGACTCGCAGCACGACACACGGCATATTTACTTTATTAACAATTAATTGAAACCATAATCTTTCTCCTCAACCAAAGTGCTTTTGTTGACTAAAGCCAACCACACATGTGGGACTCAGGATGTGCAATTCGTGCAGAGTATAAAAACATTCGTACAATAACATATCCCTCAAAATGTATTTGGTAGCCAATGGTAACGAGTGGCAGCTAACTAAGAGCATGCATTCATGTTAACAGGGACATGAAGATGGTAGAGTTATGTAATGGGAAGTTTGATCCTGAAAAATAATACTTTAGTTCTGTTTGGTGTGTCGAATGTCACTAAAAACTACAGGAAACATGAACCCAATCAGCTGTTGCAATACAGAGGAAGATAGAAATCAATCCCGAACAAAATACCATTTTAAAGTTATTGAATTTATAAACAAAAGGGACTCAAGCCGCTGAATTTATCCAGTATGATCTACCAAGCTCTGCCAAGTAGCAGTACGGACCCTGAACCTTAAGCTTGGTGATCAGATGGCCTTAAATTGCAAGTCAAACAGCACTGTCTTTGAAAAATGATTAGGACATTGACTTCTAAAATGGCTTAATACACAGAAAATGACCATACTGCAGTATAGTTACAGATACGATTCTTGTGTCACTTAGTGTTGATTCTGTTCTGTCAAATCTCACTTCATGTCATTTTAGCAGAGCATACAGTACTCCCTTGAGTAAAACAAGGAGTAAAAATAAAGAAAACCACTCCACATTCTTCTCAAATGTTCCTGTAGGAGCAAGAAACAACATGGACCCGATCCCATGAGATACAGGTCGGTATGAAAGAGCAGGACGAGATCAGGGACATGGCAGACTTCCTCCTGGCACCGTCTGCGGTGTTAATTTATCTAGATTAAGTTGTCTTGATCCTGTTCAAAGTGTGACCTCCTCCATACAGTAGCAGGTGCTGAGGCAAGTAAAATGGCCCCGGATGATTGATGCCTTTTCAATTAGTCACAATGTGAGACCTTCACATGTCACTCTCCCTTCCTTATTAATGACATGCTGTGTTAATACTGGGTGTGTTAGAGAGCCTCCGAGTGAGGTTTGTAATTAATGTGCACGGCCTCAGAGACACAAGCTGACTGAGGGATCGTCTGATAAGAGCTTGAGGTGTTTCAGTTCGGCATTACATTTCATATTTATGCACTTAATTATCTACATGTGCACACACATTCCTGCTTCCACAAAAGTTAGTATTGCCATGTACTACATATAATTTAAGTTTAAATGAATTGACATTTGATTGAAAAGTTCAATCTTACATCTTCCCGAGGCTTCATATAATTGTGTGTACAATCAGGTGTGTCTCATTGACATTGATTGCTTTATTACATGTTTAAGCAGCATCAATAAACTGTGTCATAATTAAAGGACAAAGGCAGTGATGTTCTATGTTTTTGTCTCAATCCCACACACACACACACACACCGTCCTGCTGCCCCAAACACTCACCAGAGCACCAAAATGTGTATTAATCCACCACTGAAAATAGTCCCCAACAAATGCCCTATTTCCTCCTGTGTGAGTCCTGTTTGCTAAAACCTACAGTGACCGACTTTAAACTGAGAAGCATGAACATCTTGATTTTTAGCTTTTTGACTTTGTCATCTGCAACCACTAACAAACCAATGTACAACCACCTGTGACTAAGTCAACAGCCGATTAACTACAGGTCAAAGGTGTTGAAATATAGGTTATGTATATTACTGTATATGTGTAATATTCAGTATACACTCAGTTTGTTGGGTCCGCCTAGTTAAAACGAACACAGTCCAGCTATAAATACTAACTTTATGAAGACTGTTCAGTTTTTTAACTTGAGAGTTGCTTCAACTTTATGGTCATTTTGGAGGCTGTGGTTTGTGAATTGTATTGAGTTATATCAAGAGGTGTTTCTACTAATTAATAGAAACTAATTTATATCATAATTATACTAATGACGAACTAATAAACATACACATTGGCATGCGTGTATTTACAAAATCAAGCAAGTGGCTGCAACTGTTGAGTTGCTCCTCTCCAGTTTCCTATAGAAAAGACATGTTCTACATATTTTAATCGCATGTCATTTCCAGCACAGGAAGACATTTCATGTATGTTCTCCAGGCATTACAGTATTAAGAATATACTGGAAACAGGATAAGCTGCAGAGCTGCACTCGCGTGGCTTCCAATCACCACTCCCTGCCTTAAGAAGTGCAGGAGTTAAGCTGCGTAATATGTCAGCACATTCCCCAACAGATTTTCATTTGGCCCTCATGATAACACCAGTGACCTGATAGCCATTGATCCTTCTGTGTAAGTTTGGAGGTCACATAAGTTTGGTCACGCTATTGGAGATTACAGCAACATCTCCAGACAAATGAAATATACAGGATCATGGAGTACATACACTACAAATGAAAATACATATGTGTTCTTAGGGCATACTGTATGTTGTTGTGAGATAATACCCCAAGAGGTACCTCTGATCTCTTCACAGCACTGGCTGAACTCTCTGAGGGAGCAGACAGCTTCTTAATCTGATCCCAGTGGCTAGAGTCCCCTTAGGAAGAATATGTGTGTTAACTCTAAACACTGAGATACACTCTACATGGAACCCAACATGTTAAACATGTCACATGGCTGAATCAGGTACTGACTGTGTTTGAACTATAATATTCTGCTGAAAATGTTAAGAAGCTCCAGACATCACTCCGGCTGCAGGTCTCAGTGGCTGCTGGCTAAAGGCATGAACATGCTTCTCTGAGCTACATGTAAGCAGACGTGTACGGGAGACGTTTGTGTTGCTGTTTTTCGAACCAGCCTTTGGCCACCCAACACAATGCTGCGATTAGGAAAGTGTGCATGTTGACTCTGTGACCTACAGTTACCCAGGAAACCCTCCACTGCCTAGATGTTTACTGGCATCTTTGCCCAACTACGAGGCTGTAGCATCCCATTATCCCCTTCTGTATGCATACTCGGCTACCTGGACGTGCTCAACACATGCTCAACACAAACCATAATACCCCTACTTGTGGCCCTAACTATCGCCAAGAAAACAATACTTCTACTGGAAAAGCAGGAAAAAAAACAACATCTCACAATGGTCGGAGCTCCTAACAAGGCAATCAGCTCTACAAAAAAACAACTCGAACAGTTCAATAAAACATACTCAACAATTCTCAGAGCCACTCTGCTGCCGGTGAGCTACTGCCACAATACAAGTAGAAAGGTAAATGTAAGCATGGAGCGGGAAAAAGGAAAACAAGGCGAAAAAACAGGAACCAAAAACGCTAAACCGAACCCACCCTGACCCATCCTGACCCATCCTGACCCATTAATCCACGGCCCAAAACATTTCCATTAGGAGAAACGAAAACCCTGAGCAAACAATGTAAAAGTGCTGCAAATACAGAAACAATGCAACGCATGCGTCAAAAACACACAAACCCCGAAAACAAATGCAACAGAAAAACGCTGGACATCCAGTCAACACAATGGAAGTACTCCGGCCTCTAGGGGGAGCGCTGAGTGGAAAAGCTTGATTTTCAACCGGACGAGAGCACGCTAACGCTAAATCTGTTGCTCTTTTATAACATTTTAAAAGACTAAGACTAAACATGGACGAAGACGCAGAGGACCCCGGACCGATCTTCTCAGGCCAGATGAATATATCATTTTCCCAGCATGCTCTGAGTCTGGACGTGTCCACATTACAGCGAGACGCCCCGATCAGATCACGAACCAAGAGGCTTAACAGCTGATCCTAATGTTTGGGCAACTGAGTAAATTGTTGCATGTTTGAGCTCGATTCAGAAGTACTGAGACATTCTGAGCTCAGATCTCAGATCAGTGGCACTGTGATAAAGAGAGTTTGTTGCTTGTGAAGTGACGAGTCTCTTCGAGCTGTGAAGCGATGAAGCAGGTCTACAAGACATACACACACATGTATAACATCCAGCATGGAGGCTGGTGCTGTGGGCAGCAAAGGTTCAAACTTAATGTGATGATATTGAAACGTTCCACATGACACCTGACAACAATAACAAGTCTACTTTTTTCATTTTCAGTGACAGTTGTATTAACTTCTCCTTAATGAATAGACGGACACAGTGACGCTGCCGGTGTCAGGTCCTGACCGGCCTTTACCTCGGACTAGAGTGAAGGCTTCGTATCAGCGACTGTGTTTCTCTCCAGCAGAGATGGGGGGGGGAGTGAGGGTTTGCTAGTGAAACGTGTGGTGGGTTGCGGAGGAGGTCAACCTGCGCCCAGGGGCTTCCTCAGGTGAGAAGATGTCAAGGGAATCTAGAGCTGGAGATGGATTTCTGCACCGCAGAGCTATACGGACCCCCGGGGGCCACTCTCACTTTATCTTAATGTCATTCTCGTTCATCCATCCAAGCGGGTGAGATGATTGAGGCTGTCCCAGCCAATTGTCCGAAAAGGATTTGATAGAAGAGCGAGTCAATGAGGAGGAGGAACGCACTGTAATATACAGGCAGAGGGAAATATTCACAGTCGGATGGTCGATGGAGAGAAAATGACGGGAAACTGCTGATTGTTTTGCAGCAACAAACAGGAACTCAATCAGTTTTGGTCGTCATTGATCTAATCCTACATCTAAGACAATTCTAACGTTACGACAGAAAGCCTCTCGTATATTAAGGGAAAAGTTCAACATTCTGGGAAATGCACTTATTTGCTTCCTTTCTGAGGGTGAGATGAGAAAATTGGTGCACAAAGCTGGAGAACACGTCAGCAGAGTCAGTATGCGCTTTGGACGGAGCCTGGCTAGCTGTTTTCCTGCTTCCAGGCTTTATGCTAAGCTAAGCTAACTCCACACAGCTACATACTAAAAACACAAACATGAGAGGGGCTGCTTTTGTGACTAAAAAAAGTTGGTCAAAAAACAAAAAACATGGCTTAGGATCTTTATTTTTACTTTAACTGGGTGACAAATCCCATTTTTTTTTTAATATTTACCTGTTTATGAACATACCTAAGTCCTTCTGTAACTACTTCCTCATAATCTGGTGGTCTGTGGAGCTTTTCTGCAAAACAGGATAATCATGAGGATAATCTCAATTATTAAAAGGCTGGTACAAATTTGATTCACTCAGCGATTGTTTGAACACACGGCAGAACTGAAGCAAAACAAAGGCAGGCCAGCGGGGTTAGAGGAGGAGGCAGCCAGGGAATTATCATGTATGTGTTGTACACGATCAATCTGGGATCAACAGTGTGATTTGTTTGGGCATTTCTGGCTCGGGCGCTCGCACTCTATTGGTCGATTGTTGTGTTGTTTATCTGAGAATTTGACCTTGATGTGTTTGATTTAAGGTTCTTTCGGTGGATTTTAGGATCAGTAAAAGACGCCTGAAATGTCGATTTAAATGTGAAATTGAATTGATTCCTCTGTACAATCTAAAGGAATAATACAGTGAAATTCAGTATCAGCACTCTTCACCACACACTTCAGATGGTAGCACCCAACATCCTGCCAGCCTCATGAATAAATTATTTCTCTCCTCACTGCCAAACTGTGCTACAATGAGCTAGACTGTATTTTTGCCATTTAAATTTCGGAGCCCATTTTCATGCAAATGGGAAATTTATTGTCACAAACCATGTAAGGCTGGCAGTAACACCTTATCTTAATGAATATCAAGTGCGGCTGTATTTCCCTGCTGCAATAGCTCACTAATCAAGTTTTAGTTGGAATGTGATTCATAAAGGGACGATTCATGGCCTCTCGACTTACACTCAGACTCTGCGGCCTATACGACTGTGTTATAAGGATTGATGAAGTCATCCATCAGATTGATCGCCAGCATTCTACCAAATGAAAATGATTATCGAATTACTGTGGCCGAGCCGTTAAAAGACCCCAGACTCGTAAAACTCGGAAGTTAGAGCTTCTCTGAACCCACTCAATTAAAAAGTACGAGGTAATCGCTTATACATGCTGTTAGTTTGAGTTATGGTGGTTAGCGCAGTCTCCAGTCGCTGGTGCTCCGAAGTCTATTGTGCAATTACTTAAGAAATTATACATTAAACCTTTAAAAAGTATCAAAGGTTTAAGTTCAGGTGACCTTTAGAAAGTGCAGTAAAGTTAAATAGAAAGTTGGACTGTGAGCGTTTTCCTATTAAAACGGCTCAGATGCTGCCGCCGAACGTAATCCTTAAGCCTCGCTCCGCTGTCGGTAGCGTGACATGAATTCATAGTCCATAAGCCAAATATTGATATTAATCAAAACCTGAAAAGGAATTAAGCCTCTTTACATGTTTATCGATTTGTTTTTGACCTTTCACACCAGGATGAGCATCCAGTGTAAACAGCCGGCTTATTGTTTCTGAGTGTTGGATCTGTAAATATTGAGGATAGAAATGTTCGATTTTAAGAGTAAAACTTCATTTAAAGGACAATCTTTGATCCAAGTGTAAAGAAAACAACACGGGAACGTTGACATTTCTGAATAATCTTTTTGAATATTTCAATGTAATGTAATTTATCTGATAGGGGCAATGGCTAATTTTCAGCTCTTGTCCCTGGTTGAATTTTTACACGTTCAGTGTAATAAAATATACAGCTTTCATCATATCAGTATTCAGTATGGAAGTACAATAAAATACCACAACACGCCAGTACACCAAGGGTTCAATTAGCTAAAAATGGGTACAGCTCTGGTTTTCTTTTAGCCAGCACTTAATCTTTATTAATATCTGTGGGGTTAAAATCAGGGACAGATCGTTGCTATGGTACCAAAATAAATAATATAATATATAATATAATCTACGAAAATAGGCGTAACAACCTCATACACTGTGCAGTGATGTGACCGTGATGACACGCTCTCATATACTACACGCTGTAAGACGCAGCTCTGCAGCTGCAGCCAACCTCCTCAACAAGACACAGCAAAACCAGCACAGACAATATTATACGAGTTACTAGGAAGCTCGCGGGATCCTCCTCAGGCTGAATGCAGATATTTTTGAGAAAAGATTTCAGGTATTGTGATGAAAAACAAAAAAACATTCACTCACTCTCACTAATTCAAACAAAGCTTTTAAGTCCTGTTTTTGGTTAACAATCGAAATGATCTCCCCGCATCGAGGAATTCCTCACCTTTTGTCAATAAACACGCTAAAATAAGAGCTTTGGCGCAAACACGAGTGATGATTGGCCCACGTGTAATTCTCTCGATTTCAGGGAGGAGAACAACAACAACGGTAATTCCCCGAAGGCTTTTGTCCCTTTGTTTTTGACAGCTACTTCAATTACCACCGTATGAAACTGGGGACAAGGTGACAAACATGTTGTTGTCTGTGTGCACATGAAATTGTTTGTTTGCCTTCACAAACCACCAGGTTGAGCTAATACCTCACAGCCTTTGGTAGATTAGAAAATCTGGGAGGTGTCAATCAGCAGCCCGGCCTTCTACCTTCCCGCAGTCACTGACCTGCGGACCAATAGAAACGCAGAGAGGGAGCGTCACCCTCCACCTTTCCCCCCTGCGCTCTCTCTGTCTCCCTGTCCTTCTCTCCCTTCATTCACTGAGGATCAAGCCTCCATAATCCCTGGATTTTATATCCACCAAAACAGCTTGGGCCCATCAGCAAATTGCGATGGCATATGGTATAGGTTTATGATTCATCTGGCACATGCATAGCAATGAGAGCCTCATCATCCGTGGGCAAACACCAGGAAAATATCATAATGTTAAACGATGCCAGCCATGGAGAGAAGTGGCACCGGGCTTGTGGGAGGGCTGTGTTTGTTCGGCCCAGCGAGCGCAGCAGCTGAGGTTGTAAACAGCGTTTCGGATCTGTCGTCCCTCCCGCGGTCCGGGAGGACTGGATTAGAGACTGGCGCTGGGAGTGGACGCTCCGAGAAGAATCTCCACAGGGAGGAGAAGCTGGAGAGACGGGGAGGGAGGAGGAGACAGGCAGGACAACAGGCTTCTCAAACACAACACACCAGCGTTTCGTTAGCGATGTGAACATTTTGACCCCAGTTTGAGAAAGATGGAAAAGTTTTAGATTCATAAAGCATTAACTTCAAATTAATTTAAGTGCTTTTTGAGCTCCACAGCATAAAATAACCATTATATAAAAGGTGCAAGGTTAATAGAGTCACTGATTAATAGCAAGATGTTAAAGACCACATAGCTACGGGCTGCGTTTTCTGGTTTTCACATTCACGAATGTACGCATTTCAACAGGCCAGACGAAATACGATCCAGGAAGTCCAGTTTGAGTTACAGATGAATGACTTTAAAGGGTTCTCATGCAAGGGCTGATATCACATGGAGACAGCAAGGCCTGTGATTGGTCAGCAGGTTTCCGATAGAGGTTACTGGTCTGAACTCGTCGCTCTCAGAGTGAATGAAAGCGGTTGTTAAGTTTTGACACAGGGACGGAGCCTCTTTGTTTCATTTTACATGATGCATTTATCCCAAATAAATTAGAATTAAATCAAATTATATCAAACAAACACCCACAACGTAAACTTTGGGCTTTCTGGGGGCCCCTAAGGGTCTAGAGTCCCAGGGAGGGGGTTCACTTCGCCAGTTGGTAATCAACACGATATGACACAAGAGTCATTACGTACTTCGACATACGGAGTTGAAAGCATCTGTTTTGTGAACTTAAAGTGTTTTCAGATCAGGTGATTTCATGAAAAATTCCCTTTTAACCCTTTTAGATCACATCCCCGGTCATATTGTGCACCTATCTAACAATATATGCCAAAAAAAAATCTATTTATTTGTATTCTTAAATGAAAATCATGCTCATGTGTTCTTCCTGTCAAACTAAATATGACGTGTGCTTAGGCAAGCCAACCAATAATATCACGACATCAATCTTCAATTTTTAGCGATGCTGAGCTAAGATTCATTAGTTAGCTCGGAAAGACGTCGCGACACGGAAGCTAAACACTGTCGAAATGCCGCTTCATCTCGACTTCAGCTGGCTGCTGTGGACTTGATGATTCTGAGCTGGACGTAACTTTGACTTTTCATCGATATTTGTGTCCTTATGTGACATTCTGTAAATATTAAACAAGTAAGCATTTAACCTCCACTTTCTTCCCTCCTGCACACGTGCATGTCCCGACACCCGAAGGAGCCGAATAATTCGATATGCTGCAGCTTAATTCATTAGAACATCTATTTATAATGCAATAAATAGAAGTTCCATTTGGCCAGTAAGTGTAATTTAACTTAAATCAAATATAATGCGAAACATGACTGCAGAACACATATTCTATGCATATATTTCTGTTACGTTAACTCAGTTGTCATTAGTATCAGAGTTTCTGGCTGCTTGTTCACCCACAGACATAATCCACAACATTAGCACCATTTCCAAACATCTGCTGGAGGAGTCAGAAGCGATCTGCTGCCTCCTGGATCTGCTGGAAATGTGACATGATTACATACAAACACCTCCAGCCAAAGTTTCCCTCTGCCTTCATTAAAGCGCGACGCAGAGCGCCGCCGGCAAGGTGACTCCACCCCCACCGGGCCGGCACGGGCTCGCGCGGCCCCCACGCGGATTGGCTCAGAGGGCCTTCCGTCAGCCGCCGTGCCGGGTCAGCGTGGGTTCAGACGCGGAGCAGAAGCGACCGCGGCTGCCTGCGCGGATCTGCCGCTCGGAGAGGGCCCGCCATGATCTGACAGTCAGTATGTTGGAGGTTTATCATTAGCAGGCTCCAGACGGCCCGTCGAGCCCTCCGGCCGGACAGGTGATCTCGCTCGGCCGTCTGACTCAACATATGCCCCCGCGGAGCTTCAACACACATATTGTGCCATCATTATTTCATACCTAGCAGGAGCGTCTCTGAGCGCAGCCCAGATTTAGGTGCAAAAGCAGGTTGCTGTGAAAAGAGTTTCTCTCTTTCTTTTTTTTTTTTCTATGTGTGTTTGTTTCTAAGTACAAAAATGGCATCTGGAACCTTTTGCATGTGCAGACCATCTGTTCATTTGAGAACACGCTCTGACAATATTTCAAATATTCAAGTATTTAAAAGATTCTAGTGGAAGACATCATCAGACCGTTTATTTACCAGCTTTTCTCCACAGCACCTCTCCAACCTGCTGATGAAAATGTAATAAATGTAAATGATTAAATGCTTCTTGTCTGTCTTTTCGTTGTTCCAACGGCCAAATCAAAAGCTGCTGAAGTGGCTTTTGTTTTTTTTGGTCCTCGCCGGTGAAAACTGCGCCAGACTGCATTAGAAGTCTTTCAATATTAACAAACAGACTGAGAATATTAATTTTCTCTGGATTGTTTTACTTATTTGTGTGTTGGATGTTGTTACATGTTACACTTTGTATGCATGTGTGTAACTGTGTGTACTTTTCTGTCGAACACACTGCATCTACGCTGGAATTAAACGTGTCACATGGATTACGGTAGTAGTAAAAGTACCAACACCAACATGTACAAATACTCATTTACAAGTACAGAACATACTCTAGTATAGTATGTATGATGCATATTATTATTAATTACTGTATAATACTATAAGAAGTATTATCAGCATAATGTACTTTAATCAGACAGTTATAGTATATACAGTGTATTATTTAATAATTATTGCTAATGTATTAATATGTAAGCAGAAGGTGAATGTTTGAGATAATTTTACGGTCGGGCTTCGGACCGTTTTAAACTTACTCGATACTCGTGCTGATTCCAAGTGACTTTGAAAGAAAAGGAATGCATTTTTCTATAAAACCCTTTTTAGTAAAAAGTTCTCAAATGTGTTAAACGTCTGAACACAAGCAGCGGCGCAAGTCAAGAAATTGGTACTTGATTTCAATCGGGAACTATGTGATCAAAGAGGATTCTGGGTATGACCAGACGTTCGGTTAGCTTTGTTTGAGAGGTATCGTTTTTACTTTTGGAGTGGTGATAAAAACAAGTACAAAACTTACTGTACCTGTTTTATAATTAGGTTTAAAGCTTTTGGAGAGACGAACGTTAACGTCTGATTATGTTTTACTGAAGCGCTGAACTGCCCAGATCTTGCGTGTAACATGATTGGACTTGTATTACATACATACATATGCGGGTTTCTGCTTCCTTGCTGCTCTCTTGAAATAACTGTACACCATCACTGACATACAGTCTAATCATCTTACAGGAGTCCTAAATCTTTATCAGCATATATAGTATATTGGGCTTTAAAATTCACAGGGAGCTCACAGAAAAGAGCATCAAGATAAAGCTCTGAAATCCCGAACCGTCAAGCTCTCCTAATCCCCCCACCTGCATTTTCCACAGCCGTCGCTGAACAGCAGCCCTCCATATCGCCTGAGAAGGGGATTTAGTTGTAATGCTCTCAGAAATACAATGCATAAAATCAAGTGTCAACTCTAACAAGCTGTTCTTAGGGCGGATGGGCTGCCCTCTGGATCCGACAGGGTCTGGGCTCAGGCTTTGAAAGGTTAGCGGCCGTACAGACTTGGAGCATTTGATCCCACAGTTACCCAAATTTCAGAGACAACTGTGCAAATCGGGATAACCTGGGAAGCCAGACGGGCTTTCGGGGGGCAACAGCTGCTTAAGTCCGTTCACTGCCTGCCAGAGAAACTTTATCAGGGGAAGTGGAGGTTGAAATTTTATGGCAGCTAAGCCCCCTCCATCAAATTGCGAAAACAGAACCTTGTGGCACAGCTCAGGGTGGATTTAGGAGTTTGCTCGGTGTTTTCTTGGCTGTGAGCGTTAATATAAAAATAGAAGAATGCAAAGACCTTCGGATGCTGCTGTCCTCATGTGCCACTTTTATTCCAATCGGTGTGTTAGACGAGGGATCAACTGAAAACAATAGTGAACCACTTTCTTCTCGAAGTCACAGAAATTCTTGTTTAAACCTGTAAATTGCTGCGGAGATGCTTACCGTGTGAGGGGATGTGGATTTCATCAACTTTAGTCAATGAGAATGATCTTAAAATGACTTTCTATTCTACAAATTGATCTTCATGTTTCTCTTTTGTTTCATTTCTCTGCTGCCGAAAGAACGAATGTTTGCAGCGTCTAAGCTTCTTTAAACACATGACATCTTTTGGGTAATTCAGTTGCTTTATTCTCCTTTCACATGTTTTTTTTCATCTGCAAACTATTTAGTTTGTTCAAGTGTGGCAGTGTGTCGCTGTGTACTGAGCCCGTTTACATATCGCATGATGTATAAGCTTGAATGGCAGCATGGTATATGAGCAGGCTGCAGTGTGAAATAATGGCACTCCATCAAAAAACAAAATCAAAATTTGTCACAAAGTGTGTTTGACTGGAAAAAACAGCATCTTTGTTCATTTTAAGGTCGACTGAGTGACAGTTTAGTTATTTTTTGAGGATGAACGAGTCGTTTCTTCATCATATTGGTCGTTTTTTACCTTCTTTTAGTTGTTTTTTTTGCTCTTATTTTTAACCGTCTGACTTAATGTCTTTTGTTTCAGTTGATTGTATAATATCTTGTCCCTCCTGTGTGAATGCATTCATCTTGTTTGTCTACTCTGGTTTACCAACTCTACTCTTTTAAACCATTAGAGTATGTAATAAATGTATGCATTTACTTCAGGGTTCATTTATTAATATATTTAAATATCGACAGAGTTGGTTTCGTCAACACTGGTGCTGTAAATATTAAAAGTTCATCTTTTACCAGAAAAAAAGTCATCACATGGACCTGTTACAGATGAACATCTACATCAATACTGTTCCCAGTAACATAAAAAGGCACCAAGGGGACGGGATGTGTGCTGTATGGGCAGCGGTCGTGCACCAGACTTCTAGTCTAGAAACGTCAGCTTTTGCAGGATGAATACCAAACTCAGAGTTTCCTGCAGCCGGCTGTGTTTAAAGCAACAGAGCAGACACGCAGCAGATATGTTGATAAAGCAGTTTATAAAACTGTGATTTGAAACAGTTGGTCTCGAACGTCTCCTATAGCTGGTTTTGGTCTTTTAAAAGCTGTGTGAACTGGTCAGCTGAGAGAAGTAATCAACTTATGGTGATGATTCAGTTAGCGTGGACCCATACTGTCTGCGGATGAATTTAGTCCAGTTTATACAGAATCAGCAGTTAAAGGAAACTCTGAATATACAGTGAGTCACTGGTTTTATAAGGTTTCTTGGTTTCATGCAGCTGTTTTTGAGTGAAATATTTGCAGACTTCAGTAAACTAACAGACGGTAAACAACGATGACTCCATGTCGGTTCAGCTGGTACAAAGTCGATGCATTAGTGTCTGTTGGCTGCAGCTAATGTTCTTATTATCTTTTAATATACGTTTGTAGTTTTTTTGATTCTTTGATTGTAATAAATAAGGACGGATGCCCAGAGGTGTCTTCAAGCTGCTTAGTCTGTCTGAACAACAGTTAAAACCTCTCAATTTACAGGGTACCCTGGTAGCTCCCCTGGTAGCTCCCCTGGTAGCTCCCCTGGTAGCTCCCCTGGTAGCTCCCCTGGTAGCTCCCCTGGTAGCTCCCCTGGTAGCTCCCCTGGTAGCTCCCCTGGTAGCTCCCCTGGTAGCTCCCCTGGTGGACCGTGTGCCATTAAAACAGTGATCTGGGTTCGAGTCCAGCCTGGGCTCATGTCTCTGCAGCGGTAACTTTCCAATAAATCAAATAAAGGCAAATGTGTAGGTAATACAAGTAGAGAAGTGAACTTGTAAACTAATATTCCTGTACTTTCACTTACGTTAAACAAAAGTTTATTCTAAACCTCTTCTGTTTATTGTTTCTGGGGTCGGTTGTTGTCATATTCACCTTAAGGTCACCTGTTTTTTTTTACCGTATGTGAAAAACTTTGCTTTTGTAATGCTCTTAAATTTACAGAAAAGGGGGTTTTAGTAGAAAAACGTGTTTATTTCCAGCAGTGGAAGCTGCGAGAATCATTTGGTGACAAAACTCAGGCCGGTCTGATCATCGACAGGACAGAAGTCAGCGACAGTTTATTCCTCACAGTAAAAGTATATATATATATATATTTATATATAACACCACTGTGTGTCTGGACTACACAAGATGATCTCTTGATACTTTCAGTGGCAGAAATGAGACCAAACCCTGATTTCACTAAACGTCCGTCATGAGAGAGTTTAGGTTATTTAAAAGACGGATCTTTATGACATCAAGACCTCAAACAAGGACGCATCACTGTCCCTCTCTCACTTCCAACATGGAGGAGGGGTTACTGCATGTATACACACACACACACACACACACACCTCAGCTGGCATCTCGTCACAGCATGCAAACGCGGATAAAGCAGAAGGTGTACGAGCGCATATTTTTACTAAATGCAAGACCTCATTTTTGGGGCGTTGAAGACCTTGGAGGGATTTTGTGTTTTCGTGTGTGTGTGTGTGTGTGTGTGTGTGTGCGTGAGTGTGTATGGTGCCTCCGGTGACTGACTTCACAGGGGGAGAGGCTGCACACTGTCCACTCCTCTGTCCACACACACTCTGTATAATCACGTTCCCTGTCGGGCCCTATAAATCTGTAAGGGCCCAATTAAAGATGGCCTTTAGCGTGTCCACCCCTACCAGCACACACACGTGTTAAAGAGAGAGGAAAAAAACAGAAACACGGTTCGCTTTTCATTGAATGTATATTTGACACAACAGACTGTAAAACAATAACAGGAATTGTTTGACTGAAAATAAAAACAGTGTAAAACTCATAAAAAAAGGCTTTGCAAAAAAAAGATGTTTTTGTGTTTTTTGGTTGCATCTCACACACGTATGTGCAGCTCGTGTGACTTGAACCTGGACTTAAAGGTGCTACGTGAATATAAAAAGGCAGTTTGAAAGACAAAAACTGTACAATTTTAAAGATAATAAAACGATAAATTACAATTCTTGCACCTTAAATGAGCTGATAATGATGTACTAAGCAGAAAGTAGTGCATGCAAATCTAATTAAATCCAAAATTTGACAGAAATGTTGACAAAATTAAAATGAAGATATATCAACACTTGTGGTGATCTACCGTTTTTTTTAAAGCTTAAGTTGTATTTGAAAGTGACGAAGCTGAAAACTTGGCTGTGAATAAATGGTTTAAAATAACAAATGTCAACACTTAATTTTAGACTTTTGGTGTTTAAACGACATTAAAAACAACCTCATTTAACAAGTGCAGAAATACAAAAATACTTTGTTTTTCATCAAAGGCATCAATTTACAAGAAGGCACAAAGAAATCCAACATTTATCTTTTCTTCATTAACAACAATCGGTGTTAAAAATGAAAACCTCGGTGTGTAATGACGTGTGGAGAGGACACAGAGGGGACATGTGACGTGTTGTTAGCGGGGCGACTTGTGTTGTGACTGCTATGTAAATATCTCATTAGTTCGGGTTAATAACATTCCTGTGCTCTTGGTTGTAACATAAAAAAGACAAGATCTAAGTGCTAAAATTTCCGTCCAGAAAGAGGCTGATGAGCCTATTAAATGTCAGCCTGCAAAATTATGCAAGAGGCTAAAAGCGTTTAAGTCGGACATAAATACCAGCACACCCCGAGGATTTGATTTGGAATTATTTATGTCCCTCCGATCGGGACGAGGAGGAAACAAAGGAATAATTAGACTGGCGTGTTGCGCGCCGCCCGTCTTGCGCGCCCTCGTGCCCACCGAATGTGAGACGCTCACCCATTCCCCCTCAAAGTTGATGGTTGTTGAACTTATTTTTAGTGTCATTTGATAAGCTTCCCTGCTTGCACAGAGACATCCCACTGACCCAGCCACTGGTCATTGTCTATACCGCTTCCCGTCAAAGCCGGCGCGCTTTGTCAGGTTTCGACTCGAATATCCATTTTGCATCTGAAGTACGGTATCCGAAGTGACTGGATCATTCGAGCCTTTTTCTTCAGCTGCTGCCCCCTTTCCTCCCCCACAGTGTTTCCGCTCACACTAACATCATTTGGGATTGGCGTCATGACAGCGCGCTTGAGAAATCCACAATATATATAAATATATATCCCCTGCTTTTTGGGGTGAGGGAGTTGGGGGTGGAGGTTTGGGGGGGGGGGACATAATTTCTGGAAATGAACAATACTTATCCGTCCATCGCATCCGTTGCTTTGGGTTTGCGTTTTGGACGTGGTGCACCGTCACCGCGGCGCCGTGTCCTCTTTTTTCGCTGTGAATAACGCAGTAATAGGTCATTCAATGTCAAAAGGCATAAAAAAGAGACAGCCAGGTCTTCACAGGCTGCTGCTTGCTGTTGCCTTTAATTATTTTAATTAAACTTTGATATTCTGGTGCTGCGAGAACTAGCGAGTTGTGACGCAGCCGAGAAGCCCTCGGAGGATTGAGACGGTGGGCAGAGGAGTGTCGAGGCGGCTGTATCTATATCTTAAAAGTCTTAACTGATAGGCCGGTTTATGGGCTGTGATGTGCTACGCCTTGCTGAGCAGAGAGCAGACTGCGCTGAAAACAGGGGCAAAAAACACCAAGCGCCATGTCAAGGTCTTAAAGGCATCAATCCCTCAAACCTAGCTGGAGATCATCCTGGTCAGGAGGCTGTCCTGCGGTCGAATAACGCTCTATTAATTTTCTTGTCCCGAGTGCATAATGAAAGGAAGGTGTCTTTACAAAAAAAAAAAAAAAAAAACTAAAGGCAAAGTCTTGGTGCCTTCCAATACCTTGGGGCATCCTGTCTACAATTTGTCATGCGTGTGCACTTCTCAGTGTTAAAATGACAAGATAAGCCAGTCAAAGGGCAGCCGCCAGGCATGCAGCTCTGCTGAAGTTGGAGAGGGTTTGTGATGAGACATTGCCAAAAGGCAACGGACTTCTGCACTTGTGAGGCCCACTGGGATTATTCCGACTTCCACGCCAAAGGCAAACAGCCCCTTTCTCCATGTTTTTTTTTTTTTTTTTTTTTTTAGATAGCTTCCGTCTGTGTCCATGAAATTAGGTTTTTCACAGAAGGCACAATATGGTCAGAATATGTTAAGCCTTTGGTGCGCATGAAAAGCTAACCGAGTCTGAGTGCTAAGTTCTGGGGCGCCCTGTGCACCTACTCAACTTCTTTTCTCTTAATTAAAAAAAAAAAAAAAAAAAAAGGTAATAAAAAAAAAAGTCAGTAAATAACTTAATGAATAAGAGTTAATATTAACAGTTTCACCCTGTGTGCTTCAAAGGTCTAAGGGCCGAGAAACAGGAAGGAACTTTGTGCATAAAGTAGAGCGAAGTGAACGGATAGTGGTTTTAGATGCAGGATTACAGATCTTCTAAAAACCTGAAATTCTTCTCTTGTCCACAGCGATCAGCTCGTGTTGGTGTTCACACAGAGTCCTTCTCTTCTACTGATGCTGCACACGGTTGAAATTAATACACCGACCCTGAAAAACACACAGAGAGAGAAAGTATGAACAACTTTTATAATTAAGAACCACTTCATACAGTTTTTCAAGTACAGTAATTATGACATATTTTTTGCTAATATTTATATATAGTATATTATACTACATTAGCATCTCTAATTATTTCCATATCATCAAATTTACATAAAACCATGATTTGATAATTGACTCAGTGATAACAGATATTTCTATTAAAATAATTAAAATAAAAGTGTCCACAATAATAAAATAATATAAAGATAAAAGTTAAAAAAAAAAAGGTTTTTAATATATTCTATTTATATGTATTAAATATGTCTTGTGATACATCCCAACACACCTAAAAACAAACTTTGAAATTAAAAACTTTGAATCAAAAGATATTCAATAAACAGCGTAATAACAATATTAATAATAGAAAATAACATATACAAACATTCATGGCAGAATAATTTAAAAGAAACACAAACTTCCAATCAGCAGAAAATGTATTTAAATACAGTAAACGAAGCATCGACTGGCGAACCAGCAGCAAACAGTCCTCCTCCCTCTCTACATTTCTGAGAATACTGACAACAAAAAAATAGAAAAGACATCTCACTTTAGTCTCCCTGTGCACGGTCTCACCCAACATGTGTGTGTGTGTGTGTGTGTGTGTGCAGCAGCAGCCTGTTCACCAACAGTAGGCCGACTGGCACCAAGAGGGAGCTCTCGCACAGCGAATCCCCAGCAGCCAGCAGGCCTCCACACAACGCTGCCTCTCTGCACACTCCTCATCCACCTCTTCATCTCTGTCTGGCTCTGTCAGCGTGTTCACACGTGCTTACTGTAACCTGATTCCAAACGTCATAGAAAGGTACTTTATTTCATTAATCCTCGTCAGAAATGCGTCCTCTGCGTCCTTTGACTTGTTTGAAATATTTAAGAGGCTTTGAGCAGCAAACAGCTCCATGTCCGAGGACAGCGCCCGGCTCCTCGGCAACAGCAGGAGTATTCCTGAAGGAGAGGTTCACCCCAATCACACATGTTCTCACTTGCCTCCGGTCACATCTATCCATGCAGATGACCAATGCAATGAGGGTGAAAGGAATTTTGTTTGTGCTGCTCAAAGCAGTGAAACATGACTCAACAGCAACATGTTTTCCCACAATGTGTCTGTTATGCCGGATGATCCCCAGGCCTCACTGTAAACTGTTCTTACGAAGAAGACAGTCTCTCTCTTAGAAAGTAGTTCCTTAAACGTTTTAAATCGTGATAAGTGAGAATATGCGGCATGAATGTCCATTGGGGGAAGAGGAAAGCCACACAGTCATGGGCAAAAACTGGTGTCTCAGGGCTGTGTGAACCCCTGAGACACCATGAAGCTTTGAGGGTTAAAGATAGCAGGTTTACAGAGCCACATTTCTGCATGTAGATGCACAACTGAACTTCTACCTGGTGTTTCGGAAGCACACATGTACATGTACCGAGACTTCAGACAGAAAGGTCGTGCCTCATAGCGGCGCGTCCCTGTACACAAAACAAAATACCCCAAAGTCCCACTGAGACTCTCTGGATAGCTCTTATTGTCCAGGTGTGACCTCCAGAGACAAGTATGAGCATTTGGTGATTGTACTACTTTGGTTGTCATGGTAATAATGCAGACCTTGTCCCAACAGATGACTTCAGACGTGTTGATGCACTCATGGCCGCCCCCTCTTCGTCGACTACGCAGTTAATCAGTCGGTACAGTCTCGGTTGAGTCGTTTTTAGTTTATTAGTCCTTTTGGGACTTTTTAGGGGAACGAGCGTTCTGTCATCAACAATTACCGAATCCCTCTGCATGACTACACTCATCTGCAGCGGGAGAATCACGCTGGAGAAGACGCTGATTGTCAGTTGACTAAAAATGTCCTTAACTGATCACAGCCCAAGTTGCATTAGTGCCGATGATTGTGAGCTGTGAACCAGAAATGTGTGACTGGAAAGTTTTGAATTAGAACAGAATTAGACTTCAAAAGACTCGATTCACGTGTTGAACTGAATTTGCATTAAAATGTGCACATATTTGAGCCGCACATCTCTTTTTCTGAAAACAAAAGCACATTCTTGCACACACAGGCCTCACACAGTCCAAGGTGGAAGCTTCCCATGGCGGTACTGTGGACAGAGATGAGCAGGACTGTGTCTCCTGAGCTGCAGGGTGTGAATGCAGAAGTCAGCAGCCAGCTCCTCTGGTGTGGGAGCTCTTACAGTATCTGCACTACAGTCTGGCTCGGGAGCAGAAGTGTGCACGGACCGACTGTGACGAGGGCTTTAGACAAGCTGGAGAATCTTCCATTTCTCATTATTTGGCAGGGCTGGTGGGTGTTTGGTGGAGGGGTGGGGGCTTCGCTCCATCTCTGCATGGTAAGCCCCTCGACGTGTACCCTCTGCAACTAATCTCACACAGTCAACAAATAAGGCACATCAGATGCTGTTTTGGCCGCGGCCATCAGAGCGGCTAAGTTCAGTGGATTTTACGGGTTTTACGGCACGGGGGCTCGGTGAGGGAAGAAGTGCTCTCTGCGGCGGCAGAATGGCAGACGAAGCAGGGGGATCTGGTGCGAGGGCGAAGCAGGTGCGGCACAATACGGTCAAACCCATTCCAGCTCCCCTGTTCCCGGATGAGCGGGGTCTGACTTGGCAGGGAGCGCCGCCTTGTAACTGGGCCATGTTGGAGAGATGGAGGCCCACCTGTGCCACCCGGAGCGGCAGAACAATAGTCTGAATATGTCAGCATGAAATGTCAGTGAAATCTCATCAGACGGACGAGAGCGTGACTGCAGATAGACGGGTGGATGAGTCAGGTGCAAGGAGATGGAGAGGGGAAGAGACAAGAGGAGGGGGCGAGGTGGGCGGAGGGGGGTCAGAGAGAGGCATCAACCTCCAAATGAAGACTGTGATTAATAAGGTTCATTACAGACAATCCACTGGCTTTCTATTGAAATAGATGCAAATACATTAAATGGTGATTATAATGGTGACTGAAGTGATTCAAACAACATCCAGTGTCGATCTTCCTGAGAGGGTCCGACACAAAAGTCAAAAGTGTCGTCTTCCAACTGTTTATTTTGTTAAAATAACAGTTTAAAAAGGCAGAAACATTCGGCGTGCGATGATGTGAGGCAGAGAAAAGCTGCAAACTGTCACACTGAAGAGGCTGGAACATACATTTCATTTGATGAACTACTTCAAATGATTCATCAATTACTGAAGGTGTGGATTCATTTTCTCAATCAATTCACTGGCTGCCCGTAGCAACGCCAATAAGAATATGTTCCAGTTAAGGAGACTTTTAAAACGACTCACAGCGCAACAAAGAGCTAAAACGTTACAGGAGGAAAATTGTCTTGTGTAGTCAATAATCTCATCTTTTAGCCACCTGCACCGAAGCCTTGTTCCCTCGCTGCAGAGGTCCACATTTGCCCAGTCCTCAGACAACATGTTTGTCACTTGGACTGTTGGCTTGTAACTTGAGGCAGAGCTCCAGAAGTGAAGTGGAGAGAGTGTGACTGTATGTGTTTGATTTCGACTCTCATCTCTCGCAGCGTTCGCACCCTGAGCAGCTTGAGTCCCCCAGAGCTGCGAGCCTCTGAGGAGCTCTGCTGCACGAGATGGCGCGACAGCTCAGACCAAACTCTGTGTCTTTTTTATGTGCTTTTGTAGTATGTCTTGCTGTGACATCCTGCAAGATACGTGAACATAGTAAATAATAATACTTATCACGGTCTTTAAAATATTGTTTGGGAGAGGATCGTGATGGTACTGAGGAATAGTTTTATTTCTAGTAGTTAAAGATTTGAGTCAAACATGCATAACAATCTAACTACAAATCGATTACCACATCAACTGAACAACTGGTTACTATTTGGCTCCTTAACTTATCTAAAAAGGGGATGTTTCAGGTGTACAGGTCCACTTTCCCAATTCCCTGACCTCAAAATCAACTCACATCTGCAAACAATCATTCAGTTATCCAAGAAATGACCTAAAGTCTGTATTATTGACACGGACACAGCTCTGAAAAGCCTTTGGCGAGCGGGCTCCGCTGTAGGTTGCAGCTGGACACGACTTCCAACTCACCAAAGAAATGGAAAGTGAACATTAGTCATATTTATATTCACAGCTGAATCCACTCACTGCGTACAGGTACTCAATCTGAGGGTTTTCATGGTGGACGGAGCCCAAAACTGTCAGTTGACCTTAAAATCATAACAACACACTGAGAAAACTTGTAGATCATCTTGTGGTCTGGTAGGATCTGATCCAGAGTGCGAGTCAGGTCCTGGAAGTTACACTCGTGTGTTTCAAAGGACATTTTTTTCTATGACTTTGCTTCTGCAATTTAGAAAATAATCTAGAAATCTTCCATGATCTACAAATTAAACTAACCTACGACAGAAAAACACGACGTTGCCATGCGCTCGTCTCTCGATGACGCCGGCTCTTAACCAGTTTGAAACGAGTCTCCGCAACAATCTCTGGGAGACAAATCACAGGAAATAAACACAGCTGATGGCGAGTTAGCTCCCCTTCCAAAATGTTTGTATTGGATTGTCGTATTAATTGATTGTATAGTTTGTCACATTTACAATATCAAAGACAAAAAAGACGCACGAAAGAAGGCATCCATTTAGGTTACAGAACGAATCTCCCATCTGGACTGTAGTGTGAAAACACTTGCAAGCATGAGAGTTGTAATCCAGTTGCAAGATGCTTATTTTGCAGTGATAAGCTACAGGCTTTGAAAGATTTTATTACCAGAACAGAGACTTTTTTTTTCCCCACATTAGAGCTTTGCAGCCTATACAGTAGCTTAGTTAATCTAAGGCTTACTTAATCCAACAGCAACAGGACGACTGCAACACGCATCACACTATTCCAACACTTGTCTGTTGTTCTGACTAAATGTTAATGAGCCAAACAGCTGATTCGTACTGCAAAGTACTCACATGGCTGTTGTAGATGTTCCACTTTTTACTGCATGAGCTACCTACAGTGTGAACTGCTGCTTCACTTCCACCTGAACAGGTTTGACTCCGGTTTCTCATCAGGTTTCAGAAATAACTAAGAAACAGTCTGACGGACGCCCAAACTGACTGGTGGATCCAGTTGGTGCATCACTACATATGCTACTGTACCACCTTTGACTTATTGAGGACTTCTCCGAGGTAAAACTTTGTATTAAACTTTGAGGAACACACAAATCCCAAAATGTTGATTGTGGGCAAATATAAGCTATTAAAAGGGCGAGTTGCACCAAGTCGCTCCAAACCTTTAAGCTTCAGCTCTGATCTCTGTTTAACTTTAAACTAACAGTTGATATTTTAATTTGCAGTATTTTTTAGATGGACGGAGCAAAATGAGCAAGTTCCTGGAAAAGAATAAATTAATAACAACCTCTGAATTTTTAGGCATGCTTCTTTAGTCTTGCTTAATTCTTTCTTTGTCCTCAAAAAACCCCCGTGAGCTTCATAAAACCTGCAACATGATCATCTCTCTCCCCCCCCCCACACATCCTGTCTGCCTCAAAAATTCCCCAAACTTTCTGGTTCACCAAGTATAGATACGAACAAGTCTGTCAAAACTGTTGTTTTATCTGAATGCGCTCCTGGAGGATGTAGCAGCAACGGTGATCGTTCATCCTGGACTATATGGCAATTGTTACGCGCTCCCTCCTCGTGTCCCTTTCTCCTCTTTTCTCCTCTCCTCTCTCCATCTCAGGTGCTCCTGGTTTGGCGATCAGTGGGGGGGGGGGGGGGGGCACTGCCCCCACAATTTAAGGAAGGCCGGAGGAGAAGGCAGTCTCTCTCTCAGAGGAAGCAGCCTTCTGACGGCCTCGGTGTTCCTTGCTTATGGCTTTGACTTTAATCCAGGATTTAATTTAAAGTGCTCATTTTAAATACACCCTGCTGGTGCACTCCACCCCGAGTACCCCTCCGTACGTGACGTGGACTTGTCAAAAACCAAAGTGTGAACTGTCCCTGCCTGTCGAGCCTCCGCCACCAGACATGTGTTCTGTTTTACTCGGTGTCCTCGGCCACATATTGAACAAATTAAAAGTTCAAGTTGGAGGGAGAAGCACAGCTGCACGGGGACAGAGGAGAGAGCCAGGGTGTGAGCAATCCTCCCTCCACGAGGCTGCTGGCCCTCTTCTCACAGCCCCTCGTCCACACACACACACACACACACACACACACACTGCCCACACAGCGCTGCCATCTGGCCTGCTGGGAAATCAGAGCCACCTGAGACTCGGCCAAATACATGATGCTCGCTGACAACTCGGGCATTTCTTCTCATTGTAAAGAGATGAATAAAGATTATACAAGCACATAAGGTCCATGGGAGGACAACATTTAAAAAAAAAAAAGTTACTCCGCTCACAACTGTGAAGTTTAACAGATATTCTGGAAAAGCAGTGATGCCTTCAGGATGAGATTTTTTTTTCCCTGTTACAAAAGAGTTTCCATCTATACTTAATATCCACGTTATAAAGGCCTCCATCTTTATGTGTACACACTCATAACTCAAATTAAGAAGAACTTAAAGTATGCAGAAACCCATCGACAACACAACACCCACATGAGATAGTCGAACATCATCTTCCAAAACAAATGCGCATCAATGTGCAGCTATAACAGCCTCCACTGTTCTGGTTTCAGGCTTTTCCTCCAGGGTTTGGAACCTGGCTGCAGGGATTTGAGCATCAGTGAGGTCCAACCACTGATGCTGGGCGATAAGGTCTGGCTCACAGTCAGTGTTCCAGTTCATCCCAAAGGTGTTTGGATGGGGATGGAGGTCAGGGCTCTGTGCAGACCAGTGAAGGTCTTCCACAACAAAGTGGGAAAACCATTTCTTTATGGTCCTGGTTTTGTGCTGGGGGGGGGGGCGCTTAAGAGTCAGCCTTTCATAGTAAAAGCCTTCAGCAATGCCGCAAAGGTGATGTGGGCAAAAAAGTGCGAACAGCTTGGTGGTCTAGTGGTCTAAGATGCGCACCCCATTACGACAACGTCTTGTTCAAATTCAGCCAGAGACCAGGGATGGAGCTAGTCAAATACTCAAATAAAAGCACGACTGTACAGTGCAGCTGTCCTTTACCAGTTACGTCAGTATGATACTAATAGATTTACCATCAAAACTGATTATATAAAAATCCAACCTCTAGCACTGTATTTACATCTCAGGCCTTTCAAACAGCAACACTGCCTCCAATAGTCTCAGTATGAATAACGTGGTGGTTGATGGGCAACCAGGCTCTGATGGCTACTTGACTGACCCAGGGAGCAGAGAGGGAGTGAGCGACAGCTTGCAGTAAAAAGTTATGCTAGCAGGCAGCAGCATATGGTCTGCAGACTGTCAGAGCATCGCTGGCTCTCATTTCCTGCAGACAGGAGAATATTTTACTGCGTGGAGAAAAGAGAAACCGATGGTTAAGAAACTGGTCGGGTTCTTTGGTCCAAACTATCAAGTATTTGCATTTCTGCTTTTTTCAGCTGAAAGCCTACAAAATATTCAACAGCTGACGTGACTGTCCAGTTTGTATCCTCGGTTATTGTGCAGCACGAGCAGGTTGCCGGAGAAAAGGATGGATCTGTTAAAAGGCTAGCCATATGGCCGAGCCACAGTGGCAGCATATTATCGGTGACAGCAAGTTGAGGAAGATTCGGATTCTCGCTTGACTTCCGAACAGGCTTCAAACACCTTAGAGCGTTTTTATGGTGCTGACTCATAAAGTAGAAACATAGACCCTGTTTCTGTGCTGAAGTTCACTTTCACTTTGTTCCTGAAAGGTCGGGTTAGGTTATTATAAAGAGATCCTGGAGGTTTTAGGGCTTCCGAGCGTTGCTCAAAGCCACTTCAGCAGGGAACGTGCTTGACAACATGGCCACTCAGAAACGACACCATCTGGGCTAAATGCTGGAACTCAATCTAAAAGGGTGAATTCTTGCTTTGCAAACATAAAGACATAATAATAAGGTTGTGATAAGACATGAGTTTACATCTCCTGGTGGTTTGCAGGTTCTATTCGGTGTCCTGTAGCAGCACCTGTCAGCCTGTACCTGTTCACTCATTGTGCAGAATCCTGCCAGCTGAACGTCTGAAACGAAGCAGTTCTCTGTATCAGCTGTCTGTTGTTGCAGGGATAAGTTGTTTCTCCTGAAGCCTGAACATGGATGCTGCAGTACTGTAGGTGCAGCTGTTTCCTGCCTGGGCCTCCTGCGTGCCCCCCACCCCCCCCCCCACCCCTCCACCCCCACCCTCTCTGGTTTTGTCAGAGTAAGTGCACATCATTGGCAGCTAAAAGCTCTGGGCACCGTCCCTCTGGTTGTTCCAGAGAAATGCCAATCGTTTTGGCGCCGACGGGGCCCTCACAGACGGCGCAGGAAGGCACAGATGGCACTAATGGACGAGCAGAATCCAACCGAGGGACCGGGACAGAGCCACACCGGAGCGCCGTCCAAATAACTGTAGTGTGAATGTACTGTATGGCCAACGCGCCGCTCTGCTCTAGCGGGGACGATGCCACGGCAATGCGGCATAAAGAATTTAAAATGATAAAATAATCATAAGAGAAGGAGATCGTGGGAGGATCGGCGTGGAGCGGTGCCAGGAGGATCAGACAGAGGAGAGATTGTTCTAGGGCTGATATGTGCTGAAGTGAGTTAGACAGACCTCGTCCAAGTCAACCCACTCCAGCCAGACAACTGGGTTTACAGCTAATGGACTGACTGAGACACTCTGTCTGTCAAGGAAGAGCCAGTTTATAGACTGCACCTTCTCCTGGTACAATGGTACTTTTATACAACGTGTGAGCCAGCTGATAGCCTGTTTTACGACCTGTGAGGCGACAGACTTACATTTAGACTTTTTCTTTTATCGCCCAAATCTTTTTCCTCCGTCTCCCATGTGATGCCCACAGGCTGCAGATCTTAACATTTGTTGTGTAAAGCATTGACAAAAACATTCCTGTGTCCACCAGTCTCTTTTTTAGCTACTAGTGCTAAGCAGATGCTTGTAGGAAGAACTAGTCACAGCTTTCAGTGGTGTTTGGAGCTCTGTGTTCTTTTGATAAAAGTTTAAATACTTCTGGAGGGTCACGATACCTTAAGTTCGAGCCTTTTTCGGCATTCTGTGTGGTTTCTAAAAATGCAAGCGGCCTTCAGAGCTGAGAGGAAAAGCAGATAGGTGGGCAGATTGGAAGAATTGTAGCGTGGCATTTTAAAATTCTGCAAAGCACCAAAGCAGCACTGTATGGATAAAAGTTTCTCAGGTGCTAGTTGGCATTAAGACACACAGTAAAAAAAAAAAACATTCAAACATTAAAAGATGACACAAGTAAGATACTAAGCTATAGCACACATTGGATGAAAACAAGCAGCAGCACCCGAATTCCACCCCCCAAAAAAAAGAAAAAAAAAAGAAAAAGAAGCCAGTTCTGCAGTGGACACGCAGCTGTTCAGTGTCCCAAAAGCTCAGATCTGCTGTACAACACGCTCAGACAACATGTGCAACCCTTCTGAACAAGGATTCCAAACACAAACCAAAAATAAAGAGGGGGCCATTTGTTAATTTTTCTTTCTGGGTGCCACAGTGTATCAGCATCCACCGAGAGCCAGTGGGCTCATCTGTACTTTTAAATTACGTGTCATCGCCACAACCGTCCTCCCAGAGAGGCCAGGAGAGACGCCACAAACACTTAGAACTGCACTCAAAACATAAGCTCACATCGTGTCTCCAGGCCACCACGCCATCAACACAAGGCTCTTGCATTTGGTTAAATAAAGTCTGTGTAATATTTGCCCGTTAATAATACTTCACCATAAAATTTGTCTGTTTTACGCTAAATGGAATGAACCTCGCCGTTGCTTAAACCTCAGGGTTTTTAGATGCATACAGTCCACAACAGCACTGATGATAAAATATGTATTAACAGCCTCCACGATGTCAGTGTCTCGCTGAAGGACACGGAGCAAAATGTATCCCCAATAGAAACAATAGCTGCAGACAGTAGAGGACGAATGCAGAAGCACATAAGACGCCCAACATCCTCTTTTCTGATCATCTGCACGTTTTCAACATCTCATGCCTTAAAAACTGCCGTCTGCATAATAAAACAGTAGCGACAATAATCTACGTGGATCAACTGCGGCAGTCGAAGAATTTCGATGGTCCTAAAGTTAATGTGTCTTTTCTCGCTGCTGCAGGACGTATTAGAGTTCAGTGTTTTTAGGTAGAGAAATTTTACTTCTGTGGCTTTTTTATCCCTGAGGTCGACATACACAGAAACAAAGGACATGTTAGAAATGCATTCAAACAAAACAACATAATATTAAGAAGCAAGCGCCGATTTGTTGGTGCCTCCTTGTTAAAAAGTCACGGTGACGTTTGCCTTTATGTGCATGGACAGGATGAGTGTGTTTGACTTTTAAAGGAAGTGAGAATTGTTGAAGTATGAAGACAGATTTGAACATTTTATAAATCATTATAATCTTTTAGTAAAATGCTCTGACGTCCACTCGTGACTCCAGCATTGTTTCAGTGAATGCAGCCATCTTCAATCAGACAGCCTATAATATTAATCAGTCCTCTCTATTTTAAGTCTTAAAAAGGAAAAAAAAAAAAAAAAAAATGGGTCTTCCAAAAAATAAATATGCTGAATATCCATTTGGTCTAAACTTTGTTGCCTTAAATTCATCTGTCAATATTTCAAAAACACAGATGATTCAATCCTCAAAAACCTATTTGTAAACAAAGGTTTTAAGATGACTCATTAGCAGTAATGTGCTTTACTTTGATGCCAGTCGTGTTTTTGTCGGAGTAGGCAGATATATTTTCAAGACCTCATTTTGGAATGAAACTCTTTGATTGGCCTCAATCTTTGGAAAGTGTCCCTTGAGTGTGTGTAAATGTGCGAGTGGGTGTGTGTTACTACTCCTGTTCCCCGCGTGGTTCCCCCCTCTTCCCCCCTCCACCAGCGGCATGCATGGACGGGGTCACATGTGATCTGCTCTGAGCGGAGATGCAGGCCATGCGACAGGGAGGGCCAGTAATTGGAGTGAGCTGTCAAGACGGGGCGGTGTGTTTGTGTGTGTGTGTGTGTTGTGCACGTGCCAGGGAGGCTCCCCTCCTACAGGGTGGCACATATTAAAGTCCCTGATGAGACTAATGCAGGAGGAAATGGGTTTGGCGTCGCGCCCGGTCGAGAGGTGAAAAGGAGGGCTGGTCTGGGTCAACCATGACCTGAAATGAATCTGGAGCAAGTGTGAGAAAAAAAAAAAAGGCACAAGATGAGGTTGATTTGTACGTGTTTAATTCTGAATTGTTAAGTTTTTTAATTGTTCCATTGGATCTGATTTGTAATGAATATTCATATTTTCTCCGAGAGATTCTTAAAGAAAAAAAAAAAAAAAGATTTGCCGTTTCCCCAAATCTAAAAAAAAAAGAAGCAACATCTCATATTTGTATCATTACTGAATCATTGATCCTTCAGACGCAATTAGCGCGAGAGAGATCACAGCCCTCATTTCTCTTTTTAAGAGTTAATCAACAAATTAAAGATGCAGATTTGCAGCTAATGACGCGCCGACGTGAACTGCCAAAAACATGCAACGCTTTCCTGCAGTTGACATGATTAACTGCAATTACAAAAAAGGTAAAACAAAAGAATTAATGGAAATTTGTGTCTAATCACAGACACAAAGGAGATAATTGTGTCGTGGGTTGATGAATTAGTTATTATTAGTTTCTCTGACAATTTTGGTTTATTTTATCTCTGCCAGCACATGAACATCTGTAGCTGCCTTATTAGTGTTCGACTCAGACAGACAGAAAAGTTACTTCCGAAACACATCAAGTCCTTTTTAAATTGTTTAATCAATTATTCTGCGTCATTTAGGGCATTTAAAGTTTTCTTCTTTATTCTTTTGTCTTTTCATAATTTAACAACCAGTTTATTCTTGTTCTACAATAAACTGATGCTTCTTTTAAATTTTTTTTCTTTTAAATATAACATTTTAAGACGTGTGGATGTGAAGTGAGGTGTTACCATGAAGCCAAGTTTACTCATCTTTTGGTATCAGTGTGAAACATCTTGAAAATTACATAATATCTGTGAAAGAAAATGTCAGCTCACAATTTGCGTAATTCCTTAATTATATTGTGTGTTTCGGCACAAATGAGATTTCCTGCGTGCCCTCGTAAGTTTAAAACACACATTTTAATGACTTGACTATATAAATATAGATCTGATTTTTGCATTTTGAATATTAACTCCGTGTTGTTGTGCTGTATATTCCAAAGGTGTTCTGCTTATTTAGCAGAGCTCACAGTTGATTTACACTAATGGTTCTGGGCTCATAATTCACAACCAAAATCTGTCTTCATGTTCAAAGTTAAATCTGATTTTACAGCAAAAAAGTCCAGCTTTAAATCTCAACAGGAGAAAAGTTGTTATTTACGAGGCTGTAAACTAACAGGGTGGAAATACAAGCGAGCGGCGGCGGCCTGCTACGCCGGGTGGAAAGGCTCGGTGATAAAGCATCTTGTTAGCTCTACTGAGGAAAATATGCTTATCAAGCCGCATGTTAATACAAGCAGTAAATAATGTGATCACCGGCCAGCGATGCTGGAAATATAACAGCGTGAAGGAGCCTGAAGCCACGCTGACTACAGGGAGGTGTTGTGTCTGTGTGTGTTTTTTTAAACATGGGCTACAAACTGTGAGAACTGGGTTAATGTGACCTGAGCAGTGAAGACATCAGCAGCAACACACACTGGGTGGACGGACAACAAACACACACACACACAGCTGTGTGTGCAGGCAGGACACATGAATAAAAATCAATGTAACATGATAAATCGATGCACGAGACAAAGTGGAAACTCTGCTGCTGCACTCTGAGACGGGAAACCTGCAAAGTTCAGGTTTTGTGTTGCTTTCAGGCAGAAGTGAAGCTGCAAAGTGAGCAAAAAAAACGAACGAATGAAAAATGTATTAAATAGTTGTAACTTCTTAAATTGGATGATCGAATGTTCAGCTGTTTGTGTAAGTCGTTCAATCACACGTGTGACTGAACTCTGTCTTCTCTTTGTTCATGTTTCCTTGATTAAATGAAGGTTATTTATGCCTCAAGACCCGCCCGTGTTTTGCATAATGCATTAGATAAAATAAGCCTGGAGGACACCATATACACGATACTTTTAGAGGTGGACGTATTAGTGGATAATAGGAACTACGAAGCTGCATTACACGTATTTTTGACCACCTTGCAGAAACACAACACTGACTTATGAAGGTGTTGCGGCATGTTAGCCAACAGCAGCGTACTTCAGCATCCAGACGTCCATTAGTCACTCTCTTTTTACCTCTGGTCTCCACCAATGAGCGAGCTGCAGTGACAGAAACTAAAGTCCGTGTTGAGCTGCTGATTGATGTTACTTCTCAGTGATTTTGGCACCACCAGCGGTTACTACAGATTATCAGGGGAGCTGAATGAGGCCCGATCGCTGTTTCTTTCCTCACACATGTCCCTGCTGGCATTAGAGAAAATCCTGCATTAAAAACTTCACCACTCCGGTGTGTTTCCATCATGCTGACGTCCTCTCAGCTTTCCTAAAGTCTCACTAAAGAGGAAATAACACAAAGAATTACAGAACGGAAAACAAATGAACAGACTGGAGCTCTTTAGTTTTGATTAAAACAAATCAACAAATTGAATACGGCAAGTAAATACTCCTTTTGAAGAATCGTCTTTCCTTGTGAGCTTCTTAAAAGCTTCTCAAAACATCAACAGTTCAACTTTCAATATCATCAGGCTCGGTACATCTAGACAATAATGCCACGTTGGGTGTTAACACATTATTTTCGCTCATTTAAATCTCATCATTCCTTCATACTTCAACACATCCAGCACACAGGAACACACACGCTGACCTTTTATGGCTGCAGGAACTCATCCAGGAACATTTTTTAGAAACTTAAGCTGCAATCTTTCCTTCCATCACTGCGTGTGTCCTTTCCAACAACCATCTAACAGAATCTAACAACATCTGTCCAAATTGCTTAATAGTTCAAGTTGTTGAAATGCGGCGGAGAGGCAGACGTACTCGAGGGACTTTTGTTGACCTTTTTCAACCACAGGAACTCTTTAATTATGGTGACTTAACCTGACTGCAGGAACGTGAACAATAATTCATTTGTTATTGGTCTTATTTGCGTCATCTTTGCGGTTATTCTCATGTGCTTGAATCTCAAAAACAATGAGCGAGATGGACTCCAAGTTTCTGGTTCAAGTTTCTGAGTTTGGTTCCTGAGGGTCAGAGTTTCTGAGATTGTTTGGTGAAAAAGGCCCACCCTATTTATTTTTCCCAATGTCCCTTCCAATTTCCTTAATTTCCTCCCAGCTCTGTGACGAAACGGTACAAAATCCCGGCCTCACACTTAGCGGCGGTCTTGATGTGTGCTACACCCAAATCAATCCAGATAAAACAAATGATGTGTGTACGTCCGCTGTTTTAAGGCACCGCCCTCTTAAGCCGCACTGCAGTTCTCATGACTGTCCTTAGTCAACACTCTTGGCTACGACCGTGAACTTGAGTCAACTCTGGTTGACCTGGGAGTTGGTAGAAGAATGGGGGTGGGAGCCTTGATTTGCAGTATGATGAATCGTCGCACAGCATGCTCAAACCTTCCCCGAGGCCCAGCAGTGAAATTAGCAAGTTTGGCAGGACGACGCTGCCCTCTCAGGCGGTCGCACAGTGTTGCTTTGCGAGAGGAGGGCGGGCACTGCCTCTTTGTCTCAATGGAGACAAATCTTGGGCGGACTGTTTGTTTGGGGAAGGGGTGTGAACGGAGCACAAGTCCATCAAATCAATTAGAGTCTTATGCAGAGACGGCCTGGCTTGGCCTGGGCTGAGGGAGCTTGGCCCGATCTTTTGTGAGGGGTTATGTGAGTCAGAGTGTTGCCACAGCCAACAGTCATGACTTGTGTACTCACAACACCAGTATGAGCGGAGGGAGGAGGGGTGAAAAGCTTGCATATGGCCAGAGCCAGTGTGTCACATTTGGGCTAGAGTTCGCATTGGGCTCAGATGCTCACACCAATGAACTCGTGAGGATTGTCGAGCCGCGGCACGACGGTCGTGTTTGAGGGTGAGATTTACCAGCTTAGAAGCGATGGCTTGAAAACTGTACTGCATGTACACGGACATCCACTGTTTGAGTCCAACTGCGCGCACGTGTCCTCCATCTTACACTTAACTGGTACTGCAGACGATGTTTATGATCTATGGTTGAATCTTATATCGTAAAAGAATTCAAATGCCTCTGAAGAAGAGTGGACAGCCGCCTTTTTAAAGGAGTATACTGAGAAAAACTTCAGCACGGCTAAAGAGGAAGGAAAGGAAGTGAACCGTTCAAATTATAGCACCTGCAAAATGATTATGAGGTTTATGCAAAAACAAGCATAAATGTAAATTTCCTGTGAAAGTACAACAGCTTTTTGTTTATATCTTCTTGCGTAAAGCTTCAACAGGTCATACTTCATACTTCACACAGTGATGCTGGGTAACTGGAGGGAAGTCGTACTCCCGTCTGTCAATAATCAAGCTCGGATCTTTTCCAGATCATCTTAATACATCGACTAACCAACATGTGATTTCTCAGGTGATGGAGCCTCTCTCGCCTTGACTTTCTGGTTTAGAATATATACGTAAATTAGTCTGTTCACACTTTCCTACATGTCGGATTTTCTTTATCGCTCTTTAAAAATGTGGAATCGACAGACAGACATTATTCTGCTGTAACCAAATGACTGCATCTCACGGCCTCAGAGAGCGGCTGTGTGCAGATGTGTGTGTTTTAGTCACTTTTGGGATGTAGTTGTTTCTAGTTTATACATGGTGGGGTATGTCTAAACAAATGCCTTCTAACTTCCAGTAAAGCCTGTTAAAGAAGAAGAGCGGGATGCTGCAGAGCGGCACTAATATCAACACCGCGCTACTGCCACCTTTGCTCCTGATAGACAAGCCTCCAGATCCTAAACCAGGTAAACATACTGTAAACAGGCGTTTCAACGAATCACTGACGTTGTCGCTCTTTCTTCTGCTCTGAGCGCAGTCTTTTTGTACCGGTGCTTTTCCTCCTATGGCGTGTCAAAATGGCTGCCGCGGTGCTGAAACAATTAGCCAATTAATACATTAATATATTAAACACATTCTTTAGTTGCAGCCTTTTCAGAAAAATGTGGGTCAAATGAGACAAAATGCAGCTTTTCTTTGCGTACAGTATCTGCCGTCATGTACTGAACGATCTATAAGAAGCCAATATCGTCTGATAAACCAGTCGGTCTCTAGTTGGCAACTCAGAATCTCCACATGTCGACTTGCACACGTGAAAAAGAAGTTTCTGACGCTGCTCTTTTCGTGATTTAAACCCTGGCAGTAACACTGATTGCTCTGTTTAATTAAGCAGGTTTTTTCAGTCTCTGCAGCGGGTCAACACTCGTTTCAACTTCTGCTGCTGCCACGAGCACAAATCTGAGTGCGATCTGCATTATGTTAATTTATTTGCATATGTTGGGAACCACAGACATTCACAGTCGCCTGAAGCCTCATCTCGAACACTCAGTATTAAGTGTAATTATTCAACAGCGTGGAGCAGCTCCGTTCTCTACCGCACGGCATTAAAAAGGCTAATATCACTGCTGTTTTCCTAATGGCGAGGTTGGTGGCCATGTAATTCATTACTATGTGCATACTGCAAGTCTCAGAGGATATTTCACCAGGAGGACCCACATATGATGTTACATTAACTGGCCGAGAGCATTTCGTTGCAAGTCTCCAAGTTTTTTGGGGAGTCAAGCTGTACTGTTAGGGTGGCATGCATGCTAATCAGCGACGCCTCATCCTCTTTTATTATGCGCTTTTCAGCACAGTGTGTCAAGATTATTTCATTTGAGGGAAAACGCCAGCTGTCATGTTTTATGCATTCGCATTTCAGTTCAGTTTCTCTTTCACGTTTCTGCTGGAAAATACAGCTCGACTTGCACTTCGGTTTTTATATCTTACAGCGTGCAGGTTTCATGCATTCACTGCAGATGCTCGGGCCTTTATCGCATGCCAGCAAACTAGACTCCATACAGCGGTGATGGAATATGACACCAACGTAGTGTCTGGAAGGGAGTGTGTTGGGATGCAGCTTTACCTCGTTGAAACGATTATGACATAACTGTTAATTTTTGTCCTGATTGGGTGAAGCACAAAAGCTTTTCTGGGTCACAAGAAAACTAGTCTGACAAAATGTTTTAACCCCAAAGTCTCCGTTCTGTTCTGACAAGAGCACACGCTTATATAAGGCCGATCAATACATTACATGATTCATTGATACTATTGTTACGTAGTCTAGCACCTGGACAGCTTGAGCTGTAAAAAACACACTGATGAATAGGGCTGAGCAATCGATTAACATCAATATCGACGCAGATACAATAACTGAGAGTCAGTACCGACTGCAAAATACTTTAAAGGCACTCATAATGTCTACGTAGCAGCAAGTAACAAAAACACAGAGCACAGTAAGTGATAAACAAGTTGAGAAAAAAAAAACATGTCACTCACACTAAGCTACTGAAAAAAGTATTGTTTTGGTCTCTGCACCAAAACTCCAGTTTCGGGAATATAAACATGTTTTTAGACATATTACACGTAACTTCAAGGCTATTGTCAATTAGCATGAATGAAAAGAGTAACGCCTGCACACTAACTCCAAACCGCGAATGCATTTATTTAAACAGACAAACGTTTCCATCCCAGTTGGCTCTTTGTCTGGTTAAAACGAACCAAACCGCTCAAGACATCAGTGTTAAATACAGAAACCTGTTTTTATTCAAGAGTTAGAGGACGTTCCTGGTTCAGGTCGGGAAGATTCTGACCAATCATTTACAGGCACTTTGACCTTTGACTCAGTCGCCAGCTCGATTAACAACAGAGGTAAGACTATTTTTCCCAATATCAACATATATCACAATATGTATACAAAAGCCGGCATAACGCAATGATTCAGACAGAACTTTCTTCACTAATTGACTCGGAATCATGAATTTTAATAACAATGAATTATGTTAAATATGTTCACATCATCATGAAATGATTCCACTGAAAGTCAAGATGATAATATTGAATTATCACCCAGCCATAAGAACGATCTTACGTACAGCGGGACTATCTGATATACTGTATGAGAGGATTGGACTTATCAGTGTAAGTGCAGGGCAGCAACTCTCACGTACTCGATCTGTCTAATTGACTCAAATATTCTGCCCTGAAATCCCGAAGGCCTCTGGAGCAAAACCTGCACACACACACACACACACACACACAGAGGCCCCCTGTCCCCTTCGCTTTCTCCTCCATAGCCCCGGCTTCATTAGCAGCGGTTTGCATCATCCCCGGTGAAAACGTCACATGTCATCAGTGACTCCATTCTTTATCACTTCCTGCGGTATAGACAGTGTAACCTTCAGAAACCTGCTGCCCACAGTTTTACGTCTTAATTAGGAGCACTGTCACGGGCGCCCAGCGCCCCTCGTCCCGATGTGAACGGACAGAGAGGGATGGAGACGGAGAGGGAGTGTGAAAGACGCAGAGGAGGACAAAGTCAGACACGAAGGCAGCAGACAAAGGCGGTGAGAGGGAAGGAAGGAAAAGATGTACAGTGGAGGGAGAAGAGAGAGAGAGGGGCAGGCAGGGAGAGGATGAGGAGGAGGAGGAGGAGGGTTTAGAGGGTGAAGAGACCACACTGGAAGTTGTGACAGCGTGAAGCAAAGTTTCATCACGCAAAAAACAAATGATGATGTTCACGCTGCTGTGTACAAGTATACACATCACGCTGTGATGCAGAAAAAAAATACTAGAACAGTACTTTTTATACACCTCACTTATTAGATATTAACTTGTTTTTCTACAAAATCCTTTTTCATTTAACTAAAGAAGCCAAAGTTCTTACATGTTTAATGTTTAAACACAAAGCAGCCGTTCAAGAACTGTGCTTTTGTTTAAAACTGGAAGAAATCTCGATTTAAAAATCAGGAACCATTTCATCAAAGAATATACAAACAAGATTACGGCTCTGATCAGAAAGCCAAACTTGGGTACTTGACTGTTTCCTCTTCAGGTACAACATGCGCATTTTAGTCAGTACAGACTAAATCTTGAGGTTTAACAGCCAGACAAATTCATGTGAGCTGCAAATGTTCCAAAAATAGTGCAAAAATATATAAATCTGAAACATATAAACATTAAAAAGCCAAAAAATGTCCTCCAAACACACACAAACTCTCGAAGTTGAAACCTGGGAGTTTTCAACCGTTATGCTCGACTAAATAAAGGCATAAAGATATTCGAGAAGATATTTTCATGTAGGTTTTGTCAAAGGCAGCAGCAGTGAGCAGAGCACAGAGAGAGAAAGGGAGGAGGAGGAGGATGATTTGCAGTGGAAGAGAGTGGAAGTTGTGTTGGCTACTTGCTCGGCGAGAAAGAGTGAAAATCCGGCTTAGCGGCGAAAACACTGGAGACGCTTGTGTCCTCAGTTTGGGGACAGCTGACGGGTTAACACTATTAAGACTGCAGAGAACACAGGACTGAATGTGCATCTGTGCTCCCAAACAGTGGGATTGAACGCCGCTCGCTCAGACTCAGAAACGCAGACAGACGCAGGGAAGCAAAGGGACGACTCAGGAACACAGATTCTTTCTGTTTTTTTCTTTGTTGCTACACTTCTATCATGGCTTTATCTTTTTTGAGAGTTCGTGCGCAAACACGGCTTTAAGACGAATTAAAGACTCAGGCGTTGTGTGTTTTGTTTAATTTGCGTTTTGTGCCGTGTACATCTCTAACCTAGAATAAAGTCCATACTTCTTGACGGCCTCTGGGTGACAAACTGTAATATGAATAAACAACAAACAATAAAGGAAGAAGTCCTCTGAAGCTGCCCGGCGAGCTGCTGTACAGCCATGAAAAAAGCCATTAGAGCACTTAAGCATTAATTAAATCTGTATCATCATTACTCAGGATAATTGAAGGTGAGACAACCTATCAATTGTAAAAGATCACACTGTCATTAAGGTTAATAAGCTGTTTTATAAACTATCGTCATTAACATCAGATACATCTATTATAATGATAAACGACATATTGATAAAATAGGCGGTAAAATTGGCGTCTTGTCTTCTTCCACGATGGTGTACGGCGGCGTGGACGAGGTGAGACAAAGAGACGAATGCTCCATTCTGCACTGAAACGCCTAAAAACAACTGTAATGAGGATCTTTCACGAGGTGGGACGGAAAAAAAGAAGTGACAACAACATCTGGAAGCCCTTCAAGAATGTTTTCAATTAGCTGCTGTGTCGTTTTGCCAACTATTGTCACATCTGCATCTTTTCTCTCAATCAATTATGAAACGCAGTAATTTATTCATGGGATGCTCAGGCTCCAGTTGTGAGAATGTATGACAAACTCAACCCCTGGATTGACAGAAGAAAAAAAAAAAAGCTTTCAGCAGCATCCTTAAAGAAGACATCTGTTAAAATCACAAGACGCACGGAGATTGTTGTCTGGAAATAAAACCTCTTTTAACTGCTGCTGAGGCCTTTTTAACAACTGCACAAACGTCGGAAAGGTCCGATTTTTGGTTGATTTTCAGCCACTGGACATTTTTTATTCCTTTTCTAAAGTATAACACTCATATGACTCCAGGCAGAGAGACATTTGCACCAATCGTGTTGAGATAAATCCAGGTCGGAATCAAGGAAAGCTCTCAGAGGATTTCCCAGTTTAGGCTGAAAGAGCTTGGTCCACTTGCATGCTTAAAGCTCATTAGCATAATTAAGCTCCTGTTTAAAAAATGGCAAAGGCCTGGCACTGAAGGAGTTAACGAGGTGGAGCCAGTAATTGGACGAGGAGTGACCCTTTCACAGTCGGTGACGGGGACACGGCTAATTCACTTAAATGGTCACTAGAGACAATTAGCATCTTTGGGTGGCTCACTGTTAAAACGAGCCGATCTGTGATCAGCTGAACGTCAATATTCACCTTTCTGAGCTGACTGTGTGCCCTTATTTATTAGCAAAGGTCCCATTGAGATGAAATATCTCTTTTCTCAAGGGAGTCTTGCCCAAGATAAATACACCCATATAGCTGAACTGTGTCAAACACACGCTGGCACTACAGCCATGGAAATGTGTGATTATTGGATATCTGCAAAAAATTAAAAATGTAAATATAAGTTAGGGATTCATGGAGGCACCATGAGAGTTCGTGAAATCTTGTGCCTGGTCCATTGGATGGGGTTATTGTTGAGGTTCCCATATGGGTGCAATCTAGGCCTGGGTGACACTTCAATATTACTACTCTACTACTACTAATCATCCCACACGTCCAGTCTTTTTAGCTAACATGTTGTATATTTAGAGATTATTGTATGCCGCACAGTGATGTATCAATATGGTTAAAATATTCGACGTCAGGCCGTTTTCAATCTGAAGCTCTGGTTGTTCAAACACAGATTCACCTCCCGGAAAGTGACCTGCAGGAGTTTTATCCCACCAGCTTTAGTGGAGCAACAGGACGACAGCAGAGAGAGGGACAGAGGAGGAGGAGGAGGAGGAGGAGGAGTGGTAGGACGGTCATGAAGACTCAGGCCTGCAAACCAATGAATAGAGCCACATTAGTGACACTTCACTACTCTATTCACAATGGAGGCGAGAGGCTCAGTGGGGAGACATTCGGGGTGTTTTCAGGGGGCCATTCAGTTTATTTTTAAACCAAAACAGATAAAAAAAATAAAAACAATAATATCCATAATAAGCCTGCAAGATTGAATGATTGTTTTGCCGGTGAAATCAGATTTCTATAAGAATAACACAAGATAATTCCATTTTAAAAAGCAAAAGAGAATTATAGAGACTTAATACTAAAACTGCTACAACATTATCAACGATGGTAAAGCTTGAGGATTAAACAGCAAGTATATAAAAAAAAAACAAAAAAACTTAACAACTGTCATGTTGTATGTTCAGAATGAGAATTACCATCTGAGGTTCAGCGGCACATGTTTACATGTTTATTCATAACGTACGTCTGTTATCAAACGCAAACATTTTAGAGCGGATCACATTACATGGAGCTTCATGCGAGGGCCCTTCACTACATATTAGCCGGCGCCGTCACAACCTTACATTTATGTATACAAAATACGAGCGGGCTAATTGAATATTCACTGTGAACATATTCCCTACATAACATTACTCCTCGCTTCCATCTTTTTAAAAATTCAAATCGATGGGAGGAGAGGAGGGAAGCATTAGAATACATTACTGCATGTATGTGTGATCCCCCCCCCCCTCCTACCCTTCTTCTCCTCCCTCCTCTATATGTCTGTCAGGGAGGTGAGCCTAGGAGGAGGAGGAGGAGGAGGAGGAGGAGGAGGGCAAAGTGCACGCGACAGAGTCGGCCTCGGCAAAGCTGACGTTAACAATAATGTAATTTAATTAAAGCCAAGATCCCAGCGGTCCTCGCCAAACGACGGAGGCTTTGATTTTAATAGGTGATGAAGAAAAGGCTCGGCACACGGCGACACCGCCGCCGCTCCAACCAGTCTGAGGGGTTCTGGGAAAAAAGGCACCGGCAGGACATCAGTTTAGATCGTATCAGGCAGAGGGGGGCAAGACAGGGGGGTAGTGGGTGCAGGTACCAGCCCCGGCCACCCAAATACAACAACACGGATCAGCTAATGGAGAGGAAAAGGGGAGACCTCCTGCACAGGGGGGGCCGGACATTCCCAAAAACAACATCACGCACAACAACACCGGAGAATACTTGATTGAATCGCAAAATACTTCTGTAGCCGAGTGAATAAAGCTGTGTTTAAAGTGGATTTCACGGGCAGAATTTAGAGATTTAAAGTGACGAGAAAAACAAGAGCTAATCCAAAACTGACCGAGAAGAGATCAGAGTCAGAATCTTCACATGCAGATAAATGACATTAAATCTGGAAGGATATTAAAATATCCAACAAACAGCTTGTTTTGTTATTTATTTTTTCATTTTTGTGTTTTGCTTTGTTGTTTTTTTGTTGTTGGAGATAAATGTCTGTAATAATAAGAATCATTTAAGAAAACAACATAAAAACCTTGGAAGGAAAATAATCTGTTGTTTCACATTTGTCTCCATTTAATGACCTCACAAACACTTAAAGCCTGGTCTGTGTGTGTGTACAGATACATAAAAGTTGGAAGATCTCTGCACATGTACATGTTTGACAAAATACTGTTTAGTAAAACTCAAGCTGCTCTTTAAAATCATTTCATCTCTTGACCACGAAACGGAAATGTTAAGAATTGAAGTTTTTTGCATTTTGCACGCATTCTGAAATTAAAATGTTTAAAATTGGTCATTTCTGGAGGTTTTTCTTCAGTGAAATAAACCTTTGACGACACAAATCCAAGACTTCGATTCTTTGATTTGGGAAGAACTGGAAGGGATTCGGTCCTGATGTCTCACTAATCATTTTCTCATTATTCCTCTCTTATTCCCACATTAGGTTACTTTTCACTTTACTCCTCCAACCAGCCGCCACCAACAACAATTAGCTTCCTTTTTCCTGGTCCAAGAAACACACACACACAGACACACATGGGGAGGGTCCCCTCATTGGTAATCCTGTTACCAGCCAGGTCCCAGCCTGGACTTGCTGTGCGGGGGCATGGACGAGGAGGGGAGGGGAGGGGAGGAAGGGAGGGGGGGGGGGGGGGATTAACATGGCGGTCATTATCAAATTTACAACCAGTCATACAGACATCTGCCCTACTTTTCCTCGGTTAATGTAAAAAGAACTAATCTGGTTAAGAGAGCACGGGCGCGGCTCATAAATCGGCGGCGCTCTCCGCCATAGTTAAAGCTGTCACTTCTCTTGTGGGGGAGCGGCGGCTGAATGGAGCTGTCAGCTGGCTACTTGTTAGGGCTAACAAGGCCGTCCACTGATAGGACTAATGAGGCCCAGGGCTCGCCGCTACCCCGCGCAGCCCACCGCCACCACCACCGCCACCACCACTGCTGCTGCTGTATTATGTGCTATATAATGTACAAAGAGCTCCAAGGCACGAGAAAGAACACAGATCGATCTTGATTATTGGGGAAAAGTGGAAAAAAAACAACAACTAAACGCACACAAACAACATCCGTCTTAGTAAGTCTTTTGGTCTCTTTTCACTAAACACCTTCATATGCGATGTAAACATTTTACACCGAAGTTATCTGCAGAATGCCTCAACGTGAAAGGTTGTAACGGTTCTAAATATCCAGAGTCTTTTAAAGTGCTAAACTCTGCTGGTGCACACGATTTGATGTATGTTATATTATCAGCAACAGCGGCGGAGATTTGTTTGGAAATAATAGAAGAACCTTAAACTTAAACATCATCAGAAAATCCAGTCACACTATTTAACTGAAATGACGTTTCTTGGAAGGCAGAGACACACTCATATACTCTCAAGTTCACAACCTCTTAAGTGAGTGAAAGACCTTAAGAGCTTCCCCTGTGGCTAAAAGAGTGACGAACCTCTGCAGGTGTTTCAGAACTGTTATATTTTACAGTGGCGGCCAGCTATCAACCCCATGGCCCACCTCCCTCTCCACTAAAACCCACACAACACAAACGCAGTGCAACAGAGAAGAAAAAAGAAAACACTAAATAAATGTCTCCCCTTCAGCAGAGATAAATGTGATGAGGGTGGTTGGGGGTTAAATGTCAAGCATGAGTAACGTCTGCTTGTTATTTTGAGCTTTGTTTTTCAACGGCAGCCTTTTCCAATGAAGCCTCGTCTCTTCTCCCAACGCTTCATTATTCGTGACGCTCTGGTTTAATTCCAATTACCCTTGTTAATTAGGAAATCTCATGCTCTCTGATCTAGGGGTTCGTTTCAACTTAATGTCATTTGCCAGGTTGTTTACTTTCGATTAAAGCCTTTTATTGTGAAATTAGGTGTTACATTTGTTTCAGCGAGGTATTTATCTGTGTGACGGTAAACATCCTGACTGATGTCAACATGCAGAAGTCCTTCCGCGTGCCTGTTTATTCTGCATTAGAGCTGCTGTCAACTCTTTCTTTAGGTATATATTAGTACCACATTAGCATATTGTCTTATCAGACGCTTAGGTACCAAATTATTCCTTTCAACGGCTGTGGAGAGAGCACAACGTGGGCCTTCTGCAACGTCGAAAACCTTCAAGGATGTGTCATCCTTTGGCTCTTCTCGGGCTTTTATTTTAACACTGAACAATACAGTTTGACGGCTTTTATTAGCTTCAAGAAAGATGTTCTCACCATATTCAGTGTGGCATTGCAATGCAACAAGATAAAGGCAACACACGGGAAGCGTGAAAGGATGAGTATGTGTGCATCTGTTTACATTTTCTTTTTTTTCTTTTTTTTTTAAACAATACCAAGTAAATGTTTGCTCCGCTTTACATACTGAGATCAAGCGACAAACGATGCAAAGAAAGAAGCTGCTGAATACATCCTTTATGTATACGACTGAATAAACAGTCTGTCGAATGGATTTCACTGCTGAGCACAGTGTAACATTTTCAATATCATCCATTCTCACGGTCTCTTCAGATCGTGCGGCCATCACAGCTATTTCCCCTCTTGTATTATCTAAATGGGTCATTGTGTAGCTCTCAGGCCACAAACAGCCTGCCTGATTTCCTGCGAGGCAGCCATTTCCTCTCTTGGATCCTTTCCATGTGACCAGCTTGCCCAGTACATACTGATACACCAGCACAACCAGTATGGCAGCCAGTTTACTGCTGATCCTATGGCATGGCCACAGTCCAATATTTAAATCCGTATTTAAATCTGATTCAGCGGTGTAGTGAACTAGGTTTATTACCTAGTCTACTAGATAGATTGATGCTCATTATGATGCCTTCTTAAAACCCCTACATCTAGAATTTATGTCATCTTTTTAGTTTTTTTTAAATGGCATGTTTATATCATATCACTGCTTTATTAATTGGGATAGCCCGAAAATTTCAATTTACAGATGACACCATGTTCTATCTCTTTCAGATATTTCATATTTCCAAACTAAGTGAGTGTAACCTCCTACTTTCTACTACGTCACTGATTTCAGTTCAAGCCTCTCAAACTTACTTGAGATTGTAACTGGTTAATCATACAGTAACCAGCCGACTCTGAAATCGAAGGTGTCCAAGTATACGGGAAGGGTTTCAACATGGTCTACTTTCGCAAAATGCATTACATTAACAAAACCATAAAAGCGACCACTTGTTCGGCGATGGATCACAAATCTGAATGGAAATGAAGGAATGAATAGAAATCAAAGGCTGCCTAGAAGGTGGGAAGTCAGTCAGTCAGTAATGTAAAGTACACGCGTGCATTTCCCATGATCCTCAGTTCTTGTTACAAAGATGATGCCCTGATCAAAGCTTTTCTCTGTGGCTTTTCTGAAAACGATAAACATATTGGAAATGATTCCCCCCCCACCCCCCATCAGCCGTTCACTCCTCTACCATCTGCTATTGAGTGAAACTCTGAGAGAAACTTGAGCTCCATTTGCGCTGGAAGAACATTTCTTAGAAAATGTGACCCGGTGGCTCACAATGTAAAAATGCAGCGTAGAGGCCAGAGAAAGGCTGCCAATCCTCCCAGACACGGTCTTGTTTGTTTACAGTAATTACGCTCATGTCTCAAAATGAATGTGGTAATTACTGATGACTTACTGATGTTAAAATGCTACATGTAGCACCTTCATGCCAGTCAAATATTGAAACTGAAAAGCAAATATCTTCGTCTAATTTCCAGTCTACTGTTTCACTTGGCTCCATTTCCATGCAAACAATCACCTCGCGGCACCTCGCAGCATCCTAATTGAGCCCTGAGAAACCAGCAGGCACTACACCGAGCTGCTGAGGAAGGAGGAAACAAACCCAAGCATGTATTGCTGTGACCTCCAAGGACAGCCCTGCCACGCCATGCCGTGCCGTGCCATGCCAGGCTACGCCAGGCAAGCAGACTGTCACCTCTACCCTCGGTGGCCCTCGGCTTATGCCAGCCTTGTCCTCATTTTTTCTTTCTTTTTTTTTACACCTTCCTTTTACATCCATCCCTTTCTCTCCCTCCTCCCTCCGTCTGACGGGACTCTTCCAGAGCAGGTTCGTGGAGTCCCTCTGCTCACAGTCACTTAATCAAACGCTCCCACAGCACCGTCTGCAACGTGACCGACGGCTGTTAAATTAAGACGCCGTCGTAGCCGGGGCACCGAGCGCTGGCTGGGTGACGGGAAGATGAACCAGCCGAGGGATGAAAGGAGGAAGAGGAGACACAGCGAGGTGGGAAGCTGCCGCTACGACTGTAGTTTACTGCCTCACATGCGTTCTTCATCTGTGCAGTTTCTTAGAGGCTTTTTAGGTGGAAAATCTCAACTGTGTTCCTCCTGAATGCAGCCTCATAGATTTTCTCCCACTCTGGCTCTTCCCATCCGTAATAACATTAATAATAATACTTTTATTATCATGGGAATACTTTGTTGGCTCTAATATTAGAGTAAGGCTGATTATTTCGGTCTATAAAATGTCACAAAATAATGACAAATCTGTATCACGAGCTTCCAGAACCTGAAGTGATGTGTTCAGATTTTTCATTTGGTGAATGTTAAATAAATCATTATAAAAATGTAATTTTCTGTTTATGAACTGATCAGTAAATTCATCTTTCAACACTATAACATCTTTAAATCCTTCACTCTCTTCTTCTGTTTCTTTTTTATAGTACAGGGATTCACATTATTTTTTTGCTGATGCACTCATTTGTTACTTTGCGCAAGGAGATCATGTACATGTAAATATGTCCTGTATTTCTTCCATTTACTGTGAAAGAACTAATAGTACGAAGTCACACGCGACAGAGGCAAGATAAGAGGACAGGAGAAATGAGATTAACAGAGACAGGTGGAAGGATTTGTGCTAAAATGACGTTGTAATATCCAAGATGCTTGTGGGAGGAGACTCACTGCTTCTGTTTCTCTTCCTTTCGCCTGAAGGTTCAGTCACCATCAACACATCATTTTATCTAAAATGTCAACATTCAAGAAAGAACTGTCCCCTCCCAACGACAAATTTTTTTCTTTTTATGAACTCAACGGCTAATATGCTTCAGCTGTAGTATAAAGGTCCATCAGATAATACTATTAACCTCCACACACCAGCATACTCAGCCCACACATCCCCCTGGTGAGGAACAGATGAGAGCAAGAGGAACAAATGGAAATCCAACTGGAAATCCACACAGACTCAGAAGAAGAAGTCCAACGCCTCTTCTCTGTTTTTTTGGCTTGCCTACTCTTCTTCTAGTCTTTTTTTTTTCTGTAGGAGGACACAGTTTAATGTATGGTAATGCATCATTCATTGCACACCTTGTTTGGACATTTTGTGGACAGCTGCTTTTAGAAAACAATACCTAGAGTGAAGGTGTGTGTGTGGGGGGTGGGGAGGGGGGGGGGGGGGGGGGGGGGGCGCTGAATGAGAAAAAATTAGATTTCTGAAAAAAAAAAAAGAAACCAAATGCATGCACACCACCGCCTCTTCAAAAAGAGCCTGAGTGTGCACCAGAATAAGGCCAACCTCCCTCTCTCTGCCACCTTCCTCTACCTGCTGTCCCCAGTCGATCCCCGGCAAAACTTGGCGGCAGATGTTGCTGTGCTAAGTTGGCTCTGAAGTGCCTCCCCGGCTCCCCTGTCTCACCGACAACACAGTCAAACCACATTAGATCTCTTTATTTGTGCCTGGGGCAAGTTCGGCACTGCAGCTGTGTCCACCCCCGCTCTACCTTTGGTGTTGAAGGCCCTCGGGCGCTAAATGTGAGACCACAGAAAAAAAAAAAAAAACTGTTTCACTCTCATTTTCTGTCTCTCTGTCTCTCTTCTGCATCTGCTGACAATCCAGCAGTCTGGCTCCGGGCGGCAGCACTGAGGGAGGGAGGGAGGGGGGTGAGGATGGAAGTTCGGCAAGGAGGGGGGAGGGGAGGGGCTGGCATGGACACCCGGGTCTCCGTGCAGAACAGATGTCTGCGACAACCTGCTTCCTTACACCTGTACGAGTCCTTGTAACCCCGCGGATGCAGCCCACTGAAAAATTCATGACCCTGGAGGTTTCCTGTCCGCCATCAAAGACCGCTGCCCTCCCTCCCCTTCTCCCTCGCTCCCTGCTGCCTCCCCCCCCCCCCCCACCTCTCCGCTGCCTGCTCTGCCATCTACACCTAACCTCCCACCGGACAGTTCACACTCTCTCTCACTTTGATCAAGTCAAGTTTATCTGTTCAGCCCGATATCACACGTCTCACCGAAGGCCAGGCTGGAGAAGGCCAACAGCAGGAGCAGTTACTGACTCTCTAAGAAGACAAGGAACATCGGAAAAAACATACAGGAAAAGAATATATGAAGGAAATCTTCAGCTGAGGGTGCAACAGGAGGTGGGAACATTTCAACAGTTGCAAGAAATCCAACTAATGTTGTAAATCCAATGTCCAAATTTCCAAATGAATAGGTCCAGGTAAAAACTTGTCCAGTGAAATGTGTCCAAAGAAAGTCTAATGTCAGGTACATGAATCACATGGAAAATGTGTTAGAGCCCAAAGCCTTTAGCCACTCCGCTAAAAAGAGGTACTAAAAGTATTGTCTTAAATATCTTGGTAAGGTTGACAACGCGTCATTGGACAATTATTTTCCATCTCTTGTACATCTTGTACAATGAAACCAAGTCTTTGTTTACGCTGCTACTTTAACCACATGCCGTCTTCAACATGGAGCTGTGAATGATTCACATGGATTTTAATGGGGTGTAAAAGTAATCAGTTAATCAGACTGTGTTGATTTAAAAACAAGTGTAAAGCAAACCACACTGATTTACACAGATCACGTTCACATTGAGGCGTTTCTCACTAAAACAAACCAACAAACTGGCTGTGATTCAAAGTTCATTCTTGACCTTGGAAGCATTTGAAGAAACATGTTTACTTCAGATAATCAGAGTCTTATCTCGTGATATGATCGATAGCTCCAGAACAGCCACTTAATGGACCTTGTGGTGAGGCTGTTTTGTCAACCTACAAACTACTTCCTCGCACAGAGAAAACTGATGTAGAAGGTGTAGTTTCCACAGGCGGACTCTGGGCTGAGTTGGAACCTAAAAAGTAGTTGTTGAAATTAACCTGAAAATGAATAAATGTCACCCTGAAGTGGTGCTTTCAGTAAAGGTTTGTATGAGTTTAATTACTGTAGTGACACTTTACAATCTATATATTTGTTCTTACTCTAAGTATTGAAAGTATTTCAATCAAACCAAATCAGTGTTACAGTGCAAAAGTTGGATTAAATCATAACATAGATATAAAAAGCATCTGTATTGTTCATTGTGACGCTGGGAATTAAACTGTAAGCCAATGTGGGATTTAACAACATCGTAACTCACTTAAAAATAAAAATAAATTCAGTTTCCACTGGCTGTCAGCGAGTGCTCTGTTAAGACGTAACTTCAAACACACACAGAGCCTTCGCGGCCTCCTGTTTGATTCTCTCCTGTGTCCGCGGCGTACAGTCTCGATCAAAGACTTAAAAGTGGAGTTTGGCGCAGTGATCGGCATGTGAATGAAGCCAGCCAGCGGTGCCGGGGACTCCACTGGCAGCTTTTCTTCCATGTCCTCTTCTATTCTGCGAGCTTTGACACAACTGGTTTACTCACCAGTGGGCTTCACTCTCTGTTTTCTACGCTTCCCAACAGTTTGCTCGAAGCGACGGAGGTGACCTCTTGTGTGGGAACATCTATCATCTTTTTACGCAGTGGGAGCTGCAGCCATGATGTTTCCACAGTCTGCCCTTTTCTGCTTAAAACGCAGACAGTTGGATGAATACTGGGCAGGGGGAATTGTTGTCATTTCTACATGAAAACGGCAGCGTACTGCAGGAAATATGCAGGTTTGGCCTCATTATTAAGCCACATAACACAACACAAACAGCACCAGCCCATTAAACAAACTGTTAACAATTTATCATGGAACTGACACCAGCTCACATCGCGCTTGAGTCCTTTGTGGCCTTACAGAGAGTAGTGTAGCACAAAGACTGAGACAGATTTGAGACAGGCAGTAAGGACTTGCCTGCTCTGGTATTGCTTGAGACAATCCAATAATCTGGTTAAAAAGCTGTATTTTTAAATCTAGGTTAATTGTAACTATAGTGTCACTGAAAAGATGGTTATATGCAACATTTCAACAAAATGGAGCTTAGTTTTACCCATAATATTGGACGTCTTTTGACCTACAATAATCTTCTGGCATTCTGAGCTTTGCTAAACAGCACCGTGACGCCCTGAGTAGCAACTGGCAGGCTCACAGCTCGCTCACCGCCTCGGTTTTTTCCATGTTCTACAGGCAGCAAACGTTATTCCACTCGAGACGTTTGCAGCCTGACATCATTCTGTGAACCATTAAAAAGACTCTTATGGTTCCTGTTCTCAGACCTCTGTAAAGAGGAAGATGATCAGAAGGAACCACTGCAGTGGACACAATTGACTGTACAGCTTCTGCAATATGTTATGATATCATTCACAAAGGGGAAGTATTTGGAGGAGTCAGATGTTGGTCTTCAGTTTCAAATGTGATTTGGGGGGGGTTCTACACTGGCTACCACTGTACAAAAGTTTGTAAGGGTGACTTCATATGAAGAGGCCTGTTTCTGGGCCTGAAATCTGGTCAAGAAATGAAATGTAGACGCTCCATCCCTCTACACCCGTCTGCAAACTGATTCTAATCTATGCTACTCATTTTGAGATTAGGCATATATCTCAGTGTCAACAGCAGATGGTGTGGTTTGTTGGATGAACGGCTGCCTTAGAAAGCTAAGAGCATATCAAAACATCTGGTTAACTCCGACTTGGTGGCGGTTTGTCAGCAGCGTGCTCCCCTAACCGCCTGCGGGGCGTCCGGTTTCAGTGTGTCGGTTTGTGGAGCCGATATGTTTCCTCTTCTCTGACGGAGGTTGAGAAAAGTCCAGAGTATGACCATATTAGGATGTCCCTGTCACGCTTCCTTCAGTGAGCCTCTGCAGCTGCAGCTCATATCGGCCCAGTTAGGTAACAACAACACAATGCTAAACTCGTGCCAGCAACATCCTCTGCTGAGTGGCAGCACACAGATTATTCAATACCGCAGTAAAACAATGGGTTCTTAACTGTAATTGTGCTGAATACTCAAATTAAATCATACTGGGGATTAGGGCTTTTATAATAGTCAAAAAAAAAGAAGAAGACCATCCACACTGCTGCAAGATGATGATGAAATTCTCTATTCATATCTCCAGTGACCAGCGATGAGACCCGCTCCCTTCAGGCTGTTGGTTTGTGCAACACTCGGACGCTGATTTACTGTATCCCACACACACCCTACAGTGAAACACCCACGTATACGCTTCACTGTTCATTCAACCTTGCATGCCTCTGCATATTTTCTTCATCATGAGTATGGTCTGTATTTTAGGCCTCTCTGCAAATACATTTTCCACTGGGAACAAAAGTGTCAGGAGCTGGAAGACATTAAGGCTCTTTTCACTGACTTACCTTCTCTGCAGATGTGGGTCGCATGAGGGAAACTCGGTCATACTGTCGCCCCAGCAGAGCCCACAAAGCGTCGAGGCGACCCTGATAATACGGAGAAACGGGATTTAGTTCGGTCTTTCGTGAAGCTGGCTCCGGTTTCATCACGTGACCTTAGTGTGGAATTTCGTGACCTCTGTCTTGATTCAAGGATGATGTGTGGGATTAAGATCTCCCCCTTCTTATCAGACTATCACTTGTTATCAGTTGTCCAAAAATTCCACTCTTAGGTTACATGATGATTCCCGAGACAGCTTCGTTTGCTGAATGAAGACCATGAGAGGCTGTTGAAAGCTTTAAAGAGCTCGTAAGAGGACCTTTGACTTTGGATGATTTTGTTACATAATATATGAAAAGACAAACATCACTAGTTGGAGGGCAGAAAACTGAAAATGACTCAGGCTGAAAGACATCAGTAGCGGGTCCCAGGCTGTAGTGCTCACCTTGATGGGAGTGTACCATTTGTTCTCGTTTTGATGGTAGTTGGGGGCAGGCTTCGGGGTGGGACGCTTGATCATCGGCTCCTCTGCGTCCTCTGGTATGGACACTACGGCGTTCTTGGCTTTCTCCAGCCTGGCCCCCTCCTCGGTCGAACCCTTCTCACCCCAGCGCACCTGGACAGGTGAAACCACACACAGCACTAATTTAAGAGAGACAAGAATGGCTTCTTCTCTTCTTTTTACATTCATTGTTGACAAAATATCAAAATGACTGCTTAGTGCTGAAACTATTAGTAATTGATTAGTCGATCGCAGGGCTGGACATCACTTTTACTTTTTCTGCAGCAAGTATTGACTTTAAGTACTTAAAGATCCAAAAACACAGGATCCTACATATCCCAAAATGCAACTTGATAGTGTACGGCCTCAGAACACATTATACAAGTATTTTCACACACTCAGTAGTAGTCATTGTGGCTCTTAAACTGAACCGATAATCAAAATAATAATGAGCTGCAGCTCTTGATTAAAAATCTGTCGTAATATTAATAAACTAAACTAAATATCATCCATAACAGTCAATAAGCCGACAGAGGAGGCCGAGCACACTTGCAGCCACTGAGGAGGTAAACAGTAAAGGAAAAACATGATGACAATAGGAAGACAATAAATAACTATATATCCATAAGAAATGAAGTGACCTGAAAACCACATTTACATGTGGTATAATGTGTTATTGTGTGTGTGTGTGTGTGTGTGAGCGTGTGAACGTAGGCCTGTGTGTTAGTTAAGCTGTTCTGCTTTTTAATTGAATTCATCACATCTGTTGCAAGGAGGAGATAAAAAATCCACCGTCACATGAATGGGGAGAGGTGATTAATTAGCGACACAGTTTTCAAGCTGTAGGTTAAGCCGCGACAATATAGAACAGCTTTTCAGAATCATCTCTGGGATACATCCCTGGCCTGCCGCATCAACAAAAGAGAGGGCTGCGATGAATAAAAGATACGTTGTCACCTCAGCCGGCTCAATACGCGTTTGAAATATTGGCAGCGGCAATGTGGTGGAGGTGGAGGTGGTTTTCTCAGCATGGTGTCTTAAATGTGGGATGCAGAGGAGAGGACGGGTTGATCTTAACAAGCATCTCGTCCTCCATCCGCAGGGGGGGGAGGCTTCAGAAGTGGAGACGGGCCTGTCGGTGGGAATCAACCTGCTGCAGGAAGAAGAGAGCGACGGGACAGCCGGGCTCGCTGCTCACCAACTCTCGTGGGGACGAAGTCAAGAGGTAGGAGCTCCCCGAGGATTCTGGGAAATCCCTGCAATGTCACTAACTTCCTCCGGGCTGGGAAGCGGTAGGGGGTACAACAGGGAGGGGGGAGGAGGGAAGGAGGAGGGGAGCTGGCCTTTAAACCTGGATTCCCTTCGGAGGAGGCGGATAACAAAGGGGCTTTGCCAAGGTTTGGGAGTTGAGAAGGGGGAGGCGGAAGGGAGAGACGGGTGAGGTGGATATGTCAAGTTGACAGCAGCACTCAATCCTTCATCCTGGCAATGACTTGATCCAATCAGGCTCGGACGGCCAAGGACGAGATGGCAGGGCCTGTCATGTCGGAGGCATCAGTGGACTGACGAGGACAGCGGCCCGGCCGGTCAGTCAGTCAGTCAGTCAGTCAGTCAGTCCCTCCTCCTGCTGCCTGTGTAACTCCACAAACTTGTAGCTTCAGAGAAAAGACTGAATGTCAGCAGTTTTCTCTAAACCTGATGTCGGCTTACGGGATAACAGCTGTCAGAAATGCGTCACTTCCTGCTGTCTAGGATTTTCTCTTTCAGTCCTTTTTTTGCTGCTTGGATTTGATGAGGTAGAGATGGTGTGACCGCCTGCCTTAATGTTTTTAAAATGTGCTGCTCAAATCATTTCAACATCAAGACAACTTCATGGAGATTCATGTGTCAAACCTAATGGAAGAGACGTGACTTTGTGGCTGTGATGAAAGTGTTTCATGCTCCTGAAAGCAATATGTTGGGGGATGACAGTTAGGCTCTCACCTCCATGCGTTTGATCCCTCCAGCTCCTCTTCCTCCGTAGTAGGAGGCGTCCACAGTCGGCCACTTCTTCTTGGGCAGCTGCTCTGGCTCCTTAAAAAGGCAATGAAATTAGGATCATGTACAGTATGAATATCCGTATCGCAGTTGGACCCAGATGCAAACTCTTGTAAACAACGACATCTATCAATGTGAAAAAAGGAAGGTAGTATTTTCCTTCAATCCCATTTATCAATATTTGCACTTCCTCTCAACAGGAAAGACTCATTTACGTAAATTTCATCAGGAAGGAAGAGACACTTACGTCCTTACTTCTGCTGCAGCCATCAATTCTTTCAACGTGGTTCAAGGAAATTCAAGGATTTAATCATCAAATCATTTGTTAATTTCCTCAAATGATTTCCTTCAGTATTTATCATCCTCTGCAGAGGGAGCTTAAAATCTAGTGCTTATTGAAAAAAAAAAACCTGTTTGTGCTCGTTGGATTTTTATGATATGATGATATCGTCTTCCATTAATAACAAATAGCTTATTCAACATACAATAAAAGGGTCATAAAAAAACAACAACCTTATATTTCTCAGCGTAATACCGGCAGCAAGTTCTCAAAGGTTTTCTTATGGAATAGTTTTTGGGAAATATTCACTTTATACATATAACTTCCTTTCTTTCAGAGAGTGAGAAGAAAAGATCTCCAACGCTCTCATGTCTGTGCGTTAAGTCCAGAGCTTGGGCCAGGGGGTGATTAGCCTAGCTTAGCATTAAGACTGAAAGCACAGGGAAACATATAACCTGGCTCTGTCCAAAGTTAAAAAAGAAATCCACCCACCAGCACCTATAAAGTTCACTAATTAACACCTAATATCTTGTTTATTTAATCTGCACACAAACAGAAATGTAAAATGGACACATTGTGGTTTTAATGCGAGTTAAATCTTTAGCAGTATTTATGCTAAGCTAGGCTAATCTTGGCTCCAGCTTCATACTTCATACACAAAGACATGGGAGTGGTATCACTATTCTTCAGTGTGGCATAATGAAATGTAAAGTTTGTTCTGTGACTTGATTTTTATTTCCATCTATAGTTCTTTAATGGCACACACATTTTATAAAAATGTCATCGGTGTTGTGACAACACTACAGTGATGTACTCACAGGTGGTGGGGGACGGGAAGGTGGAGGAGGCGGCGGCGGGTCTTTGATGACCTGGATAAACAGAAAAAGCAAAAGAGCGTCAGCACAAAGTCTATCAGGGGACGGATTCAGACACACACACACACACACCTTGTCAAGAGCGGCACAGACGAGGCTGACGGAGGCGATTCGTGACAGGTGACTGAGTCAAACAGAGAGACGTCCCTCAGCTCGTCGCACGGCGGAGACGCTGCCGCTGCCAGGCTGCTTTGTAACCGCAACTGGCACCCCATCGCCTCGCTGACTACTGATTACAAGGATTCTGCTTGTAAACCAACATCAGGGCCCCCCCGTGCAAAATAAAGAAAAGCTGAAAATCAACTTGTTGACAGGGGAGTCTTTGGGGCGAGCGCCGCTGCCCGTTTAGCTCTTAATTAATTGGATGGGGTTCAGTGCTCCCAAGCAATCCCCCCAATCATAAAGTCCTAAGGAGTTAATTAGCTCCAATGAGATACAGGAGGAGGAGGCTCGGGCTCAGCTCCAAGCCCCGTCTGCGTGGAAGATGAGTGGCGGCATACACACACACACACACACAGAGAAAAAAACAAAACAAAAGACAAAACACACACACACACACACACACACATATATAACCACCTCTCCCACAGCAGAGTGACCAGCCCAGCGGCATTGTTCATGACAACACTGGATGACATGGCACCTGAGGAGCAGGTTGTCCACAATGTGATTCCACTCAAGGACAAGATGCCTCCACTGGGTTTTTCAGATGTGCATCGCAAAGCAAAGAGCAGCCTGACAGTGACATTTGTCAGGTGTCACTCAGACGCTTCACATACTGATGTCCAACTTTTTACTGCAGGATTGCTGAAGACACCGCTTGCCACTCACTCCGGTCTGCGAGAGGGATCCCGCTGGAGAGACTGAGTTTAGTCTTCTGTGTTATCAGGTCATCAGAATCAGAATCAAAAGTACTTTATTGATCCCCAGGGGGAAATCAAACAGTCACTACAGAGAGCCTGTAGCTCCCAAAACACAGAGGTCCTGTCGATGCTTTCTGAAAATTTGTGGATTTGAAGTTGAAGTTATCTATCAAGAAAAAAATGCCAAACATCATCTGGTTCCAACCTCACAAATATAATGTCTGCTCCTCTTTTTCCTCTTTTCTGTTTGATATCATTGCAAACTAAACATCTTTGGACTGTTTGCTGGACAAAGCTCACACTGAGCTCTGAGAACTCGCGATGGGCATTTTTCACAATGTTTTGACGACATTTATTCAGTGTCAAATGATAATTACATTGAGGTTCAGCACTCTGCACAGAGGCTCATAAGCAGGGCTTGATAAGAAAGGAAAGAGAGTTTCCTGTTCACTTCTCCGCCCAGATTTTCCCAGGGCCGGTGTGAGATAAGGCCTTATTTCACTGCCCCCCTCTTACACAATAGTGGACGTTAGCACTGCACGCAGAGTACGGTAGCTGGCTTATAAATACTGCCCATGTAATTACAGTGAGGACATATCTCAACTTGAGGTGTGCGGCAAAGTGGAAGGCAGACCTTTGTCCATTAGTCATCAAAGATAGCGGCTTCATTGTCATCGCTGGTTATGCATTTGCTAAATTGGTATTGGAGGGAAAGAATGAGCAATGTAATTATGGCATATCATAGATCCTAGCAGCTGTTTCATTCACTGTTAAGCGCAGGGATACTATCACACTCCCACACACTTGTCATTAGAATAATGAAAACTAATCAATTAGGATTAATTAATTGCTCTTTGACACTCAACTGGCTGTAAGCAAATCCAGTAAAGGTCTATTGGTAGCCTCTCCATACGCTGATTAACATCATTTCAGCCACACCTTACGTTGACGGGATTATCTCTTTTTATTAAGTAATTATGCAGCAGATTTCCGGGACATATTGTGGGATAAATAAAGCATTATACAAATGACGGGGCTCTGCTGCTCTTTCCCAGCTACCTGATGGACAGATGTGAGGAGAAGCGTTCTGCGACGTAATTAAAAACCAAACCGCAGGATACTTAGCCGCCTGACATCAGCCCCAGCGGCTCGCCACCACAGCCACGACACCGAGGGGGTGAGGGTGGGTAGGGGGGGTGGGGGGTATTGGACCAATCAGAGGCGCTCGGGGCATCGTCCCCATATGGCTGTCTCCGTAACTGTCCAACTGGACTTGATAATCTGTTTGTTCCCAACCTCAAGCCTCAAACCTCATACCAAGCTCAAACCGTGTTGTGTCAAGCTGTTTCAGGAGGCTTACAGTGATGGATCAGTGGCAGGTAGCATATTTGGAAATTTAAAAATGATTTGTGCTTTTAATTGCAGACAAATGAACCTGTTTGTAAAAAAAAAATAAAAAATAAAAACGATTGAGGGGAAAAGAAACAAAAGAAGATAAAAGTTCTGCGTCGGAGAGCAACGCTGACAACTTCTAACATGAAATAATCAGAGATTACTAACATATTAAGCACCAACTGAGTTGAAAATGTGTCCAAAAGTGCATCCAATTTAGCGGTGAATCATTTGTAATTTGGATAAACTGGTGATGTAATTCAAAACTGCATCTCCAATCCTGAATCCTTTGATATGAACTAAAGGCTACGCCATTCTGAGTTTAATTTCCAAACAAATCATAAACAAAGAAATTACCACTCCACAGCTTGCATGACCTCTCTCCTGGCATCAGTCCATGTGGGAGAGAGAGAGAGGGATTGTGGGAAAGAGGTTGGGCGTGTGTGTGTGTGTGTGTGTGTGTGTGCGTGGCCTCATCCCGACTGCTGAAACCTGGCAGACTGGGGGTTTAAATATTAACAAGCCACACATGGCCCTCCTCTTCTGCCTCGTCCCTCGATGGAAGGCAACAGCAGCTCTCTCCACCAAGACAAACACGTCCACGGCCAGACATGCTGCAGGGGGTTTACATTTTAATGCCTTTGTTGGTTTTCCAAAATATGCTTCCATCTCATCCTGGATGGGCTCCCTTCAGGTCCACAAAGCCAGGTGACGTCTATCATTTAAGGGGCGGCGCGGGTGAATGGGAACAGAGGTGCGGTGGGGGGGCTTTTGGCGGTGGTGGAGGGTAAATTTGCCTTTATCAGATCTCAGTAGAGAAAAGTAGAGACACAGAAAAAGACCAGGGTGCACCATCTGTAGCCCCTCTCTCATAGCCCCAAACGATAATCTGTTGTGGATTTTTGTAAATGGTTAAGTGGGTGAGACCGCTGTTCCAAAGGGGACGAGGGCAGAGTGAGGAGCTTACGACAGTAGTTTTCATGAATATCCAGGACTAAAGACAAGTTAAAACAATGGATGAAAGAAATAAACACCTTTCCATGAAGTACAATCAAGTTGTTGAAAGGGAAACAATAAAAGGAGCGCTCACAATTGAATTGCAGATTCAACATTCATTAATTATACGCAGCCTCAAGTTCCACCTTAACTAACACGCTGTCCACATGGGAGCAGTAACATGTGGCGATCTGTGGAATTAATGAATAACCTTCCAACCTCCACATTTAGAGAAACACATTTGCACTTACTAATTAAATTCCCTTTAATCACCAGAGCCTCTGAACTGGAGTTTATATTTTGTCCTTTCAAGATTCACGCACATTTTCCATTTACGTCTACTCAATATTAACAGTCTCCATCATGGGTGGGGATGGGAGTCCTTAAGACTTTATCAATACCGGTATTGATACAGCTCTTATCGATATCATTTTAACCTGTGATAACGAGAACAACATCGTTAGTGGGCGGCTAAGGAGGAATAAGTAGGCAAACTGAAAAAACATTAAATTACACACCAGGTTTGGCTGCCCTGGAGCTAATCCCTATTACAGTTCTGATCAGTTAAGAACTGGTTCAGGTTAAGACTGGACCGGGATCATGTACACAGTAACAGCACCTCCCTGCATTCATACAAATTAAGGTCAGTGAGCTGTGGATGAGGTTTTCACTGTCTGTTTATACCTGAAAACACAGAGTGATGGGATCCAACAAGAACACGATATTTTACGTCAGAGTTTTCTGCCTGGGCTGTTTTCCTCTGTGGAAAAACATGATGTCATGTACCTCCGTGCACCAATCGGGTGTTCAACAATATATGAATCAAAATGTTTGTTGGTTGTTTTCTGATGTTGGCGACACCATCAATCAAATCTGATCAAACCACGCCCCCGCATGATGTAGATTAGCTCAGTTTAGCTCCAACATTCATTCAGCTTTAACTAGTCAGTAACCGTTTTGTTTCTTTGGCTGATTTTTTGTACTTCCTGTAATAAGAAGAGCTTCGTGCTATGTTTGAGTTCATTGACCTTTATTTGTATGGATGCCAGGGGGAGCTGTGCTCTGATTGGTGGGCTTACATGCATGGTGCCAGTGCTGTTTGAAAATACCGTACTTATGGAAGGACAGAAACGTTGTTAATACAGTGAGTAAGCGACAGTGTGCAGCGGTCTTCGCTTCTTTCAGTCGGGAGTTTCTGATCCTTTGCGCCTGTCAATAAGACTTTATAGTGTGTAAGAGCTTTGTTGAAACCAACTCAAAGCAAAGCAAAATATGAATTCTGCACTTTCCTCTGCAGATTTATGCACCGCCTCCATTCTTGATGAAGGGAGGAAGAAAAATAATACTAATGGGAGGAAAAAGAAATCAGTGCAGCTGGAATGAAACGCTCTGATTGACAGGATTAGTGAAAGAAGAATTTACCAAAACAGACTAAGTATTTTAAGCTGGAGCGTGGACATGGCAGATTCAACTGTGATTAAACCATAAACAGTCTCTGTGATTAATATTAATCACTTCAGTCCCCAGGTAGGTCTAATGGTAGTCCTGCGCAAACAGAGATTTTGTTAACTTTCACACAATCTGTCACTCACATTCTTCTCCTGCTGATCCCTCTCTTGTTTTGTTTTCAAGTTTGTTCACATGAAGTGACTTCATCTATTCTCAGTACTTGTGTGCGATCACACGCAGCCATCAGCCACTGATCGGCAGGATGTGGGCTCTTCACTTCCTGTTTGAGGTTCTTCCTCTGTGGTGTTGCTAAGCCACCGCGGGTGAACGAGGTAAACGGGAGGTGACGGGGTTGAACAGATGTTTGACGCCCTTCAGAGCTGGCTGCTGAACGACGCTGAGCCTGCTGTGTGTGAGCGGCCTCGGACACAGTTAAACCACTGACCTGCTGGTTATCACTGGTTAATGGTTACAGCTTTGGGCTTCCTAAGTGGGCATACATTTCACACGCTTTGGACCAACTTCCCCAACTTGATTTGACTTGCTGGCTTTGCAACAACAGGATGTTTGCAACTGTCAGCATACAAAAAAAAAACATCCAGAGAAGATATTTAGCGTTCTCACCGCCGACTTTTGCTCTTAGTGCAAAAGATTTGTTCAAAATTAGACCTTGCCTGTTATCACCATCAGATCTGCACAAGGTAGCAGTGAGTATTATTTCATTCTTTTTGATTGCGAGGCAAAACAGGCAAGATATGAGCGAATCATCAGCTCTGGTTGCCCAAAGTCGAATATGTTCAGAGTTGGTTATGAGCAGTGCAGCAACACTCACCACTGTGCAGCAAAGAGGCCAGAACCACCACATGAGGGCCAGAGCTACGAGGATCAGCAGCACGAGGAAGACTATCGCCACCGCCAAACCATCTGACTAGAGGAGAAAACAACCATAAGAAATCAGTTCATTCATTCAAACAGTCAAATCACTACTGGACAGAAAACAAAACGCCTGGTTCATTATCTGGTGGAGAAATATCAGAAGTTTGTTAGAATGCAAAGTTGAGATGCAGACGAGGAGGGATGTTCGAATGCTTTTAGTTAAAGCCGTCCATCAGACCCAAAAACTGGTACAAGAAATAAATAAATGAATATGGACATAATATGTAAACATCAGAATTATTTTACAAGGTTTTATTATCATCATTATTGATTTAGGGTGTAAATTAAATTTGCTGCAGGTTTCAACTCAACAAGTTCTTCCATATTGTGCAAAAAACACAAAACAGTGGAAAACTATGGAACAACTGAATACTGCTGAAGAAAAAATACTGGTCTCATCACATGATCAACACGGAAGAGAAGAGGAAGTTCTGCTTATAAAGACAGGAGAAATACACACCGTCAAACTACAATATGAGCAACACTAACTGAAACATTAAGTGAGGAGATCAGACTCCGACAGAGAGGTGTGAGAGAAAGAGGGTTATGTAACATGTACAGGTGGAAAGAAGATCAGTCTCATTTCAGATGCTTTCGTTTTCTTTCTTGTATGAAGGGACTTCAGACTCACACATGTGGAGGCAGTGATGGTGTAGGCGCTGGAGATGAAGGACGTGCCGTTGTTTAGGCTGATGAGAACATCCATCGTCCTGCACAGACAACAGTTAGTGTGTTAGTGTCACGGTAATATGTTCAATTAACCACATCTGATAAGATGACTGAAAACCACTGCCAGCCTCCTCCAGATAATTTAGCGAGAAACACACGTTAAAACATTGCACACAAAACATTCGCTGGTTTACCAGCAATGTGAGCTGACATGTTGAAGTGACACTGAATTTATGCTGTATAAATGCAGCCATTTATATTTATATAATTTATATATACATATATATATATTTATATGATTTAATTTAGAATTTACTGGCATATTTTTGCGTTTGGTGTCATCTTTGATAGTAAAGGTTAGCGTTCAACTGTATAGAATAATATATATAATATCATGCCTGAGATCTCCATGAGGCACGTTCTTGTATTTTTTGCAGGATCTGGGTGTTTTTAGCTGCACTGAAAAAAAACACAGAAATCTGTGTACTGCTTTTTCTTTTGGGCAGAGACGACGTCACTGTCCAACATCAGTGGACACAGAGGTACAGTCCGCTGACGCTTTTTGTCCAGCGTCAATCATGTTCACATAGATTTAAAAAAGGAACAAGGAACGCCCGCCACGTTTTGTCTTTCAGTAGATATCTTTGTCACAACACTTGACAAATATTGCCCAAACGCGAGGGATCATTACCAAAACCAGCTACAAATAGTGATGGTTAGAGTAAAAAGGGAACATCAGCCGATGTATTGGAATTGGATGAACTTTTTTTTCATTATCAACATCAGTATTTTCCTCAAAAGGTCACACATCTGTAGGAAAACGAGCCACAAGGCCGGAGCTCACTGTCGGCACAACGCTCAGTAAAGAACACAATGGGTGCAAACTAAATGGTCGAACTCAGAGGGAGGAATCCTCCTCTTCCTCCTCATTATCACAGCCGTCAGTGTGTGTGTGTGGATGAAGTAACCTGACTAGCAGTAACAAGGCTCGTGAACTCCTATGACTTATTTAGAAGGAAAATGCGAAGCCAAAATGGGCGCAATTAAAACCCTAATGATGAACGGCACCGCAATTTCCATATGTCTATTACGCCCAATCCAATTACCGCAGGTTTAATGAGAATTCAGGATATGGAACGAGTGAAACGTCTGAAATCCTCCCTCCAACACAAGAAAGAGAGGAGCGAAAGAAGTACGCGGAGTGGCATTGTGTGTGTGTGAGGGGCCAGCTGTGAGTGTGTGGTAGCGTTCGGGGGAGGCCTGCATAAAAACTGGTGCTGCGGAATAATAACAAGAGAGCTCTTTGCTTTGCTTTGGATTTAGCCTGAGGCAGCGCCTTGGGCCACCAATTCTCCTGTGGTTCAGAACAGATGAGCAACCAGACCATGTGTCCATTACTGTGCAGCGTATTCTAAATATTCTAAACTGACTCCTTTGCACCTTTCCTAATTTACCCATGCTAAATATTTAAAATACAATTTATGGAACTTTAAAACCGGATGCACTTTGACACTTCACTCAACTTGTTGATGCCTCCACTTCCCCGTCTTTTTATTAATTCACTATCATATTCTATTTTGTTTTCTAACTCAGTAACTCAGTTTTTTTTTTTAATACGGTAGATCTCTTTTTCATTTAGACCATTTAGTCTTTATTTGTAAAGGATGGTTTAGCTGAGCAGACAGTAAAGAAAATACAGGCTCAGTTAAAGCAGAAACAGACAGGTAAAGGTGAATCATTCTGAACGGTTCTGTTTTGTTTTTGAGGTAACACTCTGTTGCACTTACAGCAAAAAGTCTTCTCTAGTTCAATTCTGATCCCGACGCATTAAGAGAAACCCGAGAACAAAAAACATTCACAATCTGACAACTGCACAACCAGCATACGAGACGCCAGACAACCAACAGTCAAGCAACAAGAAGAATTCATAAACACATTTATCAGAGTCAAAAAAGAGGAGTGTGTACATATGGGGCATCCAAGGTTTAGTACTTATTGGATTGTGTACTGAAGTTAAAAGGCTTAAATGAGAGAGGACATGTGTGACAGAAGAGGTTTATCTATTGGAGATGTTTATCATCAAATTCAATCTAACGCGTAAGCGTAACAAACTGTATAAGACCGGTTTAAAAGAAGTAACGACAGGGCAGCGTGACGTGGCTCGAGTCTTACAGTTTGAGTTAATTTGAATATTTCTATTATCTGTGTATTCCACACGCTTTCCTTTGATCCGCTATGTGCCTTATCTCTTCGACAGGTGTTTGGTTTAAGTTGTTTACACCCGATCCTGCCAACCTGTTTAGAGGAGGTTGGACTGTGACAACAAAATGCGAGCCACTCTATAAGATCTGAACGCTGCTAGTTTTGAGTGTCTTCTCTATCAGAAAACATCCCTTTGTGTCCGCCGTGGATTACTGAAAGGCTGCACGCCTCTGCAGCTCAGCGAAGCCGTTCCAGGTCCTTGCATGTTAACTAAGTGCTTGTGCTGAATGGGTGAGGGGAGAGGCTAATTTAGCTGACACCCTCAATCCGTGATAATGGTGGGCAGGTTGTTAATCAAGGTGGAGGTGTGAAGGAGGAAACCTCCCAAGCGAGTTACACTGACAAACCCCCCCCCCCCCCCGACCCTCCTTGCCTGACATCGCTGGACATCCTTAATGCACCACAACCCAACCACAGCCAGCGAGGACTTTTTTTTCTTCCTCCCTGAGACGCTGACTGCTAATTCACAGAGTTACTGTTGAGTCGGCAGAATCTGCTGCAGCGGCATCAGTCATATATGCTCCTCTCTTTTCCACACTTTTATTTCCAGGAATATTAACAAAAGAATGATTAGTTATTGGGTGACTGAAGATTTATTAAAGTGGTTATTCTGTGCCACAGTATTGCAATTACCGCTGACATGATCAGTCAGTCGATAAGTCGCACGACTGAAAAATGAATCTACTATTTTGTTAATCAACTAATTGTTTAAGTCACTTGTCAAGAAACAAATGTGAGGACTTGCTGATTCATACGACTGTAAATTAAAAAGTTTAGGATTTTGGACAAACAAGAAACTGGAAGATGTCACCTTGAGCTCTGGAATCCAGACAAAATGATTAATTGCTTAATTGAAAATAAACCCCAAACAGATAATGAAAGTTGTTAGTTGCAGTTTTTTGTGAAGTCCTTTAAACAACACCACGGTGCACCAAAACATTTACGGTCCTTTGTTGTGCAAAACAATGATGATGATGATGATGATGATGATGGCCATTACTGCGTGTTACATAGGCAACAGCACACAGAACATGAAATAAAGGAGAAAAAAAGGGTTAAAAAGAATGAAAAAAGGCAACTGAGTGACTTTAAAAAGGAGCCAGATGAATAATTTAAAACAACGCTCGCTGTCATTTAACTTTTCCACGGTGAAAGCCAGCGAGCGACACTGAGGAGGGAGCTGCAGCTGCTTGGTGGGTCGATGGCTGTGTTTGAATAAATGGGAGATGAGAGGGCAGATTGTCACGGGGGCCGAGGGATCAGTCAAAATTTGGGTAGAGAGCCGACACAAGCTCCCAGGGACACCAGTTGAATGGCATAGGGCTTCTTCCCCGCCGCAGATCTCTGGCTCCACGTTGGAAAAACTTTGTCCCCAGGCTCGCTCTAATCTGTCAGAAAGTAATCCCGCCGTGACACTAAGCTTTGGTGATGCGATACAGCTGGAGCGGCTGACAATAGTGACGCTAATGGCTTTCAAACTTCCCTTAAAGATGTGAAAATTGAGGAGGGTGAATAATTCACGGCAGAGCATATGCGAATCCTGTCACTCGGCATCCAGGAGTCATCACTCTGCACCAGTTTGTGTGGCTGAAGTTCTGACGGAGGGGAAGAAGTTCGGCGGCCGGGGGGGTTGGGGGGGGTGTCGCCAAGTGAAGCCTGGGGACCGGATGAGAAGCTGTGCTCCAGAGTGAGACATCCACCATTTGGAAAGAGTGACATGCACTTTAAAAAACTGACTGATGGTACAACACTAAAACAAAGTGTGTTGCACGATACAACTCATGAACCGTCAATCTCGGACACTTTTTCAGACACATCTTACAGCACATGGCCTACAGTTCTTCATTTTCGGATCTATTTTTCTCACCAATCCAGGTAGCAATTTGTTTCTATTCTTTCCATTAACTGACCATCCTGATTCACATCATACCAATGTCTGCACGGAACATTAAAAAGATATTCGGACCTCATTCCTTACTTTCTTTCTAGTGAAATACTGGGATTCTTTCAGGTCAGATTCCTTCAAAATAAGAATTTGAGGAGATAGAAACACTCTTTGGCAAAGGCATAACCTGTGATGAGAGGTCACGCTGCATCATTTTAAGGGGTCACAAGTCAAAAACGTGGGGAACCACTGACGTAAAGTCAACGTGATTTGTTGTCAACAGGCTAAAACAAGCAAAACCACTTCAGTCCTAACACCAGTATTGCGCTTATACAGACCGGATCCTGTACATTTGAGAAAGAAGGGTGTCAGATTAGGATACTTTCCAACTAAAAGTGTTTGACTTCGTTGAATTTGTTGTTAGGATCACGTGCAAGTTGAGAATTTTCCGAATTTCATGTCTGCTTATTTCTTATTTTTGATGTTCAGTACCAAGAAGAGCTTGAATCATCTGAAACTGCACCTTTACGATCTGGAGCTGACACGTTGCTCCTCGCTGGTTCGAGCTTCATCACGTGACGACAAATCAATGCACCTCCAACGCGTCTGTGCCACAACATGGGAGGACAATCGAACAACAGGACAATTCTATCATAAACGTCTTCATACCCCCACTGGAGCAGATGGAGTGATGCTGCTAGCATCACCCTGGGACAGCTGGTTTAATTATTGACGGGCATTAGCATTAGCTACTGTACCTTCTTTGTAAAGCAGGTGTCGACTTCCCCCTCAGTTATTTTTTGTCCTCCACCATTATTGTGAAAATACCAGGTGAGGACATGCTGCTGCAAGAGCACAGCCACTTAACCTCTCGATCGGGGCCCCAGCAGGGTACGCTGGGTCTCCTAATGGGGATATACAGAGGGGGGAGGAGGAGGAGGGAGGGACCGGGGTGGGGAGGGAAGGAAGGCCGTCAGCAGATGCCAGTGTTTCAAGCCTGATGCTGCAGCTGTCAGCACAGATGATGCCTCGGCTGTGAGTGCTCCTACACAGCTCGATGACCAACTGAGGACACTGTGATTCCTGGACATCGCGGCTGGATGTGGGGCCGCCTGCTCTGAGATCCCAGCGGGACGGGAAGCTGCAGCTGAGCACCTCGACTCAAGTGACCGCTGCATCTGAAATATGTTTCCAAGCAATCCATGTCGGTGAGCTCAAGACAGGAATCCGAGCAGGGCTCGCTGAGGAGAGGGCCTCACGTGGAACAAAACATGGCTAAAAAAAAAAAGGGGGAACCAGGGAGAAGGAATGTGCAATGAAAAGACGATTCTTCTTCGGCTGAGTAGAGCCGTGTTAACGGAGCGCCCTGCGCGCCGGGAGCGGTGATGGAGCAGAAGCAGACAGATGGACGGAGACGGAAGTTTCCAGGCTTTGCCGTTCCATGCAGGTGGTCCTGGGTGCTGGGATTGTCAGTGCATGGTGAATTATTTAAATGGGGAGCGTGGAGAAGGGAATAGCTGCATCTGTCGCACATCCTTTTAAAGCCCCTCCAGCAGATGTGTTTACTCACCGCCCGTACCAGCTAACTACTTAATGGGTCACCATCGGCAGCCAAGAGTTAATTAAGCAGGCCTTTTGCAAATGGCGGGCACGTAGCATCAGCATCAGCTCAGGTCATACCAGGTCACGGCAGGCGCTGTAGGCCTGTGGTTTACAGATGTAGTCGCTCAAGTTCATCTTTTTACTGCCGCTTTGGCGAGTTGGTAGAAAGATATCAAATTCTGTTTTGCTCTCCCGATTTCTATCTATTCTAAGAGAAAGACGGAGGACTTCTCCAGTAGAGAGCTGAAAACATGAATGCACATCTGACTTCAAAAAAACTCATGTTCCTCTTTAAGAACGGCACAAAAACATGTCATCATGAGCAGTTCGGACGTTAAAATGAGAGGATTATCTGAGGTGAGGTTCAAGTTGATTTGGAGTAGTTACAGCATCGCCGTCATCATATGATACATAATCTGTTTTAGAGCTGAAAGACCTTCAGGAGCCAGCGGCACTCATAATCATACATTTTTGATTGGATTGCAGTCATCGAGGACATTCAAATCTGTTGTTCCATCTAGAATGCCTTAGCGATCATCTGTTATGGTTTGGGATTATAAGAGATGACGTTAAAATCAAACAATAGCTGTGCAGCCAGGAATAAATGCATATTTACACTGTTTTCACTTCGATCTTTGTGGGTTGTATGTATGGGGTGTTTTTCTGTCAGGCTGCGTCTACAATGTTTGCTGCGTCTTTACGCTACACCAAACTCTTCATCCCTTCATCTACTGTTTTAACTTACAGCTGATTTATAGATTTAGAGGTTCATTTGCACAAAAAAGAAATAGAAAATGGAGCAGAAAACATAAAAAGATCTTAGCTAAATATAAGAGAGATGCGGGTGATAAATAAAAAAACACTGAACACAGAGAAGAGCAGCACAAAAGCAAGAAAATGCCTGAAGAAAAGGGGACATAAAATAGTTTTGAAAGAGTCCTGATGTCAGGGAATGTAAGAAAGAGGAAGTATCTGTGAAAGCGTGTGTGTGTGTGTGTGTGTGTGTGTGTGTGTGTGTGTGTGTGTGGCTGTGAGTGTGTGCGGCTTTACAGAAAAAGAAGAAGAAGAAAGATTTCTACTGAAATACTCTTCTTGATTTCTACACACAGACCTGACGTCTATCAAACAACACTCCTTTTCTTTTCGTCACTATTTTATGGAAACATGAGGATTTATTGGAGAACACGTTCCATCTATTTAGACGGTCCCATTTATAGATTTATAAAAGAGTTCACAGAGAGATGCCTGCCATTAAAACTTCACACATTAGAAGTTGTCCACATGCCAAGATCAAAACTTAAACACATCGACAGAAGCACTGACCTCACATGAGCTACATCATCAGTTATTTTGGAAAACTTACTTCACGAGAATATTGCTATATAATTTCCATGCATACTTTGCATAGTTTATTCATTTGTGTCAAACCTGCTTTAAAGAAATTTCACTTTTGTTTAAGCCCACAAGCAATATTTCACTGATTTAAGGCAAAAAAGTAAAAAAGGGAAATATTTTCACTTGAAAAATACAAATCTTCCTTATTATGAGTTTTTACCACCACTGGTCTATCCTGGCACAATATCTGCTGATCAGTTTGGGAAAGCAAAGAGTGAGTTTAAGTGAGGTTCTACACACATAACTATAATTATAATTTATGATAAACTTTCTGAATACTTTGACGCCCCCTTTATTTTTGGTGTCTTCCCACGACAAAAACAAAATAGAGAATTTTAAAAACATGCAGGCACTAGCTCATCAAAGCAGCGTGATGCACATATTCAATAGGGGAGAAACTCTGCAATGCATTACTGTGAATTAGTGTTGAGTTAAATCAGTGAAAAGAATACATAAAATCTGATGAGAAAATAAAAACAGCCTGACTTTTTTCTGTGGCGATGCAGAAACATGCACCGCACCAGCAGCAGACCACATGGTTGGCCAATATCTGATGGTCATATCTAATAAAAGGTCATTAGTTGAACCGTATGCAACACTAACGTGCTTCACCGACACTTCAAAAGTCCAGCAAGCTACTTACTGTCCAACGTCATAGAGCTTCGGTGCAGGACACAGCAGATAGTCATTACGCACAGAGCTCGGCCTATGATCTGTAAAAAAAACAAAAAAAGTGATAAAAACAGTGTTAAATTAACTCCTCGGATGACTCAAATACAAACTTAGACGTAAACTTGCTCCCAGATTGCATGATGGAGTAAATAAAACAGATCACATTTACTCTCGTTACTGTGACAGCGGATGATTTTACGCGTCTGTTTACGAGCTTGTCTTGAGACAGTTACAGCGATAAGTAATAATAGTGAAATGAGCCATTTAACGCTTGTAAAAAGCGCAGCCGTTGTGGTCTAAAGTGGCAACCATGGGAAAACAGCACGTTGAATTGCCTACATTACCCATGAGTCTCTGATTGCGTCAGAAAAGGGCCAAATGTAAATGACATCAGCATTAAATAATATTCAAAAAAATCTTATTTTCATTAACATTTTGTGAGCCATAAAATAATGAATTTACGATTTACAATCCCAACTGGCAGAAAACGGTATTTATTTAGAAATACTGAAACCCTAAACATCCTTTTATATGAATGAATAATCCAAGATCACTATCAACTCCCATGTAATGAGCGTGTCCCCTCTGTGTTACATGGGAGGCATCACATACATTTCTAAACTAAATATCAGTTATGCTGTAAGCTGCCTTCATGCACACTGTTTTGCTGTTAGGAAAGTGACAGAAATTGTGCCATATGTTTGATATTTCCAGCACTCTTCTATCGCTGGTGTTGCATGAGGGTTAAAAAAATAAAGAAAAGAAAAGAAAAAGATGACATATTGGATCATGATCTGTGTGTGTGTGTGTGTGTGTGTGTGTGTGTGTGTGTGTGTGTGTGTGTGTGTGTGTTGATCAGTACAGGTGGTGAGAGGCCTGAACCATCTTCGGCCCTGGAGGTCGTTCAGATTATTGATATTTTTTTCTGCTCGTCTGCTCGGGGCTCCGACTGGTTTGGTGATGGAGAAGACTGAAGCATCTGTTCCACATATGTGGTGTGTGTTCCATAGTCGCCATGATGCCTGTCCATAATTATAAGGTGCCCCACTGTTAAAAAGGTCTGGGCTGAACACATGCAAAAGCCAATAAGGGAATAAATAGCCCCAAGTGGGCGAATGTGAGACAGCCTAAACTGAGAAAGGACTAACAGGAAGACATCTGCTAATGGCCACTTCCTGATTCGGATGAAGTTCTTTTTTAAAAAGAAAAAAATATGCTCAAGTGCTTTAGTTGAGTAAAAATGTTGAAAATCAAAAATAACTTGTCAAGGAGAGAAGTGTTGTCATTGGCAGTCGTCGATCCCACAGATCCCACGGCCAAATGAGAGCTTGAAAAGATTGGCTTTTGGTGCCAAATCCCGTTTGCTTCCTGAAAAAGGATTTCTCCGCAGAACAGACTGCAAGCTCAAAATAAGGAGCACAGTGACCTACATAGCCTCCTTTTCTTCTGTTGAATTTAGATCATATAGATAAAGAGCGGCAATGAGATAACAGACATGTCGGGACAGGGATTTGTTTAGTCCCGTCCTTCCTCTGAAGGCCCACCCTCAATTCACATCGAAGATTTGTGCAGGAGATGTGACGTACCGTATGTCCACAGTATGGATATAAAAGGCTACAAACACAATGAATCCTCACAGTTCCTCACTATAAATCAACATGTGAGACACATTCAGAGATCAGAAGTCAGAGGGAAAGAGGGTGGAGGGTGTGTTACTGCGAGTCAGCAAGTTTGTGGCTCTGTTGTAATATAATATAATATAATATAATATAATATAATGTAATATATAGTTGCTTTGCAGACTTACAGCTAAATATTTAACTTTTACAATTACACGCCAATATGTTAAATGTATTCTTTTCATTTTCTTCAAAATCACAGTTTGCTTACGTTCCAGGCGTTCAAGGAGAAACAAACAAAGCAACACAAGGTTGCAGGCATTTTAATGGGACATGAGACAGCACAACCTGCAGGTCCGACTCCACCGACAGACCCTCTCTTGTCTTGTTTTCATGGGACGAGAGATGTGCCACATAACACAAATATATGACGTTGGGTAACAGGCAATACAGTGAATGTGCCATCAGACAATGCTGGATATCAGCTTTCCACAAGCAGCCAAAAACCTGCCCGTTAAGCCGTCAGCCGAGCAGAGTTGAGTCTGACTTCAGACCCGTCGGTCCGTGTTGAGTGCTGAGACTCGCTCGCACTTCTCTGAGCTCTGTTCACGCTGGCAAATCTGTCCATCGCTGCTCTGACGGTCGCTATTCTTCTGACTGCTGAGCTCCAGAAAAACTCAGAAAAAGTCGTTTTTAAATACGTCGATTTTGATATTTATTGCTTAACATAATTCAGAGTTAATGTAAATATTGTTTTTTTAATGTGGTGAACGCACCACAGGAACGCGCATTAAATGATTTGATAAACCCGTGGCCCGCCCTCAAGGCACCCGAAGGTGCCGCGGCACCCACTTTGGGAACCACGGCTCTGGGGGGGGACTATCACAGGCTGCGAAGTACAGATTCACAGGGACAGTTTGCTGAGTTTCAATGGTCCAGTTTTCATGTCCACCTTACAGCGGTGTTCACATTATAGCAGAATTATAAATGCTGCATTTAGACATCTATATATAAACTGATATATTACAAAAATGTTGAGTCTCCATAGTAACTTACCGCTATTGGAACTAACTAGCAATCCTGCAGTGAGCAAAGCCGCCTTGTTTTTGCACTTTAATGTGAACACGGCTTCGGGCCTCAGCTCTGAACCCTCAGACGCTTTAACTGACTGTACATGAGTTCAAATACTGTGTGTGGAGCGGGACAGCACTTACCTGGACAGAGGCAGGGCACATGATGGGTGCTTTCATGTCAGACTTTTATTTATTGTCAAATCAACACCCACAAAACTCCAGTTTGACTATTTTAATCGGCGACACTGGATGCGTGCTTTGAGACAGCGATTTAGAGCCAGAGGGCCGGACAGGAAGTATTCTGTGACTCCACATTTGGCTTTTTTTTGCTGCTCATAGTGATTAAAAATATCCGAGTTGTGTGCTGAATGAACATTTGAACTGCATCGAGCTAAAGGAATCTGGCTGAGAGACTCTGCAGCATGTAATGTATACACTGCTAGTGATTTCCACTTACTGAAGGTTTGCTGGCCGACTATGAAGCTGCAGATGACGCCTTCGTTGCTGCGTCCGAGGGTGAAGCCGTTGCCTCGGAGGACGATGTCGAAAGACTCTGTGGAATGTAAACAAACGGGAGATAAGACTGAGACCAGGAACCTACATAACGTTAAAGAGTTTCTTCTGTATTACTGCTGCACAACGACAGCATCCCGATGATCATGTTAACGTTCCTCTTAACCAAATCAAATTCTGCAACTTTTGATGATCATTTTCTTTGCACATTTTATCTTTCAATAATTCTTTTGATTGTTTCTTGTAAATCAAGCGTTCTTTTCAGGCCTTTAATGAGCCACCCACTGATTGGAAAACTAGCACTATGTAGAACTTGAACAGAAGTTCAACGAATATGAACAAAGATACATGTATCTATAGATTAGACTCTCTTTGGTGCAGAGATACAACACTTTACAATGTGGTAGTACATGATGGCAGAGCAATATCCAGCTTTTCAGATGGCTGGCAGGATCAGTAGCAAAGTTATTCCTTTCCAAATTATAATTTTACAAAGACAACAACGAAAATGTTTGAACTTCATGTTCTAACTTCTGTATCATATGTTGTGTTTTGCACAACTGGTCCAAACTACATCAAGATACACTTGAAAGTGTCTCTTTTTGCAGAGTTATATGCTGATATATTTGGACAGGTTTCCAAACTGAGGGACGGAGGGGGAGAAATCAGGGTCCCAAGATGATTAAACTGAAAAAAATACATTTCTTTTACACAAATGAAACAGCCTGAGAAGGATATCTTCACTATTTGAACGCTCACAACTCATATTTTGAGTGTGCCATAACCAGTGATGAAGGGTAACAAGTAGAAGTTGCTTGTTTTTAAAAAGGGCCACAAGCCAAAAAGGTTGGGAACCACTGATTTAGGTGGACCACCCCCAAAGGCTGCTACAAAATCTGAAATCATTTCAATTTTCTGAGGTTCTGTGGGGAGTTCGAGTGTCCTATGATGGCCTTACTGCTGTCAGATGATTTTCAACTACTCACATTGATATACTACTCGTCTCTAAGCAGACTTGTTACCTCACCACTGAAACTGAGACTTTCTTTCCAATTCCTCTTGGAAATATGCCGCAAGTTCAGTAAGCAAGCAGTGAAAAGAGGGAGTCCTGCAGAGAGTGAGCTCCAGAGGCCGCCTGCAGCAGGAGGATCCACTCACCGTTCACACAGATACTGGAGGGCTCCACACTCAGGATCTCTGTGCACGATCGCTTTAATATCTGGGAGGATGAGGGAAAAAAAATGAAATGGGTACATTATCGCTTGAGGACCAAGAATAAATACATCAAGTCCTGGCCGTTATCAGCTCTGTCAAGTTTAGAAAACAGATTAGGGTGCAACACCTGAGAAATGTCTCACTCCTGATCGGGGCCTGGCGGCTAAAGGAGAGCGCTGAATATCAGCGGCGAGGAGAACAGGAGGGAAAATGGCAGCTGTGTCAGCCTTTATGGGAAAATTATGCAAGACTATTACATTCCCCAGTTCTATTAAAAACCTCCGGGATCCTGCATTATCATATAAAGAGGCCTGTGTGAGCCCACTGTCATGGAGCTGCACTATCCGCTATGATTCAATAAATCAACAAAGGACAAACTATGCAAATCCCAGTACACAGTCGGTAAAAAGAAGCATATTAACTGCAATATAGGACACTTGAACCTTTCATTTGGTGTTGGGTGAAACTTCAATCTGAGGAGTGGAAGAGGGAAGTGTTTACAGCGGCCTTATTAAATATGATGGTTTGATATGGAATCGTTAAAAGGGGAGAGGGTTGTAGATGACAGCTGGGAGGAAAAGGATCTGCTGCTGTTCCTCTGTGCCACTATTTTCCCCGTCTAATTACTTGCTTGGCAGTGCCCGAGATAAAAGAGGGAGAAAAAAAAAAGACAAAAAAAAACCAACTGATTGCTTAAAATGAGGGAAAGGACCCGAGGAATGACATTGTTTTCCTAAGTGTAGAAATGTGACCAGTTCTGCTCCAAAAACGGCATTTGGGAAAGCAGCACTTACTCTTAAATAGAGCAAAATATAGAACTTTTAAAGCAATTTGGGTAAAATAAGTGATTTGTCAGGGTTGGAAGATCTACAAACAAGATCCTCAGTTTGGTTGAACTCAAACAGCAGCTATTCATTTCTCTGGGATCTTGTGACAAACATTATTTACAGGCTGCAGGGAGAAAAGGAGGCAGCCGTCCAAATACCCAAAGTCATCCAAATTTCTCCGCCAGTGTTGTAACTGGTGGGGTTTCTGAAAGGATGAAGCTGGTTTAGTCATTTTGTGGAAATAATTCGGGGGGGAAAGGTTCATGAGGGCATTTTTGTTGTTCATTATTTAACAGGAATGTTGAAGTCGACGACACTGTGCAGGATGCTAAACTCAGCTGAATGTGTTAGAAGCTAAAAGGATGTTAACGATAACGATGTGGCTACTTCGCAATTTGGGATTTTCCCCAAAGGCCGGCAGCTCAGAGAACAAAGGCCCAGCGTAGCACAAAAACAAACAAAAAAAAAATGGCCTTGCAGGGTGCAGAACCACAACTTTGCAGAGCTCTTTCTGTCAGGCAGCGAGGATCCTGCAGCAAAAGGCTGCACAGATGATCTCAAATCCTCAAAATCCAACAGAGGAGTGAGGAGGCCAACTAGTCAGGAATCCAGTATTACTAATCAGAGAAGAATGCTCCGCGTTTCATTTGGATGCTGGAAGCGTCACAGTGCTCGGCGTCTCGGAGGACTCGGAGGGGATGAGCTTTCTTCTTGTTGTTGTTGTGCTGGACATTCTCGTACAGTTCGGAAAGTGTTTTGAAACAACAGAAAAATAACAGTATATGCAAGACTTTAATGTGAAGGACGACCTTGTGAACAAGACTGTGTGCGTGCTCTTCTCTTAGCTCAGCACAAACAGATCAGAAACATGTTTTCTTCTAATTACCAATAATCAAATCCACCCTTTCGGAGGCTTCCAGCACATTTTAATGTTAATTATTACAAGCTGGATTCACATGCTCATTAGAGATGACAATATTCTTGGTTTGAACTAGTGTGTCATTTTTTCCTTCTTCATTTTTCAGGGTGCTACTCATGATAACTCAGACTTTATAATGATCCAACAACTATTACATCTGTTTTGAATGAATCACGGTTGCGTTTTGTATCACTTTTTATCATTTTGCTGTAAAAACATATGAAAGATGCATCAACTGGACTAGGTCATGCGATTGTTGGAATTAAAAAAATATATATATTTGTCATGCATTAATTTAATCAGGTATAATTTAAGATAAATATAAGGAGATGAGATTTAAAGAGCAACTTGCAGGATTCATTTTACTACATTTATACTTAATCTGTCCTGAAAATGACCATTTGAAAAGTTCATGCAGAATTGTGTATGTTTTAAAAGGCATAAGAGGAAAAAGAAGCCATATTGAGCAACACTCTTAAAAAAACACTCTTTTCCTCAACATCGAGTCACATGACGTAACAAAAGGCAGCCGTGGTCTCCGGACTCTGCCTCAGCTCAACGTGCGGTAGGAGGTGGTAGTGAGGCGGCTGCAATTTAGTCTCTTTTTTTCTGCAGTTTTATGTTGAATTTTAACATTTGTTATCATGTTGAACTGTTGTGTTTGTGCAGGCTGCACAAAGTCCACCGCTTGACTAACAGGAGAAGGACCGGCGCTAACGTCAGCTCTGGTGTAAGTATCGGTACTCCTTCCGGTATTAGACAACTAATAGTTTTGCTACAGCCTGATAGGCGAAAGCAAACTTTACAATATTGTGATGCGAACACAGCGTTAGCCATCTTTAGCTACGTTAGCCGGTCACTCAGCAGTCCAGTTCTCCACTGGTTCTCACACCACAACTCAATTTCTCTCCTGGTCTGTTCCTGCTCTCTTGGACACCCAACAGGCTCATAATTATAAAGCTGAGGTCTGTCATATGAGTATTAATACATATTTTCAACCTCTTCAGTGTCAGAACCAGCATTGGGATCCATGCTTCTTAATGATAAACTGGCACCAACTTGGCCGCTCTCCCTTTTTTTACGTCACGTTCAATTTGTCTTTTTTACTGTAGTGTACTTTTCTTTTCTTTTTTTTTCTTTGTTGAAAATCTAGCTTCTACATCATTTTCCAACTCATTGATCCACTGGTCTGAAAGTTGCTCTTTAAAAAGGCATATTTAGCATCCAAGATATTCTGCACGTTATTGTCTGCGCCCATTTTGTGAGACAACTGAGAGCCACAGTTTTAGACCCTCCGTCACTTGACAGTCACGTTAAAAAGTAACATAATCAATCATAGTTGTTGTACTTTGCATCACACAACAGAACCCAGACACACCCTTTGGCTTTGCATCCTTGCAGCTGCGTGTCTGACAGTCCTCGTCGTTCTGCTCTTTTTCCTAAACACTGCTGGCCTTGTCGGCTCTGACACAGATGTAAGTCCAGCTCAGGTCAGTGAGCTCCGCAGGGCTCCGGGCTCACATTCATGTAAAAATGTTGCCATACAAACCCCCGCCTTGGCTGACAGCGTTTAGGCTAAAAGCTGCAGCAAATGGAAAGTATCACTAATTGGCTGGCAGAGGACGAGGAGGCTGCATGGGAAACTTCATATAAACACTGTTTAAGGGACTCTTACACCGACAGCTCTTCACTGACTGCAGCATTACTCTGACAACATGAGTTTGATGCGTGCATTCTGAATTTTTCATCTAAAAAAAAAATAAATACAAGCACTGATTGTTTTGAAGCGCTGAGACTTTTGACACACAATAAAAACACTGAGAGGAAGATGTCATATGGACAGTGACTAACTGTCAAGCTGCTCCCATTACAGCGTCTAATTTGCTACAGAGTGGCTAAGACATTTCCTTCTCCGTCTACAAACTGAGGACACAACGAGCAGTTATTTCCACAGACATTTTCCATGCAGCTTCGCAGGAAGTTCACTGAGGTTTTGCTTTAATTTGTGACAAACTTCAATGAAGCCAAAGCAGGAAATTTAGTTAATCTACCCAAGTGATTCCCAGACTGATGTTACCACCTTGAATTATTTCTACAATAAGGAAAAACCTTTCTGCCTGTCTGGTAGTGGTAAAGAGAACTCATACACCAACACACACATACACAAACAGAAAGAAGGCAAACTTACAGAATTGACGATGCCTTTGAGTGCGTGGAAGCCATCTTTGACAGGAAACACTTGGTCCTTGGTGTCCGCAATATCAGCAAGCTGTTTTCATCATGAGAGAGTTGAGTAAACAAGAAGTGCTGCTGATTTAACGCTGCTTTCTTCTTTTTCTGTTTTCCTCTTTATGACTGAGCACTGTCTTTCCTTTCATATCATGGGCAGGAGGAGACATAGCAGATGGCATGACTGTGGCAAACACTTTGCTCAACCATAAAAAAAAAAAAAAAAATCATTGCAGCACAAACTGGGAGCAATATTGCCTTTGTTTTTGACTTAATAAGAGCTCATCACAGGGTGGTTACCAATGGTTACAAGGGACAGGCCACCATGTTGGAAGAGGGACAGTAAAACTACTGACATCACTGACATGAGAGGGAACGATTCGGACTTCGGTGCATCATTTTATGAAATGAGCACAAACTCATTATTACATAATGTATAATATATAATATAACTCATTATATGTTGTGGAGACAAATAATAAATAAGGCAGTGATCAGATTTTTCTATGGTAGATTAAATGTATTGATTTCCATGAACAGTGTGGTGGACCAATAACTGATTTAACAGCCAACGTATGTGATGCCTTTAATCCACAGTTTCTAGTTTAACAGTGTTTGCCTGGGCTGTCCAACACAGAAACTACACACTGAAATATTGTGATTTTTATCAGGAAATGTGTAAAGAATTGTCTGATTGAAGACATTTTTACATTTTAAACTAATTTAGTTTCTTACTAACAACATCCTTACAGAGATTCAGAGAATCTGATATAGTCCTATCTTAAACTAATGTAAATGCACTAAAAGCAGAAGTGCATGACGGACTACACATTTGTTTTCATGAGGTTGATGTCTCCGTTTCTTGTTCATGGTGGCACACTTTGATGTTTTCTGGTAATATTGTTGGTATTCAAATGGAACACCTGCAGTTTCATTTGGTTTCAGTTTATTTGGTTTGCGTTTGTGCAATGTAATTAACTTCCATTCATTTTACACATTATTTATTATTGTCTCATAAACTGATTTATGAGTGAGTGGAAGATTAGCAACCACTAATCATGGAGCGCCCCAGTAGCCAAGCGGTTACAGCGCTCTTCACTATCAACTGTCCAATGAAAGTGAAAATGAAAATGCCAAAAAATGATTTCACACAATAAAAACTAATCACTGTAGCCAATGGGGAAAAAGGAACTGAACTAAAACTCACAGACTTAATCTCCACCTGAAGTTCAGTTCAGTCATTTTATTATCCCAGATGGGAAACTTGACTTGCAGTCAGGGGCACAATATAAATATACATAATAATAATAATAATAATAATAAACAACCAAACGATCTCTAACATGCTAAATTACATGTGCAGATTAAGCAGGATTATTGCCCAGGAAACAAAGGAGAAAGTAAGAACAGACTCCTCAATAAATGACTTGTAAAAACAAAGTGTTTGATACTGAGAAGAGTTTTAGGTGGAATATCCCTTTAAAGACGTGGATTTTTCCATACGGGTAAAGGCACTCACACGTGTTTACCTTTCCTGACACTCTTCCAACATAGCAACGTGTCTCTTGTAATAAAATGTAATCGCTCAGCATACGTTCAGTGACAGACTTCACTGGTGTTTGACTGCAGCAGATTAAGACTAAAGCTCTCTTACCTGCTGCTCATCAAAGTCCTTGATACCCACACAGTAAACACGAGCGCCGTATTTCCTCGCCTCATCAGCCTGCAGATCAAACAAACGTGTAAAGGATGTGCAACAGGTCGATTGTAAAGAAAACATTTACACCATAAAACTGAAGACCAGGCACCAAAGCACATTCAAGAAAACACGCATTAATAAATATTTCACTCATTCAACAAAAACGTGTTAAAAATATAAAGAAATATTTTAAAAAGCTGAGGAAGAAAACAAGTGCAACATTAGCTTGGTGAGCAGAATTTCAACATGTCGACACGACGACGTGAATCTCACCTCTTTCACTGTGAGCTCGTGAACGTAAACTGCAAGTTTCCCATCTGTCAAAGCCAGGATGATGCTGGAGGACTTGGTCGTTTGCGTCTGGATCTGAGCCGAGGCCTTCAGGTTCAACCGCATGACATGGCATTTCGTCAGAGCTCCATTTTCACATTCATTTGAATATTTGTAAAAAAAAGCTACTGAGCTGTGATTGGATGTATTTGAGAGGGTAAACTGACCTCTTTTATTCCCTCATGCATATATGTTTCACCTGCTGGTTTCACGTCCCGCAAGCGCTTCAGACCCTCTTCTATCTCGTATCTTAAAACACACGGAAAAGACACGCGTCACACTTGGGAATGAAGGTTTCTGTATTACCGCTGGAAGAAGAACAGCATGTTAACACCTGACTGATAATCATTTGTCCTGCTGCTGTACTGTAGCTACAGTGCTGGAAAACCGCAGGATCCGAAAGACACGCTGACATGTTGTTCTTGTAATAAAGATGAAATGACAAGCTGTGTGAACAGAGTCTCTCAGAGTCTTTTTCTGGCATTTAGAGGCCCAGAGGGAATTGAACCTCTAACCTCAAACTAATGTCACCATGCAAACATTTCAAATCATCGACGGGGGCCAAGTTCACCCAGTGAACCGAAATCAACAGAACACTTCCATATACAGTAGAATATAACTACGGTAATACATGTATGATACACTTATGACAGCTTTGGAAAATGTAGGTAGTGATAATAATACGGCACAGCAGTGAGTTCAGTACCTGTTTCCCGTCAGCGGCAGCAGGACGGTCGCTTTGGCCGAGAAAACGATGAATGAGACCCTCATTCTGGGGCTGAGGAGAAAAACACAAATCAAAAATTTGGATTTTTTTTTTTCAAAAAACATCTCATTCTTAAAATAGAGTATTGCTAAGCTAAGACAATACACTATAATATTGTACCATATCGTGTTTTCTCCTTCCTTACTCCATAAAATCATCACTTCCGCCCTTCGTCCTCTTTGTCAGCCACCCACGCAGCATGACATGTAAAATACTCAGAACGGCTATCAATGAGTCAGTGTGATTGACAGCTTTATTTAAAGCTTTTTACGTGAGTTCAGTTAAGGAGAATGAAAAGAGGCATAAATACTTAGCCAAACAGAAGGGGCTCTTTTAATGTCAACTAATATTAGTGTACGACTTAAAAGCAGCTTCTGTGGGACTGAGGGAAGTGATTAATCAATTCACAGACAGGAAACATGTTGTGCCGATGAGTCACACATAAACACACACACACACACACACATCCTGTTACGCAAACATATACTTTGTACCTGTGACTTTGGAGGGGTGTGAACGGACACTGGACACTCTGATGTGTCTCTGAACGCGATCTTCTCTGTACAACCTGAACTGTTTACATTCAGTATCCCTCCGTCATATCGCTGCCTCATAAATATGTATATATATATATATATATATATATATATATATTTGTTTTGCAAACACAGCTGGTTTCTGAGTAAATATGCAGCTGATGAAACGTGTGAAAACTAAAATCAGCACACAGATGAGGAACATCCCACTGTAAAAGTGTACTTGAAAACTTCAGCGCCTTGTGTTGAGAGTATTAAAAGTAAAAGTATTCATAATGATAAAAAGTAAGCAGGGAAATTAAAAATACCCAAAAGTGGACATGATGAATTAATGAAAAATTATACAAGGTTTCCACTTGACAGCGTAAAAAACAACAGAAATCCACAAAATTCAGATGCAAGGTTTTCTTACAACTAGTCATCAACTTAGTTTGCTTAGTTTGTTAGCTGCTACTCAACAGAAGCATTTTATAACAAAAACTCAAATGCATGTCTTGACTTTTGTTGAAGATACAGACTGAAATGGTCAAACTTACTTTCTTAAATGGGAAAACTGAACAAGCATTCAGCAGCTTTCAGTACTTGATCACTGTCACGATACTTAGCGCCGCTGACACATTTCGATCAGCAATGACAGTTATTAACTCAGCTCTACATGGAATAATACCGTGTTTTATTCTTCGTATGTGTTCGCAATCTAACTAATAGCGTCATCCCGTTTCTCCTTGTTGTAATTCGACTCACAAGAAATCGAAAGCCCCGTGAGGCAACTGTGCGGTTTGCAATTTTGGGCTACATGAATAAAATTAACTTGACTTCTGAAACCTCTTCAGGTAACTTTAAAAGTCACTGAGTCAATAAGCTGAAACTGTTTTTTGAAGTTCCTGAAAAGTTAATATTTCAGAGATACTTACTTTACTTTATCTTAGTAACTGTGGTTAATAAAAAAAGGTATCAACACAATATGATAAAAATGTACAACAATATAATTAGGATTTACACAAGCCTAAAACAAGTTATTGTATGGGTATCAACAAAGAAGAGATGCATAGTTACAGCTTACGCAATCATTTCTACTCTGCCAAGTTTACAGATATTAAAGAAAGAATATGTATAATCTTAAATGCTGTAAGTAACCAGAATCAGATAAATGTAGGTGAGAATATGGATATCAATAGAGTATTAAAGTACTGGAGTACAGGACTTGAGTAAATGTACTCAGTTACTTCTCGCCTCTCAAAGCACACGGATGACATCCCACAGAGCGAGTTAAACTTCAGATAATTAAGCGCACAAGTGTTTCCTTCAGAGATCCGAAGCCTTCGGAGCATAAGGAGAGGTGCTGATATTTCTCACCCACATGACACATGGCCCAGTCGCGATCCTCCCCCGCAAACATAGCACAATCTTTAAGCCACACGGCCAGATTTGGCAGGGAGCAGTAGCAGCCGTATACATCCACATCCTGTCTGCAAGTTTCAGAGTCATATGTGGACTAAAAACTAACCGACGCTCAAGTCACGGATGGTAATCCGTGGGCGGTGACTTAGCGTCGAACTTTAGGCTTTCAGTGGAGCTTAAGATCGTATATGTTAGCGCTTGAGTATTGAGATAATTTCTGTTTCTACTACGGATAAAGAGGCAGCGATGCCAAGGACATATCAGAGGGGGGTGGCGGGATTTTTTTTCCGTTGTGGTGGTGGTGGGGGGGGGGGGGGGGGTTGATGAAGTAGTCCAGTTTGCTCCACATGGCGGAACAGAAGAGCTCTTGGTGAGCGAGCATTGTTTAGCAGATTGTCCTCGTCGCCTTCCAGTGTTCTTTTGCTTTACTGTACATTGTCTGCCTGTCAGCCGTTCTGTGGTGGAAGCAGGGGATAAGTGTGGAGCCGGACCCCCCCGGTGCAAATGGCCATTCTCACAGCCCAGAAGACTGCTCCTCTCTGCCACCCACTCCCACCTGGTGCCTTTGCTATTTTCTTCAACCAACCACTTCATTCTGGCTGGGTCGCTACCGTCTGTACTGTGCTGGCAGGCGCCGTTTGACTCAAACGTTATGCAAGCTGAACGTTTCAAGCCGCTTTCTCTGGTTTTCGTCTTTTTAATGAATTATGTGCAAAAAGGATGTCATTGATTTTTGCAATTTGATGGTTTGTAAAACAGGTGGGAAGTGCTTTAAATCTGAGCAACAGGCTGCTACTAATGTCGTAGGCTCTTTAAATATAGACATTTATCTGATAAAACAACCATGATAACGTTAAATTGCACCATTTCCCCAACCAATCAGCTCATTTCTGCTTATCCGGTCAGTGTACAGTACATATGAATTTAAAGAGATGGTGAATATCCTTTCTGGAAGAAAGTTCTTCCTATATTTACTGCTTTGATTGCTTTATTATATGTATTTTAATATTGCTCCGTGTTGCCATCGTCGTTAAATCATTGCTTGCCCTCGCTCCATGAAATATCTGCAGGTCTTAGAGAGCTTAATTTCACTTCATGTTTTTTTATTATTTCAAAATATGACCATTATGAAACCCTTCCCACCTCTAGCTGCGACTGCAGGCTATATCAACTCTTTTTTTTTTTGTTTCCAAACAAAGTGTATGACATTGACGTTGCCGACTTTGTACTCACCTCACGAATCTGTCGGTAAGGTTCTTCACAAACGAGTAAATCTCGAACCAGTCAGCAGAGACGCTTCCAGACCTGAAACAAGAAAACAACAGTCAGTTTGCGGCTCGTCAGTGGCAGCAGATTGTGTGCCGGGGAGTAAAACACTGTACAGTATTTGTGCTTTGTACCACAACCACAGTTGGACATTAACACCAGCCACATGCTGGATAATTGTGCTGATAAGTCTGTGCTCTATAGCAGCCACTTCAGCTGTTAGATCCCTCGAACGTTCACAGGCGCTTTGTCTTTCTACAAATCTAGAAGGCTGGTAGAGTTAGAATTTATTTCCCAAAATAAAAAGGTAAAGGACAGTAACTACATCTAAGAAACAGCAGGGCGTACGACAGAGGTGGAGGTAACTAAGCCAAGTCAATTCAAGTCCATTTGTAGATACATTCAAGCCCTCAAAGGGCTTACAGGCCAACATTAGCAATGGTTCCCGACCCGGTCAAGCTCTCTAAGAAGACAAGGAAGAAGTCCTTCAATAAAAAAAACAGCAAGAGTTCAGACAAAGATGACCATGTGTGCAATAGGAGACATGGGCAGGAAAAGGCCATTACAAAAGATTTGAACTGGAGATGTGTCACATAAAAAAAAGTCCAACACCAACACATGCAATTTAAATATTTCCACCACTAATGTACTAAATCCAAAATGGGACTTTCCAAGTCTAATAAAGAGTCTATTGACCATGATTGCAGTAGAGTGGATTCATTAATAAGTCCATAGGTGCTTGGATTATTTATTCTTTATGTCTTTCTTTCACATTTTCGCAACTTTCCTTTGTCCCTGTTTTATTTATTTATTTATTTTTTTTCTTCCTTCCTTCTGTCCTTCCATGTGTTCTTCCTGAAATCCTTCTTTCCTTCCTTTCTTCAGCTAGTGTGAAAGCATGCAAATTCACAAAACTGGAAATAGCAGGTTTTCCTTTGAGGCACTGCTATCTTTAATTGAGTAAAAGCACGGCGGACTTCTCCCGCCACCGTCTTTTGTCTCATTAAAGCTAATTAAGACGTGGTAATTGTCAAAAAATGATGCATAAATTTCTCGCTGTGACCAAGGACAAGCCAATGTTAGGTGGGTGTCAACCTGTAGCCCTTGGCCCTGCTCACCCCCTCTATAAGTCAGTCTGACCACAATGAACACAGTGTGTAAAATGTGCCCTTGGTGTAACGACAAAGAGGTAATTAAACCAATAATTACAATTGAATGTATGTGCGGAGAACATAAAACAGAAGAGTTTGACCATTAGGAGGCTCATCTTTCATGCCACCTCTCTCTCCTCCCCGCTGCCCAGAGACAAGGTCACGCAGAGGAGGGAGGACACGACTGTGACTGTAAAGGACACTTCCACCGTAATCAGCAGCGGTTAACTGTGGTTAGATTTTACTGCTCCACAACACGTCTGCGTTCTGGCGTTCACAACTTATCTGTACTCTGCATTTCCGTAACTTTCCATCCCACTAGAATCTCACTTTGTTGCGCAACGATGACTGTCACTGCTCATGCTCAAGTATCCAGATGTTTACCTGTTGATTACAAATACACCAGCAACCAGAGAGGGGCAATAAATCCATGGAAGTTATATCCAGTACAGTGATGAAAGATTCAATATCGTCTGAGACTTTGGTTATCATCATTTCAAGATCTTTCCAGAACTTTAAGGCCACGTTACCCTTACAGCACCGTCAGATCATTGCTCCGGTTTTCCTTCTGTGTTTACCCTCGACTTTCAACACTGATGCATTTATTTGGGTTTGTCATTATCACCTAGTGCTAAAGTTCATAGCATTATTTGATTCACGCCAGTTTCTCAATTTGAATTTCCAGAAAACGTATGTTACTATCATGATATTAAATTACTTATTCCAAGACAGAAGATTTTATTGCGACGTGTGGTCGACAGTGAGATCCCTGGACCGAGAGTCCAAGGCCCTGCAGCTCAGTGACCAGCAGCTCCTGAAAAGGGGAGCTTGGCTCTCAGTGAAACTCCCCACAATAAATAGGTCTTAGTGGCACTGAGGCATCACTTCGCAGGACGTTTCCTTGGAAAGAGCGACCTGAGTGTTTAGTAAACCAAACAGAAAAGCTTTCATGAACTGGCCTCAGACTGGAACATCATCACTGGGTGTTAAAACACCAAAATGGACATTTGGTTGTACAGACGTGTTGCAGATTGCTGCTGCAACAAATCTTTGCTGCACAAACTGCTGACATTAGGGACATTAGTCTTATCAATCAGGAAATCTGACAGTGGAGCTATTTTATCTGCAGGGACAAAAGTAAACTTCCTTCAAAGAGACACGCAACTATTTGACACCCAGACAAACTGATGACGGAGCGTTTCACAAATATAAAACGTGCATATGCAAATCAAACAGACACCAAACCTACAAATGTACATAAACATACAGAGCGAACTAAAAATCTGCGCACTTGGTCGAACTTGTGCCAATAATCTCGGTCATCATCCTGTAATTTTGCAATCAAGATGAGGGCGGGGTAGTTTGCAAATGGGTCAGGGGAGCAGTGTTTCAACTCAAAGGCCCAGAGTAATGGCACGTTTCCAAGCCGGGGGAGGACAGGATTAAAAACAGTTGCTGTCAAGGCTGTAAGCTCTCCATAATATATTGGAAGCCTTTCTGCATGACGCTACTGCAGCACTGCAAAGTATGTGCAGTATCTGCACGTTTGATGTTTGAAGCAGCACTCTGAGTGCACAAAAGACACAGGAAGTGGTACCAAAGTGATGCAATTCTTTCTTGCTAGTTTGCATGATTAACACACAACAGTCAAGAGACTGCTCAACGATGTTTAAGGTCTTGTTTGCGGTGACATTCAAGGTAGTTGATCCTATCGGACAGATCATGGCTGTGTCCACCTCTGGAAATGTTGAAATGATGTAAAGATGTGGCCTTTTTCACTATTTTAAAACAGTAAGCTTGTTATTTTGAGGGAGGAAGAGGTGACAAACCTCCATTCTTCCTCTTTCATGGTCACTCCCCCACATTGGCAGCATGTCCCAGGGAAGGGAAACAATACATGGACAAACTTCATGACGCCACGTGACCGGCTGTGCTCCTTAAAGACTGACCTGGTTCAGGCTTGGTTACCATTAGGTGGGTAAAACCACTTGGTTCGGGCTGGGGTAAGGTTGCGGTCATAGTTAGACTCGTGTGGTTGCATGAGGTTTGTCAGAGTACCCTCTTCCTCTCATGTAACCGCCGAGCATCACGCGACTCCAGCCAATCAGGGAGAGGCCTCCGTTATCTATCGGATTTGTGTAGTCCCAAGCCAGACTGATTCTGGACCAGATGCGCCCAGGTTCTGCCTGACCAATTTCAGAAAGTTTTAACTTTCCAAGGCATGAACCTGCGTTTTAGCTGCAGTTGTAGTCTACACATTACACATATTTGACATTGCTGACCATTTAAAAGTGTTTTCTGTAACGTTACCAAACTTCCGAATGTGTTTTCTTTTTCAACTTTCCAGGCAGGCACTGTTTTAAACTTAGTGCCAGAAATCTTCACAAGAAAACTTGAACTGAGTTTGGTAACACATCTGCACGTAGCTGCTTTTCATACTAAAATTAAATGAACTGAAACCAATGGCTGCCTTCTTATTCAGACATCCAACTGTGGAGGATCATAATGGAAATAATTTGACTTTTGGTGTTTTTATAATTTCTCCTGCTGTGCTTTCATGCAATTCGTTGTTTTTTATATTGTGTATTGTAAATGACAGAACCTTGGACCTGGTCTTAACCCCATCCAACACGTACAGAAGACGTTACGCTGAAATCTGTGACCCTCGCTACATAGACAGACTTATACAATATGGCCTAATATCGCAGCTACACCAAAAAAAGTATGAGGGTGACCAAACATTACACCCATGGGCACTAATCTGCTGCAGTAACAGCCTCCACTCCTCTGGTTTCAGTCTTTCCACCAGATGTTTGAACCTGGCTGCAGGGATTTGCTCCCACTCAGCCACGAGAGCATCAGTGAGGTCCAACACTGATGCTGGGGGGGGGGGGTCAGGTCTGGCTCACAGTCGGAGCTCCAGCTCATCCCAAAGGTGTTGGATGGAGTCAGGACTCTGTGCGGGCCACACTTGGCCCTTCCCCAAACCTCTGCCAGGACTGAGTTAAATGCCACTTTATACTGCAGCGTTCATGCTATATGTGGACACCCCCGTGGAGAGGAGGGTCCACATACCTTTGTACCCAACCTAATAGGGTGGTGTCAAAACAAATGTCCTAATCAGGTCACAGAAAACTGTCACACCTGCGACCACGCGCCCAATCCCCCCACCCCACCCACGAGCCACATCCTTCCTCTTCTCCCTCCAAACTCAACAGGTTATGAGAAAAATAACTACATTTCAAGATGTTCTCGACAGCGTTTCTCTTACTTACTTGTCCAAAACAAAGTAGAGGTCGTAAGCTCCGTGGCAGGACGCTTCCTCTGCCCAGCAAGACGACGCAAACAGCCCCAGGAGGACGACTGCGACTGCCGCCGAACTCCACCGACTCTTTCCGTGAAAAAGTTCACCCTCCGCGGTGAAGTAACGTGACAACTTTTCCAACATGTTTGCCACAAAAAAAAAAAACAAACAAGTCGAGTTCGGTCTCGTTGGGAATGACAATAAATAAAGTTGGAGGAGTTTCAGAGACAAGATGAAGGCGACGTGCTCATCCCGCAGTGTGAGCAGCTACATGTCAAAGTTCCTCCAAAACAACCGAGTGAGCCGACGGACCTGCGACATAAAGGAAACCACCGCGCCGACGTCACCAGCTGTGCGGGTTCTTCATCCTCCTGACTCCCCGCTCACTCGCACCGCATCCTCAGTGAACACAACAAAAACCGAACCGGGCTCCTGGACTCACTGTGACCCTGTTTGGAAGAAGACCTAAATCACTGCGTTGAACTTCGCCGAGCTGAAGTTCACACACAGAAAAGTTAGGGCGCCTTCAAGTGCTCCTCGGAAGCTCGTTCTTCTGAGTGTTACTTTTCTTTTGTTTTATAAACGCACTGACACAGGGCTATTTTTTTAATTAAGCACGCAACCAATGTTTTATTAAGTGGTGGAAAAATGACAAGATGTAGTAATTCTTAAGTAATTTCGTATAGTATAATAGTAGAGTAGTAGAAGAGGTACATAAGTATCAACATAAAAAGTAAGAACAGCCACTTTCAAAGTGTCAAATTACTGGTGCATTAATGTGTAATCAGCGTTAATCATTAGGGTTCAGTCTAAGTACTGTATTTTATATAATTCAAGGTCATTTAATCTATTGCAATGAATCATATCAGGCTTCAGCAGCGTATTTATTTCCGCCCTTAAAATGTAGTTATCTTGTAGGTCTGATTCTGCTGCCTCCAATGCCTTCACCAAGCCAAGCTCATGAGTTCTTGAAATGTGTCAGGTGTTGCCTGCTTGAATCAGTCTCTACGCGCATGTCCCCTGAACACCTCACCACAGTGAAGTACTGACACAGTGTTCACAAAGTGTTTGAATCCAATCTCTCCAACAACACTTAAAGGCCTCATCCAGTCCAGTGCGCATGCCTGAGATGGAACCAGCTGTTGGACTTCTGCAGAGCTGGAGGTCTTGGTGCACACACCCAACAACATCTGTATCATCTTTTCAACAAGGCTACTTAATGATGCTACGTCAACAATATCCGCACAGGTCACATCTGCACGTTTAATGGGATGTGTGTGTAGTTCAAGAGCATGGCACTAACACTACAGGGGGCCCATGAACAACTGTACAGTAGCATGTTTTACTCAGTCATTTTATGTTATTATTATTATTAAATATGATTTGACAATAGTTCTGGCTGATAGTCCATATATTTAAGGCCAAAATTAAGATTGTGTCGTGCGCTTGTATAACAAAAAAATTGCACACAATTGTGTTGCAATTAAAACCACATGGGGCTTTTGGCCTGCAAAGTAACACAGAAAGGGGACTTTTGGTACGAAAGGATGATTACTATTTCCCTTTTTTTCAAGCTATTACGATTTAATTTAAGAACCGCACGAGCTGCACAGTCATGGGAATTACGTATCTTCTCCTTTTCCCACAATTCCCTCACATATTCTCCTTCACCCAGGTTGAGACCCTCTCGCCGAACCATTAGGTGTCAGCTTGGCTCGCACTACGTCTGCAACACGCTTCATTTAAAGCAGTATGAACACGTGGCAAACAAAGCAGGCGTCCAAAACACTTTTCCCAATGCAGAGAGAACAGTCACTCTGAAGGAAGCAGAAAAGGCTGTTGGCAAAGTGAGAACAGGAAGAGGCTGCAGATGTGAGGTCTGTGAAATCAAATGTGTTTCGGAAAAGATGTTGCTTAAGGACTGATCCTGAAGTGTAGCATTAAAGTATACCTTATATACGTATATTTATGTGGAGGGTGTGACATGTTTTTGTAAGCCTCTTTGTGAGCGTTTCTTCTCTCATCCAGTTTGTGTTTCTTCATTCCTTCTTTTTCCGTTTTTATAACTCACATGTGCAAACTACCCAAGAATAACTTTGGCCCGCGCTCCTTCAATAACACACACCAGAAACAGACCCGAGAGCACGATAAAAAATGTTGAACTATCCCTTTAAAGCTAACTCTGGTGGTGCATAACAGTCAAAATATACAAAGTAGGAGAAAATACAAGTACTGCAATTGATCAGTTGTGTCCTGATGTACATTTTCAATGCTGCTGTGCAATTATAAACATGTATTTTCGTTGGTACTGACCATCACAGATCTGACATTGAACGGTGCAAGAGCATTTCTGTTCAACATTTAATTAAATTTGCCTTTTTATTCAAGGCACACTATGGAAGCTGCAGGTGCCTCTTTGGCGTGGATGGCTCATTGTGTGATTTAAATCCCAAAACCTGGCAGGCGTAGTGCATTTCTCTACTCATTGATCTACACAGGGAGCTGAACCTCCAAACCTGGCAATGCAGCACGGAGCTGTATGCATAAAACGGAAGCCTTCCTCATCTTATTGCTGCCACGCTCCGCCCACTGAGCTGCACGGCACCATTTAACCAAATGCGGCCAAGTGGCATTCAGAAAACCAGAAGTCTTTCAGGGAATACCAAGACGGATGATGCAAATGTTCTCACAGTTGTGTCTATTGACTGTATTGAGTAATTACGTTTCATAACTCCTGTGTGTCTGACTACCTTCCCCTCAGGTAACAATACACGCTAATTTTACCTTTCTTCAGGGGGTATTTTCCAGGACATACAGGAAACCACTCGTCACTCGTGCCTCTTGTTTGAACAAGGTGTGTGTAGCTGGCAGAGGATGTGACTTCAGGCTATGGAATTAAGTAAAGACACTGACAGGCACTCAAAGGGAAAACAGCACAGCTGTTGTTGAGCTCTACCTGGTTTACCTGTATCTGCTGCAACAAATGTTCTCAATAAAGGTAGAGTTAAAGGGTTTTACATATTTATTGCAGTGTCTGTAATTCATGTAGGCATATTTGTTTGCAAGGTATGTCTCTGTCTAACTATACATAGCAAATAAGATGGTGATACAACGGCCGGCACAAGCACTGAAATCCTTTTAAATCTAGCAGCAAAACAAAGGTTTGTAGTCCATATTCATTTGCTGCTGCTGCTGTTTGTTATTGTTGAGGATATCAACAGCTATTTTCCTGTAGTACGTTTAACATATTCCTAAGTATTTTGACTTTAATGGAGCCGTGACATACTGTGAGCCCTAAGTCCTAAGTCCTCTAGTTATTAGAAGTCAGGTTGAAAGTCTTTTTTTAAATTTTGTCAAGTCTAAAGTCATCAAAGTCATGTGGCTCGAGTCCACACTTTGGTCTTCCTGCCTGCTTTGACAGTGAACTTCCTGCCTCTTCCTGCACATCACTGTTCCCAAAGTACAGCAGACAGCCGTGAGCCAAAGATGGTGTGAAATGTGACATTTTAATATATTTGAAGTTCACAATCACGTTTCAGTTCGGATGAGTTTCCAGTTCATTCTGGAGCAGCGTAAGAGTAAATGCTAACACACTAAAAGCTGCACACACCGAACAGTGAAATTATTAATCTGAATATTACCATAAAAATGATATGTACAGTACGTTTACAGTGATGTCAAGACTCCTCCGTCACCACGGTTAATTTAATCGCTCAACAAACTTGAAATAAAGTTATTCATTTTAATATTCAGATTAGTTTCCTCGCCTCGATAGACTGGGTTCATCTATAAATGCTGTTAAACATCCTACGCGAGTTGTTTGTGCTTCACTGGAGAGCTTTAGTGTACAAGAGTACTGTTGTGTGACGCACTTTTGTCATGAAAACCTTAAAATGTAAATATTGTTGAGTAAACCACAGCTCCTACTTAAACGTGGATTATACGAAGGAGCTAAATCTATTTTCTTTTGTTTGGTCTCAGTGTGAAAACTGCGCTGTCACACAACTCCATATCAGCGAGGTAATTACCACTAACACACCTCATCAAATCTGAATAGTCCAGAGAACAGCGACACACGAGTATAATTATCTGGCAAATCAAAGTCTAATTAGATTTTAATTAGAATGTTAATTCTTTTGCACGCCATTTGGTTTCAGTATATGCTACTTAACTTGGTGTATCCTGAGCAGGGCTCCACAAAACAAAGAGAAAACAACAAGCATGTACTTCCCATTATTTGGCAAATGTACATGTTTATGAGAATCCAGTGGCTTGAGAAAATAGTTGCAGTGCGTCAATTTGTCATGGGGCTTTTAAGCTGGAGGAGAAATCAAAAGTGACAGTTAAAACAACAAGACTAATTTACGGAAGCAGTGAAGCGTTGAAGCTAATCAAGAGATAAACCCGTGACAAAATGCAAACGAGCGGGAACAAACAAATATTTCTAATCGTTAAGAAAGAAGGCGGAACATTTTGTTTGGATCATTTTTTTAAGAGCTCCATAGAACGTCAATAAACCTTTGACCACTTTCTTTAAAATCATTAAACTTCAGTGGGAGGAAGAAACCTCAGGAAGAGCAATAGAGGACGGACAGACGTGCGATAGATGTCGTGAGCACAGTATGGACAATCAGGATGACGAAATTACAGATAGATTGTAAACATGTGTGAAGGACATGGATCCGAAGGATGCTGAGCAACTTCAAGTGCCGCCAAACAAATAGGACCCGAGCCACATGACCTCCACTCCACCATGGAGACCTGGAAAGAGGACAGACTCCATAAACACACAAGAGGCAAAGCTCCACTCGACCTCACGCCAACGTCCTCCTCTTTCAAGCACATTTCAAGTACGTTTGGCAGCAGTAGGTGTTTTCTTTACGGTAACAACTGATTAGATACTGCTCTCTGAATCCTGCTCTCTGTGTACAGTAAATATCTCTTTACTGCTCCCGATTGTACGGCTTCGTCCTCTGAAGGTCCTTGAAGTTCAGAACTGCTGCATGTTCATGATGCTTCATCAAGAGAGAGAAAAAAAAAAACCTCGTTATCGATAATTGGAGAGGCGTCAGGAAATCAAGTCACCTCAAGAAAACCTACCAAAGAAATATTAGTCACAATAACAAAGATCCATTGAGCCCTAATAGCGTCTATAACTCATAATTACCTTAATAAGAGTTATTTTAGCTTGTTTTTCCTCCTTTGAGAAAGCATTGTTTGTCACTAATGGCATCTTAAGTTGAAATTGAGTGCCTTGCCCACAAGTAAACAGCATCTATCAATCATGACTTGAGGCCAAGTGTCAAAACACACAAAAGCCAAAAGTGTGTGTGTGTGTAATGAGTGTAGTGTGTGTGTGTGTGTGTGTGTGTGTGTGGGGGGGAGTTGGACAGCTCCTACACCTGCCTGATATGTGTAAATGGTAATTATACACACAGTGACCATCTTCTGTTGTGTCTAACAAGTCATTTTTCATTTCATAGCGACATGCAGACTCAGCTGCTCCACATCAGCTTCATCAGTTACTGGTGCTACGGAGGACACCATGGCCGCCATGTTGGAAGTGATGCGGCGTGATGTGTTCACATTGTACTTTATACAGGATGAAGTTTGTTACTCTTTGTCATTATGGTGGTTTGAACGAAATCCCAACATCATTACGAAGTAAACAAAACTCATTATGACCAAAGATTATCAGATAAAACAAGGTCAGAGGCTACATGACTCTGTCTGGACATTAAGGGCAGATGTGGCCAGATGTGGTGGCAGATAGTATCTTATATCAGTTGTCGTGTAGGGTTAGATCCAAGTCAAGTCTTCATAAGCCGTTTGCATGCCGAGCTACAAGACTTTCAAGTCTTTAAATGGTGACCAATAAAGAACAGGTTTGATACAATACTCGCAGGCTATATGTATGTTGAAAGAGCTGTAATCATCCCTCCTGTTTATACTGGCTGGGAAGTCATCCCTTCATAGTGTGTTCTTCTTTCTACAGTTTAGCTGCAGCCATGAGGATACAGCAGTCTGAGTTAAACAACTAAATCTGCCTTTTAGTTCAGATTCTCCTCTCTGTGTTTCCTCGCCCATCCACAGTGCTGGGTTGAGATACCAACTCGGTTTGTCTAAAACTGAAGCCTCAACGTAGCTTCGACTGAACTTTGTTGTGCATTTGTGCATAGAACAAGGATCCCAGTATGGGCCACAGTGTACCGGAGGGATGATTACAGCCATCAATAACTCTCTCAACAGCAGTGATTATTGTAGAAGATAGACCTCAAAATCTATCCATTAAAAAGAATCTGAAATAATTCCTTTCAAAGCTGTGTTTATAGTATATTCTACATAGATTCTTCCTCTCAATTCATAGACCTAATAATGAAAGTATCAGCGTCTGTGGCCATGCAAGGTCTACCTGTTTTCCCGGGTCAAAAAAAACGACACGCTTAAATGTTTTTGCTTTCAAATCTTACAGAAGTCTGACTCAAGTCTTAAGTCTACAGCTAAATATGTCACTGCTGCACCCCCACTTTGTGACACAGAATAGACAAGTGTTATAATAAGTCAGTAGGTACAAAAACGAAGCCCTAATGAAGGAAAACGACAGATACACAGTATATGTCAAGATGCCCATGTTCAATTTTACATGAAAATATTGCCAAATGCAGCTTTGACTGTGATTATACCACTGAGTCGTCACACACTTACCAGCAGTTATATAGAGCACATCAGTACATCATAAAGTTGTGTGTGTGAACTGGCTTCTCGTGGCTTCACCCTCCACTACGTCCCTGCACGCCGGGCCTCACTTAAAGCACACATCTGCATCGACTCGACGCTCCTCGGAGAAGAACAGGCAGCAAGGCATCGTCCAGATAATGAAATGAATCCACGTTTGATCCTCTCGTCGTCTCCCGGTAATTGGTCTTGATTCCCCCTTTGTGTTTCACGCTTGACTCCCCGTTCATATCAGGGCCGCGTATGAAGACGCGCTCGTTCCCCCTATCAGTGACAGCAGAGTTCAGTGATTAACAAATTAAGGATCTTCTTTGCCTTAATCTGTCTCGAGGCTTTTTTTCAGTGGGCTCCCGCAGAAACATGTTTGGCAGTGACAGCACCTCTGCTCCCATGTTTAATTGGATTAGAGGGAAATCGGGATAGATACACTCTCAGACGGGACGTCGGGGAGGGCCGGACGAGGGAAAAACAGGTGATGAAGTCGTTTCAGAATTACCCTTTCAACTTCTTTCACTGCGCTGTTGAGACGTCAAGGATTTCTTTGGCGTGGAGTATCATGGGAGGAAGTGAGAGCCTGTGTGAGGGCGTATGGATTAATTTCTGGAAACATTAGGCTGAACCGATTAATGTCAAAGTGGGAACATTATGTGGTTTCCTGATGTTCAGCAGTGGGGACGGGGCAGTCAGTTAATCCAAGTCTGAACACGATGGGATATTTTGCACAGTTGTTTTATACCTTTCAACTCTGACGGTGCTTTGCGATGAGAGGTCCATGTTTTTAGCCACACGGTCGGTCACTGTAGTCGAGATTCAAATATCTCAGCAACTTTTCAATCAATTGCCATGAAATTTCTTGCAGACATTGACGGGCCCCCAAATAATGAATCCGAGTGATCCCTTGACTCTGAAATGGCACATTGGTGGTTTTGAGTTAAATGTCTGGATGGATTTAAACAAACTTTTGTAAAGACATTCCTGTTCTCCACTGGATGAACTGTAAGACATGTTTGTGATACCTGTAAAGATTAAAACAATTTTACCCCGGGATGAATAAAGTTCTCCCTTATCTTATACTAGTCGACAGTCCCGTAAGCCTCAGCTATAGTTTAGTGTTTAGTGCTAATAACAAATGTTGCACCTGAGTAAAGTCATGAAGAGCATGGCTGTAGACGCTTCCCATACATTTCCATTCATCACTCTCGGACACGAAAGGTTTTCATTGACATCTTCAATGAAAAACAGCTGTAACACTGATTGGACCTTAACTTTACTGTGTTTTAAACAAGACACAGGATTTAACTTTTAACAGACAAGCAAATGTAACAACTCTCGCACTCTGACTACACAACAAATTTCATATTAATGTCTGCGTTAAATAAATTAGTAAAACAAATAAATGCTAATAAAATATGAATGGGTGGTTTTATATTCATGCCAACAAACGTGTTGTTGATCTTGTCCAACACGCTGCTGGTAATGAAGTCTGCGGCTTTCATTTCCATGTTTTTCATGCTGTGACAGATGAAATCAAGGCTTTATTAAGGACAATAAGGAGCGACAGTCAAACCCCTACTCTTGTCTCTCTCTTCCTGTTTGGGTTAAAAAAGATGAAAGGAAGGAAGGGAGAGAAGAGAGGAAGGAAAGGAATCATTAAGTGCTGTTCATTGTTGCTTTTTGCTCTCCCTGTCTGGGATTTATATTATCATTATTATTATTATTATTATTGTTTATTTAGCAGGGACAATGCTTAACAACATGTTTTGTACCAGATATAGCTAAAAGCTCATCTTCACCTGTAGTCCCTGGGCGGAGGCCAGTTGTAGTAAATTAAAACCTTATACTTTGCAAATAACAAACACAATAAAACACCAAGAAACAACAGAAAAAACTAGAAAAAACTGGGAAAAAAACGAAGAAACAAAAGAAGAAGAATACTAAATTGCCACTACGGAGGAACACCATCAGCAATCCCAACACCAGACTCAGGGTTAGGGACCTGACTACAGAGCTGCTTGTCCTTCAGCCATGTTTTCAAACTAAATTGAAAATGTTTAAAAGCTGCTCTGCCATAACTGTCACCATGTCATCTCACTTCCTTTTGTATTCGTATATATACACACAAACAAAGGATGTCAAATGATTTCTTGGAGTATATGAATATGTTTCATCATTTTGGAAGGAGAAAGCAAACAATGAATTCAAAATATTTATCGTAGGTTGATTGTTGTGGCAGCAGCAGCGAAAGCATTTATGTGCTCGACGTGAGTTGTTTCCTCAGTGGACTCATAAAAACACAGAAACAGCAGATTTCCAAAGTCCACGACTGAAAACTCGGAGGGATTCATGGTGAGGGCCAGACCAAACATATCAGACGCACAATGCAAATGATACTTGAAGGTATACTGGATACTGTTAGGATCATGCGTACAGGGATATGAATAAGCAGGTTATTCATGCTCCACATATCCCAAATAGGATCGAAAACAGAACAAGGCTAAAAAAAACCAAGTCTCAAAGTCTCCAGTCTCGAAAGGCTCTGAAAAATGAGCGGTGTAATCCTTCGTGCACAGCAGTTACACTACATCGATTCCATACCAGTGACACATAAAACGATTTAAAAACGCAGTGAAATGTGTTCGCTGTTTGAATACATTGTCCCAAGATAACTGCAGCTGCCGTCCTCTGTGAAAGATCACTCCGCTAATCACAGAATTCGGTGCGTTCTACCAGTTTTCTCTGCTCTGCTAGCCTAGCGTATACCTAATGTGGAGATTCACCTGGCAAAGGGAAAAATAAATGACTGTGTGACATATTTTGTAGCCAACAACATGAAAAGAATTTACTAAATTATATATGTTTTCACCCACAACACAAACCTGCTTCCTTTCTCAGTTCAGACACTGCCGCTAGTCTGTAAAAACACAACCATCAGTTTGCATCCATCTCGTTCCTGTGTCTCACACTCCCACCGGCCTCCCCCTTCCTCCCCTCCCTCCTCCCCCCTATCTGTGTTTTATTTACTTGGCTGACATGCAGCCTTCGCGCTGGCAGCTTTGTCCATCAAAAGGCACCTGCTCCTGGTGATTGTTTGCTCACCTTCCCGTCCAGACCGCTGCAGATGAGTGTCAGCAGCGTTTCGCGCTCTCGCCACCTTTTTTGTCCCCCCCCACTCTGATGAAATGTCTCTCAGGCTGATGAGCCGCTCGTGCAAACATCAGGTCAGCGCATACGTCCTGAGGCTCGTTCTCAGAATTTCATCATTGCATTACGTTTACTACATTTTGTTGAGACTCTTTGCATGAGTGAGTAAGTTGGGAATTCAGAGTCTTGCTCAAGGACATTTCATAACATATGACGTTTGATTGACACACTGCTTATTATTGCAGAGCTGATCCTGTGAACTTCCAGGTAAAAGACGTCCTCTGAAACTACTTAGCAACTCCTAGCAAACAGTTCAAGGGGGCAATGACTTGCTTCATTTCTTCACGCCACCGGTACGTGAATTATATTTTGGTAGCATTTCACTGAGGGGCCGTTTTTGCCAAATCTGAATAACTGTTTGCTATGTTGAAGGGAGTGGAAAGGTTCTCTATGGTAAAAATGAATTTGAGCCATGGTAAGGAAGGTTATATGCAGTACATTTTGGTATTCCCTAAAAAACAGTAGTTAGGATCAGATCAGAGCTAAAATTACATTTTTGCAAATGAATCAGAGTGATTGTGTTTGTCACAACTTCACCTACCAGAGAATAAATAGTCTGAAAAGGTCAAAACTCCAGCAACCCTTGAAATGTAAATAACCTGATAAAGGTCTTTTTTTCTTGGCGTAAATAGAAATTTGTTCATATTAAGGTGTGAAGTTAAGTTAAGTTAAATTATCAAAGCTACAAAAGCTGCTTTAACTTTCAGACGTACGAATATTTGTACAACGGATGAGGATATTGCACAGAAACACATGTACTGAATGTGTTGGCACACGCTCTCCTTACATTTCATTCCAGGCACGTTGTCTTGTGCTGTGTCACATACAAGCAACTCAGGAATTTTACCCCATTCAGGCTCCAAATGAAGTGCTTGTGATCAAAGCAGGACGTTCAGCGGGGCGTGAACGAGTGGAGTTAGCAGTGCTGTACATCCCTGACGGGTCAAGCGTGAGCACAAGTGGCAGCTGAAACATACAGCAGAGGAAGAAGAGGAAGAAAGAACTTAAATAAATGAAAATATAGACACTGCACAGACAGGTGTCCTGATGTCAAGATACGTGCACAAAGGCAGAAACCTGAGAAAGAGGCTGAGTTCTTTCTTTGAAACATTTCTTCACATTTAGCAGTCAGCAGGTCCAGACTGTCATAAGAAATTCCAATAAACAGAGAGGATCATAAAACAATAATAAAGACCACGGTGATGACAATAGCGCTTCCTCCTCCGTGGCCTGATCGTCACAGTGTTTGGGACGTGGTGGGAAAACAAACACTTTCTCAACTTTGGGGGTGTTGAACTTTTAAGTTCCTCTATTTCCAGGATCTTTTGGTGGAAAATGGCACATACTGGTCCCGACTACGTAGACGATGACTTCTTCAAATGATGTGAAACAACGTATTATACGAATCAATACAATGAGGTCACAGTAAATATCCGACCTTTAACAACCTCTATTGGCTAACAGTTGCAATTGCAACAACCCTGAGAGACTCGATTTCCTCTGATACGAGTCTTCTCACGCCTCCACTGGCAGGATCTTCACATTTTAAAAATTTGTTCCACAGAAGAGCACAAGCTGGAAAATCAATAATGAAAGCCTGAAATCTAATCAGCTGGTGAGCAAAATAGTCCCCATGCAGATACGTCAATGGTTTAGATTCAAAGTCAAATAGAAATGTGCTTAGAGTTTTCTTTTTTTTTTTTGCTATGTGAGTTCAGAAGAAGCAGTCGGTGGAAAATTAGGGTTATGGTTCCTTCGCAAATATCCGAGTGTGTGTTTGACTGAATGAGTGCATAAGAGGCAGAGAAACAGTGAGTGGAACAAAGAAAGACAAAGAGAACGAACAGCAAGGGTGCAGCCGCTGATGTGAAACCAAAGTGGACGAGGCTTTCGATTAGCTGTTGCTTCACATGTCAGGCTGCAGCGCTGCTGAACACTGACGGGGGTTGATTGGTGAGGGCCATCCCTTTACAGCTTAATGATTGTCCCATAGCACCCTGTCCCTCGGGGGGAAAAACACTTTTTAAAGAAGAGGGAGGTCCATGAGCCTTGCTGTCGCTTAAGTTGGCAGCAAATAATCCGTCCAACCTCGTCACCTCCAGTGCGACCCACAACCCCCCCCCCCCCCCCCCCCCCCCCCCCCCCTTGTTCCACCAGCCCCGGTTCAAACTGCCCCGGGTGCTTGGAGCAAGATAGCGAAGAACAATCGCTGTGTTCACAGTTCATCTTGCCAATGTTTTTTCCAGCCTGTCATGGGAGTCTTTGCACTTTTCCAGCGTTAGAAGAAAACTTGCTGGCACATTGTTGTTTTGTCGATTGTTTGACCTCACGTGACCTCGTAGGGGGGGGGGGGGGGGGGGGGGGACAGGTGCTTTGACGAATGTATCGCAGCACAACATGCTGTATGAATGGTTGCATTAAACGTTAGTAAAATGCACGTACAGTAAGGATTACATGCTGAAGTACGGATATACTGTCGGCCTTTTGAGCATGCGTAACCCTCCAGTGACCAAACACCACACTGGTTCTTCCGGTTTTTCCTCTATCTTTCAGGATCGTGCCGTATTGTGTCTGACGACCATCATCCTCCTTCTTTGAGTAGTTCGAAATGTAAGATTATCATCCATTTTTCCCTCTTTGCGAAGAGATTATATTTTCAGTCCGATTTGTTTGTTTGGCAGCTGGAGAATGAGAATAACAGATTTTCGTTAAGTTTGACTGAATGTTGGACCTTTTGCCAAGAAGCGAGCGATCTGTTCCTGGTGCTGGTCCAGGAGCTTCCTAAAGATTTTATAATATTTTGAGGGCATTTTTGAACTTCATGGCCTTCTTCCCATTGTTTTCTATCACTGTGTTTATTCGGTTGCAGGTCTGGATCTAGACTGAAAATACACTTTCTCTTTCCTTTTGTTTCGCTTGCATTGTTGCTGATCCAGAAAAGCAAAGGTATTTGTCAGTTTTTACATTCAGCGGGAACATTTTATTTTCACTTCCCTCTCAGGACATATGTCTTAAAATCTTGTTGGTGTGTTTTGGACATTTGAACTTCATCTGCTGATGAAGACGATGTGACATAATCTAAAGCTCCAGAACAGCTTCTAAATGTCCCTTGTGGTGAGATAGTTTTGTCAACAAGGAACAAGTGGTTTGATTTTGGTGTAAAACCTGGGATTTTGTTTTTTTTTACATGGATTTCATAACAATTCAACATTTCTTCACATGGACTACACATCTAGAATAATCCGGCAGATAATTTCCATTATTTTCTATTACTGTGTGCATTTGATGCAGATCCAGTTTGACGTCACAAAAAAAGTAAATCTGTTTTATTATTAAAATAATACATTCAGAGGAATACGTAGTTGTAGTTTCATGACTTTATCGCTTTCTGTATTCTTATAATCGTGTTGTTTGTTGTTGGGATTATAAATGTATGATTACCTTCTATTTTTGTTTCCAACTTCCAACAGTCTCTGATGTTGCTTCATGATTGTTTTACAGATTCATACCTCAGTTACCCCCCCCCCCCCACTCCCTCTGAAAGGTGCAACTCTTGCCAAGTCTGCAATCTCAGAGTTTATTTTATTGTTGCATATTTATTTGTAATCTGTCCCCAGTGTTTTAGATGCAATATGATGTTAAATGTGATGAGATATTCATATCATCTGCTCCCCTGGCTTTGGCTGATTCAATGGAGAATCCCCCCCCCCTGTTCTCAGCGGTTTAATGGATTTACCTAAGCAGTCACACTTGAGTTCACGCACGGACATACCTCCTCACTCAACTTGACAACCTTGCCAGTCCACATTTACTCTGACGACCAGGAGTATCTAACGCATGTGACAAAGTCCTCAGACAGACCAGGGTGACGGTGGGGGGGGTTGGACCTCGCCTGGTCCCCCTCAGCGTCACATCTCTTGACAGCTGCCATTTTCAGTACCGTGCTTCGCCCTCGTAGCCAGTCGACTGCCAAGTCCCCATCAACTTTGCTTTCTCGCCGCCTTTTCCCGCTCAGGTTTCTAGAGCGCCGGCTGGAGACAGCGGAGGGAGTTGCCGCAGTGTCGCCAGACATTAGCAACATGGGCTTGAAGGCCAGCAGGCCTCCGCCCGACCCTGAGTGATAGCTGGAGAAGACAGAAAACTGAAATGAAAAACATCCTGAACTTTGGGCAGAGTTAGAAATGAGGCTGAGAGGATGCTCTGCCTGATGCTGATATGATGGCTGGCACCAAGATCAAAAAAGCTAGTGCGACTACAGAACCGAAATGTAACAGACAGCCAATGTGTGTCTTTTGTCAAATCAGGTTTTTATATGGATTTCTATCATGCTTTGTGTTCGGCTCGGACTCTGACTGAACTCAGAACTCGCCAGAAACAAATTTCTTTCTGTTATTTCCCTCCAGTCTCTCTGCTTTTCATCTTGTCTCTGTGCGTTTATGAAGAAGATTCATAAAACCCCAGGATACCGTTTTCACGTCTGCATCATTTTGAGCCCCCGCGGGAAAATTTGCATCTAATCGCATCTTTACAGTAATGACTAACCGTAACCCATCTTGCGTCATCATTTGTCCGAAAATGAAATTCCCATCAACTACAGCTGTATTATGTGTTTAGTACTAATTAGCAAAGGTTTGCATACTAACACGCTAAACTAAGACGGTGAACACGGTAAACATTATATCTGCTAATCATCAGCATGTTAGCATCATTGTGAGCATGTTAGCATGCTGTTAACATAACATGTCTAAGTAGCCTTACAGAGCCGCTGGCTGTACAGTAGACTCTAGTCTTGTTTAATACAGTAAGCTAGAATAACACAGGAAAACTACCCATTGAGAATCAATAATGGAGTCTTTTCTATGGAGACCATATATATATTTTTGAATGTATGTATTCTGGTATTCAAAGGGCTTCATCTGACCGGTAAGTAGGCAGAGAAACTATAGAGGATCAAGAAGTGATGCATCAGATGTGTCTTACTGATAAACGTTTTGAAGGGAAACATCTATCTGCGCCTTTATTTTCTACTCCTGAAGCTCAAAAAGTAAAAGACCAAGCCAAGAACGGAGTTTAATATTGGGCAACATTTGAAAGAAAATCCCCCCTGCTGTGACGAACTGACAGTGGTGATTAGGAAAGTCACTACTCACATGAGCTAAGCTACACTGGCTAACACACAAGTGGATCTCTATTCCCTGCAGTTCTCAGAAGTAAAATCAATAACCTCAGCACATTCCCTCCTCGCCAAGCCTGAGTGAGAGAAAACACATGTTAGGTATTGTTGAAGTATTCATGAATAATCATGCCTGGCCAGGCCGCATAAGTGAATTCAGCCGTTGTTTGGGAAACTTATTGTTTGGGGGACAGAGAACACAAAGATTCATCCAACGTCAACTCTTGTAACCTAGAAAGCAGCAAAACAAACAGAAAAACCGAATGACAAACTGTACCTTCCCTCACACAGTCTTTAGTTTAGGAGGAGGCAGCTTGACAGGAATCATCTTGTTTGTTTGTTAGGGGATTTTTTTTTGTTTCATTTTAGCTACAATGGCATGAAATTGTTATTCCTTTCTGGCTTCTTTTCATCTTCAACCGCTCAGAATCTGGTTTCACAGTCTATTAAGCTCCTCTTGTATATAATGTTCTGGCTGTTAAAAGTTATATTGGTCTGTTTATCTTGAATCTAAGTGTTCAGTGTTACAAAGTGCAAGGTATTTCATTTTGGCCTGATGTTGAACACTAGAGGAATAGCCAGGAGGTCACAAAGACATCATGGTTACTCTTGTGTGAGCTTGATTAGATGTCTTGTAATGGGCCAAATATCTTAAAGACCGTCCAGCAATGGTGTCCTCAATCCTGCATCCATCCACTACTTCTTTGCACCGCCTCCGCTGGTTGCCTGGCTACCTCACGGTGACAACAAGACTCCAGGAAATACCGCCCGTAGCTGTGTTTACTAAGAAACAGTCATGGCACACAACTCCCTGTAAAACCAGACATTATCGTTTTTATATTTCTGTTTGTGCGCCCATCAAACAAACGAGAGGAAATGTGTTAATTAGTGATCTTTATGGGTGTTGGTGGGCAACATTTTGAACTTTGGACGGAGCCGGGCTAGCTGCCCACAGTCCTCGTGTTAAGCTAGGCTAATGTAGCTCCATACATAAGGCCAAAATGTGAAGGCAATCACTGGATTTGTACTCCTGATGTAGTAGCAAGAATAAATGTTGCTGAAATGGTCTGATAATGAAGTTGAGTATTCAATTTTAAGTATTAATGTTAATTCAAGTGTAAAAAAAAAAGATGTTTGGGTTTTTTTTGTATGAAATGTCATATTGTCTGTATTCTTATCAGGTTAGATTAGTTTAGAGTTTATAATTCAAGTGAAATTCAAAGCTCTGCTGCTTGGTGTGCTATCAAAGGAGTCAGATTTTGGTTTATCAGCATTCTATGAGCTGAGTTGAAAAAACATTTATCAGAAAGTGAAGCCTATTTTCAAAGTTCGACGCTGTCAGATGCGTTTTCAGTTCAACAGGCAGCTGCATCTTCTGTTAGAGTCCCCTCAGTGTCTTTACATCACTCTGCGAGCGTCCACACCACCGTCAGCTAACAAGCTCCATCTCAGCCTGGAGTCATGTCCCTGTAATGCACACCAGAGAGCCGCATCATCTCCCTTCACATGGGATCCCTTTGAGGACAGCCACAGCACAGCACCGTTTTTTCATCTCGGACTGCTGTGTGAACTTTTAATGCGATTACCGGCCACATAGGATGACATGAGTCCAGGCCACGGCGTCCGTTTTCCCAAAGCGAACATAAGAGGTTTGGATGGATGGTGGGCAAATACCCCTGCACATCCCTCCTGGCAATCACTCCAGCCTCCTTCTCTGGTCAGCCTCTCATTTCCAAAGGGTCACTGATCTAATGTTAAAGGGCTGTGACAGTAATGAGCGCTGCGGATGTGCGGTCCGAGGCTGCGGGATTAAATGGGCGCAGTTACAATACCAGTAAACCTGGGCCAATCTCTGCAATATTTAGCCGGACGTTGAGCTGCAGTGCCTGAGCCTCAAGTCATGTTATCTTAACACCAAACGCCACTCAAGTACAAGGGGGTGGGGAGGTGTGTGTACATGTGTGTGTGTGTGTGTGAGAAGCTCAGTTAGAAGCTTAGACTCGAACCGAGGCCAAACATTTCAATGGACCACACACTTGGCTTAGCAGTGAAACATTTGCTGCTTCACAAAGTCTTTCGCTCCAACTTCCTCAGGCAGTTTGAGTGGATACACCTGAGTGCCGCTTCAGTTTCCTGAACTCTGGAGTTAAGTAACCTGGGACTCATTCATCCCTGCAGCAATTACAGCAGATTGCTTAATTTGCACATGAAATTAGGAAGCCTCTTGTGCCTGTGTTACAACTACTGCAGCCCCGCGTTGAGCGACGGACTCCCTCTCTGATTCTGACATTTGTCAGCGTTGTGTAATTGTTTTATCAGATAATCTGTTGGGTTTAATTCTAAACTCTTCATGCCAACCAGATTTCTCTTAGAAAACAGTCAGGATTTGAATCGAGTTGTGTCACATCCCCTTCCACACTCTTGATGCCTTTTTTTTCTTTCGCACACTCTCTTTCAATCTCTGCACGCTTGAGGCCAAGAATATGAGACCAATTAAAACTCGGAGAAGGGTCCTACAACCATCCTCTCTGCTGGCAGGCGTCCTGGTAACACGTTGCACATTCTTTGCTCCAGTAAGCCTTGCGCTCCCCGCCCCATTTCCCAAAACCACATAAGACAAACGGGGGACTGGTGGCTCGGGGTGCGTGCCAGGCTCAGACGCGCAACAACAAAGACAAAGGAGATCACAGTGGGAATTAGGGGATTCCCCAGAGAGTAGAGGGGAGGATGATGGCGGTTATGAGGTAAATCTGCTGTGAAATCTCCCCCATGTAGAAAGTGCGGAGGACAGCGCCGTCTGCTTAGCTCTGACGTGACAAGAATGAGGTCGATGAACCCCGGGTGCATGACCCCCGAATAAGTCCAGGGAATAAGGTGCCCGGGGGCGATGCAGTGCTTCGTTAAAACCAGGGGTCACTCATTAAGGGCAGGATCCTTCCCTCGGCTTAAATGTCTTGAAGGAGAGGGGGGCTTCAAAGTGATTATGGTCAAACATGGTTATCCATGTCAACCAGGGTCAGAAGTTAAAGGATCCCTGGTGACTGCCGGCATGTCCCGGGATGATGGTGTCACCCCCCTCCCTCCCTTTAGCTCCCTATGAGGCATCACTGGCCCAGAGGGATTTATTTTCTTGTTCATTAATGCCACCACTCAAATCCTGCAAGCCATATGGTGCTAAAACAATTTGTAGTTAGGTTCTTCACTCTGACTCTCACCCTGGAGTTTAGGACACCTCAAATGCTCCAGAGACGTGGACAAATACTTGTATATGAAATATTATGCTGAAATAAAGCATTTTTTATTGTGTGATAAAACACATTTGCAGCATTTAGGCTTCAAGTAAAATGGCTGTCTGAGCTTTTTAAACTTGTAATATGTTAAAAATAATGTTGATAAAATAACATGATATGGATTTTTAGTGTTCGCTAATGCAGTTTAAGTAATACTGTACCATTTTATCCTGTAGACAAGTAACTCTTGAGGACATTAAAACTACTGAACAGAATTCATGGTCTTTTGATTTGTCATCAGTCAGTTTCTGGGATCTTCCAGCTGCTTAAAAACAAGCAAATTATATATTTTTTCCAGATTTTTCCTGTTAGGACGGCAGCCAAAGCAGCAATGTGGCGAGAACGTGTCGCTTCTCTGCGTCTGCGCTGCACATCTCTGTGGCCACGTGTATTTTCACTGCCGACTTTGCACTTGCCAAACGTCCACGATGGAGGCCCCCCCTCACTGAGGCCTCTTTCAAGTCACTGTCAAAACAGCTCGTTTGGTCTTGGAAACAGGGCCCTTTTTGAGTCCTCCTTTTGAAAAAAAAAACCTTCCCGCCCTGAACGACTGTCTTCGGAGTCTGCATGGGTTCTCAGTTTTTGTTTTTATTCAGTGTGTCAGCCGACCCTCTACCCCCCTGCATTTTCTGTCTCTGTGTGTTTTTGAGTCTTTCAGATGAAACTTTGATGCACTTATGGAACGCAGAGCCCTCCCTGTGCAGGGAGGGCCACACACCCCCAAACACACACAAATCTACACACACCTCCAATGCCCTCCACTCAGCAGCTGTGTCCCACTGTTTGCTTTAAAGGAAGCCCCCCCCCCCCCGCCTGCCGAAGCCCGTCGGGACCCGGCTGTGCGTTTGCTGCTGCTGGCTTTGATTTGCTGTTTTGTGCGGCGGTCCTGCAGCCGTCCCAGGCCGCTGCAGGTTCGGAGGGTTGGGGGGGGGTTGGTGGTGCTGACAGCCCCTCCTCACGGCATTCCACATCATTTGTCATCTTCATCTCACACGTTTTTCTGTTTTTTGCTCTCTGCTACATCAAAACACAGAAGAGAAAATGTTCAGTTAAAATTGGTGACATGAGCTTTATTCACTCAGGACAGTATGACGTGGAGACCTCATGCAATTCATGTATTATCCTACAAACTCTGCGTTCAATGACGCATGTGCACAGAGTAATGGAAACCACTGAAAAGTGGGGGCCTGGGATAATACAGTGTAAGGTAACAAAAGTAAAGATTTAGAGTTTGTCACTTAATGTTTCTGGTTTGGTTGTTTCCACTTCTGCCTCCAATTATCACAGAAATCTACAGAAGAACAAACACAAAATAATATGTGTCTGTATATGAAACAGCGTGCAGGCCACATGTATGAAATTATAAAATCAAAGCCCAACTCAAGACTGAAACAAAGCTTAACACATCAAAATTAAACAACTACTTATCATTTTCAATGGTCTGTACACTAGAATATTTCAGATTTTTGTGTGACAAAAATAGCACTCTTAAAATATCATAGAATATACAAGACTAAAGAAAACGGGCCTCACTTTTCTCTTCTCCCAAATCAAACAACTTTTGAATATATCAACCTCAAAGACAGGAGGATAAATACCACTTCTCAACCTAAAGATCTTTTAATTTCATTTCATATTTCTGATTTTACTCTCAAAAAAAAAAAAAAGAGACTATTCTCAGAACTCACTAATTGCTCACAGATATCTGTTTGCACCAGGATACGGAAGAAAAATTGTGCCCAAATTTTGAATTGGCAAATAACAGGCTTGACTGATTCTGTCACACATGAGGAAACCATATGTGGTCAAAACGTAGAATACAAGAAGAATTGGGAATGAGATCCATTGTGTGGGATCTATTTTCTGTGTTGTTGTTTTTTTTGTCTTTTTGTGCAGAGCACTACATCCACATGTAATAAAAGTCATATGTATGAGTACTTTATGTAATACTTGCTGCAGTTACGTTACTATCTGTTAAATATCCATTTATTCTGTGGATGCACACTTTCAAATAATGTGTGCATCTATATTATTGTTATTACACTCACATCACATCTGACAAGGATCAAATTTGTGTTTTTATTAACAAACTTTTGAAATTGGGGAATTCAGTCTGTTTGAATTACCCCAGTTACGTGAGACACGGAGAGCAAAGCCAAGCGGTGCATTTGAAGAGTTTGGAGGACGTCGCGCTGCCCAGGCTGAGGCAGACGTGCGGCTCTCTTCCCAAAGTGTGTTTTTGTTTGCTGGGTTGTGTATGGGAGGACGCCCTGAGGGCAGAGGAACCTGGAACATTAAGCCTTGCCATGGCGGCTCAGCGCAGCTCTGAGCCTTGAGCTGCTTTGGCAGATTGCCTGGGGTGGAGGTGGCGGCGGGGGTGGCACAGGTTTGGAAAAGGCCCCTCAGCTCGCTCTTCTTCACTCTTCTGGGACACACACAAGCCCACTCCCTGTCCGGGCCGGTGGAAAAGGTTTTTGTCACATTATTTTTGGAATCACGTCCGCCACAGACGGGAGAGTTGGCCTGTGTGGCCTTTGTTTGAGCGTATTCATCCAGAACAGAGAGCAGCAAGAATTAAAACATTTCAGAAGATGGATGCAAATTACCAGGTGATGTTACGATGTTATGATGCGGACAGAAAATGTGTCACCGTCCCTTTGAAAACGTCCCAAAATAATCACCGTAGGAGCAGACGCCAGCTTGTTCTCGGCTTCTGGGAATTGAGCAACAAACAAACAGGATTTACATGACAGAAAATCTTCAAAAAGGAAGCCGGGTCAGCGACAGGCCTGCGTGCTTCATGGTTAGCACGAGCTGTATGAGAGACTCGATAACGAGGGAGAAGGCTTCACCTCCCGAGTCATTTTTACAACTCGTCTGCACAGGAGAGGCAGATCTGAGGACATCGATGAAAGCCTCAAGTCTCAACCATGAAGAAAAGTCAAAAACACAACATCGATAATGCGGCAATTACTCCCCCCCAGATTCAAGTATCTGGACCAAGTGTGAAAACTATGACAGACCCAAGATCATTCTTCTGGATCCCACCCAGGTGTGACGGCAGCTTTCACACTTTGCAATTGTACCAAATTCTCAGGGCGAGGCTCAGTCAGCCCGAGTGTGAAAACGCCCTCAGAGAGCCGTCACACCGACGCTTTATTTTCTTGGAAGACTTTGACTTTGTTACATTTGTGTGTTTCATTCATTTCGGTTCTCACAAGCTAACCGGGGCGGGAGGACAAAGTCATTTAGAGACCAATAAGAGTTTTGGGAACCTGTTGTTCCACAAGGCTAACGTCTCTTTCTTCATCTACACGCATGGAGACATGTCTTGAGTTGCACCACTAACAAACATCTGTTGGTGCAAAAACTTAGCTAATTAGCTACGCAGCTGTAGCACATTTAACAGTTAGCAGTTAGCAAGCGCAAATGTCAAGATGTGATCGTTATCCGTCAATGTCAGAGATGACCACCAGTCTGTCCTTGGCCCAGGAACTCACCTACCTTAACTGTGCTTTCTCCAGAGGAACCAGGGTTCAAATTTAGCTCCCTACCCACAGTTCTGGGCCCCTAAATTTAGTCCCACCTCTGGAGGTAGTATAACTTTCTCGCTCACTGGTCAAAGACAAATTGAAGCTGCTACAACCTGTGTGCACCTTCATTTAGCGCTGGCTGACGGTGCCATCGTGGGAAAGGGAAACCTGCTTAAATGGAGTGCAGGGGGCATATAAGGTGGCAGCTAAGAGGTTGAATCTCTATCAGCTAATAATCAAACAGAACCTCGTGTTCACATGTTTTCATTCCAGATGTGGTGAAGCGCAAAGTGAAATCTACAAAAGTGAATCTGAGTTACCGATGTAGTCCCCCGAGGCTCCTGAGTACCTGCGCGACTATTGGGCGGAAAAGGGACAATTGTGGCTCGCTGCCTCGGCCGGTTCAGCTGTCAATCAAGTATGTGCACCGGCCGGCCCACTCAGAGGCTTGGAAGAGTGGCAGTCTTTCTCTTTGTCTCTCTCTCTCTGTCTCTCTCTCTGTCTGTCTTTCTTCCCCTCTTCTGTCTTTTTCTCTGTCTCTCTCTGTTTGTCTCTTTCTCTTTGTAGTTAGAGCACCAGAAGCTGTGGAGAGAAGAGTCCAAGCCAGCCAACAAAGCTATTGAAGCATTACTCCCGCCCCCCCTCCTCCTCTTCCTCCTCCTCCTCTCCTCCCTCCCTCACCCTCTCTCTCTCTCCATCCCTCTCTCTCTCTCTGTCTCTCTGTCTCTCTCTCTCCCTCTGTTCAGGCCTTGCTGTGTTTTTGGCAGTTACTACTGACCATCATGAACGTCATTGCCAATTTTTGTGAAAACTGGCACATATGGCAGCTGAAGTGCCATATGCCATACAGAATATTTTTTGGCCGTTTCCCCCATTTGTATAATCGCTGGATCCGGTATAAAAGTGGCTCATTATTAATTCATTCCTTCCCAGTTTTTTTTTTTTTTTTCCTTTTCAGTTCCCCTCTGTGTTTTTTTTTCTCTTTTTCCTTCATTTTTTTTTTCCCAGATCCATTTGATGTCTATGAGGACAGGAACGACAAGTTAATTTAACGTGCAGTGTGGGGATTAAAGCATTTGGTTAATTCAAAGCTAAATGTGGGGGATTACTGCCAGCGCGGAAGTCCATCTTCATGCATTAATGTTGTTTGTATTCTGCACTATTATAGCACAAATTAGGTTTTAAATGATTTACATCAGAGATAAATTGGTTTATTGTAACAGCAAACCCAACTATTGTGACATCTGATGGCTGGAAAGAAAGTCACTTTATACTTCTTTTTCTCAAATTGATTTACCTTGTTAGCTGAGCCAACATGCAGCATTCATTAAAGAGTAGTCCTACTTCTTCTGTATTTTTCTATCATCAACAAATCTCACAAATAGACCAAAACCAGCAACACGTCTCCAAGATCCTACTGAAGATATAAATCTTTAAAAACAGCTCACAAATATACAGTTTCGTTTTTAACAAAATGCAAAACATATTATTCAAACGGGACTGAATAGTGCATTTCTTGGGAATTATTTTCAGCGGCGGATTAATAAAACGGTGCTGTGGTGAGTCTCTGGCAGCAGGACGGTGTGTGTGTGTGACTGAGTCACAATAAACTACAGTGTGTGTGTGTGTGTGTTCATGGTGATGAAGGAACATGTCTCCCAGTGCAACAAACTGATGTGTTTTTAGTAGTTTGGATTGATAATTGATAATTTGTTGATAAAAAAGTATATAATCTCCGTATACTTTATTCATCATCAGCATCGTACTTTGTCAGATTCTTGCATTTTATTTTGTGTTTTCCACCTGTCAGTCAAACAATGTTGGCAGTACTCTAACTTAATGTTTTGTTTTTTTATTTTATTTTTTTTTAAATCTTTGTCTGTTTGTCTGACTCGTACTCAACCACCCAGCCGTCTTACATGAGCCAAAAACCAAAAAAACACACTCTGCTTCCTGTGTGACAGAGGAGGATTTAAACAGCTAGTTTCAGAGTTATCCTGGACCGGCTGAAGGTTGAGTCACTGTTGTGTTATATCACCGAGAGTGAGTTGCAGGATTGACATTTATTTATATAAAACTTGTGATTCAATGAGCCTCTTTCTGCCGCTGCCTGTGCTTCCTCCTCTGTCCTCACATGAACAGCTTTCACGTTCCTCTTCCACTATCACAGGGATTGTGTCCTCGTGTGTCTCTCTGTCTTTCTTTGACACTCACACTCAAACATCCCACACTTCCTCTTTGCTTTTTGCCTCCGAGTCGCTGCCTCTCTCTTCCCTCTCCTCTTCTGCCCTCCATTGGAAAGAGACTGGAAGGTCTACGCTGACTCCTTCATTCACAGTCCCGCCTCAGCGCTGCTGCTCGTCCGTCATCGTGTCATCATCCTTCTCTTACTCTCCTTCGCTGCATCTGGACTGCGAGAGCCAGAGCCTCATCGATTCATCTGAACGATGATGACATCACTAATAGACGATCAGAGGATACGGGGGGGGCCGGGTCCCAAATCACTCATGCACTACATGCTGTAACAAACAGTCAAGGTGACCAGCAGGACGACCGCAGCGATGTTTCCTCCTCAGGTTGCTGTCATCTGAATCATTTTTCGAAGCGATGAGGGAGCAGAATATATTTTACAAGGGGGAAAAAAAAGCACAGTCTGACAAAACATGCACAATTTTCAGTTTATTTTGTGTTTTGTGAATCATCTCGAATGAATCTTCTGACCTTCCCTGGTTCTCTCCATCCACCCACCTGGTTGGGAAACACTGGTTTACTCTGCAGGTAATCCACATATTTCCAACATGGTCCCAAGACACCAAGCATGTGACACAACATTTAACAATAACATCTCTAAAACTGGAATTATATCAGTACAGTTATACCATCCATCCAATCAGCTGAGTGCTAAATTATAATTAATAACCTGTCACTGAAGTCCCGCTCGTTTCTGACGACTTGATATTTAACTGTAGGGTGTTGCACAACGTGGCGCTGGTATAACAGTATATAATATCTTTCTACATTATCCACTTGAGGCACTTTACATGAACACTGTGGCCCTGGTGTTACAGCCATGCTGAACATGAAGTGTTCAAGAGCTCACTGATGATACTGGACTGTACGGGCAGCAGTCTCACACTTATTTCTTTTGAATTGTAGTAATTTATAAAAGGTTCAGTACAAGCATTTTACAGTTAAATGTTACTTAAATATAGTACACTGGATGGCAAATGATTATGGACATGGCACGGAAATAAATTTACACTGTGACGATTTTCCTTTGACAACTTTGGAGCGACAAATAAAATCTATAAGTAAAATTACGCTTAAATGTCACTCAGCGGCGACTGTAAAAGATTTAACTTGATATATTTGATATAGATCTTCATGAGATTATTTATTTGCAAGACAATAACACTTTTCTACATCTCCTACGTTTCTGACACATCATGTGGGACCATAACAAATAAGCTAAATACATTAATATTGAAGTTTTTGTATTATAATATGTAAACAAACACCTGCTTTGTACTCCACACCACACCTTACACCCTCCACCCAGACGAGAGCCTAATAACAACCAAACAGCAGACAATATCAACAATATCTGAATCTCGTTTTTGATTTTGTGTGTACTTTACTTTCACGGATGGATGAAAAATGATTTCTCTGTGTCAGAAATCCTCGTCTTTACATGCATACATGTGCAGACGTGTACATTACATTTACTGACTCCCCTGAGGGTTTACACTGTCGGTAACAGCAGGCCAGGAAGGTTCTTGGCATCAACAACAGTTACAGGTGGAAAAGAGAGCGTGATATCAGCACTTTGGCTGTTTTATAAAGGAACAAAGTGTCCTATCTTTCCTTTTATTTTATTTTATTCGTGTGTGTGTACAGTATTTGTGTTTATGGGTGTGTTGGACCATTAAAGAAAAATATTCCACTGCATGTATCAAAGAGGAGGGAGATTTATTAAACAGCTTTGTTGGAAACAATAACTGTCAACATGTCCGCAGCTGAGGACTTCGACGTCTGGGTGAATAACTGAGTTTTTCCTGTGATGTGTTTACCCATCGAAGATCAATGCATTAGTCTCCGGAGCTGCTTCTTCGTCTTTTTTTATTTTATTTTTTTTTTATCCGAAGCACAAAACATGCCTAATATTTGATGAGCGGCGGTGACAGGGCGTCCGGGACGCGGCGCTGCCAGCGTCTGTCTGCTGAAATCCATTTGCAAAAGCTTTTGTTGTCCTTCTCGTGTTATGTTGAGTGAGAGGGGAATTAACTTATCATTACCACAGAATTTTGCATCACAAGGAGAAGATTAAAGACAAAGTTTAGCTCAGAAGTTGCTCTGGTTTTTGTGAGGAAATATTCAAGAACGCCTGTTGATCCATGATAAAAATATGATCCTGTCAGAAACTCTCTCCATAATTGATGGTGAGGCGTTTATAAGCACAAGATTGTTCCCACAAGATGTTGCATGATGACGGTGAATTAATCATGGGGTGGGCATCAACCTGCTTTCCTCGTGCAGTATTTATTCAACAGGTGATTTGAAGTGAGAGGAACTTCAGCTGCACAGTCGACGCAGGAAAATGGTCAACAGTCTTCGTTTTATACATTTTGTGCTAATTGTCCCGGTTGGACGTCTTCTTCCTATTGTTCCTAGTTCCTAGTTAACTTGTGGATGGATGAGAAATGACAGTTTAAGAGTTGTTATTTCTGTCGTTTGACCTGCGACACCTCGCACAGCTTCGTCGATCTCGGTCTCCAGTTTTGTGGCCATTGTTCTGTCGTTGTGTTTTTGGCTCTGGCACAGGAAGAAGCGCTGGATGTAACATGAATGTAGGCTAATTCTTCAATGTTCTCGGCAATTTTTCTGTTGTTATTTTGTGGCTCTTGCACGGGACGACAATGTTCACATTCTTGAACGTGCCTTCAGATCGATTATTGGCTTGGATCTTTTTCCAACGAGGAAAACGGCAACAACGCAAAAACGAGAGATGTCCGAGATTCAGAAGTCTGCATCCAGGCTACAAAGCTGGGAATTATAAGCATGTACATCATCAACATGCTAATGCTAATGCTAGCATGTAAATTTGTAGTAGTCACACTAATATTCTAAATCTTAACATGTAATGAGGTTTTTTATTAAATGTTAACCTGCTAAAACGTTGAATATCCACTTATTAACATACAGTAGGCTAATTCTTATTCAAGTGGCAGCATGCTTCTATTAGCATCTAGCTAAGGTTCAGGCTAAGGAGAGGCTAAATAGCTGAGAGCAAAAATGGTAACTGCAGGGTTTATTTCTTAGTGTTTGTGTCACTTTCCTGTTTTGAATCTCTCTTTTCTTAAACTCTTAATTTATAAATCCGACGGGTCACGATGATCATCGACCCTAAATGCATTTCCACGTCTTTCTTGTGCTGTTCGTGCCATCTTTATCTGGACACATTCAGTCCCTCAGCAATGAAACATGAGAGCGTTGACTTCATCGTCTTTTCCTGGAATCCGCCTGAAAATGCGAATGTGGACTGAAGGGAGTGGTGTTCAGGAAACAATACAGCTGTCAAATTATCCAGATGATTCACAGACACACACACACACACACACACACAAACCCTCCCAGCAACATCACACACTCCCTCTCTCTCTGTGAACACACACACATCTATCCTCTCACTTCATTGCACGAGACACATTTTAACTTGCACAGCTTGTATTTTCTTCTCTTCTTTCTCAGGATTTCGGTGCAGAAACGAAACTTTAACACAAAATCTAAAAAGATCGGAGGAACACAAATGGCCACATTTATTAGAATTAAAAACAAAGATGTTTAAGCAGTGACGGGATAACTGGAAGCTGATTTCAGCTGTAATTTACAATAATCTCTTGAACACGAAAGGCAACGAGGAGCTAATGTTACCTTTATTTTAGCATAGCATCTTACCACTTCCTTGACTTTGCATGGACGAGTCAACACAAACACATTTTTTATTTTATTTTTTTAAATAAAAATAATTTCAAGAAACTAGATGAAAACCGCAGAACAAGTACGAGTGTCTGATTTTCCACGAACACAGTGCGAGGCCAGAAACCGGCAGCTCTCAGAAAGCTGTGACAACTGTATTCGATCATTCATGGGTTTGTACTGTGAGCGTGTTTCGTGTGAATTTATTCCTCCTTCAAACATTTTTCAGGATGCTTCAGCTGATCTGCAGTTCACCTCAAACCAGCATGTACGCGATCTCACGGCATCTGCAAAAATGTCTTTCTTTTTTATTTTTTTTTTGGTAACCAGGCAGCGTGGGAGGTTAAGGATCTCTGCCTGCAGATATCGGAGTTTCAGAATAAAGGCAACACAAAAGCAGACAAGCAGACGAGACATGTTCAGAGTGTCTAAGGACCTGAACCCAAATACAATATCGACATTATTTTTAACATTTTATGTTCTTTTTTTTTTTGCCTTTTGGATTAAAAGTATTCGGCTGTGAAATAATTTAACATTTGTGTGTCGTCACTTGGTGTCAGGGTTCACCGTTCGGCATGTTTTGACTTTCAGCAGAGAGAAGTGAGGAGGGATTGATTTGTTTGATGGCCTGTGAGCATCCCGACCACTTTCACTTCACGTTTCCTGCCGCTGCCCCAGTTTTTATGACTTTTAATGAGCTCAGGTTCAGTGTCAGCTGCAGCGTTTCTTCACCTTCTGAGGCGCCCTGTTCTGTAGCTGGCAGTGACCTTTGACCCCCCCCTGGTCATGTATTACATCAGTCTTATATCAAATGAACAATATATCAGTTTAATCCAGTTTAATATATCAAATTAAATAAAGAAGTCGAAACTCCTCCTGATCTGAAGAATAATAAAAAGAGTCGTTTGTGCCTCTAAAATGCAGAATTCACCTGAAATAGTAAATAATACAGATTCATTGTCCAGTCGAACACTTAACATGTTGACAAGTGGTGTTGAGTTGAATATAATAATTGATAAATATCATCTGGAAGGTGAAGACTACTTTAATGGTTATGAACTTTAAGCAGCTGGAGATTGGGGGCATGATGATATCACTGATTTTTATTTTTCAAATTAAAAACAGTTACTTGTCCATGGTTGCATTTATTACTAAAGAATGTTTCCATGACACCAGATTTTTAAAGGCTTCTTATTTGACAGTTTGACAGCATCTCTTACTTTCTAACGTCTTTAAACTCGTTTTTTTTTTTTAGTCTTGAAATCTAAAGTTACCACCCTCAACAGCCCAACAGTGGACACATCTAAAGTATCGCGTTAAGTATGAGGAATTAAGAGGCTGCAGACTTCAGTGTGCAGAAATGCCTCCCTGTAAAAGTCCTTTAAAAACATCAGTGCTGCAGCTGACCTGAAGCTTCCCCTTCCATCAGAATATCAGCCGCTCACTCAATGCAAATTATACACTGGCGCCCCCTAAATGAGCCTGAACACAGTACAGACAGCAGCAGCGGCAGAGGCAGCAGCGGTCCGCCGTGAGACTACCCGGGATGCAAAGCCGCTGTGGCCGCGTGTGAAGCCGGCTGGCCCGGCAGGGAGGCGGGGAGGCGGCGGAGGGAGCTCCCGGTGCCCCGGTGCTGCATGCTCGGGATGTCCAGGTTGAATCAGCATGGGCTACATGTTAGGAGTGTCACTTCAGTGTCACCACAATTTAAAGGGAAGTTTAAAGTGAAGCTTTATGACAAACAGAGCTAATAATAAATAATAATAATAATAATAATAATAAATATGAGTGTTTTGACTCTGATCCAGCTGAAATTGCCTTTAAATTTTGCACTTTCTTTCCCAACATCCGACTCCTTAAATGCCACTTTATTCTAATACAACCACCAACTATTGTGATTAGAATTACAATAATAATGGGAGGGGGGGTTGGGAGGGGTCTTTATCCCTCTGCTCGTCCATAAATCGCATCAAATGACAGTCGGCCAGTGAAGAGTTAAAGGGAGGAGACGCAGAGTGACACGCCTCATTGGGTAGATTATGTGCCGCAAACAAAAAGTGTGTGTCGGTGTGCCAGTCAGCCAGAGCGTCGGGCCCCATCTGCACGCCTCTCTCTCTCTCTCTGCCTCCCTTTATCCGTGCAGCTCTCTCTACCCCGCCCGGTCACTTCCAGTGTCTGCGAGTATCTGCAGCAGCAGCAGCACTGTCACTTTCACCACACCGGGGGGGGGAATGTACTGACACTACGGACCAGACCGGGAGCGCATCACCATCTCCATCACCTCCATCACCGTCACCGCATCCCCCCTGCTTGTTTTCGGGGCTTTTTGGGGTTTTTTTTTTTTTCCGGGGGTGCAAACGGGTTTTGATTCGCAGCATCGCTCGCAGTTCGTTTGTGGATTATTGTTCCTCCTCGTCGACGGAAAGGTAGGTGTGTGAGACGCAGAGCTGTGTGTGTGTGTGTGTGTGTGTGTGTGTGTGTGTGTGTGTGGATAGTTTCAGAGGAGGAGAGGGGGCACGTGCGGTCTCACGTCCTGCAGGCGCGGACAGAAACAGAAAAACCCGCAATCCAGCCACAGCGCCGGTTTAGGACAGTTTTCAGCCTGGCACGGCTTTAGCAGATGGGTTAGACGCCCCCCCCCCCCCGTCTCTGCTCACCCCTACCCCACCCGCAGTGGGTTTGAATGGGAGGGAGGCTGCTCTGCTCCTGTTTGTGGATGTGCAAACATTCCGCTCTTTATCTCTTTTCTCTGACTTGAAACAGCCAATATTCTGTGCGGGTTTTCCTCCTGGTGGTGCGGCGCTTCTGTTCGATCCCGGAAACCGAGTCTTTGGACAGGCTCTCCACGGCACCGCGCGCACAGTGTGGCACAGAGCAGCAGGAATAAAACGCCCCCCCAAAAAAAGAATACTTTTATTAATAACCATCCAGGGCCATTTAATCAGACTTCCCCCTTTTATTATTTAACAAACCAGAAAAGAAAATGAGAGGAGAGCCTCGCTTTTCCCGCGGACGGACAGAGCTCATCTTCATCTTCATCACCAGTCACCGCCGTCACGAGTGTTAATATCAGCCTGTTGGTTTCTGGAGGGAGATTGCTGTCCGACTTCACGCAGGAGAAAAACAAAGTTTTGGTCCAACTGTGGATTTCTTTAATTTATGTGATTTATCTAACGAGCAGGTGACTTTATTATATTTATATTTCACCGGCAGCGTCACGGTCGAAGTCTGAGCGGTGCGCAGGGGTTTATTACCAGCTGTGAACTGGTGGTGGAGGCCCCAACAACCAACAGTGAGAGAATAATAATAATAATAATAATAATAATAATAAAGCATTATTTTGTTTTATGTTCAATGTCTTAAATATTTGGTGCAACAATAATCTGCCCCACAATATGCAGACTGGAATATGATTATTTCAACAATTTAGGAATCACAGCAGAGCTTTCTGACAGCGTTGGAAGCCATTATTACTATTATTATTATTACTATTATTATTATTATTATTATCAGTGTATCAGGTGCAGGTCTGCGCGCCCAGTTTCAGCCGGAGCCTCTTTAACGGCGGCGGGAGGAGAGGAGGCGGCGGAGGAGCCGCAGCCGTCTGAACGCACATTCAGAGGTTAGAAAAGGGAGAAAAGAAATAATTAACTGGTCGTGCTGCTTTAATTACAGTCTCAGAGGGGAACGTGGTGGATTATGGTAATGAGGCGGCATACGCTGCCGCTTGTAGGACGGAGAGAAAGGTTGGCTGACGTGAAATCACTGACTTTGACAGTCCACTTGAAACCCATTGGACATGCTCTGTCCATTGGACATGCTCGGACCTCACCGGCCCCCGCTGACTGCGTTCCTTCAACTCTTTCTTTCTTCACAAGGGATAAAAATGCTGCGGTGACTCTATAATAACATTTCAGACAAATACACGTGTCACAGAAAACCTATAAACCCTTAATATTAGAGTAATATGACATTTATAGAAGATATAATAATAAAACACGTTACAAGTCACTTATAATAATATTGTAGAAATATTAGAGGATCATTTCGTTTCGAATGCCGCCATTTATAATAATAATTATAGCCCGTGGAGGCCTGCTAATGCTAATATTAATAATAATATTAATACTAGTGCTGTAAACATGAGAATTATCTAGAATAATCTTAATAGAGTTTTTAATATTTTCATCAAATATGTGATATAATGTGAGATGATACTGATAATTATAATAGTAATAATAATAAATATTTTTTCCCTATAATAATAATAATAATAATGCTCACACGTCATCTACATGCTGAAGGTGGTGCCGTCATGAACTTATTACGAGCTTTGAATTAATTAGAAAGGCTGGTCAAAAAAAAAAAAACAGAAAAAAGAAATGGGCCCCCAAACGACGCCCCGACAGCTGGTTTAGTCAATCTGTCCGGGAGGAGACTTCCTCGCTCTGAGCGGGGACCGCGGAGGGGAAACACCCCCCCCCCCCCCCCCCCCCCCTCACAGGTCGGCTTCACACGTGCGACATCAAGCCCCAAAGACTGACTGAACAGCATCAGAATAGTTGTCTCGGTGTTTCTGTTGTCTCCGGGCTGCTCGCGGTCCTTAATGTCCCACCTGGTCCCTGATGTCCCTGCTCTCCCCCTGTCCGTCTCTGCAGCGTGAAATGGAGGAGTCCAGCTCTCAGAAGTTGGTGTGGGACGGGGACGCCAAAGCGGTCCAGCAGTGTCTCACGGACATTTTCACCAGCGTCTACACGACGTGTGACATCCCAGAAAACGCCATCTTCGGGCCCTGCGTGTTGAGCCACACGTCGCTGTACGACAGCATCGCCTTCATCGCCCTGAAGTCCACCGACAAACGCACAGCACCGTATATCTTCCGGGTGAGTGCTTTTTTTATCGTTTATATATTTTTATATTGTAAAGCAGCCACAGTTTGTTTTTTAATTAGCCCACTAATTTTCTTAAGAATTCATTTTCAAATACAAATTCTACCAGTTAGCATCTGAGCAGGCCTATAAAATGCCTTTTATATGAGGAAAATATTACAGATTTACAAAAATATCCCCATGCAGGAGCAGCAGCACGACCACAATTTATTTAAACTCTAGACTGCAACAAAATCCCACCTAAACAAGTACATGAACCCTTTATTGAGGCATGATTATTCCCACAGGGAGGGAAGAATCTGCCAAAGCACTTGAGATCATTTTGTTCCAGTGAAAATCTACTATAGTGAAATGTGTCATACTGTTTCAAGATGTGGACACTTGTTTAAATAGATAAATAAATATTAGTTCAGAGGCGGTTTGTCCTTATAATGAAAAAAAAAAAAAGAAAATGAGAAGAATACTTTCCTGAAAATGAACTGAAGGTGTTGCACTGATGTAATAACTCAGTGGGTGCGTTTGTGTTGCTGCACAGGTGGACACCTCGGCGGCCAACAGCACCTCAGAGGGCTTGATGTGGCTGCGGCTGGTCCAGTCCGCCCGGGACAAAGAGGAACAGAACCTGGAGGCCTACGTGAAGAACGGCCAGCTCTTCTACCGCTCGCTCCGCCGGATCGAGAAGGACGAGGAGCTGCTGGTCTGGTACGGCAAAGACCTCATCGACCTGCTGCTGCTGAGCTCCAGCAGAGCGCCCGCCAAGAGCAAAGGTGAGTCAGCTGGAATCATGTCCTCACTGGACCACCAAAACAATCACACTTTAGATCGTCTGTAAATGTGGGACGTGACAACTTGCATTGTTTTGCACACTTTAGTGCAAAATGCAGTACAAAGCTAATAATTCTTGCTTTGTTAGAAACCACGTTTAAGGAGGATTGAGATCTAATTTCCGTCTCTCTTCTTCCCAGGTTCGTCCCACTACTCGTGTCCTGACTGCAGCCAGCGGTTCCAGTTTGAGTTCCCGTTCTTGGCCCATCTCCGGTTCCGGTGCACCAAAAGACTGCAGAGCATCACGGGGGCCGATGAGGAGCCCAGCAAAGAGAGCGGCACCGAGCGACCAAACACAACCCCGACCAGGACCAGCCCGAAGCTGGGCCGCTCCGAGGGCTTCAGCAGCCCTCAGGACAACAAACCATCCACAGACTTTCACAACCTGGCCAGGGATCTAGAGAACAACAGGACCAGCCCGCCGAGCGACAAGGAGGCCGAGATCTGCAGCGAGAGCTCGGGGAAGAGGAAGTTCTCGGAAATAGAGGACAGGGAGTGCCGAGGGCCGGGCCTTCCACAGTCCAAGTCTAAAGACGAGCTCGCAACGTCTGCACAGAACTACAGAGGAGCGTACGGCCTCGAGGAGAACCACAGGGCCTTCTCCCCGACGGGATCCACACAGCTTGGTGAGGGGAAGCGCAGCGCCTTCACCGAGGTCAAGAAGTCCCCCCAGAACCTCAAACACCACAGCGGCAACAAAAACCTCCAGAGCTCCAACTCTGAAAACAAAGACGGTGGTCGTCCCAGCAGCAATCCATCAGACAAGCACCTCAACATCAGGCAGGTGCTGTCGGAGACCCAGCCGCCCCAGACCTCACCCATGGGCAGCGCTTTCACCTCCGTCAGCCAGCAAGGCGGCGGCAGCGGTGGAGAGAGGAAGAGCGCCTTCAGCCAGCCGTCTCGGTCCTCCTTCTCCCAGATCTCACCGCTGGTGATGCCGCCCAAGCTGCTGGACTGCCACCCAGCGGTGGGCGACACCATCTCCTCCAGCAGACTCTACCAGGCCGACCACCTTGCTGCCAAACTACAGGGCGCAGAACTGGGCGCCAACTGCCCCGTGCCGGGCGGCATGGCCAAGCAGAACCCCTTCGTCTACGCCACCGCCTTCTGGCCCAAAAACTCGGGGCCCATTCAGCTTCAGATGCCCTCGGCGCTCACCCTCCTGCCGCCCTCCTTCACCTCCCTCTGCCTCCCGGCGCAGAACTGGTGCGCCAAGTGTAACGCCTCCTTCCGCATGACCTCAGACTTGGTTTACCACATGCGATCCCACCACAAAAAGGAGTACGCCATGGAGCCTCTGGTCAAGCGGCGGCGCGAGGAGAAACTCAAGTGCCCCATTTGCAACGAGTCCTTCCGGGAGAGGCATCACCTGTCACGTCACATGACCTCCCATAACTGACTTTTAAAGACTAACAAGGGAGGGACTTTTTTTTTAACAAAGAGGGGCTGTGACCCTGGATTTAAGCAGTCCCAATGGAGATAGGCCACTTAAAACTACACCCCTTGCACTTGCTTTCACTTTGGACTATGACCTTCTGATTCCTTTTCGGTCCGTTTACTCTTTCTCCCCTGTACAAAATGTCATGTTTTGGGTGTATGCAAATGCGTTTCAACTTCAAAAATGAATCTATTTATGAAGCTCTTAAAAGTTTGAGAATAAGGGAAGATTTAAATATGTGTAAATGTACAGTAAGTTGTATTTTATATCATATAAATGCAAATATAGAGAAGAAATACAAATGTAGTCACACGTCACGGTTTACGACACAGCAAGGTTTTTCATGTGTACGATGAGTATGGACACAAATTGGGGGATATTATGTCAGACTATATTTCAGAGTGCATGTAATATTAAATGATATTGATTTAAGATGCAGTCTATACATTACCATGTAAATAATTTGTTTTATTTGAAATACAAAGTGTAATATTTTGTGTCAGTGGGGAATAGTTTCAGTGTTTCTTCCTTTTGCGGAAATTTACTACTTGATAGTTTATCTAATCATGTTGAATGCATTGACAATAAAATAGCTTTATTTTCAGCTGTGGCCTTCCTGGATTTCTTTTGTTAAACTGCAACCGAAATATATGATTTCTTGATTATCGATGCTATTAGTCTTCATAATGCATTTATAAAACTCAAAAAAGATCAACATTACATTTTCATTTGTAGAAAATCTGCATTAAGCACAAATATTATTTTTTTTTAAACCTAATTTTGTTTTATTTTTTTTTATGTTAAAAATCTACATTTCATATCGTGCCAACCTGTCAATCACAATAAAATACAGTTTTTATTTTATTTGCACATACAGTCCAAATAAAAATAAATACAATACAACATTTATATCGTTTAATTAGCCAATATCGTCAATTTATGGTTAATACGGTTTATGTTCTTCTATGTTGAGTTTCTATTGAAAATACGAGCCCGAACACTGGATGTTATTAATAATATTATTATTGTCATTAATAGTATTGACATGCATCTTTATTGAACGTCAGCAGACGTTTTCCCCTGAAAGGTCGCTTCAATTAAAGTATTAGAGAGAAAAAATAACATTCCCATACATGCAAATGTGACGTTTCATACGGTTTTAATGTCTGAAACACATCCGGGGCTGAATGTTTCTGAATAAAAGGTTTAAAACGACGAGAAGAAATATATTTTTAATTCGCTCAAATAGTCAGTTTCGGTGGAAAAGGAGAAAGTAGAGAAAATATTGTCGGTTTGTCAGAGAGAGTGTGATGTTTCCTTCACAGAATAAAACACAGACTGTGAGTTATTCATGAGTCATATATTGAATTCAGACAAAAGGCTGGATGTGCAGCAGTCTCGCAGAAATCTATCAATATCATTTTGTCTCTCTAATGTTTTTAAAATGCTTCACAAACTCCTGTAACCTGCCCGACCTGCTCAGAAGCTGTGATAAATATAAATAAATCAATAATCTATCAGCCGTCTGTGACCTTCATGTGTAAAAGCTTTCAAATGAAAATCCTGAGAGATCCAACCAGAAAAGAGTTTCAGACTTAAAGCTTTATTTTCTATAAACAACACAAACTAACAAACGTGTGGATCAATAATCACATTTTTACTGCTGATAATATAATTACATGATAAAAAAAAAAAAGAAGAAGAAAAGAATCAATACGACCGCGTGGAGAACATTTCAGGACGGAAACGTGTAAAATAGCTCAACGGCGCCATCATGTGGTCAACATGTGAACTACACGGAAGAGGAGCTCTGAGGAGAGATTTCAGTTTAAAACAACGTCGTGCAAAGACAGAAAGGCTTTGCTGTACATGTGATATTATATGACATCAGGGGAATATTTCACGTGGCTTTACAGCATTAATTATAACAAAGATAATTTAATCTTATCTTCAAACTCCACAGACACTGAAATCTACATATTTATTGAAATATTTATAAGTCAGCTAAGCTCTTACTCAGAGTGGACATAAAAAATAAGATAAACATATCATCAAATCTATCAAAAGCAACCAAGAGGTCAAAGGTCACAGCCGTATTTTCTTCAAAGCTTCAAAACAATCCCAATTTAAGTTCTACCGACAAGCTTTTTCCCAGAGCTTTCAGTCGAGAATCCTGAAACTGCTGTGGATGAAATGACAGTATGATAGCTACAGAGCTGCAGAGCTTCATCTGCGGATAACGACTGAGATTCATCAGTAACATCATTACTGGATTAGTGATATAATCCAGGTTGAATTCTCCAGAAGAAAAGAGGGTAAGTAGACCTTGAGTTGAGTTTTTTTGTTGTTGTGAAAATACAACTTAGAAGGTAAAGAATGAACTTTCATGTTTAAGCTCGACATCATTCTGAACAAACCAGAAATGATCCTGACAGGAAGTAAAAGTACCAAACTGAATGCAGCTTGAGTTTATTGGCCGAGTCGCCTCAACCAAACCAAACAACCAGATAGTTTTGGTTTAATTTATTCAAGTTATATGACACCTGCAACATCTGCTGCCACTCAAATATAACGGAGGCCAATGACATTTTGTCGTCGTGTTCGCGGCATTGAAATGATATTTTTGAAAAGTCCAACAACAGTCTTACAGTTTTCCTCCCAGATGTTGAAAAAAAATTAAAGCCATTGCTGTTATAAAATGTTACTCACCTCCATTTTATTGAGAGGCAAAGCGGGTATTTGTATTTCGTGTTTTGGGCGCGGACAATGTTAAATTAAGGCTTGAACGGACATGAAACCCACCTGGTTGAATCCTCCATTCAAAATTAGCGCGTTAGAGCATTTTCAACACTCGCCGAGCTCGAGAGCGAGTCCTCCTGCGACAGCTGCACATTCAGCAGTTGGACTCACTTTACGTCCAGACTCTGCAGCTATAGGTGCCGTGTTTTGCTTCTGAATCTGCTGAACGCGCTGCAGCTCTGACTCTGCCGAGGCTCATGGGAATCGTAGTATTTAGAACCAAGCTAACGACAAAAACGCAGTTTCTCAGAAACAAATGTTCCAGTAATTAAAACTAATGGCCATAACATAAATCTACAGGAGACTTTTGTGTTTTCATGTTGAGGAACTTTTTATTTCAATTTGCAGAGGGGAAAAATACTTGAATCAGCGGATCCTCCCACTTTGCAACTCTACTGGGTTAGCAGCAGAAATCTTAAAATCTTAGAGGCTGATCTGTATCGCTGGACACCATCCGTTTAATCTGATCCGTCACACGGGACGAGTGAGCGCGGTGAGGACGTAGCGAGACGCGCTAGCAGGAGATCAAAAACCACATGAAGGGAGGTCGAGGTTGAGAGGAGCGGATGCAGCGCAGGCGCCGCGGCGCTCACAAGATGATAAATTACATCAACACACACCTCCAGTGTCAGCGATCCAAACAGGTCAATCTCACCACGAAGGCATGTGATCGACGAGAGGGGTAGGCATCGCTAACCATCTCACACACACACACACACACACTCCAGTGATATTTAGTGCCCTCATGCTTTGCTGCTTGTGTCATCGTCCCTTTTGTGCCCACACACACACACACACACACACACACACACATTTGTCACTGCATCACTCAGCGCGGAGCGGCATGGGACAGTTTATATCTCTGCTAAGCTGGCACTTCCATTTGGCCTTCTGCCCCGGTCACACTACATTTTTACATTTCAGGCATTTAGCTGAGGCTGTGATCCGCGGGAGGCGGGCGAGGAAGTGAGCAAGCAGGTAGAGAAACCTCAGACGGACTCTTGACAGGATGCACGGCGGTCGCTGGTTTCAAACCAGTTGCCTTTTTTGGTTACGATACAAGCTCAAGAATTGTTACCAGAGCTGTGTCCAAAATACACGCTATGTACTCTTACTATATACCGGTGGTAGTAAGTGTACGGACTGCTACTGGCTGCTGGAAACGTCCAGATGTTCCAGGAGCCACGTGTCCAGTTCTGAGTAGTTCCTCTTTATTTCAGTATTTCACACAAAACGAATGAAAAGGGAAGCTTGAGAGAGAAGTTCACAGAGGGAAAAGGTGGATTTCTGACGAAGTCGACAGTCGGGAGCAAGATAATAAAAACGTGCTTGAAGATGTTGCCGTGTGTGGGCTTAACATAGAAAACAAGTGTTGAGGGTATTGTGATCTTCTCTGCTCTCTTCTTGTGCTTTCAATCTCTGTTTAAAAGGTTCGGTTTTGTCATGTTTGTCACGTATCCCGCCAATGTGTATCACCCTTAGATGGTTAACGAGCACACTACTGAAGTTAAAGCGTAGCCATGTTGAAGGAGAAGATGGTGGATTTGGTTAAATGTCGCTGCAGACTGCTTTAAACCAAGACCACGACCCGTCCCTAACCTTAAAGTGCGGCGGCTGCCGAAACAGAACCATAACAACGTTTGAAAAAGATGTCTTGCAATGTGTTTTTGTGGGAAACAAAAGAGTCGTCTCATTCGCATCAACTTTCTACGACTTGCCAGAGACATTAATCAACAACATTCCCTCATTATGTTAATATGAAAACATCACCGGCACTGCCTTGACCTTCGAAAGGGTTCAGACAGCGAGCTAACAAGGCTGTGAAAGAAAAGCTCAGATCGAAAGGATCGATTTCACACGGCGAGAGGCCTGCAGCCCTGAACACACACACACACACACACACACACACACACACACACACACCACAACCTCTGTGCACTTGCACTATTTCTGACCCACAATGCACTCAGCCCGCAAGTCTGCTGACAGGGACAAATTTACACATCATGTCCACCGAGATGATCCCTGTGCGTCCACATGCCTGTGACAGAGTGTCCCTCCCTCTGGGACTTTACCTGTCTTCGGGGCACGTCCGAGTCCTGGATTCTTCACATCGTGGACATGGCGAAGACTCCGGAGTTTAGATATTTAGGTTGCACCTGTTTCCCGGCCTCAAGCGCCTCTCTGCCGTCTGCAGAGGATCGTGGATGTTCAACAGATTCAGTACAGTTCACTGAAAACTTGTGTTCCTGCTCAGTCCATGTTGTGTGTATATATACACAGTATATATATATATATATACACAGTATATATATATATACACCAGTTTATTAGGTACAGCCAGCAACAACTAACACAGGCGATAAATCCTGCCTCTGAAAATTAAAGTTTTTGTTGACGAGGGAAAACTAAACATAAGAAACAACTGTCAGTTTGTCAGAGTACAATTCAACACATATCTACAACAACAAAACAAAAACAAACACTCGATCACACAGATTTTCTTCCCCTTTTCTGTAATTTGTGCGAGTTTATATTATTAAAATACATATACATGTATTGATATATAGTTTTATTCCGGTTTATTCCTGTAATATCTAATACAGAATGTCTGAATGCATTTATAGCACATATGAAAGAAAGATAGTAAGAAAGTTACGGCTGACATGAACCACACATTTGAACAATTTAACAAAAACAACTTTACCAATGCTGGTTTATTTAAGGGACAATAACGTTTTAACTTTGAAGCATTTAGTCGATGTTTTGTACTGATAAACAAATCATTTAAACCCCTTTTTTTTTTAAAAAAAGCAACACACATCTTAATAACTACACGTTAACATTAAGTATCATTGAAAAAAATAGTGTATTAACAAAAGTTATGCTGCGGTCTTGATGTCAAATTTAAACAAATCATAACATAATATTTGGATTATTATTTAAATGAATGAAACAGTCAATACAATTAAGTTGCATTTTGAAACTTTATTTATGAAGTCACACATACGCAGTACTTTAAAGTTTTTGTACAATAACAAACCGTCAATCTGTAAGTTACATACAAGTTAGATTAAGGCCGTTAACATTTCAACATAAAAAATGTTTTGTTGTAGTTAAATTTGGACTGTTATTTTAATAAAGGAGGCGTTCTCCGCATGCTGCCCGTCTCCGTCTCGACTCCCTCCTCCGGACTGACAGCAGGTCGGCTGCTGTTTGACATCCCAGAATATGGTCGTATTATTTAGTTACACATTCCACTGATGCTTTTGAAGTACATCTCCATAACAGACATGGCATACGGTTTTCTTGGAGGCCGGGTAGGCATGTTGCCCCCCCCAACACCGACTTCTTCATGTCATGAAAGTCAACCCAACTTTATCAGTGGCAGTAATGGCCGGAGCGCGAGGCAGGGCTCGGGTTGAGAGTTGGCCCGTCGTGTGCCCGTCTTTCCGGACCGACAGCTAAAACAGCAGAGGACGTCTTACTTATTTACAACCGGCAGCCGTCCACTTTAAGCTCACAACACACACACACACACACACACACACACACACAACCATCTCCTCAGAGGCCGCAGAGGAAATGCATGGTGAAACTAGACGGTGCAGATTTTTTACACTGCTGAGCGCACACGTCATTTAAATCTGATTTAGTTACACTCCTGTTTAGACAGAGGCAGGCAGTGGTGGAAGAAGCATTCAGATCATCTACTCCAGTGGAAGTCCTTTCACTCAGCGACTCGGCCGCACGTTTAGCCCATAAAAGTATATGATCAGCACGTTTTTTTATTAATAACGCTGGCGTGAGCAACACGGGGCAGTTTAAAGTGTCACTCCACATGAGGTGAAATAAAACAGCTTCTGAGTTACAGAAGCTAGCGGAGGAGCGGCTGAACCCGGGGCTGAAAACAGGAACACTGGCTCTCTTTTTCATTTGAAATGTGTGGGAACAGGCCTAACATTCCTGAAGTCCGTCTCTCTGCTGTCGTACAGTATCGTTAGCTTGCCATGAGCACCCTGAATAAATAGCACACATTGAGACTGGATTTCGTCTGGAGACACTGAACTGCTCATTTAACTTTATTTGCTCAAAAACTTACGAAACAAATTACGTGTTTGTTCATTCAAATTCTTCCCGCTTGAATGTCTGAAAATGTTAAAGTCCTGCTGTCTATTCAGGAGCCACAACACCAAACCATGACAGACTATGTTCTTCTTGTAAAAATCAGGAATTAATCAAGATGAAGAAGACGAACTGTCAAGCTTTGTTTTGTGCGTGCAGGATCGGGCCCAGTGAAAGGTCCAGATGAAGACGTATAGTGGCCCAGGGGTGGGCCAGATGCAGAGGTGGATAATGGATTAGTGAAGATCAGTGTTTCCTGTGAGGAAAAGCAGACCAGATTTATCTTCTGTCCTCCGTCCAGAGGCCACCCAGGGACCACTTAAAGGAGAAAGATCTAAGTGTGTAAATATCTTCAGAAGGGATTTTTCTGAGAGGAAAAATGGACGACGAGAACAAAGAGAAGAAGAGAAACCTGTGACCTGTAGATGAAAAACAACATTAGAAGTTCTTTCTTGCAGTCTTGTTGTCTCCTGTTGCACTCCAGTTTGGAAAAAGGCATTAGGTGTCGAGAACGATCTGGAAACTAGACGACTCAGAGAAGAAAAGCATGTATGCACATCAACTCTTAATTAAATATTGTTTTTTGGGAAAGTTTGTCACTAAATGTGGTAACGTAAGAACATTTACATTCTCATATCTGCAATAACCTTTTTAAAATGAAGAAAATCTTTCCTTAATTTCTCATTGACGCTTATGTATCTTGAAATCTGTCCAATGAGATTGTAAAAATCCAAACGTCTCAAACCTGCAGCACTTCTGTCGGCAACCCTAATTCTTCGTCTTTTGTTAAAATCTGTCCATCGTGAAAAGAAGTTTGTACGGGAATGAAATTGCAGCCACATTCCCACAAGCTGCAGGTTTTTATAATATTCCAGTGGACTGTTCAGAAGTATTTTATGGTATCATTGTATATATAATACAAGTGTCAATGTGAATCAACTTTTGATTCAAAAAAACACGAGTCAATAAACATTTTGAAAGTGTTTTTAATATTTATATTTTCACCAGCAAAGAACGGTATTCCAAGTATTTCAGATATTCTCCAGCACTAATGTCACAAAGTCAAATTCCAGCAGAACTACACAAACACACCGCCGGGCACGAGCTTTAGCTCCACTCCTGTCTGTTGGATGAGCTCCAAGTTTAGGACTGCGATCAGCTGCTCTCAGCTGTTTTCACCAGGAGCTGAAGACCTCCAGTAAAGCCTCCGCAGGGAACATTTCATCACCTGAAATCCAACCAGCACACTTCTCCACCTCGGCCTCAGGCACCAGGACCTGGTCCAGGACCCACGCACCTTAACTCTTGTGTGTTAATGCTGTTTCTCCACTGACGTCGCAGGGCTGGCTTTAATAAGACTCGGACTCAGCCGGGAAGTTGAAAGCAATCAATCGTTTACTTGGTAAGAGTTCAAAGCACAATTCAGCAACAGGTAATCAGTCAGGAAGGGAAAAACGAAGCAGGCAAGGGGCAGTCAGGCAAAACCGGAACAAAGGCACGCTAAGACTGCGTGCTACATTAGAAGATCTGACAAACGACGGAGGAAAGAGGGCTGGCATATGTCCAGGGGAGATAATGAGGGAATGGGGAACAGGTGTGCTGGTGGGTGAGGGGATCAGGTGACTGGGACTGGTGGGAGCACACTGAGGACATCTACAGGGCAGGTGGGGGACAGCAGGTATCTGAAACGAGAGGAGACGTTAAAGACTGTGCAAAATGACTAGACAGAAGTAGTCGTTGTCACGATCGTATGTCTCTGTTGCACAAAGCTACACGGGACTCATTTGCTCTGATAGATTAAGAAAAACACAGCAGGTCAAGCTCACCTTAGTGTACTTTTTTTCCTATTGATAACCATAACTTCATCTTTGGAGTGCAGTAGGTTGGCTGACGTTTGAGGCTTCAAATTAGCGGAATCTTGGATTTTTGGGCAGGTAAAGTCAAAGTACATTCTAGCTAAAGAAGTAAAAACAAAACTAAAGGCCTTAATGCGCTTCACACCAAGTGCTTGTCAGATGGCCGAACAGGGTCTGAAACCCCCTCTGCTGACACCTTTCTGACGGAATTGGGGGGCTGAATCCTACAAACTTCTAAGCGCTTTAACCATTTAATGTTGCATGGACACTTTGAATGAACTGAAGCATACGGATGCATTAAGAATGGTCTGTTTCTGCTGACCAGTCTCACATAGACAGCTAGAATATTTAACCTAAACCCATTAGATTATCTCGAAAACGTACCATCTTGGAACTCAAAATAAGATTGTTTTTCTTACTTCTTGAAAAGATACAGGGATTTCTCCTGACAATGTTTCACTGGTTGAATGTCTCCCTCCTTTATGTGAACTCTTTACTCGCAGTAAACCATGTGTCCTCTCCAAATGAACTCATGGTGACCTGGTAAGAGAAACTCGGTCACAGAGGTCCAGGTGCATTGTCTTTCAGGGTCCTCCGTACCCAGCGATGCTTACTAACAGTGGCTCAGACCCCTGAAACACACACACACCCTCCCTTCTTCCTGATGCTGACAGGTGGTGCGTCTGTAACAAGTAAACAGGTGTTGCTTTGTTGCTCCGCCAAGAGACAGCAAGCTGAAAAAACCCCAACAACAAACAGGCAGCAGCGTCCCTGTCCTGCTAATTACTGCGAGATCACCTGAGTCTGAAGTTTAGTTAAAGTGTCTGGCAGCTGAGCCCAGGCTTTGCAGTTCAAATGACTCTTTTCCCCCTGCGACTATCCCTTCTCCAAACTCTGTCTTCTCATTTGTCAGAGCTGACTTTCAGAGCAGGCCTTGAAGTTTGAAAGAAGGAAGGTTGGGGGGGGGGGATCTGTCGTAACTCAAAGAGCTCGTCAGCGGAGGGAGACCAACGCGGCCGGCGGCAAAAGTTGGACGCTGCAGACGACACGTCGGCGAGGCTCCAGAGGGGCTGCTGATGGTGGGAAGCGCTGACGGGGACGTCCCACGATGTGTTTGTGGATTCAGTGACACTTTTGACGTAACGCTCCTTGAAGTCAATACAATCAGCTGGCAGTGATTTGTTTGTGTGTGTGTAGATGAAAATTGCCTCTTCACGCTGCAGGGCACGTCTTCATTCTTGTGCAAAGCGCCAGCGTAAACACTGTAAATCATATATGAAGAGGGTCGATGAATATGAAGGGAACTTGGCTCGCATCTTTAGCCGTAGCGGAAGACGCAGCCAAGCCACCACAGAAAAGCCTGACGAAACCATCTTAAAATATCGGGTGGCCAAAAAATATGTACACACAAACCAAGTGTGCTCGAGTAATTCGACTCCCACGAAAGAGCTCAGAGAGCAAAATAATATACAACAATCTGAGGCACAGCTCATTAATTCTGACCCATACATGCAGGAAAAGCAAATGCTGAAACTAATTCATTTGTCCACATCGGTGCAAGTATGAAACTGGGAAACCTGCACACCGTCAAAGATGAGCTTTCGGGGACTCTTGTGTGCAGGTTACGATCGCAGCAAGAAAGAACAGCTTTGTGAAGGCCAATAACATTTTCTCAATGTTTTCCATTTTTATGTATAAAATGCTTTCAGCTCATTTCTACCGGAGCTTTCTGAAGCACATGTGCAAGTACATCTACACAACTTTCCTGTTCATGACAGGCAATTACTGTTTACAACCGAAATCTTTCCCGACCCTTGCGTTATAGTCGCCTAGCCCTGTCTTTATTCTGTCTGGTGCTGCGGTTGCAAATACCCAGTTTACAGGAGATTCCAGCGTATCGCCCCCTACAATCATGGTGAGATACAAATCAAAACACAGACAGGAACTTCTCAAACTAACCGGCTAACCGGGCTCGAAATAATCATAGCTGTGCATTTAGCCAAGTTAGCAAAAACATCACCATCGGCAGGTTTTTTACGATGTCACAACGCTGTGGTTACTTTGTTAAGGTTAGGGAGCCCCTCGTTGTCATGGTTACAGTAATAACCACGTGATCAAGGCTCGGGAACGATGTAAAGTCGGACATTTTTGTATATTTTTGTGTATTTCTATAACGATGTCCCGTGAACAAGAGTCCAGTAGAGGGCTTGTTGCTTTTCGACCGTTTGCTGAGACGACTGCTGACAGTTTCACTGCAGGTTTTTACAGGCCAACACCTGATGACACCTGAACCTGCTCATAATAAAAACACAGGTATGTCGGGGCATGCTGGCACTGTCCCTTCTGATACTATGAAAGATTTCTGTGTGATTTTCTGAGCGTATTCTCCAAAACTGTGGTTTTACATTTAAGACAGCGTCCTAGTATTAAACATACAGCTCAAAATACTTTTTCTACAATGATGACTATGCGGACTATTTAAGCACCATTCGACCTCAGAGGAGTCTTGTCATTACGTTGATGATTGAGGCCTTGGATTGAGGCCTCGGCCTTGGCCGGTCTTGCTCCCAAACAGTGGCCTCGACCCTCAGATTGATCACCGTCTCCGGGCTCAGACGGTTCAGGGCCGCAGCAGAACCCGCTGTCTGCTGTTTGCTTAGACTAAAAAGCTGCTAAAAGCTGGGATCAATCGGGCGGGAGAATCAATCAGGATCATCCGTGTTTATACGACTCGGGGGGGGGGATTACCTCACTGTTACTGGAATGGCCTCACAGGAATGACTGGCCATTAGAACAGTGGGACTAAACACTGCCCCAATGTTTACATAAAAGGTAACGTGGGCCCGGCCTGGGCTCTGTGTGCCAGAGACAATTAGGCCCCAATTCAGGCCGTAATCCACCGCCGGGCGCGAGGTAATCAAATTCAAACATAGCCGGGCCCCCGAAAACAATGAGGGACGGGATTACAGTGAAGATGGAACATTAATAAGCTTAACACTGAACACGTGCTCCAGTGGCCAACATTCAGAGCGTCAGATGGATGTTTTTAAAATGCCCCGTGTTTTAGCACTTCTGGTTGGGTTGAAGTGTGAATTGAAATACTGCAGTTAAGGAATGTGTAGGTGTTCTTTACTTTACTCTGTGTGATTCTTGTTTTTAGATCTTAATAACTCTGATTAAGCATCTGTACGAGGAATATTTTTAATTTGTTGTGCATATTATGCAAGTGTTTTTGAACAGTCTCAGTTGACTTTAGTGCCGCAGCTGCCTTCATGAGTCCCAGCGGGATCTGGGTGCTTGTTAATGAATTGCTCTTCTTGCTCGGTGGGTCGATTTAAGAGACTCAGCAGTCGTTTCTCAACGCACAGTCGAAAGAAAGTTAAGCTGTTTTACGGAGAAATGAGCAAAGTGCATGTTAAAGGACAAGTTCATATTTCTCAAGAGCATCTGAACACAATACTGGCGTCCCTGCTGCCCATACTGGCCCCACTTTAAGGGACGCAATCCGGCCTTTATGTATTCAAAAGCTCATTGGAGGCCAATTTGAGGTTTCAGCAGTACGAGTACGTATCTTCTAAAGTTAGTCTTTGTAGTTAAGACGAGTGAAGGGTTCAGTATGCTTGAAATTAAATATGTTTGTGCGACACGCTGTCTACAGGCTAATGTGTTTAGACCTGTTTAGAAATGAGAAGAAGCTGGTGGCGATGAATCATTCAAAGAGACAGTCTCTGCTCAAAGAAAGTCATGGTGCACTCAGTTGTGCAGAAGTGAGATAATTGTGTGAAGAATGAAAAAAGAGCTCGAGAGAGAGAGAAGTTCAAATTGTGATTGCTGTGTAAAGTGGGCGTGAATGTTGGATTTTGTGTCTGGAAAGTTATAAAAAAATCGCCAGACACAGTTAAAAGACTAACTTAGGGATCTCTTACATTGTTGTGCCAGGACAGGACGAATGAGGACAGTGATCAATAACTCTTTCAATGAGCATGTGAGCATTGTTTTAAGGTGGACTTGAAAAACAATCTGGACTTTTCTTTTAACCTGTGAGAATGAATCTAGAAACTGGAATAAACTGTGATGGAAGGAATTCTTGCACTCGGTTCACAAACAGTAGCAACATCAATTTTAAGACGGTACGTTATTATGTCCGTTAAAATAAAACCAATTTCGACATATTTCAACTCACACGTCATTCTTTTACTTTTGTTTTCAACATCTTTGACATGGTTTCAATTCGACTTGTCATGAGCTTGTCAGGTTGATAGTAACGATCAACGATGTGTCCCATTGGGCCACGACACAAGGACCAGGACCCCGAAACGGACCCAGCTAAATGGAATGCAGCTATTATTCATTTTAATATTTGCATCTGCGCTTGTCCCTCTGTGACATGCCAAAATGTCTTTAGTGAGAAAAAAGAAAAGCTTTTTGCTAAAATTTGACCTGATGACCCATGATTTATGTTTTTCTGTTTTGTTTAATGTTGCAAAATTCTGGGAATATTTAAGGTGGAAACTTTTCACAGGAATTCATGGGATTAAAATGCAAATATAGGGTTTATTTGCTCAGGCTGTGTTGACCCTGTCATCTGCAAAGAGAAACAAACCTCTTACCTTAAGCAGATTAATTGTAAACTCTTCAAATTGTCATAAAGAAAATCAACAATTTAGTTCAACTATAATTAAATGAGTTGATTTAAGATTGTATTGAACTCTGATGCCTCATCTTCACTATCAAAGCTTGTTGAGGAAGACTCCCAAAGAGTGTGGCTTGGTGTGAGCGCTCCCAAACAGGAGCAAAAATTCCCCAAATTAAGCTCAACTTCCCTTGGAAAATTTCTTCAAACTTCCCGACCCTTTGCGACCCCAGCCTCGCTCAAAGGCACATGGGAAAGAACCGAACCTGCAGCCTTCTACCTGCCTTCCTGCTAGATGAGAGAATCTCCACAAATGACCTCTTTACTTTTTTCTCGCACTTGGAAGTAAAAGTCACCTTTAGAAGAAAGTCTTTATTATACGTCTCCGTAATTCTTCTTTCTCACTTCATTCAGCCGCTTTGCAGGAACTTCTAGTGGAATATCTTCATGTTTTTCTGACACTTTCTGTCAACCAAACCAAACCAGAGTCGATGCTTCACATACAGCGTGTAGAATGATAAACCTGTTGGAGGTGACAGTTTATCACTTTAAATCATCTTTGTGGCACTGCTTCCTAAAACAGGTGAAGTTCTTATCTGGGACATTCGGTGTTTTGCTTTAACAGGTCACACGACAAAAACTGCAGCCCTGAATAGTTATTTAGATGCTTTTGAGAGGATATAACTCATGGGGGAGCAGGAGGTAGAATCTTAAGGGAGGAAGGAAAATTCAGAAGATATAACAAATACAATGACTTTGGGAGGAATTGTGTGTTGAAAGGAATTAATTTCTTTATGCTATGATTATGATAATCGCAGTGTCTCCTCTGCCACTGTACACTGCTCAGAATACACCAGGCAGCTTGACAGACGCTTCTCCTGGAAGCATGTGGACGTATCAGATGATAAGGTGGACTAAAGCCTATAAATACGGCAGCCTGAGTCTCCCGGTGAGCCAGTGTTTAAACTCTCCTGTACCACCTGATGATCTCCTGACGCCTAAACCCCACCGTCCTCCCTCCTGTGGAGAGAAGCGCCGCCAGGAGAGCCATCTCTTCAAGTCTTTTCATGTAGGAATTCATCGCGTCTTCGATGTATTGACACGATGTCTCCCTGTGCGTAAAATGCCGCGCTTAGTGCGTCCTGGCGCGGACGATTCCTTGGAAAATGTGCGGTGTCAGTCGCGTTTCCTTCACGCCCCGCTGCTGTGGGTCGGTGCTGAGCAGGAGTGGCATCTCGGCGACAAAATCTGGATGAAAGAGCGTCCTTTAGAGCTCAGGCATGCATCGAGTAGTGAGATCATTGGCGTTATAAATATCCCCGTGCCAGCAGAACAACTTCAGCTACTGCAGCCGGGGTAATGCCCAGGAGCGCTGCAGGCGTGTGTGCGCACGGTTTCTGGTGCCCAGACCTCAGGAGCGACACCAAAATGCTAGAAGTGGCCTAGCGAGTGTCTCCTTTTTGGAAGAATGAATGTTCCTCTTTACCTTCTGACCGTCGCTCACTTGATTTGCGCCGCCGCCGGAGCCCAGCACGTCTCTTTGGAGAGCCAACTTCTGGAGGAGGAGATCAGCTCGGGACGCAGGACTTGCAGGCTCTACTGTAGGGTTGGCATCGGCTTCCATCTCCAGATTCATCCCGACGGCAGAGTCAACGGCAGCCATGAGCCCAACCAGCTGAGTAAGTCATTCACTCCGGTTCCGCGGTGCACGGAGCAGCCAGACTACTAAATTATAAACGTCTGACGCGCAGATGAATCCGGTGCGTCCCGCTGAGAATGCGCACTTGGATCTGCATTCCCGCATCTGCTCTAATTGATTCGCTTCTGTTTGCAGTTGAATCTATTTCAAATGTCATGCCTGGAAGTTCTAACAATAATGATTTACACAGGAAGAGTGTAAGGACCGCGCACCTAAACTTAGGCCGCCTGACCCTGTGAAGTATGTGAGCAGCGGCCATCTGGTTGACGAGCCTTGTCTGTGTGCGTCCGGGATGTTGGCAGGTAGACTATTTGTGGAAGTAACAGGTGCAGCAGTGAGACACCAGGATGTGTTGGATTGTCATCACGGCGACGCTACTGCATACACTGCAAAAAAATACCCAGCATAAACAACGAGACTGCTATTGTTTATTATTGACAGTTACTCTGTTTTCCCTCAAAACAAACGATATAAATATCGTTTGTTTTGACTTTTAAATGAAAGAGGTCACAAATGAAGAAATAACGAGCAATAATAAGTTGATACAGAAGAAAATTAGGTTTTTAGAATTAAAAACTACATCGAGTTACTTTGCAGTGCAGATGGCTGATATAAGGAAGGTTACAGTGTCCAGACTGAGGTATTTCTCCTGGGTCCAGTGGTTTAAGAAGCCATATGGACAAACTGGATGTTAGAAAAAAATCAAATAACATTTTTATAGCTAATATTAGCCCATATATATTGGCCCATGTTTATTGGTCAATTCATCAGTCTACCTCCAGTAAAAAGTGAGGAAATATAACTTGTGAATAAGAAAGAGATTATAAGATGTCCCTGTAACATTTCCTCTTGTATTCAATCCAAATACATCAGTTTTGAGTTTTTTTTCTCACAAGATGTTTAAATAATCTCTCCATTTGAAGACATGATATCTTAACTCAAATAAAAAAACAAGATATCAACACTCGAAACTGCTCTAAACGTCTTCATAAACTCAGACAGATGCGTAAATTATATTCAGCTGCATTTAGAAGAAGGCAAATTAGGACAATTAGCTTTGACTGGAAACATTTATGAGAAACTTGAAATACAAAGTTAAATACAGCAGTTTTCAAACACCAAAGTCTCCACCGTCCTGTACGTGAAGCTAAAGACTAAAGTCATGAATCAGATTTTCAGTTTTTTACTGCACCATCAGATCTCTCATCGCTCATCTGCTGACGAAACAGCCGAAGCTCACCGTTAAAGTGCACTTGTGCCTCCATTTCATGGTCCCCGTTAGGAGAGTTGTCAGGTTACATGGATTTCAACGTGACAGCCTTGTGGTTTTGAATCCTGCATGACAGCGCTGGGGACGAGCGGGAGACTGGGCGTCTTAGATTTGTGATACGAAGATTCGTTTGCCATCAGACTGCATTACATGTCATAGATAGCAGCTAACACACAGTCCATTTACTGCAGAGACAACATTAATCTGGGATAACACCTCTGTGTAGTACTGGAGGATACAGTCAGTGGACAGTTTAAGTGTCCCACATTGGGCCAAATGTTGTCTCAAAACAACCCACATCGGCACGACCCACTATTCTGCATTATAGTTTCATCATCATAAAGAGACAGAGTGTTTAAACTGGACACATCTACAACACATTTATCTTGATTGCACCAGCAGAATCTCCACTGTCAATGATTTTCAGTTTTTGTTCTCACACAGTATCCGCATGATTAAGGAAATATTAAAGTTCGGCATCTGGGTTAAGCAAGAATTGTGGTTTGTGTGTAAACAATGTAAAAAAAAACTAAAAAACCACACAGACAACACTGCTAGTTGCTATAAAAAGCGATTGCAAGTAATTTGTAATGGCATTTGTGAAATCCTGCCCATTGCAACCAGTGCATTGCTAAATAGCTAAAGAGCACGCTGGCTGAAGTCACTGCGGTTCAACCTGGTGACCCTCAGGGGGGATCCTGCCTCCGTGAACTCCACACCGCTACCGCTAGTCCCACAAGCAGGGTCACGATAACGACTGACGCGTATGTGCTAGCAGACATTAACAGCCTAATGCGTGTAACAGTCTGTCAGACTATCCCAGTATCTTCTGCGTTTTTAGCCAAAAGATAAAAGCCACACAAAGTGTCGCTCAGCTCTCTCACTGCTGCTGCAGTGTGAGAAAACACGATGACCACAAACAATGTTTAAATGAAAAGTCAACTCAGTAGGAAACTGCCATGTTCAGCTATGATTGTCGGCCAAAAAGGCCATAAAAGCAAATGTAATTCAGCATGAAGACGTGCAAACTTGTTACTGTGTGTTTCTTTTGAATCTCGCCATTTTTTTTTGTCATCGAAATTCACTCTGGTTGCCGGAAAAGGTTGACGAAGAACACCAGTGATCTAAATGAACAAACTGTAAGATCAAGAAAAGTAGATACGAGATCCAGAAAACCACGAGAGGAGTAAAAATACACTCTGTCATTCATCAATCATCAGAGCGTGTTGTTTGTCCGTCCAGGTGTCCTGGAGCTCTTTGCTGTTTCTCAGGGGGTCATCGGCATCAAAGGGGTCTACAGTAACAGATTTCTGGCCATGAATAAAAGAGGACGGCTCCACGCCACCGTAAGTATCCCACACACACAGCCTGCACACACTGCTGACTCTGCAGGGTTACTACGTGCTACTTCGAAGTGACACTCTCTCTTGAAATGTTAATCAGCTGTGATGGGTTTGGATTTGTAAAAGTGACGCTGACATTTACTCTCTCACAGTTGAATGAATGCAGAGGATTTATTTAAAGCTGCATTCATTGATTGTTTCTCAAACACAAGAATTACACATTACCACCTTATAAAGTTGTTATTGCTAACATGTTAGCAAACTTTTGCCAATTTCCTCATTTGGCAACGTCACCATCCCTCTGGAGTCGTGTTTGCGTCCTCTTTAGCTGCTAAATGCTCCGCTATGTTCACCCTTCAGGGACCAAACAATGAGCTAAGACAGGAGTGTGCATGTGAAAAGTCACAGAGGTAGCTTCAATCGTGTGTTAGATTCGGAAAGTTACAAAAAATTGTTGGATGCATCCCTCCAGTTCTGACGTCAGGAAGGTGTGGGGGGAGGGGACGCTCTGTTTGAAGCATACTGACGCCTTTATTAGGTTTTCTGAGCTTTCAACTGCATCTCATGGTTAGATTATTTTGTTGCACACGCTGTTCCCAAAGATCAAAGTTTCATATTGTTTACTTCTGGTTTTGATCAACCCTTTCTTGTGTTCTGAGCAGACCTCCTGCTAATTTGGCAAAGTACTGTGGATCTGCGTCTCATTTGCTGCTGATATGATGTCCCTCTCTGCTGCAACCCGACTAATTTTTGGACTCAAAACCTTGCCTAGTGCAGCTATATTTGTTTTATTTATTAGTTTGTGAAGCTTTACATCTGTGCTGCATAACAAAATCCCCAAATCTGACATCAGCATGTCATGGCATGCCGCTGTAATCTTTAGCCACAGTTTTGAAGACTTTCAAATCCCCCCAAACGCATAGTAAGCCCAAATCTGCCCACAGCAGCTTGGCCTCGCAGTCGCCGCTGTAAGCGGGCCGGCCGGCCGGCCAGCAGCCTGCCGCACTGAAGAGTCATCTGTGTGAGCCTTGGCAGGCGTATAGATAGAAGCGGCTCCCTATTAGCATGTGTTAATGGGAAGAGCAGATTAAGTCCTGTCTGGGACGGCTGATAATATACAGAGGAGTGAGCCACAAAGTCAAGATCAATATGTTGAGTAAACAATCAACCAGGCGAGCAACAAACGGAGAGCCAGAGAGTCTGTGAGCTGCTGTGGGTGTGAATGCTGAGCAACGGCGATTTATGCCCCCTCAGCTCCCGGTATTGTTTCATGAGCCCCTGTCAGCGGGGAGTGATGTGGCGTCTTTCCCCAAAGTGCGTTTTCTGCCGCAGCTTCCTACAAATCTACTAATGCGACTCCACCAGCCGATACATATTCAGCTGTCAGTCCAGCTTATATAAACAGACAGCAAAATTACAAACTTTCTCGGGGTCAAAGCACATCCCAAACAAGACTTAAATGCAAACCAAGACGCTGCAGACACGGATAATAAGAGGAAACAAAGTGACAAAGCAAAACATTGCCTCAACCTGATCATCAGTGCTTGTTCGGCTGGAAGTTTGTCATGCATGGACACGGTCAGACTCAGTGGGATTTCCTTTCTCGTGGTCCAACGTGTCTGCAATCCGGTCTCATCTGCCCCTTCATCTTCCGCTCCAGGCTGTTGAAATGTCAGAAATGAAAGTCCAACTTTCCACATCCACTCCTCCGACTCAAAGGTCGATCGTCTGCTGCTTGTGTCTGCGTGAGTCCCTCAGTCAAGGACAGAAAATACATTTGAAAAGCTTCCATTTGCTGAACTCTTTACTTGTTCACGTGATCACAGAGCAGGTTTAGTTACAGATCAACACATCTCACTCGACCTCGTTTTCTGGCATGTAAGTTTGATCAGTTACATGTAAGTCATTGTAATAAAGCTACTGTAGGTTGAATTTGAAATTTTATTAGTTAGCTAGTTAGCAAGCCTGTTAGCCTTCCAAAATCGTGTATGTCATATGTCGTAAGTGTTGAAAAGTGCACCGCCATCAGATCAAAATTTCCACTTGACACTTTCATACTTTAGGGTTGGGGTGAGGATTCATGGTCCCACAGGATGAGCCCCACTTTACATCACTCTGGAAGCTGATAGTCGGCCTTCAAACTTTATTAGATCTATTAAGAAAATTGCAGTCGGTTTTAGTTCGATATTTTAATCAGAGTTTCTTTTTTGCAGTACAGCGCTGCTACTCGCTGTAGAGACCTTGCACTCTGAGACGTTCTCTGCAGTCGGGGCTTATTTTTTTGCCTCCGGAGCAGCTCTGCCTCAGAGAAATATTTGTATAACTAAAACTCCAATCTGTGGCTACAGCTGCACTGTGCTATTTAACTGCCTTGATGATTTGGGGTGGATGTAAACCTCGGGGGCCACAGACAGGCTTGGGCCTCACGTCTGGGTGTCGAGTGACACCCTGAACCTTATCTTGTTGCATCGTCTGTCATATTTGATATTTAGATGTTTTCACAGTGGCAATTTATTGGCTAAATAACAGGCGAGGAGACAGATGCACATTGCTCTGCGTGACCTACTCAGCAAGCCATCACAAACATAATCTTTTGAGAGGTGAAAGGGTCACCTGCATTTGTTGAACAAACATTGACAGAGCGAGGCAGAGAGAGAGAGATGGAGAGGGAGAGAGAACTCAAGTGAAAGCTACAGAAAAAGCTGATTAAGGATTTTATTGGTGAACTCATATTTTTTTTAGATATGTCTCAGCTACAGTTTCTTTTGTATCTCTGGTGCATTTATACTGAAGACACTTTTTAAAAATTTCAGATCACTAAACGTGTCCTTTTCCCAACCAGTTAATTTCAAGCCGGGTTTCTTAAGTTAGTGTGCGTAACAGCACAGTTATAATATGGTCCTAGCACGCTTCACTGTATTATCTGTTTTTGGTTTCGAGCGGCATATCGAAACCAATATTTGATGGATTGCCATGGAATCTGGTACAGACATTCATGTCCCCCGCTGGATGAATTGCAATAACTTTTGGTGCCCCCCCTGACTCGTCATCTATCGCCACCATCAGCTCAAAATTGAATTTGTGTGTTTGACCAAATACCTGCACATCTACGATGCTAACAAAGCTGCACAAACTAAACTAACATTGTAAGAATGGTAAACATTATCTACCAAACATTATTGTGAGCATGTTAGCATGCTGACATTAGCATTTAACAGGGCTGTAGACTCTCTTTTTATTGTTGTGTTGCGTTGTTTCATATCTCAACAGTGTTTCCTTGGAAAGAGTTTTTAGGAAAAGGAATGTAAAAACATTCATTGGCATTTTTTTTTCCAGTTGTGTCGTATCTTAAAAGTCTTATGTTAGTCTGTTAAGTGTTTTTCAACCAGCCCAGTCCCTGAAGTCTGTCCCTTACATCAGAGTAGAGTTAGAGTGTGGTCCTGGTTCAGCTTGTCGTCTCATATTTTAGTGGAATTGGACTTAATAAAGTATTCTTTCCATCTGTCTGTAGTAGTGGTAAGAATAAAAAGGACACATTAGTGAAGAAATTATTTGAGTAGAGGGGGAAAAAAGTTAGTCATCGGTAACTTTCCACCTCTGCCCTCCATACAGCTAACCCCGAGGATCATGGGAAAGGTCCCTTTAAAAGAGTGTGACCAATCCTGCAGGGCAAGAGCCAGGTTAAACAGCTGTACAAGCATTATGATTTTAACAATAAGATCTCTGGAATCTGGCTGCAGCCATTAAATCCTATGAAACACAGCAGGGGCCAAAGCTCCTTCCTGGTATGCATGCTTGTGTGTGTGTGTGTGTGCGAGTACATTCATACATGCTCCAATGGATTTGTTTCCAAACGTGTAATTCCCTGACTGGTACCAGAGCTGGTATGTTGCTCAAATGTAGCGTTCTGTTAAATCATTGCAATCCACCCATAGCAGTGACTCGGGAGGTCTGCGCAGTTTTCTAATCATTTTTAAAAACAACAGCCAAAAGGAACAGGCGGTCACTTTGAATAACTTAAAGGTTTGTACTATTCCGCCGCGGCCGCAGCGCGCTCTCTTGTGACTGGCATGTTTACCAAACGCTGTAATGGCATCATTTTCTGCTATGCTTCACTCTTCAGCAAAGCAGAACGGTTTGTTTTATTTCAGAATGGCAGGAGGTTATACAAGGAAGTCATACTGCAGCAAGAAGGCAGGCATCCCTGGGTACATGTCAGAGTTTCCCACCCGAGATATTTTTAGGCACAAAACGGGAACATTCAATGAATATCTGCATCTCCGTCTCTGAAATGAGGCGATAGCAGAACGTAATAGCGTTGTCTTTACATTTTTACTAAGCATGTAGTATATTGTCCCGAACATTTCAGAGGAGGACGTTCGGTTTGGTACACAATTTATTTCAGCTTGGCAGGTTTCGTTCAAACCTGTGACCCAAATAATTTCAGTCTAGTCTACTTGTGGAACATATATTCAGTTTGAGTTCCACCTGGAAAGCTTTTGTCATTATTTTGGTTGTTGTCTTTTGATGTGGGGAGTGTTTGGATTATTATTACTCATGTATTAACGTATAAGCAGCATCTTAAGCCACCTCCGTAGACCAGCCTAAGTAGTTAGCATGTAGCTAGCCCCATCGGCAAGAAGCAGTGTGAGATTGATATATGTGCAAATTCCTAAGAGATACATTTCCCAAAACATGAAATTGATCCATTGAATATGTCACATTTATGCAATTGTCTCCACTTTGCAATTGCCAGCTAACACAAGTCTGTGAAATGCAATAATCCTGCAGATCCGTCCATCTCTCTTGTAACAAACAAACATGATCAGAAAGAAAAACAGCAGCCTGTGCGTCTTTATTTAGAAGTTGTTCTTGGATTCAGAGGCCATAATGAGCTTTTGACCGGCACAAAGGAGGCTCTGCTGCTATCAGTCAAAGCATCTCTGCGATGAGGAAAGTCATTTAGGTGACTTTGAAACCCGCCCCCCTAAGATGAAAGCGAAATCTTCTGTTGTTTTGGAGCGGTCTCAGTTTCACAGCAGCTAACCCAATCAAATCCTAATCAGGCGATATTATGTTGAACAGCGATGGGGCCGTGCAACAAGCAATCACAGGTCGAGATAACACGTGTTTGACGTCGAATTCTGTTGTAAATGTGGTGTTACATAAATGATCCAGCTCCGTATCCTTACAATTTCAAGGATTTTTGGACGTGTTTTACCTTAAATAGGTCTAACATCAGCCCTCCATGATCACTTAGTGTGAGAGAAAACATAATTTGGCGAGTGAAACAAGAGATTTACGCACACAGACTAGTACACCTGTACAGTATAACATCCAATCATCTGTTCTTTTAGAGAGGAACAAATGGCATACCTTAGATAAGACAGTGTGTCCCCTGGAAACACATCTGACAGTAAGAACAGTTTACATAGAAGAGCACAAAAGGTTTCTCACAGAAGCAGTATGTGTGTGTGAGTATGTGTGTACCCTTGTGTCAGATCAGTATTAACAAGGACATAAATGGCATCAGTGGGGAGAATCTGGCAGAGGTCAGCTTCCAGATGCATGATGGTGGGAGTTTTCTTGTAAAGGAATAGGAGCCATTACTTTTTCTTTCTCCCGACTTAAAGACAATTATCTTAGCAGCAGTTAACAAGAGAAACACGGGGTCGGGTTACATGGTAGCATGCAAACAGAGTTCCCACATGTTCCGCAGCTGAGCCTTGTTTACACGGGTACAGATCCAGTATCATGAACCCAGACATGTGTGAAAAATGTACAAATTTAAAGATTTGTTAATCAAAAATGTATCACAAATTAATACAATACAAATGAATGAGTGAATACCTTCTATTTCCCTTCTTTTGTAGGAATGGTTCACAGACGATTGTAAGTTCAGGGAACGTTTCCAGGAGAACAGCTACAACACTTACGCCTCAGTAATCCACAGGAACCACCGGACTGGTCGCGAGTGGTTCGTGGCCCTCAATAAGAGAGGGAAAGCTAAAATGGGCTCCAGCCCGCGGGTCAAATCCCAGCATGTCTCCACCCACTTCTTGCCCAGGGTCAGCCTGCACGACAAGAGCGAACAAGGCTTCACCATCACAGACAGGAGCAAAGAGAGGAGGAAAGCCCCGCCGCCGCCGCCTCCAAAACCTCCCGTGGCGAAGGCTAACGTCCATGCAGGAACAGCACCGAGACGAACGCAAGTCAAGTACTGGCCCAAGTACCGGTTTGGGTAGATGTCACCGGGCTCGGCTCTATCTGGCGGATTCAAGGTTCACAGACGTGGGACATAAAAGTAACAGACGTGCCCACAAAACTGACAACGGTCATTTACCAAATTCAGAGCATTCCGGGTATCTATGAAGTGTAAACCTCAAAGGGCTGCCAGGTTCAACTGTGGAGCTGTTCTTTGTTGAAGCTATGATCGTAGTTGGGAGGTGTCTTTCCACTTGAGTTGATGACGCTCAGTCCTGTTTTATGTTATCGTTTGTGTTCATGGTGAACTTGCCCCAGAGCCCCAACCTGAAAATAACGTCTTTTAAAATCAGATGCTGTTAAGGCTGAAATCCGGAACTTTCTGCATGTTCTTGGTGAGACATACTGGACGTGATGTTTGAGTTATACATCAAAGACGGAAAAGTCATCCACGTCGTTCCGCTATCTTGCTAGCTGAATGAAAATGTCCTCAACCGACCACATAAGGGCCTCCGTCATTTCCTAGTTTGTAAAGGACTGTACAAAAATGATTGGGGGGTATGTGCAGACTAGAAAAGGAAGTGGTATGTATTTTTCTTTCTGCTACAAAAAGGATGGTCTGAATTTTATGGGATAGCAGGGAAGGGTCTTTTACATTTTTTCTCACCCCAGATTTATATTTTATTCCCGCAATTCCTTGTGATATTTTTGGGTCATAAATGAGCATTTTGCCATGAACAGAAGACAACAATCATGTCTTCGTATCAGGCCTTTATTTCCCTCCTAATCATAATCAACCAGTAGCTAACAAGGAACCAATATGTCAGTTTTCAGAAACAGAATAAGAGTGGACTTTTATAATTATTAGTCATTGAACATTGTCTTTAGCAAAGAGGACGTCACCATCCAGCAGTGACTCCCACCTTCATTTTCAGTAGAGATATTAGGGGGAGGGCTTTGCAAAATGTTTCTAACTCAAGGAGAGGGTCCAAAGAAGATATTAATATAGCTGGGGATGCGTTTGTGCTTTTAAAAAGTTAAAAAACAATTTTTGTACAGTCCCTAAAGTTGTGAAACTATGCACCAAAGTAGAAGAGTTATGTCGTGTGTGACTTATTAATGACTTTTATTTCATTATATAGCACAAGAAATGCATCTTAAAGTGCCATCTTAAAGGTTGAATTAAAAATAAGACAATTAGTTGAAAATTCTGTTCTGTTAAATACATATAAAATCAGAAGGGAGGTACAAAACATAATTGACAAAACAAAAACATTATAGTTAAACAAAAAATAGTTCACAGATTTCACCTTTAACCACTAAAAAATAATTATATACATACATATATATGCTCTACCTGTTGGTATAATGATAAATGATGTGATTAATTTGACTCCACAGCATATTTTTTAGCTGCTTTGGAGACATGAAAGCCTCTCTCAAACTTCAAACTCCTGCCTGAACATTCATGCCGACCAACTGTCCCCTTTCCTAACACCAGATTTGTGATAATCAGCATGAAAACGAGGACTGGTTCTCTGGAGACTCCCCCCTCCTCCTGGACAGCTGTGTGGGATCAAGGAGAAAACTGTCCATCAAAACTATCATTTTAGCAACCGGCTGTCCCCCTGAAAAAATCCAGAGTCATGACCTCACGGCATTCCTCCCAGGAGGAGCATGCACCGCCGCCACCGCAGGGATAAAGATGCCGGGAAAGAGCGGTCACTTGTTTTGGGGAAGGTTGAAGCTGTAGGTGTATCAGATGGCAAACAGCCGTGGAATGGCCATGTAGGAACATACGGACATCTCTGGGGAGGAAGGCAGGGCTGTAGAATACATAGCCGAAGAGCCTGAATTATAAATTGTCTTTCATGTAATTGTTTGAATTACTTGAGCTTTGGGTACATTTTGCAGAAGCATTCAAAGAAATTCAAATGGCCTATCTGTCAAACTACTTTCATTATATTCCACTGCCAGAACCTGTGTATTGACCAATGGGAAAATGTTCCAAGTACATAATGTCACATACGTTTTTGAAAATCTCAAACATCTTGCCAACAACGTGTAAAACTATAAAACGTGTCCATGCACAAGAGTTAAAAAGCTTGTTTAGGGTTATGGATATGGTAGATCTCCTCATGTACTTTACACAGTACTATGGTACATTTTTTTATTATTATTATTCCACAGTGTAACCCTAAGTGATGATGTGGTTAGAATTGGTGCAAGTACCTGCCCCGAACTGAACAGGAGCTGATGTGTCAGGTTTCAGGCCGTAGCGTTGCGTGACGCTGCATGCTTGGACTGGACTCAGGTCTGGTCATTTATTAAGATGTTTCTGACTTTCTCTGTGCTAATAATCTGCTCCCATGTGTTGCAAGTAGATATGCAAAGCCCAGTGGTAATAGGGAAAGAGTGTATCCAATGTGCTGCATTAGCTTGGTGGGCTAACTGTCAGTAATGGATGGAATAAAGAAAAAACATAGCTCCGGTTCTCAGGCTGGGTCTCAGATTTGGCAGTGCAGTTGTTGTTGTCATGGCCCAGGTTCGGGTCTCAGTTTTGTATCTTCCAAGACTCAAAATTCGCACCAAGAATGAATCCCTTGCTCCTTAGACAATGGTCTAACTTTCCAGCAAATTTGATTCAACTCTGTTAAGACTTAGCCTGCAGATACCCTGCAATTTAACAAACAAACAGGTTGAAAACAAAACCTTGTTGGTGAAGATTATTAAGTTATTATTATTACGTTATTACTTACCTTACAACAAAAGACCACCATCATATAGAATATCTAAAAGGAACAAAATGCTTCTATTAAAGGTTAATACACAGGTTAATACAGTGGAAAGTATATATATATATATATATATATACTGTGGCTAGGTGGCCAGGTGAAGTGAAGCGCTACAAGCTCCGGGGCCCTTAAAAACTAGATAACTTGATGCTGTTTGTTTTCTAATGATTTTCTGTGTCGTCATCATGTTTATGGTCCTCATTCACATCCCAAAGAAATATTTTTTGTACCAGAATTTTTTTTTTTTATAAAAACTTATGTATGAAGAAGAGTTTTTATGTTATATGACTATTAAAAAATAGATATATCAGTGGATATTGGTATGTATTATGTTGTATATGACATTAGGTAAAAAGCCAAATGATGAAATCTGCTGACATGAGCATTCAGAGACATTCTGCTCTCTGAATACTGAGTATTGCACATCTCCTTGAAATCCCGAAAAAGAGGAATCGGTCAGGGAAAGAGTCCAGGATCACAGTGGCCGAATGAAAGACAGGTGTGTGTGTGTGTGTGTGTGTGTGTGTGTGTGTGTGCTGACAGGACCGTGTTGGCTGATGCTCTTCAAATCCAAGGTCATGACATCAGACTGTCTCCAAACTATCTACATTTAGATTGTATAAGCATTATGAGCATGTATATATATATATATATATATATATCATGGCTTCACAGTCACACAATTAAGTGTGGTGTGCTTTACATGGTGATAGATTGCCTCAGGATTAGGTATTAAGAGTAAGCAGCCCCAAAGCCTCAAGATTGATTGGCTTAGGAGAAGCCCAATGGACGGGGCCAGCACCACAGCAGCTCATCGAGGGCCTTGAATCCACAGAGGAGTGATTACTTCCTGAGACGTCATACACCTTAGAATCACATCACCTCCACTACACGTGGTTTCTCGTTTCCTGGAGAACCCGCGTTCACTCAGTTTCTTTGTGGTGTTTAGTCACAATAGTCTAATCTGTCTAAATCAAAGTATATTTATTTCTGTGTGAAACAGTGAACCTGATCTGCTCCCCCTGCTCACTGACTGCTGCGTCCATGTTTAACAATGCTCCACTCAAGAACAATGAAGAAACTAAAAGAAATTTGCCAATTTGGTGAGTTGAGGTGACGGTCATCTCCCCTCACCATGGGGTCATAAAGTCTGTCTGACCAAGTTAGCTAACGTTAGCTAACGTTAGCCGCCATTAAGCGGTATGAGTGTACTGAATTGAGCAGGGGTTTATTTAATTGCTTAACGAATGTTGTCTAATCCTGTTGAGGACACAACTGAGCTCTTATCGGACTGTGACAAAGATCCTTTGATAAACATTCATTAGAACATCAGGTAACATGAGTCAGAAGAGGAGCGAGAGGAAGAGGAATCACCATGAAAAAGATTGTTCAACACAGAATAAGAACAGAGGTTTTTGCATTTATTATTCATGCTGGTGTTAAATAATGAAGTGGGTCTTTATTTCTAGGTAAGAAAACACTTGGTGACCTCAGAAATGAGATGAAGCTTGCGTGACAGTATTTAAAGTTGATCTTGAAGGAGCAGGTTCCCTTGTTAACTGACTTACATCTCGACTGCTCTGCCCCCCAAGCCTGCCTGCCATCTGCCTCCACCTCCCTTTGTCTTATTTGTCTGTCTGCGTATGCTGGTATTGGCCATAAGTTACATGGCTGTTGCATTAGAGCACATTCATAATAAAGTCTTTAATCATTACCTCACTTTCCGTGGACGTCATTGCGGGGCCGTTAAAAGTCATGCTGAATGAGAAAATTTAAACAAAATGATAGTAAAAGATGATAATGACAGCCAAGAGTCACAGTATTTCTGTAAATGGAGCAGAGAACATTTTATTCTGTATTTTACAGCCAGTGAAGGTGCCAAATAGTGTAGATTTGCCAGGATTTAGGGATTGACATCATGGGACTGGATAACTCTGTCATCCCGTACATTAGTCCAGTTTTAGGCCCAATCAGGTACATACAGACATACAGTACTACAGAGGACTTCTTCCAGCTGTGATGAGTTGAATTCAAATGATTTACGAGGTTTACCTTCTCAAGGACGACCCACTGTAATGACACTGCACAAACAAGTTTGGATTGACCCCCTACAGCAGTGGCTCCCCACCTGGGAGTGTTATACTTTGTAAAATATTAAATATATATAGATTAAATAAAACAGGTCTGAAGCAGACCTCTCCTCTTCATGGATCTGAAATGAACTGGTGGACCCCCCCCCCCACTGCACTGGAGCTCAATGCAATGTAAATTAGAAAGATGTTGTTGTCTGCTGCAGCTTTCAGGGACTTGACCTGTGACTAATTCAGGCAAGTACACAACTATAACAACAAAACTGTTATAACTGTCCATCCATCTGTCCGTCTGTCACCACAAGGGGTAACACAAACCTGCTGTGACTGCGACATATGGGGGGGGGGGGGCAAACACATCTCTAGAAAAAGTAAAAGCCATCAGAATCAACAATGGTCTGTATGAAGTACTGAGCGGTCAGTGGTCTGTGGAAGTTAAAATGTGTCCAGTGATATGCACCTTGTGTATTGTTAAGGCATGATATCACTGTACAGTGACAGGTTTTCAGTTACCATGCCAACCTGCAGTGACCAGTGTAAAAAAACGTCTGCATCAATTATTTCTGAATGTATTTGTGTCATTGAATGAACAACAACTCTTTACCATTTTAATAATGTTTTGAGTATTTTTTTTTTTTTGGGGGGGGGGGGGGGGGCGTGGACGTGTTGACTTCCGCTTCCTGTGATGTGCCGCCAAGCCGTATGAAACGCAGGTAAGACGGTTGCCATAGCAGCCTTTTACAACACAGACAGCGGGAAGATGGAGGACACCACAGCCGCTCGTCTCCGTGGTTCTTTAACACAGTTTAAAGTCTACGAAGATTATCTCGACTCCAAAGTCACGCCGATGGATTTATATTACTTAAAAGTGAGTCACTCTGGTACAAACTATGGACTTTAGCCTTCCCTTTAGCGTTAGCCAACGTTTCATTCTGTTTTGTACACCACGTCAGAACCGAATTAACTAAGCCGTCCTTTTATGGTTATCCTTGCAAATCTGTAGCAATTCACGGTATTAACACATAACTTCCGACTTTTCAAAATGACGAAGATGCCATTTTCAATTCGGCATTCACTAAACCCCCCAACCCGTTGTGATTAACAAAACAACATCACTTTGTTCAGATCAATTGCTTTCAAGACAGCAGCAGCAGCTGGTTTAGCTAACATTAGCTAACGTTGTTCGGGTGCAAGTAGTTTACGGACTTATGTTGACTCTTTATTCATTTATTTCCCGTTTACTAAGTTAAGTATTTGCCGTATTGAACATTGTATCCTTAAGATTATCAAATGGAGTGAATGAGCGTTTTACGAAGTTATGCCTTTCTTGCCGGTGAGCAAAATAACTAACTTGCCAACATTTGGAATGGAATCTGGCGTATGGTCCTCTTTATACTTATAACGACGTATGCAGTGGCTACTCTACCTAGTTTAAATGCAAGTTAGTCATTTTAAAGTACACAATTACGCATTTTATTAAATAGTTGATGTTTTCTCGACAGTTTTCATTAGCACGCCTTCACTTGAATGAACCTGGAGTTGCACAAATGCTGGCTCTGCCATGGGGATACGTTTAGTTGGTGTAGTGTCTGTGGTCGCACGCTAGGTGGAAGGCTTAGCAAGCAGTTACCACCAATCCAATAATTTAAAGTTTGCTTCATGAGACAAAGTAGATTAATTGACATTTCTGTCACTTCTTACTCAGACATAGAATTTCAAATCAGTAGAGACAACAAAAAATGTTATTAGCTTGGGACCTTTTGTCAAAAGGACTTTTGAAAAGACTAGAAAAGAAGGTTAAGTGAATCACTGGTCCTATATTGGTGTGAGTGATACTGTTGTTTAGCACATTAGCAGAGTTCTCCACAAGTCCTAGTTTGGGCCCACTTTGACAATATGGTCTCCACTCCTAACCACAATTACTAGTATTACCATTGCCACAGACATTGAGACTACAAAAAGCTTTTAATTGTCGAGTTAATTGTCTTAATTATCACAGAAACATGTTGTCCTCATTCTGTCCTTAAGAGCAATGATTTATTAAAAAAGGATGATTCATAGCATCAATGTTTTTCAGGCTTTAAATTTTAGATTTACATCTTCATGTCAACAGAGATCATATTTAGATTTTCTTTGATGTAGATCTCCTCAGGTTTTTGGTCTTGGATTTATTCTAACTGGCATACAAATCTTTCTAAAGAGGCTTGAATTGAACCTGCTCATCAGAAATGGGCAATCCTGCTTTTGACCAGCAGATGGCACACTTGCTAATGATATACTAGCTGCTGTGGCGGCCACTTTGTTTGAACACCTGTGTCCACACAGAGAAGAACAACTCATATCTGACCTGATAATCAGCTGCAGTCAATCACTATCAAACTCAATCACCCCTGTGTGACACAGTCAGCACGGGTCATCTCACCAGTGCAGTCGGGCTGATAAGGCCCACGTTCTGATAAATCAGCTAATTATAAACCTATTGATGTTATTTAGGACTTGTCACAAACTAGGACTATAAACTCAGAAAAAAGTTAAACTTACTTACTTAAAAAGAGGTTTTATTATTTTGCCAGGATAGATGTTGTATTGTGGAGTATTAGTCCAGGTCCTGGTGTGCTGACTCTAAGAAGCAGCTCATTCAAATAGATTTATTCAATGAGCCTTGAAAAGGAAGACAATGATTTTCAGGCCAATTTTAGGACCAGCAAATGTCTGAGACTCATTTCTGGTGAGCCACATCAAAGTTGAAGGAAAATATAACTTTTCCTCTCGGGTGCGGACGCAGGACCGGCTGCTGGGATTTTGGGTAGGAGGACATGTGGCAGAAGCTTTGATCTGACAAGCCACAGGATTTGACAGCAAGATTTGGTTTTTAGATGATGACTTTATGGCTTGGCTTTAATGACGGCCGGTCTGCAAACGGTGATTGGAGTAATGTAGCTAACAATCCCTGCAGAGGCACTGACACATGTACGCTCGCACACACACACACTCTTAGAAGATGAATGGACCTGTAGGATTGAAATCACACTAAACTATATCAGAAGCTTGTGGTGTTGCAGAGCTGGCTATCACTTCCATATTTTGGGGAGGGAAGCAAAATAACTTGAAACCAAAGGTCAGACTGGTGAGCAAATCCTAAATCTTACTGGCTGACAAGATTTCAGATTTCATTTGTCAGGACTCGATGGTGATTTTTGAGCCGGACCCAAATCCAGGATGTTGCAGAAACTGGATATATGCTTATAGCCACTTGATTAATCAGTTAGTGGATCAACAGAAAAGTAGTCGTTTAAATAATTTGTCACGCAAATATGCCAAATATTCTGAGGATATGCTCCCATTCTCTGTTTTATCATTGTAAATGGAATATTTTAGGTTTTGGACTGTTTGACAAAACAAGCAAAAGGACATCACCTTGAGCTCAGGGAAATTGTGAAAAGGGCAACTACTCTCTGACATTTAATAATAATAATAATAATAGAAATAGCAGTTGCACTCTTAAAGTGGTCTCCAAGAAGAGCAGTGAACAAATGAATCACAGCGTTCACAGCTTATCCTGCCAAAATTCAAACCTGACAACATCTTCATCCCTGTGTCCCCTCTCCTTGACTGACTCCTCTGCTTTTCTTTTCTCTTGTAGAGCAGGGAGTTGGCCCGTAAGCTGGTGGAGCACGGCCACAAGGGCACGGTCCTGAGCAGGGAGGAATTTGAGGAGAAGAAAGCAGCTGTACGGGCTGCAGAAGCTGCGAAGACCAACACTTTCTACGGCAGGAGCCGGCCAATGTGAGTTCAGTTCACGGGAGACAAATTCACACCAACCACCAGTCAAATGCTAGAATATCAGGAGGCTCTGTTTTAGTCTGAGAATTAGATTAAGTTGTTTCAAAGTCTGAATGTGGTCGGGAGATTTTTGAATCAATCAGTCACTGTGGCTAGGAGAAGACATTTACTCTCCTGCTCTCTGCCGGTCTACGTTAGTGTTCTGTGGTTCGTTGTATTGACTTTTCATTCAGTGTCAAAGAATGGTATTTTAGATGAGCGATCCTCAGTCTTCTCCCTGGGATTAGTTTGTTGGGAGCTCCCTCTGCATCAGTTTCTGTAGCGGTGCTGTGATGCCTCAGGCGGTTTCAGTTCCAAACTCGATCTTATATCTCAGGCCATATTTCTGTCCAAGGATATGACCAAAAATGTGGCCCTGACATAAGTTATCCACAGTTTTCATATAATTTTTCTCTACTGTCAAGGTGTTTTTTTGTGATTTCAAATTTGCAGGATGTCAAAAGAAGTTCTTCAGACACAGGGGTGCTTAATGAGAAGGAAAAGCCAGTCTTCATCTGGTGGACTTTGTTAGACTGTTGTAGAGCAAAACACTGGCTAGCAGCTCCAAGACCACTGCTGTAGCTGATCCTGACCTCTGACCTCCCTGTAAGGCAGAAAACTGCCCTGTGGGTTATTGATGTTATCGTTAGGCTATGTACAGTAATAGCTCTGTGTGCTCAGACTGTTCGGACCGAAAATAGCAGTGCGGCTGAGTTGGTGTTGCTTCAGGTGCCGATAAAGATATCACAAAGACGATCATTTTATCCCGTTTTAACAATGATGGGGGGAACAGTAGAATTAAAGGGTTCCTGTTATTAGGCATTCTGAATGATATTGCATTGCGTTGCTGCAAAAGTTGAGCCAGATTTTGTAGAACAACCCTGTGTTTTGTTTTGCCGCGGCCTTCGGTGTCAGGATCCGCGCTCTGCCAGTACAGTGATCTCATTAAAATGAATAAGGAGGCTGCATTTTTGTCGCTGACTCAAAGACACAATGCGATGCAAATTCAAGGTGGTGCAAATGACTTCCTTCAGGGGCTGAACTGAGCACAAACACGCACAGTTGGTGCTTCCATTGCTAGCTAGCTTACAGCTAACTTCTGTAGAGTTTAGGGCTGCAACGAACGGTTATTTTCATTATCGACAGCTTTTACAATTTCTTAGAACACACTGTGATGCCTTTAATTTGTTTGTTTTTGGTCGACCAACAAACCAAAGCCTAAGAATGTTCAGTGAATTAACATATATGACAAAGAAAACAGCAAATCCTCACGTTTGAGGAACAAAAAAATATCTGAAACAATCGATTATCAGAAAGGTATAATGATACATTTTCTGTTGTTTGACTAATGGATTAATTGACTAATTGTTGACTAACCGTTGACTAACAATACCCTATATTTGCGCCTTTGTGACACTAAGCAACACAGTGAACCAGCTCACTGAGTGTTTGTCGCTAAATCACTGTGCGTTATTTTTTTAATATATACAATATATTTTGCATCTTCTTTCTTCCCGTGTTTTTGAGACGGGATGAGTGACAGCAGTAATATCTAGAGGGAAATGTCAAATGCATTTTTGGCTGAAGTTGTGCTCTGCTAATCAAAGCATGACAGGTCTTTTGTAGTTGTATCCGGTGCCGTTGCGGTTTGAGCAGCTTATATAACCCTTTATGATTGCATTTTACAAAAGACAGGATAAATGGGAGTAATTCATCAAGTCCATGTCCTACATGAACACGGCTTTTACTTTAACAAGGCCTGCCCATCTGTCTAAATTCAAATAAAACGTACTAACATAAACACGCTGAATGACAAAACTACAAACTGGAGTCCTCTACAAAGTGCCCCTCCTGTGGAGAGTGATCACACAGATATTGTTCTCACTCTTGATAAATGTGGTTGTGGTATCTCCTTTGATGACAAGCCAGAACAGACTCCGAATGAGACATTCACCAAACACACACACACACACACACACACACACACACACACACACACACACACACACACAGGGTTTTGGAGGTAACCAAACATTTACCTGCTAGGTGTCGAATTTGATTGAACCCTCAGATGCTTATCCAAACGTGCAGATGTCTAGCCGTTGCCACCCCCCTCCTCCTCCAAACGTCTGTGAACATCAGTGACACTGGTGAAATGGGAGCCTCCACACCTGCAGTTACAGTGATATTAGGCCACAAAGCCTTTCATCTTGTCCCAACAGGATCCAGGGAAATGTTGAACGGGAACATTGGGATGTTATATACACAGCGGTCTGTTCCGACTCCAAGATCTACATCCACGTAGAGGCTGTTTCAAAGGCTGTGATCCTGAAATGCGTCCTAGCTGTGTTTGGCATATCGGATCAGAAACTCCACTTTGACAACATCCAGTCAGACTGACTTTAGAGGAATACTCCACGGAGAAAATCCATTTGTTTTTGTGGAGGACAGCAGCTGCTCAGTCTGGATTCACAGAGTCACAGCAAAATAAAACATCTAAACATCCATTAAAACATTTTTAAAATACTGTATTTGTTTTGTATTGCTGCTTTTATTTTTTTCTGTGACTGTCATGAATCAAAGATGGCTGCAGCTGCTATCCCCTGTGATTAAACAAGCTACACACTCAAGGATTCTTCTTCAAACTGCTTGAAATACACTCCAAAACATCAAAGATATTTAATATCATCACATCAGACAAAGAAAAGCAGTAAATCCTCACAATTGAGGAGCTGGAATTAGAGAATGTTTGACATTTTTGCATGAAAAGTGAATTCAGTTATTGATTAACCATTAATCAGTTTCAGTCCTACTCTCAGAGCCACTTTTCAAGCGTACAGGAGATTCATATTTGGTACTCACAAGATACATTTTCAACTTTGTCTTAACCAGGGACACGTGTTTCATGACGTGGAAGTGGAATAAGGGAGCAGAGTTGTTTCCCTTTGGACTTTTTATGCTGATTTTGACAAGAACCATTTACAAAAAAACATAACTTTGAAACAATGAGAAGAGACGTTTTGTGCCAGGTTTAAAACACTAGTTGCTTTCCATCTGCCCAGGCCATTTCAGTGATTTTTGTTTGAAATGCTAAATCGCCTGTTCGAGAAACACAGAGAGGCTAAATGAAATATGTGGTTGAAATACTAAATAGTCTCAAATTAGCCCTTTCTGGCTCACTCCTGTATGTCGTTTTTTGCCATTATCAATTATAGAGCACGTTGTTTTTCATCAGCGCTCTACAGTAGACAGATGAACGTGCTCCGTTAATAATCGGACACTGCTGGGAAAGACATCACTCATAGCAGTTTTACAGTCTGTTGTTATGAGCCGGCCGGACCGCAGCAAGTGTTTTTTGAATCCTCTCCAAGGTAATTAACCAGCGGGGTTATGTTATTTCAAAAGGAAAACATTTAATATTAAATGTGATCCCGTTCTAGGTAAATGATAGCTTATAGCTAATTAATGTACATTATTTATATTAAATGCAGCCCTTAAATAATCATCTGATACGTTTTCTCACACTTTTGTCAGTCATTATGTGACCTGAGAGGGAAGTGTGTGTGTAAAGACTTTTAGTATATTTCACCTGCTGTTTGGATTATTGATTCAATGCCAACAACCTGTAGGCGACTAAAGTTGACATCATTTTTTTATGTGTGAGTTTTGAACTAATTAACAGCCTTCATTGCTTTCCCACACTTGGAAGTTTGACAAGACAGAAAAAAAACTGCACAGCATTTGCAGACTTTTTCCTTCAAAAGTGTCAACCCCCCCCCTCGTCTGAATGCAGATTGCTCTTTCCTCTGTGGTTTTCTGATTGGACTTCCACCAAACTGACCCCCCCAACCTCCTGTTGTGGTCACATTGTGAAAACACGAGCCCCAGGATGCAATGTACCACCTGCAAAGTGGCCGAGCACAATCACTACAGTGTTCTGTGGCCACAAAAACCGGCAGCTGTACGGTAAACAAACTAAATGTAGTTGCTCTTCTACTCAACTGAAAAAGTGATGCATTTAGATTTGCATTTATTTGTGCCTCTTTTCATCAAATGGAAATCTTTGTTTTAAAAATGTGCTTTTCCCTAAAGACTTTTGCACCTGCATACTTATCCTGTCATGGCACTGGGCAGCCATGCTGTTTTGGGAATGCCTTTTGCCTCCTCTGTAGGCCTTAACCTATGTCTCCCAAGGCATGTCTTTTTTCACTGTTCTGTCACTGCTCTGTGTTTTTTCCCCCCTTCCATTCTCTTCTTTTCAACCTCCCTGTGCTCTCTTGGAGACCTTTAGTGCCTGCAGGTGTATAAATAGAGCTGTTTTCAATTAAGGGCTAACCTCGCCTGTAGCGTGCATCTGATCAATGAATGGCCCTGCACCTGTGGTAATAAAATACCAAGGGAGTGGAGATAGTGCCGTGAATGCTAATCAGATGTTGCCCTGTTGTTGCCCTGTCTCATTTTTAAGGACAACACACACTCCTCCTGACAGCTTGGCTGTGAAAGGGGGGGCTTTGCCAGCACATCACAAAAAGACCAAACAAAAGACCTGGTGCTCTCATCAGACATAAGTGAAATTCAATATGTGATTGAAAAAGGAAACCTGGATGAATGGGATGCTTAGTCAGTTGTGCGGTTGTTTGGTTAGGGGGAAGCTGAATGGGTAGTCAGATTCAACATATAGTTGCAAAAGAACAGGGTTGGGTTCTGATAGTCGGTTTACATTTTTGGATCCAATTTCAAGTTGGTAAAATACCTGGATTTGTCAAGCTGAGGCTTATATCTTCACTCTCTTTAGCAAAGAGTGATGTATACAACATTGAAGTAGTTGTATCTAACTAACAAATATGTAGTTTATCTGGCAAAACCTAAGTTTTGGGTCTTTGATTATCAAATCTCAATTATCAAATTATCAAAATTTAAATTATTTTGTAATTTTTGTTTCTTAAAATGTTCAGAAAGCGGAACGTAAATCTATCTGATTTTTTTGTCCTGGAATGATTTGCGTCAGACTAGTGGAGTTTCTGATTTGATAAAATGCTATCAAACGCCAACCCTCCGAAAGAAAATAAACATTATGTCATTTCAGGACTTTAGCAGAACGTAAAGTCTTGTTCTTTTATTAGATATTCCAAACCACTTAAACTTCTCAACCTGCCAGAAGTTGGAAAATGTGTTCTGTTCAGCCAAGATTCGTCCATAGTCTTGATACTTTCTTTTTATCTCTCTCTCAGAATAACATTTGATATAAAGTCAGAGACAAACAAAGAGGAGCAGGGGAGCACTGCTGAGCAGACGTGAGGCCTCCGTTCCCTCTCTGCTCCGGCTCTGGCTCGGGCCCAGAAGTCCATGTCAGCATATGTCCTGACCTCGCGTGCTCACGGCAGCCCTGCGAGGTTTCCATCAGGCTCCCCGCGATCTCCCCACAGTCCAAACCACAGCCATGCTCATTGTCCATTGTGCTGCTGCGTTTTTACAGTCTGCCTCAAGAATTCTCCGCTCTCTAACTCTCTACTCTATATTAAAAGTGAGCTATCACTTGCTGTGCCAAGTAAAACCAGTGCCACGAACACGCACAGTGAATACATTTCACCGCGGATCCAACCTCCAGATGCTTAGCGAAAATAAGATTGTGGATGTGACTGACATGAGAAGCCTCACAAAGCTGATCCCAGGCTCATTTTTAGCAAGCCAAACCCCCGCCACTCTCCGCCACTGCTACTCTGGCGAGGGCCCTCGGGCGACGAGGTTTTGCAGTCTCTATTACATGTGCTGTCAAGCCAATTGCCTTCCTTGCACTTTGTGATTTTGGACGGGTGTGTAACTTTGGAGCTCTCCCCTGCAAGCTCTGTCCAGAGACGCACATCCTGCCAGGCTTAAGCTCGCCACCACATCCCACCACGCAGCACATAGATCAACACGTACACCAGTGGAGGACCAGCTGGTGCAGCAGATAGTAAATAACACGCTGTCGTTTGACCTGGGTGTTTCCACATTTTATAAGTCGTTCCATATTTCATGTTAATGACTTGATTAATGACACATCTGCCCACCAAGAAATATTATGACTTCTTTTGACAAAATAATCCTAATTCAAGGTCCACTAGCTAGCTGTTTTCAACCGACAGTAAGATTTTGTTTAGATTTGGTCTGGTGGATCCGATAGCATTCTGATTGCAACATGTATTTTTCCTTCCTAGAGATAAGCTATCCACATACATGTTACATGTTGATACCTGGTGTAAACTGGATCTAAATCAAATAACTTTTTCATCTGCTAACACAAACGCTAACCCTTTGTTACTAATAAATTCAAGGAAAACACAGATTTCCCAAGCCAGATGCAAGGCTGGATATCAACAACTGGTTACACGTTAGAAACAGTATACAACATTGTAAGAACATGAACAAATATGTTTCATGAGCTAGATTCCAAGTAATAATAATAATAGTATTCATTTTAATTACGTTTTTTCCCCAATTTATACAATTGCACATTCAACATTGTAGCAGCCTTTTCAGATGTGAGACTTTAAACATATTGAGAATATTTCACCAAACATTTACAATAACTTTTACTTAACAATATTTCACCCAGTTTTGAACAGTGTAAAATTGATCACTTCTCTCAGGTCAAATTGGTGTACAGGTACAAATAAAAATCAAGTGATCCGTAGCGTCAGCTCGGGACGTCTCTATATTCATTATCTGTTGAGGTACTGAGAATGTTTATGCTGTTGCATACGCACAACACAAAAACCAGCAACATTTCTTAATCCTTAAAATCCCTTTTTCGCATATTTATTCTTGCTGTTTTAAAAAAATGTTCCAATGGCCGATAGTGTTATGACCCAAAGTGATCACGCCTCGTTTGTTTTAACCCAGTTTACATCCCACTTCTCTTCCAATGTTGAGTAAAAGCTAAGGGAGGCCCAAATAATAAATAAACCCAGTGATGTATTTGATGTTGATTCTGGCCACCAAGTCATCTGTCGATCCAGCTGGTCCTGGAGTCATTTCCTCTTTACGTCCTATGGACCGAGTGACTATCATTTATAATGGTCCTCTGCAACAGGGACTTACTGAGGATGTTTTGACTTTTACTTCTCACATCCTGCACCCTCGGACACAGTCGGCCTCTGATGTCTGATTATACAGTACATTGTAGATTAGTGCCCCTGATGAAGGGGAGGAAGTGGTTTCCATATCATATACATTAGTTCTTCCCATCAGGCTACCAGGCTGAAATGTCATCTTCTCCTTTGTACTTTGAAGTGCTGTAAATGGAGAATGTGTGTGATGGATTAAGTGGCCTGTAAGGCTCTCCCCGAGGCAAGGTCTTGAGGATAACGTCTCTAATATGTAGTTTAATTATTGCCACCTTGTTTTAATTGATTTTGGACTCCATAGGTTTGTTATATAACCAGAAATAATGACTAGAATTGTGTTGCCAAAGAAATTCTTCACAAAATAAGAGTGAAATGACTTGAAAAATACTTTTAAATGATTTCATATGTGTTGCTTTGCATTACAAAGTAAGCTAATAAACTGATGAGGAGGAAACCACACTGTTAACATGTGCAAGACAGACAGCCACTCAGGGATGAGAGCCTGTTCTCTCATTTTAGGACTTCCATTGGAGAAGTTTCCTGCAGTTCTGTCCAAATCTACACATCAGATTTCACTTCAAACCTTCCTCCCTGTGTTTGGACTACAGTGTCCATCACTGAATACAGAGGAGTTGTACTGTTCCCCAAATGGAATACATCTAATTTTGCTTCACTAAGAACTCAGTATGAAAAAGATGACAATGATTCCTTTGATCCACATTACAAAAACATGCACTTCTCAGACAGGCAATGCAGAATGTGCAACCTCCCCAACCCCCAAAAGCCAAGGTGGCCACAATACACAAAGAAAGCTCAGGTAGAATATCATGCGTAGCACATGTGTAACTGATACATTCAGCTCATTGTAATCAGAGGTGACAGAGGATTTTAGAAAAAGCCCAAAATAAAGTAAATTGTCATGCTGTGTGGAATTTCCCTTGACGTCCACCAGCCCAAAATAATATTTTCCATAAGATTCATTTTCCCAAGCAGTCTGAGGAAAAATATTCTGGTACAGTATGTGTTGTTTCTTAAGAAATCATTGTATTATTGAAAGTTCCCATCTGCCATACCGTCCCAATCTGCAGGCTAATGAAAGCTTCAATCTGTTAATCTGTCTCGAGAATAAAAGGAGAAATTATTTCAAAGCACAACATCTGTTACCCGTCACGAAATGAAAATCTCTCAGAAAACACCATTGGACACAGTTGCTGAGTATTTATTTGCAAAACGAAGGCTACGAATTAAGAAGGAATGCTAGTCCCCCATTCCTCAAAGAACTTTTTAATGACGTTCCATTAATTATGCTGGGAATTATTTTGCTGTTGCAAATGTTTGCACGTGTGAAAGAGGGCACAACCTGATACAGATCAAATTCGTTTGGCAAGGGTGATGAAATTGCACAAAAGTTGGGGCTCAGGGCAATGTGTTACACTATATTGAATTTCTTAACCATTCCATGCAGTAAGTAGTTCCCCCTTTCGGCTCCTCCTTCCAGCTGTGCAAACAGATAATGAAATTGTCTTTGAGTCCAGCGAAGAGATGAATCATTGCTGTGGTTCAGTGACACTCAGGTTAACACAAGTCTGAATGTGAAAGATGTGAACGTATTCAATAGGAAACACATGAACAGTGGGCACGTTGTGGAAGCAAACTACGATATGTAAATATTACATTCCTTCACTACAAAAGCATCATCTATCTATTAAACTATCACGCGGACATATCATTTCTACATATCACATGAACAGGTTAGGTAACAGCCAGGTCATATTAGGTATCCAAAACCGGTTTTGCACTGGAACCGCTTCCAAATTTCTAAGAACTGGGCAGTCGTTAAGAAACTTGCATTTGAGTTCTGCCGATCAATTCCTGAAAGCAAACTTTGAACCTGCTATAGTTTACCCTCCACCTTGCCAGTTACGCATGAAACAACAGCAAACTGTTAGACCATGGCTTTTTTTTTTTTTATACACCTAAATCTACACAATAGAATCATCTAAACTTAAGGATATTAAAAATACGAAAAACACAAAATCCAGAACATGTGTGATAGTGTTAGACAGAAGATATTACTGAGAGTAAATAGTGTGAAACATCAGTTTAGGAGGCTGATGGTCCAGGAAGAAGGCCCCTGGGTTTTGGAATGGCTGAGTACATTTCACTGTAACGCTGTGTTTATACATCTGTAAACACACTTGGAGGATAGCTGCCTGCAGTAACAGCTGTTCACCCCCAACAGAGGTGGACAAAGCATTACATAAACTCTAGTTTATAACGCAGTGAACAGGCGTTTCCCAACAACCAAGAGGCACATTGGTTGATTTTTAACATTGTGTCTGGTTGTGTGACATCTTCATGACATAGTTATCATTTGTGAAATAATCTGTGAGACTGACGGGAAACACGGCTGAGTTGATGGCAGGTGTTGTTGCAACTCTTACTGACCTTGACTGACTCCAGTGCAGCGTCTGGAGGGTGCATTTGTTTTGAGTTACTATGAGTAGCTAGTGTAACATGTTAATACCTAATACTTGATTTATGCTTTATTATAACACTGCTAAAGCGATCTGTGCTGCACATCATTAGTCCCTCACAAGTGATTATATTTCAAAAGCTAATTCGTAAATTGTTAAGAAAGAATCGGACAAAAATAGTTTGCCAGTGTCTTCCAAAACAACACTATATGTAGTATATACTTCCAAAAATGATTCGTTACCATTCCCTGATCTGCAATTTACAGTTAAGGTTTGATTTTTTTTAAAGAGATGATCGTGGTTACGTTTAAAAGAAACCAACGTTGTTAGTTGGACACTTGGATTGTGGTCTCTGGTTTTGAAGTCACATGATTTGTACGTCTAACCCATCCATGCTAACCTTCTTCATAAGGCCACGTTTTGAGCCAGACTTGAGCCTTGCGTGAAAAAACACAGCCCATTCAGCAGCTCGTGCCGGTGCCCCCGGCAAACAAGGTTTAACCTGGCCCAACTTTTGCTGCAGTGTAATGCAGCGTCATGCGGCAAGCGCACATTCCTCGTAGATGACTTTGTAATGTGAACGCTGTATTTCTACTGTTTACCTCGCGATCTTCGAGATGGAAGATAAAATAGTTGCCGCCACGATAACTTTCCAGAGTGGTAAAATCTTATAAGCCTTTAAATGCATTGTTCTGGTACTCCAACTGGACTTCCTGGATTGTATTTCATTGTCTGTACCTTTAACAACATGCCCCCACCAACGCAGCCCCCTGCTAAGCAACTTTTTATTCTGTTCGCATGATGGCAAGAGGTTGTTTGTCAGGAAAACTGACAGCTTCGTCTAAGGCATTTGTACAAACAACCAATGGCGGTGTTTGCGGCGAGGATGGTCTCAAAAGGTCTTAGAAAGTATCTAAGAAGCAGATTTGCTGACAGCTTCTATGTATTATCTCGATTTATGTTGTTTCGTAGTGTTTCCCCCTTTTAACTGGCATATATACTTTGTAATAGTAATTTCATTTCTGTGGGACAGATGTACCTTTTTAAACAAGCCAGATGAGGACTGTTAACATCCCTACCTCACTTCTTTTCTACTAATCCCAGTGCCCACCTGCCTTGACCACAATCCAAAAACAAGACACTTAAAACACATGGCTAGATCACAGTTAGCTTAATACCTAGTCATTAGCCACTAATAACCGTCATTTAATAGTGAAATTCTTGTTATCCCTCCTAAATGAGGCTTGATAAGAAATTTGTTAATTGACGGGAAACTCAAACTTCCAGCGGTCCATCTGTTTTGCTCAAGTATTATTCACTCTCCGTGACTGTGTGTGTTGCTTTAGCTACTGGATGGGGTAACCCCAGTCACTTGCCTCCTCAACACCTGTGTTTACTTTGGGGCCTCGGTCCCCATGACCCAGCAGCAATCCTTCACTCACTCAGAAGATGGAGTGAGGTCCCAGCCTCCAAATATGTGCTGTCCGTGCACTTTTACCACTGTGTGATTCCTCTAAGACTTTCATTATGGGGCACGGGCCAAACGACTAGTATAAATTACAATCCTTTTCCAAATTCTAGTAAATTTAAACATTCAGATCCTGTTCCCTTTTACTGTAATGTTAAGCTGGGCTAAGAGCAGAAATTGGCTTTGGCGTTTGTCCGTGCTTGTTGTGGCTGTTGAGGCTTTTTAAAGTGCTTTGGGAATGGAAAGTGGATTTGAGGAGCCATTAATGTAGAATATAACTGAACTTGTCTTCTCTTTGGACGGTGAAGCAGACAGAACTGGATTCAGTAGCTTTGAATATTCAGCAGTAACATGAAGATGAAAGAAAGAGATTTATAACCAGGGGATTGCTGGTTCAAACTCACAGGTGTTTGCAGGGAAGTTTGGGATTATTACGTCCTCACACAACTTCAGTGAAGTTTCTTGGTACAGAGTGTTTATAGTAAAAACTGTCAGATACCGAAAGCTGACATTAAATGTTTGGTCAGATTCATAATCTTGTTTACCTTTTCTTTGATCAGATATTTCCTGGTACAAATCATAATTTTGCAAATTTTAGACTGTTTATTTAGACAAAGTTCTTGTACTGCTGTGTTATACAGAATCTAGGCTTCTTTCGTTAAATAAAAAGAAAGGGTTTTGTACAACAACATGTTTATTTTTCTGAAAGTAAGATACTGAGAATTGAGAAAGGAGTATTGTTTTGGCATCGCTCCTCATCTCGTCTCAAGCGAGTACGTCAGTTGGTCCCACAATGCACCTGCAAAAGGGCTTGAATGGTATAGCTGCACCAGTGCTTCATCAGATAACATAGTTCAGCCTCCAATTATGATTAAAATACTTAAAAAAGAGAAAAAAAAACTTCATGGACACAGCACACACATGTAGAACATGAATAATCAAAGATATTCAGTGCAGATTATCGTTTCAGACGGCTGAAATCAATAGAAACAGTGGTGTTGTGTGTTTCTTCCACTGTACTGTGACTTTGATTTAATGAATGACCTTTCTTTATTCTCTTCTGCATTCTTAACCACAACTGAGAGGTTTCCAATGACCTGTTTACTGCCTTTGAGATGTTAACTCCGTGCAGATCTGATGAATGTTTTGCAGTCGATCCTGGACGCATGCCAGAGTTCTGTTGCTCGTACTGCAGTGTTAACTGTTCAAATATTAGTGCCAATGTTTTTTCAGGTGTGGATACATCAGTGTGCGCCAATACCATGTTTCCATGGAAACAGGCCAGCCTAAGTGTAGAAAGCTGCCACAGTGTCATATATAAAGTCATTAAACTCTGATATGATTAATATTACTCTGCATACTGAAGTTAGCTCTGACATTCTGACATTCCTCATGATTTTTGTAGTCTTTTAGAGTAAAAATATTGAAGATATTTATGATAATTTCTGTTAAAAATGGTATTTGGGGTATTTGGGAGTATCATGGGAGCTTGGCAGCTTTGGTGAAGCACTGTGTACTGACATATTAGATGCTGGCTTGAGTCTACCTCGTGACTTTGATTGCATGTCATGCTCACTTTCTGTTGCATCTTGCATATTAATTAATTAAAAGTTATTTGAGTATTTTATTACTGATACATTTTAATTAAGCCCAGGAAAATGTCGTATTGTGCATACAAATATTCAGGAAAGTCACGGAGACATGGAAAAGAAGATTATAAAAACCAAAATAACAGTGAGATTGTGCTCACTGCATTTCAACAAAGAATATTGTTTAATTAGCTGTTAATGTCAGAGCAGTGTGAAAAGCTTCCATAAAGAACCTTTAAGGCTTCATGTGACTTTTTTTTTTCAGGTTAAAAGAAACATTTCAAACCGTTTGAGTGTTGTCTTTTCCAGGACACTGGCAAGTGCAGGAAAAGAACTCAAAGATAACTTCCTGAAAGCCCTGGCAGAGCGAGAGGAGGCCAACCGCAGTGGGAAAATGACTGTGAGTACATTATTACAGCACTCTAACTGCTACGTAATGGGATTCCCCTCAAATATTTCTGCAATTCCATTAGGATGGGAACAAAATCCATACTGTGTCAAGTTGACTGGAAATGCCCCCCGTCCCTCCCCAAACACCATGAGAGCCAGCCGCCGGCCCCTCCCCCGTCCATAAAACCCTGTTTACCAAACTCCAACTACCTTGTCCTAGATGTGCCTTTCAGATTGAACCACCAAGATAATTTCTAAAGGGGCCTCATGTGAGGAGCTGGGGTACAAGCCTGAAGGGGCATTACTGTTCTGAGGAGCATTTATGGCTCAGTATTCCCACTCTGTCTATTTAGTTAACCTTGCACAACAACACTTTTCGCAACATAAACTGTATGATTAGGCTTGGTATTAGTATGAGATACAAGCACACCTCAATGACACAAGACGTAAATAGTATTAATACTGATTAAGTGCATAATTTACTTGTACAAAAACATATTTTCTTTTTGTTCTTGAAAATATGAATGTAGCTAAATGAAGAGAGCTCATAAGCACAATTTATAGTTTCTTCATCCATGGCAGAAAGGGTCAGTGTGCATGCACAACCTGCCCACGCCAACCTGAGAAGTGGTGGCCTTGGTAAACTAATTCTTGGCTACAAAAAAATGGCTTTAGGTATATGAAACATCACCTTTCGGGTGAGGAAAGAGTCGTAAGTTGTGGTGCAGGTGGTAGAGCAGTACCAACTAGATATAGTTGGGCTCACGTCTACGCAGAGAGTTGCCAAGCGTGAGCGGTGCCAAGTGGCTGAATGCTTAGAGATAAGGTCTCTCTGGCAGAGATCACTGATCTAGTCTAAAGGCTGTACAGTGGCAAGGTGGCAGAGATGTGTGAGATTCACCCTGAAATGCTGAAGGCTCTGGGTACTGTTAGGCTGTGTTAGTTGGCACACCTCTTTAATGTTGCCTGGAGGTGGGGGACAGTTCTGGAAGATGGGGGGGGGGGGGTGTCCATTGACTCTACATTTGCTTTGTAGACTAAGAGAAGTCTTATCACAATGTAGTTTCTTGTAGGAGGTATGGTGAGAAAATAGGGTGCCGTTACAACTAGCTGTCCGGTCCTTGTTTATCTGCAATGAGAGCTGTGTTACAGTTGAGCGCCACAAAGGCCTCGTCACAGATCGTGTTTGTGGTTTTCATGGACAGACTCTCCAGGTGTAGCTGATGAGTAGAGAGAGTCTGGTGGGCTTCATCAGACCGTGACCTCCAGCACACACTGGGGCAGCTTACAACAGAGTGTGAAGCAGTTGGAATGAAAGTCCACACCTCCTGAAGTCTGAGGTACTCTGAGGAACATTCCTCGGGGGGTAGCTGCCACCCCGAGTGAAGGAGTTCATCTGCTGTGGTGATGGTGGAGCTTTGCCTTTGGGCTCAACTCTTAATTTACCCGTCTATCTATGACCCAGCCCTCAACTGTGGTAATGACTAAAACAATTAGATTGCTCATACAAGCGGCCAAAATCACATTCTTCTCAAGAGGACCTGAAAGAGAGCTCAGACATCTGGTGGGACCTTGGAGAAGAACTGATGCTCCTTCATTTGAGGATGTTCTGGACATGTCCAGCTGTCCTGTTAAGTGAGCCCTCCAGAATCAGAATCAGAAATACTTTATTATATACTTTATTGATCCCCGGGGGGAAATTATACCTCACTCCAGTGAGGTGTTCTTGATTCACGGACAAAGCCTGCATGCTTAATTAAACTTTGATGCACCAGGGAGAGATTTTAACCTCCGAGCATGAAGCTGACTATTTGTACTATAAACATTGCTTTTAACACAATTCTGTGTCTCCACTTCCAGCATATGATGAATGGAATGTGTACCATTCGAGGGATTGTACTTAGCACATTGTTCTGCAGGGAGTGTTAGTCTTGATAGACTTGAAATGATTCACTTATGAGATGCTGAAATACAAAAGAGGAGTTTTGTTTGACCTCCATGTACCTGCCCCTGTGGGCTTTGCAATTATGAGATCACATGAAGTGCATGGAGGGGAGTAGAGGTAGTAACACCAGAAGTGTTCCCACTGGATGTTCACTGTGTAAACGGTACCATGCAAAAGTCCTTCATAACTAAAGCCGTTTGAGAGATATAACTACAGCTTTTTCCTTTCAAGAGACATCCAGTGAAAAATGTGATTTTAAAATATTCCCTCCTGTATACGGAAAAGAGAGCCAGAATAAAAACAAGCAAAATATCATGTTGTGTATTACCAACATTGCTTTGCTGACATTGTATTTTCCCACCTCTTCTTATTTTTCATCTCTTAAGAGATTCCTTTGCTGAAACATTGGACTGGGAAGATGTTTATTTTCCTTTGAGCTCCTCTCTGTTTAACATTGAACCCACATTTGTGCCCTTAATACCTCTTCTCTTTGAAACTGTTTAAGTAACAGGTAATCTTTATACAGTTTGACAAGTCTTGACCTCATTGGTATATTTACATTACACAGATGTATTCCAGATAACATTTGCACGTGTGTGGACGTACAGTAAAACATGTGCTGTACCTTTTGTCCTACATACTTTACATTCATAATGTACTGTTTGTGTATTTCTTTATTTTTTCATTGTAATTTGCTGGTATGCATTGATCCATGTGGTATTTATACACATGTTACACATGCTGTATTTTCATACTAACATCTGATACAAATTGCATATAATTATGCAGTATGAAGAAGTTGGATGCGGTTTGGATGTCCTCCCTCTGCTCTATAATCTTTGATAAGGTTCAATAATAAGACCACCCAGCGTCGTAAGGTATCTTTCCCTCTGTTCAACGGGGGCTTTCTAAGGGCCTTTCGAAACCCATGACTCAAGCTCCTATCTGCCACGCTCCTCAAACCTGAGGATCAGTCCCACTAACACATTCCAGGTCCTCGTATCTGCACGTTTTTACGGCACTCTAATGCAAAGCAGTCCTTGTCCTACACATGTTTTTTCACTTTTTTCCGCTGTTTCACGCTTGAACATTATTTTTATTTTAGGCATTTAGGTCACTCTATCGTGTACGCTCTAACAGACCCACCGACTCGTCACTCTACGTGATAAGAGTTTTTTTTCTAAATAAACACAAATGCCTTAATTTGTTTCTTTTGACTTAACATTTTTACTGTCTTTATTGTAAACTCAGCCAGTGTTTGCTGACACTGTCTCGAGTATCACTTACTTCATTTATCATAAAGGGTTCCTTCATTGTTGTGAAGGACTGTTAGGACACAGAAAATCATCCATTTTAGAGGCACAATGGACGAGGAAAAGAAAATACTTAAGCTGACTTATTGGCCGTCCTTTAAATGGATGACATATTCATTGTCATCTTCCGTCCCATTCATCAGAGGGGTCACTCTTTTGTCCTCCTTTCATGTCATGCTCAGCCTTTCAAGTCAGGTTGAAATTACACCTGTCAGTTAATACACTTGTCAGGTTATTCTGTCTCCTCTGTCCTGCCCCAAATGGCTTTACAAAAGATTGATAGCAGACATCATCTTCCCTTTGTGAGCGGTCCCTAACCCCCCTCCTGCTTCCCTCTCTTTAGAATAGAGGCAAAGGTATTGGGAAGTGAAGCCTGTTTTGCATTCAAAAGACTTACATTACATTAGAAACATTTTCTACCTCTAGTTTTCTCATAAGCACTTTTTGGTCTGTAGAAGGAGCCCTCCACTATCTTTCTATCAGCTGAACTTGTAAAGCTTTCAGTGCCTTGCCTTCATTGTGCTTTAACTTCCCCGGCCCTGTTGCGAAAGCTGCCTCACTGCCAAAAGTCACACACAAACAAAAGCTGCACCTGGGCAGCTTTGGCTTTATTTGCTCTGGGTAAGAAGTAAAGTTTTTTATCAAATCCAGGTCACACCTGCACAGAATGCCTGAGGGTGTCCATTGTTGGGAGGTTCACATCTGAAACTGAAGGTGTGCTGCCACCACCCACCCTGCTGCCTGTTTGTTTTCAGTTGTTTGTTGAGATGGTATCAATGTGAAATTGCAACATATCGAACTAATGTTAAACTAATGAAAAGGCATAGTTGAAAGCAGGCATACATGAAGCAGTGAGCCTAATTTACTGACACTTGCAGAATTATTTAGACAAAACTGATGTACACACACAGAGATCGTGCCTATGGCATTGACTAAATAGGATTGAAATACTTTAAATAAATAAAACACTGTACAGATAGTGACATCATGGGATTCATGTGCCAAATGTTCTGAAATGCCCTGTCTTACAAAGATAAGATGTAATTTAGAAAATGTGTGCATCCACACTTGTAACCAAATCTGCACCAAAAATGAATTTGTTCGTTGGTACATGACCTGACCTTCCTCCCTGAGCCTGTTTTTGAGATATCCGGCTAACTAACAAACAGTTTAATGGGATATAGGCCTGTTACAGGCTTTGTTGTCATGCCTAAAGGCAACATTTTACTAGACTGCTTCATTGTTTGGACACTTGGACATTGCTAGGCACAACGTAGTGCTGCAATGCAATGGAACATTTTTGGACAATAACTTTCGCCCTCAATTTTATTCCCAATTATCTGAAGCCTTTGCATGATGGACCAATAGATGTAATTTTAAAGGAGTCTAGCAGTGTCTAAAATCTCTAAAGTGAAGAAGGTGAATAAAATGTCATACTGACTTGTCACGACGACCAGAAATACCAGTTGAAAACGTTTTTCTGTCTTTAAATTATTTGAAAATGTGTCCTAATAACCAAAACACAAGAAGAAGCAAATGAGCATGTTTCCTATGTTATCAGTAAAGCCATCACTCATCAGTAACTTCATTAAAGCAATGCACCTGGCAAAGTGCGCTGCCATAAAGAGTAAATGAGTATGTTTGCTCTCCGCTCATTCTCAAGCAGCAGGATGATCACAGACGTTTGGTGCTCAGAAGAAAAATATGAGTCTAATCTATATATATTACATGTTCATTTTGATATAACGGGCCATTAAAGTTCCACATCGTAGTAACATGCAGGGCAGAACAGTGGGTTGTAAAGGGTTGAAGTCAGTCAGGTTACTGGTGAAACATGCAGGGTGACTGTATGTAGCATTAGGTTGTGACACAATGATGGCTGAAGAAGAGCATTGCGTCTTATCTTGTTTCCAAAGCTCCTGAATATGTCTCAGTCTTTAAGCATCTAATTCAGTTTGTGTGCAGTTTTTACTCCTTGCATTATACATGTGCATGATACTTCAGATATATTCTGCAGTCACATGCAGGGACATGCTGTGTAGTTGTGATTGGTGACAGCCAATAGAGAACCTGGCCAAGAAGCAATATTTGATAAATTGCGTAATTCACCAAGGAACAATGGTAGACCAATTTAAACTTAACTATATATATATATATATATATATATACTACGATCTTTAATGGACTGTGTATATATATATATATGAGAGAGAGATTTCTGGGACTGTTGACAGGAATAGTTTTTCATTCAAAGATGTCTAACTCACTTCAGTCAACACTCACTACATTTTGTTCAATACAAATGCAGATTTTCAGACACTGAGGAAAGCTCTCTAGAAGAAGTGTTTTTTTCCCTCCTTTTAATTTCACTATTTTGTTAGACTAATTTGACTGTTTAAAATGATTTTCAGTCTCCCACCCTTTTCACTTGTGGAATTTAGCTGGTTGGCCTGCACTGCGTGTCTCATGCCCAGAGGGGACATCCTGCATAAAGGAAGTGTTTGTCTTTGGTCTGTGGACCCAGCGAGTTCTGTATTGATAAGCTCCTGTCGCTATAGATAATAAGGTGGTCAGTCATGCAGCCCAGAGATCAAGTATAGCATTGAAATTAAAGAGGAATTCCCAGCCCTATTGCATTACAAGCCGTGTGTGTGTCCCCGCTGCCCAGTCCCTTTGTCCTTGTCATGGGCAGTAAAAATAACAATGGCAAGTTTGATTTCAAAGCAGCAGGACCAAGGTGGACAGCCTTTAGAAAGGAAAGAGTCCTGCAGAGCTATCATATGACCTTGACTTGAATGGTGTCACAGAGTTGTGGAGAGGTGGGGATAAGGCCCCAACAGTTTGCAACCATCTATCAAGTGGACAAAAAGGACTTTTTGTCTGGAGAAGCAACCATTGTGATACTTGAGAATCACCTGATCAGCATCTATTTTCAAGACTTGATTTCACCTATTACAGACACAGAAACCCACATGATATAACCCTGTTGTTCTTCGTGTTATTTCGGCTCTAGATTCATGTGACCAGTTCTTTTTTGAGCTTTGAACTGTAATACTTGGGCTGCACTTTCTCACAGTTGCAGGTCATGAGGACAACCATAACATTTAATTGTGAAATATTACTTGTGGCTGATTACAAGATGTGGATTTCATGCCTAGTGTGTTAGTCTATAAAAAGAAAATGGATAGCCAAAGCGTTATGTGTTATATTAGTCCACGCTGCCAACATGGCAGCTGTGCCCCGTCTCTCAATGCACCATATCTGCCACCGAGGGATTTGGAAAGGAATGAGGAAAAGAAAGATTAAACCGGCCTCATGTTATATACAGTTGTCTTTTAGAGCTCTTAATAAATGGCAATCGAAAGATAATAATAGACTGCGAATAATCTGAATCATACGTATTTGAATGATTTAGACAGGGTTTCCTCTGATGCAGCTGCTATCAATAGCAGAGCTCTGACATGCAATATTTTTTGTGAATGAAAGCATAATTAGTTGGTTAAGTTACAAAAGCTAAATCCAGTGAGAACATGCCGTGGGCCATTTGGAAGCCGTGTCAGGGCGGATGAAAGGTTTGTTTACCCATGAAATCAAACATCACGTAATATATCAGCCCTATCCCAGAATGCAAGTGGCACTATTCGCCTCACTGTTTTGCCACTGAAAGCCTGGATGAGCCCCACTGTAATGATTTCTTCTGCCCCTCTCCCTCCTGCAAACAGCTGCTATTGTCCAGAGACATTGCCCCCAAAAATGTGGCCCCTGGACCATTTTCAGAGCAAATGAAAACGGATGCACTTAATCTAATCTCTCAGGATTTTCTTCTTTTTTTTTTTTTTTTACTCAGTGCGTTTAGTGGATTTTTCAAATACATTGGGAACACATTTGAGCTGTGGACCATCACCATCAAAACATCCATCAGTTTGATTTGCCACTGGGAAGAAGGGGAGTCATATCAAGCTCTTTTTGGTATCAAAGGAAGTCTTGCATTAAGTAGAGGCCATCTGGGCTTCTGGCTGGACTACGATTGCTCTTTGTCACCAGTCTTTAGTTCTCATTTTGGACACAGTTGAAGATGTGTTGGGAAGCAGATTATTGAAGAGATTACTTTATTTTATTTTGGTATTAAGGCAGCGCCATTGTGCTACTTTTTTAAAGAGTTCGTTATGCTAGTTGGCAGCATTGCAGTACTTGGAACATCCATTTACTGGATTATCACCCCCAAAGCAGTGCTGAGATTTAGTTCAGGGTAGAGGACAAAGCCAGAACTCATAACAATAGCTACACATTAAGTTCCTGCAGTGGAAAATGTCAATCGGTTTCCATTCATTTGAAGGCTTTTGTTGCACAGGTAGCCCTGGTATCATTGGAAGCCCTTCAGAAGCATCCTGCAAGTTATTTTAAAGGTGCATCCTATCTGATACAACTTCATAAATCGACAACCTGAGAGGGAATCCTGATATAGGACTACAGGATACAGAACTCAAAAAACACAACAGTTGTCAAATCATTGGGAAGCTGCTGCAGTTTTTTAGATTTCATAAGAACATGAAATCGTTGGTAGTCAGTTGTAGTAGCAGAAGGTCAAAGGTAAGCGGGCATGCTGTGACATTCATAAATCATCATTTCACAACTAATCACTCACTTATTCTGTTCAGGACAGAGTTTGTATTTTACTCTTGAACATAGATTTGTCACCTTGTTATGGGTGGCGGGGGGTGTTTTCTACTTGTGCACAGATTGATAGGGGAAGGTTTATGCTAACCCATTCCAGTTAGAGTAGACAGGGCTCGTCTCTAAGTAGAACTGACAGGTTTAGTCAATTTTAAAACTTGAAAGTAGCAGAAGGCCTGTAATATGCAACCCCTTGCAGAGTTCAGTTTGGCCATATTGTGGCCTGAATATTTTCCTTTGACATATCAAGATCACAGGCTTGTTGTGCTGTTGGAGATGTTTGATATAATCGTGTACTGTTAGGTTGAAATCACCCATTGCTGTAATCAATCATTATTTACAGCCATATTATCTTTTGCATTCCTTTCATTTGCACTCTTCATGGACTTCTGAACCTTAGCATGTTTTTACTCCAACTCCCGTTCATTTATTAGGAAGACACAGGGTGCATGTGCTTGTTATATGTTAAGGAGGATTGAACATCTGTGTTAAATAATACCTAAAGGTTTCTGGCTTGTCCCTGGAGGAATGTGCACCTGCCATGTGCAGGCGGTGTTTTTTAGACTCCTTAGGCTCAAAATCAACACTTTGTGTAGCAGGGCCTATAATAAACCTGCTACACTCTGAAATATAGTCACTAAAATACCTTTAAATCAGTAATGGATGAAAGTACACAAAAAACATCTGCAATAAAAATGCAAGCCGTCTGTCAATGAATGTATTTTACAAATTAATTTACAGCCTCACATTCTAAAATAATAATAAAATATGGTTTAATTAATGCAGCCAATACAGTCATACATTGCCGCCTTTGTTTACATTTCTTCTCCGTCCCATCTTTCTTACATCATCCCTTTGGATTTTCCTCCAAAACAGTGATTAGACCGTTCCAGTTTGTGTCTGGGCCCATCTTCTTCCTGGCCTCCTGTCGGGGAGAGAAGCCAAGGGTGACTCACAGTCAGACTAAACTTGTGAGACTCATCTGAGGCTGCAGGTGCAGTTGTGTGTGAGATTTATCTGTTGTAACTACTGTATCCATTTTCAAGACGAGAATACATATAATCAACTGATTATCTGTTAGCTGCTATTTAGGATCAACTGGATCAAAGTAACGTGAGCTTCCAGCCTATAGGAATGTTACAAACTGGCCTTCCAACATGCTGCAGTAGGTCTTGAAGCCGTTCTGCAGCTCCAGTTATCAGCGGTGTCCTTTCTCCTCAGGGCTGAAAACACCAGCCTTTTTTACACTTAGCTATGCGTAGGCTATGGTATGTTCTTTAAGCATGTCCAAGGCTCACTAGGTAATCATTGTGGCTAATAAGGTAGCCCCATGAGTGATGAAGGAATCCATTTATGGTCAAAACATTGATACCTAATCTGGGAATTCAGCTAATGCTTATCCGCTCTTAGCAACATATGGAGCACATTCTTCAGAGTCTTCTTTGTTTTATCACTACACACTGGACTGCTTTGGCTGTGTATTATTCCACCTGAGTAAATACTGGACGGCATCTCTCCTACGTAGAGCAGTGCACATGTCTTCCAGAGGCATCCAGGCTTCAGCCCCTGTACCGTCTATCTGCCCAACAGTCTCATCCCTCCCTGCCTTCTAAGAGCAAGTCCAGGAGTTTGTTTTTTAGATCCTGAGAGACCAGCTGCTATTGACGGACAGTTTCTCATCAGGTCAATGTCAGAGTGTCTCTCTGTTTCCTACACTCAGTCCCACTGAAATGCCAAAGATTTGAGCTCACGGTTTAACTTTCAAGCTTCTAAAATCTAGACAGGCCAAATTCTCAGCATATTTTCAGGTCATTGTAATGCATATTAACACATGTATGAGGTTCTTGCCAGAGATGCATGCAGATGGTTTGAGTCTATTAACAAATACAAAGGATTTTAAATCAGTTACATTTGAGCTACCTGCTATTTAACAAAGGATATTCAAATTTGGGGCCTATTTTCATTGAGTTAACTTATTCATGTATATCATCTAAGTATTGTTCCTAATGGTATAAAACACATTTTATTAGACTCTCAAAACGTTATGGGTTCTTAAAAAGACAAAAGCAAATAAGAAAATAATGCAGCTGACATGGTTTTGTTTTATTAAAGTATAACTTCTGTATCATGTTGAGAATAGTGAGACACTTGAGGCTGCTATATTTCACATAGGTGTTGAAACTGATTTTGCTTTAAAGAGCTTGTTGGAAGAGAGAAAATGTGCACGCCCATATAAGTCAGAAAAGCAATATGTAACCTATTTATCTTACGTCAGATAGTGAGCTCTGAAGACTTGTTAGTGATGTATTTTGAATTCTTCAGGATGGATATATATATGGATATATATTTTCTGTGCTGTTCATAATGTTGACCTCAAGTTCTGTTACCAAGGCCATGCTTTCTGATTCCAGCCTTTATTGAAAGCAGTAAAGCAGTAGGCTACCAGAATGGCCTGGTTTGGTTATTTTCTAAATCATTTTATTAAGAAATTTCTCCTTCCTTCAGTCTGACGAGAGGTTTCACTAACACAAACCAAGACATCTCGACTGAGCAGAGAACGTTTGTACATACTGACATACTGATAAGACTGAGCAAGTGACTCTGTGGTTGTGTTGAAGGGTGCACTGTATGTTGGACTTTGGCACTGTCGCTGCCTTTACAATAAACACTTTGTGGATCATAAGTGTTTAAATCGAAAAGCAAATTGAATCGTGACCTTCAAATCGTAAGTTAAATCGAATCATGGATTTGGAAAATGTTTACACCCAGGTTTCCTGCCAGGTTGGGGCTCAGTTTTAGGCCCGTGGAGAACTCAGTGGTAACTCACAACTTACGTCTGTGTCCCACTCAGGAAAGACTGTTATCAAATTTGTCTCCATTTTGCGCTCCCATTATTTTGGTAAACTGTGTCAATAACACGTGGCCAGATGCTTTTACATTTTGTTTACGTGTTGTTCTAAACACTGTGAGAAAGATCCTTCCTGGGAAGAATCCTCAAACAGGAAGTGCTGTATTTTCCGGCTGCAGTAATATTGGTTTGGTTGGAATAAATAGAGGCAGAACTTGGACACTAGCATGAGTATTTAGACTGAACAAATGAAAAAAAGAACAGCTGCCTAAAGAAACTCACCCTTGTCATCAGAAAATACAGGCAGGAATGTATCACACCACCACTCGCCTTTGATTTTAAAATCTCCTTTAAGTCCAGCACAGAAACCAAGCTGTTCTCACAAATGGCTAAATGATACTGTTTAGTACAGGAGCTTACTACAGCACTTTTTCTGTCTCCATTCCAAATCACACTCACATATCCAAACTAACATTCGGCCACAGTTACCACAGTGGCTGGCCAGAACTCACCTGCTGCTTTAACTATTTTCTTTAGTTAGCTACCAAAGTGGCTGGTACAGTAGATAAACCTCCAAACCGCAGCCAGAATTCCCCACTATTTAGCTGAGGGCTGGTATTTACTTTCCAACCTGCCCTCTTGGTCTTTTTCAATTGTGTGGCCTTACAGTATTTCCAGCTCGACTGTATTTATCAGCTGCGTATTTCCAGCCACCATCTGGCTCAGCTGATATCACAGCGGTGGCCTGGTTGTAATATGGATACCCCCCTCATTTATCTTATCCCCTATGACAAAAAAACAAAACAAAATCTACTCATCTTGTTGTAGCAGAAAATATTCTGATATCAGCCAGCAGAGACCAGGAAAAGGGTGAAAAAGATAAACATGTTTGCACTACCAGACATGTTGCATTGCTCTTATGGCTTTGGACAGTTATCTTAAACCACAAGCCCCCCCTTTTTAGTTATTTCAGAGCGACAGAAAGCAGAGATCAAACGAAATCACAGTCTCTATTATTCTTTTCCTCTTGCAGGGCTGAACTGAAGTGCATTTCATGGTTTGAAAAACACAGTAAAAACACTGTGAATTCCTTGTGCTGCAGTGTGACAGCCGGCGATTGCAGGAGTCTCATGGCAAGCCCAAAGGGGGAGCTTCTCAGCAGAGCTGCAGGCCAACTAAAACAGAATCATGTTTGAACACCTATTTCCACTGGGAAGGGGGGAGGGGGAGCTCCGCAAGCTTTAATCAGGATCTTAAAACAGGCGAGCCTTTGATAAAGACTCCGCTCGGTACATTTATCTTATTCCTCTGAAGGCTCTGCTGGCTTATGTCATCCACTTTGATCCTACTTTTTTGGAGCACGGTGTCGGACATATCTCCGCTGCTGATAACAGCGAATGAAGTTGTGATGTAGAAAAAGAGAAAACCAAGAGCCCTGACCCCACCTTCCCCCCCGCACCACCACATCCAAGTGCATGAGTGTGTGTGGTATGTTGTACCTCCCACGTTTTTTTTTTTTTCTCCTCCTGTATGGAAACAGTGCCATTAATTTTCCGAGCGCTGTCATAAACATCACCTCCTGGTTGAAGAGGAGCTGTGACAGGGTGCTGCCCCACAATGTGCGAGGGCAACAATATTTGACTTGGACGTGTTCCTGGTGATGAGGCCAAACCCTGCAGCAGGCCTCTTGGCAGATGTCATGCCTGAATGCCTTGGAATAATGCTGATAGGAGCTGAGCTGGACTGGACTATACCCATGACAGGCTCAGCTTTAATCTGTGCATCAGCATTCAGAGTACACCGCTGTGGCACAACACTTCTTCTGCACGGACTCAAGTTTATCATGCAGTAAAGTTTCAATCAATAATCCGACTAACTGATTTTAAACAATGGCAATCCAAACTACACCTAGCTGCTGAAAGCTAACAGTTGCTGCTCTGAACTCACTCTCAGGTAAAAAAAAAACAAACAAACCTCTCGTGCACTGGAAATGATCTTTTAGTGACGGCAGAAGCGGTTTGTTTGGAATAAACAGAAGAACTGGTGACTTAGCATGAGCAGCTTAAGCCACAATGGCTGAACAGCTGAATAAAGAGCCTTATGTACACATAAAATAAAACTTTATTAGTGGAAAATCTAAGGAAAAAAAATCCAACACAGTGCTGGCCGCACTATGTGATTGCAAGGTGATCTTTGCTGAAATGCAAAAACACTACGGTAATGACCATGTTTAGTCAAAAATGGGAGCAAAGTCACAAAATTGGATGAATTCATCATTATTTCAGCTTCATATTCTCAGCCGTCACCCTTAGCAGTGAATATGGATGTAAGAAATCCTAATTGTCCCAGTTAATCAAAGCTTTGCAATGCAGTTGAAGACTCAGGGGAAGTGCAGCCAGGGAGACAATGGGAATATTGAGAATTCCTCTGCGTCATTAGGGAAGACCAGGATTAGCAGAGACTTCCTGTTTGCGACTAGCTCGGGGCCAGACCAGCCTGTGATGTTGGCATTAAAGGAGAGACGATAACCTTTGAAAGGATACCTTAAACAGGCCAGCCACAGGGGGCATGTTTTCTTTCCCATGACACATTGAGCTGCCACTTAGCCCACATAGAGCAAGTTCAGCCCACCTCCTTTTCCTTCCCCCTCAGGGCCAACTGACGGATCATAAACTGATACTAAAGAAAGAGCTCGCAAAGAGAAATTTACGATAATGGTTTGTAAAATAACTTTCAAATTACAAGGAGTGGAGGGGCTCTGTTTTGTGTCACAATGGTGTGGTCACTGCAGCGCAGCCATCATTTAAGGTACACCAGGTGTGAGCTGTTTGGTAAAGAGCTCTGTGCCACTTGACCCCATTATCACTGAACGTTAGCCGTGCCAGCTCACTCGACCGTGCCTTATTTATTTATGACTGCTGTTCGTTGCAATTTGTCACTCAGATCTGGAATAATTTCACCTGTAATTGCTTCTTAATGTCTTTGCATGCATTCCTTTACTGCAATTACTCGTTACTCATTAGTTGACATATATACTCAATATGATAAATCTGTGATAAGCTAATGGAAGTCGATGTTTAGGTCAGACTCTATAAAGTAGTCATACAGTGCATGATGCTAAACTGTACTTTTGATGGACAAACAGACACAGAGAAGGACCTTTACTACAAATGTAGAACCAGATGCATAAAAGGTTGCATCTGGTCTCACGAGTGCTTGAAATGGAGGCTACATCTGTGGACTATGTACTCTTGAGTACTCCAGTTATGCCACAGTTGTATGTTCCCCCCCGTCTAAAAGACATTCTTTAATACACTGATGGAGCTGTAGTAACCGCATGAAGTTAAATCTTAAGAAAATGTGGGTAGTTTCTTAAACTATGAAACAAACTGGGTGAAACTACTTTTGTACCTTTTTTGAAACTTGATCATCAAAGTATGTGAAGATATTGATTTGAAAGTAGCCTTCTCGAAATTGAAGGCCATATTTCTGACCCTGTTTTAAAGCTTCAGCTGTTAGGTATCATGTGCATTGAATGTTTAGATTTACAGCTTTCACCTCGGTGTTTACCATTTACAAGATAAACAAGTCATCTGAATTTCTAAACACTGATTGGTTTAAGTTCTGAGAGCCTGACAATGTTACGGAAATGTTTTCGCTGGAACTTAAGCCTGTGTTAAGAGTGAGTTCATCCAGGCATGTAACGTTTTAACCTTCGCCCCGAGTAAACACAACTAATAACCGCTTTTCTAAATAAACACAGACCCTTGCATAAAAAGGTGCTGAGGAATAACTACAGCAGTAGCCTAAAGGTTAGCTGTGCACTTGTGACCAGGAGATCAGCAGTTTTAAACCCTGCAAAAGGCTGAAAAAGATCTGTGTGGAGAAGTGAATGGCCAATGCTCAAGGGCACCTTTTAGTTAGTACCAAGTACCTAACCCCGGCTGCTCCAGTGGATCCCAGTGCCCAGCAAGCAAAAACTGGTCCATACTGGGCAGCTCTCAGCGGCTGATAGCAGATGACTGTCATTTCAAGAATGAATGTAAGTGAATGGACAAGAGATCGAGCTGAAGGATTTGGTTTGTGTAATGTTATTGTTTTTTGTCTTAAAGCACAAAGTTGTCAGATGGCCATGAAGATGTGAACCATGTAAACAACTGAGTACGTATTTGTGAAATGTAATCAAAATAGAATGCTTAATATTGAAATTTAAATAGAAACTGAATTTACAGCACTGAAATATTTTACTTTGAAAACCATATATCTGAATTATTGTGGTCTCAATTTCAAGTTGCACAATTAAATAAAAACTGAAATATTTTACTTTGAAAACCATATATCTGAATTATTGTGGTCTCCATTTCAAGTTGCACAATTAAAAAAAAACTTTATTGCCAGTATACACACTTTTTAGAGTTCAAATAGATAAATGCATTTCAGGTTTGGGCCCAATCCGATTTGGTTGGCTGATTCTCTGCATTAGAAACACTGGATATACTGTATATGCATATTGAAGAATTTGGTTGAATCATGGTCAACATTTCTTTTTGATTTTCTCAGTGTTGCTCAGCCCTAGCATGAAGAAAAAATAGATCAGTGCATGCTTTGGAAAATGCCCACTGTTAAATATGGATGTAAAAGTAGCAAGTACAAACCTGAATATATATGTTTTGTGGTATTATGTTAGGTGATAGTAACTATAGAGCATAAGTCAAAAGAAACTGAGCTATTGCCACTGATTGTTTCTCACAGTCCTGTGAACACTTCACTCATCTCGACCACCAAACAGGAGGCTGCTGCCTCATTGAGATGGTTGGCATTCTTGGTACTTTCTCTGACATGTTTGGTCTGTAACGAACAGGCTTTGAAAGCTTCTGTCAACGGCAGAAATGCCTAATAACGTGGAAAGAGTTTGTCTCAGGTCAAAAGAATTAACCTCTAGTTGTGTGCGTGGCTAAACTTGGATAAGAGTCAGACAAGGAGCATGATAGTCAGGTCTTTCAAGATTTATTTTGGGTTCCTCCCACTCTTAAAAACACACTTCAGTTAATTTTGCGCGGCCTGCTTGGTATGTGTAAGATTTCCTCCTCTTCCCACCACACGCCCTCATTGTTCCCACATAAGGACACTCAGCATACTTTCAGATTAACTGAAACCGAGGCTTTGGGGTATTGTGGCTTCACTACCAGGACACGTTTGCCTTGTTAGCTTAGTGATGTTACTCGGTGGCTTAACGTTGCTATGTTAAAGGGACAGGCTACTGAAATGCCTTTGGGATATTTCAAGCATTGTGTCTTGGCACACTTTATCGTGTATGCTTTATTACATATGCTGAATTCTGATTCTAATATAGTTTAGAATTTTGTTTGGGGAAACGAAGCAACAAAAAAGTTTAAATAAGTTCATCCAGTGAAAAAAGCTTTAGAACATTTTACCTCAAAAGAAGGTTGGAAAGTGAAAACTCAGAGGTCCTCACACCTCAACAAAAACAAAACAAGGTTTTTGTCAGTGCCATCCGAAATGACCCATGTCTATTCCAAAAAGGACTCATCAGTCTTTTCTGATCTGCCATCTCTGTGATTAAGGCTTGATTAAGTTTCGGCGACTGAAACCATTTCTTTGAGGTTAGGGAAAGATTGTGGTCATGGTTAAAAAAAACAACGTTGACTGTTGGTTGAAGACAGGACACAGAATCTGTACTCCCAACCATCCAACTTTCTTCCTAACCCTACATGCAGACCTTTGTGACTAAACACACCACAAACGAGTGTGTTCAACATGAAGAAACATCACAAAATTTCACTTGAATTTCAAAAATAGCTTTCTGTTGTTTCTGCAAGCAGCATTGCAAGTCAAAGCAGCTGAGCTTTGCAAGGCTAACGAACCACCTTTGCTATTGAGACGAGACCGTCATTATTAAAAAATGTAATCGAAAATGTGATGATTACAACCAGTGCTGGTGGATCTCTAGTGAGGACAGTCTCATTAATATAAAGGACAGACAGTAAAACCAAATCAGATCAAAAGTCACAACAGTAAATTGTAAAATGCATAAATAAAGCACAGTATGAGAAACAATGAAAGTGTTACAGTGAGAAAAACAACTGCTTTAGTTGTTTGTTCAAATGAAATTACTTATGTTTACCTAACAAGGACCTCTAGTGGCCATGGGAATTATGACTGTTGTCTGTCAGAGGCAAAGGCGGATGTAGCGTTACATCGCTACAGAACCACAAAACCTCTCGAGGAGGAGTTCGGGGTGGATGGGTCAACAAAGTGACGTGGAAAACCGCTGGTCGCATTCCGTCTCCTACCAATGTTGGTTTCTTTTAACCATGACAGGGTTCTTTCCCTATCCTTAACCAAGACGTTCTTCTTTTAACCATGATCAAGATGGCTCCTGAAAAATTTACCAAGTACTTTTTGAAACCCAAACCATGATCTTTCCCCAACCTTAACCAAGTTGTTTTTTTTCCCCTAAACCTAACCATATCGTAGAGACGGCAGATCAGGAAACGGTCGTAAATAATTTTTGTAACGGCCATATGCAATGGTTTTGAGCAGAAAACGCTAATGTGGGTCGTGTTGGAAGGCAATCAAAACATTTGGTCTTTGTTTTGAATCCCCTGTGCATCTGCCATGCCGTTCTGATATATAACCTGAACATCCTTAAACAATTACAGCACATGAGAGGACTGTGTACAGCTCAGTCACTCAAAGGACTTTGATGTACAGTACTCCAGATCTCTATAGGCATATCTCTTATATTACCACATGCAGTTTTCTAAACATAGTTGTCTTTATCCTGCAGCCTATCTGCATCTTCAAAGGCCTAATCATAACCTTCCTCTGCTGTGTTTATTCCTGTCTGCTCAACCTTTAATTAACAAAAAATCAATCTCTTGCAGGTCTTTCATTTGTTAGTGTTTGACCACCTAAATTATTATCTGCATTTAGCCACCAATAAAATCTTACCACATTTTTTGTAGGGAATATGGATGTAGATATAATTGGGAGACTGAGTTCTCTCCACTGTCCCTCTGACAGAAAGTGGTAATATAAGAGCACATTAGTGTCTGTAGCAAGTTTGGTCATACTGTCACCTCATTTGCTTCTTCAAATAGTTTGTCTGAAAAGAAATAAGACTTAATTACAAGGCATCTTCCTATTTGAAGTTTGCAAATGTTGCTGTACGTGAGCCATAAGAAAACTGACCCAGTGATTCACCTTATGCATTGCTCTCATAGTCAACTTAGCAATGCTCTGTAGGAATCTGCCTTTAACAAACACTTTCAATACTGACTCCATGAACAAAAGTAATTGAATTTAGTGCAAACATTTTCCTTGAGCTGTGCCCAGCCCGTGCCTCAGCAGTCGTTTGTCTGTCTTAAGAACTGATTGTGCTGTGTACACTTTCCCTTTCAAAGCCTTACACCTGTGGCTTTGTCTGCCTGGGAATGTGCCCACAAATATAAGGCTCTGATAACGCTGCACCTGTTTAATAAGTTATTTTAAGCAGGGTAAACAGTAATCACGGAACAACTCGTCATTATGCCGTGAGCAGGGCTATTAGAGCGGTTATGTGTGTTAGTTGCAGTTCATAGGCATATAATTCTTTATACAGCTGCAAAGGCTCCAAAACAATGTTTCTATTTGAAGTTGGACTAGGCAGGTTTTTTATATTAATGAGTTTAGTGGTGAAAAGCCTTCGTATGGCTTTCAAAACAGACAAAAACTGAAATGATCTTTTCTAAAAAGGGCAACCTTCCTCAGTGCATTTTCATGTGAAAATACACCTGTGTAATCATCCTGAATCATAGCTCAGGGCTCCAACAGTCTTATTCTCACTAACTGAGATACAATAGATCCAACCTGTTTCCTGAATTCACATCTGGCGTATCTACACTCCAGTTTTCTAACGCAGCCCTAATTTCTGTTCTTAATTCATAACAGTTGTCTTTTGCAGGTATTTGTTCTTTGCCCAAGCCCCACCTAGCGCGATTCATTCTCGTCCAAGCCCGACCTAGCTCAAGCTGAGCCTAAACCAGCCTGATTCATTCTGACCAGAGGCCTGACGACAAACAAACAAAATGTTTCACTCCGAACAAGCTCCAAAGCCCAAAGCCAATATTTTAACATCAAATCTCTCTCATAACACATAGCTACACACAGAGTCGCTGCTTTAAGCTACCTGCTGTGGCCTTAAACGATTCTGATGAAAACACTGAAAGGAAACCAGTAAAGTTGCAGGCCCGAACACCAAAACAATGAGTTGATAGATGCTATAAAGCTCCACAGAGCTGCGGGACACTGCAGAGTCAGGTGATAATTCTCTGTGGGTTCAACACTACAAGTAGCCCCTTTCACATAAGTAGTCATGTGATCTGTTGTAAATATAAAAATATTGAATATAGCAGCTTTAATGTTAAGTAGTAAAATTTATAGTTTAGGCCCAAAACCCGACCTGCAGAATGGATGCATTAATGTGTTGCTGACGTCTCAGACTCCATAGATCATTTCATGTGAACCTAAGTGAAGAGCGGAAGTGCTGACCAATGAAATTTAAAGCTTCATTTGTATTAGAAAGGCCCCGTCCCAGTCCCGAAGCATGTCATCAGCACATTTGGCGTTGAGCTGACATTTAGAGCCTGTTACAGTGAATGAAAGGGTTTGGCTTCAGTTTAATTTGATGGACATGTGGGCCATTGCAGGGCTCACGCCTGTGACCTTTTTAGTTACAAGGTGGTTGCTGTAACCATGAGGCCACCCTGCTGCCTTCAGCACGCCGGTGGTTCCTGGCTTGACTCGGTTATATTCTTAAATGTTAACAGACTTAATACAGTGGAACTCCATCATGTCACATGCAGTGAGTGGTTAGAAAAGCTGGTTCTCATTAGCTCATGGACTGGAATCAATATTGTGTGTGTGTGTGTGTGTGTGTGTGTGTGCGCGTGAATGTGTGCATTTGTACTCGCACATGCATATATATTGTATGCGTTCTTGTTTGCATGTGTGCTCGCATGCACAGGCACATACAGTTGTGTGTGTGTGTGTGTGTGTGTGTGTGTATTTGTGGTTCATGTGTGATCAACGGGCAGGGACTTCCCCTCTGTTTGGAGCTAATCCCTGGCTGCGCTGCCCAGATTAATGTGCAGTGGGACCAAGAGCTGACAATTAGAAAAGTGCTTGTTCACTTCAAACCCTCAAAGAGAAGCCTGCTGTGACAGACACACACCACAAATGTTAACATTTCAAATGGGGGATCCTGGAGACGTTAAATGTTGAAACGTCTCAGAAGACGATTTGTAATAATGCATGTCATGCTTGCTTTGAACAGGAAGGTAATTGTTTTATGTCTGCAAATTACGTTTTGGTCGACTTGCTAAGATCAGACTAATCTCCAAACATTTAGGAGGAAACTGTGCCCCACCCAGAGACTTTGAAGTCTGTTTTGTGTCAAAGGATTGACAGTTTAGGCTACAACATGAAAAGTGGGAACAAGAGTTCGTGGAGGGAGAACGTGTGTGCTGGAGCAAAGCCGTCGACTTCATCTGAGGTGGATAAAGTCACACGATATTTTGGTAGATCCATGTTGTCGGTGCACGGGGGCTGTCTCCTTTGCACACACTGCTACTGATCATTCTGGGTGATCTAAGAGTTGAACTTAAGTCAGTTGTTACATTACTATCACATCATTAGGTAAGACCTAAAATGTCTGAAATGTCTAGAATGTAATTTTTGGATTTAGCAGTACAGTTTTGGTATATTTATGTACAAATACTGTAGGTTATAAAGCATACAGTGCATGTAGTACGGTATATACACTACCATTGTTTTTAGAGGAGGATTATGGAACTTGTTACATGTATAGCAGATTTTTAATGACATGCTTATACAAGGAACTCAAATCCTCATCTAAAATTCTCAATTTCTCTCTTTTATTTCGCAGATTTGGGTGTCTTTCTTCTTTTCCTTGTACATCCTTGTGTCTTTAGAGAAAGAAAAAAAGAAAATGTTAGTTGACGCTCCTTGCCGAGGGAACTTTGCTTCAGTGCAGAAATGTCTAACATTTCAGAGTACAGAGTGAACACGTTTGTGGGAATCTTCTCAGTGAAGAGTTTTTGATCCTACGCACCTGTTATTTAAATGTTTACACATTATAACATTAGAGGCAAATACTGGTGAAGCTCAAAACTTCAGAACTGTTGTGTTCTAATGATATTAATCTTGTTTAGTGTTGCAAGACGTTTATCTTGTGGTCCACAGTGTTCTTTAACATATTAGTATTAAGGTCTTTTGCAGGTCCTCCTGTACCACAGTCCTTGTTGGTGCTGACTCCCTCTCTTGACCTGGAGAAAGTGTAGACAGTCATGTGTTCTCTGAGACCCATGTATTGTATGTTTTTTTGCTTCAGGTAATAGATTTTTCCCACAAAATCGTAGCCTCACACATGATTCTGGATTAAAGCATGGTGTTTGGATTGTGGTAAACAGTATCAAGATGAGCCTTTCTAAGCATTTACTGTGTGGCTTCCTGCATCGGAGGATGCAAGATGTTGAGGAAATGACTTTGAGATTCAGTCATTTTTACAGCTTTATGTGGTTGGTCATGGACTTTAGTAATGTGGCCATTCGACATCCTGCACCAGCAGCATTCCAACAAAAGGGCACCAGGTCTGGCAGAAATAAACACATTGCATTTTGTTTATCATAAAGCCCCATATTAATCCTTGGGTATCTCTTTTTTACTTGATTCACACTTTGACAGTTGTCATGTTTACATCACTCAACGGCTCACAAAAAGCTAAAAATCTTTCACTGTTTCTCTGTGAAGCAGACAACAACAAAGCCAAAACAAACTGTCTCTCCTTTTAGCTGTCAGAGAGTACGAGGAACAGCCTGGCAGCTAAATAAAGATATTAAAGAACCAGATCAGTGTTCAGATCAGATTCACAATGTTTCCACAAATGGCTGCTTTTACAACCCAACATGTACTTCTACTTTTACAGCACAGAGAGGCCGTCCTTTTTACAAGTGAACATTTACGCCAAAGTTGGATCCCAACACAGACATTTAGTCAGTAAAAAACGTGGGAAATATAGACACTAAACCCCTTACTCTCACTTCATCTGACAAAAACTCAACCAAACTTTCTCCAAGACAAAGAAGGAAGGAAAATAATAATGTCTCAGGGGCTTTCTGGTGAGTGTGTTTTCACAGGGGTAATTCAGAGGACAACTCCCTCTCAACATCCTTGTTTTTTTCTCCGCTGCCTTCTGATTTCCACACCTGAGCTGGAGTGAAGGTTTACACCTGTGTTGGCTTTCCGAGCACATCAAAGTCACTTGGATTTCATACCTTAGTACAGATATTGAATATTTCTCATATATTTTTTCACACCCCTTCATAATGACGTAAAAGGTTACTGTAAGTGGACATGGATCAGGATCAGGCAAACTGGCCGACCTGGCAAGGCATCTGTGTGGTTTCAGTGCAACAGATCAGAGAAAACTTCATGTTTGTTTTACGTTAGTGAAGTTGTAGTAGTTGGTCTTTGCTTTTAATTTGTGGAGCTTGAGTGGATTTGAGTAACAGCGTACTGTGCAGGGCCAGGAAAGGGGTGTTGGACAGATGTTACACCCGTACTGTTCCTGGAAAGAGTGTATTTGAAACTATCAATGAATGGATCCTTAATGCAGTTAAATCCTTCACCCTTTGCACAGTGAATGTTGTGAAATGCTGTTTGACTGGATTAAGTGAGTCTTCACTTTCTCAGATATTCTCAGAGTATGTTATGTTAGCCACTTTCTAACATTTACATCTTTCTGCTGGTGCGATTCTGCAAAAGTTGAGTTGTCATTTTTCCATTGTTTCCACAGAAACACTGTGCTATTAGCTAATTTAAGTTATATTATCTATCTGATGTAATATAATGGAAAACAATCTAGTTTCAGGCATACATCAGTATAATACAGTCAAATGCACACCTGTGCACTATTCGACACTATGCAGGAATATTATTATGTTATTACTCCTATGTTGCTTATATAGACCGCTGATTTATGCAAGTGTGTGTGTTTGAGAATGTATGCTACAAAACAGAAAGGTCTTACTTTTGGCATTGTTGTCTAGACTTTTCTAATAGGATGTATAATCTAATGAGCTCATGTCGGGACCTTGTACTGTATGCAGCACTCTGTCAGAATTCTGTAAGATTCCAGTCTTTCCTATGGAAGGTGCTGGTTGCTCTTTAAATTCCAGTAAGTGTCGGAGTGAAAGATTGGTATGTGTTTACTACTGCAGGATCATCGTCATGAGGTTACTGTAGCCAACATCTGTGCCTAAAGTAGTAACTTTGTGAGCTCGGGGCGCTGCTGTATCTGTTGCTGCTGCAGATGCAGCTGACCAATGTATTTGCCTCCACTCAAAAATCTGTTAAAACATCCGCCTCAAATAACAGGAAGGGAGTGCACTCAAAAATAAAGTTGTTTGTGGCAGCCTTGTTCGTGCCCACTTTAGAACTAAGGGCACTGTGTAATTTTTGCATAGCTGCACTGCGGGTAACTCCGTACGATAATTTGAACCACATTATAATGATTTGTCGCCAAGGTGACAATGACAAGTACTCGGACCCACCAAGATGAATTTGTCTGCCTCCAGTTGAATGACTTGCAGGATGTTTGTAATGTGCAGTTTAGCATCAGACTTGTCATCTCTGTGTTAAATCAGTTGTACAGATAGCAAACATATACTGTAGCTGGGACCCAATTTCATTCTACACACTGATTCTAACCTGAGTATGTAGACGTGTACTCAGGTCTATGTGCATACTAAATGCACTTGATTTGATGTTGATGGACACTACTGTCCCTCTGTGCATTGCACAAAGAAAATGGAAGCTAATTAAATGAAGTGTTGCTTGAAGTCGTAGTTTGATACAGTCTTATATCTTTCAAAATGGTATATTTACATTGACTTCATTATCGATTAATCTGCTGATTATTTTCACGATTAATTGTTTTGTCTATAAATGTGAAAAAATTGTGAAAAATACGCATCACAATTTCCCAGATCCCTCTCTCTCTTCATTTACAATCAAAAATGACGAAGAAAAGCAGCTAATGTTTGACATTTTAGCTTGAAAAAAACGATGAATCAATTATCAAAATGGTTTGCAATTAATTTTCTTTCGATCGACTAATCGTTGCAGCTCTATTAGTAGTACATAATGTATACTACCAGCTTGTAATATTGAATTGGGACACGGCACATGATTGCTGAACCACTTCTGCACTCGGACACCCAAGAAGTCGTAAAAGCAACCCTGTCTCCACGTTTGCTTCTCCACGTGTTTTGGAGGAAATGTGAAAAAGAAAATGTTCCAATCCAGGAAGTGTGAGATCCTTCTACATCACAGAAGTCATAGGAAGGAGGTCGGAGGGAATGGCTGGGCTTTGACGGTGAAAACTGGGGTTCTGGATTGGGGTTCTGGTCAAATTCAAAAAGCTACGACCAATTGAAGATACAGTAGATGCAGGACAGATACATAAAAGACACATACAATAGATAAAATCATGTGCATGTGTAAAGTCTAATCCTCGGGTCAACCATGGTTTCAATTCTAAATCCTTGTATAAAGATATGAAAAAAAACTAGACCAGTGTTGGAAATTATATTTCCAGACAACCCAGTAAAGTGATGATTGACAGTCTTAACTTAATCGTGTTAATTTTGTAGCATATCGGTTTCAGTAAAAACAACCTTGTTCCTCCGCAGTGTTGAATCAGTTGTCACAGATGATATGGCGTCGACCACAGATGCTAACATTGTTTGCGTGCCCCCTTTTCACACAGCTGTATGAGAAATGAAATCCTTAACACAGCTACGGTTACCTCAAGGTCTCGCCTTTGTTCCCCCAAGAAAACACAGTAGCTCTGATTCTGAGCAGCCCCCCACCGAAAAACAAAGACAAGAAAACCTCAAGACTTTACTGTCAGGCATTCATGAACACATTCTCAGGGACTCAGATCTTGATAAACGCTTGCATTACAAATCACACAAACTGTTACCAGTTTCACGCACCTGCACAAACAGATTTCTGTGTGTCAGCAGTTTAGTGTTTAGTTTTGTGTTCATCTTTTGCACTTTGAAAGACGAATACTGCTAATTTAAGAAGAGAAAATACATTTTCCATACGCTCGCATTTCACGCTCTTAAACAAGAAAAGAGAAGTAGAGATGATTCATATATAAGTATTAAAGATAGAGAACATGGATTGAGAGTTAAGTGCGTATCAATCTCACTGGAAGAATCTTTCTTCAGATTGAATTCTTGGTTTTCTTGGTCTCTAGTTTGAGAGTTTTACCTATTTGCTGAGAGTGATTGGGGTGAAGGAGAAGATTTACTGACGTTGGTGCAGGACTTTGTCGCCATTGTTCTCTTTCTCTGGATATATTTGAGAAGATTTTGTACTTTGTAATTACTACATCCAATATCGGGCATTCATTTGGGCATCTTTGGTGTCTTAAGTTTTGCTCAGTATTTAGACATCCATATTTAACCCGAGGTGGAACCTCCTGGTTTGGAGAAAGTTATCTATCGGACACATGCTATTTTGAGCTAAGAAACGTCAGAATAGATTCCTTATATCTTCATCTTGCTACATAATTTTTAAAGCGCAAGTAAATCTGCCAGCCCTCAGACTTGCACCACATAAAATAAAATACTTGGTCCGTAAACAGGACAGGAAATGCAACAGAAAGCATAAATTACCCACAAAGTTAATCATACCATAATCCCAGTTTTTCATTTTTTAGACAAGCTTTCGCAAACTCACCAGTGGACAAGCAACTCTGTTGCACTGCTTTCACATATATTTTAGGCTAAACTTGTATTCTTCTTCCCACTGGTAATTTAAAAGCCAGTGGAATGTGGAAAATGATTGTAGGAGTGGAGGGGAGGGAAAAGATATGCCTTACTTGGTCACTTTGGTGTCTGAAATCCGTAGCTGAGATGGCGTTTGACTGATTTGTGTTTTGACCACATGTGCCAGACCCGCCTGCTATTCTCAACCCGTAATTCCTCTCTGAATTCAGGCATGCGACTAATTTACTGTAGGGGCAGGATTTTTTTCTCTTCCAGGGAGCAGAAACTTTACCCCTTTTCTGTTACAAGGCTCTGTACCGAGCGCTGTAAGTGATGCCACCTGTCAGGCTGACAGCTTATTCTCCATATGGGGAAGGCCTTTATCAGCTGCAGTTGTGGGGACCAGGAAAATGTCTGCCACCTGCCAAGGATTTCAAACCTTTAACTATGTTCTTTAACAGATTGCATACTTTAGAGGGATTCCATTACTGTTCACTTTGTCTTTTTGTCTGTTAATTGAGCGATGAGTTATGGACATTTTATGTTAGTGGATGTGGTAGTAAAAGCAAGCAGGTCTAGAAAAAGTGCCTTTTTAGAAGAATTAACTCCTTTCCAGTGTGTTGAACTGCTCAGCAGATGGTCTGCCAGTGCAAATCTTGCAAAAGCACCCTGCTGGTTCTGTCATCATGGGTCTGCATTTATTGAGGATAGACTTTTCCTTCTGCTTTTCTGGCTTCTAGGTTTGAGATGTGAGTAAGTCTTTTCTATGGTTGACTGAAAAAAATAGAATTACAAATATGCAAAGAACTATTTGACTTTTGTTCAGTCTCCTTGCAACACAAATCAACATTAAAATTGGTTGTACAAAGATTGAGTTGCCGTTAAGCTATTGAAGTGTTGTTTTTAGGAAACCGGTCCAGGTCATGTTTTCATGTTATCATCACTGCTTTATACTGCAGCAGGAAGTTCCTTTGGCACTACTACAGTAAGAGCATAGTGTGACTACGTTACTCTTTCCCAGTGAACTCGAGTTTAATAGGCACGTCCAACATGTCTTCCAAAGACAACCATAACTTCCAGATCAGAAACCATGCTGCTGCTTTTTCTGTCAAACTACAATGTTTTCATGCTGCCATGTCTACAGTACGTTGGGCTGTTTTTGCAATGCATCGTTTGTGAAGACAATGAAAATTTTCCAAACAAAGCACAATTCCTCCAGCTGACGTGAACTGTCGGAGAAAAACAGCAAATCTGCACCGGGGGCCAAACTGAGGAGGTTTTAATAGAATTTCTAAAACACCAATTGCGAAAAGCAGGATAGCATTTTCTGATTCCGAGTTCCCTGTAATTTCAAGTGTGTGGGTTCAAGCCACTTATTTTGTGGTGATGGCTTTACTGGCGAGTTCTCCAAAAAGACAGAGGCCAACGCAGCCGAGGGTTGAGCTAGCTGCCTTGCCTTCCTCACTGATTGACCGAGCCGCTTCCCCTTTGGTATCTGGCCACAGTTGTTCTGCCCTCATGGCTAACCTCACTGGGCGTAGCTGTCCACCATTGGGTGTTTAGAAAGCCCAATAGGAGGACACCTGCTTCTGGATTTATTTATTCCGTCTCTTGCACAAACACCCATGCAGTCTGTTTATGGATGCAGATGGAGAGACTTTGGGTAAACAAATGCACAAATCTGCCTTTTTGCTAAACTGACGTCCAAACAACAACCAAACATCCCCATTTTCTAGTATCCCTATTTGCCACGCATCACCTAAAACATACTGTATACTGTATGTTGCATTATTACCTAATCTGGGCTTTAGGTCACTTTTCCTCCAAGCACTATATTTGGAAATCTGTCCTTTGCAATTTCCCAGAATTTCCCAAATGGTCTTGAAGCTAATAAAAAGACAAACAAATGAACAACAAAAAAGACTCTTACATTGTACATGCACTAACACGCCCTTCATTTTATATGAGCAAAACCACACACTCATACACCCTCTTACAACCCAGGTCTCAAGGAAGAAGGGAAACAACGTAAAGCCGAGGAGTAAATTAATTTGTTCTTGTAGTAGATCATTAACAAACTTAAATAGAATAAATTCAAATGTTTGAAAAGGAACAAACAGAGTTTAGCTACAAAGGAAAAATAATTCGACAAAAAGAGAAAATCCTCTAATGCAGTGATGCATTACATAGAATAAAGAAAAAGGTTTCTTTGCACCGTTTTGTGTGGCCTGGCCAGCCTTTGTGCAGAGCTTTAAGAGAATACAGATATAACATTAAACCACAGTGTAGGGCAAGAAGTCCTTTTGAACAGTTAACTTGTGCATTTTTGTATCTGGTGCCAAGACATCTGTCTAGTGACACACCCTGTAATTATAAACGAAAGGAAAAGAAATGTCTTTTGATTATTTCCATCCTTATTGCATGCACACACAATAAGGCCTGTTATGACAATTACAACCGAAAGCTTTAGAAATTCTTTCTCCGACACGACGGTGAGGTATCTCAGTAACATGATGGCACGGTAGAATCCTAGACGGGGATAGAAATGACCCGGTTTAAAATACTGTGTTTGCATTGTAAACACTCAAATATTTGAAGTCATAGTGACCGCTGAATCTGTGGGGTAAAGCTGAAATGTCTTCATCTCTTTCCAGGATGGAAACAATCAAAGCCATAGTCTGCATTTACTTCCATAGATATAGACTTGGATTTAGACTTTTTAGTGGATGGAAAAAGCAGCAGCATTTGCCAGGAGAGAGTGTAGGGAAGTCTGGGAAGTGTGGCTGCAGTCTATCAGCGGCCCATGTGGAGGGTTGTGATGAGAGGGTACGTTAAAGGGTGCTCAAACAGATTACGGTGACTCACAGCACTGTACAAACAACTCTCAACCCTGCTCTTGTGTCTAAAAGGCACACTCCAACACATTTTGAGAGTGAGTGCATACAGTAGGTGTGTTTGTGTGTGGTATATACGTGTAATCGTTTACCTAATGTCTCTCCAAAAAAGCTCTGATATGAACTGAATTCAGCTGCTGTTTCCCAGAATGACTACATTGTGGGCCTTTTTGATATCTGTGCATTGATCAGCAGTGTTAAACATGCTTTTTGCTGGTTATAATTAATGCTGTTGCATGACGTATTTCGTCCACCAGAGGCCACCGACATGTTTAATTTTCAGTTTTCATGTAAAACAATATTGGTTGATATTGATTTGGTTGATTTAAGCTCTTACATATCATCGATATTGGCCTCCAAAATCAGTCTTTTGTCTACAGAGTTGCAACTGGATGATATTTTTACAATCTTCTATCAAAGTCCCAGTTTCACTCTTATTGGTGACTGATGGTGCAATACTTTTACGTCTTTTAGCTGTGATTTACAGGGAACAGTTAAGTTGTCATATATTCTCATCATTGAACAGCCATCTTTTTAAATGCTGCTCTTTGCTTTCTCATTGTGGTAGATACCTTGGTCTATGTGTGTTTTGAATGTGGGTGGCAACTTGAGGCAAGACATGCATCACCTCTTGCATTACTCACAATTTTAGTGATGTGTTATCATAGAGCTAATGTCAACAGTTTTTTGTGATTAAAGTAAAAAGAATTGTGAAAAATATGCATTCCCAAAACAATGGGCTGGATTACACCTTTTAATTTCTCATGCTTTTGGAATATGATTGCTAAGAACATGACGGTCATGAAGTTCTCAGTGTTACATTGCAGTTAGCGCTGACTAATGTAGGTTAGTGACTGCGATGACCTGGTTTGTTGCCTACAAACTTTTCAGTAAGTGAGCTCTGGCTCTGGATCACATATCCTGCAGGATGTGTAATTCGGGTAGATCCCCACGGACGCAACACACCTCAGCACATACGGTTTCTACCGTCGCAGCTATTACACAAGCAGGCCGTGTGAAGTCACTTCCAAGTCAAATAAGTAATCACCTCCCCAAACACACGTCAACACACACAGAGCACCCATCAAACACATGCTGAACACGCCGTGAGAAGGCCACGCTCCAACAAAACTTGGGTTATGCTGTCAAGGAAGACAAGAACGAGGATAAATAAGAGCGTCCGTCATGCTGAGCAGGTAACTGCCATGGACGTGTCAGGTAAAGAGGACGTTCATCATGCCGTATCTCATTCGCACTATAATTGGAGAGGAAAAAAGCGCAGCGATCAATAAACTGCAACCGCAGCCGAATGCTCGGTGAAATCCTACAAGTTCCATGTGCTCACTGTTTGAGGAATAGTATTATAGTAGGTGCATCTTCACTAAAATTATGAAAAGATTTGATATAAACAAATTCAGAAGCATTTCTTTTACAAACAATGTAAAAACTGTGCATACAACTACGGCATTAACTCGTTTGCCTCATTAACTCATTGACTGGATGACAGACATTGATGAGAAAAAGCTGTGTTGTTATATTTTATTGCAGCATTTGATTTAATTGATACTAAGTTGTCAGTGAATACGTTGAGTGAACAGTCTTACTGATGAAGGAGCAGAAGAGTGTGGTGTGCCTCAAGGGATTGTTTAGCTTTTGTTTTCTACCAATGATTTTCCATTGACTTTGAATAACACCAGCGTTGCAATGTATGCAAATGATTCCACAACATTCACATGAGCACCCACATCTGGAGAGGTAGAAAAGGTCTTAATTATGTGATTACATTATGTGGACCCCACGGAGAGTAGCTACTGATGTTGTCACAGTAGCTAATGAGGATCTGAATAAGCAAACACACACACATACACTTCGCAAAGGATATCCAGAAAGGGGACATGGGTAAAGCCTGCCAGAAAAAGGGCTCCCACCTAAAAACATTCCTGTAGTAGAGGCCATGTTTTCCTTACCCCAACAAATTTACACAGTTGTTAGTGATGGCCCGGGATTCCTCCTAAAGCGCAGCCCACCAATAATAAACAGTATGGCAGCTGACACCGCAAGACACCTGCACAGCTCCCTGACACTGCAGGATTGTTCCCAGAGACTGGGGGGGGGGGGGGGGGTTGGTTGGTGTGGGCAGAGGTGGGCTGGAGAACTGGGGGAGGAGGGGGCCACCGGGGCCGGCAGACAGGTTGGTGGTGTCGGTGAGTGTGTGTGTGTGTGTGTGTTAAACTAAAAGCAGTCAGTGTTGTACACAGTGATGAAATCTGTTCTGTAATAAACTCTTTCCTACAGCTTCCTCTTCACTTTGTCACTCTCTAATATGTGATGGATGGACTTATTCATTGACTTTATCTGATTTATTTGTGGGGATGGATAGTATTAAACATATACCAGGAAGTAGCTTTGAGCTTTCATTTTTATCTGCAGTCCCCTTGCAGGTAACAATAAGGACATACTCATAATAAAATACTGAAACAACAAAAAATATGTCAAATGTATTTAAGTCACTTACTGAGCAAAAACAGTTGCTGGATCCCTGCTTTTAAGATGTGAGGATTATATCATTATCATCACTTTGACTTTACATGTAAAGATTTAAAGATGTCACTTTGGGCTCTGGGGAAAAAAATAGGTCACTAGATATTAAAAATAATTATTAGTTGGAGACCAACACACAATGACACTGAGAATACGGTACAGGATACATCACATCATAACAAGAAGTGGATGTTCAGCAAATTAAAAATAAGGATATGGTTAGTACAATGACAGTTGGATAGCTTCTGGCTCGCGCTGAAAGCATAAGTCAATTCATTTTCATTCATTAAGTAATCAATCAACTAACAACTTTTGGTTGTGGACTGTTGGTCAGACAGAACTATTTTATTAGACATTTTATACACTAAAAGATTAATTTATAAAAGGCAAATATTGAAAATAAAGCCAAAATGAAATGTACCTGAGTTTTGGTACAGATACCAAAACAATACTTTTTACTTACTTAGAAATGTACTGCAAATATGTTTTTCTACAGACACCAGATTTCTCAAATATGAAATATTGTCTTTATAAAACCTTGACGATCTATAACTAATCTACAATTTGATTCAGGAACTGTTGGATCAAGGAGTAGGAATCTGAACAGACATTTGATCCCAGCTTTTGATACTTGACATTTTACTTGTTACCAAAACAGTGTTGAGGTTCAGTGCCCAGTCCTGGTGGCTAGTTAGCTCTAGTTAGCTCCCTTTCTGTGTCGCACACACACACACCACACAAACAAACACCTACAGTCACACATGCATTCAGACACACACTCCTCACGCCACAGGATGTCAGGTGGTCCGGCCATTGTGTCCCCACCTGTAGGACATTGTCAAAGCACAAAGGAGGGGCACAGTACGTGTCAGCCTGCTGTCAGCTTCTGTTTGACTTGAATTTGTAAATCCCTCTCTTTCAGCCGTGGGGCTTTGAAAGATTAGCCAAAGGTCTGTGGAGTAATTCACATCTGTGTGGGTTTTACTTATTGTCAAGGGGCAGGGGATCCCTCCACCATTTTCACAGACCACAATAATTACGATTGTCAACACTGTTCAAGTTTCACTGTTTGTTTCTGAGCACATAAACATGTTCGTAGAGGATTTTTTGAGGGCGGGGTACCCACGAGGATTTGAGATGCTTTGTTGTGTTTATTAACTGCACGGATCCTGGATTTAAAGAAACTCCTGCTCTACTGTTCTTTACTGGTTTATGTAACCTTCATCTTAAGGTCACTGGTGTTTTCCTTCCAGCCAGCTGAAATTTCAACTGTGAACACATAAAAAAAAAAAAAAAAAAAAAAAGAAGTTTCAAAGAGGAGCAAACTGAATATTGAGTATCACAAAGAGCCAGGATCTCTACCTGGGACCTGTGCAGCGCTCCGCTTCTCAGGCACTAACCAGACTGATGTTTGCCATAAAGCGGGGCCTCTCACTCGCTGCCCTGTGAGGTCACAACACCTGTTCTTGGTAATTGCTGGCAGGTGACGTAAGGCCTCCACTTGTTTTCCATGGTGTAAGGTGGAGGTCCCCCGGCTCCCTCCGACATTGAAGCCGAAAGTCATATTGGTTGTTTGCAGCAAATAAGCGAGTCTGACTCGACCGTTCTATCCCCCAGTTCCCTGAGAGTGAAATGAACTTTGGCTTACCTGTCAAAACGTAATGGTGTTTTTTCATTTAGGCAGTTTCCAGCGCTACTTTCTCTGTGTTACACATGAATGATGAAAACTGCATACAGAAGAGAAAGGACCGGGCTTTTTCACCCTGATTTTAATTCAATTCAATTCAATTTTATTTATATAGCGCCAAATCACAACAAAAGTCATCTCATGACACTTTACAAATAGAGCAGGTCTAGACCGACTCTATTGTCTCCTGACAAACACAGATCTGAAAATTCTTCCAAAGGCTGGAAGTAAGAATTGAGCAAAAACGTGTTGACAACATGGTTAGGTTAATTTATAATTCTGGTTTAATGCTTAATTGAATGTTGTAATGATAGATACTGTGACACCACCATCAGAGATTTTGCCTAATCAGTCATACTGTTCTAATATGACTGAGTGTAATAGATCATTGTCTGCAATGTTGCATATCATTGAGCAGGAATGCTTAAGAGCAGCACTGAAATTTTAAGATTTTTGCTACTTTGCTATTTTTATTAAAAGTTTTGCAATTGAATTTACAATTTTCTAATCAGAATTATTTCCCTATTGGACATTTTAGCATTTTCGCTGTGTATTCCCAGATCTCGGTCATTACTTTGGTGAGTTTAGTGTTATCATAACTGATGGAAACAGCAATTAAAAACATGATGATATGTATGATTTATAATCTGACTTTTTTCTGACAGATTATTTATTTTTAATTCTAATTTTGAGCTGATTTTGAAAATTCTAAATAACTACCGATGATAAAAAACTAATGAGCCCAAACAGCCCAAAGACTGTATGGAAGTAAGATGTTGTTGTTGTCTGGCTCATTTAGCAAACTGACGGATTCAGCTGATATTTGTATTGCCACTGCCCAAATGTTTCTCGCCTCCTTTGCCTGTGCAGGGTCCAGCTGATGATGTCTTTTCAAGGCTGGCTGCAGGAGGACAGAAGCCAGTAGATAGGGTATCTGGCCCAGGCCTCCAGCCAGCTGTGAACCTGATAGCATCTGTTTTAAACGTTTGAGAGACAGAGAGAAAGGAGCCCTCTTTTCTTCTGAGCTCTGGAGCGCTAGTTATCTCACGCCTTTTTAGTAAAGGGATCCACAGATGGCCCGTGTCCTGACAGTTATACAAATGTGATATCACGAGCTGAGGTATTCCACTTGGATCCTCTTACTGTGTTACTGTAGGCCGACAAGTGGGACTCATTCACGCTCAGAGTAAACAAGAAACAGTCAGACACAAAGAGAGTCCTCCTTTCTCAACACAAGGCGGAAAAGAAAGAAAGAAAAGCTTCTTTTCATCTTTGGCAGACAAAACAACCTCTTCACACCTGAGTGTGTCCTCTGTTTGGAGTTCTTCCCGTCCATTGTCATCACGTGTTATCTAAACCATCAAATCGCCATGAAAAGATCATTTCATGTTCTGCTGTCTCCTGAGGGGATTTTGACAACATGCCTTTCATTTGCTTTGTCTGAATCCGGTGACAAAACCATTTGTCATCCTTTTTTCCCCCAGATTATGTCTGGTTTGAGCTCACTTCAAAGACCTGGTCTGTGATGAGCAGCCGGGAAACTTCCTTTAGATTTATGTGTTTTGTTCGCGTTGGAGAGTCCAAGCCTTTTTTGTTCTTACTCACCGACATCCGAAATCAGTGTTTAGATTGTAGAGAGCCGATGTGTCGCCCTCGTGTCGGCATCTTAGGGGTGTCTTTTTTAACAGTCTGTTTGAAAAGCTAATATTTGCCTGTTGCGTTTGTATTCTGAGCCTTTTAGCCAATAAGATAGAGATGCTCTTTACCGTGTGTCTCGGGTTTGAGTGTCAGTAGTCTAATACCAAAGAAGACTCGCCATCAGGTCTGATCATGTGGTACATCGTTGTTGTTTTTTGAAGTGTGACCTGTCAAGTGTAGATGTATTGCTAACTGGTGGAGCATCATGCTGCTGCCAGCGATTGTGTTCTCTCCCTGTTTGGGTCTGTTCAGGTGGACCGCATTTTGGATTGAGTCTAATTATGCTCGGGTCTACTTCAGACCAGACTGACTGTCTGCTGGTCCCTGTTGGAACAGGTTTCTTTTAAAAAAAAAAAAAACATGACTCTTTGTATGTGGGGTTTGGATATGGGTCCATTTCAGATCTGCTCCAAAGACGGCACACATCAAGGCACTGGTTTGCCATTTTCCAGTGGTTTTACCATTAAAAGTGAAATGAGTTTGCTATTGTTCCAGCTGAATCAGGGCGGTTGATTGGTCTGTCAAACTGGTAATAATTAGATGGGTAGTAGGCTTGTAGAAAGCCTTATTAAACCGAAAAATTATAAAAAAAAAAAAAAAGAAAAATGAAATAAACATTGATATATCAAAATCACAAATCACCCTCTATCCTTAAAGCCTCGGCTCATATATGGAAAAACTTCCCAAAGAAATACCCCAAAGTGCAAACAAAAGGGGGGGGGGCCTCTTCCAGGATGGACAGATGTGCAGTAGATGTTGTAGACAGAGGACGCAATAGTAAAATTACACTATGTAGAAACAGATTGATGATGTTAAGATTAGACTGCCTGATTCTGTGTAACGGAGCTTTACAATAAACTGCTGAACACAGCAATGTTGGAGTGACAGAGTTTAGGAAACGTTCTGGTTACATTTACACTAAAATCAGATGCTGATAACTACTCTAATCCTTTGAATATGGAAGGTTGTCAGATTTTATCACATTTTTAAGGACCTTTTTAGGCCCCCCTTTTTGTCTTGACTTTCCCCCCCTTACCTATTCACACAACTTACAGTATTAAGTTTAAACTCAGGACTCCACGTTTCAAGTAATTTCAAGCTACATTCTTGCTCGGACTGTAGGTGTGTTGGAACGGAACTGAGACTCTAGTTACTGTACTGTAAGTCGAAGGATTCAGCTGGAGTCCCACGCACTTATCTGAGCAGGACATTCTGTAGACGGCCCACCTCAGTGAGTTTGGGCCATCACAGGACAACATTCAGGATTAGGTGTATCTGGATTTGGACCTGATTCAAAGTATAACATGAGCCTTTGTATTTCAAAGTGGGAGGATTTGTAACAGATCCCCTCTATCTGTCCACTTTTAACAAGCGACATCGGCCTTCCTGGCTTTTACTCAGGAGAGGCTTGATGGCCATGATTATTTACACAGAGGGTTTCCTTCTTTTTCTCTCTTTTTACAGTCGGTCATTTTCATAAGGGATCATAATACTCTTGGACAGGAAGTATCTGGCTATATAGACTACGCCCACAGACTCAAAACCCAAGATTTTGAACCATATTTCAGCGGAAAGAAGAGGCTCATGCCAGGACGCTCGGATTTATGGTAAGTCTCTTTCCATTGTAACATGTCCACAACGTTGGTTGGGGAGGCCTTGACTTGAGTGGGATTTGACAAGATTTGAAGGGTAAGGAAATCTTATTATCCAGGATTAAAGACTCAGGTTGACGTGAGAGACCAATATAGGCTTGGAAGGAGCTGTGCAAAGGCCCTGTATGGTTAGTATGTAGAGCACCCACCGTTGTGGCCTCAGCATGGATGTGGAATAAATATACACTTCTAAAGTAAAGCTGAGTAGAGCAGCCAAAGTGCTGAACCTGTCTGGACAAGACAGACACGATTAGAGTCAGGTTTAAAGCGGGCTTAAACCTGAGATTGTGATCTTTTGATGTGCAGATAAATGTAATAGATTTTATGGCCATTGGGTGACCTCAAGATTAGATACATTGATAGATAAATAGATCAGGTAATTGATTGATTTACCTTTAGAGGCCCTGAAAATGTAATTACTTAATCAACTTCCTCTATGTGCCATGCTGTTGATTTCACGTTAGAGGTTTCACAATTTCTGTTCTTGCTGATTTGAAGTGGGATTCTTTTGGAAAAAGTTTGTTTCATATCATTTTAAATGCATTTTTGATTGTTGGTTGAACAAAACAAGTTCTTTTAAAATGTCCCCTCTCTCGCTCTAGGAAATTCAAATGAATAGATGATGAAAATAGTTGTTATATTAGGCTATTTGGCTGTAGTCGCTAAATGTTTCACTATGGTGAAGAGCTAACTTCATCTGTGTCCGTTTGGTACTGGGCAGGTACAGAGGGGGGTTATCAGAGCTTGGCTGTTGTAAACCAGGTTGATAAGCAGTGATTATGAATGAAAACCCAACCATGAAGGTTGAAAATATATAAGTGAGCTTAAAGCCACTATTTTTAGAATTTGAAAATTGTTGTAGTATCTAAAAACACTGTAATCCCATAAAAAAACTCCACACATAGATAATTTAAAAACCAAGTTGTCAGGTGCTTTAAATCCAGCACATTTTGCCAAGATACATGAGGTACTGTATGTTGAACAGCTACATGCATCAGTGCCAGTCGCACAATTCCAGGCCAAGCCACAAGTGAACTGCTGACCTGGCAGGTGTAAGCTAAAATCTAGTTTGTGTCCCTCAGTGGGGCAGGTAACATCTTTATAATTCGTTGTCTATCAGGAGAGCTGTGTACACAGAGGGCTGTCAGCAAATTACCGGAGCCAAAACCATTCCCACATTCCACATGCTCGTGCATACTAACATATTACCAACATTTCAGATACGTGCGAGAAATCTCTTGAGGACAAACCCAACCAGGAGGGGGGGTGGGTGGGGGTGAGAGTTTGTATTACATGGTTATTTTCAGAGTTCAGCCAAATGACATGCACCCCGTATAACCTCATGGACACTGGGCAGAACATGGTCTCTAATGTCCTAATGGGGACAGATTCTAAAGGTAAAGTTTCTTTTTTCAGTCATCTTATTTTCTTAGTTTTGACCATCATTCCTGTTGGCTTGAGCTTTTACTCTCCAGCTTAAATCAGGGCCAAACCACGAGTCACACTTTATAACAGAGGCCATTAGAGCGAACGTTACGATCACGGAGGTTGTAAACAAATCCCCAGTTTAACCATATTGTATAAGTATTTGAATGTGATGTTGCAGAGCGTACTTGAAATGATCATTATCAAATTTCATGGCATTGTAAAACTGCAACTACAGTACGTACATGTGTGTCAGGGCTGAACCAAGAAGTACAGGAGCTCACTAGAAGCTCTGAAAACCAAATAGATATTTCAATGGAGAGCTGTTTTCCCTTACAAATAAGAGGTTTAGATACTCAACTCAGCAGTTATTTGCATTTCCACAAGATGAGCATTGCATAGCTGCCTTAAAAACCTCCATATTTCACTAACAATCGCAAACCTTTGGAGAACATCACAGTTTTATAAGCACAATAAGCATGTCAATAAGTTAAGAACACAGAGATCCCCCAGCTTTATAAGCACAATATCCATGTTAATATTAAAAGTGCAACGTATTTGGTTTTTGCTACAGCAGTTAAAAGTCAACAAGAATGACAGTCTGTTTTATTTTGGGAAGTGGTTTTCCCTTTCTTTGAAACCAAAGTGTCAGACATGCGAAGCTTTGTTGTTTTATTTATCCATTCCTCACCATGTGTCCCGACACACAACCCAGCTCGTGGCCTTGAACTCAGCCTCTCCTCTGGTGAGTGGAAGCCCTAACAAGCTGTAGGTGTGAGTCATTGGGCGAGCATGCCTGGAGGTACAGCCTACTCCCTAATGATGCTTTTATGAGGCTTCCCCCCTACACGGGTCTCCCTGCCCTCCCTCCATCTGACATCTGACTTCACACTCCCGCTCTCAGTCTCTTTTTTCACCCACTAAAACTCTACTTCATCAGATTTACACATCTCTCTGTCGTTAGTTCCAACTTTTCTAACCTCGTGTTCCATGCTTTGCTACCTCTCCTATGTCATCCTCCACCCCTACCGCCCCCCACCCTCCCTTTTTTTCATCTCTGTCGGGAACAATAACACCCAGTGTGGTTGCCGCTAAGAGGGAGCAGATGCTGGAGCTGCTGCCCACTCAGTGCACTAAACCTCCCACCGCAGGACTCTGAATCCTGTCCCTCCTCCTCCTCCACAGCCACAAAGAACACAGAGCAGCGACACCAGCGCCAGCTCTGGCCTCCACCACCTCCCACCTCCAGCAAGGAAGGGTGGATAGGTTCACGTACACAGTCTGCAATGTCTCGAGGAAAAAAAAGAGCAGTAGCAGAGTATCTCCCTGGAGCGAAGAATGTGAATTTAAAAGACTAGAAGAAGTAAAATGAATTGATTGGAGGTGTTAAAAGAAAATATCAACGATGTTAAATGTAAAACATGTCTCTGCTCCAGCAGTATGGTGCGGAAAACAAATCATTCGTTTCAAACTTTGCGTTATAGGTGTGATAGCACAAAATCATCAGACAACACACACAAACTGGATGCTGAAGACTAAACGCATCAAGCTTTTCTCCTCTGACATTAACCTTTCAGTTCATTCCTTTTTAAAGTTCCAACGTCTGTAACAGCACAGGATTATAAACGCGAATTTTTCAACTGTATAAATACTTCAGTTCCAACTTGAAATACGTGCAATTACTGAAGCAAGACCAAATCAAAATGCACTTTGTTTCAATTTCAGATCAGTTGCTGTCATGAGACTGTTCATTTTGACTTTCGTCACCAGTGGAAGTAAACAAATAAATATGGCTCTTAGAGATGTTAGTCAGGACTCCGACACAGTTGAACTCACTCATACATTTTGAATTACATATTTCAGTCTTTTTTCTTTTACAGTACATTCTCAGTCACCTCCAGGAGCTTTCCATTTGCATTGACTCTATAGGAGCAGCAAGGAGCGAAAATCAGTTGAACGCTGGTCTTGATTTATTTTAGCAGGCACACTGGGTGGGTGGGTCATATAAACATCATTTGTAAAGGCATATGTTGTAAGCCTCTGACCTCCTGGGAAACCTGGTTAAAGTAAATCAAGCACAGCATTTTCCTTGTTGCATCTGTAGAAAGTTCTAAGAAGCCGTAAATAAAGCAAAATCACATCACAATAAAAGTAATATTGGTAATAATATTAATAAAACTGCACTTTTCTTGACAAAAGTGATGATAATTGATAAAAATTAGCAAAAATAAAAGTCACATGTAGCTTTATTAGACTCTGTAGCTCCTTCTGAGAGACAATAACTCCCATCCACACTTGTGAAACTGGTCTGTTTTAGTTCCTGTAACTTCAGGGCAAACCCTGAGTGAAACCTTCAAGTACATTCAACCAAAATCTGATACTGCACATGTAAGGTAAAAAAAAAAAAAAATGTTTCAAATATACAATGTCACGCGTTTAAAGGCTAAATCTTCATTACGTTTTGTCTCCATTACTTTTCACCGTGAGCTTCCAACGCAGACACACACACATACATAAATATACACACACTAAAGTCCTGACCCTCATCTAATTATCCCACAGATCTGTAGCTCCGTGCACCCAGCTTCCTGCCACTCCAGATGTGCCTACAGCATCTCTGATGTCTATTTAATGTTCCCCAGCAAAGTGACCATCTGTTTATGCACTCTGGCTGTTCCCCTCCTTCCTCTCTCTATCTCTCTCCCTCCTCACTCAGTGTTTAGTGCAGACTTTTAAGAGGCTGGCCAACATGTACGGTAGTCCTAATTGATTCTTTTCCTCTTTAAATTGTTACGGTGTGTTTTGCAAAAGTCTCATTCTGAAAAGATATTTATTTTCATATCCTCTTATAACTACATAATACATTGATTTTCCTCTGAAGTAAGCAACACTATACCTTTATTATTAAATGAAACTCTTTGTCATGCTGGATCACATTAAGCTTTCCTGCGCACTCTCTCTACCCTGCGTGCATTCGGCGACACACTGAAAGATTGAACTTGAAGGATCTGCTCGGTTGAAACACAGCGCATGCCTCCTCCGAAGCCAAAACCATACTGCCTCCACGCTCAGCCTCTGCAATGCACCTGTGTGTCTGGCTTCATTTTCTGCTGTAAAAATATTTGCGCTGCTGTCCTATTTTATTAACTTTTAATACAAAAGAGAAACTGTTCCAGCTCCAAAGGTGATTTGCCGGCTTGGCCTGAGGCATTGTGTCCGAGCTTTAATGGGGGGGGGGGGTATTCTATCGTAGTACAGTTTGCCAGCTCGATAAATATTTGCTGGTAAGCCGGAGCATGCCATGTCATGTGTGCTGATCTTCACACACGGCGCGCACATACTTCATTGGCTGGATCCTCAGGGTTAAATCCAATTGGACTGTTTGTTCTCAGTGCTGATACTGTTTGGACTGTGTTTGATAGATTAGCTCAGTGTTCCACCAGCAGTGTGATCATCGAAGACCTCCTGCCAAGTTCGATGGGCTGTTCCGTCCGTGTTGGCCGTGTAATTAAGATTTAACATCTGAAATTATGTCTGGATGTCACACATTTAATAGTAGGGCTCTGAAATGACACATTAGCTCTTATCGGCGACCATAAATCTTCTTCGTTAAGGTGTTATCATACCAGACTCTTAAGTTGTCATTAGTGAGCATTCTTTGAATATGAGTGAAGATATTGGGCCGGTCGCCTGTATTTTTCTAGGCCCTTTTCACAAACAGAGGTTGACCCCTAACCTCCCTCAGTCAAGGCGCTATTAGCCTCTTGAGCTCCAGTCAAATGGAATATGGGATAACACCCAGCTGTGTCACCACATTATGTAATGGCTGTGTGTGTGTGCGTGTGTGTGTGCGTGTGTGTGTATGTGTGTAGAGCTGATGGAAGACGTGATGGCAAACTGAAATATCTTAAAATATGCTAAATGGTATCACATTAATATGAGTGTATGCTGTGATAGCACTCAATATTTTAGGATTGTTAACATAGAAATGAAAACTCTAACCCACATTAGATTGATTGCATAACAACACACAATACGAGTGAACATCTACACTATGTATAATGGTCATCATTTTTGGTTTGTACTCATTTTCACCAAAATATACTCTGTTTATAGGTAGAAAGTCTCGTGTCGATGTGTAGCGCAAACGCTTCTGCCACTGTCTACTGCAGTTTACAATAAACAAGGTCCTCTTGAAGGGCTGCAGTTAGCCATTGTTTGTGGGTTTCTGGAGGCCAAGGCGACATCTGCACATGTCTTGTTTTGTCCAACCAATCCAAAGGTATTCAGTTTACAATGATTTAAAATAAGGAACTTGCAAATCCTCCGATTTAAGAAGCTAGAACCACTGAATGTTTTTTTGTTTTTTTTGTTTTGTTTGTTTTAGCTTTATCTTTTTGTGACATTGACAGCATAGAAAATGCCACTGAGCATGCGTCAGACCCCTCTTAGTAAAGAAAGGCATGCGCATATGTTTGTACTGCAAAAGTTATTTTAACAGTCTGATTTTTGTATTGTTTATTATTTTCAATCTGGTCAATTTTTTGTATTTTTTTTTTTTTTTTTTCTTTTTTTTTAGTTTAATCTGATTTTCCAACATTTTTTTTTACATCAGTCTCAGGGACAACGTAAACATAAGAACAACATGAACTCAAGAGCACCGACGTACCCAATTTTCACAACCCATAAAAACAGATGCACTTCACTTGTTTTTCTATATTTAAAAAAAATCCCAGATGAAACCAAAAATAACGAAGAAATAAGTTGAAGGTGTGTGTAGGTGGGTGGTTAGATGTTAATGGGGTTGTCAACTTGCTCATCTGTGATTTGTCGTTGAATCATACCCATGACACCCCCAGAAGGCTTGACAGTAAATCCAACCAGTTACACTCTGCCTCTCAACACTGAAGAGGCCTTTTGTGATTTACACTGGAAGCATTAACTTCAGAAACAGTTACTGCACTTGTATTCTTCATCCTCAACAGAAAAAAACTGAACGAATACACATGCTAGGTATTCGCTCTTTTATGATATACATCATCCAGTGCAGAGAGTCCTGCTCCTCTGAGCCCTATAATGAGACTGTTGACATTACCCTGGAAAATGACCGCCTGGAGATAACAATAGAGCCAAGCACGGTAACTATGGAAAGTGAAAGGACACAGTGCACGTGTCAAACAGCCATGGTAAATGCATAGGGAACCAGGAACCGGTGCTGAGAGCACCGTCATTGTTTCCACCAAATCCAGGTTCTCACACTTTTACTGGTCCATGTGTCTGGGTGTGGTGCCATCCAGCTGCTGGAGCTTTCTTTGTGACCAAATGTGCACCGACCATGCAGTTAGTTGCCCTGGTGACAGTTCATATGGGACGGCGAGGGAGGTGGGTCCAATAAACACATCCAAGTAACGTATGAACAAAATTCTCGGCATTGCTTCAAAAATATTTTTTTCACACTTTCGTCAGTCTTTTTCATGTTCAGTGTTAAAATATCTCACATCTGTCCCATTTCTCTAGCAAAAGTAAGCGGTTCACCATGGAATAAAAGTGGTCGACCAAAAAAATGTTAATTGTTGTATGGCATTTCGGTATAAATAGTCACAGAAACACTGTCAGGTCTAATTTACAAAGAGAAGAAGTATGCATATGTCTGAAAGCAAGTCTCAGACAATGTAATTTTCCTCTGAGTTTTAAGGGAAAAACCTCAATTTGTATTTCATAATTGGGGCATTGCAGCAGTCTATTCTGAACCTGCTTTACTCAGCTCTGTTGGCAACTTGGAGATGCCAGACCTCTCGTCCTATCATACCTTATAATTTTATGCATCAGTGTATTTCCCCACACAGTTGGGACTGTTCAGAGGCATCCAGTGCATGTGTTTCGTGGAGAGGAAGATCACTACGAAATTTGGCAGGAGACGGTTGACAGATATCTGGGACATCAGATGGTATCCAGTGTCACGTGTTCCCAAATTCATTGTGTCTTATAGTAGTGTCAAAAGATAGTGGAGTCTGGTAGAAGTGTGGATAAAATCTTCGAGCACATCATTAGTAATTGTGCTACATAACTGATTTTGACATTGTTTTAATTGTTTATAAGTGTGTTTTAAACACTTGTACGAAACAAGCCACAAGCCTTCAGTCAAAGTCAATCAAGACAATTTTACTCAAGTCAAGTCATTCGAGACAAGTCTAAATTTAATGTCAAGTTAAAATCAATTATTACAAGTCCAAGCCAAGTCTCAAGGCTTTCAGAGTCAGTTGACACAAGTCCAAGTCTGTCATACAAGTATGAAAGTGTCTCAAGTCCCAAGTGCTTGATGGCACATCCAAGTCAAGTCACAAGTCTTTATAAGCCAAGTACCAGTCTTTTTCTTTTAATACTGTGTGTATAGTGTTTGACGTAGTTGAGACCATTTCTCATTCATTCATCTATAGATCGAATCAAATTTTGTTTTGGTGTATTACATATTACATTTTGTGTTAATGTCTGTGTTCAGCACTTTGGTCAACTTTCGTTGTCTACAAATAGACTGAATTTTTTCTCCCAGGAGTTCTGGGTCCGGGTCTCTGTGTCAGGATGTTGAGTCTTGGTGCGAGTCTCCAGAGGCTGACATGGAGATAACTGTCTTTGGGAATATGACAAGTGACCAATCCAGGAAAACCGTGTTGCCAGGATACCAGCAGTAAAGTCAGTCACTCTCATTATTGGCTGGAATACCTGGCCCTTTTCATAGCTATTCAAAAACAGACCATTCTGCAAAAATATGTATTTACATTTCCCAAAATTGCATGGTGGGGGTCTGTGGGTTTTGGAAAGGCCAAATGGGTTTAAGTTTTTATATTGCTTGCACTATATGTTTGCTTGCAATTTGTAGAAAGCATGCTTGATATGTTGCAGTCAGAAAATATTTTTATGGCTCAAATGCAAATGGGTATTTGCAAACAGGTTTTATGTGCCACGAGAGATTACCTCCGAAACAGATCCGGCAGAAAACATCTTGACACCAGCCAAAGAGCCAAAATATTTCAAAGATGGAAGAGGTCTCACAATGTAAATGTAAACATTTTGAGATGTATTTTACACAGTGTGGGTCATTAATACTCCATACCTGCTGTTCATCATGTATTGGCTCCAGTAAAGCATCACAGCAAGTGATATATAACCTGCAGCATGCTGGCACCTCTCCATTACGCTATGGTCCCACATTTACAACTTGCTGCTGGAGCTTCAGCCCACTCAACCCCCCAACATAACGTACCTCTTCCCAGATTTACACTGAGCCCCCTCCCTGAGGTCCAACTTTGTTCTTGGACCGCAAACTGCTGCTGGGGAACAGCCGAGCCCCGCTAAAGCAACCTTCAGTGCCTCAGAGTGTGACATGTGGAGTTGTGTTACTAGTAATGTGGACAGCTAATGATGAGAACCACTGAAAATGGTCAATACTGCCTGGAGAGCACAGCTCCAGAAAAGCGAGGGTTATTTACTGCTTACACTTGGTGTAACAACATTCAAACCTGTTACAGCAGTTGTGTTATTGAGGCTTTATTCGGCTTTTGTCGGTTTGCATGTTAAAACACCTTGGAGGGCCTTTTTTTTTTATATCTAAGAACTTTTCTTAAACTCAAATTATCAATAGGGATAAAGGTTTCAAGGTGTCATGTAAGAAGGATAATGTGTTTTTGTGTAATCATTTTTAAAACAAGGTATCATAGGGCTTCACAGAAAAATAAAAGCAATACCAGTTTGGACAAAACAAAGAAAGCTCAAGCATTTTTTAACAAAGTTACACCAATTCTGTGACTTTCTGTGTCTTTGGTTTTCTCATTTCCATGCTGCTCTCAGCTGAAAGGTTGTGCCGAATCCAAACTTAACATGGGAACAATGCAGTATTCAACACTACCTTAATGAGATGTTTTCAACTCCCAACCCGCCTCGTATTTCACATCAACAAGGAGAGAGAAGATCTGCCAATTTCATGGCTAGCAAATGTCAAGCTGCTGTGGATGGTTTTCTTTTCTTCAACAAACACGTCGCCTCCGGCTGCTCGAGCTGTCTTGAGTTGATCAATGATTTGACAGGTATAAACAACCTAATTGTATTATGTATCAAATGTTAATAAATCCTCCAAAATCCTAAAATGATTGATGCACATGCTAAACAAATTTATTTAACCTGAAGGTCCAAACATTTTTGTCCCTTTGACTCACACGGTTGCACACTATTGCTCTGCTGTATCAAAAATAACAGAAAATCTAAAAGCAGAGCAGGATCCAATCGGATGCTGTAAATTAATCGGTCATTTATTTTGGAATTCAACCCTGTCTTTGGTTTCAGTTGCTTATTAGCCACAGCTTTGCTTTAATGCCTTGCTTGGCGAACTCCAACACAGCGCCCTCACAATCAAATTGGAAACAGATTTTTACCTTCTGCCTCTCTGACAAAAGATACTTCACTCTGCAGGTTGCTTTCCTTTCTTTTCTGCAAAGCAAAGATCTTTTATAACCTGCTGTTTAATATTGATATGATAACAATGGCTGTGTAATGCTCTGTAATCCGTGAAGTTTTCTTTCCTCCGTGAAACATGCGAAGTCATGACCTCAATATGGTGCTCATGTGTTATTTTAAAGCCTCCTGCTGTGCGAGTCTATAAAGGAAAATGTTCCAAAAAAAGCAGAATGCCAAATGGTCAGGTAGCTTGTAGTCTTTTCTAACTTGCGTATAAAATCTTACAAAGTCATGCAAAACATATGTGTATTATTACCATATTTTGTATCTTTTTTTTTATCGTAAGAGCGATTATATCCACAACATGTGTATCCACTGTTATCCTATGTGCAAACATTTGGAGCTGAAACACATTAAATCCCCCAAAAACCATGCTTGTCTTGTGAAGCTGAGCCACTTTGACGTGCTGCTTCAACTGGAAAATAGAACTAGATCCTATATTTTTATTCTGCGTTATGTTGCAGCCCAACCTGGAAAAAAAGTGAAACTCAGTGATTGTTGAGCACTTTGACTTGCTGTATGTTTGGAGCATTTCAGCCACAAATGTCTGCAAGTTGGGTTATTGTCTATTTCATTCGTCCTACATCCATACTGCATATGTGCAGGCGGCCCTGTTTAGACAGGATAGGCAGAATGCAACGTAAGCAGCAATACAGATTGGTTCTCCTGGTTCACATAGCGTCTCATCTAAAATTATTTTTGTTTTATGATAAAAACCATGTCACCAGCACCCCCACCCCCCCTGCCTGAATACTATGAGTTGCATCCTTTCATTGAAATACATGGGTTTCAAATGTGTTCCTCTGAAGCAATATGTCTGTGTGGGCCCAAAAAAGCAAAAACAAACCAAATGGCTAGGCAGCACAGCCAGTGCAACCGCTGACTTTTGAAAGCACTTTAAAGCTTCAAAAATGGCTTCACCTCCGACATCTAACAATTACTGTTGTCTTTTTTCTACAGCTACTACAACTGGAAGACACAGGTGTCCACGTCCAACTCGAGCCCTAACTTTGAGGCGATTTATGACGACCCTAACGGCCTTCTCTTTAAGAACAAGAGGGACAAAAAGATCCTGAATGTTGACCCCTTGGTAGGTTTTGTTGTTGTTGTTGTTGTCCTTCTTTGTTTTTAAGCTCCAGGGAGACAAATGGTGCTGCTAATTAGATCAGTTCACCTGTTCCACGGCAGTAAAAATGTCCCAGGGAGGCAAAAAGGCTATCGGGCAAAAAACAATTTTCAAATCCTTTCTGCTGCACCAGGGACTAAAAACAAAGTTTGTTGTCCATGTGGCTCAGGAAACTAACTTGTTATGTACCCACAACATCCTGTTTGATGGCCTGGGATTTGTGTTGCATTCCATGCCCTAACTTTCCCCCAAAGTGTCTGGGTTTTAACCATCCAATGCAAAAATGTTAAAAATGTTAAAATACTTATTTTTCACCTTTATGCCAACTGTACCTGTGCCTAGTTTTTGAACTAGTCTTAATTAACCACAGATATCAGACACAGTCATCTTCGGAGGGAGCGTACACTGTAAGGGAAGCAGTAGGAGAGACTGAGAGAGAAAGAAATCAGTGGGAGAGAAATATATTTGCTTTTCACCTGCACAAAGAATGGAGGATCAAGGGGTCGAGACAGGTGCTTCCTCCACACTCCAGTCCGACAGGGGCCCTGGAAGAATAACGACTGACAGACGGTGGTTTTTTTCTCTCCAGTTTCCCTCTTTGCTGGGGGGTAGGGAAGTAGTTGGTGGGGCTGAACTATTTTGAAATTGCAGACAGAGCTGTGGGGACTGCGTTTTTGAGGCCAAATGCCAAAATGGCAGCACAGTGTTCTAGCTGTGGTCGAGCACCGCCCCGACCAGGCCGTCTATTAAAAACACAAGAGAAGGCATAGGAAGCCAGACACAGCAAACCACCCGTGTGCCCAGAACCCAGCTCAGCTCAGCTCAGCCCAGATTGGCTCGGCATGGAGCGGCACAGAACCGTCCGGCTTTTAACCCACCATGAGCTCACTAGCTGCTCATGTGGCCACAGATCCACAGCGGAACCTTCCAAAATCTTCCGGCTCACATCAACTCATTTTGGGTGGTTTGTTTGTTTTTCTGCCTTTGTCATACCATGACCACTTTTTCTGTCCTAGCCAAAAAGTGGGTTGGGGGGGTGGAGGGGTGGTCATATTTCAGTTATGACAATGGTTTAAATCAATCTAAGTAAAAGTAGAAAAAAAAAAACCCAGTTTAGATGACGTGAGTGTTAATAACACATTTTGTTGTCAGTAAAAATAGATGCTTATCATTTAGTTCACACAGCGTTTCCCATTTTCTCTTAATGTGTCTATGAAGTCATTTTTTATTGGTCTATTTTTATTGACGCTCTTTTGAACTTGCAAAGGAAGACTGCCTCACTTATTAGGACACCCACAAGTGTGTTTGAGGTAAAAGTGTAAATTGAGTGTAATGGTTGGCTATGGATCCACTCCCACTAGAAGCTTTTGACACACTTAGCCTTAAATAAATGTTCCCAGCTGCTAGTGGCTTCACATCTTAGTGGTGGGGCTGTGTCAGTTTGGACATTCAAAGTAACACAAAACATCTTGGAAAATGAACAATTACAGTCACTGTCAGATTATGCTGCACTTGGCCTCCCCTTTAATATACCTGTTATTATAAAGAGATGTGTTCTGGATATCTGCGGTTTTGTTTAATTGCTAACATACTTAACTACACACATAGTTCCAAACCCACTGAGAATTAACACCAACTCTGAGGCTGTATGCAGCTTTTAGCTTCTTTTAGCTCATAGTTTTGGAGTGTCATGGCTCTTATTAACACCCTATATTAAATCATAGGCAGCTGTTTTCAGTAAAGAAGCTCAGATAAACACACTGTACTCTACCTGCCCAACGCCAGCTAGTAGCTAAAGGTGGAATTATGCTTCTCTGAATATATAGTTAACGTCTCTGCAAACCTATTTAGAGAAGGGTGTTATGGGAGAGGAGAGGAGCCGATGTGCACACATCCCAAATCTCAACAATGCATTGTGCAGACCTGTGCGTCAAGCAAGCTGATTGGTTGATGCGATGCCTGTCGGGAGGCAGGTTCGAAACAGAGTAGAAAAAAACAAAGGTTATTGTATGATAATAGTATGAAAGCAACAGCCACGCAAAGGTCTCTGGACCTACATGCAGCCCAGAGAAGCATGTTTCAGCTATAAGTTGCTAACACGTTTAACAAAAGTCAGTGATATATTGTAATTGTATTGTATAGTGTAATTGCTTTAGAGACTGGTCAAACATTGCTTAATGCCGCTTTAAAAACCTCTCACACTTCAAGGTGTTTCAGACTGACAGTGAGGCAAATTTTAGAGGAAGTGGAAATGCATATAAAGTCAATGGAAAGTGGTGCCGCGAATCGATGCGTCCACATGGGCTGTAAAATGTTGGCTTGAGCAAAACATTTCTATTCAAGAGGAAAAAGGAAACAGAAAGTAGATAATTAACAGAAAGGACTTGGCTTCTTGTTAAGTTTTGAGTCCAAACTGTCTAACAGACGCACATTCACACTTTGGTGAATAGACAAAGACCGCAAAAATACTGATTTACGTGAATGAAGCAAGGTGGAAATTCACTTTGCATTTCGTCTGAATGCACCTTTTTAGACTGTAGATAACACTGTTCAAACAAGCCCCTCTAACTGCTCTAACTCTGTGCTGGGTTCCAGTCTGGTCCTGGCGAGGACTCCAACAGGACGTTCCTGCAGTCGGACCTCTACATCCATGTAGTCATCTACGACCACAACATCAGGACAGTCTAAGCTTCAGAGGCTGCTGCCGACACACTCGTACATATGGCACATATTGGAGAGCCCTGGAAGCCTCTAATTTGACTGACTTGCTGTAGTTGCACCATCATTTACAAACTGTTCCCCTCATATCATGCATGCCATCTGGGTGGAGGTGCTGCAGCGAAAAAATGTCTTTAAGCTGAGGATTCCCAGAGGAAGAAGTGGATGGACTGGTGTGACAACATGGAAGTTTCCTTGCAAACGACCAGAGATTTATGTAACTTCAGATTTTGTGACATTATACAGCTCAGTTTGTTTGGCATTCCCCCAAGCAGCAGTCTTAGTCAGGGGCAGAAACCTGCTCCAGGACCCCGGGCTTGTCCCATCGTTTGGCCTGGCATGTTTTGGGCTGTTTGTCTAAACAAATTAAAGGCGCAAGAGCTTTGAAAGATGATGGGGGTTGCTTTTATGTCCTCCCCCAGGCTGCGGTAGCTCCAATTGGACTGAAAGAATGGGTAATGGGCTTAAAGCATTCCGCATGTTCCCAGATGCAAGGCACACT